>NC_072790.1:179952396-181202396 GCF_028583425.1 Eublepharis macularius | reverse complement strand
AAATGCCTTCTTGCCTCTCATATAGCATCTCTGTCCATGTTACACTGAACGCTTGTATTACCTGCATGTACATGTGCAACCTGTTTGTAAGAAATAGCCAACACTTGTTCACTTTACCGATGAAACTGGGGTCCAGTACTTGGATAAATGTGGTGTTTAATTCACAGATTCAGCTGTGCATGTGTTGAATGAAACTTGAGCATTACTCAACACATACATAAAGAAAAATCAAATGTAACTTGCATATGTGTTCTCTGTAACTTGTAAACAGGACTAGTATCATTTATACTCTGTTATGATGTGACAGCATTGTGCATTTTTCTATCCATTGTTTGGCTGCTGCTGTTTTGTTAGCTGGTCGCTACTTCATGTGCTTCTTGGCTAATCTTCTTGATTTATGTTCCATAGTGAAGTGCTAAAGACCTATAACGTGGCTATGGATTACCCTACATTGTTCTTCGTCATTTGGAATTTCGGAGCTGTTGGGATGATTTGCATCCACTGGAAGGGGCCCTTGCAGCTCCAGCAAGCCTACCTCATCATGATCAGTGCCTTGATGGCTTTAGTTTTCATTAAATACCTGCCAGAATGGTCAGCCTGGGTCATTCTAGGAGCCATATCTGTTTATGGTATGTCTGTAAGGGCAATTTCTCCTCCTGCTTCATAAGGCGTTTCTTTAATATAGGCAGAGAAGCTAATCTAAATGAATGTTTGCACCAGCAGTATTGCACAAAGTCCGTTTGCATTTGTGTGTTGTTTATACCACATCTGAGAAAGCATTACTATTTGTGTTCCACTTAAGAGTCAATTTCAGATTTCAGTATGTGTTGGGGGAAGATTGGGAGGGAGTACCTTTGCGCCAATGTGATTCACAATACTCTTACTTAACTGGTGCTCTTCTGGGCTTCTTTCCAAAAAATCAAACACATCAAACGGTATCCAAATCTGTTGCCTGAGTGGGTTGTCTTGCTCCACCTAATGTTAGAGCCGGCCATAAACCTTTTACTTGCATAGCTGCCTAGTTGATCAAGAAGCAACAAATCACAGAAGTGCACAAGAAGTCCTGTACATTGGAGCGATTTTGTAAAATATGTTACCTATAGGTACATTTTTGAGACACTCTGGGAGAGACAGCCTACTAGAAGATGATACAAAAAGAATGCAAAATACTTGTAATCACCTTTCCCCCCTCTTTCCCCAGACTTGATGGCAGTTTTATGTCCAAAAGGACCACTCAGAATGTTGGTGGAAACAGCGCAAGAGAGAAATGAGCCAATATTTCCTGCACTTATTTATTCCTGTAAGTAAAACATGAAGTTCCTCTGTGCGTGCCTGCATGCGTGTATGTATGTGCTGTTCCCACACCCCAGTATGAGAACTCGTAGTAAATTATCAGTCAGCTATAACAGTACAAAATAAGAAAAATGGGCGTATGTCAGAACAGGTACACTTTTCCTGACAACACTTTGAATATAGCCTGCGCACACCTATTTGCACCATAGCTGCACCTACAAACACAGAATGTAACATTTAGCACAGAATTCAGCTTTCTGACAACAAAATTGATTTGTGTGCTTCAGAAAATGCTGAAAGGAAGTTGTTTCGACACCAGCTTCCTGCTGTAACTTTGATATGATGGGAGCTTGCCTTCTCCAGCCATATTTGTCATTTCTGCACTCTCCCCCCCATAAATAGTTTAAACACATGACTTCTTTACAACCCTCCATAAACAAAAAAGCTGCTACAAGGGTTTGTGTGTGTGTGTGTGTGTGTGTGTGTTTGGTTGGGTGGGGGAGTTAACACATTTATACAGAATGAAAAATACAGTTTTGGTAAGGCTTTTAAAATTAACTTTTATTTTTATTTATTTGTGCAAAGCAAAAAAAGTAACAAACAAAAAAGAATGCTGGCAAATCTACACATACACTTCTAGAGAAGGTCTCCAAATATTTTAAAATTAGTCCATACACAATTGTTATCTGCATATGACATGTTCAAATATTGATAAGTTTATGAGGTCCTCAATCCAGTGAGTTACAGGACATGGGTTTTTGTCTTTCCAATGCTGCAGTATAAGTCTTTTAGCAACTGTAAGGGCACGGAGGGTCCAGGAGACAGGCAATTTAAATTTAGTTTAAAATTACATAAACATCCTCAGAAATACAAGTAATGACTTCCTACCCAAAGGACCAAATAACTTGACATGTTCAAAGCATATGCTTAAGAGAAGCATTATGTAAGTTACACCAACAACAACTGGACGTGTACTTAATCTTTTACTAAAAAGGTGCTGTGGTGCTCAGTACATCCTAAACATAATTTTTTGCTGAATAAGTCGCAGCTTAAGATCCATAGAAGCAACAGCTATGAGGCTTAAAGCCATGTCCCATTGCTTTGGCAGAACTGGATGATCTAGCTCACTAGTCCATTAATCTCTGAGACTCTGCGTATCATATTTATTAACCAACATCAAATATTGTAAGTTTTGTTTTCTGTGTTGATTCAAATAGAGTTTCCAGAAGTGGGGGAGATTCTGAAACACCCAAAGCTGCAGGCCGTATTTAAACAGCAACAAAGGTTGCAATTGTGCATATTGCCTTCAGCAATTCAGTTTTGATATGTCAAAATTAGTTGCTCAAGTCACTGATTAGAGTCATTTCTCCTCAACAGCTGCTATGATGTGGACAGTAGGAATGGCAAAACAGTGTCCAGCACGTAGAGGATCTGCTCCACAAGCATGGGATCCAGGTGACCTAACCCCCCCTTAACAAAGAGATGTTGCACCTGGCACGTGTCCTAAAGCACGTGGCATTCTGCAACAATCTTCTTGCAAGGTGGCTGCTGTTCACTTGTGCAGGACGAGGCCATTAAAATTAATAGAAGTTTTGCAGGATGTGCTAAGCTCTGTTGGACAAACTGTGTGTTACATTTGGTTCTGTACTGGGGTTGCTTTTTTCTGGAATAGAACAACAGATACAGGGCCCTCTCTCTCTCCAGCTGTATTTCCACTGAAACATTATATATTTACTTCATTTATAGTCCACCTTTCTCATTCAAGGCAATTTACAGATAAAAAATGATGCGCTAAGATTAGTATAAGACATACAACCCACAGAAATTGGAAGCACTGCACTTAAAAACACAGTATAGTACATACAGTATAATCCCAAGTGACTGTTGTCCCTGGAAACAACTTTAGAGTACCTGCACTTATTAGCAACACTCTGATTCTCAGTTCTGTTTAAAAAGATACATGTAGGGGAAAATATCTGAAGATTCTACCAAGGACTGTTTTCTCAGGGGATTAAATCCTCAAGGTGTCATCCCTTGGGGAAGAATTACACCTTTTGACCCACACAGTGCAGGAGGAAACTGTGGGCACATTGTGGCAGGGGGAGGTTAAGGAAGAATGGAGCATGAGTTACTGCATAACTCTGCACAGGACAAAGCACAAGGAGGGTGTATTGGTACTGAAGAACAGCTTCCCTAGAGAGCGAGAAGAGATAAAAATCGGAGGAAGATTTCCTCCTCTCTGCAGAGGACTCCCGTTTTTTTTTAAAGCAGTAAATTAAGGTGCTAACATTGAATGACTTTGTCTTCCTAACCCCACCCCTCACCCTGGTGCCCCAATCCCATATGATCTGTTTGTGTGGGGAAACCAGCTGATGTACAAGAGAACCGTGATAGTTCTTCATACACTGAGCCTGAAATTCCAGAGATGAGAAATTCAATGGCAAACCATCCAGTCGCATCTTCCTTGGAAGAAACAGAGGAGGAAGAAAGTAAGTGAGGCATTTAATGTCTTTTTGTAGCTGGTATTTTCTCATACAGGCTTAGAACAAATACGCTTGTTAATACCTTTGTTCTCTAATGTCCTGAAGGGAGTGTGTTCTAAAGTGCCTATCGGTTTGCAATGATCACTAGGGCAAGTCTCTTGCACAAGCTCCATAGAATCTATGAGCAATTGTACAAAATACATCAAGCCTTGGAGGTCATCTTTGACTTTTTCCTCAGAAGCTGTCATCCCACTGGCAGATATCATTCTCAAGTCTTACCAATTCATAGAATCATAGAGTTGGAAGGGGCCATACAGACCATCTAGTCCAACCCCCTGCCCAGTGCAGGATCAGCCTAAAGCATCTCTGACAAGTATTCATCCAGCCTCATCTTGAAAACTGCCAGTGAGGGGGAGCTCACCACCTCCCTAGGCAGCTAATTCCACTTTTGAACTACTCTGACGGTGAAAAAGTTTTTCCTAATATCCAGTCGGTACCTTTGTGCATGTAGTTTTAGCCCATTGCTTCGCGTCCTACCCTCTGCTGCCAACTGGAACAGCTCTTTGCCCTCCTCCAAATGACAGCCTTTCAAATATTTAAAGAGAGCAATCATGTCCCCCCTCAACCTCCTCTTCTCCAAACTAAACATTCCCAAGGCCCTCAGCCTTTCCTCGTAGGGCTCAGTCTCCAGACCCCTGATCATCCTCGTCGCTCTCCTCTGCACCCTCTCGATTTTGTCCACATCCTTTTTTGAAGTGAGGCCTCCAGAACTGCACACAATACTCCAGGTGTGGCCTGACCAAGGCAGTATAGAGAGGGGCTATGACCTCCTGCGATTTCAATGCTATGGCCCCTTTGATACAACCCAGGATTGAATTAGCCTTTTTTGCCACCGCATCACACTGACTGCTCATATTCAGTTTACAGTCCACTCTTACCCCAAGATCCCTTTCACATATACTACTGCCCAGAAGTGTATCCCCCATCCAGTATTTGTGCTTCTCATTTTTGTGGCCCAGATGTAATACTGTGCACTTGTCTTTGTTGAATTGCATCCTATTCACAGCTGCCCACTTCTCCAGAGTATTCAGGTCTTGTTGAATTTTAATTCTATCTTCTTGGGTGTTTGCTACCCCTCCCAATTTGGTATCATCAGCAAATTTAATGAGCAGCCCTTCCACTCCTTCATCCAGATCATTGATAAAAATATTGAAAAGTACCAGGCCCAAAACCGAGCCCTGTGGCACCCCACTGGACACCTCCCTCCAATCTGATGAAACGCTGTTGACCACCACTCTTTGAGTGCAGTCCTCCAACCAGTTCCCTGTCCACCGAACTGTCCTATAGTCTACTCCACAGTCTTCCAGTTTGCCCATCAGAATGTCATGGGGGACCTTATCAAAAGCTTTACTGAAATCCAGATAAATCATGTCAACAGAGTTCCCCCGATCCAGTATGCTGGTCACTCGATCAAAGAAGGAAACCAGGTTGGTCTGGCAGGATCTGTTAGGAACAAAACCATGCTGACTTCCCCGGATCACTGAGCGGTCCTTCAGATGCTTACAGATTGATCCCTTTAAAATCTGTTCTAATATCTTCCCAGCTACAGAAGTCAGACTGACCGGCCTGTAGTTTCCTGGGTCATCCTTCCTCCCTTTCTTAAAGATTGGGATAACAATCTTGTGGCACATCCCCAGTCCTCCAGGAGGGCTTGAAGTCATATAGTTAAGTATCAGTCAAGTCATATAGTTAATATCAGTGTTAAGATGCAGGTGTGAGCCCATTGTGTGGCATGAGTTGGCTTCTATATACTGCCTGTTCCAAGACACTTTATTGGCTTTCCATTTGCTTCTAGCCTGCATTCCATTTTCTCCTCCCCCTAGCCAGGTATGTTCATACAGAATGTTTGATTCCCCTCATACCACCCCGCTAGGTCCCTCAAATTCCATTTGTATTGTCTTTTATTGGGTTTGCAGGAGAATCTCCTTTTAAAAGACGACTCACATGAGCCCAAAGCTCTCCTGAGCAATGTCCCACTTTGTGTACTCGCACTGACATTCAGCTGTCTTTCCCCCATCTGTCAGTTTAGTGTGCTGTCTTGTATCTGTTCCATTTGTGATCCAGAGGACAGCCTCTCTTGAGATAAGCCAGCATGCCAGCTTAGAGCTTGTTGTGCACTCTGTTTGGCCAGTGTGGTCATATGGCAAGAGCTTGTGCTTTTTTAGTGGCAGCTTCACTGATGTGGAATAGGCTGCTGGGAGAAGTATGGAAGGAACTCTTACTATAGGCATCTCATAGGACCAATACAGAAGCTGGCTTCTGCAGAGTTGGATCTGTTATGGCTATTGAGTGCCAGTGCTCTTGCTTTTCCTGTTGTTGGTGTATTAGAGGGATGGGCTGTGGCTGTGGCTCAGTGGTAGAGCATCTGCTTGACATGCAGCAGGTCCCAGATTCAGTCCCTGACATTTCCAGTTGAAAGGACGAGGTAGTAGGTGATATGAAAGACCTCTGCCTGAGATCCTGGAATGCCACTGACAGTCTGAGTAGACAGTACTGACATTTAGACACTTTAATTTAAAAAAATTAAAACAAACATACAAAATGTATGTAAAATATGACAACAATAGTGTGGAGTCTACACATAAGCATCTGTAAAAGGTTTCTAAATATCTAAAAATAAGCCCCCCCCCCCCACAACTATCGTCTATATGCCATACATTCAAATATTAATAACTATAAGGTCTTCATCAAATTATGGAAGTTGGGCATTGTTCTCTCCAGCATTGTAATAGGAGTCTTTTAGCAAGGGCCTGGAGGACCCATTTTCATTGACCATCAGTTATACTCCAAGAGACAGACTAAAAGTACATAAACATTCTCAAAAATCAATGACTATTCTAATACAAAAGTTCTGAGTATTAAGTTCCTCCCCCAAACCCTGAATAACTGGACATGCCCAAAGCACGTGCTTAAGAGACACATCTGATGAGTTACAGCACCAACAATTAGACACTACATATTCCTTTATTTAAATAGGAGATGTGGTGTCCAATGTACACTGAACAATATTTTGCTGAATGGATTTGCTGAATAAATCACGGCTCATTTTTAGGCTTTATCAAAACTGGGTGATCTAGCTCCTTATTCCATTCATTCCTGAGACTCTGAATATCATGTTTGATAACAAATATCGTATATTTATAAACAAATACTGTAGGTTTCATTTTCTGTATTGATTCAATGAGAGTTTCTGGAAGTGAGGGAGATTTTGAAACAGTGCTGCAGAACTATTTCTATCTCTGTGCTGCTTATGTTTTAAAATATTTATATTGTATTTATTGTGTTTTTAAATTGTGAAATGTAAATTTTAAAGTATATGAATGTAATCCACCCTGAGCCTGCTGGTGCAGGGAGGGCAGAATAGAAATTGAAAATAAATAAATAAATACAACCATATTTAGATACCAACAGATGTTGTAGTTGTAAATATTTTCATTCAGCAAATCATATCTAGACCTTGGCTAAGAAAATGACAAAAACTTGTCAAAGCCTAGCAGTTGATCCAGACCTATAATCCTCCTTATCTGTCCAAGCATTCCATAGTAGGAAAGATTTCCTCCCAAATTTTAGATCTGGATTGGCCCATAATGTTAATTTAGAATGTGAAAATGGGTCAAATTGATATTGTCGAAGGCTTTCACGGCCGGAGAACGATAGTTGTTGTGGGTTTTCCGGGCTGTATTGCCGTGGTCAAATTGATATTATCGTGATGTTGTGTGCCACAGTTCTCTGACTGCAAGAATTGCAGGAGCAGCAGGATCCGTTTTAGCATGCATATACCCAATAGATAGTACTGACCTTGACTGACCAAGGGTCTGATTCACTATAAAGCAGTTTCCTGTGTTTATTGATCACTTCTGTTGGTTATAAGCTACCCTGAACCAGAGGCAAGGTGGAATATACAACTTTAAATAAATTGTGACCTCTGCCCAAGGCCTTGGAAAGCTGATATCTTTTTCAAGCCTCTGCTCTCCATGGCCCTTCTGATGGGGATGCCAGTGACTGACACTGTGCATGCCAAGTATATGCTCTGCCGTGGCTGCTATCTAACTATGTGACCTGCACCAGCTATTCATACCTTATTCTTGAAGGAGATCTGATTTGGAATGAATCAACAACTTATGTATTTGTATCCTGTGGCGTTTGCATACTGTAATTACCATTGATGATAAAAAACCAAGAGATTTCTGATGTAAATGTTGCCCATGGAACTTGTAACGAATAGAAGGTACAATCCAGTGCATGGCTATATTCCTAGAGATTGTTGTATTGGTTTGAGTGGAAAATGAATGTGTTAAATTATGTTTGGATCAGTATCTCCAACTTCTCCAAATTGAGGCACACTTTTCTGAATTAAAATTGACACATACTTCACTCTTATGTCCTAGAAGATTTAATTTTACTGCATCTGAGATCACTGTTTCAGGAAGCCCACACAACTGTTTTAGGCATGCTTGTCCTGAGAACAGATGATTCTGCTGCATTTTGGCAATGAGAGTAAATGGATCCCAATCACACCTGATGCAGTGATGCACTCTGCCTCCTGTGGAGGATGATTGAAGGGAAGCAAGAGCAGAGCAGTGAGTCATGCAGAGTCACAGCAGGCTTCTTCCTCTGTGGCTGGGTAGTTCAAACCCAAAGGGGCCTTTAATTATTTAATGTGTTTATCTCCAACTCCCACAGAATGCAAAGGTACAGTTGTCAATATAGCTTGGTTAAATCTTGAAGATGGAAATGGAAACAGGTTCTGTGCACTTAAAAGTAACTTTGGGCAAGACCTAGTTCTTTGCTTCATAAGTGTAATGGGAATATAAATGCATATTGATGGCAGTTTTCAAAGGAGTCTGCCTTCCAATAAACCCATTTTCTCCAAGGAACTATCTCTATAGCAGTTCTGGGAGATCTCCAGGCCTCACCTGGAGGTTGGTAACCCTAAGTCAATGAAGCATTCTTAACAATTTGGCCCTAAATATATGAATCTAGGGCTTTTCATGTTATTTTTCCTCATAAGCTTTTACCTCACCTTACTCCCAAGGAGTGGTTCTGCTTTGCATCCAGACAGTGTACTCCCATTCAGCCAAGAAGCTCACAAAGCAATCTGGGCCAAGCCTCCTCTTTCAGTCACACCTTGCTTTCTGGTATGAATCCTCCCTCATATTTTTTTTAATGGAGGGGCTATGAAGTAACTCAGGACTGACAAGCAGCAAGAGATTAGTGTGTTGTGTGTGTGATTCTGTTTTTAAACTTCAATTTTTATGTCTTTCAATAGGAGGCGTCAAGTTAGGCCTTGGAGACTTCATATTCTACAGTGTGCTTGTGGGTAAAGCAGCAGCCACTGCTAGCGGTGACTGGAATACAACTCTGGCTTGTTTCGTAGCCATCCTCATAGTAAGCAGAATTATAAAAATCTATATGTAGCACATTGACATGTTGTTGGAGTGGTATAATGGTTAGAGCAGTGCTCTGTGACATGGTGCCCACTGACGCTTTGCCTGGTGCCCCCTTCCTTCTTACCCAAGGCATCTCCTCTCCAAATCAAAGGGTCAAAGCTGGCTTTCTTCCACATTAGAGCAGGAAGTGCTTCTAAAGGACTCAAGGAGGCATCATGTGTATGTCTGCAGGGAGCAGCCATTTGGAAATGGCTACCTCCATCACAGCAGGACACTTGGCTTGGAACCTCCCAATATTTTATGACTGGCCCCAGATACCATGTCAGCTATTTTGTGGTAGGTGTGCTCCACACAGTAGCCAGCTTTGGTTCAAAAACTCCCCACAGGTTCAACAAGGTTGGGGACCTCAGATTACTGTGGAACTAGGATAAGGGAGACCAGGTGCAATCCCTTGTAAGCTCTGGAACTCATTGTGTGTTCTTAAGCCAGTCACATACCCTGCCAGCCCCACCTACCTCACAGGATTCTTGTGATGATAAAATGGAAGTGGGGGACACACTTAGCGCTCTAAGCTTCCTGGAAGAAGTAGAGGCTAAAAATATGTCAAAAGTATCTACTCAGAAGCAGGTGGCCAGTGGCCAGTGATTGAGACAGTGACATTGGCCACGGGTCTACCCTGTGGCTGCCATTGCCATTTTAGAAGCATTTGTAGTTTTTTTTCTTCTTCTTCCATAAGATCCTTTTTCTTCCTAGTGTACCTTTGGCTGTGGTGCAGCTAGAACACAAATTTCCTCAGATTTCAACAATAGCATGGTACCATGCTATCAAGTTTAGATTATCACTTTGTGAACGTAATGCTGTACCATCCTTCCTGCAATTAGTAACTCAGCCCAATTGACTCAAAGCTTGCTATACTAAACCTGAGCCTAAATTTCAGGGATTCACTGAAAATTTCTGCAAACAGTATACCGGTTACTTTAAAAAGATTGGGCTATACTAAAACTCCAAGCAGATCAGAAGTGCTCTCCTATTTACTTCCATTTATCTTATCAGAAAATATTTGAGCTATCTAAATACTTCATTTATTTAACAGTTCCAAAGAATTGTTGCTTTTTCTTGTTACTTAGATGTAATACATTACCTTCTGCTGAGATGAAGAGCCGTTTTAGTAGAATCCCTCCTGAGAAACGTTTCTGTACTTATTGTAAAGATCAAGTTGACTCAGTTGCCCGTATCCTTTTTAGTTTTCCCCATTATCTTTAACTTCATAACCAATATTTTACTCCCTGGAATGACCAGCTACAGAATATTTCAGGACAACAGAAATTAAAGACTTTATTGTCGGGCAAGATTAAAAAGGGTGCATGTGATTTAGCCATATTTACCTATGCAGTTATAAATTATTTATAAAATACTTTGATGTATGGCTTGTCAACTGTTCAGTTACAGGGAAAGGAATTATGTATTTTTTTTAAAAAAATCACTGTGAAGTCCCGATCCCCAGAGCGCATGTGGTGCAGCAACCCCAGGCTCTCTTGTCCCCCCCCCTTGGATCTTTTCAGGTGCCAAAACAGCAACGGGGGGCTGTTTTTGCAACTAAAAAGGGGTGTGTGTGTGTGTGTGTGTGTGTGTGTGTGTGTGGGAAACGAGCTCATGGGGCTGCCACACCACACCAATACTCTGGATCAGGGTCTTGCAGCAATTTTTTTTAAATGACAAATGCTTCTAAGATGGCAACAGCAGCCACAGGATGGATCCGTGGCCACTATCACTTGTAATTTGTCACCCTCATGGAGCAGATGGTTTTTCTCCACTAAACCTGTGTTTGGAGTATAGCTTATTACTCTGCGACTGCTGTATTCATTATTGGCTGGCCACAATTGAGGTGTTCTCTCCAGCCGACTTGTAGATGCTCTAAAACAGGTACACACAAGGCCAAGTTGAACTTTCACATTCACATTTTTGTTTTTATAACAAAGGCAGCATAATCTCCGCCTGATTACATTTTGGAGTGCATTGTACTTAGAAAAGCAAACTGAGATTCAGATCATATAAGCAAATAGGCTGGGATTTGTCACTATGTGCAATATGTATTTGCAATTTATTATTTATGCATTGCTTTATCTGTAAGGAAACACTCTGCAGGAAGGCAAGTGGTTACCATTTTCTTTTTCTTTGCAGGGCTTGTGTTTAACTCTTTTATTGCTGGCTGTATTCAAGAAAGCATTACCTGCCCTGCCTATCTCGATCACCTTTGGCCTGATCTTCTACTTCTCAACAGACAACCTTGTGCGACCTTTCATGGACACACTTGCATCTCATCAGCTATATATTTAAAAAAGGAGGGGAGGAGGAAGAGATGCTGATAGGATCTTCCTCAGGAGCCTTGCTGGGCAATGGGACAATCTTAAATGGATGAAATTCCTGCGGGTTTTGTACTTAGTGCCATATATTTTTTCAGGAAACTTTTAAGAGCAAGTATGTGAACCTCCCTGAAACTTGACAGCCAGGCCTTTCAGATGCCAGTGCTAGAACTTGCTGCAGCCTCATCCTAGAGCTGTTCACTTAGAATGGAGCCCCCCTCCCCTGCTGAGGTCAGTAGGGCTTGCTTCCAAGGTTGCAGACCTGATTGCCATGAGCTTCTTGGGTGGTACCTAGCCTTTTAAGTTGGTGTCTGAGTAAAGCAGGAAAAGGTTTTGAGAAGGGTGTCTCTTGCAGCATGCAGATAGTGTGTCCACAGAGAGATGAAGGAGTTCATGATTTTAAAATTGATTTTAAAATGATCAGAAGTTGTTTGTAGCTGTACCACCCCAAAATCAAAATCCAAAACCAAACCACTATCCACATAAAACTTTTATTTGGACCAGCTATGATGGCACAAAAGTGTGTGCAAGCTTTTGCATTCGCCAGATCTATTCCTCAGGCTAGATTTTACAATATAAAATTTTTAAAAGGTGATGGGGAAAGAGAGATTCTAGGCCATGAGTTTAAATGTTTTAGTCCAGTAGCACCTGAAAGGTAAACAGGATTTCCAGGGTATTAGGTTTTGAGAGTCAAGCTCCCTTCGTTGGACTTTAACTTTCAGAAGCTTGACTCTCAAAAGCTTACACCCTGGAAATCCTGTTGGACTTTAAGGTGCCACTGGATTAAAATCTTGCTGTTCTACTGCTTATCAACACAGCTGCCCACCTGAAACTATTATTTTAAAGGCTTTCTCTCACAGCATCTCTGTGTGCATTTTGCAAAGGACCGGCAACTTTGCTCTAGGAACCCTCCGCCCCTAGAAGGAGAAAAGTTTGCAGTTTGTTAATGGCGAATTACATGCTTGCTCAGGAGCTTGCTGCACTCTTGGCATGGCCCTTTAGGGTAAGACTGGCCATTTTCCTGACATACCTTATGTAAGCAAGTAGATCAGAGAAGGAAGAAGTAGAATGTGATGGGCCTCCAGCAGGAACAGGCAAGCCCCAGCACCCACACCGAGTAGCAGTGTGTCAACCCCGTTTGCTTGACACACACGGAGCTAGTTCTTTGCCTCAGGGGTGAGGCAAGCCCCTGCAATGCTGGTAGTGATGCTAGGGGTTGGCTTGTTCCCAGTGTGTCTGGCCAAGTACATTCTTCTCTTTCCCACCTTTGATTTACTATCACACCAACATCTTCACAAATAGAGTGCTTTTTTAGGGGGGGGACGGGGACATTTGGGACCGAAAGATTGCCTACCCCTGAAATGCAGCATATTTTTAAGGGAAGTGGAAAGCCCTACTGAAGGAGGAAAAGCTATAATTAACAGTGGATTGCCCCCTAGCAGCCCTTCTCCTCTGATAATGAGTTCAGAAAGAGGCACACCCTCACAGCATCATGTGTGCAAGTATTTGAAATGGGTTTGTAGGAGGAGACTGATGGGAGCTCTTGGGGATTCCTAGTAGCTGGCCAAGAATCCCCTGGAGACCTGTGTCAAACTTTGCATTGTATGGCTTTTTAACAAGAGCCATCTGGATTATGGTTGTTGTGGGTTTTCCGGGCTGTATTGCCGTGGTCTTGGCATTGTAGTTCCTGACGTTTCGCCAGCAGCTGTGGCTGGCATCTTCAGAGGTGTAGCACCCAAAAACAGATCTCTCAGTGTCACAGCCTTCGACAATACAGCCATCTGGATTGTTGCACTATAACTAGCTGTTAGAACTTTGGACATAGGGTTGGTTTGTATTCATCTGGTCAGTGATCCTCTTCCCAGGTCTGAGGAAGTGGTGTGTATCGCACACAAGCATACATGTCTATGCAAAGATCACTTGCATAAGGCAGTGGAAAAGAGCAAGAGTCCAGTAGCACCTATAAAACTTAACAAAATTTGTGGTAGGGTATGAGTTTTCATGAGTCACAGCTCACTTCTTCAGGCAGTGTATGATGTGAAAGCACTTTGGAGAACTGGAAGTGCTGTTTTTTATGTTCCAATTATTACTTGAGGCTTGGTGGTCCATTTGATGCTGCTGCTGCATATTGGGTGGGTAGTAGGGTAAAGGCTTAGATCACCACCATTGTGTGTTTGGAGGAGTGTGAGTGTTGCTGTTCCTCCATGATAGAGGATCGCTGAGTGTGTGAACCCTTTCCTTTTAGGAAAAGGAGGATTGGCATCTATGCTGCTCTTGTTGGAGATAGAGAGAGAACTAAGTGGGCTTTTGACCTGACCTGACAAGAGATTTCTTATCTTGCAGTTATGTACCATCTTAGAAAGAAAACATGTTGTCTTTGAACACTCATACATTTTCTTTCCCATGCTACGAACTCCTTTCTGATTCCACTGACAATCATGTCAATGCATGCATGGGGGGGTTTTTTTGTTGTTGCTCAGGATTGTCTGCATTTCTGTTATGGGGAGCGGGAAACTGGAGCACAACTTGCTGCATCAGAGTATTTCCTTTCCTCTCAGTATCTGGAATGGTGATTATGCTTTATGTAGAGTTGCTGTACTATTGCTAAGCTATCAGCACCCAAGCCTGCTGCTAGTCATAGTATGAATTTGTGGTTAAAAAGTAAATCAGGACCCTAAAGGTTTCAGTTTCCCCACTCTAGGAGGATGTTGCAAATTCTGGCTCTTTCTTTTTAGAGGGAAGATCTGCATGGTTGGTTCCTCTGCTAAACCTCAAACAACACAGTGAAAAAAAATCCTTTAAAATGTAACTTTCTACTTTGCGTTTTACTCTTATAACTTATATAAACAATCTCCCCTGCTTCATAAATAAGTGCTGTATGCTTCTTAGCCAAAAAATTCTTAGGTTTGACTTTCCAATTTTTGTAATTTTCAGTGTTTTTTTTTAATGCCTAACTTAGACTGTATAAATATTTAACGTAAGAGTGAACTATTTTGAAAAATTATAGTTTGTATCAGAATGTATACAGTAGAATCAAAGCTGAACCTCAACATTAAATGAGAAATAATTGATGGTCCATATATTTCAGGGTTAGAAGCTCCTCTTCTGAAAACAGGTCTATTTTACAAAACCTCTAAGACCTGCATTTTCTTGTTCAGTAAAAAGGAAGGGTCTAGTAAACAAATGCAGTGAGATCAAGGATCAAATTTCTTGAGCAACAGTCTCTTGGAAAGTCCATTTGTGCAGGTCCCAATGAAATTCATTTCAGTGGGCTTGGATCTGACTCTGGATTTTCCCCTTCCTGTTTTATGGAGTCTGCCTTGCTCTTTGACCTATATAAATCAACGAAAAGGACCACAGTGTTCTAAAGCTAGGATTAATACAAATATCACTGTGCTAGGTTGAATTTCAAAATATTTATGATAATCCCTATCAATATGTTTACGATTACGGTGATATTTGTATTTATACTTGCTTTTTGGCCTAACAAAAATCATGGTTTCATTTTTTAAAAAAAGTATTTTAATTCAGTTTAAATATGCGGACAGTTGTGGATGCTTCCATTATTCCCCCTTCCCCAGAAGTCCTTTCCAGCCCCCAGAAGTTTTAAGAAGCTGTCGGATCAGACCAGAGGTTCTCCTAGCCCAGCATCCTGTCTCACACAGTGGCCAACCAGTTGCCCTGGAGAGCCTGGAAGTTTGTTCCTGGGGATGTAGGACCTGAATAGTCACATGGGTAGGGAAGGAGAACAGGGCAAAATCACTCTGTCTCTTCTATTGGTGAGTTCTATTGATGGAAGAGAGGAGAGGCCAATTTTGCACCGTCCCTCCTCCCGACTGCATATTTCTGACCTACATAGCTATTGGACCATGTGGATCCCTCAGACCTGGGAATAGAACATTGTGGGCATGGGGGGAGGGCAGCGGGAAATATCTTTGCATCCACAGATCATTGGATCCAGCTCTGTGAATGGAAACTGTTTGGAAGTGCTTGCGGAGTGTGAATATTCAGCTCTGAATAATAAAATTGGTTATACCTTCTGTCCATTTAAATGAGTTGTTTCTCAGTACTTTAGTGCTTTAAGATCAATAATGAAAGTATTTCCATATCTATTTATTTTCTAAATGGCATGCTGGAACAGTCCAAAATGTTCTGATGCTTTAAGTAGGAAAATCCAAATGGCACTTCCTAAATGCTAATCCACACAAAAGACTGTGCTCTTCTACAACTCCAGATCATTCCACTGGGGCTAGTAAAGGAGAATTTCCTGGTAGATCTTGTCTGGTGGAGGAGGAGGAGGAAGAGGACCTAGTGATGGTAGCCAAGTTGCAAACCTTTTTTGTAACTGAAATCAAGACCAGGAGCACAGCATGCTCAGGACATCAATGTACCTCCATAGATTAGAATGTCTTTCTCTGCAACTCAGTAGATCAGTTAAGTAATCTAAGACACCTTTTGTTGACTTTTGTGGGGCTTGTTTGGGGTTCTGGAGATCCTCATTGGAAGGAGTAAGCATTGCATGGGAGACCCTCCCCTGTGAATTAATGAAGGAAATTAAAAGACAATGCATAACTGGGCCTGGGTTAGGTCTAGTTCACAGGAAAAACCTTCCTTTTGAATGTAGTTTTTAACAAGTCATTTTCCATGATGAGTGTTGTAGTGTATGTATGTGCTGGGAGAAGGAGTAGAATATGTACTGCCTATGTACAAAAATGCTTTTAATTAGATATAAAACATAACCAGTGTATGTACTGTAAGTGTAATGTGTACAATTAAAAATGACACTGATAAAAATAAGTAGTGATTTTTTTCTGAAATGTGAATTATTATTTTTTGTATGGTTAGCTTGTGGTGATCTGGATAGTCATTGTGAAGAAAATGGGAAGTTGGGACTGCTTTGGTTAGGTCTGATCTGTGGGCAGCAGATAAATGTGATATATCCCTAAGGAGCCCAGAGGAAGGGGAGCACCTGTGGGCTGGGAGCCAAATGGGATGCAAGCAATAGATTGGGCGGGGTTTTACCCACTATGAGTGCAGGTAGTCGTGAGTAGACATGGGCACGAACGTAAAAAAACCAAGAACCGCCTGATCGTCTGTTCGTGATCCGACAGTTTGTGAGTGTCCATGGCCAATGAACCAGCATTCATTGGAAGCCTGGTTCATTGCGTTCGCCTGCGGTTCGTGAAGCCAGACAGTCAGGCACCATCAATCAATTCCCTTGGAAACGGAGCCGAGGGAATGCTTGAACTCTGTCTGCACTCCTTCTGTCGCCCTGGAAACCCAAATCGAAGCCCAGCTTACCTTGATCAGCAGGTCTTCCTTCCAACCATGGAGCTGCAAATTGGTTACAATTGGTTACATGGGAGAAGACACCCGGGGGGAGGGGGTGTTCTGTAGCCATGGGCACTCCAATCTCATCCCTGCAAACCCTGATAGGCAGTTCTGATGGCCAACCACAGACCTCGTGCCTTGCTCTATGGGACTTCTGCTTATAAAAAGCACTGGGCTCCCAGGCTGGCTTTCACTTTCAGCGAGCAGTGGAGTGTGACAGAGCTGCTGCTTGCTACTTGCTAGCCTTTGGGGAGAGAGGTAGAGTATAACTGAGCTTGGATTTTTGGGATAGGGATCTATCTCCTCTGGTAAGATCCCTATTGCAATCTTGACCCAACTTGGGTGCTGGCTGGAGGAAAGCCTGCTAAACAATCCCTGTGGATATGGGTTCTCTAAGTACAACGGGGGCCGTTCCGACCCCCATGAATCACGAACAGGTTTGGCAACGGGAAATGTTCGTCATGGTTCATTTGTTCAGGTTCATCGGCAGCACCGAACCACGAACCACAGGTTTGTTACTCTTTTTTGGTTCGTGCCCATGTCTAGTTGTGAGGACTCTTCTAAGTCTCATAGGGGGAGGGGAGGATTGGAGCTGCGCCAGAGGGATAGGCATGGGGAAAAGGCCAAGGAGAAACTTGTGAATGGCTCCAGAGTGGAGCAGAAAGGCAGCCAACGAAATAAGTGCAAATTAGACAACCACCTTGCCTCCAAATGTGTAGGAATACAAACAGTGTATTGTCTAGTGGGTCCTCTGTTTGTTAACATCCAAATGTGAAGGGGCAAGCTATCTTTGGTTAGGAGGTCCCTTTGATTGAGTGGCATATATAATCTACAGTGGGCAGTTGTCAATTTAGTAAAAAAAATCCTGTAATCACCATGTAATGGAAGGCCAAATGAATAACAAAGTTTTGGCATTCTCACCTTAATGGCCATAAAATCTTTATAGTCCATGCATCTGACGAAGAGAACTGTGGTTCTCAAAAGCTTATGCTACAATAAAGTTGGTTAGTCTTAAAGGTGCTGCTCCTTACTATTATAAAATCTTTAGTAATGCAAAGCAGGTTTATTTCCCAAATCTTTAATTTGCTTTGATTTGGCAGTATTCAATAAGTCAAAACGTATAATTATGTTCTGTTAATTTATCATAAGTCTTTAAAGTTATTCAACAACGTTCTTTTCTGTAGAACTTTTACAGTACAGTCCTAAACAGAGTTGCACCCTTCTAAGACCACTGACTTCAAGAGGTATAGAAGGTTCTGACTGTATTTAGGATTACACTGTCAATATGTTATACCATCTAAGATTATTGTAAAGAACAATGAGGTTTGTCAGTGTGCCTGCTCCTTTTTTTAGAAAAAAGGGATTGGGGCTGGGAGCTAGTGTGCACCTATGCATAATTGCAATGCAGAATCATTGCCCATTATGATACTTTTACCACCTAGATGTTGGGCAGAAAAGAATGATTAAAGGATAATGAGCCACATAGCGATAATTGTCTCCCCATACTCTGTGTTCTAATTTGCATTAATAACTTAAACAACAAAACTGAGTCTAGTACTTTGGGTGTGATCCTGTTATACAGGATCAGCCTCCATTGGATGGAGGCTGAATAAAAGTGTCCCAGGAGAAGGGCTGCCCTACACCAGATGATGCATTCTGTTCATCAATGTTCCCATTCATTCTTGTGAGTGAGACAACTGGTTTCTAGCACTAAATTTTCCCACATTATGCTAACAAAGGATATCATTAGAACTACAGGTGTGAGTAAATGCTGTTCTCTAAGACATGCTGTAGACACACCTTTATTTGGAACATGGTGCTGTATTTAGCTAGTGTTTTAGTGATATGTCACAACATGATGTACTCTAGCAGTTTATTTGTTCATTGTTTATGCCACATAGTCTATTTTTTCTCATTCAATAATGAACAAGTACGGATTGCATGAGAGACTGGATCTCTGAGATCTATTAATAGTTTTACTTTGATATAGCCCTAGCTAATGTAACATTGATTGGAGCAATGGTTCTGGGTAAGAGGGCATTCAGCACACACACACTCATGTCATTTCACACTCTTTGCCCTGCTCAAGCAGATGTTAGCCTCATGGGGATATTCTCCCTTCCCCTTCCCTACAGCATGATGGGTAGCAGCAGCTTCAGCTAGGCAACTATAGATCTGGAACACGGCACAGGGATAGAATTAAACTCCCCCCCCCACACACACACACATACCTGGGCGTTGCCCCAAGATCTCATACTATGTAGTTCTTTCCCCAGATTGAAAAACTTTTGCTCTCTCTTATTCACAAGGAATAGAGAAATGAGATTTCCAGTGTCTGCCACTAGAGAGCAGTATGGTGATATGCTTTGCCTTCAGAGTTCTGTCTTCAAGCTTCTTAGCTTATAAATACTTTACACTTTACCAGGTTGTAAAATTCCTGGAGTTTTCACGGTGGAGCCTGGGCAGAGTGGGGTTTGAGGAGGGGAGGGACCTCAACAGATTATGATGCCTTAATCTACCCCTTAAAGCAGACATTTCCTCCAGGAGAAGCAATCTCTGTGGTCTGGAGATCATTTGTAATTCTGGGAGATCTCCAGGCCTGGCCCCACTTGGAGCATCCTGTATCAGTGTCCACAGTGGAGATAAGATAGTGTAGTATTTTTCTATTGTGCCACTTAGCTTCTGCCAAAAATCTGTAGGATGTATAAATTACCCATATCATAGAACATTAACAAAGAAGTTTCCTTAATTACACAATATTTCCTCTTAAGGAAAAAAAATAGTCCCAAAAGAAAACCACATATTTCACAGTTTGTGTGTATGTGTGGTATTTACATGTAACGGTCATAAATATAGAAAATGGGAAGTAAAAGTGGGTTCAAAATATGCAAATTGAGTAGCTTGAATGTATCCATACTTGGCTATATTAGCAAATCATGCTACTGCTGTATGAGTGTACTTAAAGCTAAATTTGGGCAAAGGAAGAGTAGCCAGAGCAAATCTCTCCACCCTTCCAGGATAATCAAAGTTCTCCAAAGTATTTGGCAGGAGCTGGAGGCTGCGTATGTTCATTGCCTTTATGGTGACAGGAAATGTTGGCATCAGAGACTGATGTGTAGAAGAAAGTTTCCCTATGGCTGATGTTTTTATTTGCTTAATTTATATCCTGCCTTCTCTCTGATGGGGACCCAAAGTGGTTTACATCCTCCTCCTTGCTTCCACTTTATCCTCACAACAACCCTGTGAGGTAGGTTAGGCTGATTGCATGTGACTGGTCCATGGTCACCCAGAGAGCTTCCATGGTGGAGAGGGGATTTGAACTTCCCAGATCCTAGTCCGACACTTTAACCACTATACCACACTGGTTCTCTAGATAATAGGCTGAAGGTAAGTTAACAGCCTTGTGTGGGAAGAAGAAGGGGTGGGGACCGGTGTTACAGGACACAAACACTTCCCTTCCCCAAGGATCCCATAAAGGGAGATGGCTACCTCTCAGTTCCTCTGAGGTAATTCACTTTATGAGTGCATTATGTATCCTGTGCAATTTCTTCAGGGGTGGAAAAAGATACCTTTAAGCATGCACAGAGTGCCCTTCCCTTACCCTTGAATAAGCGCCAACCAATCACAAATCAGAAAGGGAGAATAAATGGCTTCCAGCTAAGAGCTAATGGTGGATTCTTAGCCCATATCGAGTATTTCACCTCTTCTCTTTGGAAGTCCTGTGTGGTTCTTAGTCTGAAGATTGTGTGTGTGTGTTATACTACATTTACACTATACTATAAATATAATAAATTAAATTAAATTAAATTACTCTTTTCCTCTTCCACTCCTCCCAATATGCTCCTTCTTTATGAGCTTCCCTTCCCTCTTAATATGTATTTAATTTGTACACTAGTTTGGCCATGCCTGAAGAACATCCACAATACTCAAGCCCATTGTTGCCACAACAAATCTCCTTTGCCTCCAAAGCTTTTCCATATCTCCCAAAGGTCATTCTGGCTGACCGTGCTGTGGAATGGGAGGATTCAAAGCCTGTCCTGTGCCAGTAGGTTGTTTGTTTTCCTGCATTGCAGCTAGCAGCAATTCACAGTAGCATAAATGAGAGCTGAGCACAGTATATCTAAAGATGTTCATGCTCAACACTATTTATGGCATGATATAGAAAGATATAAATAGATTCTGAAGTGATGGCAGTTGGAGACATTTTATATTTGGGGCTCTGAGACAGGTAAAGTGACAGACAACCATTCTGGAACTTTCCTCAGACTTGGCAGCATCTGAGGGGTAGAAGCCTTTGGGATGAAGTGACAACATACAAGGTTGTCTCAGGTTAAGGGCAGGTCAGCCCACAGGCAACTGGCATAATCTGCAATGTTGTGGTATTCCATGTATGTCACAAGCAGAGGCAACCTATTGATGCCATTTTGTTAGATTGGGTGGGTGTCTCAGGCATAGGCTTGGGGTGTGTTGTGAATTTATGTTCTGATCACAGCTGATGTTTAAATTCTAGTTGCTTTTATGCTGATTTTACTGAGAAGTGCATTAACTGCTTTGTTCTGGGTAGGATGGAGCTAGAGTATCTGATTTTTTAATATATGCTTTATTTTATGGTACTCTGATGTTTTGTGGTATTTCTTGTATCTTATTATACTATAAACTGTCCCAAGAACCTTTAGGATGGATATACATTTTAAAAGAAATTAAATAAATAGTGGTGAACTGCCCTGAGGGCCAGGTTGGGTCAGAAGACAGTATGCAAATCTTATATAAGTAAGCAGGACAACTGCTTGCACAAGATCCCTCTACCATCTGAACCTTATGCATACAAAAGACTTTGTTTCCCAAAAAACTGAATTTTGCGTCATGTACCCTATCATGTTACCAGATTCTCAAAGCCCAATTCCATTACCATTATCCATGTAAACTGCTGTCATTTCTGGATCATTCAGAAGTGCTCCTCAACTCTTTTCTACCCGGTGGTATTTTCTCAGTGATTCCCAACCCTCACCCCCTGCCTTCAGATTCTGTAGGTATTTATTTAGCCATCCTATTGGAAACAGTATTTTCTGAGGCAGTTTAGCAAGGGTATTAAAAAAGAGAAAACAATTCTTGATGGGATAACTTTATCAGTAGCTGTTTTACTTGATGGCTTAAGTAGTACCTATATGTTCTAAGACAGGACACCTCAGAATTCAAGTTGCTGAGGAGAAACAAGATGGAGAAGTGTTGGCTTGCTTTCACTATATATAGACTTTCCAGGGTGTGTGGCTGGCCACTGTGAGAAACAGAATGCCAGACTAGATGGATCTTTTCGGTCTGACCAAGCAAGGCTCTTCTCATTAATGAGGGGCTTAGTGGTAGAGGCAGCCCAAGTCCTATACTCCATTTAAAGGTTCTCAGAT
Organism: Eublepharis macularius; assembly: GCF_028583425.1. Classification (NCBI taxonomy): domain Eukaryota; kingdom Metazoa; phylum Chordata; class Lepidosauria; order Squamata; family Eublepharidae; genus Eublepharis; species Eublepharis macularius. The sequence goes on along the minus strand of NC_072790.1, from coordinate 181,180,074 downwards.
AAAGGTCTTTCTCAGTCTTCTATCTGTCTGCAGAGAGGCAGAGCCAGTCAGAGAAGACAATACTGAGGTAGATGGATTAGGCAGTTTCACAGGTTCACATGCTCATGTTCCTATATAGTGTTTCTTACACAACACAAGAAAATATCAACCTGAAGGAGAATACTTTGAACAGCTTTAAAATAAGAAAATAACTGGCTTTGGCCAGCCTTTCAGTCAGCATATTGTTCAGTTCCTTATGGGTAAACCATTTTGCTAGACCTTCTGTGATTAAGTGTAAGCACATTTCTATCTGTTGTCGAAGGCTTTCACGGCCGGAGAACGATGGTTGTTGTGGGTTTTCCGGGCTGTATTGCCGTGGTCTTGCCGTGCTGTATCGCTGTGGTCTTGCCGTGCCAAGACCACGGCAATACAGCCCGGAAAAACCACAACAACCACATTTCTATCTGTCAGACTGTTCCTGATAATATGCCATAGTTTTAGGGAGGAAAACATATCCTACTTCTACAATCCTATCTAATCATAAAAGAATAAGGTCAACACTACCACAGAATGGCAGGGCCGGATTGAGTGGGGCAGGGGGGTAGTCTGCCCCTGGCGCTGTCAAGGAGGGGGCGCCGGGTGCAGCTGCCAGCCACCGGGAGTGTGCAGGCGGCAGCGAGTGCAGACTCCCAGCCCCCCGCGTTGCCTTTCGCCCGCCCCGCAGGACAGGGGGCGGCCAGCTTGCCGCGCGTCCCCTGTCCTGCGGGGCACACAAAAGGCAGCACGAGGGGCTGGGAGGCTGCCCGCGCTATTCGCCTGCCCCGCAGTACAGGGGGTGGCCACCCTCCCCCTGTCCTGCGGGGCAGGCGAATGACGTGGGCGGCTTCCCAGCCCCCTGCGCTGCCTCCGCCAACTCCGTGGCATGCTGGGGCACCCGGCTTGCCGCGCAGGTGGCACGCTCCGCCCTGCGTGATGACATCACAGAACCCAAGTCCATGAGGAACCAGACTTGGGTTGCCCTGGGTGCCGGCAACCCAAGATCCGGCCCTGCAGAATGGCCTGAAAAGTGCCTCCTGCAGCTCCATTTCTGAAGACGGAATTACAGTGGTGCTGCAGCTGAGAATGACTACTATATGCAGAGTTCTTCTTTATCTCACTCAGCTAGTGGTGCTGCATATGAAACATCCAGACACCATTACCTTGTGCATGTTCCCACCTAAGCTCCTCCTCATCGGTTGCTCCTGAGGCTGGCTCTATCATGAGGCCAACGGAGGCAGACTTCTCAGGTTTGGGGTATGTGCAAAAACAGAGGCGGTTCCCAACAATAAATGGATGCAAAATAAGCCAGAAGTGGCAAGGGACACCAACAGAAAATATTTCTCACTCTTTAACCATACACTGAAACCAAAATCAAGTGTATATACTTATCAAAAATAAAGTGTATTCAAAAGCAGTGTGTATATAACAATCATTAACAACAACCAAAGCAATGACACAGTAAATATGAGCATCATCCCCCGGTAAGTCGCAGTGTAACAAAAAGTCCTTTCTCCTGTTTCAATGCTGTCAGATGACTAATTCTCTCGACTCATACACTGTGGCTCCGCCAAACTTGTGGCACTGGAGTTCCGGGGATCTGGATGACAATAAACTCTTGGCTGCCAGTTATAGATCCAAATGCAGTGGGTAGTTAAATGAAGAATGCAGGTGGCAACAGGCAGGGTCCAAGGGTGGAAGGAGACCCCCGCCGGGGTCTCTAACACCCTACAAGCTTCCGGTGAACTACGCTTGTTTCGTGTTGACCACTTCTTCCGGGGGCGACATGGACCATCCTGAACAATATTTTTTCCACTGTCAAAGTAGAAAAAGCCCAATTCTCGTGCCTACATTTAGCACACTGGCTAGAAGCAGCATCAGTGCCCGAGTGGAATGGGCAGTCAATGAAAAAGGGTACTGCACTCCAGCTTGGCAGTAACAAAGTTTAATTGCAGACACTATCCAACGTGAGATGGACTGGGCAGAAGCAGCAAGTCCTTTACGTGAGCCTGAGTAACAAAGGAACAGTGAGGATGACTTTCTAAAACTCTTGGTCCCATGCAAGTAGTACAATAAAGCACGTTTCAAATTTAATGTGTGCAATGCTTGTTCCCCCGGGGAAGAGGGTGCTGGGAAAAAGGAAGGAAGGGCCACTTTTTGTTGCAAGTGAAACTTAGACACCCCCTTAGGTTCAGATTCAATACTGGTGTGGAGTACAACCTGCTCAGGGAAAAATTGCAAAAATGGGGGGTCAATGCGGAAGGCAGAGAGTTCCCCAACCCGTCTAGAAGACGTGACTGCAACCAGAAAGGCCGCCTTCTGTGTCAGCAAGGGCAAAGGGCAGGTCGCTAGGGGCTCAAAGGACTGGAGCATCAGCTGGGAAAGGACCAAGGGCAAGCTCCATTGAGGAATGGGTGGAGCCCTAGGCGGAAAAGACTTAAACAGACCCTTCAAAAACTGTTTTGAAAGCCAGTGGGCGAAAACAGTTTTCCCCTCAATCCGTTCGTGGAAAGCAGAGATCGCAGCCATATGCACCTTCACGCTGCTAAAGGAAAGGCCTCCGGAATGCAGACCCAGGAGGTAGTCCAAAATCAGGGGCAAGGGACAGACAAAGGGGGAAATCCCTTTAGGTGCTAACCAGTGGGAGAAACGAGACCACTTTCGATAGTAGGACACCCTGGTGAACAGCTTCTGGGCATTCAGAATGACCTGGAGGACCCCAGAAGACAAAGCTACTCCGGGGGGTGCAGGAGCCAGGCAACCAGCTTCAGAACATCTACATCGTGGTGCCAGATCCCGTCCCTGACTAATAGGTCTGGAACAGTTGGCAGTGGCAGGCACCGTCCCTGGGAGAGGGAAAGCAACAGGGGAAACCATTCCTGGCGGGGCCAGCGTGGAGCCACCAGGATGCAGTGGGTCTTGAAGGCTCGGATCCTGCACAGAACCTTGTGCAGGAGAGGGGTAGGCGGGAAGGCGTAGAAGAACCCCGGGGTCCAGGGAATCTGGAATGCGTCCCCCAGGGACCGAGGGTCTAACCCGGCCCGGGAACAAAACGGAGCTCTCCTGTTGGAGGCTGGTGCAAAGAGATCGACCTGCGGACACCCCCAATGGTGGAAAATTGGTAGGAGGTAGGCAGGGTTGAGGGACCATTTTTGCTGGGGCAGGAACACGCTGCCGAACGTATCCGCCGAGGTGTTGAACTCCCCCGCTATGTGTATGGCCCGTGGCAGGACATTGTTGTCTATGGCCCAGTTCCAGAGAGCTGTGGCTTCTGCGCAGAGCTTGAGCGAGACCATTCCTCCCTGCTTGTTCAGGTAGTAGCAGGCTGTCGTGTTGTCTGAAAGGACTTGAACCCGTCTGTTGCGAAGCACATCTGTAAAAGAAGCAAGGGAGTAACGGATCGCTCGAAGTTCTAACACATTAATATGCACGTTAGCTTCGGCTGGTGACCAAGTGTCCTGGGCTGTCATGGTGCCACAGCGCCCTCCCCAGCCTAAGGTAGAGGCATCAGTAGAGACAGTGACATCAGCCACAAAGGCACCAAAGGGACAACCCGCAGACAAATTCTGGGGGATTGTCCACCAGTCCAGGGACTTAAGGACCGGCCTGGGAACAGAGAACCTTTGATGTTGGCTCATCGTCAAATGGTTGAACTTACGGACAAACCAATTCTGCAAAGGCCTCATACGCAACCTTGCAAAAAACACCACAGCAGTAGTAGAGGCCATGAGACCAAGTAAGGTCTGGACCATAAGGGCTGTTTGGTATCGGTTAGAAATAAAAAAGCACGCCAGGGAGACTAACCTGTGCAGCCTATCAGGGGGTAAATACACTCTCCCGGAGGGGGAGGCAAAGTGGACCCCAATGAACAGTATGCTTGTGACAGGAGAAAGAACAGACTTGTCAAAATTAACCAGGAGGCCCAATCTAGAGAGCACCGACATGGTGAGGGCAAGGTGTTCCCTAAGGGAATCTGCAGACGGCCCCACGAGGAGCCAGTCATCCAGATAAGGGTAGATGACACAACCCAATGACCTCAGAAATGCCACCACAGCTGACATACATTTTGTAAACACACGGGGGGCCGAAGCCAACCCGAAGGGCAAAACTGTATATTCAAACACCGCATCTCCGCAACGAAAGTGGAGGTACTTCCTATGCCCCTCATGGATAGACACATGGAAATAGGCATCCCTCAAGTCGATGATGGCGAGCCAGACGCCCACTTCCAGGAGTTCTATCACCTTTGCCAAGGTCAGCATTCGGAATTTCCGGACCTTAATGTAAGCATTGAGACCCCTAAGGTCCAATATGGGCCGGGATCCCCCATCTTTTTTGTCAACCAGAAAGTATCTGCGATAAGGAGACTCTGAGAGATCAACTTTACGAACAGCACCTTTGTTAAGCAACTCAACAACATTATTATGCAGAACAACATCAGAACAGAGTGTAGACGAATGTGGAGGGAGAGAAAGAGGGGTTTTTCAACAAACAACAACTTGTAACCATGGGCAACGACTGCAAGGACCCAAGAGTCATCAGTAATACACTGCCAAACGGGCAGAAAAAGACAAAGCCTGTCCATGAACAGAGGAAGCTGAACAGTGTCCTGAGGAACCCACTGGGCAGCGTCCATGTAGTCAGAACAGTGACTTTCGTCCTGAAGCTGGGGCCTTCGGCGAAGCAGGCTGATTCTGTTTCCCCCTAGATCGGGAAGACCTCTTAGATGCATGCCTTTGTGGGGCTGAGTAAGACCGCTGACTGTAGGGCTGATGGTAGGGGAATCGCCCTTGACGTTGGTGGTATGGTTGGTATGGGGGCTGGTAAGGCTGGAACTGAGTGGAACGGTACCTCAGAACGTAAGGTTGCTGGGACGCGATCACTCCCAGGGACTTAGCGGTTTGATGATTCTTTCTCATTTGGGAAAGGGAGTCATCCGTTTTCTCAGAGAACAAGAGGGCACCTTCGAAGGGGAAATCCTCGATTTTCGCTCGTTTATCAAGGGGTAGAGCAGTAGAACGCAACCAAGCGTGCCGTCTGAGAACTACGGAAGAGGCCATGGAACGGGCAGAGCAATCAGCAGCATCCTTCCCAGCGGTCATCTGCTGCTTGGCCAGCTTAAAGGCTTCCAATTGCAATGCTTTGACCAGAGGGCGACGGTCCTCGGGCAGATCAGGAAGGTAGGAAGACAGCTGCTTCTATAGGAACAGATTATACGAGCCCATGATAGCTTGAAAATGGGCTGTACGGAAGTTAAGGGATGCAGAAGAGTAGACCTTGTGGCCGAAGGTGTCAAGCTTGCGGCCTTCTCGATCAGCCGGAGCCGACAAGGAACTGCCTTGGAACCGAGAGTGTACTTCCTCGGCCACCAGAGAGGAAGGCTTGGGGTGGCTGAAGAGGAAGGGACAGTCGTGTTGCTTGAGTCGGTAGCATCGGTCAATCTTCCGTGAGGTCGCTGGAACCAAAGACGGGGTTTGCCACAAGGAATGCGCGTTATCCATCAAATCCTCCACCAGAGGAAACGCCACCGAGGCTGGGGAGCTGAAATACAGGGCCTCCAAGATCTTACTCTTCGGCTTGTTCGTGGAAGTCGAGATATCGATTTCCAAGGCATTCGCCATGCGGACCATCTGCTCCGCAAACATTCTATAGTCCTCATTAGGGGAAGAGGAGAGAGTTTCCCCCACGGATTCCTCTGGGGACGGATCAGAGGCTAAATCAGAAGAAAAATCTGATGGAGATGCGAGACCTTCCTCGTCACCGGAACCGGAAAACTCCGGAGGCGGAGGCAACGGAACCGAGGCAGGCGGCATGGTCGGAACCGATGAATAGGCCGGATGCGTGGCCGGGGGATGAGACACCCCCCGCGAGGTGGAAGGATACGGAGGCACCATCGAAGGGTAGGCAGGCATGGCCGGTTGAGTTGGAACCGAAGAGCTCGGAGGAGCGGCGCGTTGAAGGAGGGCTGCTGACGACTGTACCCAAGAGACGAAGTCTTACCATGTCATCAGGTTCCCAACGCCAGGAACAGGTTGCCATGGCGGAAGAGGAGCGGAAGGCGCCTGCGAAGGCCACTGCATCGGTGCGGAACGATGAGGATCCCTGGACGGAACTGAAGGCTGAGACGGAACCAGCAACTCAGGTGGAGCAGAAGCGGAAGGCAAGGAATGCTCAAAAGCCATGTACGGTTCCGAGAGGCTTGGCATGGTCACATACTCATCCATCCCGACAGGAGGTGGAGAGCGGGGAGGAGATGGAGTACGGAGGAATTCTTCAGCCTCCTCTCCAATGACAACAGGTGCGGGGGATGAACGACCCCGGCTAAGAGGCTGCAGAGGCAGCACGCTTCCGATGCTTCGACTTAGATTTGGCCTTTTTAGGTGGGGGCTCCGAAGCAGCCCTAGCAGCCTCCGATGGCAGGGAGGAAGACCGACTCTTTGCCGGAATCACAGGCTCACCCGACGTGGGCTCAGAGCCCGGGGGATCTCTCGGAATGGAAGGGTCAGTTGGATCCGGGGACCGGACCAGATCCGAGGGCTGCTGAACGGCCGGAGACGGATTTGAAGGGACAGCTGAGCGAGACTTCTTACCAGCCTGTGTTACTGACGGCTTGGGAGGGAGGAGATTCGACTCCCACAGGGAAGCTCTCAATCTGGCCTTTCTATCATTCTGCGCCTTCGGCGTGAAGGATTGGCAGATGGCACAGCGCTCAACAACATGGCCTTCACCCAGACAGAACAGGCAAAGCTCATGACCGTCCGACTGGGTCATTTTCGTACCGCAGCGCTGGCATTTCTTAAACAGCGATGACTGGGACATCGTGAGGCCGGATATATTCGAGATGTTAAAGAGAATATATCCTGAGCTGTGAACGAACAATGAAAGCACTTAGAACAACTAGGAGAAGAACCTCTCTTGACGGCGGCGAAAAAGGAACTGAGGGAATGGTGGGGACGGCTGCGTTTTTGGCGGGAATACTACCGCGCATGCGCGGTGGAGCTGAGCGTCCCCTTTAACAACTCTAAAAGCTAGGATAATCTCTCCGCAGCTGGCCTGCGCCTGCGCAGTCCCAATGTGGGGATGCACAGAAGAACGACGACTAACAGAATGGTTTCCAGTTGGCAAAGATGTCAAGCAAGACTGACACCTTTCTGTTCAACCTATCTGTTCAATGTATATGCAGAACATACCATAGGAAAAGCTGGATTAGATGGAAGCGGCTTATAACAGTGGTATTTTTTCTTCTTTTCAGAATTATTCTAACACTTAAGTAGTCACAGATATGGTAAACAGATTACCAAAAAAAGTAACATTGCAGCCTAGAATCATAGAATCATAGGGTTGGAAGGGACCTCTAGGGTCATCTAGTCCAACCACCTGCATAATGCAGGAAATTCACAACTATCCCCCCCCCAACTGCCCCAGTGACCCCTGCTCCATGCCCAGAAGATGACAAAACACCTCCAGGATCCCTAGCCAAACTGGCCTGTGGAAGATTGCTACCTGACCCCAAGGTGGCAATCGGCATTACCCTGGGCATGTAAGAAGGGCCACGAAAACTAAGCACTGATGTAATCCGTTCTGTCCTCCCCTTCATGATCTGCCCAGTTTAGGGCTGAGATTAATATTTTCTTATTCACAGGTTACAGTATCAGAAAGCTTTATATACAATTTAAATCAATTGCTCATAGAGACCTTAAGTAAAATTTCACCATTGAATTATATCTTTTCAGTCAGGAAACATTCAAGGACTTCAGTTTGAGACAATTTCTGTCAGAGTTCCATAGCCTTGACAAACAGTTTACAGTCAAGTCTCCCTCTTTCTGAAGGGTTGACTTAAATAAGATTAGACCTACTCATGTGCAGGGGCTCTAATTTACTCAGTCTGCTCCACCTTCAAGACAAGACTCTTTCTATAATTCATCTGCTCTTATGAAGAGTCACACACCAAACTAACATGTCTGCTCACTCCCAGAGGCAGACCTCCACTGTCAAAAGCAGCAGTCCCTAACACCTCAGAAGTAGGAAATTTTGAACTCCAGTTTGCCTTCCTTTGTTATTGATTCTTGCAATATCTTTCACTTGGAACAGGTGCAGCAGGGATCCAGGCTCCAAGGCCAGCTTTGTTTTTTTTATGTAGCTCAACACCCAACCTCAATCAATATTTCCAGGGAGTAGTATCAGTTTTGCTATACAAACCTTACCTTTGCCAAACAATGTTGCTTGCCTCCTGCACACTTGTCAAGAGTCTGGATATAGATGGCTTTAGAAATTGCATGGTGCAACATGGGGACTCTGGCATGTCCTCAAAACCATAGCGGTACGTTCTCAACCTAGAAAAATTGAATTGTTTGGTGCACTAGGCACTCACTCTTCCTGAACAGATGCATAGGACCCTGAAAAAGCAGGAAGAGAGGAAAGACACCTCCTTGTATAGCTTTCTTTCTTTATGGTTGGAGCATGAAGAAAAGTGGATGAGCCATATTGCATTTAAGAATGCATGGAGGCAAATAAGAGATGGTGCTTAATGCATCAAGATTCATTCTTAAGTCTCCCTCTGCCTGGGACGTGTGCTAGTATTCTGCCATCCTTCTTATAGATGACCAGAATCTTTGTTCAGCTGCAATGCATAAAGCGGGTTCAAATCACATAGTTGAAGTTTTGGCCAGTGACAACTTGCTCCTCTACCCTCTGATCAATGTGAACAACTGTAACTACAGGGCAAGATTGGAGAGAAGTGGGAAGCATACAGGGCATGCTGAAACAGAGATTGTGCGTCATAAAGCCTTTATTGAAAAAGAACACTGGCTAATCAAGGACACCTATGGTAAGTTGACCACAAAATGATTAGAGTGGTTTTGAAATGTCCTACTTGCATGAAAATGGAACTCTAGTTGGTGGTTTGAAAGCATAACATTAAGGGTTGAATAATGTTTAAACATGCTCTAATGATTCATATAATCTAATCAGAAACGTTTTACAGTCATGATATTGGGAAGCTGGTTAATTAGACTGGTGACTTCCAAATAGATAACTTGGGAAACTTTGGAGTGGTTTGCTGATCTAACATTACAGGAAATTTATGATAATGTTGTGCATCAGTTCTTTCTGGGCTTGGAATGAATTTATGGAATACAATAGACCATGAGCTGTGCTAAATATTTGGAATAAGTCATATCCATCTGCAGAGGTCAATAGTCAGGAAACTGTTTTGGACTAATTTTGCAAAATAGTTGAAGTATTCAGGAAAGATTTCTGGGTGCTGTTGGCTGTGACTCTGACATTGCAAGTGGGCTAGTATATGTGTATCCCTTCTGTCTAATATTTGTTCAGTGAGCATGTTTGTGCATAAATAGATCATTTAAAACTACCATGAATCTCTAATGCTTTCTTCAGCAAAGAGACCAGATCCTTGGCCTTTCAACTACTAAAGAATGGCACTCTACAAAATTTCACTTTCCAAAATGCTACAATATAGGCCAGATTTTAGAAGAGTCAGTTAAGTTCTCAATGAAGCAGATACCTTTTGAGGGACCCTTTGGTAAAATGATTCAGAGTCACTGAATCGGATCACCGTACTGAGCCACTATATTTTCAAATTTCTCTTTCACTGTATAAAAACAGCATTCTTGGGACAAATAAAATTATCTCAATAAGCCTGTAAGGTGTCTTGCCTTTGAGTTACTTAACTTCCCTGAAAATAAGAACGCTACATGATCATTATAAGTTGGCAGCGACTTGATGTCACTTTCTACCACCAATCTTTTGGGAACCTTTGCAGCCTCAGTCCCATGTCATCTAGGCTACAGTTCTTCAGTGGAACAATAATGAAGGTTGTTCTCATCCATTTTTTTTACTGGAAATATAAACCAGCAAACTAGAGTATGTAAGCAGAAACCAAATCTGAATAGTTTATTGCATAAACATAAAGGGAAAGCAGCTCTTCATTCTGTGAGGTCAGCTATGCCAGGTTTGAGACTTATCCAACTTAAAAAAATTTGTTTAGGATGTGTTCGTATCCAGCACGTACGTTTGTTCTTGGCACGCAACTGACATTGCTGAGCACCGCATGCCAATCTCATGCTCTGGCTTTGTCTAAAATTTCAGTTCTAGTGTGACATGGAGACCAGGATGAATCTTAACTTTGATTTCTACATACACTTCACATTCCCTAATCTGTGTTTTGGATATTTGCTGGCTCTCTGATAGCTCCCCAAAAAACTTCTGCTCTGGATACAGGGAACAGCTCTGGTGGTTAAAAAAAAATATCCCACAGTACTGGAAGATTTCTGTATTAGCCTTAGCACTGGGTAAATAATATGTTAATTATTAGCATTAAAAAAATTGCTCTGAATAGACAGGGAACTCTGAACATTTTGTGTTTCCTTGGCATATTTCTCTTTATTTGGCCAGTAGCACCCACCTGCACTTGTAGGTCTCCATAGTGGCTGTTTCTGATGTTTTTCCTTTCTGTGACAGAACGTTATTATTTTGGGGATGTGTGCAATGGAAGATTATTTGTTTGTTTCATTAACAGACAAAATCTTTTGTCTGTTAGTTTTTATGTTTATAATTGCTACTGTAACATAAAATATAATTACATATGAACCTAAGAAGGCTCCTGCTGGATCAGGTCAGTTATCCATCTAGTTCAAAATCCTGTTTCATATGATATCCAACGAGCTGTGCTGGAGGCCCAAGAAAGAGGGCATAGAAGCCTCCTCTTGATATTGTTTCCTTGCTCTCGTATTGAGAAGTTTACTGCCTCTGAGCATGGAGGTTACCTTTAGTCATCAGGATGAGTAGCCAACATGCCCAGGCATGCCATTTGCCTACTTCTGGCAGGCATCTTTCCCACTGGTCCTTGCATCTGGGCCAATGGGAGAACAGTGTGAGGGGGGAGGATGAGGATGATGTTGCACAACGCATCATCACATCCAGGCGAAAGCATAGATGTGACATCAGTGATGCTCTGGAAACTCTATGGTAATACCATAGGATTTCTGAATCGTTGGCTGTTGTGCTGTCACATCCATTGTGTTGCATTGCATCTGCCTTTGCCCTATGCCCAAAGCTTATGGGGAAGCCAGGGAGTGGTCTGGTATCTCTAAACCTGTTTAATCCCATTTTAAAGCCAGCTAGTGCTGCAAGTGGCCATCACTACATCCACTGACAGTGGATTCCATAATTTAATTACTCATTAAGTACTTTAGTCTTGGCTGAATTTATTGCACATCAGCTTTACCAGGTGTCTGTGAGTTCTGGTATTGTGGGAGAGGAACAAAAAATTTTATCTACTGTCTCTACTCCATTCGTAATTTTATAAAGCTCTGTGATTCCCCTCCAGTTTCTCTAAACTGAAAAGCCCAACTCTTTTAGCCTTCCCTTGCATGTTAAAAATGCTTGTCATATAAAGCAGTTTTAAGGACTGCCAAGTCTGTCTTACCCAGCCCCACATTCTGTTCTGTCACCAAATCCAACCAAAGTATCACATTGACAGTGAAGAGATGAGGGGAAGAGATAAATCAGTATAATACAGCTTCTAGGCATTTGTAAGTGCTTCTCCACCAGTTCTAGCAGCACAGGGCTATATACCACCCCTCCCACCCCTTTCTGCTCTTTCTGACAAAAAACAGACGGGGGTGGTGATGAGTTGTGCCTGCATCAGGATGCAGCAGCATGGAATCTTCACAGTCCCTCCTGCAGTCCAACTTGCATATCGGAAGCCTGTTCTATCAGAGGAGAGCTATTGCTTCCTTCCATTACCACTTTGGCTTCCAGACTTATCACAAGTCCCTTCTCTAACTCCAGCCCTTAGCCACCTAAGTTCTAAAATCTGAAATGTCTGCAATCAACAATAAGTTATAACTTGTGCTTTTTCCTAAAAAAAAAAAAGAGAGAGAGATGCTGGTACTCATTATGTTCACTGCCTTGGTACTCCTGATATTGTGAGGTGCCGGTACTGTATACCAGGACATACCATCAGGAAATAAAGCCCTGAGTATAACATAATGCAACAAGAAATGTTGGTGGTATACATTGCAGTGCAATGTTAAGGATGTTGCATTCCACTTGTCTAATCATTCTTGGTAAGCAGTTACTACATTTCTATGTCTGGGCTTGCTGTGGCTTGTTAATGTCTGTATCCAGGCCATTTACATACACTGTATTCTGTCAATCAGCTTTTATTGCTTCGGGAGAAAATACAGGCTCCTGGGAACATTTGAAAACACGGTGGTTAGGATGCCATCCAGATGATAGCTTTGAATGGAATGCACATGCCATGTCTGCTTGCACTGATGGCAACACACGCTCTTCTCTACCCCTTTTTGTACATAGCACTGGATGACAGTGAGAATGAGACTGGCATTGGCTTTGCAGTCTGCATGGAACAATCTTGTACTAAAGATACCTTTTTAAAGGCATCCATGTTGTTGGCTTTTTTAATGGAATAAGGCTTTCCTTCCAAAACATTGTATATTGGTTATTCGTTGTCATTTACAGTCTAGACTGTACACAATTTTTGCTGTAATCCCTCAAAGCATGAGGGATGTCCCTCCAGATAACGCTGCATATGTTAGCTTGAACCAGCAACCTCATGGGCCAAGAACTATGTCTTTTGGATCGAAAACAATAAGAATTGCAGAGATAACATTAAATGTGTGGCATTTTATAAAGAATGAGTCTACTTCTTGTCCACGCTGGCTACTATGTGTAGTTATAGTCCAGCATTCAGTGGTCTATTCTCTCTTACGCACAAGTAAGTTTAGCAGTTATAAAGGGTTGTTTCTAAAATGGTAATATTTCCTATACAGAATATTCTCAGAGGGGAAAGGATGTGCAACCATGTGTGTGTGTCATGATTGCATCTAAGACTTTGTGCACGTTTAAATGAATTTTAAACATCTGTCTGTTGAATGAGAAATCACTTGTGCAAAAGTGATTTCTGTGTACGGGTTGGGGATGTATCATGTTTAAGCTATGAACATGAAGCTCCTTTGCTATGAACAAAAGCAGTGATTTCAAGAGCTGTTGTAGTAAACATTGTTTGAAAGCAGAAGGCAAACATCGACCATATATAGAAGGCAAACATGTTTGACCAGAACTGCAGCCTTACACTCTTTGTGCTAAATAAATATCGCAAAGTAACAAGAGACTCCTGTTAAGTGGACAGAAAAGAACAACAGCGCATAATTAAAGTTCAGAGCTAGCAATTTTATTTTGCACTGTAAAGTACAGGAAGGCTGAAAGGTTAAAATGACCAAGAGATACTTGGGGCAAGGCTACAGAGAAACTTGTTCCAGGTGGGAATGTGTTTAGCTGCACCCTGCAAAGGTCTCCCCTTCCATAAAAGCAAATGGCTGCCCTTGGGGTTAACATTCCCATGGGAGCATAATCTGCCCACTGTTAAGGGATTTCAGGCCTAGTGTAGTAGTATTCAAGCTAGAAACTTTGGTTGGTCCAAAGTATGACAGGATGACTCTTAGCTGATTCTCTTATGTCTTCTTTAACGTAATTATAATGGCCTTGGAGACTCCACGTGAGCTAGTGCTAGTGAGAGATGGGGACTGTGATTTACTACAGATGGCCTCCAGACTGATCAAATGTTTTCTCTACCTGCTTATGCGCAAGCCACACATGAGGCAAGGGGGAGGCGGTGAGCCAAATTCTAAAATCATGGTATGTCCCTGGCATGATGGCAAAATGGGTGGTTCAAAATTGTTACTTGCCAAAAATTTCCTCCAGCTCCACTGCGCCTGCATATCTCCATTTCAACAATTAGATGGATTTTATTGAGTTACCACCTCACAAAGGGTTTAAATTTTGTTTGGTGGTGGTGGATATGTTTAGTGGATGATCAGAGTGCTTTCCAGTAAAAGATCCAACTGCAGAAGCAACAGCTAAGTATTTATTGAGGGAACTTTTGCCAAGGTTCAGTTTGCTGCTGGTTCTGAAATGTGACACTGGAACCCAGATCTGCAGTGTAGTTATGGCTAAAATTTATAAAGCATTTAATATTAAATAGCTTTTCCACACATCTTACCATCTTGAGGGTGTGGAAATTGTGGAAAGGAAAAATAAAGATGATAAAGAACAGATTAAGGAAAGTGCGTGATAAAATGGGGCTTGGATGGGTTGATACTTTGCCACTTATGATGCATTTAAGAAATACACCAAATGCCTTATAAAAGTCTGTTTGGCAGACCAATTCCCATTGGGTTAGAACCACCAAATGACTATTTCTGGATTGTCTAATGATGTTTCTAAACATCTGTCCTAAAGATCCTATATGATCAAGTCACCCAATCTCAAGTAACCCCAATTTTGGTTGGTTCCAAGTACCCACTGAGAGGACTAGGGCTTCCAGCTCCCCTTTCCTCCATTGCCACTAAGGCCCGACCTTGTGCCTGTGTCCTGCTACCCAGCACCTGGTTATTACAAGTTATGGCGCTTGTGCACTTCTGAGGGATTAGAAATTTGTCAACTGACCACTCTTTCTTTTCCTGGTACCTGTTTTAGTGTGTTCTACATCAAGCACCGTTTGGGTTTCCAGGTGTCCAGTTTTTCACCAGTTAATTTTTTTAATTGAACTATCTGAGGAGAAAAAGTGATTAAAATACTGGACATATGTCCGGTATTTTTTGTCTGGGGGAGGAGTGGCTGGCCACAGTCCTGCAGAAGCTGGTGGATGTGCCATTAGGCCTTCCTGCGCCACCTCCATCTCCTCCCCGCTGCCGGAAGTACTCGCTGAGGAGTGGCCAGCGTGCCCACCCAGTCTCCTGCACAATCTGTGCCACCTCCCCACTGCACACCAGGAAAGCAGCTGGCAGCCACACACCATGGAAGTGGGGCAGTGTGATGATGTCACTCTGATAATGCATGTGTTACTACTTTTCAAGAGGTGAGTGCTGCCCCCTCTCTCCTCGGGGCTCAGTATTTCTCATCTGGCACCCCTTCCTGTATGGGAAACAGATTACAACTGCCTTAAAAACTGTAGATTTATTTAAAATGTTTGCATGTATACTCTCAGCACAGCAACAGATTGAGCAAAGAATCCCGGAGAAAGGTATAAACAAACAATTCCTCTGCCCCCCACTCTGTACATGCCCTAGCAGCTCTTATTCTAAGGCAGGCTCTTTAACTTAGAAGTTTCAGCGTGCTAAAAACTTAACATTACTTTGGAGTCTTTGTTCTATCTAGCAGCTTTCCACTGAGCAATGGCAGCCTTCAGCAGGAGCTCAGTTGTGAGAGCTCCTTCTGCCTAGATAAAATCAGCCAAAGAGGCCTTCCCCCTCTGTACCAAGGGGTTTTTATTATCTTGGTTTGCCTACACCCCTTTGGGTCAAAGAAGCCTTTCCTGAAATCTCCAGAAAGGTACTGTTAGTTAGGGCCTGATTGTCACCACTTTTGTTGTATACTGTGATTGCATGGCTTGGATCACCATCGATTTTATTTGTAGCACAGCTCTGATGTGATGGGGGAAGGAGGAGGGAGGACTGAGGGGGAGACCTCTGAGGTAAAGGCTCCCTGGACTGAATTGTTTTATTACCTGCAATACGAGGACATAGTCCCAAATCTCAACAGCCAAAGGACCGAGCCTCATATTAGGTATGAGTTGTGACCTAAGAATTCTTTACATAAATAATATTTTCAGTATGTTTGACAGGGTTACACTTACCTGTAACTGTTTTTCATAGAGTATCTTCTGTGCAGGCACACATTGGGACTGTGCACAGGCAAGCCAGCTGTGGAGACATTTCTCTAGCTTTTAAAGTCTCTAAGGGGGCGCTCTGTCTTTACTGCACAAGTAGAGGGGTTCCCGTCGAAATGTGGGTAGTGAGGCAGAGCGCCCCCATTTCTCTCAGTTCTCCTGAGCTGCTGGAGGTATAATATAGTACAAGCACACACACAGCAGGGCAGGAGGGACGGAATGTGTGCCTGCACAGAAGGTATCGATGAACAACAGTGACAGATTCCACACAGACATAGCAGACAAAGATCGCAGTCATCAATGTAAAGCATTTTATTTCACCATGTGTATATCTTTCTCTCTCTCTTTCTTTCTATGATTCTTGGAATATGATGAGATCAACAGATACATGAGTGAAGAAATCATAGTGAGAAGAGCTAGGAAGAACCTCTCTCAACAATGGTGAAAAAAGAACTGAGGGAAATAGGGGTGCTCCGCCTCGCTACCTGTGTTTTGGTGGGAATCCCTGCGCATGCGCAGTAAAGGCAGAATGTCCCCTTACAGACTTTAATAGCTGGAGAAAATTAAATAAACATAACCAATGTATAACTGGTAGGAGTATTATATTATTTATTTATTGTCCACTGTTCTCACTGAGACTCAATTCATTATGATCGATGGCTGGAACATTCAATGAACAACACAGTAGAAGTTTGAAAACAAGCAGAAATCTGATACAAAGCTGAAACGATGCTAAAACAAAGCATAAGCAAATTGACATATTAAACATGTAGAAACTATGCAATAAGAGCATAATTACAGCAACAGACAGTACACACTAGTATAGCGTACATCCTTATCACTTTAC
This sequence comes from Eublepharis macularius, assembly GCF_028583425.1. Classification (NCBI taxonomy): domain Eukaryota; kingdom Metazoa; phylum Chordata; class Lepidosauria; order Squamata; family Eublepharidae; genus Eublepharis; species Eublepharis macularius. Next base: position 181,163,500 of record NC_072790.1, on the reverse strand, counting down.
CAGTGCATCTCTCTGATTGTACCTGTGCAGAATTCTAATCATTTAAAATCCTGGCCTGTGGGTTAGAACCAACTATTTAACGAACATCCACAGACTTTAGTTGGGATGCACACTGGATGCTTTGAAGCAAGTCACTATTTCTGAGACTGATGTGCCTCACTGGGTGGTTGCTTTGAAACTAAACCATCCAACAGAAAGAAAGCTAGAATAGAAATGTAACACAGAAATAAACATGTTAACAAATACTCGTTAGCACTAAAATATTGCAATATGAAGGCTCATTATTTTAAACGTGAGTATAGAATAGCATTTTTTTTACCCTCAGTATTAAATTCCTATAACTTTATTATTTTGCTATGGATTAAGAAATCTGACAGAGAGCAGAGAATTCCGGGTCAAGGCCATGGAGCCATCATAGTACTGGATGGCACTTTATTGGACATTGAGCGAAGTCTGGTCTCTTGGCTTACCAGGTTGCTTATTGGTTCATACCTGTTGTATGAGGAAAACAAACTGTAAATCATTTTGAATACTGCATTAGTAGCAGTTAAAATCCCCACTGCGCCTGCAAAAGGCGACAGACGAATATCAGAATACACGACATTTTAAGAACGGCAAGTGAAACAGATTTTAAAAAAATCACATTTCCCTAAAGGGGTTTGTGCCATTTGCGAAACATGCAGGCACCTGAAAGCTTCCCAAACAGTTCAAATTAAATGTCAGAGAATAGGAATGATTATAAGGAAAGCAGGACAGGAGTAGCAAAAAGGTTTCCCTGAAACCGGCCTCCCTCTTCTCCACGTACGTAACTAACAAAAAACACTGCACTGAAACGCCCTTCCACTGGAAGCTGTATGTGTGGACTGGCACGTCCCCCTTCGCAGTCTTTCCAACGCGGAATCCCTAGACTTAAGTACCTCGGAAAGGAGCATAGAGCGGGGGCTCGGACGTGCCCCGCCGCACATGCAGCGCCTCTCCTGTTCGCCCCGCCCGCCGAGCCCCACGTCCATTTCCCCCAGCAGACCTCCTCTCCCCGCACAAAGAGCCGAGCGCACCCAAACCCAACATGGACGCCGGCAGCACCGCCTGCCTACTGGCCAAAGGTTCCTCCGCCCAGTCTTCTCATTGGCTGGGACCCGAAGCGCACGGGCCCAGCACGTTCTTCGCGGGCAGCCCGATCCGTTCTCGCGCTAATCCTGGCCAACGGTCCCCCAGGGACGTGGCGGCTTCGGGGGAGCCAATCGGAGGCGACAGGGGCGGGGCTTGGTGCCAGGCCTGAAGCCGAGGAGGCAGGCGAGTTGGTAAACAAGCGCTGCACCTCGTGGTGCTGTGAGGTGGGTGTTGCAGCCGATACCAGGAGCAGGGGTGGAACTCGGCGCTTCGCTGGGTGAGTGAGGGGAGAGCTGCAATCTTCTGGCACGGCACGTTGGCAGAGCCTGTAATGCTTTCTGGTGGCCCGGGGGGGGGGGGTGTGCAGTCCGCGCTCGGGTGCGAGGCGTCGAGGGCTGAGGTTTCGTGGTTGTGCAGAGGAGGCATCTTTTCCTCAGTGAATGCAAGGCAGGAAAGGAAGCGCCTGGCTTGGGGGGGGGGGATGTGGCCGCGTCCCGGTGCACGCGAGGGGGCGTTTCCTATGCATTGCCTCGTCTCTAGCTGTTCTTGCAAGAGGCATGAGCGAGGGGTGGTGTCTCCGTTTGGATAGCGGAGAAAAACCCGAGGAAGCAGAGCCTCTGACTCGGTTAGTGCGGATGGGCGCTCTCCGAGCTGTGCTGTCCCGTTCAGGGCGGAGGGGGGGGGCTCTTTGGACTCGCTCGCAGTGTTTGAGACACGTTGCCTCTTTCGGATTGCTTGGTGCGGAACGCGGCTGTGATGTCTTGACTGAGGGCAGCTGCAGAGGAGAGGAGGCGTGGTGGTCCTTCCCGCGGCTCTCCGCTCAGCTGCAGCTCTGTTCTGCGTGCCTTGTGTTTGCGGTCGCCTGTCCGGATTGCAAGCCCCGCCCCCTTGCGGCCTGCTAATTCTTGCACGTTTGAAATGGGGCTCAATCCCGTTGGTAGTCAAAACCAAGCAAGTAACAAAACGTTTGTGGGAGCAAGCTCGCCTTGCAGTTTTCTTTCAGAAATAGACTTTTGGTTTTCTGAAGCCGTAAACCATATGCTGGGTGAATGCTACCTTCTTACTTTTGATAATCTATGTTTATGCCTGTATAATTTTTTCCAGTCAGGGTCCTGGTCCTTTAAACGCTTTTGTGTAATTATTTTCATTCCCCAGATGTTGATATGTGAAGTATCATGTTTGGTACTTCAGGCCTTCAGACCTGGCCTAAGAGAAGTGGGGCAGATCTGTTTTCCCTTACTCCTACCATTGGCATGGTGCAACTTGTTTCTGGGATTATAAACCTGAATGTACTGATACAGAGGGAAAGAGATGGATGCCCAGCATAGGCAAGAAAACAAGTATTTTACTTAAATGTGGCCTTTAAAAACTAGTAAATAAATATAGTTTAAATTATTGCTCTTAGTTACAAAGGTAGGGGGTGTTGCCCTTCATTAGCAGTGGCAAAGCATCAGTGCTTGAACACTGAGCCTTCTAAAAAGCTATGTCAGTGTTTATGAGGTTGTTTCTTCTTATAGTTAGGGCCAACACAAATCTGTAACAATTTAGATAGCTGTGTGATCTTGGCCATGATTGTGCATGCCTCATGGGCACCCCCTTTGTTTACTAAGGCTGGCTTTCTTTGGTACTTCCCTTTTTGTGAATTCTTGCCAGTGTTCAGTTTAGCAAGCTTCACTCAAGTGTGTGTCAGAGTTGCTCAGCTGGATTTGACTGTGATCAGCTTTTCAAAAAGTCTGCAGTAGTTAATATATTCAAGCAATTTTCCCCTAACCTGATACTGTTTTGCTTCGACTGTAATCTTTGTGACATATCAGTGGTCTATAAGAAGGGGAAAAATCAGCTAAGACAAGGTTCCTTGCCTAGATGTAATCCTCAGTTGTCACAAGCAACTGGGTGAGTGCCTGTGTGTTGGTCTTTAACTTTCATTTCGTTACATTAAAGGGCAGCTTAATTCATCAGATGCCTGAACTGGATTGAGAAGTCTCAACATGACTCCATCTGTGGTTCGACATGACTCCATCTGTGGCTACTTAAATTTGGAGATTGGGGTCATGCACAGACAGAACAGTACTTTCTACAAACTTTTCAAAGCTGTTTAGGGAGCGTTCGTTTAGGCTAGGCCTGCCAGCAACCACTGGTGATATTTGGGTGCAATGTAGTATTTAGACTTGGTTTTTATTCAGGAAGCCCAAATATATTTGACCCATTATTCCCAGTTGGGGAAACTGTTTTTCTTTTTTCAAGCAAACCACTAAAATTACAGGAAACCTAGTCCTTCCTGTAAGTTTCACGAAGATTGGACCTAGCTGTCTAATTCTGTGGACTCCTGAACAAAGAGCCCCCTGCCACTCTCTACTGTTTCCTATGGGAGAAACAATTCCAAGGATTTCCATGACAAAGAAACCTTAACCAAACACACAGGGGCAACTGTGGCCAAAAGCCAGTCCCAATGCAAGTTGAACCAACAAAACCCAGCAGAAACAATGTCAAACCAGAGAATATTGGCAGAAGCAAAGTGAAGCAAGGAACACTGTTACAAGCCCAACAGAACCCATGTCACTCAAAGGTGCCAGGCAGAACCCAGGCCCAACTGCACCAGAACCAATGTCAAAACGTAGAATCTCACCAGAACCAAACTAAAACAAGGGACATTCTTGCAAGCCCAGCAGAACCAAACCAGAGAATCCTAGCATCCAACCTAGTAAGCCAGTAATATCAAGGCATCAGTCAGATCAGAAAATGGCAAGCAAGCAATGCTGACACAAACATGCCCACAGTAATACTGCCTCCCCCCCCCCACCTCCGCTATTTCCTGGGAAGCCTGCAACAGCTTTTCAGATATAACCAGATAATTAAGTAAACACCAATTTATCCAAATATATCAGAATATGCTATATATATCCAGATATACTCAAATAAATCCAGGTATGTATTTTTCTGGTACATATGGTATTCCTGAGCTGAATTGCACATCCCTAGTGCTATAAAAACTTTCTTGGCTGCTTTGGTAAGTTTGTGTTTGGAAGATTGTGTTGATTTTAATGTGTTTCCAGTGGCCTACTGCAAGTTTGACTTTAGTGATGACTGAGATTTCTCCACCCCGCCCCAAGTCACTGGACTTCTCAGCTATTGTTGTGTGTTTTAATTTCAGCTTCATTTGGCTCACTTACATCTAGTTCCTCAATTGCCAGACACAGAGACTTGATTCATTCATATGTTACCGGATGTATATACATCTTTCATATTTAAAAACCTCTCAAGACATGAGTCAGATATAAAGAAAAGAGTTGATTTATTGGTGCAGTTAGAATTTTGGGGGATGGGGATGAAGCTTTGCCATTCAAATTAATAAAACATATTGTCAACAGCATTATTGTCTTCAACTTTTTGGCATGTACAACAAGCTCATGCTTCTCTGTACGTTATTGTTAGTGTTGCAGAAAGACAAGAACAGAACTTACTTCAAAGTGATTCCATCTAAGAACTTAAAATCCCCGTGTGTGTTATATTCTGTCAAATCGCTTCTGACATATGACAAACTAACAATCTCTGCAAGTCTGATGATTGACAGTCTTGCTCAAGTCTTAAAAATTGAGGGCCGTGGCTTGCTTTATCAATTCAATCCATTTCATGTTGGGTCGTCCTCTTTTCTTGCTGCTTTCAAATTCTCCTAGCATTATTGTCTTTCCCAGTGTGTGGCGGGTATTCATTAATTAACCACGCCAGTTAAATGAAACTTCCCATGTACAGAGGAGGTGGATCTCTGAATATCAGATGTAGGGAATAAACAAGGGAGGGTTCCCTTGTGGTCTTCCAGAGACTGATGGTGGCTGACATTGCAATGTTGGGCTGGTTTGGACCTTCACTGATGCAGCATAGCTGTTCTTAGATGTTTTTTTGAAAAGAAATGTGAAGGATTGGGAGGAAATGTTGGGAAGCTAAGACTTCTTGGTGTCAGTGATAGGAAATGGTGCGGTGGATTGAGGTTTCTCATCCTTGGTTAAGGACAAGGCCTTCAGGGTTGCTACTGTTTTCTTATAGCTGGCAGAACTACAAGGCCTAAATGCAACTTTTTCCTTTTGTTTAAGTACACAAGAGGGGGAAAATGACAAGCTTTTGATTAGCACATTTAAAAAATAAGAGGGGCATGGGGTCCCCCCTTTAAAATAAAGCAATGAAATAAGAATTGAGAAGAGGAATAGTAACAATAATTTTAGCATTTTTCCATTTGGGTCCCATATTTTATTACTGTTTCATTGGAACGTACATTTGTGGGCAGACTACAGAAGTTTTTCTGTAGCATTCCTGTAGCAGGTGAGCACTTTGTTTGCAATATGTAAAAGACTAAAATAGACCTCCTCGAATCTTTACAGCAATAAGAATTTGTTTTGGCCTCCTCTTTTCCAAAATAGGCATCTTGTAGGCAGGTGGTTTTGGGGTATTATTTCATACCACATTTGACAGACTATAAAGCTTGGTGTTTCTCCCCCCCCCCCACTTTACTATTTTAAATCTTGTTGTTAGGGTCCCTACAGAATAAAGATAAAAAAACATGGGAGCATTTCTCTCCCCCCAGTTCTTCTCTTCCTAGTTTGGCTGACTTCCAGGCATGTTGCTATAAATATCTTGATTTATTATCCACAATAACTAGTAGTTATAGCATGTATCTAATGTAAAATCTAACTAAAATTACTTCTTATATCACTGATTAATTAGTTCTTTCATTTATACCCTGACTTTGTCTCCACTGGAGACCCAGAGTATTTTACATCATTATTTCCATTTTATCCTCGCAATCACTCTTTGAAGTAGGTTACACTGGTGGTGTGTGACTGGCCTAAGGCCACCCATCAATGGGGTGATTTTTGGTGCCTCCCCTCCCCGTGGGAGACTTCTAATCCCCTCAGGCAATTCCTGGGATCCCCTGTTCACCTGGAGCAGCATTGGGGGGTGTTTGGGGCTGCTGCAGGAAGGAAGAATCAAGAGTGCCTTTCCAATTGGTATAAGATATTGCACCAATTCTGGTTGAGGTGAATTGTAGGGACCATATCATTCCAGTCTTGTTCCATGTACGCTGGCTCCCAGTTTGCTTCTGGGCCCAATTCATGTTGCTTGTATTAATCTTTAAAGCCGTGTGTGGCTTGAGGCCCGCATAATTTAAGGACTTCCTTCTACCAAACCATAACGGTCATCTTCAGAAGCCCTGTTTCAGGTGCCAACTCATCTGAGGCTAGATGGTTGGCAGCCTGAGAAATGGCCTTCTTGGTTGTGGAATTCCCTATCCTGGGAGATTATTCTGTCCCCTTCTGTTACTGTCTTCTGCCAGCAGGTGAAGACTTTTCTATTTTGTCTGGTGTTGCTTCACAGTTTCTCATTGATCATTGCTCCTATTTGTGTTTATGTGTTTTGTTTTAATTCTTTTCATGTATTTATAATGTTTAATTTTGTTTTAATTTTTTGATTATTTGCTGCCTTGGTGTCCCTAAGTTGGGTGGAAAGGTGGCTTAGAAATGATTTAATAAAATAAACAAGAAATAGTTGGTTTCATTGAACCAATGCCCTACTATGCTGTGTAGTGATATGTGGATGCCTAAATCTGTATCATGACAAATAGGAATCTTGTGGCACCTTAAAGATGAACATTTTCTAAAGTGTGAACTCTTGTCCAAAAGCTCATTTTATTGGAACTGAAGGCTTGGAAAGCCGTGGTACTTGGCTTTGTTGGAGTGCATGGGAGGAGTTTTTTAATCATTGCCTCAGATTCCTAAACTCTCTGCATCAGGAGGTGAGTCTAGTGCCATGCCTACAGGCCTCTGAACTAAGCTGAAGAGACTTTTATTCTGGAAGGTCTGTAGGGATGAACTGATTGATTGAGGGGCACTTGACTTTATTGTGCCCGATGATGTGTTTGTTTCAAATATTATGTTGGTTTTAATGTAATTTTTATTGCAGTCAATTTCCTTTTTATAGTTGAGCTACCTAAATGCCAGCCTACAAGTATTATAAAATATATAAAAATTCCCCGAAGAGGGAAAAATACTCACTTTGAAAGCATACATTTCTACTGTCTACAGAATGCCACCTGTATACAGAAAGTCCTAAGTTTAGATATACATTCAGTGATCATATTGGCTTTGGCTTGTTGTGCAGGACATCACGTAACTTCAGTACCTTCTGTTGAGTATGTCATTTGTGTTTAAATCAGCTTAATTGTATTGGAAGACATTGAGGAACTAGGTCAAGAAGTAGCAGGTAATGAAGCTTTCTTGCTGTCTGGCTTCTGAGGGTTATATTTTTCACCTGATGGGTTTATGAAGGTGGTGTAGATCTCTCTGATGTGTCTTTCAAAACATCTCTAAAATTTAAAAACTAATGAATTGGAGAGTTTTTACACAAGTGCTTTGTGATCCCCACATATACTTTTATTCAGAATTAAATTTTTGAAGAACATAGGGAAGTGGCAGGACATTAATGTGACAGCAGGGAGAGTTTGACAGGAATAGAGAGGGTTTCTCAATTGGGGGGAAAACCTGCTTAGAAGAAAAAAAGGAAAGTTGAGAGAAAGTTGAAATATATATATTCATCTTTGTTCTTCTGTGCCTCCACACATGGGACTGTGCAGGCGCAGGCCAGCCCCCACCTTGAGGAATGGCCTACCTGAGGAAGTCAGGAAAGCTCCCACTCTCCTGGCTTTCCACAAACTAGGCTACTGGGTACTGTCTGCTGATGTAGATACACTCCTACTGGGTAGTTAGATGTTGCTAAAGATGTGTTAATTACTTACGCTATACTTCAGAAAGGTTTCATCTATGTGTATCGCTTCATGGCAGTTTTTGACGGCAGCTCCGAGCTGGCTCTCGGATTCGACGCCCTCTTGGTGGAAGACTTCTTGCCAGCGGTGTGTGGTCTCAGAACCACAGTAGCCTTCGGATCTGGCGTCAGAGTCGACAGGCAGGTAGGATCCGACACCATCGGATCCGATCCCGAAACCGACTTCTTCGGATCCGACTTCGACGACGCCTTTTCTCTTGGCAATTTTGGAGACATCGCCACTTGTGAACCCGCTTTTGATACTGCTATACTTGCCGGTCGAGATGTCGACACCGACTTAGCAGAGGCCACAGAGCCCGCTAGTGAATGCCGTTTGGCTGAGGAGCTAAGGGCAGCCTTTGGGGAGGACAACTGAGTTTTTCCCGCCACCGAAGGGGGTCTGGGAGTCTCATCTCCATCCAACACTTTCTGCCACAGCGACGCCTTCAAGCGCGCAGACCTTTCCTGTCTGGCCTTATGGGTAAACTTCTGGCAGATCTTACACGTTGGGACAATATGACCCTCCCCAAGGCAAAAAAGGCACAGATCATGCCCATCTGTTTGGGCCATCTTCATCTGGCACTGAGCACAGTGCTTGCATAAGGCCTTAGAGGCCATGTTTAAGGGGTTCAGCAATACGCGTCGTCGAATAACAGTCCGAGTCAATACACACCAAGTCCAAAATCCGTCCAAATCAGTCAGAAGAAGAGTAAGTCAAGTCTGAATTCCAAGTCAATACCGAAATAATCAATCACGAAGTAAGCAACCACTATAAAGCACGGAGCTGCGAAGCAGACGTTCCCTTTTGAAGAACATAGGGAAGTGGCAGGACATTAATGTGACAGCAGGGAGAGTTTGACAGGAATAGAGAGGATTTCTCAATTGGGGGGAAAACCTGCTTAGGAGAAAAAAAGGAAAGTTGAGAGAACGTTGAAATATATATTATATGTGCTTTCTTATTGACCCTAAACTTATTTTATGACTTTAATAAAAATGCTTCATTTATAATTTGTCATATTTATGAAATTTGGATGTATGAAAGTCTTCGTTTTCTCCCAATGAAAAATAAATATCCCCTGTACTAGAGAGAGAGTTGCAAAGTGCTTAGCATGTGAGAGCTAGCTATGTATTTGGATACTGGATAACATTGAAAACACAACACTTCATTGCCACATTATCATTGTACATGTAAGAGCATATTGTGGAGAAAAATCACATTTAAATGAAAAATGAATCACTGGAAATATTTCTATGCTATATACAGAAATTCTAAAATGATGTAGATTGTCTTGCTTCATACTACACATTTTGAGTGAGTATAGCAGTCACTCTTTCCAAAAGAGAATGTCATTGGTGCTTTTTCTGTGTTGCCAAAATGTTCATGAATTTTTATCTGATCCCTTAGCCCATATGCCTTTTGATATGAGGGAATATTATGGAACAGAGAGCTAGAACTAATGAGGGAAAGTGGTAGCAGTGTAGGTCGTAGAACTTTTCTCTCATTGAAATCTTGCCACCTTGTCAGTCAGTGCCAGAAAATTATTTTTTAAAAAATAGAAAGGAACATTGTTGTATCTTTGGAATAAGTCTTGGATGCTTGTATGGGGGTGGTGGTGTTATAGCTCAGATATAGCACATGCTTTGTATGCAGAAGATCCCAAGTTCAGTCCTCAGCATCTCCCAGTTTAAAAGGATAAGGCAATAGATTATGTGAATGTCCCCTACTCCAGACCCTGGAAAGCCACTGCCAGCTAGAGTAGAGAACACTAGCTTTGATACCAATGATCTGACTTGGTAAAGGCACCATCTATGTTAATTTCCCTGTCTGAGGAAATGTTATGAGTTCCTTAGATAGCAGGGGGGAGGGGGTGCATAGTTGCTTCAGCACTGGCCTTTCTCTGCTGGAGCAGAGAGGTGTGTCTCTGTGATGGGAGCCGATGTCCTCTTTTGGCCTTAATGGCAGAAAAGAGAGAGAGGGCATTTGCAGACAGAAGACAAGAGTAGCAAATGCACTCATAGTCTGTGCTGTCCTGTCTTGTAATTTTATCATTGTTAAAAGCCAGAAGGCGCAACCAGTTGTTCCAAGCAAGTAGCAAATGGACTGACAGTACTATCAGAGCAAAGAGTGCCCTTGAAGAGCCACTTTGTAAAGTGGCTCTTGATCATGTGGTGCCTGTGCTTTTGGATAGAAGCAGAATTAGCGATAATTCTGATCAGGAACATAAAAAAGTTTGCCCCCAAATAGCCTTTGTATAATCAACAGATCGTTGGAGGTGAAGGAAGCCTTGCCTTGCAACCTTGGGTTAAACATGCCTGCAGGGCGTTCTGCTGCAGACCATGTGTCCTGCAGGTGACTGCTGAGAGACTGGGGTTGCTGACCTCCTGGTCAGATAAATAAGCAGGAAGGGATGGGAAGAACATTGCCTCCTGGGATGCAAATGTTAGTCAGTGAATGTTTTGAGAATAAATGAAAAACTACAGAACCCACTTTTACATGTCTAAGTTATTTGGCCACATAGCAAAGCATCTAAAGTAAACTCTTGCATGTTTTGGGTAATCCAGCTGTTGCTTTTTTAAAAAACTGCTATGATATATGTTACAGCTTTTTTGCCAAGGCATGATGAATTTTGACAGCATAGTTATATGTATGTGGATACTATACTCATTGAAGTTGAGTTGGGGAAATGCAATACAGGGATAAGGACTTCGAAGTAATAGGAATGCTAAATGGGTAGCCAGTACAGAAATTTATCTCTCTTAGTAATTGTGTGTGATCAATATAGACAACTTAAGTTGCCCTGCATAGTGAGCTGGTTTTCTTTTTTGGACAGAGCAGGCCATGTGTGTCATCTACCATATGAAGAAACCTGCTTCCACCCTGCTGCTATTGCTGGGCCTACCCTTGGAGGCCGCCAGCATCCAGTCAACTTCTGAATGCTGACACTTTCAGATGAAATTTTTGACTCTTAAAAAAAATCCAAAACCCAGCATCTTATAATGATCAAATGTTAGACTAGGATCTAGGAGACCAAGGTTTGAATCCTCGCTGTGCTGTGAAATCTCACTGGGTGACCTTGAACCACGCATCCTCTCAATTTTACTTGTCTCACAGGGTGGTGGTTGTGAGGATAAAATGAAGGAAGTGAAAACAATGTTGTAAGCTACTTTGGGTTTCTAGTAGGGGAAAGTAGGATATAAATATCTTATATACTAATAGTCAACTGGCCCTGATCTGTGAATGCTTAAATCCAGAGACTGGAGCCATGAATGGACAAGACAGATCTTCCTACACACCTGACAAATGCTCCAGGTTTGCAGATCTAAAAAACTATATATTGGGTTTTTAAAAACAAAAATGATAAAAGGAACCCCTATAGCTTTAAGAATGACTCGGCCAAGCCCACCTTCAACAGCACCCCCCCCCATCATCACTTTGCTGTGGAAGTTCACTGGGTGACGTTGATCCAGTCACATACTCCCAGCCTAATGTTCCTCTCAGGGTAATTGTGGGAATAATACAGAGGCAAGGAGAATGATGTAAGCTGCTCTTGGGTCCTCGTTGTGGAGAAAGGCAGTATGTAAATGAGGCAGATTAATATAGATGAAGATGAGTAAATTGGAAAGACAGGTAAAAGATGTTTAGTAGGTTTGAAGGAGAGAAGGACGTAGAGACAAGTGAGCATATGGAGGCTGTCAGGAGAAGGGAAAGATATCAGGCCTCACCTGGAGTATTGTGTGTAGTTCTAGAAGCCTCACTTCAGAAAGGATGTGGACAAACTGGAACAGGTGCAGAGGAGAGCGACCAGGATGATTGGGAGCCTGGAGACCAATGCCCCACAAGGAAAATCTGAGGGACCTGGGAATGTTCAGTTTGGAGAGGAGGAGATTGAGGGAGACATGATTATTCTTTTAAAATATTTTAAAGGCTGTCACTTTGAGGACGGAAGGGAGCTGTTCTTGTTGGCAGTGGAGGATAGGACTCAAAATAATGGGTTTAAACTACAGGAAGGAAGGTACTGGCTGGATGTTAAGAAACAATTCTTCAAGTTAAGAGTAATTCAGCAGTGGAATTGGCTGTTGACTGATGTGGTGGGTTTCCCCTCATTGACAGTCTTCAAGGAGCAGCTGGACAAGTACTTGTTGGGGATGCTTTTGGCTGTTCCTGCATTAGGCAGGGGGGTTGGACTAGATGGTCTGTAGGACCCCTTCCAACTCTATGATTCTATGAAATAGTGTAGGGAGGGGGATACAGAGAAAAGTGAAGTACCCCACTACAAGTCCTTGTAGATTCGCCACCATGCAACTGAGCCTGATTCAGCCAGCACCATACAACTGGGCCATAGAGGAGGGGCTGCTGGGAGGGGAGGTGAAGATGAGGGCGGACAAAAATGGGTGGGAAGGAGAGAAAGAGGCAGGAAAAGAGGAGAGGCTGTGTGGGCAGGTAAGAGGACATGGCAAGGTGGTGGTGGAAAATGAGATGCCTCCTGCAACTCCTTGTGGGTCCCCCACTTGTCTAATTATATTTCCCTACAATTTGGAGATTCATCATTGAATGCCGGTGGTCGCATTTAGGTGACTCACAGTGCACTGGCATTTCTCTAGATTTTCTGACATTTGAAGAATTTATCTGGAACTACCAACACAGCAGAGGGAACAAAGCTGTGGACTATACTACCAGTATATATCATCTGTTGCTGTATGTTTTTATCTTGCTGTCATTGCATTATATTGCTACTTGCTTAGTACCATCTCTTGCATTATTTAACATGCCATGTTTAATTCTTTCAAGTTTCTGTAATCCTGTTTGCATTGCGTGATTAGATGTCTCTTCATCCTGTTGATTTACTGACTTGCATTATGTAATCTACCAAAGAGATATACTGTAATATCATAAAAAATAAATACTTGCATGTAAACATTAGCATTCCCTGTAATGTGTTCTTGGTACCACTGTGCATTCACATGCATGAGCGCCATTCAGTGAAATGTCCACAGATATCTGTAGCATGAGAATACCTTTAGGTGTACTGAAGGGTAGCCTGACCATTTTTGAAAACATTTCACATATGTAGTATCCTAAAGAGACATGGCAAAACACCTCTGGGATACCTGGTCAGTTTGGCCTGCAGGAAAATTCCTTCCTGACCCCAAAGTGCTGATCATTATTACCTCTGTGGTATTGCAGCTGTGATGGGAAAGAAAGAGGAGGCTTAGTTGCCCGAAGGCTCAGTGGGCCTGATGTGGTCCTAGGGTTAACTATTAAAGTACGGAGGAATTACTTCTTAAAAAAGTCATGTGTATGATGTCAATAACTGCTGTTGTGAAATGTGCCAAAAGACCCATGCTGAACCCACAGCGTTGATACAGCATGTATTATGTGCTAGTTGTGTGAAAGCGCTCTTCAAGTCTCCTATCTGTAACAGTGAAATTACTCCACACTGTTATCTATACAGGTGGCAAATGTTCAGCTTTGTTACTAATGGTGAACTGAAACTGATAGAAACTAATGCAATAATTGGCAAACATGGGGCAGGACAGAATTAATCTATTAAATGATTAAGCAGTTGATTTTATAAGACAGACCTTTTATTCTTTTTATCTTTGATGGAAATGTAACTCCTGAACTTAACTTGAGTTTCTTTGGAAAATGTTCATGCATTTTAAAAGGAAAGCATTTGGGATTTAAATCATGCAAAAACTATTATCAACTGTCTTTGGAGACAAAACCCCCTACAACAGTAAACTGTCACTGAAGATATAAAGAGAGCTTACATGTAAGTGTTCCTAACTATGAATGAACATAAGTTAAAATGATAATATTTAATTCTTTATTGTTATTTAAAAGCTTAAAGGGAACAGCTGAAATTGTCTGGGTTTAGAGGAAATGGGAGATTCCTTAGTTTAAACTTAGTGCCTGGGGTTTTGAACCTGGGACTTGTGCACAAGAACCCTATGTTCCAGTGTGGTAGTTGATCAGTGCAGTGACCCCTGCCCTGATTCCCACTTTACCATAGGAATCAAAGGATCAATTTCCATTTTTTTCAAGTATAACTGAGCAGCAATTGGTTTATATCCATTATCGTGGTGGTAGTGCACAGACTACTGCTTGGAGCACATGGCCTGTGCTGCATAGCATACAGTTTTGTAATATTGAATCTAATTGTATGTAAGTGAATTATTTCTAGATCTCTGACCAGCATAAAAGAGGCTTCCTTAATTTCAGGCATGTGGTTGATGGCTACAATTTTGCATGTCCCCAGACAATGTCTTACCTAACCCAAATGATGTAAATCGAGTTGTCAGTCCAGAACATTCATACTTGTTGTACTGATATGTCAATGCCTAAAATAAAGCAGTTGGGATGCTTGCAATAGGATTAGATTTTTCCTCCCCAATCTCTGTTGCCCAAGCCTTATAAGGAGATAGTTATTTGTGCAGGCTCCCTAGCTGCTAGAGCTAATCAGCCATAGGCATGGATCCATTAACAACTTTCAGAAAGAACTTCTTATTGATTGACCAACCATTTGACCAAGCACATGCAGTGATGTAGTGCCTGGAAGGTACGTGAAAGAAAGCAGAATGGGATGCAGAAAAATTCCAGTAATTTTTTACTTTTAGGTGGGCTTGGGAAGGCATTTTGTTTCTTGGGCATGGGTGCCCTATTGGAGGGTTATGAAGCAGCGGGTTGGAAACCATGATCCATCAGTGGAAAGCACTGATGGCTCAGATATTCCTATCCTCTCCTTCCCATCAGCCATTTCTGACCTTGAGGAAATGTTTCCAGGGTCATAGGACAATTGTGGCTTGGGCAGCAACACAGAATACTGGGGAGCATTGCACAGACCTTGCAAGGTCCTTGTACTGGATCCAGTTCAATGATTAGCAAATGAAACCAGGGGCAAAAATTGAATGGCACATAATTGTGTTCCACGGCAGATCATGTATCTTATGATAGGTGTTTAGATTTGTGGTGCCCTTTAATAGAGCCTAGAACATGTACCTGGACCAGACCTGCCTCTGTTTGTTTTATGAGCATCAATCTCTATTTTTCCTGGTACTCTGCTGTCAGCTTCCAGGCACCATTTCTCATTTGCCTCCTTATTGCCCTTCAACTACAATCTTGTCACTCCACCAATGACTCCTTATTTTCAGCGCCTCTTTATATTTTTCTTTTCCTGTCCTTGAACCTGTTATCTCTACTTCAGAGGCTATGTAAGGGGCTAATAATAGTAAGGTTCATATTTTTGTTCATGGTGAGAATTAAGAAATAGAAGTTTGGTTATCTAGAGCTCTATTCTTGCTTCAGTGTCTGATTTTTGCCTTCTTGTATAAACAGTTGAGACACAGTAAGGTGGAGAGGAAGCCTTGATTGCGTAAGCGGGGTTTTCTTGTGGTGGAACTCTTTTATTCTGTTCCTTTTATGCCGCTGTACCAGCTCCTCTAGAGGCAAAATGTAAATGCGTCCTTGGCTTTCAATGTGGTAATCTCTATAGGATACTATATACTCTGCTGTATTTCTTGATATAGTCTGTAAGAATTTAGTAGGCTTTGAAATTCAAGGCAATGATAAAAGGATAGATTATCCTCTGTCATGCTGTTCAGTTTTAAAACAAAAAAGTTTGCTTTGTTCAAATTTGATACTCTTCCAAGATCTGTTATTTTAATCCTGTCCCTTGTAATCCACATTCGTTCAACTTGAGATAAGGAAAGCACTTTCAGCATTGCTTTCTGATGTGAAATGATAAATAGCCCAAGTATGTGGGGGGGTGGGGAAAAGGGCAATCCGCACTTGGAAACAAAACCTGTCATTGAGCTGAGACTAGTGGGAGGAGGTAACAGTCTCCTGATAGTTTGTCAGTGTGTGATCTTTCTGTTGAAAATTAAATAAATTGTTTCTGGCCCCCATGGAGATAAATTTGCCAGAAGCACTCCATGGGTCACAGACGCGCTGGAAGAAGTGCATTCATTCTGTTTGTTCTTAGTATAGGGGCAAATGTGTCCAGTGTGCATTGCATATACTTTTGCCTCACTACAAGCAATTGTGTGATTTGCTCATACCTTACACTGTTTGCCCTTCCAGTGTAAAGTGAATTGGGCTGCATAACTGGAGGCTGTTTGTGTCAAGCTTGAACCTGGCTTACATCCGGAAGTGTGTCCTCCATTTCTCCTCTCATCATGTATGGAGCCAAGATTGAAGACTTCTTGGCTTCATGCATGATGGAGCCAGCATGAGAGTCAGTGAAGTGTAGTGGTTAGAGTATCAGACTAGGATCTGGGAAGTTTGAATTCCCACTCTTGTCGTGGTCGCTTGCAGAGTGACCTTGGGCCAGTATCACACACTCAGCCTAACCTACCTCACATGATTGTTGTGATGATAAAAAGGAGGAGAGAATTATGCAAGCCACCTTGGGTGCCCCTTGGGGAGAAAGATGGGTATAAATGAAGTAAATAAATAATAACTCTTGGGTTGGAGCTACCATAATTTGGGAGCAGTTTAAAAGGAGAGGGGGGGCAGGCTGTGTATTAGCCTAAGGACTGACAAGATTAGTTCTCTGGCCAAACAAGCCTTGGGCTCTCTCACACACACTTTCCCTCACACGCTGCATTGAGAAACCAGGGTGTGGTTCATTCTCCAAAAACATGCCTTTCTTTTCCAGAATGGTGCTCAATGATGCCCCATTAGAAAATTCACAGTTTAAATCAGCTGCTCTAAGTCCTTCTACATTTACGATTTCTGGGTCGCAAATTTACTGGCAGTGTTCTTTTTTGAGCAGTCTGGTGAGTTTATGGTGCAGTGTCATTAATCTAGGTTTGAGTCAAGTGGCACTTTAGAGGCCAACATGATTTTCAGAGTTCTACTGCAGACCAACATGGCTACCCACCAAAGCTAGCGTCATTAACCTGACCTTTTTAATGCTAAACAAACAAGTTCCACAAGTGTTTAAGAAGGCCAGTGATCCTTTCCAGTGGGAGTTTAGTGGAATGCTGCCATGTGAGCACTCAGTCCTGTATCTCATTTGCAGTTTAAACTAACAAATGAGCGCTGGTCCTATTTCCTCACTGATATAATTAGCTATGGAGAGCTGGATGTGTATTGAGCAGTGTAGATTTTCCAATTATTTTCTTTTGAACTTGGCCATTATGTTTATCTTGGAAAACTTGTTCTGAGAAGGATCTTTACTGTCTTCTTCTGTGACTTTGTCTTTTTCTCTGTAACCTTCGTGGCTGCTGATTGGGTACAGAGAAGGAGAACATTGCTGGGGCAATGTATTGTACAAATATGTAAAGCTGTACCATGTTCCTCTGGCCCAGCATGGTCTGCTCTATCTGCCAGTGACTCTTCAAGATTTCAGGTGGAGTTTTTCCCCCAGTGCTTTTACTTGAGACCTTTAGGTGGAGATGCCCTGGGACTAGAGATGGGCACGAAACGAACCACGGAACAAAATTCCGAACGGAATGGCTGGTTCATTTTCAAAGAAACGTATTCTGTGGGTCCGCGTTTTTACGGAACAAACGACTTTTCCTACCATTCCGTTCCGTTGCTGGTTTGGGATGCCAGATACTTTGTGCCATTCAATCCATTGCCCAGGCAATGGTGACAGTCTTTTGGTTTCCCCCAATCTGAGGCCTCCATGCTTGATTGGCAGCTGTCCCTGCGAACTAGAGAGCTCCCACTCTGGCCCATCCAGCCAGGAAAAGGGCCAGCCCCTCAAAGTAGCTGCCAGCAGACACTCCAGTTTTTACTACTGTGAGGAGAAAAATGACATGAAGGGGGGACCCATGGATCATGTCTTTCCTGGGGTTCAAGCTCCCTGAAACCTGGGGGGTCTTTAGAGTACAGTGAGGACTATTTCCCCTGCAAATTTGGTGGGTATTGGACATTGGGAAAGTCTAGTTTTGCTGTGAGCATGAAGGTGCCCGTTCTGGGCTCCCTTGAACCTTGAACCAGTTCGGAACCGGCTCAAGTTTGGCTAATTTGTGGTTTGTGTTCCGTGAAAATGAACCACATGGTTCATTCCCCCCCCCCCCCGTTCTGTGCCCATGTCTACCTGGGACCTTCTGCTATGCAAACGAAGGGCTCTTCCTCTAGCTTTGCCCCTCCTCTTTCTTGTGCTTGACCAAGAGTACTATGAACAAGTTGTGAAGTTACACATTTATAGTTATAGCTTAGCCTTTCGGTGTCCTCCCTGGCAAAAGATACCATGGGAGGGGCAAAGAGGTATACCGGGCTGTGCAGTTCAACCTCCTAAGTACTGGAAATCCTTCTGAGTCATTTTGTGGGCATGAACTCAAGGATCCTTTGCACCTGACGAATGTCATCAGGGCATTTTGTGTGTGTGTGTGTGTGTGTGTAGATTCATAGCACTCTAGGGCATGAGAGATCCTTGCTGCCGGGACTTGATTGATACATTGCTGCTTCAGCTTTTTTCATTTTCAAAGAATTTGATTGTATCATTTTATTTGGGTGGCCGCACAGTAACTTATGACAAAAATGCAAACAATTAGTGGTTATAACTTATATTTGCATGTCTGTTAAAACTCAGGCTGTTCCCAAGTTAGGGGTGTAACCAGAACTTCCATTGCTTAATTTTTCAAAAGGCCTGTACTGTGTGAATTCACTTTAAAAGATTGAGTTAGAGCTGAAATTCTCTGCATTAGTGGCTTTCTGTGGTTGAGTGATGTACAGCAGTGCGCTGAATCTAAAGCATTTTGTGTTTTGCACATGTTACAGTGTGGGTCTACTCTATAGTTATTTTCTTGTGTTAAACAGCAGTGGATCAAAGTGCAATAAGCAGAACAACAGTGGGTTGTGTTTTTTTGTAGTTACAAAATAGCTGAGCAGGGTGTGTGCGTTTTTCACATTGCTTATTAATATCTTGGAGATTACAAGGTTTCTGTGCGCTACAGAAAAACTTTGTTTCAAGCCAAACATCAGATAAATGTCTAAAATAGAGTATTGTAATCTGTACATTGTGGTCAGGAAGAGGGTTTTCCTACCAAGCTCTGTGTGCCTTTTCTTACCACATATTCTCCTCTGGGCTAATGAAGAGTGCTCTCGCTGAAAACAGGCTGGAATTGAAGTCTGACTTTAAGACAGCAAAGGTGGGTTTTTTTTTAAAGCTTTGGGCAGCAGACCCTCATATTGTGTCATGGATTGCTTTTGAAATAGTCTCTCAGCTGTAGTTTTCTGTGCAGCATGTGGGGCTGCTGTTTTGTGGAGATAAAGTATTGGGCACATGGAACTTATTTCAGAGTTCTTTAAATCCTGGCCACTGTATTGGGTGGGACAGATTTGTTTCCAGTACATTTTTTGTTGAGATCTCTGCAATGGACGGCTGCTTCAGTCTTAGGTTTTGATGACTACTTGGATCAAGTGAAACTTCTCCTTAAGCCTGATTGGCTAATGGCTCAAGGACACACTTGTTTTTTAGCTTGTTAATAAATCTATGGTTCCTCTCAGACACTCTCATACTCTTCCAGGCACTCTGTCGAAACACTTTTGGTTGAAGAAAGCATTGATAAGCTGGCCTTTTATTAGGTTTTAGATAAAAGAAAGGGGGCGTAGTTACGTATTTTTTCAGCATGTTCCTAGAATGTTATTCCCCCCCCCCCCACACACACACACGTTGGCAAAGTAAATTAATTGGCTGGTTTTCATTAATCAGATTTGGGTGAAACTGTTCAGTAAGCTGACTACATTGCTTATTTTTTAAAAATGTATACATCACATTTTAGTTTATCTGAAGTGGCTTCAAAGGCGATCAAAACAATATTACATGCTACAGCAAAACAAATTGAACCAACCAATAACCTATCCACATACTACAAGCGTTCTCCTCTATTAGCACTAAAAATTCAGCCCTAAACTATTAACTACTTGAGTTTAAATCAGAGAAGTAATATATAAATGTTCACAACTTTCATAACTGCTCAAGAGAAATTTTATTAAATGTTACTCATTCAGTATTGGTTAGATTCTAAAAGCTTGTTGGGGAATAGCAGCCTTCTAAAACTTTCTAGACCTCATCAGAGAGGTAGATCTGCACACCTCATCTGGCAGGCCATTTCACTGAAAAAGGACTGCCACTGAGATGATCATAGACCTTGTAACAGTTGAACATAACCTTCCTAAAGGAAGATGCTTCGTGCATTTCAGTGATTTATATTCTCTACAGGAAAGCATAGATAGAGGAGGCCACTCACTCTTGTGTACACGTATGATACCAAGTCACAGCTGACTTATGGTGACTCCATAGGGTTTTCAAGGGAAGAGATTTCAGAGGTGGCTTGCCATTGCTTGCCTCTGCCTCTCCATAGCAACCTTGGTCTTCCTAGTGGTCTCCCATCCAAATACTGGCCAGGGCCAAACTTATTTAGCTTCCAAGATCTTAGGTGCGACATTCACTGTCATGGATACATGAAAATATAATTTGTTGGCTTTGTTTTTCAGCGCTAGAGGTGATCAGTCATGGCAGGTGATGCCATCATGGTGATGAGAGGGCTGGCGAAGCTTGGTAAGGCAGTCGTAGATACACAAGCAGGACAACTTCGGCAAGTAATCTTTGGTGGTGATGCAGTGTTCGTGGCCAGGAGCATTCAGGCAACTGCTGAGGAACAGTTTAGTGCTGTGATGGGGAAGATGCAGGTAAGAACATGCATGGATATATGTATGTTGCTGTAGTCACACGTCGCGATACTCAGCTAGGAGGACCAAAGGTCTGAATCCGTATACATCTTGTTCATACATGCAAAATGCATTCCACTGGGTTATTTTTTTATGTTCAAAATCTTCTTTTCAGGCAGTTGTGGGACAAAATTTTTGGCTCAAAACCACTGGGCTTGATTGCTGTATGCAGCTTATCATTAATAAACTCAGTTTTCAAATCTGAAGCCAACCTTGGAAACATGCACTCCTATTTATAACTGTGCCCTGACCTGAATCGCCCAGGAGAGCCTGATCTTATCAGATCTCAGAAGCTAAGCAGGGTCGGCCTTGGTTAATAATTGGATGGGAGACCTCTAGTGGAGACCACTAGAGGAAATCATGACTTAAGGGCATGATTTCATTCATTATAACTGTAACTAAAGCTGAGCAGTTCTTTGACATCAGCGATAAGTGTGCTTAAGGCTAACCAGAGTATGAGCCCATAGTCTGAAGACAAGGGTTAAGGGAAACCCTTGTTAAATTAAATAGGTCAGCATGACTCTTACAACTTTGGCTAAGGATTGGATTTTTTTTCCAGGGAAGGAGGATGGAGCACGTGCACTCAAAGCTGGCCTATGGTTCTATCCTTTCACAATCGTGGTTGCTTTAGTAATATGAACAATCCTCTATCCGTATAGATTTTTATGGAATAGCTTTTAATTATCTCCTCTGTTTTGTTTTTACTCATCAGTTTCACATTGGCTCAAGCTAAATTTGGCTCTAGTGCAAAAAGTTGATAATGTCATTTTAAAATTCAATTAAAGTAATAATCATTTATTTTATCTAGTTCACTTTGCTCACTGAATTTTTAGGTGTGCATCTAAATTGTCCGGTGTCAGTGTGGCAGGTAGGCTTAGAAATAAATATCACAACTTGAGATCCATGAGGAATCATGAGAAAATGCAATAACTTGGAAATCTGTCTTCAGGTTCTTCCCCTTCAGCATTCCAAGTTCTCAGGGAGTTGAACCAACAACGCCCCCCCCCAATGCTCTCAACACTCCCTGCCTCCTGGAGCACATGCAATACTTATCAAGCTTTTGTGTGTGTGTGGGGGGGGGGGGATGTTATTTTGGCTAACTTGAATTGCTATGTCAGCCAATCCAAATTTGGATTGGATTGGATCCAAGTATGGTCCCAAGGTATGGTTGGAGGGTACAGGATAACACCAAACTTGTGGAAACTATGCTAGTCTGGATCTGGTAAATACCCAGAGGGGAGACTGCCTATGTGTGCCCTCTTGAGTTGTGAGGGAAAAAGACAGGATATAAATGAAATAATTAGACATCTCATCTCTTCATATATGGCTTTACCATACCTTTTTTTGGTGAAGGTAGCTGTACTTTCTCCTTTTAGGGGATCTGCCTAAAAATCTGTAGTATGTTGCTTCTCAAGGGAATGTCTTCTGCAGGAGGAAAGCATTTTACAGTAAATCACTTGGTTTTGTGTTCGTTGCTGCTCCTGCCAGCATTTTACTACTTGTAGCCTTTTATAAACTAATTTTTATTAATGTTGGAAGAGAAGTGTCTCCATTGTGTACCTTTATGGTAGTGTGGTAAAATGAGCCAAGAGGAGAGGTGTTTTTTTTCCTCCTGTGCTGGAAATGACAGTAAGCTAGTATCCGTAATAGGAAGGGCTAGAACTAGTTTTACTTCCTCCAAATGAAAAAAAAATGGAAAGTTTGCTAAGTGACATCAAGTCCTCACAGTGTAAATCTAAATGCTGGTTTAATGTGAAGATCTCGCCATACTTAATTGCTTTTTAAAATGCTTTTATCCTTTCTGTCAGAGCCGATGTAGTGTAGTGGCTAGAGTGTCAGACTAGGATCTGGGAACACCAAGTTTGAATCCCTGCTCTACAGTGGAAGCTCAATGAGTGACCTTGGGCCAGTCATGCTCTCTCAGCCTCACCTACCTTACAGGGCTATTGTGAGGATAAAATGGAGGAGAGGAGAATGATGTAAACTGCTTTGGGTTCCCACTGGGGGAAAAGGTGAGGTATAAATGAAGAAAATTAAGTTTTTGGGAAGGTCTTAGAAACCACAGATCCAGAGGAGTTAGCCGTGTTAGTCTGTAGTAGCAAAATCAAAAAGAGTCCAGTAGCATCTTTAAGACTAACCAACTTTATTGTAGCATAAGCTTTCGAGAATCACAATTCTCTGCGTCTGACAAAGAGAACTGTGATTCTCGAAAGCTTATGCTACAATAAAGTTGGTTAGTCTTAAAGGTGCTACTGGACTCTTTTTGATTTAGAAACCACAGTGATTTCAGGGTGGGCTTAGTATTCCCTGTCTCTCTTGGAGCCTAATGTGGTGTTCGTTGGTACAGTAGTTCCTCCAGTTAAATGCATTTCCATTTGCAAAGGAAGGGGAGGTGCATTCTTGTTGATTATTCCCTTCCTGCTTCAGACTCCGAATTTGTTTTCCGTGCTGTTCTTGGGGGCATGTACAATTTCAGGTGACCCAGAAGGCTGGTGGGTGTTGCCTTACTCAAGTGCCCAGTAGCACCCTTAAGGCTAACCAACTTTATTGTAGCATAAGCTTTTGAGAGCCACAGTTCTCTTCTTCAGATGCATGAAGAGAACTGTGGTTCTTGAAAGCTTATGCTACAATAAAGTTGGTTAGTCTTAAAGGTGCTTCTGGACTCTTTATTATTTTGTGACTGCAGACTAATATGGCTAATTCCTCTAGATCTATTTATCAAGTGTAAATTCACTCATGCTGCTACAATTTATTGTAGAAGAGCAAAATTCAGGTCTTGCTCTTCTACTACAGACCAACATGGCTACCCTCCTGAAACAGTTTATTGTAATGAGAATAGAATAAGTTATGAACCCCCCATCTTTTTTAACTTAAACAACGGAAATGGCACTAGCAGTGGTTTGAAATTCAAAAATAACAAAATATTTAACATAGAGGGGAAAGGTCAAGTGAATTTTAGGGGTTGATAATTTTCTGAGGTAACTCAGTATATATAACTCTGAGGTAAAATCGGTACATGCACAGACTTTAGTTTTTATGTTTCAGATTAATGACAGTTTCTTAAGCTCTTCACAGTTACTTAAAAATCTGTGTGAGAGCATCAGAGAGCAATTTTTGGTCTTAGTACATTTTAGTGGGAAAAAACCCTTTTTTTGTTTTCAGGAACTAGGCAAACAGCAGGAGAATTTGAAAGACTTTGATGAGGACTTTGGAAGAGACTACAGCTTCTCAGAAACAGAGTTGGGGGGTGCTACGAAGGACTTTTCTCCTCCTGAAGACCAGCGTCACAAGCATGGTGTTGCAGAGGGCCCATCTTACACCTATGTTTCCAATGGACCTTTTCCAAATGTTGTTGAGACAGGTGACTCCAGTCGTAATCCAAATCCCATCTCTGCAAAAGTGAATGCAAAGCTGTTTGGAGGTTTTAGGGACCATGGGTATCCATTTGTTGCTACCTGTGGGCAAAGCAGGGCATTTCATCAAGACCATTCCTCTGTTGGTGGACTAACAGCTGAAGATATTGACAAAGCCAGGCAAGCCAAAGCGGATCCACAGAACAAACCACACAAGCAGATGGTACGTAGGTTGTTCATTAAGACTAGAGGATTACGTGGTGTTGATCGCGATGGTGGCATCTGGATAGGGGGGAGAGCAATGCAATATTTCTCTTTGGTTTTTAAGGATTTCTGTCTGTAAAAGTACATTTAAAAGGCATATCCGCAGCTCAACTGGTAGCATAAGAAAAGTGCTTTAGAAAAAGCATCCTCCCTGGAAAGTGACAAGTGAGCAGGCCCTGTGGAATCTGTGCTGAAGGTGGTGTCTGAATCTGGATCTTCCTTCTTAATTCAAAGTCTGTGTGTACTGGACTACACTTGTAATTGCCCCTGTAACCCATCTAGATACATGGGGTGGTGACTAGCATGGACGGAACGCCCTTTGCATGCACACTGCAGGGACCAGGCCAGCTAAAGTCTGATTTCATAAATGAAAGCTACATGGCCGTTCTTTTCCAGTTGCTGGCCTGCCTCCTCCAACTGTCCATTTGTTTGGAGAGGCCAAAAATGTTTCTCCAGAAATAGAGCAATGCTTTTTAATTTTCAACAGGTGTTCACCTTCCTTTTGCTGGCCACTCGATATACTGCTAAATGCTTGGAATGATTAAGAAGTTATACTTGTTGTTTTTGTGCCCTGCAAGTTGAAATCCAGAACAGGTGCAGCTTTCTGCAGGTTTGTTTAAAGAGCAAGGACTCTTACTCCCACATGCCCTATCAGGGTGCAGTTTTGCCTGTGGAAGTTGTATGGTATGTAAGCTGAAAATTGAAGCTGATACGTTAATCAGAAATTAAACAATTGCAGTACTGCTCTGCTCTCTTGAATCAAACAAACATTCTTTAGCTGGTGGTCTCTGCACACTTTGTGTCGTTATATAGTACCTTTTAAAAGTAGTACCTTTTAAAATGATGTTTATAGCTTAGTCATACATCTGTTTTCCTTTTTTCCTTTCTTCACCATGTACAGTATATGTGACACAATGTGATCTAGATGCTGTTGTTACATCAAACTCTCCATCTCCTCCATCTCCACCTAAAGACATACAGTGTTATGCAGAAATGCCAGGCTGAACTGGGGCTGTGTAATTCCGTATGGGAAACTGAGAGTGTGTATACTTGACACTTTAAAAGCTGGAAATTTGGGGGGCACTGAGTATTTTATGTTTGGAAATGAGTGAAATGCTTTTTAAAGCAAGGTTTTACTCCATGTTTAGTATATCTTATGTAAGTCTTTAATCTACAGGGTTCGGGAATGATAATTGTTGTGCTTTCCTTACATAGTATACAGTTTTCTCAAGAATATATTTATGGGATAGATGTATCTAACTTTTGTCCATAGTAATTATATGTAAAATAACACACGGTTAGAAAAGTTCATTGTTTTCAGTGTTAGGAAAGTTTGGCTTGATATCCAGATACGCTTATGTTACTGTAAGTGACAATATAAAACTGCTTCTGTCCAACTAATGCTTTCTTTTGTTTACTGCAAAACCTGTCTTCTGTTTATAGCTTTTATTTTGTTTCTGTCTCTTAGATAACTTGACTTTTTTTGGGAAACTAATAATGAGGCTTTTTTAGCACAATATGGAGCATGTTCCATAACACAGGTGCAACCTCTGAAAACTCTCCATTTCCCACAGTCCTAGCTTTAGATTGGCCGTGAGAGGAAACCTCCAGTAGTTGCTGTAGAGGTGCCTTCAGTGAATACAGCAGAGATCTGCTGTAGCATAGTGGTTAAGTGGCTGAGCTACAAATCAGCAGTCTGGTAGATTGACTCCCACTAATGCCATGAACTCTGCACGTAGCCTTGGGTAAGCCACTCCTCTCAGCTGTATTGTAAGAGAATAGTGACACTGACTTTGTTCACAGCTCTGAGTGTGGCACTAATCTGTTCAGAGGGGCAGTATATAAGAACATTTTTGTTGTTGTTACATGGATTCCTATGTTAAGAGGTAGTCTGTCTTGGGTTGCAAAAATTGCATTATTACAAGTATTATCCACATCAGTTGTATGTTTTCCCCCCTAATCCTTGCAGCTCAGTGAACGTGCCCGGGAGCGGAAGGTGCCAGTTACTCGAATTGGGAGACTTGCTAACTTTGGAGGTGAGTGAATTTTTGTGGTGTGTGGCAGTGTGAAGATGGATATACTTGAAAATATTGACAGTTACCTATAGCTGTACTAGTGAATTGTCTTTGCAGTATACCAGGCCGAGAAGAACTAGTTTGTTGCCACTCCTGTTCAGCAAGGGTGCAAAAACTGACTGCCGGAGGTGATAGTGTTAAGCATTGGTATATCTACTGTTCTCTCTTTTGCAACGTAGTTAAATAATAGTTTATATTAAAATAAAGGCAAGCTTGAGGGAGGCTTCATTAATAAGTCATTGGTTGATCTTGGTGATATCCCCCAGGGGTGATATTGGTCTAGAGCACTTAGGAACTCTCTGAACTGGTCTCCTGAGTTTACTGTATCCCCTCAAGACCCTCAAACCCACCAGTAATCATTTCTGTGATAGGCAAATGCATATAATCTGAACATGCAGCTGTATGTATGCATGTATTTATTGATTAAAATATTTATACCCCACCTTTCTCTTGTGGATCAAAATGACTTGCTATTTTAAATTAAAACCATCTGTAACCTCCCTCCCGAAAATGCCTGCAGCTCAAACCCTGGCAAATAAACAGCCTTACAACACCTCTTTGAACTTAGAAGTACAACACTTCCCTTTCCACAAAGTGGGAACCATTGTTGAAAAAGAAAGGGCTTTGCTAGATGCCAAGCAGGCAACCATAAGTGGAAGTAGAGCAGAAAGGTGGCATCCAGAGGATCTCAATTGGTGCACATAGGATATATGGGGAGAGATGGTCCTTTAGATATGTAGGTCCTTGGTCATGAATACTGTTCACTGCCGTGAACAGTATAAAAATCTGTGGGTTGAGTCATGAATCCAGCATTTGACATTAGAAGTGGAGTAGAGCAAAGCATCTCAGGCCCTCTCCTACAATTAATCAGCCTCCCAAGGAAGCAGGAAATGGAAAAGTTGCTATGGTCAGAAGGCCTCCATATGTTCCAAGCTTATATGAGACCTGCATAGTTAGCACAGCTGTATTGATGATAGCGACACAGAATCTTTGCTGCAAGGGAGAAAATGCCTCTAGTTGTGCCTGCCTCATTCTCACTGGACTTTCCTATCTTCCTACAAGTGTTTTGTCCCTCCTGGTGAGATGGAGGTATGCCCTAGAGCTTGAGAAGTTATAAAAAGCCATGTATCCATTGTTCATGTTCATCTAGTACACTTTTATCCCTCCCTTCCCCTTTGGAGGCACTCAGGTTTTCACGTGCCATTCTCCCTTCCTTCATTTACCCAAGATTGTGCAGTAAGCTTCCATGGCAGAGTGGGGATTCAAATGTTTCCATAAATATGACAAATATTACAATCCTGTATTTTAACTAAGCTATAAATTATGCATTTACGATGTTAAAAAAGTAAAATAAGTTTGGTTTGGGGATGAAAGTAAGTACAGTATATGCTTCAGTTTCCTTCCTAATTTTTTTTTTTTAAAAGAACCTCCCTGCCAATTCCTTCAAAATTTCTGAAATTTTTACAACTCCCCATCATTGTGGCACAGTTTGGAAATCTGCTGAAATATACATTTTAAAGCCGTCTAAAAAGCACAAAAGCTATCTTAGGGACTGAATCTGGTAACTGCACCAATTTATGCTCCTTTCCTGGAATTATTAGTGGTTCGGACCCTATAGCTGGATGGAGAAATGTCACCCTCCTTTATGTTTTTTTTTGTGCAGCCAGTTGTAGAGTGTAACATGTGCTTTGTTGAAAGAACCTCTGCTGTTTTGTGACCTTCCCTATTTATAGCTTGGGCTGGCTCCTGTCCTCGGCATTAATTTGTCCAAGATGAGATTCACTTCTGTGTGCCTTTTGAGCATTTGTTTATACAGCAACTTGGCTTGCCCTAGACAAGTTACCACAGGATTGTGTACTATACATTATCCCTTGAAGCAAAGTTAAAGAACAAAGTAAACACTTTCCTGAGCCTGTAAGAGGAATGATTGTGTGAACCTTTTTTTCCCTCCAAAAGTGTGTATGTGCTTCTTTAATATTTGCTGTTGTTTGAACACATTCTCTGACGGCAACCTCTGCGAAACTTTAGATGCTGAGTTGAAAGAACATTGAGGCCTGTGACACCTTTTCAAGATTAGCCTTTTTGTTGCACAAGTTTTTTTCCCCCAGATAGAGCCCACTGTGTCAGCTGCATCAGCTACAGGAGGAATCCTTCAGGAATTCTCTGAATTGTTGTAGCTGTTCCTGGCACTTGTCATTGCTTACTGTTGAGGAAGATAAAGCTTTGCTCTAGAGGTTGTTCCCCAAGGCTCAGAATGGGTAGGGCTCTAATTCCCTCACCTGTTCCATTGGTGTCTGCCTCTGTGGAATTCTGCAGTGGTATCATTGAGTTTTAGACAGGATTGGTGAGAGGCTTGTCTTATCATTTCCTCAAAATATATGGTTGTTGAAGAAACAGATGCAAAGGTTTGTTTTACTAACCATGTCAGAAAATGTCCCCGTGTTTTTGGAGTTTGCACACCTTTGGTCCACTAGTTTATTAAGGGAGTCTATAGAGCAGAACCACAAGTGACAAAAGGCACAGATTGGACACTTGTCAGCTTCCCTCAAGTTTTGATGGGAAATGTAGGCAGCTTGGCGGAATGTTGGACAAGTGACAGTTGAAAAGTCCATTGGACAGCAGTCAGAGAGCCAAGCTGCGAGACCAGGATGCCTACATTTCCCACCAAAACTTGAGGGAAGCTGACAAGTGTCCAATCTGTGCCTTTTGTCACTTGTGGTTCTGCTCTAAATTCTAATGGGCTTCCCATGATGGCTGACCACATTAATATAAATTGAAGCCCTTTTATCTCTTCCCCTCTCTCTGTTGCCTCTGTTGAAATTATTGGATCATCGTTATCTGTTCAATACCAGAAATGCCTCATTGTTGTGCTTATGGAATTAGTTAAATTTGTTTACTCTTTGAGCAACATATCCATAAAAGTGTTTTCATGGTCCTGTAGCATCACCATTCCCTTCAGAACAGTTATGTTTTAAATAGAAAAAAGTGGCTGTTAACTCCTACGTTCAGATGGGCTAGTTTTGAATTTATCTGTTCACAGGCATCAGCTATTTTGAAAGACATTTGGGAACTGTTAATGTGAAATGGGCAGGGAACGTGCAGGATAGGGAAGGCCAGAGTGTGATACTGAAGAGATCAGGCTAACAAGACTATATATTGAGCTTGAAGAAGTCCTGTCTTGCGCTTTTGTGTGGCAGGGAGATAAGTGGTCACGACGGTATAGTCTAGTTCATATGGCACAGAAATATAAAAATATTGTCAATGCTTATTGTATCTGTCATAATTTTTCTTATTACTCTGCACAACTGTTTGCTGTGCCTCTAGTGTCTTGTCTGCCATTTCTCACCTACGTATTCATTTTTTTACAATAAGTGAAGTTTTGCAGCCTCACCTTACAGGCCAAAATGGGGACTTAAATTCAACTGAATCTAGCAGTAATTTTAGGACGCAATTCAGTGTCCTGAGTGTTTTAACGCAGCTGCACAATGTAATGTATCTTTGTGGTGAGGTATTTAAACTTAAGTTGAAGTTCATTATGAAAAGGTGGAAACAAAATATAATGCACATTGTCCAAAGTATAAATGTCCTCTTACCAGATTTACGGTCATACAGGAACTGCAGGAGCAGTTGCATTCATTCTGAAGGGACAGTGAGACCTTTCAGAACTGTGGTAAAGATCTTACTTATGCAGCAATAGTTTATGTAGTCCTTGCAGTTTAAGTAATATAATGTAGTGGTGTCTCAGAATCTTATTACAGACATAATGCACCCCCCCCCCCCCCACATTGCTTAACCATATATCCATGCAAAGTCTCCACAGTGGTGTCTCAATCTTTCATTCGCAATTCAGGGATGAAATAAACAGACATTCCCAAATGGATTGTCTTGGTCTAAAAAAAGGTAAAGGTAGCACCGAGGTAGCACTGTGCAAGGTAGCACTGTGCAAGTACCGAGTCATTACTGACTCATGGGGAGACGTCACATCACAACATTTTCTTGGCAGACTTTTTATGGGGTGGTTTGCCATTGTCTTCCCCAGTCATCTACACTTTGCCCCCAGGAAACTTAGTCAATACAGTAAAAAAGAAAAGAAAAAGGATTGTCTTGGTCTACCCAGTCTCGGTCTTCACAGTTGTGAATTATTGTTATATTGCAACTTTAGTGCAATAGCCAACAGTCTATGGATGCAGCCTACCTATATGATTTTGGCCGTAGCATTTGAATTTACCATTCAACCAATATCCTAAATGAATGACTATTTGGGGGCTTTTAAAGGAAATTTTCTTGTCCATTTTTTCTTGCTGCTGCTGCTCAGACTTTTCCATGTGGACAGCAGATGTAAGCTGCAAAATTTACTTTTGCTGGATGCAGAATGTAGGTTGTCATGTTACATTTTGAACTGTTGGTTGATGAGCATAGTAGATACAGAATCACTTTAGTAGTGTAGGATTTACAGGTGTTTTGAAATGTGTACATATTAAAACCCTTTCAGCTGAAAGAGACCATTCATAGCATGAAAGATAAGAGCTCTTCCTCTTCAGTAGTTAGGTATTTATGCTTTTTAGGGCTGTGGAGGCTTTGTAGTCAGGATTATTATATGGGATGTGTCCACCACTTAAGAGCAGCAGTGAAGTGGCATGGCATTTCACTTCTGCAACTAAACTTTGTACATATAATGTACCTGCTAGTTTTTTTAATTCCAAAAAATTTAGTGCTTTTTATAATCTATAAATGGACTGTAGAGCCAGTATACAAGTAGTTAAATGTTCTTCCCTTTCTAGGAATTGCTTATTCAGGTTTTTTTTTAATAAAAAGTTTTGTGTGTGTGCATGCACATGCGCACATGCGTGCATGGAATGTCACCCATAAACTCTTATAAGCTTGATGGAACTTTGGCTCAGAAAAGTGTGTTGTATGTGAAGGGGTGAGGAAGTAGCCCCCAGACCTTCTTTCTGGCAAAATAAGTTAGCAGGTCAAATTTTAAGCATTGAATTGGTGCCATAATGTGAACTTAAGAACAGACTAAAAAAATTACTATAATAGCAGAGTTGGCATTGGTCAGTGGCCAAGGAAAGAGGTAATGCAAGACTTCTGTTCAGTACTGCAAAACAATCTGTCTCTTTAAAGTAAAAGTCACACACAACAAGCAGCGGCATAGGTATGAGCTGCAACCCCCTATTTTGGTGAATGAATATCAGATGTGCAAAACACGTAGTGATCTGAACACATCCACAGGGCACAATGTCCTGCTAAAGAGGAGTGCCTCCAGTATGCACGCTCTAAGGAGAGAACCTCTGTTGAAGGAGAAATAGCCTTATCAGAAATAATGGATATGTAAACAACTCTGAAATAGTGAAGCAAAGCAATCCAGGCTGGTTAATCTTTGAAAGGCTACCATTGGGGGTTGTTTATAGCATGTGCTTGTGTTAGTGTTGGCTGTTTTGGTTCTGGAGAGAGACAGTTGTGTAGGAGAGAGAACATGCTGTACAAGTCCAAATCTTATCAGGGGCAAAGGGGTGTTGTAGAAGACCTAAGGAGGAGTAAGAAGTATGTTAACCTTGTCCAGTTCTTGGCTTTGTACTGCTTCCGTAGAACTGTAATATATTTGGCTGGATTTAAGTAAATCTATGTATGTAGTAGTACCTCACAATCCTGTGACTGTGGCATGAAGAAAGTTTGTCAGCCTGGTTAGAAAGATACGAATCCCACTGTTTTCATTGACTGGGCACCCTGAAGCTACTTTGTAAACTGAGGAATGCTTAGGTGCCGTTTGATAGCCTAGGACAGAAACTTTGGTTGTCTTAAAGATGCACAGATGTGGGCTTTTAAAATTGACTGGGAAAACAGGCATCACATGTGTCAGATATATAATCCTTATTTCATAGATACTGATGCTAGGGACTGCTTGGAGTTCGGGATGTTTCTGATGAACAGTGCCATAATTTTGCACGCAAATCACGTTTTTGAAATTCTGTGTATGGACGTTTCCCACCCCCAATTATTCCTATGTCTCCATCAGTCATAACACTGAGCATTGCCAGTTTGTTTATGCTTACGGATGAATGCTTGACATTCCAGCTGTGTAGAAAGAGTGCTCTACGGCTAGTTGTGTAACCTTTCCATTGAATATTCATTTCAATATATGACTGTTCCAGTTTGGCATATTGTGTTAATAGGTATTTTTGAAGACAACTTGTGTGCTAGGGTTTTCACATAAGAACATGGGTTGCCAAATCCTCACCTGGATTTGTCTATACTTTTAAATGCTTTCATGTACCAAGATGGAACAAAGCTATCAAGCGTAAGCCCAGTTTTACTTACCGTAGCCAGCCAGCATGTTATAGTCATTAGTCTAAAATCTGGAAGGCCTGACTTCAGATCCCCACTCTGCTGTGGAAGCTTACAGGGTGACCTTGGACCAGTTATTCCTTCTCAGTCTAACCCGTCTTACAAGATTGTCAGGATAAAATGGAAGGCGTTGTAATGATGTCATAAGCCACTTCAGGTACCCATTGAAGAGAAATACGGAGTATGAATGCCTAAATGAATAATTTTGTTCCACAGCAGGTTGAGGAGGGCGAGCACAATTGCTAGTGGAGGAACAAAGTAAAAGGTGCAGAGGGGTATCCCCATATGGAATTGAGTTTCCAGATGAAGACCTAATATTAATACCTCTACCAGACCAGATTGAGTGGCTAAATCCTACAATA
Organism: Eublepharis macularius; assembly: GCF_028583425.1. NCBI lineage: Eukaryota > Metazoa > Chordata > Lepidosauria > Squamata > Eublepharidae > Eublepharis > Eublepharis macularius. The sequence goes on along the minus strand of NC_072790.1, from coordinate 181,130,493 downwards.
GAAGTATGGGTACCATGCAGCATGGGTCGCTGCTTCTCCTGGCTTCAGATCTTTGGGTTTCTGCATCCTTTTTCTGGGACTTTGAGCCAAGCTACAAGTGATGCTTGACATGAGTAGAACATGTGTCAGTTTCCCAAAAGTTTTCACGGGAAATGTTGATGTCTCGTTTAACTGCCTGAGCTCTGGCTGTGCTGCGCACCTGCTCTGGCCCTTCCAGGGACGGGGGCGTGCATGCTGTCCTGGATGTGCAGGGACCTGTGGGACCAGGGTGAGCTGGCCCCCGCACCAGTACCATGAAAGGCACATGGTGGACATGCGAGGCTCCATTTGTGGCGGCAGTTGTGGCGCTGGTATGGGGGCCGGCCCAGCTGGGTCACACGGGTCCCTGCACAGCTGGGACAGCATGCAAGCCCTTGTCCCCAGCTCCCCTGGGCAGCAGGGCGCGGGGATCAGGCTGGCACCACAGCTGCTTGGGGCAAGCGTGCAGAAGTGGGGCTGAGTGCGTGAGGCTCCAGCTGGGCCGTGGCCCGCTGCCTCAATGCTTTGTCGCCTGTCCGGAAGGGCACAGAGCAGGTGCACGGCGCAGCTGGAGCACAGGCAGTGGTCCTGGCTCCCGGCCCGCGCTATTCTGGCTCACCCTGGGGTGGGTGCTGGGAGTGCCTGGAAGGTGGGTTTGAAGATTGTCGGAGGTGGGGGAATCCTTCCTCCCAACGGAGCTAAGAGCGGGGCTGGCTGGCCGCCACTTGCACACTGCAGTCCAGCTCTGGAGATTTAAGTGCCCCTTCCTCCCCACACAGTTCTGAGAGCTTAACGAGATGCCTACATTTCCCGTGAAAACTTTTGGGAAACTGAACCGCATTCTACTCATGTTAGGCATCACTTGTAGCTTGACTCTGAGTGACATTACATTGGACATCAATGCCATCATATTGGGAGAAATGGACACAGCGTGCTGTTTTCTTAATTACCCATTTGTATTCAATCTGAGTTGTACTAAATGAAGACTTATCTTGCAACAGCTTATTAATTCATGTTGTGTCCATATACGCATAATTATCCTGCTTCTGACCTTTGTTTCTTCCTTCATGTCCTTTAAAGGCTTAGCTGTTGGCCTTGGCATTGGAGCTTTAGCAGAGGTTGCAAAGAAAAGCCTTAGATCTGAAGAACGCAATGGTGAGTGCTGCTGCTAATAGAAAAGTCCAGTTGCATCCTTGGTTTTTTTACGTACTTGTTTTTCAGGACTAATGACGATGATAATGCACATTTTAAGGAAAGCAAGTAACTATATTGTCTTTATGGCCTTTATGGTAGACCAGCACAAAGGCCTGATATATCTGTGTGCTTAGCAAAACATGAATGACTGCCTGTCTTGTGTTCCAGCAATCCTTGATCTCTGTTTTGGAGTTTGCCTCCTGTTTTTTTCATTCCAGATTTTTTTTAAAAAAAGAAGCCACAATTTGTGTTTTGCCATAAATAGATCTCTAGTTTTTCTTGGAGCTGGCTAACAATTTATCACAGACTTGATGGTTATATAGAATATATTTGAGATAAGAGGAACTGTGTTATTGTCCCAGAACATGTGGAGCTAGGTCATTTCTGTACTTAAGAGTAACTACTCTCTCTCTCTCCTATCTGATCTTAATCACAGTACAGCCTGGAAGGCCGAGGGGTTGGACTTTGTCTTGTCCAAGTACTCGTACTGCTTAGAAGCAGCTTTCACTTGTGTTGTGATCAGGAAAGGAGTACTATATCTGCACCTTGCTGCCAGAGGCAAAGTCATTCGTTTCTTAAACATAGGGCTCCTTCCCACATTATATCTCCCTACTATTTTATAATGTGTTTTTAAAAGTACAGCAAGAAATGGTCAAGTGTTGAGTCTAACACTAAAATTGTCCACTAGATGCTGAACAAAGCACCACAAAGATGTGCATTGTCTTATTTGTGCTTTTTTGATAATCTGTTCCCCGCCCCCTCTTCCTAGTCACTTCCATACATGGTGAAAATGTGAATAAGGAAAAGTAGCACAAGGAGATGTTGGTGCCAGTGCCTGAGAGTTAACTGTTTCTATATCAAGAGTCCATTGTCCTCAACTCAGGCAATAAAACTGAAGGCTGGTGAGCTAGTATAACATTGAACAGTATGACAAGGGGCCGTCTGCCCTCTGACACCCCTGAGTGTTCAATGTTCCCATGATGTGCATGGCGTTGAGAAAGTGGATAGGGTAGGGCTAGTGGATGCCTTTTCTCCCTATCCCATAATACTAGAAATCGGTGTGGGTGGAGGGGACCCAATGAAGTTGTTAGGAAGTATGCTCAGGGCAGTCAAAAGGAAATAGTTCTTTATTTAATGAGTAACTAATCTGTTGAATTCACTGCCAGTTGGAGTAGTGATGGCCACAGGTATAGACAGCTTTAAAAGGGGATTAGGCAGATTCAAGGAGGAGAGGTCCCTCCATAGCTACTAGCCATGGTGACTAAAGCAAACCTCCTTATACAGAGACAGCAAACCTTTGAACACAAGCACTAGATGATAGCGTCAGGGGAAGGCTTCAGCCTCTATGCTAGCTGGTTGGCTGCTGTGTGAAACAGTATGCTGGACTCAGTGGACCACAGGTGTGATCCAGCAGGATTTATTTGTGTTCTTATTGTTAGGTTATGTTATGTGCCATGACTGGTAAAAATTAAATCTCTTTTCTAGATGGCTTCATGCAGACTGACTGTCCTAATGCTTGCTGTTAACTGTAAGGGATGTTGCCTGGCAAATACTCATGATGCCTTTCTATACCTGGCCTGGCAGCAGGTTTTCAAGATCTAAGGAGAGGGCTTTCTTGGCCTTGGCCATGGCCTTGAGGTCCTTTTAACTAGAGACACCAGGGTAGCCTGGTGATGTTTCTATATGACTTTTCTACCATTGTGTTCCTACTCTCTATTACTTTAGCTTTAGCTCACTCTTCTTCTGAGAAGACATGTGATGACATACTCTTTTGAACTCTTGTGAAAGAGGTTGTGTGTGTTCCCCAAGATAATAGTTGTTCTCTTAAGGTGTAGGTCACATTGGGGAGAGCTGCACAGTTAACTTGTGTGATCTCTTAGATGCAACTAAAGGCCATCTATGAACTTGGGTACCTGTATTATAACCTGTCGAGGCATTGGCTTCTGTTCTCTGTCAGTAAAGCTTCAGATATGTAAATGGTGTTGTTCCAAATACACGTTTACCCTTTTTGCTAGTGTGGAACACAAAGATCATAACATACAAATGTGACAGAAAACAGGTGGGCTGCAGCATGTTAAGAGGAGGGTAAAGCTACCTGTTATTTGCCTTGCATCTCAAAGAAATTACAGGAGCTGTGCACAGGTACAGAGTAACATGGACACAGACTGCATTAAATGCCTCTGAACACAATCAACCCAGGTGCAAGACCGTTGAAGGCAATTCTTTCCAGAGCTTATTCCTCTTGTTTGAGAAAGAGGTTATGCAACCATTTGTTTACTTTTTTTTCTGTTTGCGAAAGATGCCTTGTACAACTGGGCACTCCTTGAACTGTGTACAAGCTCAGCACAATTATTAAGACACTGTACTTGCTGTTGCTAGCAGAGACTGAGTATGTTGGAAAGGGAAGAACTATTGGGGAGGATTGATAAGAGGAGTGAATCGTTGAAGAGCTTCTTGGTTTTAATTTGCTAACTTGTTGAAGGAAAAACTTGAGAAATCCCTGTGACTTTCAAGTTGAAGGGCAAAGCTTCTTTTCTAATAACCTGTAGGTAGACGTTTTCTTGTACAGCCTCTAATATAAACAGTAGTTGCAGAGGGAAGTTCAAAATGAGTGGAGGAGCAGAACAGATCACTAGTTTTAGAATCGACATTAGGGTTCTGATGTTCTTTGTGTACTTCTGCACCTTTTTTGCTATCTGTGATTGTACCTTTTAATTAAATCCCTGGATCTCATTGAATTTTGGTTCTCCTTTACCCTCCTGTCTTTCGTCTGGGAGGAGATGAACATGCCCATTTATTGTTGTTGCTGTTGTTTATTTATAGCCCTTCTCACTGAGATCCAAGGTGGATTACATACTGCAATCAATAACTAGGACACTCAGTAACTAGGATATTCACAGCGAAAATATGATATGATCAGTAGTTGGGATATACCGTGAAAAACAGTAGCTGCAATTTGAAAAGAAGCATAAAGCTGAAACACATAGATGAAATTATTCTGAATTAAAGCATAAGTGACTAACATTACATCTTTAGCAACATCGAACTACCCAGTTGGAGTGTATCTACATCAGCAGATAGTACCCAATAGTCTAGTATATAGTCCATGGCCCTTACAAAGGTATCTCTGCGGTATTTCTTATGACACAAGCCAATAATTTGGGTAGAAAGCCTTTCTGAATACTTCAGTCTTGCATTGTTTGCAGAAAGCAGGAGGAGACTGGGAGCTTTCCTGACCTCCTCAGGCAGGCCATTCCACAAGGTTGGGGCGACCACAGGGAAAACACACGTACACGCAGTTGTTGCTTTAGCCCAACTGCAAGGTGGTAACTGCAGAAGGCCACATTCAGATGAGCTAAGCTGCTGTGGCAGAACATAGAGAGAAAGGCGGTTCTGCCGATATGAGGGGCCTAGAACATGCAGAGCTTTGAATGTAGTAGTCATGACCTTGAATTGAGCCCGGAAACTGATACGTTGCCAGTGGAGTGACTACAGATAGGGAGTGATGTGCGTGCTTTGCCTAGCTCCTGAAAATAAACGAGCTGCAGTATTTTCCATTCGCTGGAGTCTCTGAATTGACTTTGAGAGGAGACCTATGTAGTCTAGTCTCAATGTTATCATAGCATGAATCCAAGTGGCCAGATCAGCCATGTCAAGGTAGGTGGGCCATCTTCCAGGCTAGTCTAAGTTGGGAGAAGGCCTTTTTTATCACTGCATTTACTTGCTTCTCTAGCAGCAGTGCTGGATCCAATATAAACTCTGGGCTTTTCACTGAGTCAGCTAGAGTAAACTGGACCCATGCCGTGTCAAAAACACGTCTTTCAAGATCTCTACTTTTCTGACCAGCATCACTTTGATCTTGTCTGGGTTTAATTTCAGTTTGTTTCCTTTCAGCCATTTGACAACAGCTGTCAGGCAGTGACTCACTACCTCTACAGTGTCATTCTGGGATTTAGATACCAAGATATAGAACTGAGTATCATCTGCATATTAATGACGTCCAATTTTGCATAGGGCAGGGGCCCTCAAACTTTTTGAGCCAATGGGCACCTTTGGAATTCTGACATAGTGTGCTTAGGATTGCACTGTTATTTTCTTGACTTGGGGAAGGCCACTGAAACAAAGTTCAAGAACATGCAATATGTTTGAACCAATGTTTTCCAGCGGTGTTGTCTTGGAGGAAGGCATTACAACTGAAGATTCCATGTTTTATCACTTAAGTTACTTTTGTTGTTAAAGTATTTATCTTGAAATGTTTAAAACTCAGAATACTTGAGATAACTGTACAGTATATTACAAAAGCCTGTTTCCATTAGGTATTGTGGATAAGATTAATTGTTTACTGAGCAAGCAAAATAAAAATAGGCTCCTGGGTCACCACTGACCTTCAGAACTGTTTTAATACTTCTGGTAGCGCAATAATAATTAGACTATGTGTGTGGCCCACAGTGGGTGCCAGGATAGTGTTTTCACTGAAATGAAGCACAGTCTCCTACTCCCAGGGAGACCAGGGAGACAGTGTCAGTTTTAGTAAGTTTACTGCAGCAGTATCTGTGGTATACCATTTCTCCTTGTTATGCTGGTTTGGCTCAAGCATTTATAGAATAGATACACTACATGCATATCTGAAATGGTTCAGCTTATAGGCTTTGCCCTGCCTTAGCTTTGAATCGGTTGCTAGGAAATCAAAGTTTGCAAACATCCCCATCCTCCTTTAGAAATGAGTGTATTTACTACTTGGAGAAATGGGTAAGAAATGGGGTGGATAATGTATTCCAAAACTGAGAAGATTCAACGGACTTTTGACTCTGTTACTATAAGCTGGACTGTTAATAACACACAGTGGGATTAGTTGATTTGGAGTAGTAAAATGACGAATTTAGGATTGCTATACACTAGGCAATGTATGGCCAATATGCTGTATACATTTATTACTAAATAAAGCTGGGGTGGGCAAATTAGGTTGGTGAAGTGGCATGGGTTGGTTGTGGGAGCTTTTACCCCTTTTACCCCTTTTTCCTGTAGAATTTCCCCAATTTCTTCCATTTTCTCCATGGTGAAAAAATACATTTTTATCCTCTTGATCTTGCTGTCTGATTTTTCCTTATTCATAATGTTTGCCTAGAGAGAGGACAAGCAATATGTCACCTGAAGTGGATTCTACGCAACAAAAATGCTGAAATAAAATTTTGTTTTGAAGATGCCACTAGACTTCTGTTTGGGTGTTTTTTTCTGCAGCAGATTTAATGTAGTTGACCCTCTGGAATTACTGGGGATGATCCAGATGCCTACCTAATACATACAAGTAATTCGTCTCTTGGAGCAAATAGAATATGTGTGGGATGTGTAGGATGTGACTAACCAAGAGATTTTGTTTGAGAAAACTGCATGGAGGAAAGGGTTACATGCTTCTCCAGTCAAATTGATAGCAAATTCAGTATGAAGAAAAAAATGGAAAGATCCCTCGTGAATCCCCTGGTGTAATTTATCACTTTCCAGCCTTCGTGGGTATTGCTGAGAAAGGTGATCTAAAGGGAAAGGATGTGCTCTTATTATCTCCTTTTGCTGCACTGCACATTCATTTGTTTGTTATCCAAGGAAAGATTCATGGACTGCCCTAATCATTAACTTATTTTAATGTCCTACGTGCTTATGGGGTCGTGTGTGAGCAGAAACAGTTAACGGAGGGGATGAATATAAGGAATTGGGGAAAGTATGCTATTCAAGTGCAAATCAAATACTGTTGAAATAGAAGGAAGTGATCTAAAATTTAACCACAGCTCAAGGTAGATGAAAAACAAAAATCATCTTGAAGGCATGTTCTAAAACCTGGCTCAAAATCTGAGGTGAGAGCACTTTAAATGAGATAAGTAATTTTTATTGAACAAAATAGAAATGGATCCTACTGCTGCAAGGGAGACCCAACCTGTGCATAATTGTAATATTGAAATAATGTCTTTGAAAATACTTCTGCTGCAGCAACTCAAACTTGCTGTTCCTACAAGTGCAAAATGTGCATTTTCTTGTGATTAGGGTAGAAACCGTGAAATCTACCAGTTTGCTCTTGTATGATGTACAGTCTGGAAAGGAAAAAGCAAGCACATAATTTGTAGTTTGCACAGACCTGAGAGTATATTTAAATTCCTAAGATAACAGTGAAATAGGAGTCTTGTGGCATCTTAAAATTGAGCTGGATTTTATTTCAGCATAAGATTTTTCTGAATAATATCTCACTGTATCAGATCTTGGGCTGAAATAAAAATGTAATCTTTAAGGTGCCACGTTTTCCCTCACCAGCCGCAAATCAGTATCTTGGATTATTTGTGTTGCACCTAGAAAACTTGGTTAATGGAGAAAGAGCTGGACAACAGCTGTTAAAAGTCTTCTAAGAGACTTTTGGTAACATGCATCTCACAAAGGAAAGTTAAAGATGCAGTCCAAAGTCTGAACGCTGAAAATCAAGCCAGAAAAGCAGAAGGTACAAGAAAAAACGAGGAGAGCTCATACACATGGTTCTTCTCTTTGCAGCAGCTAAGAGAGAACTGAGGGAAGGAGTTGCTCCTCCCGGATAGTCACATGCCCATTTATGCAGGAAAATGGGCTTCTGTCTGACTCTGGAGAAGCGGCCTCTGATGGAGCTCTAAAGAAGTGGTGACAACTTCTCTGGTCGGCAGGCCTGTGCATGCACAGTCCCAATGTGGGACTGTACAGAAGAACGATGATGAACATAAATTCCCACTGACCAAAGGCACTTCTGCCAGCATATGGAACAAAGCAATTTTCACTGATTCCTCTCTCCCACTGCAAATACCCGTTTCACCTCTCAAGGTGGGGGAGGGAATATGATATGCTATTGTGAAGTGGGGGGAGTTAGAAGGTTCCCTTCCCTGCTTCCGTAGCATAGGATCTAAGCTTGTGTCTCTGTAATGCCATGTGAGGCTTAGAATGAAACAACACAAACAAACGGAGTAGTGTCATGATGGCTGGACATGTACATGCTTTGAAGCCTTGGAAAATGGGCACATGGGTTTTCTTTCAGGTCTGCTCATGACATTTTAGCATGCAGTCCTAAGTTCACAATTGGGAGTAAGTCCAATTGACTAAAATGAGACTTAATTCTTGGTAGACCTGCTTAGGCTTATTCCCTTAAGCACTTATCTACTAGCTGTTTTTAATATGTAAAGTGGCACAAGTCATCTTGAGGTATGCTGTACTGGAAGGTGAGGTATAAATATTCTAAAATAAGTAAATTTTAATTTTTTTCTTTGAATTCTAATTTATTTTGTTCATTTATTCAGTTTACCAGCACTTCTGTATTCTTGTCTGCTCTAACCCTCCCTTTCCAAGGTTTCTTTTTACCCCACTAACAATTAGATAAGCACTTGGATCCTTTAAAAAGAGTCTTCAGTGGAAGCATTGGTTAGTTAGGATTGGTGCTTGGGGCAGCCTTAAAATTAATACTCAGTTTTTTATTTATAAATATTTCTATAGTTTGGCTTTAACTATGGAAATATGTCAAAGGCTGTACTGAAGACAAGCTATTATAAATGTATTTTACTGATGGAACAGTGTCATTTTACTCTTACTGGGAACAGTCAAAGCAGTATACAACATTTAAAAAGAGCATTTTAGAAAAACAGGTAAATGCAGTGTGTATTTCTGATTTTATTTAACTTGTTGCCTTCTCAAAGAATCTGCCCCTCCTGCAGTGAAGTGTATTTATTCTGCTACCTAAAACAAGTCTTTCAGAGCAGATTTTCTGGACAAAAATTGTAGCTTGGTTGATACTAAACCTTTCGGCCTGCCCATCCTCAGGAAAGAAGTCTGTTATGGACACCAGCCCCTTTCTGTCAGAGGCCAATGCGGAAAGAATTGTGAGGACCCTGTGCAAGGTTCGGGGAGCTGCCCTGAAGTTGGGCCAAATGTTGAGCATTCAGGGTAAGTGCAGAGAGCTTCTCTAAGTCTCTTGTTCTCTGTCATTCTTTTTTGTCATTTGTCGTCTCATAATGTAGTTATGATGTAGTTATAATGCCCCTGTGCATTTTTAAAGCAGCTTCTCTTAGTAATGTAGAAGATCAGAATATAAAAGATGGATTACAACTGATTTTAGTTGGTACTGATTGATTCAGGTTCCTGTAGCTGGAAAGAAAGCTATAGTAGCTTGAAGACACAACTAAATTTCCAAAGCTGGCACAATTTGGAAGAAGAGCTCTGAGGTTGCTTTGTCATCAGAACTGATGCAAAGAGAAAGGAGCAGATCTTCTAAATGCTACCAGATCCTTTAAAAGTCTTGTCTTAGAGACTTCCTGTCAGCTTGTCTGATTTAATTGGGGACAAAGTGTTAATATGCAGTGGAAACTAGTGGATTAATCAGTTAACAGCCTGTAGTCCTACCTGTATGACTTCTAATTAATAACTTATGATTGAATCACAACTACATAGTCTGAATTGTATATTACTTTCATCTGTCTCCGGTTAAGTTCTTCATTTTGCAGCCCATTATTTGGGCATGGAATCATCTGTGTTTGTTTTATATCTTTTGTTGATTTTCTGCATAGCTTTACCAATTCGGTCCAATTATCTGTCAGATTCAGTTGTCAAAGTACACATTGTGGCATAAAAGGAAACAGAATCTTGATACCAACAGAACTGTGTGTATAGATGATCCAGAAGTGAATTAAAATAACACAGATGTCAGACCAGGAGTAACTATTTCCACAAGAGCAGGCATGCCAGTGTGGCGCTGTGTGTGTGTGTGTGTTGTGTTTGTGTGTAACTAGATTTCATGCCAGTAATAGCATAGTGTTGCCAGGACTGCTTTAGAGAAATAAACACAATCTAGAGGTCAAGCAATACTAACAATGCTGGTGGGGAGGAATGAATCTCATTTCTTCCTTAAATTTTGTCATCTTCATGGGGGAGAACACATTTTTGTATTTCTTATAGCGGTCCAGGATGACAGGCAGCCCAGATCTGAGTGGTTTTGTCTCTTAATTAGAGATTGATGCAGCTTGCAAGCTGCCATCTGCTTTCAGTTGCTTCACCTCCTGAAACTTGCTAACTTTTTGTGGTGTCTTGCCCAACTAAGCCATCTTTGGGGAAGGAGGCTCTTAGAGGAGAGACTACAGGAGCTTTCTCTTAATTGCTGGTTTCTACTGCAAGAGAAGATCTCATTAGCTGCTGTCACATACACTTATAGAGGATATGGGTTCTGAGCATAAGCACTGTTCTCTAGAAGTGCTGTTTTTCTGTCTGGTGATCTGGGGAGATCCTTCATAGGACAGCAGGAGAAAGAGATGACCAGTTCTCCTGCTACAATTCTTTAATCGTAAGTACAAATCACACATACTGTCAAATGGGAGTTGTTTGTATAAGAACCAGTAAGTCACCACAGTCCTCATTCTTGGTCCCCATTACCTATTCCCTTATGCACTGCTTGGGAATTCTGTGTTCACAGCACAGCACAGCACTTGTTATGGCTGAACCACATACAATGGATTGTTCTCTCCAAACTAGAATTAAAGCATCATTTGGAATCCTGATTCAGTGGGAAGAACAAATCTTAGTTTTTGATTCTTAAGCAGCAACAAATTAAGGTGTGCTGTGAAAGCAGAAACTATTTTCTTTGTAAGCCATGCACGAAGGGAAGAGGAATAAGGAGGGAACACTCAGCCCCAAGGATTTTCAGGGCTATTCCCCATGATTTGTCACTACATGTAAATCTGCCATTGAACTCTTAGATTGGAAGGGCACACACACCCCTTGCATAATCCAAGCACCTGCTCTGAGGTAGGATATCAAAAACTTGAAGTATCATATACCCTTCCAACCTTTCACTGAAAGCCTCCAAGATCAGAGATTACACAAGCAGCACTAAAAGAACTGAACTTTGGTAGGAACTTCCCCACAGGGCTGCATTAATGTAGACTTAATGTACACAGCTACTTCAGCCTTACCCATAAGATTTTACTTGAAGCTCCTTTAACCTCTTTGCAGCTTTCCATCTTTGGGAATCCCAAACTTGTTCCTTTGCTTTGGGAAGCTGAGGTGCTTAATGCCCAGAGTAAGGGACATCATTAGGACTTGTACATTCCATCGTCATACTGTGCTCTTGCAGGAATAACTACATTGGAGGTAGAACCCAGCATTCTGAATGTGTCAACTTCAACAAAGTTCTTTGATTCTTTGAAGCTGTCATGATATGATTGGAAATCTGTGAGCAATGCCAGGGGTATCTTGGAAGGCAGTTGCCCCTCACTAGCAGACCCCAGATAAGTTATGTGAATTAAGGCCTAAGCTAAATCCAAGCCACTGTATTTGGTTCTTTTAGTATTTTTCCCCTAAAAAAGAGTTAGACTTCTTCATTTCCACTGAAATATGCAGGGCTCTATGTATTTGGGACCAAAAAGAAAAGAAAACTCTGCCTGTTGAGGGCAGAGTTGGCAAAGTTAAGTAGCTGAATATGTTTCTGAAGCTGAGAGCAATCATTGAGACTGTGGAGGCAAGACCTTTTCGGAAGATAATGGATGTGTTTACCTGTGTTTTAAGACGCACTCTCTCTGATAATCTTTCTGATCATGTACTTCCTTTCTGGCAGACGATGCCTTCATCAACCCTCACCTGCAGAAGATTTTTGAACGTGTCCGCCAGAGTGCAGACTTCATGCCTTTGAAGCAAATGATGGTGAGGAGATCTTTGGCTTAGCTATGGTTGGAAGTGGGAGGGGCATAGGTTGGAGGTTTCAGGTGGACAAACTTGGGGGAAGTGGATCCACGTAGAATGAAAAATGCAGCATAATGGTTCCTTGCTCAGACTTCTGTTATTCTCGTTCCAGCTAATAGACCCAAACTCCATCCTCTAGCCTGCTTCTACTTGGAAAATTAAAATGTGTTCTTATATTTATAGAAAACTTTGAACAATGACCTTGGCCCTAACTGGCGTGATAAACTGGAATTCTTTGAGGAGCGACCCTTTGCTGCAGCGTCAATTGGACAGGTTCATCTGGCTCGCTTGAAGAATGGCACAGAAGTTGCAATGAAAATCCAGGTGGGCTTACAGGCTGTTGTGCGCTTGACTGTTGATGGCACCCTTCAGTCATTCACTAACTAGTATTTACTTGATTAATTGACTCTCAGTTTAAAAAACAAGCACCTCAATTCCAGTACAATATCACAATTATTTGAATTCAGTGTAAACAAAATAGAATTGTATTGAGGATCACTGGTAGTAGCAATTGTATATGGGGTCTGTAATGACCCCAATGTTAAAGGGATACCTCAGATATCTGAGGCATACATTTGTTAATGGATGTGGTTTTTTGAGAATAAAATCAGTCTTAAAAGATATTTGTTGTAACTGCTACAGCAGCTACCATACCCTATTGCAGGATTCCCCAACCTTTTTGAGCCTGCAGGCACGTTTGGAATTCTGACACAGTGTAATGTGTACAGGAACAAAATGGCTGTCACAAAACGACTGCTGCAGGAGATGGAGACAACCACAAAATAGCTGCTACAGTTTACCTTCAGTCACGCAGTAAGGATTCTTGTGCTGTGGAAGCAGTTTCTGACAAAGCAATGTTTTTAAAAATCTGTACAGCACATCAATGCTCCAATGGCCAATCTGAAGCCATACTTTGCAAAAACTCCATTTGGCCCTACCCATTTTCTAAAAATACTTGGCAGGCACTGCAGAATATGTCAGCGGTCATAGTTACGCTCATGGGCACCATGTTTGGGATCCCTATTTTACCTGTTTTCATTGAATGTCCTAACTGTTGACCATCTTATATTTTTGTTAAGTGAATGTCCTAGCTATCGATTATATTGTATTCAGTTGTAGTGTATAATCCACCTTGGATCTCAGAAAGGCAGACTCTAAATAAATAATAAATAATAATAAAGCAGCTGTTGTGTTAATAGGGTGTGAAACTAATGTTTTATTTGGTTTGGGGTCATTTAAACTGAAGTACTTCGTATTTTATTTTTTAAATTCAGTTTAATTGGCAAGATCCCACTGAGCCCAATCCTTTATAGTCTTCTTAATTTGTTTTAAAAGTGTGCATGTATGTGTACACACATGGCTTGAAACACAGCAGTTGATCTTCTAAAGCGTGGGAGAGTAGTGTGTATATGAAGTGAGACATGCTTTGCAGTGAAGGGAGGAGGAGCCACAGTAGAGCATGAGGGAAAGCAGCAGCAGGAGGAGGAAGTGGAGGCCGGCAGGGGTGGGTGCAATTTCACCTCGGCCGTGAGTTCTTCACAGATTTCTGCTTATGTTTAATAGCAGCTAAGAACATGGAGGCCCTAGTTCCCCTATTAGCTTAGAAAAGAATTCCTACTTTTATTAAGCTCTTTTGAGGGGAAGCTTTGACTTTTGTTATGAAATTTGTAATATGAGATACATATTATGTACATGTAGGGCCGGCGCAAGAGTTTCTGGCGCCTGAGGCAAGATTCCTACTCCCCACCCCCCCCCACCCTGCTAACCAATTTTAAAAAACTGAAGAAATGTAGGAAAAATGAAAAGCACAAAACTTGAAACTTTTTACATTTTTAATTTTTATTTCTTAATTTAAATTTAATTTTTTAAAATAAGTGTGAGAATAAATAACAACAGTTTTTGTTTTTCTTATTGTGAGCCAAAAATCTATTTTGTGAGCAGAAACAGCAACTTGCATTAAAGTTTTGAGTGCGCCTCCTTTTGTGTGTGTGTGTGTGTAAAAAAGTTTCCCTCTCTCTTTCTTCTCACCTTCTCTGAACTCAGAGACTCTTGGCAGTAGAAGGAGGGCTTCTCTTACAAGGCCCGCTTGATCGCCTTTGTCAGAGGTCCCTTTTGGGAACTACCCTCCATGCTCATCCTTCTCTCCCCCCACCCTTGGGTTTGAAGTGAACAGCAGCTGACAGCTAAGCATGTGGTGTATAATAAATATTGAAATAAACTATTAGGGGAGAGGGGGAAGGTGGGGGTGATACATGGAAACTAGGGGATGAAAGAAGGGAGGTGATAAAGAAGGGGCACAGTGCGGGGTGCTGCTCTGCTGGAATGAAGGGGAGCAGCATTGAGATCAAAGAAGAGGAAGGGGGAGGGAGAATGAAAGGGAGAAGGGGGGAGGAAAGTAATAGAATTTAAAACAACTTTAAACCCAACCACAGGGATTTGCTCCTACCTGTCGCACAGGGACTGAAAGGGAATTGTGTGTGTCTCACCTCACTTCCTCCTTCCTCTGCGGCGGTGCACACACAACCAGCCACTCTTTCCACCAAAAGCAGCACCCTCCCCCCAAAAAAACCCCAGGAAAGGTGAGAAAGAGAATTGATGCCAGCCGGGGAGGGGGAAAGGGATGTACTAAAAGGAATGACAGGATTGGCCAATGGAAATAATGGGAGAGGCTTGAAGGCCCATTGGAGAAAATGGGAGCCAGGGATGCCAATTTACTTGCATGGGCTCCATTGAAATGCATTACAACACTAAAATAGAGCAAGAGTCCAATAGTGAAGAAGTGAGCTATGGCTCATACCTTACCACAAATGTTGTTAGTCTTATAGGTGCTACTGGACTCTTTCTACTGCTACAGATAAACACGGCTACCCATCTTGATCTATCAACACAGGCCCCAGAGTGCAATGACAGTCCCTGGGAGAAGAATCAGTGGTCTGGGGCTGGAATGGCAGTGGGTGTGGAATGACAGGGGGTGTCATTCTAGTCCCAGATCCCTGACCCTATTACCAGGAGCAGTCGTTCCACTCTTCGACCTGTCATTCGAGTCTCTAAGCTCAGGTTCTATTCCTAGGGGCTATCATTCCACTCTGGGGCTGTCATTCTAGTCCAAGAACACTTCTGCTACTCCCAGGGGCTGTCATTCCACTGTGTAACCTGTCATTCCTTCCCAGAGCACAGATTCTGCTCCCAGGGACTGTCATTGCACTCTTGGAGTTGTCATTCCAGTCCCAGAACTCTTCTTCTACTCCCATGGGCTGTCATTGCACTGCAGTCTGGGGGCTGTCCTTTCAGTCCCAGATCACTGAGCCTATTCCAAGGACTATCATTCCACTCTGAAACCTGTCCTTCTAGTCCCGGAGCACAAGCTTTATAGCTAGGGACAGTCATTGCACTCTGGGGGCTGTCATTCCACTCCCTGAATATTCTATTTGGTCCCAGAGACCTTTATGGAAAATCCATTCCACATTTTCTTTGCAACTTGTTTTGTGTTGTGATGCATTTCAATGGAGCCCAGGCAAGTAAATTGGTATCCCTAGCTCCCATTATCTCCAATGGGCCTTCAAGCCTCTCCTATTTCCAGTGGGCAATCCTCCTGTCATTCCTTTTAGTACATGGTGGGGGGAGAGGGAGCAAAAAAGAAAGGAGGGAGCAAGGGGGAGAAAAGGTCAGATCGGAGCTCGCTGCTCCCCAGCCAGCTAGAGTCTCTCTTTCTTGCTCCACGTGGAAGGCTTAAATTGAGAGAGAGAGAGAGAGAGAGAGAGAGAGGAGGAAAATGGCAGAGAGAAATGTCCCCGCTGATTCTCTAGTTCCTTTCCGCTTTCTCCTTTCCCTTCCCCTTTGCTTTCTTCTGTCATTATTCAGTCTCATCCTCCCCCGCCCGGTCCGCCAAAAGAAACTTACTTTTCCTCCACTCCTTTCCAGTTTGTGAGGCGACAGGCAGAAGATAGGGGGGAATGCTTGGTGTACGTGCGTCCTCCCAGCCCTTCCACTCAGTTGGTCCACAGCGTGCCCCCGGCGCCCTCTACGGCGCCTCTGCACTTGAGGCAATTGCCCGACTTGCCTCCATTGACACGCCACCCCTGTGTACATGTTATGCTTCCCAATGGAATAATGCCCAAATGGAGAGCTTGACTCTTTCACAACTGATTCTTGTGATAAGACACACACAGGTGAATGTGTTCTCATGTATTGTTCCTAGTTTTGCTAATTGGACTGTGTGAACCTTTCATCCTATACATTTAAGTATTTAATAAATTGTGGAAGGAATTCACCAATATGGAAATCATGGTGCTGCCATTGGCTGTAATTCTTGGTGGTTCTCTTGGTATTAAGGGAGCCAGTGTCATGTAATGGTTAGTATGTCATGCTAACATCTGGGAAACTTGGGTTCAAACCTCCACTCTGCTGCAAGTCTTTGAGCCAGTCCCACACAGTCTCTGACTGACTTACCTAGCACAGGATAAAATGTGGATGGGAGAACCTGTGTGTAGGCCCTGAGCCCCTTGGAGGAAAGGCCTGAAAGCTTTGGGACCTTGACTAGATTGCTGGGGATGGCGTTCTTGTCAATTCAGACCAGGTTAAAAGTATTGGAAAGTCACTCTTGCTGCAGCTGTTCATGTCAGACTGCTATCCAGAGCACAGGTGTTAATCTGTGAAAGCTCCCCCCCCCCCCCGCCGGGGTGTGTGTGATCTGAGTTGTTGGTTTCTCAGGGCGTTTCTCAAGTGTATCAACTCGGAGTTTCTGAAATGCACAAATCCATTTTGGACAATCTCAATACGCTTGGGAGAATTAATGTGTCATGCTTCTCTCAGGTGGTTATATTTGTTGCACATCTTTCTCCACGGTCACTTTAGCCATCTCCCTTGTCTTTTCATTGCCCGCAGCCTTCCAGTAATCCAAGGCTTCTAGTTGGGTCTAACAGGCTACAGGGGCAGATCATCTTACTCCCCCACCCCTGTAGAATCTTGGTATCCCTGTAAGTCTAAATATCAAAACAAAGTACCTTCTTCAAGCACATAATGTACTGGTGAAAAACCAAAAACCAAAAGTGCTGACATCCACTAGGGAACAGCTCAGAACAAAACCTTTCAAAATAGGTAAAGTTGTCTTTTAAGCCATTTTCCAAAATAGTTGTTTATTTGGGATACGCATAATTGCTTTGGTCAGCCTGGGCAGCCTCTTGGTTTGCTTAGGAGCTGTGGATGAGCAGCAGCAGCAGCATCATTCAATTTATATGCCGCCCTTCAGGACAACTTGACACCCGCTCAGAGCAGTTTACAAAGTCCCCACAGCAATCACCCTGTGAGGTGGGTGGGTCTGAGAGAGCTCTGGAAGAGCTGTGACTGACCCAGCTGGCTTCAAGTGGAGGAGTGGGGAATCAAACCCAGTTCTCCAGATTAGAGTCCTGCCACTCTTAACCACTACACCAAACTGGCAAGAGAGATGACTAAAGCAACAATGGAGAATGATGCATGGCAAATTTAACATGGCTCATGCTAGAGCTCATTTAAAGCCTACTCTGTGATGTTTATGGCAGCAAAGATATTTCTCTGCCACCACTGCATCTGCACAGTGTGGAAACTCTTCCATGTGGTCAGGAAGCCATTGGGTTCTGGCCTACAGGAAAGGTGGACTGCTCTCCAGCCTGCTGTGATTGCTTTGCTCAACACTTTGCAGATAAAATCTCTTGTATCTGTTCTGACAGATTCTACATTAGCAGTGACAGGACTGAATGGTCAGGATGTCCAGTTGTGTGGGATACCATTCAGCGTGTTCATTCTGAAGAGGTGGACATGATTCTTGGATGTTTGAGACCTACCACTTGCTTATATGACTCTCCTGGCTGTTTAAATCTGCTGGGGGTGAGGGGCAAGAAATGCCTCCCTGACAGAGGGTGGTTGTCCCTGCCCTTGAAGTGGCCCGTGGGGCATCCACATCTAAAGAAACCTTCTGTGAACCCAGGAAAACTGAATAACGATGGCCCAGTACCATTCTTGAGTGAGGTGAATTGAGCAAATCATGACTAGGCAACTTCCGGGATTCCTAAATCGTGTGGCTTGTTTCACTCCATTCAGTCTGGCTAGGGACTGAAACAGCCTGCTCGCCCTGGTGGATGACCTGTACTAGGAGATGGATAGGGGAAATGTGACCCTGTTAATTCTCCTTGACCTCTTGGTGGCATTCGATCCCATTGATGATAGTGTCCTCCTGGACTGCCTTTCAGAGTTGGGACTGAGAGGCACTGTTTTGCGCTAGTTTTGGTTCTACCTTGAAGGTAGATTTCAGTGTGGTGCTGAGAAACAGCTGCTTGGACTCTGGCCTACAGGGTCCTGCAAAGTTTCATCTTGTCTGCTGTGCTTTTTAACATCTACATTGGGAGAGGTCATTGGAGATTTGGACTGAGCTGCTATTAATATACAGATGACACTCAGCTCTATCTTTCACTTCCAGCAGATCCCAGGGAGACAGTGGAATCTGAATAGGTGCTTAGAGGCAGTTTTGGGATGAATGAAGTCCGACAAGCTGAAAGTTAATTCTAATAAAAAAGAGGTGCTACTGGTGGGGAAGGTGTGACCTAGGAGAGGTGATATTTCCTATTTTAGAAGTTGGACTTCCCCAAAGGAGCAGGTTTGTAGTCTCCTGTGGAGTAAACAGGTAGCAGGCGTGGCTGGGGACACTTTTCACCAGCTTCAGCTGGTGAGCTGACTACAGCTGTTACTGGGCAGGAAAGATCTTGCCACTGTGGTGCATGCTCCGATAACATCTAGATTAGATTACTGCAGTGTGCTGTATGTGTGGCTGCCCTTGAAGACTGTCTGAAAGCTACAATTGGTACAGAAAGATGTGGCCAGAGCACTCTCTTTTGCTGGACTCCCTTTATCACTGTCTTCTGCCAGTGGGCGAAGATTTTTTTTTGTTTCGTTTGACATTCAGTCATTAACTTTTATTCTTCCCCCTCGTATTATGTTTTTTTAATGCTTACATTTTTGTGTGTTTATATTATATTTTATTTAATAGTTTTAAATATTTCATATTTCTGGATATTAAATACTTTTTTGAATATCTGTCAATATTTTGTTTTAATGTTCACTTCTTTGGGGTGAATTGGGTGAAAAAGCGGGTACAAAAGCTTTAAATAAATAATTATTGGAAAATGTGGGGACTTAAGGCAGCTGACCCTTTAAGCAGGCAAGGGATATGTTTAGAGATTTGGTTCAGGTTAATTACTCTCTGATTGTTACCCTTTTCATTCCTCCAGTATCCTGGTGTGGCCCAAAGCATCAATAGCGATGTCAGCAATCTGATGACTGTTCTTAGTATGAGCAACGTTCTCCCAGAAGGTAAAGTCATAAGACATTGTGAGAGGGGAACGGATGGCTATGGGAGGAATACAGCAATATACGCCATTTGCTGCAGTCTTATTTGGGTGGTGTGATGTTTGTGTGTAGGTGTGCTTGTCATGCACATTCAGTTTAGATCCAGTGATCAATAGCCAAGTTGCTCCATACTCTTCATTGTGGAGGAGATGTGACTGAACAGAACAGGATTGCCCCCAAGCTGGTTTTATTTTTCTGCGCACCATAGTGAAGGAGTTTTGCCTCTGAAGTTCTAACATTGCTAAATGGTCATCGCGACATTACTAGTAATTCCTGTTGTTGAGGTAGGTGGTGTTATGAGCTTCAGAAGAACTCCAGCTCTCCTTCTTGGCTTTAGGGCAGAGATCTGTAGCTCCTGCGGGTTAAGTAGGGACATGTATTTTGGACCTCAGTTTTGAGCTTCATTTTTCCAGTGAGTCCTTAGCTTTTTATGGAACCGAACTGTCTATCAGCTTCTAAGCTGGTTCTTCCTTTTGCAATTTTGCTTCTAGGTCTCTTCCCTGAACATCTGATTGAAGTTCTGAGCAGAGAATTGGCCCTGGAATGCGACTACAAGAGAGAAGCTGCCTGTGCCAAGAAATTCAAGTATGTTTACCCTATAACACGCTCTCCCCTGTTTTTTTAATATGAGGTGTTGATGAAACTCAATGAGAGAGCATTAATGCTAGAACTGTGGACTGATGCTTTATCCCATATTCTTGGATGAGTGTGGTATTTGAACAAGAATCTCTTGTGGAAAGCCAAGAGGTTCAGTAAAACGGTAGCTGCAGTTCCTCCTTTGTAGATATTCCTGACCACATGAAGGCTCTTAACTCTTCATTTACTGTCTCCCAGGGAGCTGCTGAAGAACCACCCATTCTTCTATGTCCCTACTGTGGTGGATGAGCTCTGCAGCCAACATGTCCTAACAACCGAACTGGTATCTGGGTTTCCGCTTGATCAAGCTGAAGGATTAAGCCAGGAGGTCCGGAATGAGGTACTGTCTCCTGTTTCATCTTATGGATGGAGATGCAAAGACATTCACAGAGCAAGATAACACTACTGTCCGTTTTGTGCGATTTTGTAAGAGGACTCTGTGGAAGCTCCAGCTTGGGACTGAGCTAAATGTTATGAGGAAACACTAGGCTGGAAAGAACAGACTGATTACCTGTGTCTGTTCTTCAGTTTGTGAATTCATACTAGGTTTTGCTTCTGCATAGAGTCATGATTCAGAAATTTTGAGAGCGCTTTTAGGCACGAGATGCCGGAGATATAACTTTGGTCTGTATGGTTTCCTTTATAACACTGCTGTACAGCTGAGGGGGCATTCTCAGGGGGAATTGCTGAGGAGGTGCTTAAACCTTTCCCACTACTCTCTCCTATGTGTTAGTATTTATAAGGTGCTTGGAAATTGAAACTGAGGGTCTGTTCCCAAATGAGTTATTCACCCCACATTTGATACTGTTGGGAAGTGTTTTTTCCCTGCTTCCCCTTAGAATTGTGACAGATTTGTGCCCCATCCAGGTTCTCCCTGGCTTTTCTATGATCTTTCTCAAAGCTCCTTTGCTTTAGAACTTTGGGAAAGATTGGCTGGCTGCCATGTGGGTTGAAAGTTGGGGCAGGAAGACCAGGGTCACTGTGCAGAGACAGACAATGGCACCTTGGTTCACCTCTGGCCTTAAAAAACCCTACAGCCTGGAAAAGACTGAGGTCAGTTGAGGGAAAATCAGCTATGAAGGAGTATGTGCTGGTTAATATTAAGGACCTTGCCTACCTGTTGGTCTGACCCTTTAGATGTCTGCCCCCTGCTCTAAAGAGGTATCTTAGATGTATCTATATCAGTCATTTGTGCTGTACATGGAATAATTTTTGTTAAGCATTCCTACCTGGTGAAATGAAAGCAATTTTTGCCACAGCTTTTACTAATCTGTCATGGCTAGATCTATCACAAGCTCTTTGAAAATGTGTGCTTATATAAAACCGGATGCATTACTTCAGATTGCAAACTTCCTTCACTTGTGCCACTTTGTTCCTTGCACTTATTTTGAACAGCTCCTAAGTAGTTTATATGTGGTGACCACATAGCTTCTTATCCAGCTACTAGTCAGGCTCAGATTTCCTTGAGACTGCACAGAGGGAACAATAGTGGGACCCTGCACTTCCAGAGCCGCATTCTGTGCTGTTACGCCAATGTAGTTCCTTTGTCGCTTACCCGTTTCTGAAAGTCATTTCAGTGAGTAGGTGACCCGCTTGGCAAAAGAGATTGCCTTCTGATCTCTTCTCTCAAGAAAGAGAAATGTATCACTTTCCCATTGCATAAGTAACCAAATATAGGTTCTGCAGCTGGTCCAGCTCTAGCAGCAACGGTTGCTGGAAAAGTACCACTCAGTAAACAAGAGGCATTAAAGAGGGGAAGGATGAACAAAAGGGTGCTGGATATAGTACAGACTGGAGAGTTAACAGGAGGACAGGCTGTCTTAGCTTCTGCTAAGTTGGCAGATGGAGCTGCCCTGGTATTTTACCATAACCTTCTGGAGGTCATAAACATGGCTAACACCTGTTGACATGCCAGTGAGGCATAGTGCAGAGTGTGTGTCTAGACAAGAGAACTTCTAGTGATAGAGGTTTCTTGCATCGTCTAAGTAGCTGGTTTTTTTCTTCAATAAACTGCTGTGGCTAATATTGATTGTAATATATTGACTCATCAGTTTAAAGCTTATTGTCTTGGTGTTGATCCACACATCACTGTATATTAACTGCTCACCTCCTGGCTTTTCCTGTATGGATAGGAGAGTCTATGAGGTTAGTGATTATGAAAGTGCAATATCCAATAATGTGTGGATCCTACCTTACTAATGAAGCCTGTGGCCTTCTTGGCCAAATGTGAATTGGGTCCTGAGAGTAAGCAATACATGCTTCCACAAATGGAACATTTGACTCCCAGAAGAGTTTTGATCTATCCCATGCCTCCCAAGGATGCCTCCCAATATTGGCATCTTGTTTCACACAGGTTGGCAGGTTGTTTCACATAGTACACAAATTTGCCTTTGCCACAGATACACATTCAGCAGTAGCCCATCCCAGCTCTGTTGTCTGCATTTTATGCTGTATGTTTTTTGAAACACTTGCTTAACACGTTTAGACTTAGTATTTTTTGGAATGCACAATACAAATCTAAAGTGCAAGCCTGAAAACTGCATAAAAAGGTTCTTTAAGTTAAATCTTCACAAAACGTGTGCTGTCTTTCTGTCATTCTCTCTTGTAATGCGGACTGTATTCTGGCCTACCAGTCAAGCCAAAACTTAAGTCTTTCTAAAGGAATGGAGAAGCAGTCACGTGACTTGTCCCTGATTCTTGGAACTGGTGAAAGCATCAGTGAAAACATCCTCCCCCAGCAGTGAAAATACCAACACCTGTGCTCAGGAATTCTTAGTGTCCTTCACTTGGTGTGGTTGCTTTAAGATAACCATCTGCAGCAGCTCTCAAGGCAGAATTCATTATTGGCTTAGAGTTGGAAGAAACTCTGTGCAAGGAGGAAAACCTGTTGGAGAGCATCCTTGAAGGCCTGTAACATATACCTGTCAGTCTGTTCTACACACCTAATGTGCTGAGCTAATAGCTGTTGATTACTATGACTTCTTGATTTTTTAATATTTCCCCCCTATCACAATACTTCCAGATCTGCCATAACATACTACTTTTGTGCCTGCGAGAGCTTTTTGAGTTCAGATATATGCAGACAGATCCAAACTGGTCCAACTTCTTCTATGACCCAGAACTGCACAAGGTAAGCTCTGGTCGATTCTGACTATGGCATAGGCTGCTTATAGAACTACTTGCTGCTTTTTAGGAGTGTTTACTGTTCTGCACTTTTAGGCCAACAATTAAAGATTTTAGAAAATGTTGAGAATGGAATGGGGACAACAGAGCTTCTAAGTAGAATCTTGGGATCTAGAGTCTGGAGAAAGTATAAAGGAACTGAAGTACATTTCACAGAAACACTATGGTTATTGCTTGATGTGAACCAGAGCATGAAACCTTGTGGGGAGGATAGGAAGGTTTGGCATCAGCGATCAACTTGGGATTCCATTGAAACGTCTCTAAAGAAAAGTGGCAGTCTATGACATAATGGCCAACCCTTGGCCTCTTTAGAGATGTTTCAACTGTTAACCTTTCTACATTACACATTGACTTGCTTGCCCAGGGAACTTAGTTCATTGGCCACTGAATTCCTGTGTATTGCAGATAATTTTAGGATACTTTATAGGTTTCTAATCAGTAGGCACAGGATACTAGCCAGGTTCGGTGGGGTCTCACAGGTGACTCAAGTGTGTTCTAGAATGTGCCCAGGTGCAGTGCAACAAACTGTATTTTCATGCTTATCTTTTCATTGAGAAACCCGTGATTGCATTCTGAGGACCTCTGAAAAGAGAACCACTGTGCTGAAATAGACATACAATTTTTGGAAATTTTGAAACCATGGTAGAGAGGGGCATTTTTTCCAGAAAAAAATGGAACTTTGGGGAAAAAATGGAAATACATGTAATGCTACTGCAAAAACCGCCTTGTTACTTTAAAAACATAAAATGTATAATTAGTTTTGCATATAAAATTAGATTATGGATTTTAAAAGTATAAGTCCCTTAGTTTTTACAAGTAAAAATGTAAATACACCAGGAGTAGATTGGATTGGAGGTGAAAATGGTCCTGAAAAGGGCCTGGCCTCCTCTCACCTCCCCCTAGTGGAGGGGGGAGGGAAGGAGGAAGAGGGCCACGCTCTGATGACGTGGGGGGGGGGGAAGGAACAGTATTGCTGTGGCTTCTGCCCTTTGTATTGTGCAGGTGCTTTGCTAAAATGTGGGTGAGTGCTGTAAACTGCACTTTCATAATCTTAGTACACTTTGCTCATGCCAAAAGAAATTTTTAGTTTTTTAGTATTTATCTAAATTTCAACATTTTTCCACTTGAAAGGGTCCTGATGGAGGGAGGGGCAAAACAGTTCCCGTCCCCTTTGTTTTTCTGTCTCCTTCCCCGAGCTTTTACACCTTTAGGCTGAAGGTGTAGATAAGTTGCTTCAACAATGTCCTCTGGCTTCTTTTGAGGGGTGCATATAAGCCATAGCTCAGTTGTAGGGCAAGCTGAAAGCCATTTGTTTGGGAGACCTTTGGACTTGTTGTCTCATTTATCTTGCACACTCCTAAACCTCCGTCTAGCATTAAGCCATGTTGGTAGCTGTGCGCAGTAGGGCCAAGAGGCATTAACTGCGCTTGTGTCCCTTGATGTGTTAAAATATCATACTGTGAAATACTTTGGATTTATTCTGTTTGGTAAATTCTCATTTTGTTCTCTGCCCCTTCCAGGTCAGGATGGCTTGTTGAAAACCAAATTTTGTTAGTTTTGTTAATGCTAGGAATCAAGTTCAGAAATTCTCCAATAACTGGTCCCTTTCCAGTGGGATGGTTGTATATAAACATGTGCAATACTATAAAGTGTAAATGTTGACACTTTAGATTTTCAGTTATTCTGGAGAGTGAGCAGATGGATAAAGCAGCTCATGAATCAACCCACTTGAACAGATTAAACCTTTTGGTCTTTTCACTTTAAGCTGTTTTCTGTACAATGATTTCTTTTCTGGAATAGATATGTTTGTACATCCCCTTACCCAGGTGGCGCTTCTGGATTTTGGAGCAACCAGAGGTTTTGATCAGGAGTTCACAGATGTCTACATTGAGGTGAGAACCCTCGGCTGTATGCTCAGGTGGGCTTTAGAAACATTCATATGTTGCTGGATCAGAAGCCTGGGATGTGTTGGAGAATATGCAGCTTGACCCCTTCACACGTTTCAACTTTTTCTGTCTCATGCAGTTGTACTCTGCTTTTCCAGTAATTGCTCATTAAAACAATGGGGTTTTCCCTGGTGCAACAGCTTGCTGCAGTTTTAAAAAGCACTTCCACTGATGTAAAGAGCTCTAATGGACTGTAAGATACATGCCATTGTTTTCCCAGTATTCAAACAATACTTTGTTGAGCAAATTATGTGCTCAGACATGTTTCTCAACTTTTTTTTCATGGAGAAACTCCTAAGTTAATTTGTCAAATCCTGAAAAACTCCTACCTATGAAAATGCTTAAAGGCTAGGAAAAGTTGAGGCCGAGAGCACAATTCAATTACAACTAAATTATTAACAAGAAAATTTATTTATAAAGAGCTGAGGTGTGTGTGTGGGGGGCAGGGGGGAAGAGACCTTAATAACCACAATATTTCAAGAGATATTTGGAAATTTCCATGGTGTTTCCACATTTCTATTTATTCTGTGTTTTCTCTTGAAACCCATGCTGATGTCCTGTGGAATCCCAAAGCTCTGTGGAATCCTGATTGGGAAGCCCTGGCTCAGCCAATTAAGTGGATTGTTGAGAAGGAATTCTGCCTTCAGCCTCAATCCATTGCAGAATACCCATAAGCATTGATATGTAATGTGCTATGTTGTTGCTTCTGTTTCTGCTGTAACTGACAACGTGATTCCTTTAGTCTAGGTATCATACACCTGTCCTCAAATGATAATGGTTGAAATTTAGGGCCTTTCAAAGCTGATAGCATTTATACCAGGGTTAGCTATTCTGGATCACAACAGAAATGCTTGGCTCAGTTTGGTAGCCAGATCTCTTTTGGTCATGTGGAAGGTGTTTAACTGGAGTGTCTTTTGCCCCATCCTTTACTACTTTCTTCATTTCCCCCCCACAGTTAATCAAAGCAGCTGCTGAAATGGACAGAGAGGAAGTCCTAAGGAAATCAATAGAAATGAAGTTCCTGACTGGTTATGAAATAAAGGTACATGGAAGAATTGGACAGTTCACTCCCGGATTATTTGCTGATGTGATTTTAGGGTCAGCAAAGAAAGAAAATACTGTAGATACCCAGTTTTGAAGAAAGGGTGTTGGTGGACCAATTAATTTTGCTTCTCTCTAAATCCATGATTGAAGATGCATTTTGTGTAGCTCCTTAGCTGTATTTTCTTTACATTCAACTTTCTTTAATTTCATTCATTATGCAGAATATTAGTTCTTAATACCAGTGTAGCCTTGTCCCAATGTGATGTGAAGATGAAAAATTAATATTTCAATTAAAAAATTCAGCAGTTTCTTATATATTTGTAAAAGGCACAAAAGCTAACTCTTCCAATATGGGGATGGCAGAGCACTAATTGTAGTCAGCTCTGCATTAGCTGAGTAGGCCATACCCTGCTCAGAAGCCTCTTGAATAAAATGCTTGTAGTTCATGTTTATCCCTCCAATGAGTACAGCGTAGCAATTGTTGTTCTGCTTTCCTTATTTTTAGGGTTTTTACACCCTTGTGAGGTAGATTAGGCTGTGAGCGATTAGTCCAAGGACACTCAACAAGGTTCATGGCAGAATAAGGCTTTGAACCTGGGTCTCACAGATCTTAGTCAAATGCTAACCACTCCACCACACTAGTTCTCAGGTCATATCTGATCTTTCCTTCCTGTCCTTTCTCAATGGGGTCCTCTCCCCTGGTTAAGGCTCAGGGGCAGGTCCAATATGTTTGTGACTGTGAATTGCTCATGCTGTGCAGAATTTGAAAGGGTCATTTGTTAGAGGTGTTGGACAGTATTGTGAACTATAATTTTGTGACTTCTCCCCTCCCCCTCCCCATTTTGTGACTGAGGAATTTTTCTTTTTTATAGTAGATGTCACATCAGCTTATGCTTGCTCTAGAACTTGCAGGGGGAACATCTCTGTCTGGTGTTGTTTTAGCATAATACAGTACAAGATGAGCAAAGTCTTTGCTGTAGTTGCAAATTGTTAAATGCTGCTGGTTGGCTGTTGCTGCTCATGAACATTGTTTGTCTGGTTTATAGAGTTAAGAATATCTGCTGGGTTTTCAGTTTTGTTTTTGTAAGACTATTGTAAGCCAGCCGATCAGTTTCACCTTTGTTTCCTTTCGCTCAGGCCATGGAAGATGCTCACTTGAATGCCGTCCTCATCTTGGGAGAAGCTTTTGCATCCAGTGAACCTTTTGACTTTGGCTCACAGAGTACAACTGAGAAGATCCATGGTTTAATCCCAGTCATGCTGAAGCACAGACTTGTCCCTCCACCAGAAGAGACCTACTCTCTCCATCGGAAAATGGGTGGCTCCTTTCTCATATGCTCCAAACTGAAAGCTAAAATCCCATGCAAGAACATGTTTCAGGAGGCCTACAGTAAATACTGGTGTGGAAGGGCCAAAAAGGAACAGTAACACAGAAGAACTGTCAATTGTCTTGTGTTTTTTATGGTCAATCATCACAGTACAGTTTCTTCTGTAATACCTTCAGAATCACCTTAACATTACAACAGCCTGCCTTTGGGAAGCAAAATACCCAATTAAGAGACTATGTTGTTCTTTCGTTGGGCCATCTCCTACACTATATTATCACCAGATTATCTGTACAGCCTCTACTTTACAGGAAATCATATTTTATCTAGTGTAGGGACTGTGGAGAAGAATAGGCAGCTGTGTTTCTCACTGTGCTAGGCATCAGCTGTCTTTATTTTAATACTGATACCTGTGTTTAGCAACTGGATTTTTAACACATGAAATAGAGGAAAGAACCAAACAGTAGGCACTGAAATCTATTTGCAATTTCCTGAATGTTTGTGGATTTTTCTTTACTTCTTTTCCTGCTAAGGTGGAATACCAGTGGTTTAACACTATGGAGTATAGTCTGCCAACAGTAAGTCAAAGAAAACCCTATTTTTATGATTGGGGGTATATAGTGAGTGGGATCTTTCAGATAGAGCACTGTACATAGGCTATTTTATGCCTTTACCTTTCGAAGTGGAGGCAAGGAAACTGAAGATTTTAAGGAGCCTGATATGTAAGTGGGACAGTGTAGTATTTAGAATATCTAAGGGTGAAATTCAGTTGCCTGATTCTCTGAACTGAATGTATAAACAGGAGGAAATGTTGTGAATTGGAGAATTAGAGAAACAAACTCGAACTGTGGCATTTGTAGAAGCTCAGCATTGAAGCTACGCTTTTCCCATAACCTGTACTGTATGGGCATCATAGCATCATTGAAGGAGTTTCAAAATTTCATTGAAAAACATAATTTACATTTAATAGCTGAATGCACAGCTTTAAGCAGTTGGAGGCAAGCTGGCAATATTTTTTTACATCAGTAGTAGCTGTACAACTTCCAACTGATTTCCAATAAAGTGCTTGTGCAGATTGATGCTTGGCTGTGGTTTACTGATTTATTCAGTTCAATTAATCTATTATTGAAATGACATCTGTAACTACTGTTTCTGTTGGCATGATGGCCTAACACCTCTTGCATACATTTTGTCCTTTCTGAACTTCATATTGGAGACTAAGTCATGGAACATTCGCAGGTAGCTTGCAACCAGCCCACCCTATGACTACAGTCCTGTACAGGTAGATGCCCATTAAAATCAATGGACATAAATGGACTTGATGATGATGATAACAATAACAACATTCAATTTATATACTGCCCTTCAGGACGGTTTACAAAGTATGTGGCAGTGGCGGGGCTTCTCAGAGGCCTGCCACAGGCAGCACAGAGGCTGGGCGCAGACCTCCCAAGGTCCCGCAGTGGCCTTGCCAGGCAGTGCCCATGGCTCACTTTTTATCCTGGCACAGGCGCACCTGCATACTCCTCAGTGTGCCTGCACAGGGATAATGAGGCAGTGGTAAAATGAGTAAGAACACATATCCAAGGTAAATAAAACAATGAACTGTTAAGAGATGGTTTTGCTCTGTCAATCTCCCTTGCCCCCTCTTGATAAACCTACTACTATAAAACCTCTACCATCTCTAATATCAGTAGCACAGCTAGAGTGGTCAGTGACTAGATTATCATGCCAACTGGGCAATGCAAGGAGACAAGTGAGGGATTGGATTGAAGGGGCCCTCTAGTTCAGCACTGACTTGAATGGTAGGTCAATATAGAAGTTACTATGCACAGGCTTGCATTGAGTACACCCTTTGTGTTGAATGGCCTACTCATTTCAACTGCATATCCCTGAAAGAGGGGTTGTTTGTATGGATTAAAAACATCTACCTAACGAGCTGCTCCATCAGTTGCATTATTACCTATAGCTACATACACAATTGCATGATTAGCTGCCACATACTTGGTTTGCTGCATTTAGGAAGTCATTTGCCACTTACCTTGGATTTTCAGTGCCAAACAGCAGCGATATAGGAAGTCTACTTACCTGAGACTAATTCCTCAAAAAAAACTTTTTTAGTGTAGAAGCGGCTTATGGCTGATCTCATCTGAAACAAGGTAAACCCAGCTTTTCCCTCCGGGCAGTTCTTTTGACTTGTTTTATTTATTGGTATAAAAAGTTGCTGAAATTTGTATTGATGCTCTTAATTCTTCAGACCATGTGGCTGAAGCCGACCCATCACCAGAGGAAAACTGGAAATGTTATTGCCTGCTGCCTAATAGATTGTTTGGAATATAACTGTATACTTATTGCCCAGCGGCTATATTAATCCTTTAAGTTATTTCTAGCTCAATTATTTTTACTGATATTTGATATTGTTATTAGTATACTGAACTCTAAGGGATGTCAGGAGTTTTTTGGGGGGAGGGGGGAGACTCCAGGGATTAAAGTATACAGTCATCTAGATGTTTGCAGGGAGGATGAAATGTATGAAGATGGTTAAAGGACAAAGAGTATAAAAAGCTGACAAGGAACTTATTGAACCTAACACAGAATGCTCTCTGGATTCTGTACGTGGTATAGAACTGATGCAAACTTCAGAAGAACATTACATTTGATTCTGTATTTCATATCATGTGAGAATAGTTCTATCATATTAGCCTGCAGGAAGAGCTTTAATGAAAGAAGGCTTTTTCATAATTCAGTCACATACAAAAGGCTTTTCAGACAAACTAAACTGATCAACTCTGACTGTAAACACAGGCTACTTCCTGCTTGTCACAGAAGCATCAACCACCAAATTACATGGAAACTAGTGGCAAAACAGTTCTCACTAAGGTGCAAATAAGCTTTAAGTTACCTCAAGAGCAAGTCAGAAAACAAATGGGCTACCTTGTCTCCCAAAACCAGAACTTACAGTGCTTGTTATACATTCCAAACTTTTGTTTAGTGTAACAACTCCAGGGCCAAGGATGTTCCTAGGAATTTTGCCAACAAAGCTGCCATCAAGGCAAATCAGAAACTGCATGTTGTGTGATGGAAATAACTTTCTGAAAAGCCACTGGGTTGAATCCTATAAACTGCAAGTATCTGGCAAGCATAGAAGCTGGTAATTCCTGTGCAAGCCCCTGTGACTTCTTCCCCTACCACAAAGCTAATGTTAGTGTTTGGGAGGTCATCATGAACAAAAATGCCTCTTGGTATTGAAGAGAGGCTACAACAAGAAGGGAGAACTGGGTCCGGGCCCAGCTCTCCCCATCCAGCATTGGCTTCACAGAGTGGTCACGGGGCTGAATGCAAGTGGCCTGTCATTCATAGCATCTCCTTTGATACTCTGCCAAAACAGATTGCAGTAACACCACAGTACATGAAATAGTTAGGTTACACAAGTAACTTACAGCAAATCTTTTTTTTTTGAACCATGGAACATGAAGTTATTTTAACAATTGAGAAGGAAGACAATGGCACTACTACTCCAAGTGCTTAATCCTCTTGATTTAAGGAGTTTACAGTTATTTCCCTGGATGTAAGCACAAGATGATGGCACTTCAGTTATATGCTAAATCCAGTTAAGCACACTGCATGCATTCAAGTGGACTATACCAATCCAGCCTTACCCTGCGGTAGGATGCCACATGTAACTAGGTGCTGCATGCAGTATTTCCCACTGCACTTCAGCAGCCAGAGCTATGTGTGGGAAACCATTTTACTGAAGCACAAAGCTTGGTAGATGGGAGTTTTGGAGCAAGTCCTCATCAGCCAAATAGTTGACCTGTAGAATTTTAGTTCTGTCAAATTGAAATGGTGAACTAGATTTTTCAAGATTTTACCCCTCCCCCATTACTATTGTACAAATACCAAACTTTCTACCTCATAAACTTGATGCCACTGCTCACACTTCAAGCTTAAAAAGTGAGCTTGGAGACTAATCCATGCATGCTGTGAAAAGGGGCAATGGCAGAAATAGCTGAGCTCTTTGGCAAAAGGGTGGGACATATATAAATATCCGCTCTAAAACAACTGATGCATCCTTTAATCTCAGAAATTGGTTTGTAGAATTTACAGTTGCAGATATCTGCAAATTTTCTAGACCAGTCATAAAAATCAATGGTAGAAATAATATTTTCAAGAACAGGTGAGATAGTGATGTGGAATGTGAAACTACTGTCATGAAGTCCCAGAGCCAAGTCTCTTGCTAGATATATGAATAGCCAAGCAGCCCAGATCTGTGGGCACTTCAATCCAGAGACTGGAGCCAGGAATAGACAGGACAGATCATCCTATTCACACCTGAAAAATACCCCAAGTTTACAAAAAAATCAAATCTACAAAAAAATTAATTGGGAGTTAAAAATACCCCAAAATGGTAAAAGGAGAACGTGTAGTTTTAACAACATACCCTCACTGGCTGTTGCTAGGCAAGTGTAACATTTAGCCAGTATTGGCTTGATTTCTGTCAGTAAAGGGCAGGGGGATGGGACAGGGCCCTTTCCAGGGCTATTTGGCCTTTGAGGAAGGCCAGGTCCAGAAGCAATCACTGGACTCCTTAATACCACATGACCTACATGACTGACTCAGGCCTGGCTGCTTGCTACTGTTCAGCAGCAGCTCTCCCCCTCCCCCGGAAACCAGTGTAGTGTAGTGGTCAGTTTCAGAGTAGGATGTGGGAACCCAGGTTCAAATCACCCCTCTGCAGTGGAAGCTCCCTAGGTGATCTTGATCCAGTCACACACTCTCAACCTAACCCACTTCTTAGCATTGTTGTGAAGATAATATGGAGGTAAGGATAATGATGTAAGCTGCTTTGGGTCCCCAATGTTGAGAAAGGCAGTATATAAATGAAGTACATTAATATATATAGATGAAAAAATGGAGGCAGATAAAAGATGTGGGTTTGAAGGAGAGAAGGACGAAGGGAAAGGTGAGGATATGAAGGCTTCCAGGAGAAGGGAAAGAGGAAATAGTGTGGGGAAGGGGCTACAGGGAAAAGTGAAGTACCCCTCACAAGTCCTTGCATGCAACTGGGCCATAGGGGAGAGGCTGCTGGGGATGACTGGGAAAATGGGGTGAGGTAGACAAAGGTAGGTGAAAAGGAAGCAGGAAAAGGAGAGGATACAGGGAAAGGGAAAGAGGATATGGTGGGGCAGGGGAAAATGAGATGTCAACAAAACAAGTATACACCTGAGGCTTCTTAGTGTGAAGCTCTTGGTTTTTCTGAGATGGGTTACAACAGTTTAGTGTTTTTAAAGCTACTTCAACTTTCTCCTGATTGCCTCTCAACGACAGATCTTTTTCTGTCTTTTGTTACTTGCACTTCTAGTATTCTGTCTGAACTCTGCCTAAGCAGCTTATTTTTGCATGACTTATGTTGTCTCCAACATAGCAGTGTAGTTGCACAAGGAGGGGAACTAGGCCAGGATGAACATGCAGCTTGTTGCATGTGAGTTGAATGGATGTCGTGAATGACCCCTGCCTATGCCAGTACAGCCACAGGCTCTTCTAGAGAAAGAAAGAAAGCTTTTTGCTGCTGAGTTTGTATAACTATTCCATTTGTTCCCCATTCACCCCCTCCCCCCAAAAGATTAATATAGAGGGTGGCAAAAAAGACAAACCATCTGTATGTCTAATAGTTCCCTGTTTTATTGCAATACATCAAAGTAGGTTAATATTAAGTGTTACCAACATAAAATATTGGTGAGCAGTCATTTATTACAGCATTGACTGAGCCACCTTAAATATTTTTGTGCAAAAGAATCTACATCATTGTTCTGGAGCAGAGAGTCTCTTACAATGTCCTCTATAACACTGAGGGCATAAATCAAAAATGAGAAGAGTGAGAAGAGGCAAAAAGCAGTATCTTTTCCCCACACGCACACTTGTCAGCTTTTATACTCTAAAACCAAAAAAAAGTGATTACATCTAGGCCATGCAAAACTGTACAATAATATTACAATGAAAAAAAATTCCTAAAAATATCCTTTTAAAAAATAAATGATATGAAACTGTCATACATAAAAAGGCAGGAATAATTGCTGTGAAATACCAACACTAGTTTTTGGTTGTGGATTACTTCCTCATACGCGAGACAATTTCTTATGGTGGATGACTTTTTTTATATACAGAAGGAAACAGACAAGATGACCAGTTGTGGAACTGCCTTAATGCACATGGTCTTAAAAGTTAAAAATCTACAGTATCTCAGGTGCCCCCTAGTAGACTTGGGGTTAGAAGCTCATATTCAGTGAAAAGCCCAAAGACTACACTTTGGAGTCGGACAGACTGGTGCCAAATATTAGTTTTATTTGCATTGGGCAGCAAGCCTTATTTACATTGGGCTGAACAGCTGTCATAAGCTCCTCTAGGAAGTGCATCCCAAGGTCCCTGGACTGGGTATCTATGTATGGAACCATGGTTGTACAGAGGTAATTTTTCACATCTGTGGTGAAATTGTCTAAGGCTAAATAAACCCCAACAAGTCAGATTTTGGATTCCTACTTTCACTCTGACAGGTTTGGAAAAAGCAAAACTGAGGTGCTACTATTTTTTTAAAACAAAACTAACTGATAAAATACCAATGTTTTTGTACATTCAAGGCCCCAAACTGTCATCTTGAATTCAGTCAATCACCAAAGTTTGCAACATATCAGAACAGAAACTGTTGACGTGCAAGGTGTATCTGTGGTGAATCTCATGCCCAAAACAATTATTGCATTTTATGTTTATCCTATGAAGATATCCTGCTGCTTTCAAATACCTGAGAGTTTAGCACAAATGTCATCTGCAATTTTTTCAAAACCAAGATTGCTGTTCTAAAAAAAATGCAGGCTAGGAACAAAAACAGTTAACGCACAAATCAACCTTTAGAAGAAACCAGCTAATGAAAGACTGAGTCAGGAGATTAAAAAATGGATAATACACCAGGAATGTGTCTGAAAATGAAGATTAATTATTTGTTTTGTTTGTGCGTAAGCCAGAAAAAACACTGATGCCTTGGGCAAGAAATGTACAATCTGATGTTCTTTTAGGACTGAAATCTGATTTACTGGGCCTCAAGAATAAGGTGCCTGAACCAGCCCAAACAGAATGTATTCATTTAGATAAAGCATAGCCTGATGATACTCTGTACACAAGGAGACAGTCAAATTAATCAGGATTCAGTGAAAAATTATAAAAGTGCTTGAACAATTACTATCACATAGGCATGGAAACTCTGAACAATACATAGCAGCAAATCCCAATTTCACCAGCAAGCCATATCACAGATATTAAAGCATCCACAGTGGGTGTAATGGGAAACAAGTGTTCATAACAAATAAGTAGTTGCATGTGCCCTTGTACATCCCAACCTGTTGGCCTCTTTGCAAAAGGCAGTACTTTTAATTTGTGAAGTGGCCCAATACAATATAAAATGTAATTGTTAGGGACGGTATTTCTTTCCATTCACCTCTGCTTATAACTCTCTTTTGGATAGAAATGCAAGTGCTTGCTTTCTTTTCCTTCTGGGAGCACAGATCAGTTTCCAAGGTACTTTGAGGGAAACCCCACTGCAATATTGTGGTGGGATGTCCCTTTGTATTGTAGATTTACCTCTATTTTTTGTCTCAAGGTACTTTGAAGGACATCCAAAACAATAACTTTTGACATAGGTCTCTCTGGCCAAATGATGTTTAAACAAATAATGACAGGAGGAAAACATTAGGCTAGACTGACATTTGTGTGTAACAGTGAGGAGAGATGAGCAGCATCACAGGAAGGAAGAGGAGAGGCTGGCAGGGTAAGAGGGCTTTGGAAATGAATGGTACAGAAGCAGTAATTGTCAATGGCTGTTATGTCCATCCCTATGCCCTGCCAGTTTCTGCAAACTTCAGTGAGCTGGAAGATAACTTAGGGTAGCTGAATGGATGCTATGAAACACAAAACTGTAAATCCTTTAGGGTTTACACAAAGATCCTGTGTGATACATAAAATAAACTGAGAGACTGTGACAAGCCAAAACTGGCAGACAGGATTAGGACATGATGCTTAACAGAAATGTTTTGAATTCCCCTCCCCCAGTATAAAAGTACTGAGTGATAGCTTTGGATGTGACAATCCACCAATGCAGATAAGACCCAGAACCAACTACTAGCAGACTCAAACACAGCTAGATGGTCAAAGATCTGTATCTCATGGTGCTTAACTTGCACCCTGTATGAATAGCACTAATATAATTTGCAGAGGGAACCTGTGAAAATTTCTGTCCTATTAGTTACAATGAAACCAACTAACCTAAGTTTAAAGTAAACCCCCAAATTCTTTATCCATTCCAGCTTGGTCATGGCATATGATAGTGTAAGGATCCCAAGGAGAAGAAAAGTCACATTAATCCAGTCTCAAAATGGAAACCACACTGAAGTAGATATTGGTGGTATTGGGCAGTTACCTTGTTTTTGCTTTCTATTTGCATGTTGCATTTGTCACTGTTTATTTAAGCAATGATAGGTCTCCATAGTTTGCTCAGCCTCCTCTCTACAGAGGAATGCTCTGCAATGTCAATCGCTTCTCTGCTGGATCCAAACATCAAAGTATTTTATGGCATTAATAACATTAGATATGCATTGAGTTGGGACAGGGGGGTGGAGGTAAGAAAATGACCACAATGAACATCTTTAGAACAGAATTCTTCAGCCATCAAATGTTCTAGCAAATTATCAGGCTAGGGACAGGATTATTCAGTGTGATACAGCATATATATATATATTTTTTTTCCAGAAGATTCTACTTCAGAACTAGAGTTGCTGATGTATGTTGTCCATTAAAATCTTGCTAATAACCATAACAGCTATTGAATGGCCAGTTGGGATTGAAAGCCCAGCTCGAAACCCTCTCAAGAACATCTTAGCCGTTTCCACTGACTGCTCCATCTGCTCCATTGTTGCTTGGGGCTATATATTGATTCTGCAATAAATTGACTTAAACAAAGTGCCTACTTCATGCTTGTAGACTGTTAAATTATGGGTTTTCCTTGTAAAATGGAGTGGTTTACTTTCTCATAGAAGGCAGAAGATATAGATATATTTTAAAAAGTGCGGATTATGGCTTTAGTTCTTCTAATGAGAAGAACAAATATCAGAACAATTGTGAAGAGGGACTTTTCATCCAGACTATACGGTTTTACCCAGTGCCATGTTCTATATTCAGATCACACCCCTAATATGTAGATTATTTAGTATGAAAAAGGGAACAACACAAGCCTTCTTAAATTAAAGGATCTCTTAAACAGGAATCTATCTTCCACTGCATCACAATGCTTTTTCTTTTATTATATACATATGTACTAACTCTTAATTTTGTGTATTTAAATTCTGTACTGTAGTAAAATATGCATCATTTTTTAAATCAATAAGGATTTGCTGGCAACAATCAGATTGACATTCAAACAGTGTCTGGCTGAAAGCGTGCGTATGTGCCCTTTGCAGGGCTAATTTCGCTCCATCACCAGAGATGGAGGAGTGTTGCTGTGCTACTTTTGTAAAAATATAATGAGATACTACTGTGTGTGAGAGCAAAAATCTGATTCTTCTTTTACAGATTCAGTTTTGGTCTGCCCACACTACTTTGTTCGGTTCAGAGTGGTAATGTAGTGTTAAATATGCCCATAATAATGGAAACAGCTGTAATCCTATGAAATAAAATCAATACTAATACAAATATACCAATATCTCTTGTATACTAACCCCTCCCTTTCCCCTCCACCAAGGTTTTCTCTTGTTTGCCACTACTATTGAATGAGGGGGAAGGAGTGGTGAGGTTACTTACACTGCTTGTGCCAGAGAAGGCAAATATATTCTTTTCCTCCCATCCCTCCCCCTCCTAGAGTTTGATTCTGGAGGGAAGCTGGGTGTGATGTCAGCGAGAACAAACGGAGAGTCATGGGGACAATAAGCTGCTGAGAAGTCAAATCTGAATGTTGAAGCAGTTCATGTGTCCCAACTCACATGGTCAGAGCTCTCCAAGGAGAGGCTCTTAGTCTTGTGAGGAGAGATGGGGCTGGGAGGGCTGCTCAGGTTGGAGCTGTTAGATGCTGTTGAATGTCTTGGAGAGTCAGAGTCCTATGGCCCAAAAAATACAAGAAAACACAGCAATAAGCAGGAGCAGAAAAACTGGGGCAGGGGAGTGAGGGAAGGGTTGCAAATTGTCAGGACTCCCCACCCCCAGGGCATCGAATAGCTGTACATTCTTCCATCCCTCTCTCCATGTTTTTTGTATTAAGGAACACATTCTTCAGACATTACAAATATAGCAATTATTGTTTAGAAGTCATGACTGTGTTCACAGATAACCCAATTCACTTGAGACAGTTGGTATGTGACCATGTCCTTGAGGATCTCATAGAGACAAAATAGTGTTTCAGGTAGAGTTGCCCCCACTGAGTTGGGAAATTCCTGGAGATTTGGGCGGCGGGGGGGGGGCAGCCTAAGGAGGGCAGAGTTTGGGGAGGGGTTGGACCTCAGTAGGTATAATGCCATAAAAGTCCACGCTCCAAAACAGCCACTTTTCTCCTGGGAACTGTAATCTGAAGCTCAGTTGCAATTCTAGAACATCTCCGGGCCTCACCTTGAAGCTGGCAAACTTAATTTCAGGTAGGAACATGATCAAGTATTTTTGAGTCTGGCTGTGATTCTATATGTGGTGGAAATATCTGATGGAGCATAGAGTCCTCCCAAGCTCTGTCACTGAGAGGACATAGGAAGGTTTCTGCTTTAACTTCTCACTAATGCCATCACCAGTATTTCATATCCATAATGCAGCCCCTTACTAAATTCTTCAACATTATATAAATCAAAATCATGAACTGTTAAATAATATGTTCTGGTCACAAAATATACTTTCCCTTGTCCTAAAAATTGCACAACACCTACTCTTTCAATAATATTTCCACATCCTGCATTTTCAGAACAGACTGGGCCCAATCCATCCAAAGAGAAGCATGCTAACTGGGTTATTTTGTCTGACTGGATTATTTTCCATTTACTCAACTCTCTAGTACAATAGAATGAATCTAAGAAGCACCACTGTGAGATCACATTTATTTAAAGCAAAAGAACGGGGGAAAATCCTGAGATGCTATCCAAAAGTTTATTCTATAAATCC
The DNA here is from genome assembly GCF_028583425.1 of Eublepharis macularius. Classification (NCBI taxonomy): domain Eukaryota; kingdom Metazoa; phylum Chordata; class Lepidosauria; order Squamata; family Eublepharidae; genus Eublepharis; species Eublepharis macularius. The sequence continues at coordinate 181,091,873 of NC_072790.1, read as the reverse complement.
ACCACATCTCAACTCATGCAGACTCTTTATGGAATTCTATGTTATATTTAAAGACATCTCTCTCTTGTGCTTTCTACTGAGGATTTTCCCTTCCTTTTCTTGAAGTCATGGATTGGTGTAGTTTACGTATTTGCTTATTTCACATTTATTCAAGCAGAACAGAACTTGAGCTAATTCAAGTTTCTTTCTTGTCCACCATACCTACCTCTCGTTCATAGTCCCTCGCTGGTGCATCACTGCCCTGGTCCAAACCACCAGAAGACAAGGAGCCATCTGAAGGGGATGCCATCGGCTGACGCTTTGCTCCATAACTACCTCCTGAGAATTCCCTTCGCAAAGCACTGCCATTTTGTGCAGACGATCCTAGAAACATGCCTAGGAATTTAGCCACATAGCATATAGAAGGCATTACAGTTGCAATCTGCTATTTTTGATAAACCATCATCTGCTGCTCTGCCCCCCTTCATCCTTGGTACTTATTTATCAAGCCTTCTCTTCTCCATTTCCTCTTTTCTTGTTCTTTCAGACGTCAAGCCGTCTTGGAGAGTATTGGTTGTTGGCATTAAATACACATTCAGTAGTACTTCATGTTTAGCACTAATCATTCAGTAGTGTTTTTGCAGTATTTCTTCAAGTAAATTCAAGAATAGCATTTTATGTTGTTAAATAATTTCTCTTTCTGAAATCTGGGATTCCCGTGAATCCTTTTCTAGTATGAGATCAACACACTGCAAATCCCTATGGTTTTACTTATGTGGATCAAAACAGTTACCTGGGGGAGGGGGAGCTGACCTTCTGTTGTGATAATCTTGTCTTAAGACTCTTTAGATCTTTTATATAAAACTCTTGTTTTAATTGCAGGACTTTTTGTGATATAGACATTGGTTTATACAGTCTTATTGACTGTATTGTTTTTATAAATATATCCAATATTTCTACAAATCTAAGAAAAGCTTCCCTGTGCATGCGTAAAACATGCTCCTGCTTTGCCAGAAAATGATGTTATTTCCAGAATGATACAGAAGTGATGGGTTGCACCGGGGGCTGATTTCTTAAAAATCCCCTGCCCCATTGCACCAGAAATGATGCCATTTTCCAGCGATGTGGGAGAGTATACATGCATCTCAGAGCTGCCTCCTCAGTTTCCCTGTGCCTTTCCACCAATGCAGTGGTGGGGATACAGCTGGTAGGGGATGGGGGCAGGGGATCCCCCATCATAGTGGCGGACCTGGCAACCCTGATCATGCAACTGGGCACAGCCTTGTTGCCAGGTTGGTACTGCACAACTGGGACAGACTTTGCTTGGGGAGAGGCAGCCAGGGGAGGGAGGGAATGAAAGTTGAAGACGGGGCAGATAAAGGTAGGTTGGCTGGTGGATAAGAAGAGAAGGAAACAGGAGAAGGGGCTATGCGGGTTTCAGAGAATGGGAAAATGAGATTCCTCTTACAAGTCCTTGAGGTTCCCCTGCTTGTACATTTCTGTTTGGAAACTATCTCAAAAGTCCCTGGATTGTATTAAATCTTTAGGAGAAACAGGCTGTTTTTGGGTTGCTAAAACTGTTCTCTTCTTAGCAGACAAACCTGGCCAACCTCAAAACAATCTATAACATTTTGTTGCTGGACTTCAGTTGTAAATACTATTAATAAATGTGCTTTAACTGCAATTCCCAATAGATATATTCTTAATGCTATCCTATGCCAGCAGCCCAATACATCTACAAATGAAGATGTCACACCCTTACAATACCAATGAAATATGCCAGAGAGATAGCTTACTTGCTGCCAGGCCACTGCTAGCACTCATGGAACGTCCTGGTTCAGTTCGAGATTTTGTAATCGATGGGATACTGACTGAGCCACTAAACATGGTCCGACTTTCCTGAGGTCGAAGGTTCTGTAACAGGACACACACAGAGACAGAAACAGGCTTTCATGTACAAATTCATGTACAGTGGAATTAGTGAGGTAGCCATGGCCAATGTATGAAATTAAAACCCAAACGAATTCTGAAACAAAGTCTTGATGTTCAAGTTATCTAAATGTTCTGAACCACACAACAGAAACAGTTTTCAAAGCGGTTAGAGTATCGGATTATGACTAAGGAGTCCAAGGTTCAAATCCCACTCAGTCATGATGTTCACTGAACCTTGGGCTGGTCACTCTCATTTAGCCTCAGCTGCCGGTTATGTGGATAAAATGGGGAAAAAAGAAATGTGTATGCTGCTCTGAGCTCCTTGGTGGAAGGGTGGGATATAAATGAGATAGATGGTCTATAGTAGCTGCCAAATACTGAAAAAGACATGGCTAGATGCAGGCAACTGAGGGAAAAAACTGTAGAAAAATTCAGGATATGTCATTTGTACTTGTCTAGAGAAACTTCGTAAACTGGATTTGTCATTTGTCACTCAATTAGGTTGTACACATGACATATTACTAACATTAATCTGTGGGAATTGTTATATTAACCACCATTGGGCTAGCTTTTAGTACAACAAAATTCATTGATTATATCGTGTAAAAACAGGAGAACCAGTAACTTCTTTCTCAAATATGAGCACTTTAATTTTTAATTTGATGTATTTTTACATAGCTATCTTCCTCTCTCCCTTTGTTATGTAATAGATGCCTCAGTTGGAAAGAATTTTTTGAAAACTCACTGACTAGGAAGAGAAGAAATATTGAGTTTATTCTCAAATTTTCACCTTCAGATGTTTGGTAGAATGGTCTAGACACTAATAATTACAAATGAAAGGTGTCAGATTTTATTGAGATCTTAATCTAGTGACATCTTAAACATCAACAAACTTTTCAGGGTATAGGTTTTCAAGAGTCAAAGCTTCCTTTGTCAGATAAACATAGGAATGGAGATCCCTTGCAGCTTGTTCAGCAATCTCACACTGTAATCTCCCTTTGAAGCTTCTCTGTTTGAGGACTACCAATTTTAGGTCAGCAATGGGATGGTCCAGAAGATTAAAATGTTCTCCCACTGTTTTTTTGAGTGTTATGATTTTCGAAGTTGGGGGATGGCTGAAACTAGAGGTGTGCACGGAAAAAAAATCAGCTGATTCGGATTCAGTATACCAATCTGGAAATTTTGGGGGGGATTCCCGGAATACTGAATTTATTCTGCAGTTTGGCTCAGCAATACAGAGCAAATTAGGTAAAATTTGGTCATTGTTTCTAATGGGAAATGAAATGTGGGGCTTTCAGGGCGCCCTAAGGCTATTTTTGGACCGAATTTTACCAAATTTTCTGAGGACCTACTCCAAACAGTCCTCTAACAACCCCCCACATTTCATAAAGATTGGACTTTGGGGGGCCTTTTATGGTCCTCCAAAGAAGGTGTCCCAAGCCACAGCCAATCTCCATTATTCCCTACGGGGAAAACTATGGGGGCTATCCAGGGGGATGAAGGCGGCATTTTGCAAGCAAAATCCACAAAATGTACCTATTCCTAACTGTCTTCTAAAGACCCCCCCAGTTTAAGGGAGATTGGACCTTGGGGGCCGTTTTATTCACCTCCCCTGCAAAGAAGGTGCCCACAACCACGCCATTTTTTTCTATTGTGGGAAAAAGCGATTCTCACTGCAGAAACACATAGATCATGGTTGCCATGGTCACAGGCACACTCCCAATTACAATCTACACACCAGACAGAACCAAACTAAAGCCTCCCCCAAACCCCAAGCACCTCCCTCTCCATTGTTTCCTATGAGGACCAACATCACACCCGAGAATCACGCAAACCAAAATGAAACAAGGGACAGTCTTGCAACTAGAAGCAAACTCAAGCAAAGGATTAGACCCCGCCCCCCCGCCTAATGGAAGGGGAACACTTCAAATAAATAACAGAAAATTAGAATAGTTATTTTAAGATAGCTCAGCTTATCTTTCTAGATCTATTTTGAAGTTAGCAAATGCTTATTTTAAGCCTTTCCTTTTCTCTTCCCAAATCTAGCTAGATTTTTTTGTTTTTCTCTTTAGTAGCATATGGAATAACACAAAATTCTAGAATCATAGGGTTGGAAAGCTCAACATGGTTATTTTAAAAGCTCAAGGATCTATTCATCCAAGTTATGTTCTTTTAGTCATTGATTTCAGTGATAGATTTAAGCCTGTGTTGCATCTTTTCTGTTGAAATAAACTCTTCTGAAAATTGTTATGTTGTAGAAAGCTGGGGTTGTTGAACACTGTACTTAGACTTGCTTAACTGTATCTCCAATAGCAAGACTGTTCCCCCTTGCTTCATTCTGGTTTGGGGGATTCTCTGGTGTGATGTTGGTCCTCATAGGGAACAATGGAGTGGCTTGTCAGCCTGCTCAGGAGGTGCTTGGTTTTTCAATTAGGTTCTGTTGGGCTTCCCCAGGGATGAGCTTGTATTTGGGAGTGTGCCTTGGCTGTGGCATCCCTGCCCTGCGCATATATGCCCCCGGGGAAGCACTTTTAAATGTTCTTTTTTCATTAAGAAGAGTGGCTGGTCAGCCTGCTCAAGGGGTGCTAGGTTTTGGGGGGGGGTCATTTTGGTTCTTTTGGGCTGTCTGGTGTGTAGATTATTGGGAGTGTGCCGGTGGCCATGACAGCCATGATCCATGTTTCTGCAGTGGGACTCATTTTTTCCCACAACAGAAACAAATGGGGAAGCTGTGGGCACTTTCTTTGGGGGGGCATAAAATGCCCCGCAGGGTCCAATCTCCCTAAAACTTGGGGGGGGTTGTCTTTAGAGGACAGTTAGAAGCAGATCCCCTGTAAATTTGGTGGATTTTGCTTGCAAAATGTCACTGCCATCCCTCTGAATAGCCCCCATAGTTTTCCCTATAGAGAATAATGGAGATTGAAGGTGGATGGGGACACCTTCTTTGGGGGCCATAAAATGCCCCCCCCTCAGGGCCCAATCTTCATGAAACTTGGGTGATCTTTAGAAGACAACCAAGATTATGTCCCCTGAACATTTGTACTTTTTTTTGCAAAAGGCCACCCCACCCCCTGAATAGTCTTCATAGTTTCCCCCATAGGGAATAATGGAAATGCTCTCTTTTGAAAAGTAAAGAACTCGAATAGTTGGTTGCAATAGAATGGAAATACCATTGCAGGAAAAACAAGACAGATTAGATCTTTCTATAGGAAAACTGATCCTGCCTACTCTTTAAATTTGCAGCAAAAATGATACGAATTCAGTGAAACTGGCAGAAGGATTTGCTGAAATATCCATGGCTGAACAGAAGTGGCTACAAAACTCTTGCAATTTGGTTGCTGAGATTTAACAGACATTTCTCATTTTCACTGTGAAAACAGTAAATGAAATTCCATTTCCTTATGAAGAATTTGGCAAACAAGATCCTAGTTAAATCATCCTTTGTAAGAATGAACAAGGGCATGCAGTTGCCTGCAACATTAGGTGGACTCACCCTTTCTCCTACTCAGTCCTTTGCACAAGGAACTCCTTCCCATAATACTTAAGTAGGGCCACATATCTTTCTCTCCCAATCTCTTCTCAAAATTCATCTTTCTGTGAAGGCTTATTGTAACACATTAACTCCCATTCCCCCCAACCAAAATGAACATTAGACTACGGGTGTGCGCTTTGAGTTCCCAGTTCAGAAAAAAAAACTAAACCGGGTCCAATTCGTAAAGATTCGGTATTTCCGAACCGGGGCCAGTATGATGGCCCTGACTTGGAAATACCGAATCAAAGCTTCCCGAAGCAATTCGGATACCTTCGGGAGGCTTTGGGGGCTTTAAAGGGTGCCCTCCCTCCCACCCCCCCAGTTACCTGGGGCATCCTTCTGGCGGCGCAGGTGGTGGCGTTTGTTGCTGCTCTGCCGGCTGCCGGTGTTCGCTGCTGCCTGCCGGCCACCGCAGAAGCCAAAGTGGCGGTGCGGGTGCCAGCGTTCACTGCCGCCGGCCGGCCAGCCACAGCAGAGACCAAAGCGGCGGCGCAGGCGGTGCAGCCACCGGCTGCAGCCTTCCCCCGCCACCCTGCTGGCCGTGGCAGCAGCGGCAGAAGGCCTGCTCCGGTCTTTGACCGCTCACAGGGATAGGGCATGGGTGGTTAAAATGGCTTGCCCACAGACACTTATGGATCCTACTGGATTCCAGAATGCTATGGGGGATTTTAGGATCCCATAGACAGTTCTGTTGATAACACAATGGAAAATGAAGCTCCTAGATATTATTAACAGGTTTGACCTCTCAAGGTGGAATCCAGCTCCTTCATTTAGCATGGAGCTGTGTAACATGAAGATTAGTAGACATCTGGAATAGTGTTGATGGAAAGCCAGGACTAAATCCAATAAAGCTTTCTATAGAACTAATTGGAAGATCTATGAGGCCGCAGTGACAAAAATTGAGAAATCTTAATTCTCTTCTACCATTGCAACAACTAATTTGTGATGAACGCTGCTGTTTTAGCAGCAAGTCTGAGCTTTTAATTTCTCAGTAGCAGGTGAATAGTTGTGATATTTTAAAAAGTTTTTTTCTAATTAAATCTCTCAGATTTAGGGCTTTTTTTGAGGGAGAACGCTCCGGAACGCTGTTCCGGAAGCTCTAGAATCTACCCATGTGATTCCTTCCTCCTTCAGGCTCTGCAGAGGACGCTTAGCTGCTTTGAGTTCATTCTGCTTTTTCCCATTCCTCTGTGTGTGTGTGTGTGTGTGTGTGTGTGTGTGAGAGAGAGAGAGAGAGAGAGAGAGAGAGAGAGAGAGAGAGAGAGAGAGAGAGAGCGCTGGGGCCTAGCAGGGCTCTGCAGAGGAGGGTAAACTGCTTTGAGTTCATTCTGCTTTTTTCATTCATGAGTGAGTGAGAGAGAGAGAGTGCAAGCACAGCTGCTGGGGTCGGCTTTGCAGAGGAGGCTTTAGCTGCTTTGAGTTCATTCTGCTTTTTTCATTCGTGAGTGAGAGAGAGAGAGACAGCAAGACAGCGAGAGCAAGCATAGTTGCTGGGGTTGGCTTTGGAGAGGAGGCTTTAGCTGCTTTGAGTTCATTCTACTTTTTCATTCGTGAGTGAGAGAGAGCAAGCATAGCTGCTGGGGTCGGCTTTGCAGAGGAGGCTTTAGCTGCTTTCAGTTCATTCTGCTTTTTTCATTTGTGTGTGAGAGAGAGACAGACAGAGAGAGAGAGAGAGACAACAAGTGTAAGCATAGCTGCTGGGGTCGACTTTGCAGAGGAGGCTTAGCTGCTTTGAGTTCATTCTGCTTTCCATTTCATTCAGGGGTTTCTGTGTATGTGTGTGCTGCTTTGAGTTCATTCTGCTTTCTTTTCATGGGGGTGGGTGAGGCTTTCATTCTTTTGTTGACTGAAGTTGACATTGTTATGGTTACCACAGCTTTTGAAAGCAGATTGGTTCTGTGTTAGATAAATATATCAGTTATGGTTATTTGTATTAGTTAAAATATCAGTTATGGTTATTCCAGTTTTATGCTAGAAATGGATAGCTGTGTCCAAGTCACAGAAGGCTTTCATCAATATATTCATCAGCATATAGGTATTCTTATGTCTTAATAGCTGTAACTCAAATGGTTGTCCCCACCCTCAGCTGATTAACATCACTGAAATTGCAGTGGACATATGGGTGTTAAGGAAGTTTTTATGAATATTGTTTGTCTGGGTCATTGGAATATTGATGAGCATTTCACAATGTCACAACAGCTTAGCCATTGGTAAGGTAGAGTTGGCATACAACAAAAAAATCCATTTTAAGACAGAGATCTCTCAGTGTCACAGTCTTTTGGTGCTACACCTCTGAAGATGCCAGTCACAGCTGCTGGCGAAATGTCAGGAACTACAATGCCAAGACCACGGCTATACAGCCCAGAAAATCCACAACAACCATCATTCTCCGGCCGTGAAAGCCTTCGACAATAAATTGAAACTGAATTCTAGCAAGATGGAGGTAATGCTAGTTAGGAAGGTTGTATGCTTCCCACGATTGATGAGGTCCTTGCCAACTGTATGAAGATCCTACGGGTTATTCTGGATCCAGCACCACTGCTGCAGAAGCAAGTTAATTCAATGGCAAAAATGCTATCTACCATCTTCATTTAGCCTAGAAGATGGCTCTCTATCTTGATCTAGCAGATCTGGCCCTGTGGATCCATCCCACAGTAACCTTGAGATGAGACTATTGTAATGTACCCTACATGGGCCTACCCTCCAAATTAACTGAGAAATACCATTTACTATAGAATGCCACAACTTGGGTATTGCCAGGAACTAGGTGGAGTATGTATATTGCATCTATTATATAGTCTCTCTATTGTGTTCAGTTACCATGTACTGGTTACCTATGAAATCCTCATGGCCTTGGTCCCATGTATCTGGAGGATTACCTCTCCTACTTTGCTCTGCTGTGACAGCTTCACTAATCTAAGCAAGATTCTGAAGAGGCCACCATGCAAATGAGTAAGATTGACAACTGCCCATGCACATGCATTCTCTGTTGTGGCTCCCAACTTGTGGAATGGCCTGCCTCAGGTGGCACACTTGATATACAGATTGTGTAAAACAATTCTTCAGGAAGGCATTTTTATAAACAGCTGGCTGAAGTATAATAAAATGGTTCAGGCGGACAGTATAAAAGGAACTGGACTATAGTCTACTCCTATATGTTTAACTGTTTGTTTTATCCTGCTCTTACTGTATTGTTGTCTACTTCTAAAATTCCATTTTCTGCATTGATTATGATCTATCATATCTGATGCCTTCTTCATTTGGCCTGTTTTTCTAATTTCATAATCCTAGTACTAAAGCATTTTTACTGGATGTCTTATGCAGTCTGATTACATTTTTTGTATTGTGTGATCCACATAGAGTCACAGAAAGAAAGGCAGGCTATAAATAAAGTAAATAAATATAAAAATGTTCATTGCAAGAATATGAAAGTTTATGATAAAACAAACACGATGACACTATAAATAAGGTTAGAGACAGGCAATGATCCATAGGTCTTATTCTGTCATTTTGTCTATGATCAGTTTGGTGTAGCGGTCAAAAGCAGAGGGGCTCTAATCTGGAGAACGGGGTTTGATTCCCCACTCCTCCACTTGAAGCCATCTGGGTGACCTTGAGTCAGTGCTCTCTCAGCCCCACCAGCCCCACAGGGTGTTTGTTGTTGTGGGGATACTTTGTAAACTGCTCTGAGTGAGTGTTAAGTTGTCCTGAAGGGCAGTATATAAATAGAATGTAGTTGTTGTTATTATTATTATATTTCAAATTTGCTGAATAAGACATCTCTGCTGCAAGGAAAATTTCAACATGGCTACTACCTAGATTTTTGATAATTAAGTTCTTAAGTATTAATGGTTGAAAAAAACATAACAGTGGAAAATAGAGAGTACACATGATTATGTAAAAGGAACTGGCTGAAAGAAAGTTGGAGGAGTTGGCTTTTTGGCCCTGCCTACCTGCCTTTCTGCTCCCTTGAATTTTTTATCTTACAGTTGAGGGGCCCAATAGTGCTCAGGATATGGTAGCAGGTTGCTCTAACAGCACCCTCATCACATGTGATATGCTGCTATTGCCTGTTTGGATGAGGCAACAAACAGAGTTGTTTACTGGCCCCTTGGCTTGGCTGAGACTTGGTTTGGATCCTTGGTTAGGATATACTACCAACCCTCCACAGAATCTCTGTGCCCAGCAGGTCTATTGACCCACATCATGAGGAAGACTGGCATAACCATATCCTGATACCTCTTGGGATATAGCACCAGGCCTATTCACAACTCCCTCATTTTATGAATCCCTTGAACTGGAATATTCTCCAGCAGGATAAGGGAGGTATGTTTGTACAACTTTTGTCCAGGGCTTTTGGGGGAGAGGGGAGAGATACGGAGGTTATTTTGAACTTTCAAGTATTTGGGGAACAGTGAAATAGAACCTCTCCCTAACTTGCCCAATGTTTCTTCTCTGTCCACATGCGCACCTTTGGAACTATAAAACACAATAAAACAGGATGTGCAGAACAGTATTTAGAGGCAAATGAAACTAGCTGCAAAGCTTAATCTCTCCCAATATTAGCTAGGCAAAAAATAACACCACACAGTATTAGTAGCAGGAACACCTGGCTGAGCAATTCATACCCTTAGATTCATAAAGGCTGGTGTACAAGGGACAGAGCGTTGAGGTGGGGGATATGCAGGGTTTATGGAATCATGGGAGAGGAAATTTTCAGCAGAATTAACAGTCATATGATAGATGTGCTCGAAGTTGCTCGGAGAAGAGATGAGACAGGATTGATGATGAGGGGATGGACAAGGGGACCTTGGCTATCAGAGACGACAGAGAGAGACAGAGAGAAACACACACAGAAAGAGAGAGAGAGAGAAAGAGAGATAGTGAGGGAAGGTAATGATGGCCGCAAGAATACAAATTATGGAGCAAGTGGCCACTAAAAAAGGATTGTATATCAATAGGCATAGCTTTTGTACAATGACTAATGACTTTCAGGAGACTCTTATTATACAACCATGCGGTACTGGCAAGTTTATCCTGACAACAGTCCATGCATTATTATTTTGAAGAGAATGAATCAAGATACAGTTTGCACCTTGCATACTGTTCCTATCTCTTTGGACCTGTCTTCTGAGGGAACTATGAACAACTGCAAACATTAGTTGCTTCTTCTCTTCTTCTCTTCCTTGCTGCACCTTTGTCAAACTAACCTGCCACTCCACCATTTCTCTGGAATGGTGCCACAAACAAAAATGATCTGCTCACAACCTGGTGAAATGAACAAGTTGCTTGAAAAAAAAAGATCTGACACAATGGGCAATTCAGAAAGGGCTGCTAGTACTGGTTTTGTTTGTATGTTCCATCAATCACACTGGTACATCTTAGGAAATGAGATGCTTACAAAGACTGGACTGTACCATACAAATCCAGTCCCTCTAGAATATGAGTCCTAAATGTGTAAGCCCAATAGGCAGGGATCAATATGATTTTTGTGTGTATACAATTACCTAGCAAACTGTTGGTGTGAAATAACACAATTTTAGTAGACAGTTAATTTAGTAGTCATTCAGGACTTAATGTAGCCTTCATGAATGCAGGTTACTTCGGTATTGCCTTCCATTTGTTCCATACACTTGCCTTACATATGCAAAATACTTTTTGAACAATTCCAGTAAGCCATGTGTCCTTTTCCATACTAATGAATTAAGGGAGGTTTTTGTCCTGAAATACTATTCAATACAGCATATTATTGTGACCAAGTTATGGTAAGAGTTAAAACATGAAAGAGAGAGGGTGGGTAAGAAGAAATATGCAACAGTTACTGTCCTGAAAATACATCTTGCTGATTTGATTTTTTCATTGCCACAATTAATACAGTTCCCAACCAAAAAGGCAAGTCAGGGCACAGTATCAGATTGGACTAAGTGATCTTCAGGTTCAATAACTTCAGCATAATAAACAACTATAGCCCTGCTTAGGTTCACTAAAATGTCAGTAGTGCTACAGACGCTGATGTTCACTGTTCTTCACAAAGGAAGGGTACACTTCAGCCTCTGGACTGGGAAGGCATTTAAAATGAGATATGGAAATACTAAGGACTTAGTTTAGTAGACAGAAGAAATAAATAAATATAAACTATAAATATATAACTGTGTATTTCTTTGGTCAGAATTATTACTGGATGATGGTTAAATTCAAATAGTTGATTTCCCAGCCATACTGCATTTCACCAACAGATATTGGATCATAAACTCCGTTAACACCTTCTTATTCTGGGTATACTACAAGCCCTGGAAGGAAATCACTACTAAACTCAGCTCATCTAATCATCTGGAAAAATGCATATTGCATCTACTGTGCAAATCTAAGCACCTATGCAACATCTTGCTGACTTCAATGAAGAATGTATATATGTGGAAAAGCACATAGAAGGAAATTCCATTACAGGGGCCATCATCACACGGCCATAAATTTAGCGCCAAACTAGCGCCATATCCCACTGAATGCTCACCTTATTCCGGCTCTCTTGCGATTTTGCCATTCTCCCCAACTCACGCTTTGTGAGTCTTTATGTCATCTTTATCCACTTCCATGTGAATGCCCTGGATCAACTATGAATGCTTTGCAACACCAAAACGCTCACTCTCCCCAATCTTCTGTCTCACCTAGCACTGATTCTTGTGCCCTACACTCCCACAAGCCCCAGCGCGACCCGCAATTAAGCCTCAAAGTAATTTTTTTTAAAAAACGTCAGCCTTACAGCGCTATAGCACTATTCTGCCATGGGCGGGAAACCTCTGCTACCTATCACAGTTGGCTTTTGGGTTGGCCCAGCACAACATTGGTATAATAGAAGAGTGATATAGTGCAAATATGCAAAAAAATTTTTTTAAAAAGGGCGGGATTTTTAGGGCCCCGTTTCCAGAGGCACTTTGACTGACCGTCAAATTGCGCTTTTCCCTTTTAATGTGACTGACTGGACGTGCAAGCAGTCATCAAAAGATGAGAGAATCCGTTCTAATAATAACAGAAGAAACGATTTCTAGTGCAAAACTGACGAAATAAGGGCCCGTGTGATGACGGCCAGGGGCACAGAAGTAATGGTATATGATTGACAAAAAAGTGAAATTTGTCAGATTTAACCCTATAAACCCACAAAATAATACTCAACTGTTTTAAATAAGGACTGAAGAATCTGGGCCTTTACATTTTGCATTTTACAACTGCAGTTTTAATCCGGTTTCATATTCTAATATATGTTCCATTACTTTAACATGTGCACTGTATTTTGAACCTCCTTTGTGGAACTTAAACATTACATTAATTCAACAGTCTGATAAATGCGTACTCTTTGTAACTTACACCATCTAGTGGTAAAAGACAAGGTGTTTAAATACCATTTCTTTCCTAATGCAAGACATGTTTTTATCACTGGCTCAGAAAAAGTCTCATTTTTAACAAGGCAGCAAATGTTTACATTCAACAAACGTTTTATAAAAAATTAAACAGACAAATTAAGAGCTGTTTCCATGGTCACCTCTTGCTAATATGCATCACCACAATTTTTTCCAGAGACAATACTTCCATGGGCGTTGATGACTGCAGGGAGCCCCATCGGTAGGCTTGCTTTAAAGTTACATATATTGATCAGCAGAAGCAGCACTTTTTCAGTGGCATGGAAACTGCTATACTAAAATGGAAGTTGGTGAAAATAAACCCCAAGCCCGTTCCTGATCTTCCTGTGGTTAAGCAACAAGCAAAGATGGCCTAATTCTGCAGAGAATGTAGCAAGGAGAAATTCCCATTCACTTATTAAGAAAGACTGCATACATTGTACTGTAAGTAAACACAGTATTCAAGCCCTGAAGACAACCTCAGAATGTATAGAAAAGTGGCTCAACAAGTTCCTCCTCTTAGGACACTGTCACCTGCAAATTAGTAAATGATGTATCCAGAGTATAGCCACTTACAGTTTTCTTTGTGTAAATAAAAAAGCACCCGGGAGAAAGAAACAACCCATAAAATATACTAATTTTGACTTTGGTGTGCTTTTTAACTCCAGTCTACATAATATATTGGAGTACAAAAATACTCCATACTTTTTTAAACAATGAACATTGATTCAGATAAACATTTTTTAGTGTTTTGAACCTGGACTGGGTCCGATTTGGGATGTTTTGGCATTCCTGAATCAGCCTCAGCATTGCTGAAGTGATTTGGTGATGCCCAAGCAAAGCTTACTGAAGTGCTTCGGAATGCTTCAATAAGCTTTGGGTAGCATGGAAGCAGTCTTTCCCTTGCTGTTCCTAAGGAATGGCAAGAGGAAACAGTGCTTCCCGCGGCTTTTTCGTGCCTTTTACAGACGATGGAAGGGAGGATGAGAGGGTTGGAGTGAGAGGGAGGAGGGGGATCAGGGAAGGAAGGGGGGCTGTGAGACAGTGGCCAATCCCTGCAGCAGCAGCTCTCCTTCCCTGGGGATTTTCTGGGAGGAGAGTTTTTTTTTTAAATGCTGCAGGGGAAAACTAGAGGGACTTTCTAGGTGGCTGGGAGTGGCATTTTGCAAGCAAAATACACCAAATTTGCAGGGGACCTATTCCTACCTGTCCTCTCAAGATCCCCAAGTTATGCCCCCCCAAATAAGGTGCCCTTATCCACCGCCAATCTCCATTATTCCCTACAGGGAAAACTAGGAGGGTTTTCTAGGTGGCTGGGAGTGGCACTTTGCAAGCAAAATGGACCTGGAACTGACTGGACCTGATGACTGCTGGACCTGACTGACTGCACCTGGAGGAGACTGGTTTGAGAGTCACTAGACTCACAGGGTTTTTTTCTCTTTGGAGGGAGGGGGTTGTCTTAGTGGGCTGAGGGAAGGGAAAACTGTTATTAGTTCGCATTTTAGATCTTAAATTTTGTTTGATTTGTGCTGCTTGCTTGCTGAATAGTTTTGCAGTGTGGGGTGCATTATTTGGCTTGTTTTGGGGGTGTTGTGTGGGGTGTGTGCTTTACTTGGCTTTCGCTTATTGGTTCTGCTGGGCTAAGTTGCAAGAATGTTCCTTGGTTCAGTTTGGTTTGGGTGGAATGGATGTGATTCTCTGGTGAAATTGTTCCCTTTGCATCAGTTTGGTTGGCAGGGGGGACAGGCTCCAGTTTACTACTAGTTGCAAGAGTTCCCTTGCTTCATATGGTTTTGTGTATTTTGTATTGCTGTTTAGTCCATGTTTGACTGTATGTTGTTAATATTAATGTAATATAATGCTGTTACCCGTCCTGAGCCCATTTGTGGGGAGAGCGTGCAAGAAATCTAATAAATAAAAGGTGTTTAAATTAATTTTTTATTAAGTTCTTCTCATCATAGAGAACTATGAGTGGCTGGCCAGCCAGCTCTGGGGTTGCTGGGCTTTTAGGGGTGGGGGAGGCATTCAGTTTGGTTCTGTCTGAGGCGTAGATGGTTAAGTGAGAGTGCGGCTGTGGCCATGGATGCCACGATCCATGTGTTTTTTTGCTGTGGGAGTCTGGTTTTCCCCACAATAGAAACAAGTCCGGCAGCTGAGGGGCACCTTCTCTGGGGGGACCATAAAATGGCCCCCCAGGGTCCAATCTCCCTGATACTTGTGTGGTCTTGAGAGGACAGGTAGGAGTAAATGCAAATTAGGTCATTTTTCTTGCAAAATGCTATCCCCAGCCCCCTATTTAGCTCCCCTAGACAGCTCCTTGGTTAGCTTTCTTATTTTTCCCCATAGGGAATAATGGATATTGGAGATGGATAGGGGCACCTTCTTTGGGGGGCCATAATATGGCCCTCGGAAGTCCAATCTTTCTGAAACTTGCGTGGTCATGAGAGAAGTCATGAGAAGGTCCTCAGCAACTTTGGGATTATTAGGTAAGAAAATGCCCCCCTCCCGGTCCCCTGGATAGCCAGGAATGGCCAAATCTTACCTAATAATCCTGAAGTGATTTAAACACCCGAAGCCAAAGTGGCCTGGGTTTTCCCAAAGCAGGAGACCCAAATCGTTTTTCAGTGCACACCCCTACATAGCCCCTCTTGATAAATTTTTCTTAAGTATTTTTGAACATTCTGTTAAAGAGTTATTACACTTACAACATGTGAGGCAACTGATTTTGCCTTATTTCATGACTGATGGTATTTAGGTTAAGAACTTGCTGGTTTCTTAGATTCTTGGTTTTTTCCTACCATTCTTTCCTTCAATAAAATCAGTTAGAAGCTCATATTGATAAACAGGAATATGTGAGGTGGAAGAAATCACATTACACTTCCATCACATACCAGACTCTCCACATGTTTTATCAGGTCAATGAGAGGATCCTTTTGTCCTCTCTCTGTACTGGGTAGCCCTGTATGCATGGAAGAAGTAACAGCTTACAGGACAGCTAAGATCATATACACTATATATCCATGTATCATTTTTATCATGTCAAAAGTCCAATTATGACAGCTTGCAGTTTTACTGTTTTGCATAAGAAATAGTATACAGAAAAATTATGTATGCATATATGTTGATGAAGCTGATGTAATTTTCTCCCCAATCAAACTTCAATGAACTTAGCCCTCCAAGAATCCTTATAATAAAGCTAATATATTCTTACAAATCCAAGAATAGGGTTTTTTTTCCTTTACTTGATTAGAATGATGCATGATTTGCACATTACTTTTTGACACAATAAAATCAGCACAATATGATTTTACCACATGACAATTTACATATATTTTTTCAAGTCCAAATATGGCAAGAAAATTTACTATGATGGGAAACTCTTAATTAGACTCCAGAGTTTAATATTATTTATGATGCCATCATCCTAGAAGACAGATGGGAAAAAGTAAGCCTTTATATGGCTAACTTTGGGGCTGTACATTCAGCAGAGTGCTATAGTTCAAATGAGAACACAGTAAGCTCTTTCCTAGCCTCTGCTGAGGTCCTCTCCTTTCATTTTCTCTTCTCTAGCTCAAATAGGCTAGAAGGAAAAATGAGGGATTTTACAACAGATCTGTCTAGAGAAGAAAGAAAAAACTCATGCGGGGAAACTGCTGGTAAAATGGGAACATTCCATCCAGTCAGCTATTATGGTGAGTCAAGAAGAGAAAGAACAAGGAATTCTGTGCTTATTAGGCAACCAGAAAACACCATGTTAGTGGTAGGCATTCTACTGTGACTACAGAAATCCAAGAAGCATTGTGCAAAGAACGATACTGTGGTGAACGTGTGGAATAATCCCCTTAATGGCTAGAAATATCAGTGTTGATTAATATGGGTATAGAATTTTTGTTTAATAATTTATGCAACTGATATAATCATTTACACTTAATTGTGCGGTCTGCATAAGGGATAAACTTGGGTACGGAAGTTTGTTTTAAAGGCTTTGCAGGTTCCGGATTCAATACCTGACTTAGCAGTTGCTGATAATGACCCCCAAGAGCAGTCACTAGCCAGAACACAGATTGCTGAGCTGGATGAGCCAATGGTTTGATTAAGTAGTATAAAAAGTAGTTTGGATGTTCCTGTGATGTGTATGTTTCATACAAATGTGTCAACAATAATTCTCAAGACTCTGCCTGTGAACATCAGTTGACTGCAACTGTCACTTTTTTGCTGGGCTCTATGTATTTGGTGTCCAGATGTTCATTTTATATTCTTTATACATCAGTGACAACCACTTAGGGACACACTTGCACACGCTTACCATAGGCAGGTCTTTGAGGATCTGTATGCCATCTCCTGGGCCCATGTGTGCTATGTGGTTAAAGTTGGTTGGATTAGAAATTAATTTATTTCTCATTTCTGGATCTCGGAGCATCTCCCTGCAAGAAAAATATTCAGGTCAGATATTTAGTTCATCAGAATATTTCTTTAAAAGTGAAATCTACTTTCTGTATAAAACATAAATCTATAAGCCAAATATTTGGCCAGGTTTCAAGGTAGGGAAACTTTAACTTCTGATGTTGATTCTACGCCAGATCTCAGCCTGATGAAAGGGGAAAGGGTCAGGAAGAACGGAAGTATATTTTAAAGGCTTTGCAGCCCATGCCCATAAAATTCCATATGGTTACTGAGACTCAGAGTGCACTACGAGAGGGAGATGACACAACATTCAAGAAAAGGTGCAGAAGCAGGCTGCTCAATGATGACCTGGCGCTGCAAAGATGGAGGCAGAGATGAAGAACAGAAGAAAAAAGAAGAAGAATTAGAAGAGTATTATACTACCTTTCACACTTCACTGTCACAATTATTTTTAGAGTTTGTAGAGAAAGGAACTAATATATTGTAGGATATGAAATAAGCTTTTGAAGAGATCTGAACCTCTTATGAAAAAGGAAGGCATAAAACTGTGGTAACCAGTGACATGTTTGGTGCTGTTTTGAGGGCTGTCCAAGCAAAGGAGAACATCAAGCTAGTGAAAAAGTCAGTGATGTGAGTTTTTTACAAGTGTTTGCCCATAGTTATGGAGAGGACACGTGGCCAGAAACATCAAAAAGGTTAGGCCAATGCTTATTGAAATATTTTCAAAATATTGTAATTCTTCATTAATATTTTCATATGCCCTAAAGAGTGCCCATTCAAGCAGAGTCTTCCCTTATATGAAAGCTGCACAAGGTTCATCACTTAATAATTATTAGCATCAGAAGAGTGGAGTACGCAGCAGACAATGGGATAGGAATTGCCCCAAATGCAAATATCAGAATTAGACTCTGAAAGTAATACATATGCGTAATTAGCAATGTAATCCTCTTTTGTAAAACTTTTTATTATCAATCTTTAAATATATACAATATATGCACACACACACACACAAATGTACATATATACAGTACATGGAGGCATGCATTCCAAAATTACAATAATTGTTTGCACAAATGTTTAGTTTAAAAAGGATTTAAATAATCAGACTGAAATTTATACAAATTATATATAAAGGATAAATGCAAGGGAGGAGAGACAAAAGTCTGAATATATGGCCCCAAAATCAACTTTTTCTCACAAATGAAAAACTACATTGACAGTAGACAAAACAGGTCTTCAGGGCCTACAGGCATGTACAGAAGACAAGTACAGGTTGAATACCGACCTCCTCTGTTGCATCCTCTCCTCCTCAGGCACTCTGAATGAGTAACGCCGCTTATTGTTGATATTCCGGACCATTTGCTTCCGGCTGTTATCTGAGGTCTCAGGAACTACCAGCTCATCACCCTCTAGGAACAACATAAAAAACCAAGCAGGTTCCATATTAAAGTTACCCAGTACAATGTGTACATTGTGTATTCTTTCTCTTCTGTCAAACCTTTTCAGCAGGATCCAAGCCTTTGTGTTATTATTTGGGAACTGTGGCCTGCAGAGGTATATAACAGAGTCCCAATGCTTTCTTTTAGCAAGAAAAACAGCTTCAGGGAGAAGGGATATTCAGCAGTGATATGACAGGGGAAAATGCATGTTATACTCTGTCTGAGCTGCAATTTTTCTAATCCACACTTTCCATTGTAGATTTCTTCCATGCAAGGTACAGAATGGTGGGGGAAACCTTTGGTAGGGGATATGAAGTAAAGAAACAACAGGTAAGGAAACAGTTAAACTTCCATCCTCCATCTCTGCTCCATTCAAAACCACTTCCTTCGGATGGAAAAAAAAGTTGTTTTGATTCTGTTAGACATGTTTGTGTACAATATGTAGTCACCTATATCTCACTGTATTCTATGGGGCTCACTTGGAAGTGAGCCCCACTTTTGAGCTGCACATGTATATAAAGAACATCTTGGTAGATGAATGGACTACTTGGAGATTTTCGACAAAATGAAATACAATAAAAAGGAAGGTTGATCTAAGTTTTTATGACTGCAGACATGGCTGGAAAGAAACTGCTGTAACAGGTAATAGTTATTCCTTTTCCAACCAATTAGCTTGTGTATCATAATGCCTGCTGAAACTTCTGTACTGAATTTTGAGACTACCTTCTTAGTACCAGTGGGATTTCATATCTGCACTGTGAGGCACTCATGCAAATAATTGAATTCCAGGAATAAAAGGTAGAACAAATAAAAATGTGCGCATGCAATACTGAGCACCCTTATGTTGTGCCAGCAACCTTCAAATTTGGGAGATCTATCAGTCAGTTACCATGTTTGGTAGATATAAACCTACCAGGTGCATTCCCAGGATTATGCTTCTCCCATCTCACTTACTGCTGATAACAAATGTTACTTATATTGATGTAAAATGAACTTAGCAGAATATATAGTGATATAACAGAGGAAACACAGAAGAGAACACTTCATTCCGCAGCTGACAGAACTCAGTTGTGCCCTGTCCCTTGCAAGTATTAGACCATGCAAGTCTAGCTACCGTGAAATCAACTTTTCTGGAGTCAGAAGGGACTACTGCAGTGAGGCAACATGATAGATTCACGCTCCTCACACCAACAGATTCCTGGATCCAAACCATTACAGCACTTATCCATATACAAAATACTGGATCACACCAAAGGCCCATTTCATCTAGCATCCTGTCTCTGTGGTGGTTAGTCAGATGGCACCAAAAAAGGCATGAGGGCAACAGACACAATATCTTCGAAGAGGGAGTTTCAAGGTTGCCATCCCAAGTAACAGCTATTGATAGATCTGTAGACCATGAATTAATCTAGGTACCTCTAACCTAACTGCAATTACTACATCTTATGTTAGTGAATTCCATGAGTTAATTATGCTTTGCTTGAAGAAGTATTTCTTTTGTTTGTCCTAAATCTGCTGCCCATCAACTTCATTGGCAAACTCCTAGTATTACTGGAAAGAAAAAAATTCTCTTTAAAGAGTTTCTACACACCATGCCTAAGTTTATAAATCTGTATCATGTCCTTCATTAGTAGTTTAGCCTTTTCTTGTGGAGAAGATGCTCTAACCCCTTGATCTTCTTGGTTGCCCATCTATATTTATTTTACAATCAGCTTTTCAGAAAGACTAAGCTAGAAGATGGTCACTTATTGATGGGATAACTTTTTTCTGCCTCTGACATTCTCCCCTCCTACTGAACTACAAATCACATGACAATTTGCCACTGTTTAACCATTATTTATTCCTGAGCAAGTTTCCAATGTGAAAAGAGGTCTAAAACAATTAAAATAATCACAATATACTCTTAAAGCATTAAGCAGCATATATCCATAGCAATAAAACAAGCAACAGAAAAATAGCCAGTAGCAGCAGAAGCAATAGTCAAAGATAGGCCCAACTAGAAAAAACACTCAATAAAATGGTTGAGTAAAAAAAAAATAAGGGAGTCTTTACCTGGCACCAAAAGCTTGGCACCAGTCAAATAGCTGTGAGGAGGGAGTTCAAAAATCGAGATGGTGGAACAGAAAAGGCCTTGTCTTTTGTGACAACTCAAATTACTTCAGAAAGAGGGACACACACAAAGCAGAGTCCTTATAGATAATCAACTAGGAGGTAGCTTGTGCCCTGATCCGTCACCATTTAGAGCTTCAAAGGTAATGTCTAGCATTTGAATTAAATCTGGAAATGGATCAACAACATGCCATCTTTTGACAACTGGCTAGTTATGTTTCCTATAACTTGTGCAAGCCAGCAGTCTTGCTGCCACATTTTGTATCAATTGAAACTTCAAAACTATCTTCAAAGGTTGTAGAGTACACTACAGCCATCTAACCTGGATGTGATATCAGCATGGATAACCATGCCCAAAATATGCCTCTCAAAGAAATAGTACTCTATGTGCCATAAAAAAGACATAAGCCTCCATCTCCAACAGTAGAGCCAAGCTGCAAGGGTGCTCTTTTAGGATAAGTGCAACCCTATATAAAATTGGCTGATTCTCATTCCCTGTATGGTTAAGTTATTAGCCAGCAGCTTAGTCTTACCTGGGTTATTTATAATGGCTATCTCACTCTGGTAAGGCAGCCTTTATTGACCAAGGTTGCCTGGCAAGCTTCAGAGCTGACTAGAGATTTGAACTCTACTACCCTGGCTCTCCATTAATTGCCATGAAATATCAGTTTCAGATGATAAAGATTATTTCAATGTATTGTCGAAGGCTTTCACGGCCGGAGAACGATGGTTGTTGTGGGTTTTCCGGGCTGTATTGCCGTGGTCTTGGCATTGTAGTTCCTGACGTTTCGCCAGCAGCTGTGGCTGGCATCTTCAGAGGTGTAGCACCAAAAGACAGAGATCTCTGTCTTTTGGTGCTACACCTCTGAAGATGCCAGCCACAGCTGCTGGCGAAACGTCAGGAACTACAATGCCAAGACTACGGCAATACAGCCCGGAAAACCCACAACAACCAAGATTATTTCAGCTCAGAAACTATTAAGGAATGATTCACTGTGTTACATTTGCACATCTATTCAAACTGGACCCCATGAAGCTATGAGTGGTACTGCAAAATGTTATCTTTCACCTCATCCTATTACCTCCTAACCCCACATCCTCAGAACTGATTAGATAGTTGGGGGGTTGAAGAGGTTTCTGCTATAGGTAAAAAGTGATAGAAGTTCATTTTCAAAGTTCTTCCCTCATTTTACACCTAAACATATTAAAGCAAAATTGATCATACCAGATTTTGCTTATTCCTTACTACTGTAGCTGCAAGACTTATTTTTGCGTGAAACAAATATTTTCTTCTCTCATTTGTATTTAATTTCTGGTTTTCCAAAGCATGGTAAGTCTTCATTATGGAAAAGAGATATAATTGTAGAATACCAATTTGATAGCCCTTTCTTGAGAAGTGAGAAGCAGAAACAACAGGTATGCACAAAATGGAAACAATATTTTAATATTAATTCTGCAGGTATATCAGTATAATTCAGATAAATATTAGTATTTCTCCTCTTTAATATATACTCTGCCTTGAGAATGACATTACTTGAGATGTAATATTGTGTGTGTGTGTGTGCATGTGAGTGAGTGAGAGAGAGAGAGAGAGAGAGAGAGAGAGAGAGAGAGAGAGAGAGAGAGAGACTGGGCTCTGCCATCTAAATAAAATAATATATTACTATAGTTAGCATCACTATTGACTGTATATGAGTAGAAATGAGAATTGGTCATTTCCCCTCTAACGGAGTATTAAAATTGTTGTTGAGTTTCTGATTTTAGAGTTCTTGAGGTGGCTGATGTTATTCATTACTGGATTTTGAAAAAGATTTTAATGTTCTGTCTTCTTATTTTGTGATTTTATTATAGTTTGCTGACTTTATTGTTATTTTATTGTTGGAAGGCATTGCTGAGAAGAGGTCTACATGTAGAGAAATAATAACTTTAAAATATTACATTTTATATATACTACTGCAATTAGGAATATCCTCTTACCTGCCATCTTGTTTTTGAAATATATTAAACGAACTGTTTCTAGTCCCAACAGGTTTAGTGATCCTTCTGTGTTTAAAGGGCGTACCTGAAACCATACAAGTAAGATATGCTTTAGTAAAAATAATACATTAATCAAACTAAAAGGGTGCAAGTCCTTAACAAAAATGCAGAACTATTGCTACCAATAGTCTTCCAATGAACGTGAATATGAAAATTTAATGAATGGAATAGAACTCCTTGCAAAACCCCAAGGTAGAAGCTATTTTGGTTAAGAGAAACGTTTCTTGTCATGAGAATTTCAGACAGGAAGAGGAGTTGCTGCACAGCATGCAAAAAGAACATTCTTTAATAGGCTACATAAGATAACACAATCTCGTAAGATGAAACTCTGAAGGAGAGTGAAGAGTTTACTTTGCTTGGAATCTGTCATAAGGAACATACGTTTTTAATCTAAGCAAGATTCAGTATATGGTTTCAAGGAACTTTCCATTTCCATTCTACAAAATGGGAGCACTACAGAAGACACTCTCATGCTGGAAAATGAACATTTACTAGCAGGACATTCTACAATGGCTCAATATAAAAGGTAAAGATTAAAGTAGTGCATTACAATTACAGTTGCAGGTTGTGCATGAAATACCCAAAGGATATTTCTTTCTTCCAGTTATGTGACATGTGATACGAGTCTATAAAAATGTGTTTATGTCACTTAGCAATAAAAAAGGGTTGCACTTACCTGTAACTATTGTTCATTGATTGTTTTCTGTGCAGGCACACATGGGAGTGCACAGGTGCTGGCCAACTGCAGAGGTTCAATCTGATGAGATTTTCTAGAGCTTTTCTAAGTTCACAGAGCCCTCCCCTCCCCCTCCCATTAGCTGAAAAAAGCGGCAGGCGTTTGAAGACAACACTTTTCTTCCTGTTTGCAAACGGCAAGAAAAGTACTGCTTTGAGCTTCAGTGTGCTCTGTAAAGATGCCAGAATCTTTATGAAGCATACCAAACCATTTACACACCCGAATCCTGAATTGTTGGAAACCTGGATCTTTTTCAGGTGCACACTCCTAGAGAAGAAGGCTGATGCCCGCCCCCCCCCCCCCACAACCCCTTTGGGAGGCAATGGTGTCTTGATGCTCCCATGGTTGTGGGAGAGACACGCAGCTGTTTTTTTGTGGCTGGAGAGTCAATCTCCAGCCATTCATCATTCTTGGTAGAGTGACTGGAAGATACTCATTTATGTGTGCCTCGTTTGGTCAGTTCAACAGAAGGATTTACTGCCTGGGCTATGTCGGAGCAGTGTCTGAATATTGAAGAGCCAAGAACTGGGAACATAACATTGCTGAAGCTGTGCTGGAGTGAAGGATGACCCCTCCCAATCTTATCTATTAAACTTTTTCTTTGATCTTCTAACTACAGTCCGGAATCTGCAACACAGAATGAAGTTTATACAGCTTGGGTGAGAAACAGTCTCTCATCTAACTTGGAAGTGCTCTGTTGAAAAATAAGAATTAAAGGAAATGAATATATGCAGGAGCTTGGTTTATTTATATTGGAAAAAAGAAGATTTAAACGGACGTAGGGTGACTCTTTGCTGTTTGATGAAGGCTATGTTTTTGTTTCAGCAAGTGTAATAGTTTGGCTTGGGAAGGTGAAAAGTAATGTGAAGCAGAACAACCTTGAAAGGAGATGATGATGATGATGATGATGATGATGATGATAGTAACATTCAATTTATATACCACCCTT
The DNA here is from genome assembly GCF_028583425.1 of Eublepharis macularius. Classification (NCBI taxonomy): domain Eukaryota; kingdom Metazoa; phylum Chordata; class Lepidosauria; order Squamata; family Eublepharidae; genus Eublepharis; species Eublepharis macularius. The sequence goes on along the minus strand of NC_072790.1, from coordinate 181,067,362 downwards.
CAGGACAACTTAATGCCCACTCAGAGCGGTTTACAAAGTATGTCATTATCCCCACAACAAAACACCCTGTGAGGTGGGTGGGGCTGAGAGAGCTGCAGAGACTAGCCCAAGGTCACCCAGCTGGCTTCAGGTGGAGGAGTGGGGAATCAAACCCGGCTCTCCAGATTAGAGTCCCACGCTCTTAACCACTACACCAAACTGGCTCTGGGTAAACAACATAACTCACATTGGGAAGTCTCCGCCTCTCTTCTTTTTTTTTCTTCCTGAAATTATTTTACATTCCTGACTATAAAACTCTGGCTTAATAACATTACCTCCTGGATTTATGAGAAATAACACAATGAAATTGGACTTTTATGCATCAAAATAATTTGACTTTACTAGAGTTTAAGAGAGAAGGAATTTACTTCGTGGGACCAAAGAGAGAAAAGATGAAGGTATTAGCTAAAGAATGGTTGAGGTATTTGGAGGCCTTATATGGATATATACCCAAAGTGTAGAAATGGACAAAGTTTATATCAGATTTGCATCCCAAATGTGGAACTGGAATGCGCAAAGTTTATATCAGATTTGCAACTCAAATGTGGAACTGGAATGCACAAAGGAAGGGGATGAGGAACAAGAACAGAACAGTTATGAAAACATGAACGAAGAACTTTGGGCATAGATAAATAAGGGATGAACAGTAAACATGGGCCCCCCAAATTTATTGTGTTTTAAATTTTTAAGAACTCTGAATAAAACTATTGATGGTATATGCTTTTATAAAATAGTAAAAAGGATTAAAGGTTTGTAAATTAAAGATTGGAAAGGGGAATAGAAGGAAGGATCATTTTATTATCTTAGATGGAGTGGAGTGGTAAAAAATGAAAAAAATTGGCTCCAATTATATATGTTAATGTGAATTTGAAAGACTAATTTATAGTTTAGACTGGAGTTTCATAAGTTGGGAAATATGGATAAAAAAATTGGAAAAAGAGTTTGTTTTTTCTAATGTCATATGGGGAAATATTGAAATGGTTTCTTTACCTACAGTGGAGGGATTGGACTGGAAAGATGTGGGTTTTAGTTGAGACAGCCAAACTCATAGTTGCAAAGAGAGGTAAAAGTATTGTTTATATACATGGCAAATTGGAATCCCTTAATGACTCTCTGCGAATGGAAGAGAAAAATGATTTAATAATTGCTGTAAGGAAGACTAAGGAGCTGGGATGTTAAGGAGACGAGCTGACATATTTTTATATAAATATATACTTACTAGACCACAAGCTGATTGCTGTGAAAAGGATGAAGTGTTGTAGGGGAAAAACTGTACTGTACTGACTAATAATATAAGCTAGTTTTCTCTTTATGTCTATTAGTTTGTTGTGGCCACTGTAGGCCTTTATTATGTGTTTCTTTTTCCTTTCTGTTCTATCTTTTTAACTTTTCTACAATAAAATAAAAATTGTATCAGAAAAAAATGAAGGCTGATGCAACAGCACACAGAGGGGAAAGGGGGAGGAATGCATGCCTGCAGAAAAGACACTCGATGAACAACAGTTACAGGTAAGTGCAATCCTGTTTTCATTTTTGTGTCCTCTGCACAGTCCCACATGGGAAAATAAAAAGCTCACCTACCTGCAGGAGGAGGGTGTGGGCTATTAGTGGAAAAATGATTACAACACCGCTTTTACCACAGATGCCTCGTTTCTGGAATCCAGAACTGCAAAAGAAATCAACGCAAACATGCCTGCCATTAGTTCTAAGAGATTTATGTTGAAGCTTTCTTTCTGCATAAGACTACAAACCACTGGCATGTGGACCCTATCACTGAGCTTCCCATCCATACAAGGAAGCATCTGTAGAAAGCTGAATTTCACTGAGTAAGGGCCCCAGAGGTGTTCCTGTAAATGCAACCACCAGGATAACGAGGCTAAGCTGCTTTGAGTTCATTCTGCTTTCTTTTCATTCCTGTGTGTGTGTGTGTGTGTGTGTGTGTGTGTGTGTGAGAGAGAGAGAGAGAGAGAGAGAGAGAGAGAGAGAGAGAGAGAGAGAGAGCTGGGCCAGCGCGGGCTCTGCAGAGGAGGGCTAAGCTGTTTTGAGTTCATTCTGCTTTCATTCAGGGGTTTCTGTGTATGTGTGTGCTGCTTTTAGTTCATTGTTTTTTTCCATTGGGGGAGTGGGTGGGTGGGGCTGTGTGTGTAAGTGTGCTGCTATGAGTTCATTCTTCTTTCTTTTCATTCCTCTATGAGAGAGAGCGAGAGAGCGAGCAAGAGAGCAAGTGAGCGCAAGCAGAGCTGCTGGGGCCGGCTCTCCAGAGGAGGCTAAGCTGCTTTGAGTTCATTCTGCTTTCATTTCATTCAGGGGTTTCTGTGTATGTGTGTGCTGCTTTGAGTTCATTCTGTTTTATTTTTATTGGGAGGGTGGGTGGGGCTGTATGTGTGCTGCTTTGAGTTCATTCTGTTTTATTTTCATGGCGGGTGGGAGCTGTGTGTGTGGGCTGCTTTGAGTTCATTCTGCTTTCTTTTCAGGGGGTGGATGGGGCTGTGCATGTATGTGTGAGTGTATGTGTGTGTGTGTGTTGCTTTCATTCTTTTGTTGACTGAAGTTGACATTGTTATAGTTCCCACAGCTTTTGAATGCAGATTGGTTCTGTATTAGTTTAATATATCAGTTATGGTTATTTGTATTAGTTAACATATCAGTTATGGTTATTCCAATTTTATGCTAGGAATGGATAGCTGTGTTCAAATCACAGAAGGCTTTCATTAATATATTCATCAGCATATAGGTGTTCTTACGTCTTAATAGCTGTAACTCAAATGGTTCTCCCCACCCTCAGCTGATTAACATCACTGAAATTGCAGTGGACATATGGGTATTAAGGAAGTTTTTATGAATATTGTTTGTCTGGGACATTGGAATATTGATGAGCATTTCACAATGTCACAACAGCTTAGCCATTGGTAAGGTAGAGTTGGCAGGCAACAAAAAAAAGGCATTTTAAACTAAATATAGATCTAATGCAGCTAAAGTTGAATATCTAATTTTGATTTGCTTCAGTAAAGCAAAACCTCCCTGAAAATTTGAAAATCCAATATTCATTAGATTAGGAATTTCAGACTCTGTGGAATTTTGAGAAAGAATTTTGGATTTTGTTTCTACACTGGCAGAGGGAATCTGTTAGAATTTAGATTTGTGAGATGGGTTTTGATTTTTAGAGGCCCCCTCCTTCTTGCAAATTTTAAAATAAGATTCCAAATAAATGAAATGTTTGGGAAAGGGGACGGACCATTGGATACTCACCATGAAGGGTCCTTCTCCTCTAAGGAAAGGAAGACATCTTGATAGGTGATTCCCACCCTTTAGTCAGGGAGGCAGGAACAAGTTTTCTACTTCCTGTCTTCCTAGAGGGAGACTCCAAAAGCAGTTATAGTGTCATAATTATGACACTCTAGAATTGAATAACAAGGAGAAAGGTGAGAACAAACATGTTAAGAGGAAACATCAGGACAGAAAGTAAATTTGTGAGGCAAAAGAGAGTGAAAAGACAATGACTTCGGAAGGGGCAAGATGTCCTCCTTTCCTCAGAAGAGAAGGACCCTTCACGGTGAGTATCCAATGGTCCGTTCTCCCTCTCAGGCGGAGGACATCTTAATGGGACCTCCCAGAGCAGTGTCCCTATTTTCTGGGTGGGTCATTGTCATCTGGTCATAAAATATGTTGTAATGCTCTTCTGCCAAACACTGCATCAGCTGAGTCATAAGTGTTCAGCTTATAGTGTTTAACAAAGGTAGATACAGACGACCAAGTAGCTGCTTTGCAAATCTCTTAACTGTAGCATGTCTGGCAAATGCTGCGCTGGTGCAGCACTTCATATTGAGTGAGTAGTAATCCTAGCTGGTATGTCTAGTTTTTTAATTTTGTGTGCTTCGATGATGCATGCCTTGAAGTTACTGCTAATGGCAGATTTAGACATCCTCATTCCTTTATTTGGTGAGGATATAGAGATAAATAAGGAAGCTGTTTTCCTTACTTGCTCTGTTCTATAAAAAATGCTTTTAGAATAAGTCTTATGTCCAGAGTGTGCCACATTTCTTCTTTGAGATGAAAAGTATTTGGTCAACTGATAGTAGACATAATTCTAGTGATCTGTGGGAGAGATCACTTTTGGTATGAAGGTAGGATCTGTTCGCAGGACCACTTTGTCTTTGTGTAAGATTCGTAGCTCAAGCTAATTAACAGGGTACCTGGTTCCAATACCCTTCTTGCAGATGTAACTGCGGAGAGGAACAAAGTCTTCAAGCACATGAGAAGAAGGAATTTCCTTGACAGGCTCTTGAAGGGGTGTCCAGTAACAGCATACAGAACTGTATGCATTTTCGAAGTCAGAAATTGGTTAACCTGTGGCGGATCCTTCAGAGTATCACATTAGAGGGAGCTACATATGTGAGGTGCATGGACAGACTCAGACTCTCGTACCGTGGCAGTACTGTTGTTAAGACTGTGACCTGACATCTTAAGATTGAGGCTCTCAGACCGCTTGCATGACCGACTTGTAGCAAGTATAGAATGGATCTGGTTTTGGGTTTCATGACATTAACCCCTTTTTCTTTTGCATCTCCTGTGAAGGCTTTTTATGATGCATTATATATCCTGTTAGTGGACTGTCTCCTAGAGGCCAGTCACATGTTGGTTACTTCTTGAGAATAACCTAGCCGAGAGAGTCTCGCTCACTGTCCATGCAGTTAAATGTAGCTATTCCAGGTGTGGATGTGGAACTTGGCATCGCTGGAGCATATCCAGAGATACTGAAGAAGTCAGTGGTGGAAGTGTTGACAGCTGTTGAAGAGCAGAGAGCTGTGGGAGCTGAGGGCAGTAGGGTGCTACCAATATGGTGTATACTCCTTTTCCTCTTGTCCTGGGGGAGTGGAGGCATGAGAAAGGAGGGATGCACTTACCTGTAACAAGAGTGCTGTCTATTTGGACCAAAGAATTCAGTGTCTCTGTAAATTCACAGCAACAGTCACTATGAAACACACAGATATCTGAAGTAAACTGAACTCACAAAAACACTAACAAATAAACATTAGTTCTTAGGGAGCCACTGGGCTTTTATCTTTTCCTACAAGGATGCAGTCTGCTATTAGAGATGATCAATGGCCTCAACTCAAAGCACTTTGGCCCATATCCTTTATGCCCTAGGATATATATATAAGAATATATTTGCTAAGGTTTACAGCAGAGGCCCTGCCAGTAACCAATTCAATGAAAGTTTGTTCATCAAGGACTTCTTGTCCCGGATGCTTCTTGCACCTTTCTGAGTATAAAGATGGTTGTGTTTATCTAAACCCTAGCTTTCAGCCCCAGTTGGGGCTCCAAGGTGTATACATTTCAAATTTTTCCATTCTAGCCACACAAGAAACCCAAAGGAAAGCCAGGCCTAGAGAATGCAACAGGCCCAAGGCCACAGGCAGGTCTCTCAAGGAGAATGGCATGAGAATCTGGATCTCCTAGATCCCAGCCCAGCACTCCAGCCATAACACCAAACTATCTCTTGTTAAAAATGGTGTCATACAGGAAAGATTCCAGAGATAGGATGAGCACAATTGCAGCAAGAACTCTCTCCGCACAGGCAATTGTAATGCTGTGGAGTCTGTTTCATGTTTTATGTTGGTCCCAAGATACTAAAAACTGGAGCAGTTTCACTCCAGTCCAGGGTTTACTCATGTCTACATGAGCTGGCCGAAGGCCTGTGCTCTTTTCTTTGTTTCTACAGAATAAAGTTACTCTGTGCTGATAAAAAGAGAGTGAGAATCCTGGGTGGAGCAGGACTCATTCCCTGGAGGAAAAAAGGGTGTATAGGCATATATGGAACCCACAGGGAGAAAAAAAATTCACTATCTGCATAAGTTTCAGTTTCCCTTTCTTTTTCTGGTATAGGTTTCCTTTCTAGCTGCCTCAGAGGGCCTGCTAGGATTCCCTTTGTAAGAAATGGTCTCTTCCACAGTTCCGTGTTTGGGGGGTGAAAGGCCTAAAGGAAGGACCACAGGGAGGCCTGTCTCTTCTCTCAGCACTCTGACAAAAATTGGCAGTCTCAGTTTATGTAGTCAAGTTTAGGAAATCTGGGAATAGCATCACAGTGCCTGACCCAATTGCTTTACTCACAAGTAGACCATCAGCAGCACTGGACCCTGGGCCATTGCTATCTGGTGCTCTTGCTGGGTCCTGCACCTATTGATTGCTTTGGATGTGGTAAATCACTCCGCAGCTACCTCCTGGTAGCCAGCATTGGCAAGGCCAGAAATGGCTGCCGTGGCTTTCTGAGGTAAGATAAGCTAGCTTAAAAAAAAAATCTAATGACATTTAGGAATTCCTGAGCTACTAGTATGAGTCCTGATCCCATTGCATTACTCACAAGTAGCCCTCCTTCATTTACCATGGTCTTTGGAGGCACAAATGATTGTTGAATCTCAGTCTGGTTTGGCTGCCCCACACTGGGACTTACACCATTAGACTGGCTTAAGGATGTCGGGAAATCTACTCCGTAGCTGCCTCCCAGCTGGTTGGCAATGTTGTGCTCATTTGCAAGGCAAGAAATGGCTGCCGTGTTTCCTTTGCCCAGGGAGGAATAGCGCCTTTTGCCCTTCTGGTCTCTTCACAATATGAGTGGCCACAGCTGTGGCTTCCTCGTGGTTTGCCCCACTGTTTCAGGTTGTTGCCAGGAAGCAGCGGTGAAGGGGGCTTCCAACTCTCCTTCAGAGAGGAATCCTATTGTGATGGAAGAGCATGTTCTGCTGGTCCATAATTCTGTCTTGCCATGAAATGGCTGCCACAGCTGAAGGAAGGAAGGAGAAAGCTTCCCCTGCAAGCCTTCTAGCAGGCGCGCAGGGAGAAAGAAAATAGCAAGGAGGTAGAGTAGAAAGGAGTAAACAAGGCAAGAATCAGGTTCTGAAAAGCGGAAGCGAAGGAAAGGAAGAAAACAGTTGAAAGGCAAGGCAGTGCACGGATGAAGCTGCTTTCCTTGTTGAGGTAGGAATGAAACTGAAAGAAAGGGCGACTCCTACTAGGAAGACAGGAAGTAGAAAACTTTTTCCTGCCTCCCTGACTAGAGGGTGGGAATCACCCATCAAGATGACCTCCGCCTCAGAGGGAGAATGGAAGATTTCACTTTTTATAGAGGATATAGAAAAGAAAAAAACCCTTTCTCATAATAGTGTAATTTTCCAAGCTTACTAACATTTATCTTGTCATAATGTATTGTGCTGGGTTCTGGGAAGCGGTGTCACTTCTGGGAAGCAGCGTCACTTCCAGAAGTGACGTCATCATGCATTTCCAGGACTGCGCATATGTCATAATAAAGACTTCCACCACCTCTTTTCCCAGAATAAAAGCCCTGGGTAAAACTATATATTGGAAATGCGTGTCTGCAAACTGGAAACGGAGGAATTTTCTACAACTGGCATGAATGGAGATGTGGAAGTCAACATCTCTCAAATCCAGAACATTTATTTGTAATAAGGAAATAATCTCAACAATAAATACATGAAATTTTGAAACCTTTAAAAACTTGTTTAGGTACCTAAGGCCTAAGATTGGCCTTTCCCCACCATCTTTCTTATCTACAAGAAAACAGAGTAAAACCCTTGGCCTATTTCTTGTATAGGAACAAGCTGAATTGCTCCCTTCTGAAGGAGCTGAGGAACTTCCTTCTCAAGAACAGGAGAGTGGAGAACGGAATGAACAGCAGAACTGAATCTGAAAGGGGCGCACAGAACTCTTAGTACCCTTTTTCTATAATAGAACCCAAGAGTCCTGTGTAATTTTACGCCATGCTGGAAGATAATGGGCCAGCCTGTTACAAAAAGAAGGGGGATTGTCTAGTTATTGCACTCTTTCCCCTTCTGCGGTGGGTCATTTGGTTGCTGTGCAGCCTGTTTGCTTCTCTTTCTTCCACCTGACTGCGTAGAGTTCTGGTGAGTAGAGAAAGGAGGCCTGTAAGTTGGAGGTTGAGAATGATATATATATAAGCGCTCTGGTATTGTGGCTGATAGGACTGCCTCGGAAAATATTTGGGCTTGAAAAGAGCAGATGGAGGGGCAGTGAGACTGACTGATTTTGCTGTTATCTTATTTTGTCTCATCCTATCCAAAGACTCATTGGTTTTGGAGCTAAACAATTCCTTTCCTTCAAAGCGAAGATCTTCCAGCTTGGCCCTCGAATCATGTGGGAGGGCTGAGAAGTGTAACCGCCCTGAGCCCATTCGTGGGGAGGGTGGGGTATAAATAAATAAATAAATAAATGAGTGCCTTCTGAGCACAGCAGCAGATGCAACAGATTGATTGATACATCCACAGAGTAACTCTCTGCATTGAATTTGACTGTTTCAGAATGAATAACCTTGTCAAGGCTTTTTTATCCTCAGGCAAAGCATCCACATTTTGCTGCATAAGTTCCCAGAGGAACATCTGGCAACGGTGCATTAATACCATACAATTAGCTATTTTAAAGGCAATCAAACCTGAGGAATATATTTTTCTTCCTAATCCATAAAGTGTTTGATCTTTCTTATCCAGTGGCGCAGTATGATTTCCAGTTCTGAATCTGGAGGGCAATACCTCTGCTACTAGGGAGTTTGTGGGAGGATGAGTAAATAGAAAATTACACCCATCTTCCCTGACAGGTTCTCTATTTTATGTGAAGATGGTGCTAGTTTCAGCCAGATGTCAGATGCTACGTCTAACAGTTCCTGTAGAACAGGGAAGGCTACAGGTTCAGAGTCACTATTACACAGAACCTTCAAAACATCATCCAATGACTTAGGATCAGAACAGATAACCTCCAATTCCAAAGATTTTGCAATTCTGACAAGTTGCTCATAATATAATTTAGGGTCATCTGACGGAGAGTGGAAGATGATCCCCTATGGTTTCATCAGGGGACAGAGCTGATGCTACATTGGAACCATATTCAGATCTGCTAGGAGTCCGATCATCATCTCTGTCGGATTCATGCCTGTGCTCAGACAGAGGCATTGGAACTAACGTTGATACAGGAACCGGTAAGGAACTAGAGGTTGGAACCACAGGAGCTGATGCTTGCTTCAGATCCATGGACAGTGCATAGTTTCATGGTACTCACAGTGGGTAGTACATAGGTGAAGGTGCCTGTGGATATGGGAAAAACAGTGTTTCATACCTGTAACTGTTGTTCATCTAGGTCTTCTGTGCAGGCACACATGGGACTGCGCACATGCAGGCCTGCCGACTTGGAAGATTTTTATAGCTCAGAACCACGAGGGGACATCCCCGCCTCCTAATGCGCATGCGCGGCTGTCCTTTCCCGCCAAAAAAAGGTTCCTAAGAGGCGGGGCACCCCCAACGTACCCTCAGTCCTCTTTCGCCGCCGACTACAAGGTAAGTACCAAGAGAATTAGCGGGGAAGGAGGGAGGGTATGTGTGCCTGCACGGAAGACCTAGATCAATAACAGTTACAGGTACGAAACACTGTTTTTCATCTGCGGTCTTCCTGTGCAGTCCCACATGGGAGATTACAAAGCTTAAATACCTGGGTGGTAGGTACAGATGCATCATCACAGGAAGATTGATTGTAGGACTGCTGTACCCACTATCATTTCCTTCCTGTCTAGGACGTCCAGAGCGTAATGCTTGACAAATGTGTCCGCAGAAGCCCAAGTCGCAGCTTTACAGATGTCTTGTATAGGGACACCTCTCAGGAGCACTGCTGATAACGCTTGAGACCTGGTGGAGTGAGCATGTATCTCCAAGGGACAAGGTAGGTTAGTACATTTATAACTTAACAGAATAGCTTGCACTACCCACCAAGCCAAAGTTTGAGGATTGGCTCCTATCCCCTTCTTTGGACCAGCAAAACAAACGAAGGTGGGAATCTTTCCGAAAGGGCTTCACCCTATCCAAATAAAAGAGGAGAGCCCTGCGAACATCTAGGGCATGAAGGGATCTCTCTGCCTCTGAAGAGTGATCCTTGAAAAACACAGGTAGAGAAATTTCTTGAGATAGATGGAATTTGGATACCACTTTGGGTAAAAACTCTATCTTTGTTCTTAGGACCACCTTATCAGGGTGAACACTCAAATAAGGAGGATCACATGAAAGAGCTGCTAACTCGCCCACCCTCCTGGCAGACGTGACAGCCACTAAAAACGCTACCCTAAACGAAAGTAAATTCAGAGGGCAAGTAGCTAAAGGTTCAAAGGGCTTGGAAAGAAGCTTAGTCAACACCAGCGGCAACGACCATTGAGGCACTAACACCCGCACTGGGGGAAACAAATTGTTGAGCCCCTTCAAAAACAGTTTGGATGTGTAATGGGAAAACACAGTCCTTCGATCAACTGGGGGATGGAAGGCAGAAATCGCAGCCATATAAACTTTAACGGAAGAATTAGACAATCCAGATTGTTTAAGTCCCCACAAAAAATCCAGAACCTCAGAGAGGGAGGAGGTCAGAGGGGCAACCCCCTGACCCTTTCACCACTCCGTAAACTTGTTCCATTTCAGGGAGTATGATTGCCTAGTGGACAAACAACGGGCATTCTGGAGTACATGAATTACACCCTCAGAGAAACCCCGTCCTGCAGAATCAGCCACGACGTCAGTCTGAGTATATGTACTCTGTGATGAAGCACCCCCTGAAAGGACAGTAGATCCAGTTGATCCGGGAACTGATGCATCCAACAGTGAAGTCTCAGAAGGGTGTGAAACCACAGCTGCCACGGCCAGTAAGGGGTTATCAAAATGGCTGATGTTCTGTCCATCTGGATCTTGGAGATTACCCTGGCTAACCGGGGGAATGGGGGAAATATGTAGAGAAGGTGACCTGACCAAGTTAACTGAAACGCATCCCCAAGAGACTCGAGGCCGACGCCTCCTCTGGAGCAATAACGGGGAGTCTTGTAGTTCTCCTCTGAGGCGAAAAGGTCTAAGTCTGGGGTCCCCCATTCTGCAAAGACAGGACGCAAATACTTGTCGTGAAGAGACCATTCGTTGTTGTCACCCCCCAGTCTACTAAGGTGGTCAGCCGTAACATTGTCCACACCCGGTATATGAACTGCTACTAGCCAAACAGAGTGATCAATGGCCCAATTCCAAATCTTCATCGCCTCTTCGCATAAAGCCAGAGACATCGTGCCCCCTTGTTTATTTAAATAAAACATAGTGGTGATGTTATCTGTAAGGATTTGGACTGTCTTACTATGTACTAAATCAGAAAAAGAAATTAAGGCATAGTAAACAGCACGTAACTCAAGGAGGTTGATATGCTCTGAGCATTCCGACTCTTCCCACAAACCATGAGCGTATGAGCCCTGACAATGAGCACCCCACCCAAGGGTAGATGCATCGGTGGTGACTGACAGGTCTGGTTGCCTATAACCAAAACCAATTCTCCCAAACAGGTTAGAATCCTGCTACCACCAGTCCAGAGATAAAAGAACTTTGCGAGGAATACTAAATTTCCTCCGTTGGGAGTCCCTCTCAGGGAAAAAGGTCCTAGAAAACCAAAGTTGTAATGGTCTCATTTTAAGCCTTGCTAGGGATATCACAGCTGTAGTGGTGGCCATATAACCCAAGAAGACTTGAATAAGTCTGGCCGGTTGGAACTGGCATCTCTTAAATTTTTTGACAAGTGCCTTAATCTTATCAGCCCTGTCCAAGGGAAAAAACCTGCATCCTGGGAACCATCGATAACGGCCCCGATGAATTGGATAACCTTAGCTGGGATAAGCTTCGATTTCTTCTGGTTAACGAATAACCCCAGCTTTAAGCAGGTAGTCAAAGTGATCGAGACCTGATTGGTTACGTCCTCCTCTGACTGACCCACAATCAGCCAGTCATCAAGGTAGGGAAAGATACAGCAACCCTGAGTTCTGAGGAAGGCAATTACCACTGCTACACATTTGGTAAACACTCTGGGGGCTGTGGACAAACCAAATGGGAGAACTCGGTACTGAAAAATTCGAGTACCATAGGTGAAACAAAGAAACTTCCTATGCTCAGGAAAAATTGAGATGTGGAAGTAGGCATCTTTAAGATCTAGAACTTGGACTTCCGGTTTGGGAATATGGTGGTCTGACGCAGCTCAGGGAGCTCGGCTGTCCGAGCTGCTGTTTGTGAGGGCTAGTGGGGTGCAAGATCGCCCACAGCCCCCTGTTCTCAGGCGGAGAACAGGCAAGAATGCTCAAGACCCCGAGAGTGCGTTTGATCTCAGCTGTGGGAGGGGATCTACGCAATGATCTCTCATCCAGCCTTGAGGTCCCGCTCTAAGAAGGGTGGCAGAGATCTCTGCAGCGGCTTTGGAGTCATTGATTTGACATAAGACCATCATACCCAAGCTTCAGTAACTAATTTGGACTAATTTGAGTAAAGAAACAGTGATTACAACCCGTGAAGAAATTAGTATGGTAAAGATTGCTCTCTCTCTTTTGAGTTAAAATTTGACAAAACGAACTTAAGTTAAGTGGAGGAAAAAAACGGGAATGCTTTAAAACCCTATTGGTTATTTTTCGGCAAATGAACTAATAAAATAGAAGCTTTTATAGAAGAATTAGAGCGAAAAAAGGACTATTGTTTACATACCTGCAGGTAATAGAGTGACAGGCTAGAAGCGGCTGTCAAAGGGCAGACCGGAAAAAGGAAGTACGCCATTTTCGAAAAGGGAAAGGGCAAGACTTCATCACAAGCGGAAGTGGGCCATCTCAGAGAAGGGCAAGGGCAGAATCTTCAATAAAGAACCATAGAGAAAAGACGCCCGCCATCTTGGATATTGGAAGAGCTAAAACGGTGAAGAACTAGACGAAAATAAACTTTTAAACTTTGAAAATAAACTATCTACACCACGGAGCTACGGAAAAGAGCAGACTCGTGGGAGTGAGGTAAAGCAAGTCCCACGATGTCAAAAAAGGAGTGGCAGTCGGTATTGGATAGCCTTGATAAGAAAGTGGTGGAGGGAAATAAAGAGATTAAAGATATGATCAAAGAGATGGTAAAAGATTTGAAAGAGACTTTTAAATTAGAGGTGGCAGAACTAACAAAGAGCATCGATGAAGAAAGAGTTGCAAACGACACAGCAGAAAGTTAAACAAGTGGAAGATGTAACTGACAAGTTGTCTTCTTCTCTTAAGACAGAGACTAAGGGTTTGAAAGGAAGGATGGCCGTGATGGAATGTAAACACATGGAAAAACAATTCAGATTTCGTGGAGTCCCGGAGGTAGAAGGAAAATCAACCCAAGAGCAAATTTCAGAAATATTGGCAGAATTTTTAGGCAAGGAATTGGAGGAGGTTGCAGTTCTAGATGTGGCGTACAAAATCAACTCAAGATTTGCAGCTCAAAGAAACCTACCAAGAGATATGATTGTGCAATTTACTACAAAAAGAGTAAGAGAGGATATTGTCAGTAAGCAATTTCAAAGCCCTCTGGAAATTGGCGGAAAAAGGGTGAGAATAATGAAGGAATTGCCCAGGGAAGTTTTGCTGGATAGGAAGAAATATAAAGAACTGGTGCAAATGTTGAAAGAGTTGAACATCAGATATAGATGGGAGATACCAGAGGGTTTGAGTTTTGAATTCCAAACGGTTAGGAAAATCATCAGATCTGGACATGAGATAGAGATGTTTCTGCTTGATAATGAAAAAGACTTACCTAAAAGATCTAGAATTTGACTATGGAATGTAAAATAATATCTTGGAATGTAAATGGACTGAATTCACCGTCTAAACGCAGAACTATTTTCCATTGGCTATACAAACAGTATTGTAATATAATCTGTCTACAAGAGACCCATATTAAGAGACAAGATGTGAAGTATTTAAAAAATGTCAAATTGGGGAGAGAATTTGTTGCTGCATCTAAGCAAAAAAAGAGAGGAGTTGTTCTGTATATTAAAGATGAGTTGCCACCAAAATTTGTATTTAGTGATGCAGAAGCCAGATATATAGCGGTGGAAATCATTTGGAAGGGAAAAAAAATATTGATGATTGGGATTTATGCACCAAATGGTGCTAAAGATAATTTTTTCAAAGACTTGCAGAAACAATTAGATGGATTAACTTACTCACAAGTAATCTTGGCAGGTGATTTTAATGGAGTTACGAATATAAATGATGATAAAAAAACAAAAGGTGCTAAAAAAAAGGGGGACTATTGCCAACATCTTTTTTCGAAATTAAGGATCAGGAAAACTTGGAAGATGTCTGGAGAAGAAGTAATCTTAAAGTAAAACAATACACCCATTATTCGGCTAGGCATTCGACATTATTAAGAATTGATATGATCTGGGCCGCTAAAGACTTGGCTATATGGACTAAAGATGTTGAAAAAATGCCCAAAGTAGGCTCAGATCATAATCCAGTTATGTGGAAATTTGGGAAAAGCACCAAAAGACGGTGATGGAGAATAAATGAAGATTTGCTGCAACAAGAGGGAAATATAGAGGTATTAAAGAAGGAGACCAAATTCTTTGTACAGTACAACCTAAATAAGACTGTTTCGACATATAAAGTCTGGGATACATATAAAGCGGTTATTAGAGGAGTATTAATGGACTTAAATGCAAGAGACAGAAGGAAAAAAGAAGAAAAGAGGAAAGAAATTGTGGATAGCATCCAAATTAAGGAACAGCAATTGAAAAAAAGACCAGGGAAAAAGAAAATTTATCAAGAAATAAAAGTTTTGCAAGAACAACTAAAGGCATTGGAGAATAAGGAGCTGGAATGGGAGTTGAAGAAATTAAACCAAAAATCATTTGAAGGTGCGAATAAACCTGGGAAATATTTAGCGTGGTAATTGAAAAAGAGAAGGGAAAAAAAGGTGATAACTAAGATTCAAGAAGAAGGGAAGATGTTAATGGCCCAATCAGCTATAAGCAGAGCTTTTTTAAAGTTTTATGCAAAATTGTATAAAAAGAAAGAGGTAAATTTGGATGCCATTGAGCAGTATTTGAGTAAAATTAATTTACCAAAGTTATCAGAAAAATGGAAGGAAAAGTTAAATGCTGAAATTACAGCGATGGAAATAAAGGAGGCGATACAGTCGATTAAATTAGGAAAGGCACCAGGACCAGATGGAATTACGGCTACATTTTATAAAGTATTAGCAAATGAACTGGTGCCTTTCCTGAAAATAGTGATGAATGAAATTTTAAAAGGGCAAAGGGTTCCAGAATCCTGGAATGAAGCTAATATATCACTGATACCAAAAGAAGATCAGGATTTGAGTAGTGTTAAAAATTATCGACCTATTTCATTGTTGAATAACGACTATAAAATATTTGCGAAGATTTTGGCGGAGAGGTTAAAAGAATGGCTCGCTGAGTTTATTTCAGAGGAACAAGCAGGTTTCCTTCCGAATAGACAAATTAAAGACAATTTAAGAACTGTAATACATGCGATAGAATATTACGATAGACATTGTGAGAAAGAAGTTGGTTTCCTTTTTGTTGATGCAGAGAAAGCATTCGATAACTTAAACTGGGATTTTATGTTCGCCACAATGGAAAGACTGCAATTGGGAAATGAATTTATTCAAGCGGTGAGAGTGATATATAAAGACCAATGTGCAGCAATTGTAGTAAATGATGATTTAACTAAAAAGCTGGAAATAAGAAAAGGTACAAGACAAGGATGCCCATTATCTCCATTGTTGTTTATTTTGATTTTGGAATTGTTATTGATCCAGGTAAGAGAAGATGATGCCGTAAGAGGCATAAAGATCAGGGAATTCACTTACAAGGTCAGAGCTTTTGCGGATGATGTGATGGTTATTGTGGAAGATCCAATACAAAATATGCCAAAGTTGCTTGACAAGATAAAGGAATTTGGAGATTTGGCTGGATTTTATGTGAATAAGAGTAAATCAAAGATATTATGTAAGAACATGGTCAAACAAAAGCAACAAGTATTGATGGAAATTACTAACTGTGAAGTAACACATAAAGTAAAGTATTTAGGAATTGAGGTTACTGCAAAGAATATTGATTTATTCAAGAATAACTATGAAAAGTTATGGCAGCAGATAGATAGAGACTTGATTAAATGGAACAAACTAAATCTGTCATGGCTGGGAAAAATTGCTGCAGTAAAAATGAATGTGTTACCACGGATTATGTTCTTACTACAAACAATACCAACAATTAGAGACAGTAAGCAATTTGAAAAATGGCAGAGGAAAATATCAGACTTCATATGGGCAGGTAAGAAACCTCGAGTAAAGATGAAAGTTTTATGTGATGCAAAAGAAAGAGCTGGACTGCAATTACCAAATATCAGACTGTACTACGAAGCCGTTTGTTTGGTGTGGCTAAGAGACTGGATGTCATTGGAGAATCGTAAGCTTCTGACCTTGGAGGGTTACAAGAAATTGTTTGGTTGGCATGCCTATATGTGGCAAGATAAATTAAAAGCGGATGCTATGTTTTTACATCATTATATTAGGAGAAGCCTCTTCACGATTTGGAAAAAGTACTTTGGGGGAAGGTACTCCTGTTTGGGTGGTACCGTTTGAAGTGATTGACCCGAGAGCTATTTATAATAAAGAACAATGTTTGCCATATAAAGAGATATTGATAATGGAACAAAATAAGACTAGAATTAAAACAGAAGAAGAGTTATCTTTACATTATGGATGGTTTCAGTACAGACAAATTAAGGATTTATATAACTCGGACTGTTCAAAAGGGGGAATTAGATGGAAAGTCTCGGAGCTGGAGGAAAATATACTACAAGAAAATAAGAAGAAGATATCAAAAATTTATAAAATACTTTTGAAGTGGTATACAGAAGATGAATCTGTTAAAGTCCAGATGGTGAAGTGGGCTATTAACTGTCAGAGAGATATAACAATGGAATCATGGGAGTATCTGTGGAAAAATACATTAAAAATTTCAACTTGTACTAATATTAAGGAGAATGTTTACAAAATGATATATAGGTGGTACTTGACGCCTAAAAAATTAGCGTATGGAAATCCCAAGATGTCAGATAAAAGTTGGAAATGTAAAAATCATGAAGGATCATTGTATCACATGTGGTGGACTTGTGAGGTGGCTAAACAGTACTGGGGAGATATTTTAGAAGCGATGAATGAAATTTTGCAGATATCGATAATAAAGAACCCAGAACTGTTGCTACTGAACTTAAATATGGAAGATGTTCCTATGCAATTTAGAACATTAGTATTTTATATGACAACAGCGGCAAGAATATTATACGCGCAGAAATGGAAGGTGCAAGAAATACCATCTATTGAAGATTGGATACAAAAATCGCTGTACATGGCAGAAATGGACAAAATGACAAGGCGACTGAGAGATCAGAATTTAGAAGAACTTTTTAACGAATGGGGGAGGTTAAGACAATATTTAGAGAAGAAGTGGGATGTAAAGGGAAAATTGTGGCAATTCGAGAGTTACTAAATTTGGAGATTAAGAGAGATGAATCTTTACCTGATAAAGGGAAGTTTTAATTATGGTTAGTTTAAGATTAAAATCAGATTTGAAATCAATGGATATTATTTAGTATAGTAAAGTAAAATGTTATAATGACATGTAGAAAGAATAGATAAGTAAGGAATAGATTTTGTTATTGGGTTGGAAAACTGTTGGAAGTCTCAGAAAAAGGGGGGGAGGGAAAGGGTGGGGGAACATAGAGATTAAGGTTTTAATAGATAAATGTTAATTGTAAAATATGCTCACCTAATAAAAAATTTTCAAAAAAGATCTAGAACTCCAAACCAAGAATCAGAGGGTAACAAGGTTAGGACCATTTGCAGGATGGTCATCTTAAACTTTCGGACCTTTATAGATTTGTTCAATTCCCTGAGATCCAGGATGGGGCGAAGACCCCCATCCTTCTTATCTATTACAAAAAGGTTAGAGTAAAAACCAAAGGGGGAAGAAGAAGGAGACACTTCTTCGATAGCCCCCTTCAATAATAAGGCTGATGACTCTGAAACCACGCCCGGTTGAGGCATCTGGGAAGAGAAAACAGGGAGCCGGAGACCAGGCCACTGAACAAACTCAATTTTATAACCAACTTTAACCAATTGTAACACCCAAACTTCTGAAGTAATGTTACACCATTCAGAAAAGAAAAGAGACAGCCTGTCCCCAAAATAGGGGTCAGTCCCCTGTGTCAGAATTGCTTTTGGGCATGTCCCGACTGCTTGGGTTGGTGCTGGTTATTTCCCTGCCTATTCTTATTGCCCTGTCTCCTCCTCTGGAAGGTAGATTGCGGGCTTTGGTATTGACGCTGAGGTTGGAAACCATACCCATAATAAGGGTGGTAGCGTTGTTGATGGTTCCTGGTGTAGGATCTATATTGAGGGCGACCAGGCTGGTGTTGGTGTACCACGCCATAAGATCGAGCCGTCAGTCTGTCTTTACATTTCTTCGAAAGATATTCATCTGTTCTATCAGAGAACAGGTTTTGTCCTTCAAAGGGGAGATCTTCCACTTTGGCCCTCGTCTCCATAGGTAAGGCAGTGGTCCTCAACCAAGCAAACCTTCGCAACACAAGAGCGGACAAGAGTGCCCTGGCAGAGGTGTCAGCCATATTCCTGCTCACAGTGATTTGGTGATGCGATAGCCGAACCGCCTCTTCCTGAATAACTCTAAGGAAGATCCTCTGATCCTCCGGCAATTGAGGCACGAATGTCGCTACCTTTGTCCATAGTAGCAATTGGTAGGTGGCCATCATTGCGGCATAATTGGCAATTTTAATGCCAAATGCCGTTGACGTATAAACCTTCCTGGCCAGGGAATCGATCTTCCTACTGTCTTTATCCGACGGAACCGATAAAGAGCCTTGCTTGGGTTTCGCTTGCATATCTTCCGTAACAAGAGAAGGAGGTGGTGGATGGAGAGAGAGGAACGGACACTGTTTGTCTTTAACTCTATACAGGTTTTCTATTTTCTTGTTAGTGGCAGGAGTAGAGGCAAGTTTCAGATTTAACCCTGAAAGAAGTTCCACGAAGCCTTCGATCATGGGAAAAGCAATTGTAGGAGTCGATCCAGCATACATGTGTTTCAGGATCTTGTCTTTCAACCGTGGTTCCGAGGAAGCCACCTCGATTTCCAGCTCATTGTAGGTGCAAAAATCCTCAGTCGGAGAAGCTTCCTCCGATGGGCCAATCGCTCCATCAGGCGACTCCGATGGGGGGGGGAGTCATAAGGCTTCTCATAGGGAGCATAAGCGTCATATTCGGTGTCAGAGAAGCCCGGGGTCCGTCTGGATCCCCCTGGGGAACTAGGACGTAGGGACGGCGAGCGAGAGCGTCTCCTGGTTCCATGGTCGGAACCATAGGATCCTTCCCTGTAATAACGATGCCTGGTCGAGTAAGGACTATATCTGTCAGTGCGGCGTGATCTCGAACGATGTCTGTCTGCACAAGAAGAATGCGAAGACCATGAGTCATGAGAAGGTGAACGAGGTATTCCCGATGGAGTCGGGGGCTTCTCGATCATAATTACATCTGATTCCCGGGATCTTTCGGACGCCGGGGTTCTCCTAGGGGAAGCTGCGTCCCCGGAGCCACGATGACTCCTAGTAGGTGGCTCGGACTCAGAAGCACCCTGCTGACTGTGCTGAGGGGTGATGACGCTCTCAAGAACTTGTCTGTCCGACTTAGAAGACAGATGCTTTCTTTTCCTTTTCTTTTCCAGACTCGGCTCCACCGAGGTTGAGGAGTGTGTCGGCTCTGACGGTTTTCGCGAGGTGCTGTGACGGTCCGATAGCGATCCACTCCGAGAGGTTCTCGGTTCCGACGGGGCGATGGAACTTTCCCTCCTAGCCTGATCACCCGACAAGGAACCAGGTGGTTCCGAAGCAGGTGTCGACCTCGAGATCGGATCCGAGGGAATAGGAGGAGTTGGATCCGAGGAGCTCCGAACCAACCTCGTCGGACTCGGTGGTCTTGGATCGGTCGGAGCAGGAGACTGGCAGGAGCATGGTGACTTCTACGAAGATTTTGAAGCCGGAGTGGTGGATTTCTCAAGCGGGGGGGATTTGCCCAGTACAGGTGGATCAGTAACCACCATCGTGCGTCGCCGTAAATACGCTTGAAGTCTACCCGACCTCTCTGCCCTGGCCTTCAGGGTGAAGGTGCGGCAGTACTTACATGCCTGCGGATTGTGGGTTTCTCCCAAACAGTACAGGCATTCGGAATGACCGTCCGATTTTGTCATTTTTCGATCGCAAGAGGAACACCTCTTGAATAGTGCTTTATCCGACATCTTCTAGATCACGATGAAACACTTTCCGAAGAGCAGAGTTAGCAAGAACCTCTCAAGTCGGCGGCAAAAGAGGAACTGAGGGTATGTCAGGGGCGCCCCGCCTCTTAGGAGCCATTTTTCGGCGGGAAAGGACGGCCGCGCATGCGTGTTAGGAGGTGGGGATGCCCCCTAGTGGTTCTAAGCTATAAAAATCTACGAAGTTGGCAGGCCTGCGCGTGCACAGTCCCATGTGGGACTGCACAGGAAGACCGCGGATGAACTATTGTTCCTGTTCCATGGAAAAGGCAGAGGCTGGTTAGGAGATTGCCCTGGCTCCTCCATCTCTCAGTTGTTTTGTTCTGTTCCCTATGAGCCCACAATGGTGGCAGGGAGTCAGGAGGGACAGAAACTATATCATCCTCTGAAGAGAGCTCCAGTTCCACTAGCCTTTCAGCAGAAGGAGTATGCGGAGGAGTGGAAAAAGCCAAGCCAGATGCTCTGTCGGACCTGTGTTACTTATGAGGTGATCTATGACCAGTGGAATTTTTGCTTGCATGCTTTTTTCTTTTTGGCTTTTTTCGTAGGCAGTTCCAATGATGCAGGTGGAACCAAAGCTGATCTCAGCTCTGAAGTGCAGACTGGATCCAATGGGAGAACGGGTGGCACTGAAGAGGAGGAAGTGGGTGTGTAAGTCCTCTTGTCCATTTCCTCGTGCTTTGAAGGCTGTTCAGGAGCCCCAAGGCCTTCTCATAAAGGGATACTTTAAGTCTAGCCACCCATTCACTGCAAGCCTTGGGGGTGAAGTGCTTGCAGACCCTGCAGGTCGCGACATTGTGCCCTTCCCCCAAGCAAATAAGGCACAAATCATGCTTATCTGAGAGAGCCATTTTCATGCTACATTTGCTGCATTTCTTAAAGAGACCATTGTATTGAAACAATTTTATTACTTATTCAACAACTTTTCTTCACAGAAAAACCAATCCTGAGGTGATGTTTCTGGAGTGGAAAGCAAACACATCTAACCTCCACGACAGTGAAGGAGAGACTGAAGGAGTAGCGCACCCCCCCCCCAGTCACATGTTAGTTTTGGCGGGAAGGACTGGCTTACATCAAGGGGAGGGGGAATGCTCTGCATGTTTAGGAAAGCTCTAGAAAAGCTAGTCAGACTGAACCTCTGAGGTTGACCTGTGCCTGTGCAAAGACACGAAGATGAATCAACAGATTCTCCAATGCTTAGTTCTTTGAAAAGTAGAAACTATACCTTTAGTCTATTGGCACATTGATTATGTGTTCGTATGTCTGTCACTTTCTTGGTCAAACTGTTTAATTTTCATTATTTGTTTAAATTTTATTTTAAAAATGTATATCCCATTGTTCCACAATGCTAAGGCAGCTTAAAACATATACAGGTAAGCATATAGTTAAAACACATAATTACCTTCTTGAGGGGGATAGTCTGAATCCACTCCATGGAGTTCACATCAAATATATCAACTGCATTTTCACTATATACTGAGAGGTATGGGGCATTGTAACCTATGAAAAAATACCAATACATCTCTTGGTAAAATGAGTTTAGTATTAATCAGATTATAATGAAGAGGTTCATGGTATGTAACCTCTGTAGATAACTTCAAGTGCATTTTCTGGTTGGATCCAAAATTGCCTTAAGGTTCACAGCTACATTCTTTATATGAGTGGATGAACACCTATAGATCCACCTCGTGCAATAAAATCTAGACTAGTTTTACTCATTATAAGTTAACTTCTTCAGCAGCTTGGCCCTCCTACTTCTTCACAAGGCTGGAGAAACCATATGGTTTAAGCATGAACTGAGAACAAAAAACTGTATGTAAGTAAGCTTTAAATCCTACTAGGATATACACCTGCAGAAATGCTGGGGATACTTTTTGCTGTTTGGTAGGTTTTCTGCTTGATCTTAAAAATTCCTATACATTTCTGATTTGCTTTTTTATAGTATTTACTTTTTGCATTTACTTTTTGAATATCAATCTGTGCCTTTGACCACTGACTCTGCACAACTTTTATATATCTATCAGGTTCTTTGTCACTTAATACTGGGTTTTGTTTTTATGAAAGTATTAAACAGGTGTTGACAAGAGTTTAAAAGACAGAGGATTGCATTCAAAGGTTATGCCTAGGGATGTCACACATTTCTTAGCAAACTTGTTCAGCGGTTGAAACTACCTGGTTCGACATACACAATAAGAATGTGAGCTGATCAGGACATGTTCAGGTTACACTGAGCTACTTGACCTGCCAAACAAGTTTGCAGCTGCCTGGTGATCAGAAGCTGAATCACAGCTGATTGAGGGATCAGCTGTGAGACATGTTCTGATCCACCACCACCACCCCCAGCAAAATAGTTACACAGTGAAAAAGTTGCAAAGGAGAAAGGGCCCATTTCTCTCATCAACCTCCAAGCTGAGCAGGGATAGAAGCAATGTTTTTGATCCCTGCATTGCAAAAGACATGACGAGGTTGACAACAGGTGAACAGCCTGTTAATTAATTGACTGCCTGATCACCACTGGCAAATTGACAGATTTTTAAATAGCCCTAGTTATACTGGTGGAACAGCATGGCATTTATACTAGCAGAACCTCAACTGAAAGCGGAAGGCAGGCTATTTTTGCAGGTTTCTACCGCCTATTGCTGTTCTCAACCTCCTTCCCTGCTATTTGTGACACCCAAGAGAAAACTTTCAAGGGTCTCAGTGGGCTGGAGTAGGAGTGGGAGGCTGGAAACTCCCATTCTGCTTTCCATAATTTGGGCTCTAACCCAAAGAGTTTTAAGATTCAGACGTCTTCAGCCTCCTATTTCAATATTAATGTGGGGGCAGCTAATAGCTTTCTTTAAAAAGTTTTGAGCCCTAGGTGGGGTACAAGAAAGACAGCCCATCTGGGAGTGCAGAGTTCTGTCATGGTAAAGCATTCTGCATGTTTGGAAGAGAAAGAAAGAGCAAAGTGTGGTAGCTACATGGCCAACCATGCATGCCTCTGTATTCAGTGGTTATGAAAGTAACTCAGAGGATCCTTGCCATGTGAATTCAACTCAAAGCTAGAAAATGTATAGTATCCAGAACATGACTTGGAGGATCATCTGAACAGAGACAGCAAGTAATTTAAGTATGCATACTAAAAGGCTGTATCAGTGCCTAGTCCCATGCAGCCTCTTAACGACCTATGTAAACAACACTGGCTTGTTTATTATTATAAAAATAAAAAAGATGTTCTGCAAGCTATTAGCAGAAAATAATGTGAATGGAATTAACACACTGGTGAGACACTTACAGGCAGAAGAAGGAGTTGCAGGCCACATCAGTTCCTGTTGCCTCGACCTTCGGCCTTGGCAGTCCACATAAACCCCCACGCTGCTAAAACACAGCAGGTATTCCTTATTTGAGATTTCAACTGCACAGGTGGCATCAGATGGCTGTTGTGCAATGAACGACAATGTGTGATCATCTGAGTGAAGCAAGCTATGTGGGTTTCCTTCTCCATGCAAAGGGTATTTTAAGAATCCTGATTGGTAGCCCACACAGAGCCGCTCACTAAAGATTGCCATCCACTGGACATTCCCAGCCACTTGAATCTCTTTAATCTTTTTGTGACGTGACTTGCTGTGATTTAGTTCATAGCAGAGGACCTGTCTTTTCATTGCCACGCACAAGCAAGTAAGGGCTCCATGGCGCACTTGTCCTGAAACTATAGTCTGACAACCTTTCGTCTCTGCCAGTTTATAAAAATCAGTCTCTCGTCCATCCAGGGCTGTCATAGGAAATAGCCGTACATGACGGTTTCGTCCTGAGATCACTGCAATAAGTTGTTCACTTGGGATGAGCTCAATCTGATGGACTTTTTTATTGTCACCAACACGAATTATTTCTGCAAAAATTGTTAAAAATTCAGGTGAGTATATCTTGCACACTGACGTTAAACCACATTATGAAGAGAAACTATTAATGCACCACTAAATTATTTTATCTTGAAACCTACAGAATGGCTTGGATCTAAACACAGGTTTCTGCCAGTGGAAGTGCCCTTTCACTGGCAGAAGGGGAGGCATGATTTCCATCAATTCCACTCTCCTGCTTCAGATGCCATCATCTCCTGCACTGCTCCTGGGAGGTTTTCTGACTGTACATGAAGGCAGTGGACTGCAGTGGGAAAGGGGAGGTAGAAAGACTCTCTGATTCTCCACTTGCACTACTTTAGATCTGAGCCATTGTCTCAAAGCATCAGTTCAAAAGACTGTTTGCATTTTGCTTTATTATGCCTCTCATTTTTCTGCAGGTTATCAGTACTGAAACAAAAAGCAGATATTCTTTGTGTATAAATGACATGTTCAATGTTCATCCTGTCCTAGGAAGTACTCATTGTGCCTTAGTACTACACAATCTTGATTTTCTAGAAACAGGTTTTTATTCTTGTTAGCTGCACTGAATGGAACCATGCATAGGAGAGCAAGCTGGGTTGCAATCTGCCAGTGCAATACAAAGCAGATTGGGGTTGGGTTTTTTTTGGTAAATGAAAAGTATACAAAACTGCTTGATTTTTCAACTCACAGACAGAGGCAGCACAGTTAACATCTATTAAAATAAACTCCAGAATCTTAAACCAATACAAGAGTGATTGAACAAAATGTTCAGCTTATTTGAACTACCCACATTTCAAACATAAACCATGTACTCTTACCATCCTTGGTGACATGTACAACAAATAATCCTTCTTCGTTGCCTAGGGCTATTCTTTCATGATCTGCAATAGTTAAAAAAAAATCTAGTTGGACAGATGCTGAATAATGGAAACAAACAAGAATGAAAACAAAAACAGATGAACGATTTCAGTGATTGGAAGAAAACAGAATTTTCCCTTGTTCTTTTCAGGGATAAAAACAATGACATTCTAACTTCTTCTGTTAGCAGAACCAGTAAAGTAACATAATAGTTAAGAGAACAACCACAACCCAAACAACCACATTATGTATTTATTTTAAGATCAAATATTCACCTATGATTTCTGCTGCCTGTGTCGTTTTAATGAGAGGCAAGGTGCTGTCATAGGCCTCTTTGGGAACATAAACTGAACGATCTTTGAGCTTGTTCTTCTTTAAAATCCTGTGTAACTCATTCAAGACTCCTACCCATTTGCTCTTTTCATTCTCACTGTCAGCCAGGATCAGGATTGAACATTTGTTACTAGATGCCGATAGTTGGGAAGCTGTAACCTGGAAAAGCACACATTTGTGTTTAACTGTTTATGTAAGATGGAAAAATAGCTGCTTTGGCATTTATGATGCACAAATGCTTCTATGTATCTTTGTATACTGTGGATAATACACTGAGAAGTTTCATATACAGGATACATTCCAAAGTTTACCAAGGCAAATAAGGAACATTGGAGAAAAGAAATCTTTATTTCTATTTCTTAGCTAAAAGGAGTTCAAACAGGCTGCTGTCACTTTGCTAGAAGATTATAACAGAGATAATAACATTTTGTTTAGAGTAATGAACTTCTGTAACATGATACCAATGAAAAACATGACTTCCAGAGGTCCTGTTCAGAGAAGCATATTTTCTACTTGACACAAAAGATTTGCATGCCTCAGGCACATACCTGTGCCACCTTCCTTTTGTGTTAAATGCACGTCTCCTTTTCTTAAAAAATAAAGTCACAAAAATGCCTTCTAACAGCATTTGGAATATAATTCTTGCTCATCCTTGCTTCATACCCAAACCTATACTCACATGTGCCTGTCTATGTAACTCAGGTATCTTCAACATGTTTTTTTAACCAGTATATACTGATGAAAAAATTAAAACACAAACAAAAGTGGAGGATCTGCAAGGACTTGCCGGGGAATCTCATTTTCCTCTCCTCCACTATTTTCTTTTTCCCTTTCCTGTAAGCCCCCATAGCCTCTCCCCATTTCTTGCTTCCTTCTCCAACACACACACACACAGACCAGCCAACCTACCTTTATCTTCCCCCTCCCCCCGTCTTCAGCTTTCCCTTCCTTCCCATGGCAGCCTCTCCCAGGGAGAAAACTGTGCAGTTCCATCCACTGGCCTAGCATAGGCCCAGTTGTGCAGTGCTGGCCACCAGGCTGCACTCAATTGCACACTGGGGAGTCCACTAGGATTTGTAGGGGGCACCTCACTTTCCCCTGTATCCTCCTCCCCACAGAATTTCCTCTTTCCCTCCTACTGGCAATGCCCAGCCACACCTATCCCTGCTTCCTTCTCTCCTTCATGCCCACCTACCAATCTACCTTTTACCTGCCTCCCATCTTTAACTATATTCATTTACTACATTTATACCGCACCTTTCTCCACAATGGGAACCCAAGGCAGCTTAAATATTCTCCTCTCTATTTTATTGTCACAACAACCCTGTAATGTAGGTTAGGCTGAAAATGTGTAACCTAGCCCATAATTATCCTGTAAGCTTCTATGGCAGAGTGGGACATCAAAGCTGGGTCTCCCAGATCTTAGTGTAAAACTGTAACCACAACACTACATTTGGTGTTGTGCAGTGGCTCCTGTTCAACAGTAGCAAGTAGCCAGGCCAGAGTGAATTATGGAAGTTGCACAGATGGTGCTTCAATTGTTTGGGGAGTTTTTAATCCCAAAATGCATTATTTTAGAATTCGAATTTTTCTCCAAACCTGGGTTTTTTTGTAGAAAGATTGTGTGTTCATGATGCCAGTGACTGAATTTAAGTATTCACAATTTTTGCCATGTTGGGAATTAATATATTGATATCAACACACACAAAACAAAACAAGAATAATTAATAAAGTAAGAAGGATAGGGGAACAGAAACACAAGAAAAAAGGGGACTGGAAAGGATTCCTCCAAAATAAAAAAGGGTTCCCCATGTTTCTTTCAGAAAGATCAATTCCTTTGTAGCCAATTATATCATACCCGCTAAATAAGATTTTATTAAAGCAGGATTAGTTGCTTTCTTGTGGTACAGCATCAGATTTGGACTGTCAAGAAATCCAAGTCTTTTGAGCATCAGGAAGGCTTTCACATTTGTATTAGCATTTGTTTGATACGAACAATCTTTCCAACCATTGTTATTTGGTGAAAGGATATGCATGGTAGAGAGTGGGTAGGTGAAATCCCACTGAGTGCAAAGTACTGTTGCAATTTTGCTATGTGAAATGCTGAAAAACAAACATCTCTGGAAGAGTTGTTAAAACTATTTTTACACACTGTGTCCACTGCTGAATAAATAAGGTTAAGGAGACAGCCCACACTGTAATCTACATTTCATTTAACACCTTATTTTATTACAAGAAGTTTGGGTTCAGTGTGAACAACTTGGAGAGTTAAAAGTAATTTAAAATGTCATTAAAGGAAGTATAATTTTTCAAAACCTGATAAACGGAAATGGAGTGTCAATTACACCAACAGCTTCAGAAGAACATGAAAGCAGCCAAAAACTTTATATGGAATAAATCATGACACTGAGTTCATACAGCATTATTCTTTCAAAACCCAAACAGAATTTGCAATAGAGGTGTGCCAAATGTTCATGATTTTCACTGTTCACATCAAACAACTAAGGAAATTATAAGAAAATCAAAAATATTTTCTAGCTTTTGTCCATTATGTTGACTAAATACAGCTCAGAATGAACTGTGCAAGATCTCGTGACTAATAACAGCTCTACTAACAGTCCCAGAGACTGTGGGGAAAGGTTTACTGAATCTATCACAAAGGGACTCTGCCCTATGCTCAGTGTTGGAAGGAAACTTCCCCAAGTTTTGTCAGACAATCTCTGGGAACTGAACAGCTTCCTTGTTTCTTTGAGCTAGTGGCCTAGCTTGAGGACTGGATGGTTCCCAAAACAGTTAAAATCAACCTTTGGTGGGTTTTGCACTCTTCTTGCCTGCACTTGACAATAAAAAGAAAGATTTCAAAGGGATACAAAAAAGTACAATGAAAAACAGCTACCAGTACTACAGTAGCGAAACTGAAAAGCAGTTTAGCTCATTACTATTTTTATGAAACATGTTCCAACCATATCATGTACTACTTACTCTAAAGATACAGGGGATATCTTTTCGATTTGCATGGATGACATCAGAAGCCAGGACTGAACTGACTGAGAATTCTTCATCCCTTTGGAAAAAGAAAAAATGTTTATCAGGGAGTAGAAATTTATTAGATTTTTGAAAAATTAAAATGCTCTTACTATAGAGCAGCTGAACTTTCATCAAACTGTTTGATTTTCAGTTCAACAAGAACAGTGTTCAGGTACACTGTACTTGAATCTGATTGATTTAAATATGATTAGGTTAGAAAACCTGACACATTTTCTTTTGTCTGAGTATCTGGTTAAAACAGGAATGAGTCAAAATGTCCCCCAACTTTGCCATCCTACCTGCAGACTGTGAAAGTGTGAAGGCACACTGTGGTGAATTGAGGGAGTTACAGATAAGGGAGAAATGTATGCCCCACTGCAAAGGTGTTGCCACGGCATGTTTGTGCAGACCTGGCAAATGTAGTGACCATCTGACTGTCAGGCACTATTCCCCCCTTCCCATTTTTAACTAAACAAGATGTTTGAATGTTGTGGCTTCCTGACAGTACCTTCTGGAAAGGGAGCACTGACAGAAAGCCACATCAGAGTGAAGGCAAGAAATAATTCTTCACACCAGCATCTTGTCTGTCTAAAAAAGAAAAGGAAAAAATGGTACCCAGCAACAGAAGGAAGAGACATGCAAAGACAAAAAGCAAGTAACTGCCCCTACACTACGATGTCTAATTCATCCCATCCTGACAAACTTTAGCTCACTACATTGTAAGTTTAGAATAAAAAATGCTGCCATATTAATGGCCATATTCAGCATGGTGCTAAGTGACATCTAACCATTCATAAGCCTGTGATTTTGAAGGTGCTGAGAATCACAGGGGCTCAGGACTTATCAGAAATAATCACAAATAGTAGCTGCTATTTTCATACACTTACTTGGAGTTAGATTCCATTAAATCAATGGGATATATTCCCAAGTAAATATGTTTATGGTTAGCCTGTTTAAAAATAAAACAACAGATCCATCACCTTCAAGGCTTATGTTCAGAATGATCTGCCTGGTTTAAATTATCTCTGTACATAAAGAGAGAAGAAAGATCACTCTTTACTCTTTCTGCCATACTTTCAACGCAATGAATATTAACGTGTCATCAAAGAGATCAATGTATGCTGTCCTGAGGTCCTTGGAGGAACAGAAGGATAAAATTGTACTAGATAGATAAAAAATATTTGCATATATGCAAACATCCAATACATTTAGACTCAAACAGAATGGATGGTTTGGTGGGATATAGATCACAAGGTTAAGTCTATATTGGTTTTATGTGCATAGTCACTAAGCAAATAAAGGGGGCACACAGGCCAACAAGGCCCACACAAGGATGTCCAGTGCAACAGGTATGAATGGTATGCAGCCAGGGTCAATCTCAGAGCCAAGCTACAAGTGACACCTTGCACAGGTTGGATGCTTGTCAGCTTCCCTCAAGTTTTGATGGGAAACGCAGGCATCCTGGTTTTACAGCTTGGCTCTCCATTACAGCTGCAAGACCAGGATGCCTACATTTCCCATCAAAACTTGAGGGAAGCTGATTCGGTTTCGTTTTCCCGGCCATGTCAGATGCTCCTCTCTGCAGGTCCGGGAGGAAACGTCCGAGCAGCCTGACTGGGCGGTTGACCCGCGAGGATTAACCCCCAGGACTCCCAGTGAGGGAACCAGGGTCTGGAGCGCGGCGGGAAGAACCCCCTGAAAGCAATGCAGGGGGTAAATTGCCCGTTTGCTCCAACGGAGGCCGGCAGACTTGCGCAGCACATCGCGTGCATCCGGGCCATGGAGAACGGCAATAAGCAGATTTAAGGTGAAAACCTGTAAGTAAGCGAATCCCTTCTGATTTCTAAGCATATGCAAAGGATCGGTGGGAGTTGAAGCTAAGAAGGTGCGGATTTCATCCCCTTCACGGAGTTTCAGAACTTAGCTGGCGCCCCCCCCCCTAAGATGGCGACGAAAAAGCAGAGCCCTGCAATGAGTAAATCGGTGATGGCGATGTTACAGGGGAAGGGGGAAACTTTGGAAGAGATGGTCAGACGAGCGGTCTTTGAAGCTATGCAGCCCTTTGTAGCGAAGTTAAATGAAATAGGGCAAAAGGTTGATTCAGTGAAAAGCGAAGTGAAAACCATTAAAGAAACAGCGTCTGGAGCAGAGCAGTCTGCATGCGAAAACGTAGTACTCATGAAAGCAACAAGTAAAGAAGTAAAGCTCTTGGAGAATCAAATAATAGGATTGCAAGTGGACCGTGCCCAAACGGTACTGCGTCTTCAGAATGTAAAAGAGGAGCAAAGTGAAAATTTAAAAGATCTGGTGTCGCGACTTTTGGCGTCATTCGCAAAAGCAACTAAAGAAGAGTTAAAAAGCGATATTTTGGAAGTCCGTCAGACATCTTCAAAGTATGCAATGAAGCGTCAGCTGCCTTGCGAGATTATTATTGACTTTTCATCTAAGAAGACTCGGGACACCATCTTATATAATTCGTACAATGTAGACTTGGACTATTTGGGCAACAAGGTTAAAATATTGAAGGATGTTCCATTGCTGGCTCGTAAAAGAAGATTTAAGTATAAAAGACTTGCGGCTTTCCTGAGGAAATGTGATGTAAAATACAAATGGTTGTTTCCAGAAGGCGTCTGGTTCAGATATAAGGATCAAACCTACAAGATTATATCGGAAGTACAGCTGACAGACTTTTTGTTCAACCATCAGGAGTTTCAGCAAGAAGAAAGTTCAAAGTCTGAAGGGGAAAGTGGGGGGGAGGAGAGAACGAGCGCAGCTGTTGCAGCTGCGCAGAGAGAACTGAGACCGAGACGCAGGGGGCGGGGGGAAGAAGACCTGATCCTGAATATAGTCTGTATTGTATAAGATCTACCAATATGATAGCATATTAGAAAGTTAACTTTAAAGAAAAATTGCAGCATGAAGGGAATACAAGACATGTAGAGTAGTGTGCGTTTTTTGTTTATATGTTGCTCTTCCCTTTTCCCCAGTCCCCCCTTTTTCCCTTATATCTTTGTAGTCTTTTGTAGTTTTTTATGTTAGATATTAAAAATAAAAATTTTTACAAAAAAAAAAAACTTGAGGGAAGCTGACAAGTGTCCAACCTGTGTCAGGCTTCACTTGTAGCTTGGCTCTGCGTCTCCAGCATGTAGAGGGTATATTATGGTTACGTTCTGACATCACAGCAGCAAACTCTGAAACTGGGTACAAACACACTTGCAGCAGAATTGCATACTCTCTTTGCACCTTCCACCTCTTTGATGTTTGCATGAGTGTAGCTTCATTCAAACCTTATTGGACTGATTAAGCTCCAATTCACCTTGACAAACTGGCGTTGTTAAGCAAAGATTCCACAATCTATGGTTGTTGTGGGTTTTCCGGGCTGTATTGCCGTGGTCTTGGCATTGTAGTTCCTGACGTTTCGCCAGCAGCTGTGGCTGGCATCTTCAGAGGTGTAGCACCAAAAGACAGAGATCTCTCAGTGTCACACTGTCTTTTGGTGCTACACCTCTGAAGATGCCAGCCACAGCTGCTGGCGAAACGTCAGGAACTACAATGCCAAGACCACGGCA
Organism: Eublepharis macularius; assembly: GCF_028583425.1. Lineage (NCBI taxonomy): Eukaryota > Metazoa > Chordata > Lepidosauria > Squamata > Eublepharidae > Eublepharis > Eublepharis macularius. Next base: position 181,035,450 of record NC_072790.1, on the reverse strand, counting down.
ATACAGCCCGGAAAACCCACAACAACCATCGTTCTCCGGCCGTGAAAGCCTTCGACAATACATTCCACAATCTGCTGAGGCCCCTAAATTCAGGTATCAGGGCAAACAGGAAGCCTGAATATTTTAAACCAGCTCTGTGTGCTAAGGCAGGGGGGAGCAAGTTGGAAGCGCAAGGGGAACACACAAGGATGGCAACTAGGTGTATTTGTGCCTAATATTAATTTAATCTCAATTTGTTGTGATGTCTGAATCCTAAATTAGCTCAGGGCAAACCAAACAACTTCAGAGAAAGTGATGAGTGTTAACCTGGGTAGAAATGCCTGGTACTCTTCCTCGTAGCATATGGCAACTGATGTTGAACTCTGCTCACCACATGTAAACTCCTTTAGCTACAGTGACAAGGCCCAACTTTGCACAGACAAATGAAATATTCCACAAATAGCACTGATATTCTTCCAACTGCAAGTTATCCAGAAAGATGTTGGTTATGTGAAAATAAACACCAGATCCAATTGTTCAGACATGGATACTTCCATAAATATAATTCCTGAAAAATGTAACTCTGAAGAATTCAAAAGACATTTAATATTAAAACAAAAATACATCACATAGCACTTTTTACCTCATATCAAGAACCTGACTCACTACCACACTGGGCTGCGACGCTTTTCCTTCTGCAATATCATAAAGGAAGAGCTTGAAGTCACAAACAACAGCCAATGCTCTCTGCCATCCTTTCTTTACTCCAGCTGGTTTAGGGACCTGTAACAAAAGTGATTTCACTGATACTCAAATGTAAAATATTTTAATTTATGTCAGTAGTTTCATTCATCCCTGGAAATGCACATTTTAATCTCCAGTAGTTCAAGAGAACATTTATATTAAAATACAAACTAGTTTAACTGCCTTGTCACTGGTTTCCCCGTATCCTGAGACTGCAGCGATTCATTTGAGATCCCTTGGCCTTTTACAAAACTGTAGTTCTCAGGGTTCTTCTTAATTGATTTGAGATACTTATATCCTACCTTATGCCTGGGGTGGCTAACAAATTGCAAGCACATAAAATGCAATAAAATAATCCAACAGCAAAATAAAAAGACGATACATGAGATAAAACAGCACAGCCACATCTGCTAAAATAACACTTCTATCAAATGCCCTTTGAAATCAGATAATTTTATATGCTTTGCTGAGTGCAGAGAGTGAAGACACCCTCTGCATCTACTCTGGTGGGCCAAAAGACTGGCCTTGTCACAGAAACAGTCTGCAACCTGACAGTAGCCAAACAGGCATCCTGAGAGAGGACACCTTGAGGTGAAAGCTGTCTCAAGACAGAGCACAGATGGCATGCCAGGATATGTTGGTAAGGATGAGGGCCCCAGGCTGTAAAGCACTGTTAAATGAATCAGGAATCATACAGGAAGCATTGGACTTATATGTTACACATAGCCGATCCCTGACTAGTCTTGTTTCCACATTTTGCACTAACTGACGCAGGGTGGTGGGTGGGCTGACAGTCAAGCTAGTACAGGTCTGTAGTGCTGTCCTGCCCTACATCACGTTTATGCTGAAATAATATGGACAATAAAAACAAAAGGTTAAAATGAGCTTCACAGTATCTACTGTGAAATGGTCTCTCTTACTGCTGTCATTTACACACTAAAAAAACTGTATGAGAAATGAACCCTCCCAAGCAATGTAACGTTTCACTTTAATTTACTTAACAAGAAAATACTACTCTCATGCTAAGAAACTCAATTTTCCATTACTTACTCGGACATGCCCTTCATAAGCAGTTCCTATGCCTTTCTGTGGGTCAATCCCCAAAGGACCCTTGGTCTGTTCAGGTGGGATAGGACACACTGCTGGTGCCTTATCTGCACAGGTCACATGGCATGAAAATCCACATACTGACAAAAAATAAAATAAAATTTATATTCCAAACATCCTTCTTTATTGAGAACATTAACTAACACATGAAATTCACAAATGATGTCTCACTTGTAAACATTGTTGTTCATTAAAGAAAAATGGATTTTTAAGGGGTAGCCATGTTAGCGCTGTGACACCTTAGATTAATTACTTTATTGTGACATAGCCTTTGTGAATCAATGTTCGCTTGTATCTGAGGACAAGCTCTGTCTCAGAAAAGCATATACTGCAATAAATTTGTTGTGCTTAAGATGCCTCAAGATTTTGTTATTTCAGTGGACTATAGCTTTCAAAGCGAAAGCCTGACTTCTGTATATACATGCTTTAACCTGATGAATATTTTAAATTTGTTTATTTTAATGCTGACATTCACATTTTATGTCTTTTGGGGTGTGTGTGTGTTTGACTGCAGCAGCCTTTGGCTATATGCAATAAAAACTTTTTGTACCTTTTTTGTACCTGTACATTTGTCTGTGCAAAAGTTACAGTGATTTTGTCATGAGTCAGTCCCGGTCCATCAGCTTACCTCCTATAGCTGAGTCTTCGTTGGAGGAAGAGAAGCTGGAGGAGCCAGCAGAGCTGGTCTCTACACCAGAGGAGCCAGCTGCAGTGCCAGATGAGCTCCCGGTAGAGCAACTGGGAAGGCAGTCAGAAACTGCCAGGGAAGTTGTTGGGGGGTCAGGACTCTAGCAGAGCAGAGGAGAAAACGAGACCCGAGAAGGCTGAGCCTTCAGAGCCAACCGCAAAACAGAGGAATTGAGCAAGGGTGGTTATCTGGGAGAGATGCAGGAGTGCTCGCCTGCAAGAACAGCACCGGACAGGACTGCCCTCTGAGAACAAGGTGTGGCAATCAGAGGGAGAGGAAACACTTGCCCCTCGCTCCCTTAACCAGAGCTGAGCATAAAAGATGCTGAGCAAGGGTCAGCGTGGAAGCAACTTCGTTTGCCACTCCCTGGGACCAGTAGCTTCGTGCCTGGAAGCTCATGACCTTGCCTTGACCCTTGTTCCCCCTGGATTGAACTCTCAGATTCTGACTTCAACTTAGCTTTTGGACTCTTTGTCTACCTGCCTCTTTGTTGGACTGCCTGACCAACTGGTGAGCCACTTGGTCTCCCCAGTGCCCATGACGGGTGCCCCAGCATCGAGTGGGGCAGATTTCTTATTTCTGAGTATAGCATTACCAGTTTGGGATTCAGGTCTGGAACCATTAATTTAAATGGGAAATTTATTGGAGGGTCTGGGACAGCGGTTCATAAAGAAATGGCACCTGATTTGCACAGAACATAGTCCTCTCTATAATCTAAAGACTCCCCCACTCCACAGTTTCAAATGAATTGTTCCATAGGGTTCTATTTTACAGACTTTCTAAGTAGGTGCCTCTGGGAACAGACACACTTCTCTCCACTGATCCTTCTCAGGGGGAAATGGGTCTCTTTGCCAGCATTTAAAAACAAACAACCTGTCTGGATGCATTCCATTTTCCAACTCCCTACAGTGATTGATTGACAATAAAAATATTTATCTTTCCACTGAAAACTCTGTGTTTGCCATCCTTCCTTGTTGTGGTCTGTTGTTTGTTTCCTTTCGCAAAGTAAGGAAGGTTTCTTTTGCAGAATCCCATGTCCTGTCCTGTCCTGTCTTGTAGGTCTGCCCTTATTACCTATGGGGAACATGGGAAAGTGGAGTTGCTGTTTTTCAACCAGATGACACCAACACAGCAGAGGAGAAGTGCTGCCTGTCCATTAAAGAACCTCCAAGTTTCAAGTGAATTGGACCAAAGGGTCCAATTCTATGGGCCCCTGAACAAGGCACCCCCAGCCATCATACTTGCAAAGAAAAAAAGGTTCTGCCCCCACAAATGAGGGGAGGGGGGAAGGAGAATTGTGGCTCTTTGTAGCATGTCTCCAAAGGTGTTTGGCTGGGAGCATTTTGTGATCCTCCACTGCAAAGATCTGATTGGAAGGGAGAAATGACGTTGTCCAAGAAATCAGTGGAATTGAAGGCAAACACAAGCGCCTGCTGTAGCCAGCTGGCAGCACTCAAAAGTGAAAAACAACACAGATTGTTTGGGATGGGTGGAGTAATACCTAACAAACCCAGATTTATCTTTTTGGTAAATCAATGTAATTACCCAAAACAGCAGTTTCCGTGTATATCTTTGGCTCAAGAATTTCATAATGCACACCCCTAGCATACATGACCTATTCAAAGATGGTGGACAAGCTAACAATATAGCTACCACACGAAGTATAAAGCTGAAGACTGAAAGATGGCTGTCATTTGCAACCCCCTTCCCCCCAGTGTTTCCAAAGAAGCAGCTCTAGTATTGAAAGATGTCAAGCTTAAAGGGACACAACCTTTCCACAGTAGTTATTCAGCTTTAGTTGAATATGACCAATATGATCCCTAAGTGGACATAATGTGGAAGCTCTGCAGGCTTAGTCTTTAATGTCACCTGGCTGTTATGAATGTTAACTAATGCTTTTGGGGGGATGCCAAAAATCAGAAGCATTATTCTGTATGAAAACAACATTGTATGACTTGTTTTAACTGATAACTAAATTACGCACATTTTTTTTTGCTTCATGTTTAGAATGCAGATAGTAAATCAACTTCCTATACGATCTACACATATCAAAATCTATATCATATAATAACTACATCAAACTAATATAAACGATATCACATGTTCTCAAGCTACATAAATGAAATATTCTCATGCTCAGTCGTGTGTTACATCACTATATCATTTTGGAACCAAGAAGAAATATGTTTAAGCATCTGCAAAAAAGATTTGTTACAATTTACTTGTAAGAATTAAACTGGCTCCACAGTTTTCAATAAGAACAAAGATGGTTTTATATTTAGCATTCTTACCTTCACAAGTACAGCCCTGTCTTATTAAGCCAACCATCAAAGATGTACACTGATTACATTTTGTAGGGGTATTAAAGGATTTCACTACAAACTGATGGGCCTTAGGCTGAGAAACAAAAAGATACAGTTTAGGTTCAGATGTTTTGCTAACCAAAAATGATAAATACAACTGGCAGCTGTTCGTTTGACTTAGCTGGAATTTTGTACACAAAACTATGGCTGCTGTCACATCTTATTTCAAAAATTATTGATCGTTTATCCTGTTATCTGAATAGTAATCTAGTGACTACTGACCCATCTGCCTCCTGAAGGGACACTATTAAAGTTAGAAGCTTAAAACATAATACCTTTAAATATACGTATGTTCTATAGAAGAGGCTAGAAAACACTTTTGGTGTAAGCAGCCCAATGCTATGCAGAGTATTCCAGTCTAAGCCCATTGATTTAAATGAACCTAGAACTGAGTGCCTGCAAAATACTTTGAAAATTCTGATTTGTACTCAATGGAGTGAATTAATTTTTAACCCAAGAGACAGTCATATTGCGTCAATGGCTAAGTATTTAAGGTAAGACTGTTTAGTAACCTAACTGCAAAGTTTGCCTTTTTTAGCAGTGACAATCCACTTGGTAGTGAACAAATGTAATTTTGTTTTCTCTTCAGTACAGATATTATATAAGAAAAAATCCTACCATATCTGTGTCACTCATCAGATGATTCATAATTATACCTAGAAACGTTTGGCCAAGAAACCATTTGATCTCTTTCCTTAAGAAGCATTCCTCAGTCCAGGAAGCTTTGAGGTTTTTAAGAGGATGCCTTACTAGTGTAACTTTAAAAAATACAAAAGACTTTAGAAACCAATTGTGATGCATATTTTCCTACATTATTGGGACAGGCAGGGCTTATTTCGAGGGGGAACGCACAGGAACGCAGTTCCGGCAGTTCCCCAAAGAGGTCATATGTCAGGTGGCTCTGCCCACCTGACTCTCGGCCATTTTGGGCCTGCCTGGATTGGAGCCAAAACGGCCTGGATCGGACCTCTGACGGGTGGTGGATCACTCTCCTGCTCATCAGCAGCCTGATCCTGACCATTTTGGGCCCCTTTTCAGCCATTTTCAGCCCCTTTTTGCCACTTTGGGCCCAATTTCGGCCCTGAATGACCAGGATTGGGTCCAAAACAGCCAGTATAGGTGATTGGCAGGGGGTGTGGCATATGCAAATCAGTTATGCTAATAACACACTTCCGGTGATGGCAAGAGGCGTGGCATATACTAATGAGCTATACTAATGAGTTCCTCCAGCTCTTTTTCTACGAAATGACCCCTGGGGACAGGTATGTGTTTAAACACACAGAGCTGCTTCTATGATGTCCAGTTTGGCTCTTTGTGATGCTGACATCCATGTTCTAATGCCCAAGTACAAGAGGTATTAGCTCATGACACTTTTACAGAAGAGATGCTACTGTGGTTCTGGAACATCTTCCAGTCAGAATTTTTGAAGTACCTTTGGCACAGAGAGTCCTGAACCAATATATGGTGATCTCACAGTTGGTGTATGAACAGGACGCAAGGGATGATCTGAAACCTAAACACACATACAATGAAAATTTGTTAGGGCATCAAAAAGATATTGTTAAAAGCCATCTCAGAAACTGCTGCAAAAATACCAAAATGCAAAAATCTGATTGAAGGAAAGGAATGAATAAAGCATTTACTTTGGATAATGCATGCCCAGCATCTTAGTATCTGGCAAAAAAATTTAAGCATTTTTAAAATTTGCTTTTACTACCTTTAACATTGCCTCATTGACTTAATTAGCAAGCATATTTTACTCAAGTATGTGCTTCACTGGATCAGCCCCAAATGCATAGCTGTTGGAAAGCTCAATTCACATAAAACTGATACTTTGTGGCTACAATACAACTGAATAATTAATTTCTCTTTTGATATTTGTCCATCAATGAACCTGTATTACACTTCCTTTGATGTTTCCGCATCTGTAACAAACAGAATTATTTAGGATTTCCAGTACTCTAGCTTTGTATAATTTGGATAGATGTGACATTTTGCATACCTGAAATGATTTCAGGGGCTTTTATACCTGTGGATACACAGCAGTGAAAATGTTTCATCTGACCTTGTCTTCTGTGATCCATGCAGTTTGATGAAGGACAAATGTATTCCTTCACACAACAGGTAGTTGGTGTGGAACTTGCAGCTGCAGGCCAGAGTGATGATCACTAGTTTCGCTAGCTTTAAAATTAAAACAATTCAGTGGCTATTAGCCATGATGGCTAAATGAAGCCTTTATGTTCAGATGCAGTTTACCCCTGAACATCAGTTGCTGAGAGGTAGTTAGGGGGAGGCTTTTGTCTTTTTCTTCCCTATTTGTGGATCTTCTAGAACATCTTACAGCCACTGTGGCAAACCAGATTCTGGATTAGATGGACCATTGGTCTCTAGCAGGACTCTTTTTATGTTTTTATGAACTGCTCAGATGTAAAAGACCTCTTTAGTCTTTTAAGCACGCACGGCCCAACTATAGAATCTGCTTGGTAGGCTTGGACAGGAACAATTGAACAGATTGATATGGAAGCCAAAAGAAGTGCAAAGGAGAAACACTCAGAGGTGATGTTATAAAGATAATTGGCAAAGCTCAACACCACAGAACAAAGAGAAGCAGCAGCAAATAGAAGAAAAGCGAATGAAGCAATGCTCCATCCCAGCTGCAACTGGTAATGCCTAAAAAGAAGCCACAGTAGCAATTCACTTGACTTGATCTAGCCAGAACCATGCTTTATATGCCACTGCTTTTATACTCGGGACAAGTTCACATATTACATGGTAATGAATGTATACTGAAGAGGGACAGAGATTTAATCTCAGCTGCTTTATGAGTGTATCTGTATGATATAAATGTTGGATTCTTATTTTACATTTTTAGATGTATAATTAAGATATATGCATATCTAACAACAATCGAGACATTTTCACAGGCTCATTCAAATCCTACGTGTAAATTCAGAGATATTCCCAGTTTCTGTCACCTGTGTGGAGAGTGCCCTCAAGTCATAGCTGACTTATGGCGACCCCTGATGGGGTTTTCATGGCAAGAGACTATCAGAGGTGGTTTGCCATTGCCTGCCTCTGCAACCCTGGTCTTTGTTGGAGGTCTCTCATCCAAGTACTAACCAAGGCCGACCCTGCTTAGCTTCTGAGATCCAACGAGATCAGGCTCACCTGGGCTATCCAGGTCAGGGCTTCTGTCACCTGTACCAGTGGCTAAAACAGAATTTGCCACCTTATAGCAAACTTTATCACATCTGAAAACATAATATTGTGCTTTATTTTTGCTGGGGACCATTTTCTATAATGAAATGCATTTTATTGCAAAAGCTGCCTAAAAGACAAGCTATTTCAGTTTGAACCTATCTTGCACTATGGGACAAAGAATTCTTAAGCAGATGTTCTCATTGTTAATAGTACCTCAATTGGTTCAATGTCACTAGCTGTGGAAGGGGACCTAGATCTTGAATGAAGGTGACACTTGATATCTTCATCCCGTGAAGGCGTATTAGATAAGGTAAAATTTTCAACAGAATCAATCTAAAGAAACAACCAAGGGAAAGAAACAAACAAAAGGAAAAGAAAAAGAAGATTAAGAAGCCATGTTTGATAATCTGCCATTTCTCCCAAAAAACATAGAAATACAGATAGGGGATTTATACCAGTTTTAAAAAAAGATAAAGAGTAAATAATAATCTGGCAACCAAGTACAAAGCATTTAAGATGGTTATCTGCTTGAAACAGCACATCACATCAGTTTGTGCTGCAGGGATCAGTGAAGTCCACTCTGAACTTATATTTGTTGGTAATTAGTTAGGATGGGCAGCCAATGATGTGAAATCAAGGCCACGATTGTGTTTACGTATTACTAAAACTTTACTATTACACTAATTTTAGGCTTAAAATATTTCCATTCTTTAATATGTGGTATAAAAACAAGGGATATTTTTAAGATGCTTCTTCTTCCATGTTAGAGAGCTAAAAACAAAGTCCTGCAAATAAATACATTGCACTGGATACTAATATCTGTGAGCTCTTTCTGTTGCAGAAGGGACATCTTCCACTTCCCAGGTATCTTATGGCTCTTTGCATTACCAAAAAAGCTGCTACTGAGATCTGGGGGAGTCCCCAATGTCATCAAGGGATGCTGGATTGGAAGGCTGCATCTTGAGTGACAAGGCTATAAAACTGTGCACCCTTTAATGGCACCTTAGAAACCAATTGTTATTGTTATTATTAACAGTTTGCCATGATAATGAATGAAAGTATCTTGTACAACTATATTCTAAATAATTAGATCCAAACTACATGATACTTTTAAAATGAGTTGATACTTTTTTAATAAATTGGGTTTTTTGTGACCTGTCTCACTTTTCCTGCAGCCAGAAAGGAGCTGAGGGAACTTATTTCAGCTCAAGAAAACAGAATGGGAGAAGGCAGAGATTCCTTCTTCCCAACAATGCAAACTGGATCCTGTTCCCCACAGCTGCCATCTGGCTGATAAGAGTCAGGTCAGGAGAAACATGTGTCATTAAGCTGCTTCCAACTTATAGTGACCCTATGAATTGATGATGACCGTCAAAACATCCTATCACTGACAGCCTTGCTCAGGTCTTGCAAACTAAAGGCCATGGCTTCCTTTGCTCAGTCAAGCCATCTCATGTTGGGTCTTCCTCTTTTACTACTTCCTTCTACTTTCTCTTTATATTGCCTTTTCCAGTATCATGTAGTTTGGGCCTTAGTAATATGTGATTTAGCAGAACTGTAATGGCCCGTAGCTGTCAAACAATAACAAGAAGCTATCCTCTTCTTAAATTAAAACTAGTCAACAGCTAAATAATATGAAATAAATTCTATTTGGCAGCAGAATCTTGATAAATCATTTTTTACTATCATTGCTGCATATAGGCATTTTGCAAATTCCTGGACAAAAGTCTGACAAAAGATGACATTAAAAACACTACACGGCACAAGTGAAACTTTTCTTGATATTACAAAAAATGTTGTTTTGCCTCATTGAAATTATCATTTACAGAAGTAAGTTAGTTGACTCTCTTAGCTGAATTACAACTTGCATAATGACTGTGTTCTTTCACTCTCTCAATAAGAGACACAGAGAACGTCAATTCATCCATAGAAGAAATTACATTTTCCTATCAAAGTTATTTATTTGCTCTTTTAAAGAAAGTCCATCATTTGCCATTTTGACAAGCCAGTATTGTAATTTGTTTATATTTTACAAATGTGGTAGAAATGGATTTGTGGTCTCTGAGATCACAAACATCACACTAAGAGGGCATACTGTTTAGATAAACTCGTTGTAAAGAACAGGTGTATGCAGAATTTTCTTTTCAACATAGCAAGGTATTTGGGTTTTTTTTAAGTGCTTACATCATGCAAAACAGCAACTGAGACAAAAATGTTGTTCAGTTCCACTAAAAGATAAGAAAGCTATATGGTTAATCTGATAGCTATACAAATAATCGAATATTATACTATCAATTCACTTGTTTGGTACGTATAAAACTGTTCCAAGCACTGCAGCCATCATGAGCAGAAATTCTTTTCTATGCTCAGATTTAAGAGAAACGAATTCATGCCCTCCGACTATCAGAAATTATATTCCTTTACTTAATAATGTAATATCATAGGGTTAGATCCAAAGTTTCTGTTCCACTAATGGAACCTTGCTCCAGGGGAAAAGGCCAGTTCCATTGGCAGAAGGCTTCTTGGGCTGGCCAACGGCTCTACCCTTAACAGAACAGATCCAACAGTTTTGTATAGCATAAGGACTCACTTTAAATAACTTTGTTCATGGGTCATAACCTATGATCAAACAACGGGTGCTTAGAAGAGGCACTGTTATAGCTTCCTTATCTTTTAGTTATCACGTCTGACATCTCTGAGGAAGCAGGCCATGTACACTGTTGATAAAGCTCCGTATCATATGCATATATTAACAACAGCATTGCATGGAGCAGGTGTATATAATATAAATATATCCTTTCAAAAGCTGCTTTCTATTTCTTTCGTGATAGTAATAAGAATTTTTGATATCTATGAAACAATATATAGGGAATGCATTCACATGCATTCTGTGAAGGTTCAGGTACCTATACCTCCATCAGCCCTACGCAGGCCATCCCTCTCCTGGAATCCAGAAGGCAAATAACAGACAGCACAGATTGCTGTTGTGTTTGCAGACACGCTCCATCAAAGTTGTATTGAAAACATCTTTTTGCAATTTTTTTTTTCAGTTGGGGAAGAAGAAAACCTTCCAGGAACCCCTGTCCTGACATTTGTTTGTTCAGTAGGAGTCTGAGATTTGAGAACACCACTACACTTTAGTGTTCAGTACTTTTCTTTGATTCACCAAGAGTAATTTCTGATCAGAAATATATTTCCATGAATAAATATATCCTACTTACAGAGCAAAAGGTTGCTGTGTGGGGAAATCTTGGAGTACGCACATGCAGTGTCCTGCAATGAGCATGCATTTTCAAATCAACTAGTAGTGCCTTAGCTTGGAGAGTGAGAATAGTGAATAGTCCAATAGCTTGGAGAGTGATGACAGGAGAAAAAAAATTGTTGTTTAACCACAGAGTGAGAGTGCCAGACCTCCCATTATGGCAAGAGACCCATCACCAGCAGCCCTTGTTGCCTATTGCTGCTCTGAGTGATGACAGGAGAAAAAAAATTGTTGTTTAACCATAGAGTTTCTGGAGATTTCTACAGCTACCTGACAGCACTTCCAGGTTTTCCTGAAAGTGATATCAAGGTGCAGATGACAATGCACCCACCCGTGTCTCTGCCCCGAAGCTCCCACCAGTTGCCAGGCACAGAATAGCAAACTTAAGTGATAATTACCTACTAGTTACTGAAAAGTGACTAGATTCTGGGACATTCTTCCCCTGCCTGCAAGACAAGCAGCGAGCACTGTCAGAAGTAACAGTGCTAATCCTACCACAGGTGGCAAGTGAGCTGTGTGGCAATCTTTTGCTGAGCTCTCAGCTTCCATGGTATATAGCCCACTGTGCCCAAACTTAGGTCTGGTCTACACATGAAGCAGAATGTAATGATAATGAGGTAGCAGAGTGCTGAAGTGGACTGCTTCAATTCAGACTACAGTAAAGCAATTACATTTTTCCAAGTGCCACCACCTTAACAATTTCCTGTGTGTGGAAGATTAACACAGCATGCAAAGAGCTATGTTAGAATTTTTCTCCCTGACCCATTGATATTGATGTTTTACTTGAATGGGGAAACATTTAAAAGTGTGTCTGCCTACCAATACCCTGAAGTGGTACAGTTCATTCTAGCATCTCATTCAGCTGCATGCACAGGCGAGGCCCCAAACAGAGCACGTGCCTTGTATGCAGAAAGCACCAGTTCAGTCCATAGCATATCAATTTGAAAGAATCCATGATTGTAGGCAGCAGGACTGCTGCCGAAACCATGGAGAGCTACTGCACCAATGACCTGACTCTGCATAAGGCAGCTTATTTATTTATTTAATTTAGAGTTGTGACAGAGTAATGGCAAGTGTAATAGAAATAAATTTATTTACAGATTTAAGATGTTGATTTTAAACCTAGTGGCTATACACTACAAGTAATTAGTGTAATTCCCTACAATTATAACTTGATTTGCTATAGCTATCAGGGATTCCTGTGGGAAACACACAAATATTTTAATTTTGTTCATAAACATAATCATATACTGCAACCTGGTTAGTTCTAACAGTTTCATGTTGTGTAGTACCATGCCATCTCTTGTCTCTTTGACAGGCTAGAACCAGGACTGCAACATTAAAGACAAACACACCACACACATTCTCAAAGCTTTTCACTTTTAAATGCAAGAAGTACAGGAGGAGGAGCAGAGCAGCAGTAGCACAAGACAGGCAGCAAAGAAATATGCAAGCCATAAAGAGCATCAACAAAAATGGTCTACATTAAGCAAACATGTGCATTATAGGCGAAACTAAAAGGCCACACACAGCAAGACATCCTCTTACACGTCTGCCTTTGTGAGCTGGAATACAGGAAGGAGAGCGCTTTAACAGAGAAAGGAGGAGACTGTTAACACACTAACAAAAAGACATACAATTCAGACCCAAATTTCTATTGCTTGCCATGTACAATACAACTTATACATCTTTGAGCTGAAAAGACACAAGTACGCTTAAACACTGGTAAATATAGGAAAACAACAATAGTATTAAAGATGTATGCATTCAGAAATCCCACTGCTCTGAACTCTAGACTATTTTAGACCAAGTCTGTCTGACGCACACTAGAAATATTTTTGCATTTGTTAATCTCAATCAGGAACTAAAGATGATCAGCTTAAAAAGCAAAGTGCAAGTGTCATCAAGCCTTTTGTTGCAGAACAGGAAATGCAGATATAGAACCACTCAGAAGAGGTCTGCATAATCTGTGTCCTACCTAGCTGAATGCAGCCCTCTGGCCATCCTAGCTTGACAGATGTTTTATAGTGTTTTTGTTTTGTTTTTTGCTTTTGCAATTCTAGAATTTATTATTTATTATTTGTAAGTACTTAAAATTGCGGGACCTTATAGGCAGGAAGAGAAAACAAGATCAAGGTTCAGGCTACTCTATATTAACCCCCTTCAAGGAGTGCCAAATTTTGGAGCAAAGCACAAAAAGCAGTCAAGCCTTAGTTCTTTCCAACGTTCCTTACATTTTCTATTATGCTTGAACAGGAAGTAAAGAAGGGAGGGAGACCTGAATATGCAAAGAGTCTGGAGAATTGCAATTATTAACAAAAACCTTTTGCCTTCCTTAAGTGGTTCTAGAAACTCTCTTTTAGAAGAAAAGGCAGCAATATTTTTCAAAGAAGGTACTATGAAAACTGGAACATGACAGTGTTTCAACATTTCCAAAACCGAATGATTTCAAAGGAAAGATACCATCATATTATAGAAATGCAGAAACATTGTAATTGTCCAGTTCCTCAAGTTTTTCATCATGTTCTAATGTGCTACTACTGTACATAAATATAATCAATAATGTGTATAATGAGGATGGAGAAATAATTTTGGGACAGTTTGCACGCTCTGAGTCTAAAATCCTCAATATGAAATGATACTTTGATGATAGAACATTCATGGAAATAACTAATGTCTTCCATTATATATAGTAGAAAGAGGTTAGAGAAATACAGGAATCCATCAGCATAAACATTTAAATGAAACATCTCCATCTGGGTGATGAACTTATTTCATTCCTGACATTTTCAAAAATCTTTCTTCTGGAAGGTACTGCCACTGGTGGATTTCAGCATAGTGTTCAGATCAAGTGGTAATGAACTCTTGTAAACTATAGCCATTAAAGTTAAATGGGTAGAAACACAGGTCTAGATGTGCCCCATCTAGCACCCATCCCACATGCTATTACTCCTCACCAATTTTTTTATAGACAAAGTAGCCATCCTACACTCAGTCCTACAAGATAAACATATCTGTCATCTTTTCCACTGAGCAAGGGCAGTCTATTCCGTTCTCTTCCCACTGGCTGCAAACTTGTTCTCAAGAACAAGCCATGTCAGACTAACCTTATCTCTTTTTTCTGAGTAAGTTGCTACCTTTGCTGGATCAGCGGAATGCTATAGGCATAGATTATCTTGATTCCAGTAAGGCTTTTGATAAGCCTTACTGATAATATTCTTGTTGACAAATTGCTAAAATGTGGTTTGGATCCTATTGCTGTTAGGTGGATCTGTAACTGGTTGACAGATCACACTCAAAGAGTGCTTGCTAATGTTTCTTCATCCTCTTGGAGAAGGATGACAAGTGGAATGCTGTAGGCATCAGTCTTTGGACCTGTTTTGTTTAACATTTTTATAAATGATTTGGATGAAGGAACAGAGGGAATAATTAAATTTGCAGATGATACTAAATCAGTAGAAGACAGAGTCAGGATACAGGATGATCTTGACAGGCTGGAAAACTGAGTTAAAACAAATGAATTTCAATAGAGATAAATGTAAAGTTCTGCATTTAGGTAGGAAAAAATCAAATGCAGAATTATAGGATGGGGGAGATATCTTGGCAGTATTATGTGTGAAAAGGATCTAGAGGTCTTAGTAGTAGACCATACACTGAACATGAGTCAGCAGTGTGATGTGGTAGTTAAAAATGCAAATGTGATTTTGGGCTGTATCAATGGTGAAGTAATGGTATTGCTTTACTTTGCTCTGGTTAGACCTTACCTAGAGTATTGTGTTCAGTTTTGGACATCACAATTTCAGAAGAATATAGACAAGCTGGAATGTGTTCAGAGGAGGGCAACAAAGATGGTGGGGGTCTGGAAACCAAGTCCTATGAGGAAAGGTTGAAGGAGCTTGGTATGTTTAGCCTGGAGAGGAGATGACTGAGAGGTGATAGGATAACCATCTTCAAGTATTTGAAAAGCTGTCATACGAAGGACGGTGCAGAGCTGTTTTCCATTGCCCCAGAAGGTTGGACCAGAACCAACAGTTTGAAATTAAATCAAAAGAGTTTTCAGCTAAACATTAGGAAGAACTTCCTGACAGAGGAGTCCCTCAGTGGAACAGGCTTCCTCGGGAGGTGGTGGGCTCTCCTTCTTTGGAGGTTTTTAAGCAGAGGCTAGATGGCCATATGACAGCAATGCTGATTCTGTGAACGTAGGCAGATCATGAGAGGGAGGGAAGGTAGGGTTACGTCAGTGCTTAGTTCTCGTGGGCCTTTCTTACATGCCCAGGGTAATGCCGATCACCACTTTGGTATCAGGAAACAATGGTGAAGTGGGCAATAAACTTTCATAAAGAAATAACAATGGAGGCGTGGGAACACCTGTGGAAAAATACACTGAAGATTTCAACTTGTACGAATATTAAAGAGAATGTATACAAAATGATCTATAGATGGTACTTAACACCAAAGAAAATTGCGCTAGGGAATACGAATATGTCAGACAAATGCTGGAAATGCAAAAAGCATGAAGGATCATTGTACCATATGTGGTGGACTTGTGAAGTAGCTAAGCAATATTGGGGAGACGTAACTGAAGTAATTAAGGAGATTTTACAAATTCAAATAAATAAGAACCCAGAATTGTTGCTACTGAACTTGGGGATGGAAGATGTTCCAATGCAGTATAGAACATTGCTATTTTACATGACTACAGCGGCAAGACTTTTGTACGCGCAGAAGTGGAAAGTACAAGAAATACCAACCATAGAAGACTGGATTTACAAATTGCTGTACATGGCAGAAATGGACAAAATGACAAGGAAGCTTAAAGATCTTGACCTAGGACAATATATTGCTGATTGGGGGAAATAGAAACAATATTTAGAGAAAAAATGGGATGTGAAAGGAGAACTGTGGCAGTTTGAGAATTTCTAAAGGGCGGTGTTGTAAATGGAGGAGAGAAGTGACTTTTCCAGCAAGGGGGAAATCTAATTATAATAATCTAAGCTAATTTTATGGATATATTAGAAAATTTATACTATACACTATAGATAATATACTATGTTGTATGGTGTTAGTGTATTATACTGCATACTATATTGGGATGTTATGATATGTTATACTATAATGCATACTACGTTATATTGTATGAAATAGTATATAACAAATACTATATTGATAGTATACTTGATAGAGAATATGCATAAAAGAACTAGAATATGTTTAGAGTAAGAGATATTATGATCTATGTGCTGCAGATAAATATATGTTATGTTATATTACAATGCATGCTATGCCATATTGTATGGTATAGTATATAATAGATACTATATTGATAGTATATTTGATAGAGTATACGTATAAAAGAATTAGAATACGCTTAGAGTAAGAGATATTATGATTTATGTGTTGCTGAAAAACATAAGTGAAATAGAATTAAGTAAAAATAGGGGGTAAGGGTTGGAAAGCTGTTGGAAGTCAATAGGGAGGGGGGAGGAAAAGGGTGGGGAACAGAACTAATTAGATATGAAGGGAACGTATGTATTAAATTTGAAAATTCAAACTCACCAATAAAAATTAAAAAAAAAAAGGAAAATTTTATCCAGGCCAGTTTGGCCAGGGATCCTGGAGGTTTTTTGCCATCTTCTGGGCATGGAGCAGGGGTCACTGAGGGAGGTGTGTGTGTGTGGGGGGGGGGTAGTTGTGAATTTCCTGTATTGTTCAGGGGGTTGGATTAGATGACCCAGGAGGTCCCTTCCAACTCTATGATTCTAAATGGGGGAAATTGCAAAATCTGTCCTCTGCATACCTCTTGAAATCTAAAGGGTCAATTTAAATGGAAAAAGACAGCGAGACTAATGCTGAAGCATGTAATAGTATATACTGAAAAGTCAGTCACTTTGTCCTACCACAGAAACCACATCTTAGACTTAAAGTTGGTTCAGTAATTTTTATACAGTGTGTTAGAGATGCCACAGGTCATACTGGGGATCCCAGAGGACAGTGGCTTCCCAGGCCCTATGTCTGACACAGCAGGTATTGACTATATTTTCTATTATCAAGCAGATTCACAAATGGTAATGGTTTTTGAAGAGAACGTTTATAACCTAGTACACATCTTCACATCTTGCTGACATGTCAGCTAACTACAACTAACTATAGCATGGATCCAGGAGGCCAGGTCGGCCATGTCAAGGTAAGAAGTCATCTTCCAAGCTAGAGTGAGATTGTAGAAAGCATTTTTTGCATATGCCTTAACTTGTTTTCCTAGTAGTAGCACTGGATCCAGTATAACCCCTAGGCCCTTAACCGTGTCTGCAAGGGTCAGACGGACTCCATCAAAAGTGGGGAGTACAATGTCTTCCAAGATCTCTGCCTTCCCAACATGCATCAGTTCAGTCTTGTCTGGGTTCAATTTCAATTTGTTCGTTTTCAGCCATTTCACCACTGCTGTCAGGCAGAGATCTAAGATTTCTACTGCATCCTGTGGGGACCTGGATAGCAAGATACAGAGTTCAGTGTCATCTGCATATTAATGACATCCAGCTCCATAGCTGTGAATGAGTTCTCCTAAAGGTTTTATGTAGAGGTTGAATAACATGGGAAATAAGATTGTGCCCTGTGGAACCCCACAAGACAGCTCCCATTCTGGAGATAGCTGATCTCCAAAGACAACTCTTTTGAGTCTGTTCCAGGAGAAACAATTTAAACCAGTCCAGGGCACATCTTTTGATGCCCACTTCTGTTTCTAAATGCCTCAACAGTATGGCATGGTCTACTGTGTCAAAGGCTGCAGATAGGTCCAGGAGGAGCTATAAGGATGCATGGCCTTTGCCTATATTCGGATGGGGATCATCCACTAATGCTACTAGTGCTGTCCCTGTCCTGCAGCTTCACTCATCTGAACAGGGTCTCTTGCAGGTGCCAGCCTGCACATGGGCGAAATCAATAGCAGCCTGTACACAGGCTTTCTCTCTGGTGGCCCTACCCTGTGGAACAGCCTGCCTGAGGAGGTCAGGAGAGCCCCCACTCTCCTGGCTTTCTGCAGACAATGCAAAACTGAATTATTCAAAAAGGCTTTTTACTCAGATAGGAGGGTGACATTGTAGGGAGCGGGGTCTCAGATGCTTCACTAATGAGTTAGGGACCACAGACTTCACCACTATGTTGCCTTACATATTAT
Organism: Eublepharis macularius; assembly: GCF_028583425.1. Classification (NCBI taxonomy): domain Eukaryota; kingdom Metazoa; phylum Chordata; class Lepidosauria; order Squamata; family Eublepharidae; genus Eublepharis; species Eublepharis macularius. Next base: position 181,016,935 of record NC_072790.1, on the reverse strand, counting down.
CTGTTGCTTTAAATATGTACTCCTATATACTATCTGTGCTTCATGTTGTCTAATGTCAGTCCTAGAACTGATTATGTTTTGTTTCAGCAATTCTTCAACTCTGTATTGGATCCTTGCCAGGGCTTTTTTTCTGGGAAAAGAGGTGGCGGAACTCAGTGGGTTGCCCTTGGAGAAAATGGTCACATGGCTAGTGGCCCCGCCCCCTGATCTCCACACAGAGGGGAGTTTAGATTGCCCTCTGCGCCGCCCAGTGGCACGGAGGGCAATCTAAGCTCCCCTCTGTCTGGAGATCAGGGGGCGAGGCCACCAGCCATGTGACCATTTTCAAGAGGTTCCGGAACTCCGTTCCTCCGAGTTCCTGCTGAAAAAAAGCCCTGATCCTTGCTAATGTTATGTCTTTGTAAACTTGTATTTATTTATCCTATTGCATTATTTATGGAAATGTCCTTGATACTATATGGAAATATCCTTGATACTGATTGTACTAGTCTCACACTATGTAATCTGCCTTGAGTCTCAGTGAGAAAGGTAGACTATAAATGACATAAATAAATAATACAAAATTATTGTGGGTATGCATAATTAGAGCATTTTCTGTGTGATACAATTATGGGTGTTCTGGATTCAATATAGCCTCATAAACTGGATATCCAGACAAGTGTAACAAAGGCAAGTAAGAGCCTTCCTTTGGTGTGGGAAGGGAAGGCTGACTTGGTGGAGGTACCTGGTTTATGAAAGATATTTGGACAACAAATTTAGTTAGTCACCACTTTCCAAGCCATTCTGTTCACACAAGCATGCCTGATTTTTTACTGTCCTGTTTTGCTATTTTTTTATCTTCTGATGTTTGTTTGATATTTTAATTGAACTTTTTTTTTGTAATTTGGATTATATTTTCATTATAAATTGGAGTCTATAAATACTTAACACAAATAATAGTTGTCTTGAATTTTAAAAGGGCCTGTTTTTCCTTTTTAAAGAAGTGTTTAAATATCAGGACAGGAGGAATTAAGTCTTGAGCTGGAGTTAAGGAAACAAACTATTTGGAAAACAGAAGGAAGCATATGACAAAAACTTCTAGTACTCATCTTAGACTAGTTGATAAAGTTTTGAGGTTTCTTAAATAACCATCTTCACATGAAAAGTCAACTTGACATAATTCTGGACATGAGACCTAGAAATTTCCTTGTGGCCCCCAGGATTCTTGGCTGTCACGTAGCCTGCCTGGCCAGCTGGCCTCATTTCTTCCAGCTGTAACTGGAGAAGAGATTCTGATGGCTTTGGAAAACTCCATCTTGACTATTAGGGGCATGGTGGAGCTTTCTGAAGGCAGCCAAGTCCCTCCTTCACAATTACAGTTAGGTAGGGGGACTGGACAGGTTTTGGAAGTGATAGCAGCCAAGCTAAGATACCAAAGGGTTTTAAAACACTAATCCTTTGTCTCTTAAATAGGCTGTGGCAGCAGAGAAGACAGGGAAATCTTCCTCCCATCCATCCCACAGAGCAGAACCCAGGACCACATCCAGGGCCTCATTAACATAGAGTAATTAGTGATTAATGCCTCTCCCCAGTTTATATATGAGGCTAGTTCCAGTTAAAAGCAACGAAATACTCGGTTTTTTTGTTAAAATAAAGTAGAACATTTTAGTCCTTGCTAGATAGTCTTTTGTTTGTGCACATATAACATCTGTTCACTAAGATAGTGGACCAGTTATATTTGCTTTCCTGGTATAATGAAATACATAGCTGTTTTATTTTTCTCTCTGTATCATTTTACTTCACTGAATCATCGTGCCATTATTCAAATGAGTGCCGAAAGTTAAACACAACTGACTGTTGGCATTCAACGTGCCTTGGAGCTGAGATTGAGGCAGTTCTTTAGGGTTCATTTTTGGGTGCAAAAATGAATTAATATTTAAAGAAAAGTTAGTGTGACTTCTTCACTTGAGCCAAGAGACTCTAGCAACAGAACTCAAGTACTTTACTCCTCACACTACCATAGAAGTTTGCAAGCAGGTGGAATTGTTACCCTATGTCACAGATATAGCTTGAAATATAGGGGAATAGTTACTGAATTTGACCAAGAAGATCACAGAAGATGTCTTTACATATGGAAACAGGGCTAGCCTGGTCCCTTGGCTAAACATGCCAAGAAGGGATTCTAGAGGCCTAGAATAGAACAATCTTGGAGAGGAGCATGAAACAGGAATAACACAGATATATGGCCTCGTAAATTAGAAGAGCCCTATAACCCATATCAATAGATATGGGATGAGAATGACAGGAATGTTCAACTTCACATAAGTTGAAGATATAATTCAAGAATGGGTGTACTCATTGAAGGCCAAAAGATATGTGTGAGAAACTTTTAATCACTAATTTTATACATACTTTGTTAAAAATAGCAAGAAAGAGCTAACACTTTTTATATACTTCAAGATGTTTCAAATATAGATAACCTTATCTGATGTTTAAAGTTATAAGATAGTTAGCCAAGAATGTGAGCTCTTCTGAAGTGGGACAGCTAGTTATTGTTTGGAGATGATTCTGAAACGCTATATATGTGAGAAGTTGAACTGATCAGGACGGAGCTTCTTCTTTGACGTGCTTATCTTTGGGTAAGATACTTTCTTGGACCCATCTAATTGCTTTCCTTGAATGATATATGTAGTTATAACAAATGGTATGATTTTCTGTTGATTTAGCTAATGGTGAATAATCATGTTTTAATAAAGGCTTAGAATGGAAGCAAATGTTCTATAATTGTATTACTTGGGTACAATACCCAGTAATGAACCTAAAACATTATTGATGTGTACCTCTTGCCTGGAGCTAAATTATTTCATATAGGAAATCAAACTAGATGCTTAGGGCTTCTTAAGCGCACACCTATATCTAAATCAGGCCTGACTAGAGTCATCTAAAACATCTGGTCTCAGCTGCTTAGTATTGTAGCTTTTAAGCTCAGCAAGATCAGGTGACCTAAGTAGCTAATAACATCCTACTTGATTCTTGTATGTTGACTGTAGCATGGTGTTACTGTTTGATGCTACAGCACGAGCCTGATGGCCTTCCAGCTTTGCATGGAACATTATAGTCTATCAGTCTTATAGTAAGTAGTAGATTTCCTCCACCCCCACCTATGCCATTTGTTCAAGGAGTTCAGAGCTGTTGGTTGACCTTGGGACACCAGAGATCCAAATCCGAATTTGCTTGTCACAATCAGGCCTGTAAAGGACCAGCTTTTCCTTTGAGCAACCCAATCCCACAGGACAAAAAAATTAGTCTTTAGGTTTATGTTTTCCCTCAGATAAGGAGAAATGTGGAAAAGTTAAAACAAAAGGAGCTGGAGAAGAAGAATCAGTTTTCCACATAGCAGAGAAGGAAAGGAGGGATACTGCTCCCCAATCCCTCCTCATACCTAGGAAAAGGTGGGAAACTCTGGTGCAGGGAAGGGGAGTGGAGAATGCTCAAATTGCTTTAAGAGCTTTTGATATTTCTTCTGTGGCAGGCCTGCACATGTAAAGGACTTGTGGAACTGTACTGTGACCAGGACAATAAACCCACATTTCCCCAAGTAATCTTGAACAAAACACCCTTGAAATATATCGAAGATACCTTGAAACCACATCTAGATAGATAGATACCACCTCTATGTAGATACCACCTCTGTATCGAAGATACCCTTGAAATATATCGAAGAAACCCAATCAAAAACTTCAATTGACATAAGCTATTAAACTTTTGAGCAAATTAGGAAGGCAAACTCTTTTAACTTGGCTCCTTATTCAGGTTAATTCAGGTAATTCACTGGTGAGACCATACTCACATTTACTAGTCTACAATATATAATCACACAATAACTTCATATACACCTGATAAAGGAGTTTTATCAGGTTATGAAAATACACTACACCCTCTTTACTTCACCATTCTCAATGGATTTCCATTAACAGGAGTAAGTTTTATTTTACAGCTACATTTAATGTATTTTTAAGAAGCTGGAATTGTAGATTATCACCATGATATTTAAAGAAAAATAATTTTGAGAGAGTGCTATGTATATTCTGAGGCAAAGCTCCTACTTATTAAAAATTAAACTACTACAAACAACATAATAAAATAATGCAGTCAGTTTGAAAATGATGACCCATTAGCTAGATCTAATCAACTACAATCATATTTTGCCAATGCCCAATACAAAAAGAATTTTTTTTAAAAAATAGCCAGAATAATAATCATGTGCAGTGATGCCTGGAAGCTAAAACTAATTTAAGTGAAAGACATTGAGCAGAGACAAGAAATCTGCTTGAAAGCAAGACAAAATAGAAATACACTCACCCCCAAACAAACAAAAAAGAATAATTCAACAACAGATTTTTTAATGATTCAACTTCTACACCAGCAATTCAATTATGTCAAAAATATTAAGGTAGAATGAGCATGAAGCATCTCAGTAAACAAGCCATGTAATGCATTTCTGCACTTAACAACAGTAAAACAAAAAGAAAAAAATCAATTCATGAAATTAAAAAAATAGCTGTTCTGAAAATGCCATATGAAATAAAAGTATCAGGAACATAGAGATGTTTTATAGATTTGCATGCTCTTGATGGTGCAAGCTTGTTAAAGTGACTGCATTACTATCAAAGTCTGCCAAATCAATCCACAATTCACTTTTTACAGAGTAGTTTTGCTAGTTTGAAGCAGAAAGACTTACGTCATCCATAAAATCAATCAATGAGGATGATGAAGAGGAAAGGGAATCCTATTTTAACAGAGTGGTAAAGGAATAGAAACAGATAGATGAAAACTTCCACTTTATGAAAATAATCAACACTTTCAAATTGTTGATAAATCAAAGTTTACAAAGAACTGAGAAAAAATGTTTAGTGGAATATTAATGCTGATTATTATTTCTTAAATAATATATCAAAAGTTTTGGCCAGGATAGTGCTTTTTTCCTCCTATTTCATTTTCGTTTTTTCTCCTTTCAATACAGACAATAATACAAGGATATTAAAAGTTAATTGGATAGCTATTGCACTATCATTAAAGTGTGTACATTGTATTGAGTTTGAGGCATTGACACCTTGGACGTTCGTGAGCTGAACTGGAGTGAACCATGGGCCTTCCAACTGGTCAGAGAACAAAACCACTACAGTCCTTGAAAAAACATTAAATACTTCAGGGCAGCATGCTGTGGGAGGGAAGAGAAAAGATAGGCAGGAAGTCTGGTCAAGAGAGATGCTGAATAAAGGAAGTGAGATAAGTAATCAATACCTGCAGAACAGTAAGTGGCTGCCACATGGGGTTGAATACAAACTTTCCCTTCTGTGAGCAGAATGGCATTTCTACTAAACCAAGAAGGCAGAACGTTCTTTGCAGATTCCTTCTTCAGACCACACAACACATTTCATGCCATTCCCAAGTAGAGAACGGATCATGCTGAGGAACAGCTTTTTTGGTGGGCACAGACTACAGCAGGAAGAGTTAAGTAGAAAATACCTGTTCTATGAGTCCACTAAGTCTGTGATTCCACTAAGGAAAAACCTCACATGAAATCAGGAATAGGTGGGACTGTACTCTATTGGCAGCTTGACGGACTCAGAGCCAGAGAGCACAGGAGAGATAAATCAACAGATTCCAAAAGAAAATCTGTACATTCATGCGTTGTATAAAAATGGATTATATAATTTGTGTTATCAGTGTAGGCAGTCCTAAAGATATGAAGAGTAAGTAGGAAGGGGAGGGAGAAAGAGCTGAATATCTCATATGATTCAACTAACTAGGCAATCTAGGGCAATGTTTGCCAGACAGTTGGAATCTGTATAGAAACGTGGCTGTACTGCTGAGTTATCGAGCAAATGCCAGGTCAAACATCCTTTCTCAGACAGCTCTACTTCCTTTCTTTGGTCTCCCACTCTCCCCTCTCTATTTCCTGGGATTGTCTGCTATATTCCTTCAGATGTATCTTATTCCCTTGACCATATCAGAAAGATGAGTACTAAATAGCTTAAAGATATATGGAAACATTGCTCAGAGCATAATGAATTCCTTATCTTATTTCCTTGGCCATATCAGAAAGAAGAGCATATATGGAAACGTTGCTCAGAGCATAATGAATTCCTTCAGATGTATTTTATTTCCTTGGCCATATCAGAAAGATGACTACTAAATAGCTTAAACATTGCTCATAGAATAATGAATTTTTCCTTTCTGTTTGCCTAAACCAAGGCGAATGTATTTTTATTTTTCAAGTCCAGCACTTGCACTTATTTATTTGTAGAACAATAGATATGCTTGCAGTTGTTCACCTCTGTATATCCATTCTTGTCTGTTTACTTCCAAACCACTTGTTGCCCCTCTCTTACATGTAAGATGTCTTGCTTGCTTGAGAAGGTGCAAATAAATCTAACAAAAGAACCAACTCCCTTAAACAGGGGGCACAACTAGGGACTGACAAGGACTGGTGGGGGGAGGGGATCTCATTTCCCTATTCACATACTGCCTTTTTAGCTTTCACATGCTAAAATAGTTCAGAAGACAAAGATGAACTCTGAGATGACACAGGCAGAAAGAGTACGCACTAACTAATACTTATTTTAACTTTTTTGCAATTGAATCCTGTTGGATATTTTTGTTGGTAACAGTGTGAACTGGAAATAGTGTTTAAAATTTGACTCTAACCATTTACATAATGAGTTTGCTTTATTTAAATAAGAAAAACAGCAGAAGTCATGCTTTTTTATTCATTTTGATTCTGATTATACATATTTTATTTTAGAGATATATTTCCTAATCAGTGAAATGAAAAAAATTAGAAGGAAAGAAATAATCTTGAATTTAATTATAAAGTTCTGGTAAATGAATGTATGGAAATAATGCATTAAAACCCACTAAAAATGGAAGGTAGCGATATTTATAATATCATCTTCCATATTTATATTGGCCAAGGAACTTTTAACTGCAAGAAACTACATAACATTTCTTATGACTGATGACTTAATTTAAGTGACTAAGCTTGTTTGCAATATATTAGTAGAAAATTTGATTAAACTTTGTAATAATGATGACAAGCCAGATATGCACATGATAAATAAGTCAACAAATACATGCAATTAGCTGCATACTTACTTCAAATTGATCCAGAGCAGAGGTAGGAGCATTCAAAAATGCCAAGAAAGAATTCTGTGAGTCTTGGTGCTTTACACCTAGAAAACAGCAGCAAATATTTTAAGCTAACCAACATAGACAGAGGTGTCCTTATATCTACTGTCACTCCAGATCTTATAGACTTGCTCCTCAACTCAGTAAAAGGAGGCAGAGTTGTTGAAAAAAGAATATAACACATCTAGGAGCATCTCAACCCTTCCTGCAGTCTCCCAGCCAAAGGCTTCTAAAGCACCACAAATTTCCGGTTTTGGAAGTTCTTTTTCTTTATTAAGAACTTCCAAAACCTGAAAACGCAGACTCAATCTCCAAGCAACCCAGGCTCCTTAAACCTTGGTTTCCAGCAAGAGATGCTCTGTATCAGAATGAAAAAAACCCAACTTGCTAATTTGCAAGAGAACATGGTTCCCCGGACCTTTTAAAGTTCTTGCTTTATTTCAGGTGGGGAACTGTATGATATTCTCTCCTAGGGATGGTCAGGATTGGGATAGAAAGAAGCAATGTTAGCTTATGGCAGTGCCAGAAATGAGAATTCACCTTAGAATTAAGCAGGGGTCATTTTGTAGAAAAAGAGCTAGAGGAACTCATTAGCATAACTCATTAGCATATGCCACACCCCTTGCCATCATCATAAGTGTGTCATTGGCATAACTGATTTGCATATGCCACAACCCCTGACTCACCTATCTTGGCTGTTTTGGACCCAGTCCTGGCCATTCAGGGCTGAAATTGGGCCCAAAATGGCAAAAAGGGGCTGAAAATGGCCAAAAAGGGGCCCAAAATGGTCAGGATCAGGCCGCTGCTAAGTGGGAGAGTGATCCACCACCTGTCAGAGACCCGATCCAGGCCGTTTCGGCCCCAATCCAGGCTGAAACAGGCCCAAAATGGCCGAGAGTCAGGTGGGCGGGGCCACCTGACATGACCTCTTTGGGGAACTGCCGGAATGGTGTTCCTGTGCGTTCCTCCTTGAAATGAGCCCTGGACTTAAGTCAGCGAGTTAGAAGTCACACAACATTTTTTCCGACAGAAAGGATTTCTGTCACTGGGCAGAACTACTGCTGCATTACTAGATGCCTCCCAGAATGCTCTTGGGAGGTCAGAACCACATGAGGGAAGAGTTAGAGGTCTGCTGCAGAAAGAGATAATCAGTAAAAATTGTCCACCCTTCCTGACAGAGAACATTTCTGCTGGATCCAACTCAAGAGACTATATAGAAGAAAACATTATTACTATGAAAAATGGACAGGCAGTACATCCAGCTCTGTCACTTTCTGGCAGTGATGATCACTACAAGAAAGCCCACTTTAATATGCAAATAAGAGAGATGCTATGCATAGCAGCTCAAAAGGAAACAGAATAAAGACATTTGGGGCCAAATCCAGGTTCCAAAAAAACCTGGGGATAACCGCGGCAGCCATTTGAGAGGCAAGAAGGGCTTTCTCTGCCTCTTTTGTTGCCCTGTGGCCCCACAGGACGGCAGGGAGGGCCGGAGCCGACGGTGCCACTGCCTCCACCACCATCAGCAAAATTAGATGAGGGTATTCATTCTTTTTTTTTTTTACTTTTTATTTTGCATTTTTATATAACTTTTTCCAAAACTACAAATAACCAAATTAAACAACAGCGTAATGGGCAATACATGGAAGAGATGAAAACCTTGATGTTTTAACAAACAGCCAATATTAACATTGAAAACAATACACTGAGTATAAGAAGTCACATTATAGCAAAGAAGCTAAGTGTATGTAAATCTACGTTAGGTAACTGATTGGTATTATGACAATAGGTTAAAAATGGTAGCCATTGTACAAGAAAGCACGATTGATATTGTGGATTATCTAAGCCTTTAAGGTGATCCGCTATTTTTTCCATTATGAAAATGTCCCATAGTTTTCTGAGCCATTGTGATACACTTGGAGTTTTTTCCTGTCTCCAGGTTGAGGCTAAAAGCAATTTTGCCGCAGCAATCAATAAAAATATCAGATTTTTCCTAGTAGATGGGACCGTCTGATCCTCCCAGAGTCCTAGCAGGATTACTTCAGGGCACTTGGGAATTGCATAGTTTGTTATTGTTTTAATTTTTTGTATGATTCGATCCCAGAACAACTGAATTTTCGGACAAGACCACCATAGATGAATATAGTCTCCATTTTATCCACACTGTTTCCAGCATAGTGGATTCGTTTCATGATTAATGTGGTGGAGAAGAGTGGGAGACAGGTACCACCTCGCCATTATTTTAAAGGATGTCATTCTGATGCTCACTGCTTTAGATTGCAAGCAGTTTCCTGACCAGATGGAAGACCACTGAGCATCAGATAAGATTGTATTACAGTCTCTGCTCCAGTTTGCTTGGTATTTCAATGTGAGCTGATCATTCCTTGAGTTTAAAATAGCATATATTTTAGCTATTAAACCTTTCCTATGAGATTGTGTTAATTTAAGTAAATATTCAAAGTCAGTTAGTTCACGCTTTAATGAGGTTACAAGTGGCTGACTTTCTAGTAGGTGTCTGATTTGGAGGTATTGAAACCATAGGATCGTAGCATTTGTATCCTTTTCTATTTGAGCCTTGTTCAGGATAATCCCATGTTTGGTTATATCAATAATCCTGTTTTGTTTAATTACTTTCCATAATTTAAAAGAATTTAAGTCCATGCCAGGTGGGAACCAATTCTGATCTATAAAAGATAATGGCGAGATGGTTGGAGCAAGATGTTGCCTTAACTTGTCCCATATGTCTAAGGTGGTTCTTAGAAAGGGGTTAGTATGAATTTGAGGTGGTCTATTCTTAGGTTCAGCCCATATCACATCCTGTAAGTCGTGTGGGTAGATGTGTGATGATTCAATTTGTGGCCAACCTGAACCTTCTACAGTATTTAATAGTATTACGATGTTTGCTAGTTGGGCAGCTATGTAGTATTGTTTTAAGTCTGGGACTGATAATCCACCTTTCTTAGCAGACCGTTTCATGATTAAATAGTTTATCCTAGGGCGTTTGCCATCCCATATAAAACTGTTTATAATTTTTTGCCAATGTTGGAAATCTTGATCTGTAAGTTTAATTGGTAGCATGCGGAAATTAAATAAAAATTGTGGGAGAATCATAGATTTTACCAGATTAATCTTTTCTGCCCACGACAACTTCATTTCCGCCCACTCTTTAATTTTGTCTTTTATCTTTTTTTGTAACGGTTTAAAGTTAGCTTCTTTTATATCCAGTAAATCAACTGGTATCTTAATGCCTAAATAAGTCCATTGCTTATGGGTCCATTGATATGTAAAATTAGAAGCCATCTCTGACCTAATGATTGGAGTTAGGTGAATAGGGTAAATTTCTGATTTGGTTTTATTAATTTTAAGACCTGAAATGTAACCAAAATCATGCAGGGTTTTTTCCAGGGCTGGTAATGAGGTGCATGGATGTGCAAGGTAAAGGACCATGTAGTCCGCAAACAGGGAAATTTTATAAACGCGTTTTCCAATAGTGATGCCACTAATGGCATTGTTTTGCCGTATAGCCTCAGCCAGAGGTTCTATGGATAAGGCAAATAATAATGGGGAAAGCGGGCATCCCTGTCTGGTTCCTCTTGTGAGCTCAAAGTCTTTTGATTTCAATCCATTGAGTTTTATTTGGGCCTTAGGAGAAGCATATAATAGTTTGATAATCTGAATAAAAGAATGGCCAAATCCCATCATAGAGAGCAATCTTATTAAATAATTTGTTTCTAAGCTGTCAAAGGCTTTTTCAGCATCTAATGAGAGCAGGATCGACTCTATTTGATTGGTTTTACAGTGATTGATAATGTTTAGAGTTTTTCTTACATTATCTGTAATACTCCTGTTTGGTATGAAGCCAGTTTGATCAGATTGTATGTAATGACTTATGATTTTATTCAGACGATTAGCCAGTACTGCTGTAAATATCTTTGCGTCCTGATTTAGTAATGATATGGGACGGTAAGAAGATGGGAGGGTGGCATCCTTCCCTGGCTTAGGGATTACAATAATTGTAGCTTCATACCATGTTTTTGGGAAGTTGCCTTTTAAAAGGATTGCATTGCAAGTTTGGCGAAGGGGTTCTGTCAGAATGTGTATAAACTTTTTATAAAATTCGGCAGGGAAGCCATCTCTGCCGGGAGTTTTATTTAGTTTGAGATTTTTGATGACTTCAGTGATTTCCTGAGAGGAGATCGGTAGATCTAGGGAAGCTTTATGCTCTGGAGTAATTTGTTTCAAGGTTGTAAGAGAGCTTAGGAAGTCCTCAATACCAGATGGTGTTGGATTCTTTGATTTATATAAAGTAGAATAAAAGTCACGAAATATATCTAGGATTTCCTTATTATTGGAAGTGTGAGATTTACCATTTCTTTTAATTAAAGAAATTTGGTTGGAAGAGGATTTCTTTTTAACTTTCCAAGCTAGGAGGCGTAACGTTTTAGGGGTTTTGTGCCAGTACCTCTGTTTTAAAAACAGTAGATTCTTTTGTATGGAGAATGTCTCAAGTGCCTCTAGCTTTTTCCTTTCTAAAGTCAATTGATTATAGTCTTTCTTATTGCAGTATTTTTTGTGTTTATTTTCAAGAGCATGGATTTTGGATATAATTTCTGATCTAGTCTTCTCTCTCTCTTTTTTATAGAATGAGGCTAATGATATGATTTTACCTCTGACTACAGCCTTCATGGCTTCCCAAATTATTGCTTGAGAGACTTCACCTTCTGTATTCTCTTTGAAATAATTTTCCAGTTCTAATTCAAATTCTTTTTTAATTGTTGGGTGTAATAAAAGAGATTTGTTCAGTATCCAGTGAGTGTCTTGTTTTATTTTTTCCGGAAAGGTCAAAGAACAGTCTACCCAGGCATGGTCCGTCCAGATTTTACTGCCTATGGTGGAAGAGATTATATTATGATAAATTTTGGGGGAAGCCAATATGTAATCTATTCTAGTATGGATTTGATGACGGGCAGAAAAATAGGTAAAGTCTTTCTCTAGGCCGTGCTGTGAGCGCCACACATCCTTAAACTCAAATTTGTCAAATAGTAAATTGAGGTTTGATCGATTTACTTTGTTTCTCTGACGTACCCTGTTGTTTTGGGATCGATTCAGGTTTGAATCTGCTATGCAGTTAAAATCCCCCCCTGCCAAAATTTCACCATCCACATACAACCTTAAATTAGATAGAGTTTCATGAAGAAATTCAATTTGCTTGTCATTTGGAGCGTAAATAGATGCCAAGGTTATTTTTGTTTCTTCCAGAACCCCTTTGACAAAAATAAAGCGTCCCCTAGGATCTATTTTTGAGTCTTCACATTGGAATCTAACATTCTTTGAGATTAAGATTGCAACACCCCTGGCACTGGATGAGCCTGGGGCTTGAAAGTGCACATTGAAACGATTAGACTTTAATACCTGAGGCATTTCTTTCCTATAATGGGTTTCTTGCAAAAACAGTATGTCTACCCCTTGCTTCACTAAAGCTGTAGTAACACGTTTAAGTTTTATAGGATTGTTTAATCCTCTGCAATTTAGAGTAATAATTTTGATTCTATCTGTCATTAGTTATGTGTTAAATAGAATGATATAACGGACAGATAAAACTCTGTGAGCATGAGGAAATAAGGCATCCTCTGAGTCTTTGATAACCTATTTTCAGCTACTCTGTATGGTTCCTCCAATATTGCATAATATATGTTGTCAAACAGAACTGTAACATTAATACAATAACCCCATCCCACCCCCTTGAACAAAAACAAAACACCAGTTAACATAATACTGCTCCTTCGTGTGAAGGAGCAATCTCTCCAGAGGCACAGGTCTAAACTGCCTGTGTTAACACAAATAAGGAGAATGGTTAGGTTCTCCCCTTTTCTGGAGGATCCTATACAACTGGGAACTAAAATGAGTACCAGGTTTAGCCCCCCTCCCCCCCCCAACTGAAGAAGTAGAAAAGAGATGAGGACTACAGTTACAGAAAGGTCTGAAGCTACAGATAGAGAAGAAGAAGAAATATTAGGGGCAAGAACAATATTGACAGACAGAAACGCTAGAGAAAAACTCTAAGAAATGATGGTTGCTTGCATGCATTTTCTCCCTCAGGCAGTTGTTTTCATCGGTATCGTGGCCCATCCCGTCATAGTGGAGGATTTCTGTGCGACAGTAGAGCTTTTGTTCAGATCCGGTGAGGATAAGTTCAGTTCCTTAAGAAGAGATGTGCCAGATAACAGATCCGTTGCTTGAAGAGTTCTTCCCTGATGTACTACTTGGAGTTTAGAGGAGGCCACCCATTTGTATCTGATGTTTGCGCTGTTTAGTTGAGTGGTTATGGGTTTAAGCTCTCTTCTCTGCAAAAGGGTTTCGCTTGACAAGTCCTGGAAAACTTGAATTCTCTGCCCTTGAAAAAGGAAAAAGCCTCTTTTTCTAGCCTCTTGAAGGATTTTCTCTTTAGTACGTGAGTCCATAAACGTAACAATAATATCTCTGTTAGTGTTTTTTCTTAAGTTGCGGAGGGAGCCCATCCTATACGCAGCTACAATATTTGGTGCCACACCGTCTTCCAATTGTAGTTCCTGAGCCAGCCATCCTGAAAGGAAGACTATTAACTCAGTTGAGCCTTCTTCTGATTCTGAGAATCCGCGAAATTTTAAATTATTTGATTTCCATTTATTTTCCAGGTCCATGATTTTATTTCTCATCCAGCTCTCGCTAGCCTGCAGAGTGCGTGTTTCTTTTTACAAGGACAAGCTAAGCTCTAAAGCAGAGTCTGCAGTGCGAGTTACTTGCTGGAGAGACTCAGATATTGCAGTCAATTGATCCTTCATAGGTTTCAGAAGTCTCTCCATTCTATTGGCAATTTTATCTTCCAGTTGATCTATTTTAATATTTAGGTTTGTTTCTTGTACCTGGGTTTCTGTGTCAGTTATTTCCTCAGCAATGACGGAGGCCATTTTGGCTGTAGAGTGGGGTTCAGCTGCAGCGCTGTTTCTGTGCTCTCCCGCCGAAAAAAAGGTTTTTACTGATTGTGAAATCGGCTCTGAAGATTTATTTTTATTTCCTCCTGTCTTGCCCATAGTTGTAGCTTGTTAGGATCACTTTAAGGAGCTAATAATTCAGTCGGGGGAAGGGAAGATCCAGGAGCCTGAAACTCACGCGTCTAGCATACACGCTGACGCCCCTAGGGTATTCATTCTTTACAGAATGTTGAATAAAGTTGTCAAGGTCCTAGGCTTTGTTAATATAACTTCAGGTAAAACATTTTCTTCCTCAATAACTAGCTGCAAGTAGGGGTGTGCGCACTCGATCTGTAAAGATTCAGGATTTCCGAATCGCTGGCCCCGATCCCAAATCAAAGCTTTGGGGCCAAATCCCAAATCAAAGCTTTCCGAAGTATTTGTAATGCTTTGGGAAGCTTTGGGGCCGAGTTTAAAGGGTCCCTTTCCTGCTTGGAAACACTTGGTTGGCACAAATAAAGGCATTGTCCAGCATTATGGCACCCATGGGCACCATGGTGTAGAGAGACTAGTGAAGCATCTGAGACCACTAACTGAGGATAATCAAGTAGTGCAAGACAAACACAAGTTGTTCATCCTTACAGAGTATATAATAGGGAGACTCCAGACCTTGCATCTGGCCATATCAGCATGGGAAGGGGCAAGACTACTTCATCTGACTCCTGCCTCCAGGATCCTGTGTAATAAATGGCATAATTTCTTAGCTCCATTAAAGCTTACTCATGAGTAGGATGGGCAGGTTGACTTGAGATCAAATCTCCTCAAATTGGACCACAGATATGATGGCTTAAATGGAAGGAACATCCATCTTAAACTGCCAATATGGTTATTGTTACCTCAGCAAATGTATATTCGAGGGTGCCATGGGTCAGAATTAACCCAGCAAGAGACTAAAGAGCAAGGACTACGAGCAGAAAGTTCAGCAAAACTGAAAAGGAGTGGTGCTTGTGTTAACATTTAGTTAATTGGAAATGCTACAGAAAGAGTTTGCTCCTAGAGTTTGTTCTCCTCCTCTTTTATAATGTAATGTTTCAGAAATAACACTTTCTTTTAAAATAAAAATAAAATCTTTTTAAATACATGCTCATAGAGAAAACACAGGAAAAGGAAAATTGGATAAAAATAGTGTATTTTTTTTGTTCTGAGCCAAGGGAGACAAGTTTCACTTCAAAACCACAATGCACATTAAATAGACTATTTATATTGTTCTGGGTGAAACAATGAAGGTAAGGTATACATATTATCTTATATACACAACAGTATTCTTTCCTGTATCATAAAAATATCCTTTGTGCAGCAGAATTTATGGAAAGCTTTAGGTCAAATGGTAGAACAGATCTCACATGTCAGAACAGTTAAGACATATCTCACCTGGATCATGTTTCACCCACTGAGTAGAGCTCAAGACAACTTTGGCTGCAGTTCAAGTATATGTCATGTATGCCTGCCTACAGTACATTCCATGTGTATGTTATGGGCAACCTATTAATCCTCTGACACTATGGAGAGTTTTGAGTACTTTTTAATGTCTGTTATTTGGAAGTTCAGTGTGTTATCTCTGCTTTGAAGTTAAACACTTTCACTTCTGTAGTCAACGGCCTTGAGGCCAGATGCAGCTAGTCTGAATTGTATCTTCCCTGAGAACAGGGATGATTTCATATCTAATGTGCTATTGTTGCTTATCGTAGTCTAAACTCTGATACTTTTTATCTCTGGCATTCGCGCCGGAATTTCAACGGGCTACTAACCTGGGGGCGGGATATTAACCTATAACTAACCATGCTTTCCCTCAATACGTCCCATCTGCCAATTCCACTGTCTGAGCACCTTAAACCTGATAGATCTCTAATAAAAGTTACTTCAACTAATTCACCTGTATGATTGCTGTGGAGAACTTGGGGATTTACTTGCCAAGGACTGACAGTATAATTATCTGAATTGCCACTTTACCAAAATCTTTCTCTCTATGATAGGCTACTCTAAACCAGGTCAAAATATGAAGATGGATTTTAAAAAAATGTTCCCAGTAATGGTAAAAAATGAAATAAAAAGAGCTTCAGCAGCCAGACAACTGTATGCACTCTACTCGGGCCTAGTATTTATGGGAAGAGAAGGATAGCATTTATTTATTTACTTCCTTTATACTGTTCCTTTCTCCCAAATGGGGGCCAAAAGTGGCGTACACTGTTCTCCTCTCCTTCATTTTATCCTGACAACAACCCTGTGAAGCAAATTAGGCCTTGTGCTTGTGACTGGCCCATGGTCACCCTAAAAGTTTTCATGGCAGAGTGGGGATTTGAATCTGGGTTTTCCATATTCTAGTGTGACACTCTAACCACTACACAACACTGTATGTCTGAGAAGTACGGCCCCAAAACAAAGTCAAGCATTCTACTCTTTTAATCTAGGACTATGTGAGATGAGATCATAGAATCATAGGGTTGGAAGGTATTTCCAGGATCATCTAGTCCAACCCCCTGCACAGTGCAGGAAATTCACAACTACTTCGCCCCCCCACACATACCCTCAGTGACCCCAGAAGATGGCAAAACACCTCCAGGATCCCTAGCCAAACTGGCCTGGGAGATGTACATCACCCTTGTGTACAACTGCCTTCCTGCCCAGCCTTTTATTAGAAAGGACTGTATATTCTGCATAGATACAAAAACTAGTATAGTTAGGGTTAAATCAAGCTCAGACTAATGCCTCTTCTTCACAGGATAAAAGTAGTGGATATTTAGCGTCAGGGCTTTTAATATAAATACATTAGTCAATCAATTATCTTTAAACAATCTTCGGGAACAGCTCTATGCAGGATGATGTAATCATCTATATATTTATCTTCTCACATTTTACCCAAAGGATTGTTTCAAGCCTCATTTTTTTCACTGTCCTGTGTTACTGAACAACATTCCTCACTTATACAAGATGGATCATCTAATCTCAACAGCACTCTTCTTGGAAAACAATTTCCACATAATGTGACTCAGTTGGATACAGTTATATAAAAAGAATGTGGCTGAAACCCATTCATAATACACAGGTTTTAATCATTAGTTTACTTACAGGTACTAGGAGCAACACATATACATAAAGCCTAAAATCCAGATTCAGTAAGTAAAAACTATATAAACACTAGAAATACACTTGCATATGATTTTGGCTGCAACCCTAAGCACATTTACTAGGGAAGACATCCTAGAGAACTTAATAGGATTCACTTTTGAGTAGTCATGCTTTAGGGGCTTGTATTGTTTGTAAAAGAATACCATCAAATTAAAATCATTCATTTTAATTAATTTTTTTCCAAAAAAACTTCCCATATTTACATCAATTATATTTCTTACAGCCTCTGAAACATCCAGCAGAATAAAAGGAACTTTAGACTTAACTATGAAGCTTCCTTCTATTTGAGGTAGAAGAGGACATCCTGATGCACGGGTACTCCTCCTCCCATAATCTCTGAAAGCAGGATACTAGGCCATTCCTTTCCTGCCTCTGAGGAGAGGGAGTACTCCTCCCTTCTTCAGTTCAGAGGCTTCCAGAGCTTTCCATCAAAAACCACAAAGTAGATCCATTGCTTATTATCCTCAAGCAGGACTTGCTCTAAATATTAAACACAGAGGGCAAGGCCAAAAAAGGGGCAACCTCCGTTTAGTAGAAAAGACGTTTAACAATAACTGTAACAGCAGAAAGAACGGTTAAGACATATAAGACAAAAGGGTTCATTATCTCATAAATCAGTGTTTCCCAACCTAAGGGACCCAAAAGTGGGGCGTGAAAGCTTCTAAAAATGGGCTGCAGATCAGCCATCCCTATTGGCAACTCTTGCCCTTTTCACTCTTCTCTTTCCTCTTCTTCCTTGCCAGCTGCTCACATTGCCCTTTGTGACAATAATGAGGGAGGAAAAGCTGTCTGGCAACGAGTAGCTTTACGACAGTAGCTGGAAGAAGGCAGGGAAAGGCCAGAGAAGAAATCCTGCAGATTTCGATGCAATGGCCCTTTTGATACAATCCAAGACTGAATTCGCCTTTTTTGCCACCTCATCACACTGACTGCTCATATTTAGTTTACAGTCCACTCTTACTCTTTCGCATACACTCTTTTGCATACTACCCAGAAGTATATCCCCCATCCTGTTTTTGTGCTTCACATTTTTGTGGCCCAGATGTAATACTGTGCACTTATCTATGTTGAATTGCATCCTGTTCACAACTGCCCACTTCTCCAGAGTATTCAGGTCTTGTTGTATTTTGACTCTATCTTCTTGGGTGTTTGCCACTCCTCCCAATTTGGTATCGTCAGCAAATTTAATGAGTAGCCCGTTTACCCCTTCATCCGGATCATTGATTAAAATATTGAAAAGTATCGGGCCCAAAACTGAGCCCTGTGGCACACCACTGGACACCTCCAACCTGATGAAACGCCATTGACCACCACTCTTTGTGTGCGGTCCTCTAACCAGTTCCCTATCCACTGAACTGTCCTATAGTCCAGTCCACCCATTAGAATGTTATGGACGGAGGCTGTGCAAGTTCTCTAGAAAGTTCTTCGAGCACTCTTTGGTGCAGTTGAAATGTTTCCTCCCCGTAGAGGTGTTCAATATATTGTCGAAGGCTTTCACGGCTGGAGAACGATGGTTGTTGTGGATTTTCCGGGCTGTATAGCCGTGGTCTTGGCATTGTAGTTCCTGACGTTTCGCCAGCAGCTGTGGCTGGCATCTTCAGAGGTGTAGCACCAAAAGACAGAGATCTCTCAGTGTCACAGTGTGGAAAAGATGTTGGCAGGTCATTTATATCTACTCAGGAGGGTTGGGGTTGGGCTGAGTCATCCTGTAAGAGTTTCCCAGGGTGTGGAATGCTAATGGAGGGAGGCTTCACTGTATCCTGAGGAGGTTCTTTTGCATATGGATTGGTGCGTGATGTGCTAATCTTCTTTGCAGGGCTATTGTCGGGTATAGAGTGTTTTGTTAGCCTGGTGTTTTTCAGGACTGGAAACCATGCTCTATTCATTTTTAAAGTCTCTTCTTTCCTGTTGAAATTGTGCTTATGCTTGTGAATTTCAATGGCTTCCCTGTGCAGTCTGACAAAGTAGTTGGAAGTGTTGTCAAGTATTTTGGTGTCCTGGAATAGGATACTGTGTCCTGTTTGAGTTAGGCTATGTTCAGCCACTGCTGATTTTTCTGGATGGCCAAATCTGCAGTGTCTTTCATGTTCTTTTATTCTTGTCTGGATGCTACGCTTTGTGGTCCTGATGTAAACTTGTCCACAGGACGTGGTCACTTCCCTCTAAGGTTCCCACCACCTTCACCCCATCTACCAATTCTTCCCTGTTGGTTAATATTAAGTCTACTATGGCCGAGTCCCTTGTAGCTTCTTCCACCATTTGAAAAAGGAAGTTATTGGCCAGGCAGGTCAAGAACTTGTGAGAGTCTTTGTCGCTTTGCTGAGCTTGTCTCCCAGCACACATTGGGAAAGTTGAAGTCACCCATAATTATACAGTTCTGATGTCTGGACACTCTACCAATCTGTTCAAGGAGGGCAGCATCCATTTCCTCTCCCTGGTCAGGCGGTCTGTAGCAGACTCCAACAACAATACCCTTTGTCCTTCCTCTCCTTATTTCCACCCATATACTTTCCACTGGGCTGTCAACCACATTCTCCAGAATGTGCTGACAATCAAGCCCTCTCCTCACATACAATGCCACTCTGCTTTCTCTTCTACCCTTCCATTTTTTCTTGAACAACTCATACTCATCCACTACCACATTCCAGTCATGGGAATCATCCCACCAAGTCTCAGTAATTCCTACTATATCGTAGCCCTCTGTTTGCAAGGGAGGATCAAGCTCTTCCTTCTTGTTGCCCATACTTTGGGCATTGGTATATAGGCACTTGTATCCTTGTACCTTTGTTCAATCTGTCCTACTCAAGTGGGCACCCGCTGTTTTAACTTCTTCATTGAAATTCCCATGTTGATCATCTCTTTCCCCTTGCGGCATCAGTTTAAAGATCTCCTGATGAAGCTCTCCAGGTTCTTTCTAAACATTTTCTTCCCTGACCTTGAGAGGTGAAGCCCATCATGTGCTAGAAGGCCTTCCCTAAGAAAACTTATCCCATGGTCCCAGATCCCAAAGCACTCCTGCCAGCACCACCGCCTCAGCCAACAATTCATCTCGAGTATGGTCTGCTCCCTTTGCATTCCTCTTTGACAGGAAGAGAATACCACCTGTGCCCCCACTGTCTTCAACTGCCTTCCAAGAGCTTCATAATTAATTCTTGCTATAGTATTTGCGGCTGTGTCATTTGTTCCCACGTGAATCAGCACAAACGGGTACTGATCAATCAGTCTGATCATTTTCGGCAGTTGGTCTGTAATATCCTGAATTCTGGCTCCTGGAAAGCAACACGTCTCTCAGAGTAAGGGATCAGGCCTGGACACATGACGTTCCATACCCCTGAGCAGAAAGTCCCCAATGACCACCACTTTCCATTTTCTTCCACTTCCGTGTGGCCCCATGCCCTCTTCACTCCCTCCTCCAGGTTTTTGCGGTTCTCCTTCCACTCTCGTCTCCATCACCATTTGAAGCACCTCAAAACGATTCTTGAGCTCCAGTGGACCAGAGTGTTGCCTTAGTCCACGCCTTCTGGTTTGTACTGCAGAACTGAGAGGAGGTTCAGAAGGGAGACTGACTCTTCCTCCTTCTCTTGGACTTATTTCTTCATGCTTGTGCATAGCCCCCAGGCTCTTCTCAATAAAATCATCCCCTTCCTTGATTTCCTGAAGGGTGGTGATCCTCTCCGCCAGGCTCTGAATCTTCTCCTCCAAAAGCCTGAACAGCTTACACTTCTGACAAGTGAAGTCTATCTTCTCTTCCGGGAGGAAAACAAACTCCGTGCAAGTGACTGGAAAGGGGCCTTCTGTCGACATCATCACCTTCCAAGTATATTCCAAGAGTACTCTTCTAGCTGCAGGTCCCTTTCCTTCTCAGAGCCCAAATGGCTGTGAAGTGCCTCTGGTGAGAAGCAGCCTAATTCAATCAAGGCTCACTCAGTAGAGGGTGGGGCCAACAGTTAGTCCCAGGCAATACAGACACTCTCCAATTAGTAACAATCCTCCTCGGCAATCAGCTCCAACTCGGGCAAAAAAGACAAACAGAAACACTTACCCCAACTGGCACCACTTTACAGCAGGCTCTACACACTCACACAGCCCCAAACACTGTCCTCCCACACAGTAACCTCAGCAAATCCCCACACCAGTTAAGGAAGGCAACAGAAAAAGACTCACCACTCTAGCAGCTCCCTTTCCTGCTCCTTCTCAGAGCCCAGATAGCTGTGATGATAAGTCCAACATTCCTTTCTCATTTGAAGAGAGGAGGACATCCTGATGCATGGGATGATTAAAAAGCTTCCCCTCAAAATAAGTGGACAGCACTCTGTCTCTGTTCCTTTTAAACCACCTTTTGGAGGACTCACCACCTGTAGGCTGCATCAGCTGATGTATATGAGTCAATTTTGTATTGATGTATAATAACTTGGGTACATAGGTACCCAAGTGCCTGTTCTACAGATCTCTAGAACTAATGCACTGGCATGAAAGGCTGCTGTGGTAGCTGTCAGGGCTTGTAGCTGCTGCTGCCGCTGGGCAAGGCGCCGGCTGGGCCGGCCCTGACGTCAGAGGAGCACCAGGGATGCTGCAGGACCCTGCTTTGTGGAAGGAGGGGCGGTATACATCACCCTGACTCCCTCTCAATCCACTCACTGGCCTGCTCAACCTGGCCTGCTTACCCCCTGCGTCCTCCATCATCTCCTCCTCCCAGAACTCTCCTCCAAGCCTCCACTCTTGCACTGCTCTGCTCTCACTCCACACCATCACTCCTTACTCACACCCACCACCTCAGAGCTCTTCCTAGCCACCTTATATAGGGTTTCCTTTCCCCGTCCAGCCCTCCTTCTAGGCTTGTTCCCTCTCCTGACTTGGCCCAGCTGTGCCTTCCCTCAGGTGTTTCCCTCCTACCACTAATCCCTTCTTGGCTTCCTTGCCTTGCTGGCAGGGTAGGGTTGAATGCGAGCCATCCCCAGCTGAGGTCTCCTTGGCCTTGCTCACAAGGAGCTGTCCCAGTAGGCCTTTGAACTGCTGAGCTTGCCTGGCCTTGCTCACGAGGAACTGCCCCAGCCAGCTTCTGTGCTGCTGAGCATGCCTGGCCTTGCTCGCGAGGAGCTGCCCCAGCCAGCTTCTGCGCTGCTGAGCTTGCCTGGCCTTGCTCGCGAGGAATTGCCCTGGCCAGCTTCTGGGCTGCCTGCTCATTGATGCTGGGTGGGGCTACCCATCTCCTCCCCCAGAATGCCTGTGGTAGCTCCAACTCCTGAGCCAGGCTGCTGTCCTCTAGCCGGGGTGTGGCTCTGGGCTGTAGTGGCTGCTTCTCCTCCTTGGCTGGTAAGGGCTCTGTTTGGGCTGCTGCTGGGTCCCTATTCCCCCTGCCTTGACCCTTTTCCTCTGTCCTGCTTAGCCCCCTCTCTTCCCCCTGGAGGGTGGGACTGGCTGGTCTCCCCCTGCTCCCTCCAGCCCTCTGAGGCTTTGGCCTTTCGCCCCATCCCCCTGGAGTGGGCAGGTTCTGGACCTGGTTGCTGGCTGGGGTGGTAGGGCCACTGCCTCCCGGTTGCCTCCCACTGCTCCCTCCTGGCAAGTCTGGGGGCTGGGACTCAGACTCCGGACAGTAGCACTGCAGCACTCCTGCTTAAATAGGCTATAATCCTTTCCGAGGGCTTCATCCCATGAGAAGAGTAGGCCAAAATGATGCACTCTTTAAGCCATCTGCTGAGAGCTGGTTTAGATACCTTTCTGCCTTTGGCTACCAAATAGTATGCTACAAACAGAGCATCTGATCTCCCGAAAGAAGCTGTACATAGGGCTTTATGCACACCAGAGGTATATCAGTTTTTTCCTTGGGATGGATGGATTGGGACAGAAGGACAGGAAGTACACCTTCTGAGATCTGTGGAATGTAAAATTCACCTTTGGGAAGAACGAAGCATCCAGATGAAGAACCACCACATTCTTTGAGAAAACACTGTAAACAGAGCTCCCAGTTCTGAAACATGTCTGGCAAAGGTGATAGTTGTAAGGAATAACACTATGAGAAACTTAGGCAATATTTCTTGCAGTGGTTTGAACTGAGATTTTGTAAGTGCTTGGAGAAACACATGCAGTCTCCAGAAGGCAAAAGAAATGCACCACTGGAGGGCCAGAAGTGCTGCTCCTCTGAAGAAATGCTTGACTGCTGGATGGTGAAAAACAGGACCATCTTCAACTGCAGGCAGCACAGAGGCCAGTACTGCTACCTGCATACAGAATGTGTGAGCACTAAGACCTTGGGGTCAAGACCATCTTGAAGGATGGAAAGGAGCATGGAGACACCTGCCTCCATCAGACTCTTCTGCTTCCTGCAGGCCTTCCATGTGCAGCTATAGATCCCTTTAGTTGACAGTCAGTTGCCTGCCAGTACAGTCTTCACTATCAGTTCAGAGAACCTTAGATCTAGTAGTCCTTGCTGCTCAAACTCCAAGCAGTCAGGTGCAGTGGCTGGGTTAGGGTACCAAATCAGTCCCTGGAACAGTGTCTGGAAGGACTGGAAGCATTCAGAGGGCTGAACTGACAATGCAATCAGGTCCAAGAACCAGGGTCTCCTAAGCCAATGAGGGGCCAGGAAGATAACTTCTGCTCTCTCCTGCTTGAGTTTGTTCAACATTCTGGAGATTAGCGGAATTAAATAAAAAGCCTATAGTATGTCTACTGGTCACCTGCAGATGAGTGCATCCATCTTCTCTGTTTGTGGACTATTGTAACAGGAGAAGAAGCAGTTCGTCTTTGTGTTAATCAAGGTGGCAAAGAGGTGTACATAGGGCTGCCTGAACAGAACCCAGGACAATGAAAACCCACCTTGGTCTAGGCGAGTCTGACTGAGCCAGTTGGCCTGAGTTTTAGAGGTGCACTTGATGTATTCCACTCAGATAAATGCTAGACTCTTTTCTGACCATTTCATAATTGAGGATGCTTCCATTTGTAGTTTCTGGGGGCATGTGCCCCCCTAGCAATTGATATGGGCCTTTGCCATAGTATTGTCTGTTCAGGCACAAACATGAAGGTACTGAGATGTTTTCAAGAAGGATTTTAGTATCAGGAGGATTGGCACCAACCAGGCACCAACCAGGTTCCTTGAATTTGACCCAGGATGCAGTGGGGCCCCCACCCCAGAAGACTCATCTGTGGTGATCCACAGATCCTTTTCCAGGTGAATCTTTTTGCCTTTGTTTAGATGTGAAGAGATGGCCCAACAACTGAAGGAGCTCCATAATTGCAGATCTCAGCCTAAAGTGAAGTTTGAGGATAATTGAACACTAGTGTGGGAGCAGGAACCATTGAAGGTCTATGGAGTGTGCTCATGCCCATG
The DNA here is from genome assembly GCF_028583425.1 of Eublepharis macularius. Taxonomy (NCBI): domain Eukaryota; kingdom Metazoa; phylum Chordata; class Lepidosauria; order Squamata; family Eublepharidae; genus Eublepharis; species Eublepharis macularius. The sequence goes on along the minus strand of NC_072790.1, from coordinate 180,992,302 downwards.
GGACCGTGTCACTGGAAGCAATCATAGAGCACAGGAGCTGGGTCAGGAACATTAGATCCACAGACTTTGAAGCAATGACCAGATTTGCAGCACTCCTTAGTTATGCTGCTTTTGTCTAGCAGAAGACAGAGTTTCATGTGGACTGCACTGGGGTCAACTGGCTCTTCTTGAGATTGATGATGAAGTCATGAAATGATAGATATTGGACTGTGGATTGCATGTCACAGGAAGCATTCTCCAGTGAAGGAGACCCATCACTGATAAGTAGGTTGTCCAGGTAAGGATATATATGGATACCCTGGGATCTGAGGCTTGCTAAAAGGGCAACCATCATTTTCATGAACATTCCCAGGGCTGAAGCTCAACAAAAGGATAGAGCCCTGGATAGGTAATGATCCCTTACCCAGGTGAAACATAGATACTTCTTGTGTGGAGGAAAGATGGGTTGTGCAAGTATGCCTTCCTGAGGTCTGTGAAAGTCATGAAGCCCCCTAATAGAATCAACTACATGATCGACTTTAGTGTCTCTCTTTTGAATTTTTTGTAGGTCACAATTTTGTTGAGACATTTGAAGTCTAAGATGGCCCTACAGTCCCTATTCTTTTTTGAAACCTGTAAAAAAGATGGAGTAAATTCTGAGCATCTTTGATCCTAAGGAACAGGTTCTATGGCCACAATCTCCAGGAAAGAATGGATGACCTCTTGAGTCAGAAGGTTGGAATGAGGGGACTGTATGAAATGATTGTTTGTGGGGTAGACATGTTTAATGGCATAACCCTACCTGATGGTGTTGGATGTTGATGTGATCCAGTTCTGTCAGAAGAGTCAAAATCTGCCCGTCACTGGTGAAGTCCTGATGTCAGGTGCACTGTTGGTGAGGTGTGTTGCCTCTGTTGCTTGAGTTTTGTCCCAGGGTGAATTGACAGTTTGAGCTGAAGAAAGACATTGGCTTGGACCAGGGTGGCCTTCTATAGATCATACAGAATCTGGAGAGACTCCTGTAGTTCTGAAATAACCGGAAGTTAAACCCCTTCCGTTGCCTAGAGGAAAAAGGGCATGGCCTTCTTTGTCTCTATGAGAATGTTATCAAAGGTTCTGCCAAAGGGTTTGCCTCTCAGAAAAGGCCAGGTGACTACATCAGCCTTGGAAGTGGCATCCACCATCCAATTCTTCAGCCATAAAATACCTTCTTGCCACCATAGTAGAAACCATAGTCTTTGAAAAAAAATTCAGAGTTGAAGATGGCATCAGCTGTGAATTCTCTCCTATTCTCTCCAGCCTGGAGAGGCAGCCAGTAAACTTCTATGATAAATCAGGATTTTTCCTTAGGAGCGACATAATGGAGGCTCTTTCCATGAGAGAAGTGGCAGCAGATCCTCTAACAGAGTAGGCTATTGCTTTTTGAGCTCTGCATAAGGTCACCTTGCTCTTTTTATCTTTGAAATCTTTTAAGGAACTTTCCTCTTCTTTAGGTAATGCCATGCCCAAGGGCAAGCTTGCCACAGGAGCATCCATCACTGGGATTTTGAGGAGACGAGACATTGTGGGGGGGGGTATAGTTTTTCAGCATGTCTAATTTGGAAGGCACTGACCTGAGGGTTCAGCCAGTTACTTCTTGCTCCCCTTGGTAAAGAAGCAAGGGAACGGGAAGGTAGAGCACAAGATTTGGGTGGTACCAAGCTCTTCAGAGCCTCCATCCTCCTCCTCCACATTGGGCTCTGGATCCCCATTAGGGGTTGTAGGATCTTTAAGGCCCTGTATTTATTCATTTATTTAAAATATCTATTAGCTGCCTTTCCACCAAAAGGAGCTCAAGGTTGCCTTCAGTATAAAATATAAACAAACAAAACAACAGTTTTTATAATATAAAACAAATAATTAAAATATAAGCAACCAAAACAGTTAAAAACAGAGATTAAAAGCACAGCTTAGAATACATTTTAAAAGCTATGCTAAATAAAATAAAAGTAAGGGAGGCAACTCTTCATGAGACTGAGGGCCCTGCAGAGGAAGGTATTCATCCAAAAATCCCCCCTCCTACCTATCAGAGTCAAATTCTGAATGCTCAGAATCAGAGCCATAACCCCCTCCCCAACTGGAGGATGAAGTCAAGGAGGATGGTGTGGGCAGGCTTTTTGCACTACCTTAACAGGCCAAGTGGGCTTTTCACTATCCCCTGAATGATATGCTGGGCTGCAGGGGAAGTGGCAGCTGATGCAGGCTGCCGGCAATGATTACAAGGTTTTGGTGCCAAAATCGTCCTCACAGTAAACTGGAATGCAAGGCTTGGAATCTCTGTTGCTCTACAGAGTCATTCATAGTTGCAGGTTTATTCTTTTGTTTTGTTTACCTTCTCTCACTGGCCATAACAGCTTTCAAATCACCTTTCACTGCCAAGACTGACTTTCATTCAGTTAAGTTAGATACAAATGATATAGCTGCAGGGTTTCTGACAGCAAGTCATTCAAGGGAGGAGGAGGTGAGAAGAGATGGACAAACAAGGATTTTTTAAAAACAGGGACAAACACAGAAAAAGCATAAATGAGAGAAAGAAAGATGACCTAGACCTCTGCTTAGGATTTCTGTGCTTGCAAAGGAGGCAGGAAAAGAATTGAAGAAGCACACTCCCTCTCCTCTGAGGTGGGAAAGGAATGACCTAATATCCTGTCTTCAAGGGATTATGCCATTAGGATGCCCTCCTCTCCTCAAATGAGAAGTGTCAGTTCCATATTTATAGAGGCAGTCCTAAGCAAATCTATTTAGAAGTAAATCTCATGTAATTCAATAGGGCTTACTCCTGGGAAAGTGTTGTTAGGATTGCAGCCTTTGTCTCTCAACCCACTTTTCTGGGATCAAGATCCCTGGCAGTGGTACATGTTCCAACGCAGTTCCTACTACCCCGTTTAAAGGGATCTGCTTTCCCCCAAGTATTCTTCCAAGGCTGGTTGTTTATAGGCTTGTCTACTATTTTATTTGAACTGAGTAAAAATTTATCCTATGTAACTAGAGAGGTCGTCATCTTCACTGACACTGAATGAAGAAATGCTATAGTTCAGGGGATAGATCCCTATTTTCTCTGAGTTTATTGCAAAGATCTATTCAGTAACCTACTTTCACCACCCGGATAATGTATCATGAGCACTACTTAAAAGCATATTTAAAAGAGCAACAAAAGTGGAAAACAAATCACCCATGTAGGCATAACTAGAGTTCTGCACTACCCCAGGTAATTCATCCTCTCATATTGATCATGTAAACTCACCATGATCTATCATTAAATCATTTTTCAGACTAATACCAATGACAAAGAAGAGTAATAATACTATAGGAAGTTATCCACAACAGGATAATTTCAATTGACTATTCTAAAATCTACATCTTAACTTTGTAAGTGAAAGATTATGGCTGAGATAAACACACATCCGATTTGGAGGAGGCCCATCTACTCCGTATGATTATTTTCAAGCCTATAATTATCAAGCATCAAAAAACCCACCATTTTAACCACAGTCATTCATCATTAAGCTTTGTCACTATGCATCAGAAAATACTACTAGCATATAAATCTTTAGGGAATGCTATATACAAGATTCAAAACAAGTACAACCTGATTACAATAAAAATACCGTATGTTTCAAGTGCACTGAGAGAACCCAAGATAAATGTGCTTCTGTCTTTCTATAACAGCTTTGGGTACATCTTATCATACAAGAGGTATGTTGACACTTTAATAGCCAGAATTTTCAGAATCCAGATTCTTACAACATGCTGTAAGAGGCATTCTTACTTGATAAGCTATCCCCATCACTGTGTGGTAGATTATGACTGTGTTTATTTGGACACTAATTTCCATACCCTTTTCTGATCTGAGTTCTTCTGTTTCTTTTTTCAGTCTTTCTATTTCTGACAACAGCTCAGAGTTCTTCTTCTCAGATTCCTGTAGTTTGCTTTGAAACAAACAAGGATAAAACACAGATTTCCAATTAATAAGGGCCACATTGTTTGGAAGTTTCTTGAACATTATTTGCTGCACTGTTCAAATAAGACCAAAGCCAATTGTCAAAGAAACATGAAATAAAATTTGAAGAAGAGAATTCTATTCTACTGCATAACAATAAAGCAATAAGTAGCATTTTATACTTCTTTTAGATGGCTTTATATAAAAACCCCTTTAAAGCATATTAGAAATTATAGATTTCACAATTTAAAACAAATTATTGTATTTATTCACTGCATTTATATCATGCCCTTTCCCCAATGGGGACCCAAAGCAGCTTAATTGTTTTCTCACCTCCATTTTATCCTCACAATATCCTTGTGAGATAAGTTGGGCCATGTGTGTATGACCTAGCACAAGGTCACCCAGCAAGCTTCTATGGGAAAGTGGGGATTTGAATCTGGGTCTCCCAGATGCTAGTTCAATACTCTAACCACTATATGACACTGTCTTAAGAAAGCACAGCTCTTGCTTTGCTCAAGGCTGCCACAAACTAGTGTGTACCATTACAATCAGGGCTCAACAAGCAATGCATTTACAAAAACAATGCATTTACATTTATTATTTATCTACAAAAAGGACCAATCTGCACTAGCCCTGTTCTCCATTACTGACATTGTTCATTCAATGATTCCTCAGAATCCAGAGATATTCCTCCCAAAGCCCTACATTTTGGTATTGTCACAGTTTAAGAACTGACTAGTTATTTTGCTTCTCTGTCCTTTCTAGTGTCAACTGGTTTACTGTCACCACACCGAATAAAGAAGAGAAATTGGTAACTCGGCTTTCTTTCTTTATTTTCTTTTCACTTCACCATTAGTCTGAGAGGAATGCTTTGTCAGTTTCATCAATGTTCTTTTCATTTTTTGAAGAAGTTAAAATATTACTATTTGCACCAGCAATGATGCACTAATACTACTTTGAAGAAAAGATTTCCTTTTGAATCCTACCCCCATACCCCTCTTGCCTTTCCCCAGGTACCATAATTACTTTTGAGAGGGGGACTTGGAGATCTTAAAGGAATGTTATGCATGTCAGGTGGTTTTTGTTCACAACCAGGTTTCTTCTCAGCATCAGAAGCTAATACAGCAGACTCTACTGCCCTGTCCTCTGTCAAATTGCTCTCTCCCATTCTCTTGTACCCCACCCTGGCTCTTTAAATAAAACCTGGCACTTTATTAGTGACTTTATTGTTACTTTGTGAAGAATAAAGATTGCATAAATGCCACATATCAGGGCCAGTACTACTATAACATCAGACAAGGTTCCTTTTTGGTTGCTCACCTAACTCTTACCAAAGTTTTTACAAGTAATACTTTCATTAAAATAAGTCTTACCATTCTGATGCAATATTGCAAGCTTTAACTTTATTCAGCTCCTCTTGAATTGCTTGTTTGGCTCGTATTTCTGCATCCAAGGCTGACTGTAGCTCTAACCTTGCAGACATATCCAGTTTTGCAAAGCGGCGCATCTTCCAGGGCATGTCCTAAAACCAAAAACAAAAACACAATTTATTTTTAGTTTAGGCATTTATTTGTTACAATTTAGTCTCCCTTGAAGAGTTTTGACAATCATCCAAAGATTCTCCTTTTTCCCCTCTAAGTAATCAAACAAACATTACTATTCTATAGTTTGACAGTTGGTGACATAGATTGTCATAAATTGTGTGTGTAAAGTGCCGTCAAGTCACAGCTAATTTACGGCAACCCCATAGGGTTTTCAAAGCAAGAGACAATCAGAGATGGTTTCCCACTGCCTACCTCTGTATGGCAATCCTGGATTTTCCTGGTGGTCTCCAATCTAAGTACTAACCAGGGCTGACCCTACTTAGCTTTTGAGCTGACAAGATCAGGCTAGCCTGGGCCATCCAGGTCATAGATTACATTAAAACAATTGAAGTACTTTTTGCAAGAGGAGTAAATCTTTTAAATAGTATGTTTCAATGATGACAAGAAACATATTTATGTTGGCAGTCTAATAGGAACATTATCTCAGCAAATGCACATGGGGCTACTGAAACAAATACATTTTATAAACCTATATCTCAAACGGAATAGAGAATTTTATAATCAATAGCAATAAATATCTTGGTGTAATAGGTCCAGCGCATGAACTGTTTATTAGAGACAGACAAGTGAAACAACAATGTACTATATATTCACAAATATTTCTATCAAATCGCTTAAAATGGCATTCCAGGACTCACACAAAGCACTGAATCATATCTACAGGATTTTGCACATGTTCAACAAGAACTTGGAGGCAGAAAAATGTGTTAGGTGTAGTTCCATAAGCCTTTAAACAGCCATTTTTTCTTTTACCCTCTCCCGGTGTTGAAATTTCAAGGGGAAGACTGGCACAAGAGGAGAGGCCTGTAACCAAAGTGGGAGTGATATTTGTACCTTTCCTCTAGAGGCCAGAGAAACATCTTGGACTGACAATTTTCTGCACAACACAGCATTCGGAAAGGCCCCTCTTCTCTCATCATGCTGGTATCCCCCTAGACCTTATATCTCCAGTGGCTGCATTTGATAAAATCACAGAAACCTATTAAAAGGTGCACTGAACTGCACATGTTTTTGTTCCAGCCTCAGGTTGCATATGTATATAACTCAGGGTTCCTGTTTGTGCCAATCAAATGTTGATGTAACAGCCATGCCACAAGACTATAATGTATTGTTTGCTGACACTACTACCACAGGTGTAAAAGGTGATATAATACACTCTTAAGCATTTATTTGACAGTGCAAAAACTTTTGGATGCAGCAAATTAAATTCCTTACTGTTGCTCTTGCACCTAAACTGGAGTTCCTCAGGGCCTCTAGTTCTTCTGTCATTTTGGAGGCTAAGGCTTGAAGATAGCCTCGAGCATCCTTCTCATCACTGACCCTAGACAAGAAAGGAAAGAAAAAAACAGGTAAGAACTTTGGTTAAAATAAAGGCAATATTATTTTGTCTAATGATTCTGTTAAATTTTGTGAAAAGCTTAATAAACATATGATCAAGCTACTATAGAAATAATGACCATAATTTCATCCTGCCCCAGCTACCCATTTTGTTAAGAGTTGCTGAACTATATCTTGGAGTTGGTAGACATAATCCTTGGTAATGGTATATTTACATAGTAGGTACATATGTGCTGTCAAGTTGCAACCGACTTATGATTATAAAGTAACACTATAGTTTTTATCTTAATATAACCCAAGTTATTTTAAATCAGGTGAATATATATTATTCCTGAAATGTAATTTCTAAAATAAATGTTCTCAGTTCTTATTACAACAAAAAGAAATCTCAGTACAGTACTCTCTTTCACAGAAAAGTGTGTACCTTATAGTTTCAGAAACATGTTCATTAGCCATGAATATTAAATACACAGGCAAAATCACTGCATTGTGGCACTGTGGCATGTGTGTCCCGACAAAAATTGTCAGTGGGCTTTTGCATCAACCTAACAAGAGTTCAACATTAAACTAACAAAATTAGGATCACAAAGAAGTTTTTAAGACCATAACCAAGATCACATGCATGTTCTTTTACACATGAAACTGCAGAAACAAATGAATTGTATGTCTCCCACATGGTAGGATACATTTCATTTTCCTATATGGAAACAGACCCTGTATAAGAAAAAAGAAGTATGTCATACAGTCCCTGGAACAGAGGTCCCCAATGCCGAGCCCATGAGCACCATGATATCTGCTGAGAACTTCCCTATCTCCTGCCAAGTATTTTAGAAAGTAGTAGGGTTTTTTGAATTTTTGATGTTTATGGTATAATGCTGGCTTTATATAAAGTAGTTTACCTGTGCAAACAGGAGAGTGATATTCTAAAAGCACAGTGGGACTTACTTCTGACTAAACACAATTGGGCTGATGGTGAAAATAAGTAATTCACCTAACTGGAATTTCTATTGAAATCATCAGATCTTCCCAATTTGAATGTATTTTTATACCTCAGGGTATAAAATTGGAAATTGATGATAACATCACTACATCAAATTTTGGCCATTTTTTAAAAACAAATTTACATTCCTATCAAAATTTGCTCAATCTTTTTTCTTGGTGTACACAAGTACAAGAAGCTCTCACCACCCTGTCAGCACCAATTGTCCTTGTTAGAAGTAACAGTCCAGGTTAAAAATGGATGAGCTCGTAAGAGAAGGGCTCGTGTAAAGGGGATAGCCAGGAGAAGCAGCATATTTTCTTTTCTCTTTTGCGCAAGTGTGCTACATATCTGCAAAATGAAGACAGATACTGCCCAATGAGATTTCTCTCTCTCCTTATTTTGTGTTTCTGCAAGAATATGTTTTTAAACAATATGTTAATTTTAAAAGGCATTCTGTTAATTAGAGCTTCTGCCTGAAATGTTGAAGAGCTACTATCAGATTTATGCATAACCTCATTCCCTGACATTTTGTGGTTGGCTCTGCCTCTACCTTCTGTCAGAATTCCAAAGCTGACCACAAGCTCAAAAAGTTTCGGGACTCCTGCTATAACTTGTCTGTATGAAACAGCCTATGAGTATGAGTAGAATGCCTTTTGCTCACCAATAAATAAACACTGTTGAACTCTTGCCCTTATCCCTCACCCCCAAATCTGGGATTACTGCACATGTTAACCCTTACTACACAGACTACTATGCATAACTGTTTGCGGTAAGTACTATACATATAAATTGGCATTGGAAGGCATGTGGTACTGAAATCTCAACTAAATTTTATATTTAGCACAGTTAATTTCCATATTATATTTTAATCTGATAGACAGTTTCTGCAAAGCCACTTGAGTGTGTCTACACACAGATATTATGGTACAGAGATACCAGTGGATGGAAGAACTACTATTAATACAATGCAACATCACCAAGTCCCACTGCATGAAATCACCAGAATCCACCTGAGATATCATCATGTCCCACCCACTGAGTCTCAATGTTTGGAATTATTGCAGCCTGAAATCCTAGCCCCCCCACCATAAAATTTTTGGTTAGAGACCTGAATCCACAGACAACATCATGCCCCATTGGTGCTTGTGTCTACTTTTATGAGACAGACCATCTACTGAATTCTGACAAATCAAATCTTTTTCAAACTTTTTAGTAATCAAAGCATTGGGACTGTATGTGTACAAATCTTAACTTTCTTTCAACTGAGGAAGGTGTCAGGCCTGGCTAGCGGGATTCTCTCAGACTTTTCACTTCACCAAACACTGTTGTATGAGTTACAGGGTCTTTTTTAGAAATTACTCCCCAGAAGTGCACTTGTACATAGGAATTCCCTGGAATGCTGAAGCAAAGTCTCTCCTGAGAGGTTATACCCCCAGTCCCCCCACCCCAGTTCAAACAGACAGTTGAAGTCAGCGAAAGTCCCATAAAAGATGCCAAGCTGAAGTTCCCAAGGCTGTTCCCAGCTGTGTTGATAACGCCTGTCTGCAAAGCATAGCCAAGAAGAGAGGAAGAAAACTACACTACAAGAAGAAAGCCCATCCCCCCCCCCACTCCCAGTAGATATGCATTCACAGTGATGGCAGGCAGGCTGGCATGCCTGCCTGACAGAAGGACCTAAACAATTTTAATAACACCCTCAATAAGTGAACCGTTCAGTGAGGCCTTAGATTCTTTGAATATATAATATATTTGTTTTACTGGTTTTTTTCCACATGACAAAGTATCTTGCTTTGATTTTTAATCTTCAGATCTTTAAAACTGATCCTTCATACAAAATGTGTTTGAATTATACACATTTATGAAACAAACTACACTGCTTGGACCACATCCAGAGTTTCAGAGCCTAACATGCTCTGACTAACCATTCATACTTAAAATCCAATGCTTTGTCTAAATATGGACAATGAAGTTGCACTGGATCTGATCTATTTAACTAGGCTTCCTAAGTTTATCCACTTCTCTTTATATACAAAAAACTTTAGTTATACAGCTGCTCTGAAAGAAGATAAAACGGACTCAAGCAGCTTGAGACTGCTGCAAAACATTAACGTTAATCAGTCTAAGAAATCTGTGAAAATATTCAGGGACCGATTGTTTTCAAAATTTAAATATTATAAAAGATCCTACATGATAAGTTACTACAAAAACCTTTCCTTGTCCACAAGCAGTTCAAATGGTATTCGTCAAATGTTTGGTTTTTTCTCAGACCATTTTAAAACACAGTACTAGGAGCAAGTCAGTTTTACAGAAGTGTTAGCTCTGCAATCTTCTCTAAGAATTTTGGTTTTATATTTCATTGTTGCACAATCCTAAGTAGAGTGATACCCTTCAGGCAGCCCAATCCTGAGTGAGGGGCCCAAAAGTGCTCAGGGAGCCAACTAAGGGTTACGCCAGCATATCCCAGAGTTACACCAGCATAACCCCTCTATAGCTCCCATCACATCCAATGGGCCTTCTAGCCTCTCCCATTATTTTCAATGGGCATCCCTGTCATTCGTTTCGGAACCTGCCCTCCACTTGCCCCTAAGGAACTGCCTCTCTGAGAATTGGGGGACTGATCCTGATTGCTGGGGGATGTGGGTGCAACCCTTGCTGGGTCTACCTGCCTTTCTGGTCTTATTTTTCAAGGACGGGGTACATATTTCCTGGAATGGAAGTGAGGTGGGGGAGTTTGCAAGTGAGCGGTGCTTCAGCAGCCAACCTGGCCCTTGCCAGAAATGGAGGTTGCCCTGTGTTCACCTTCATTGTCTCCTCCCTCCAGGGTTCCTCTTGGGGCAGGCGGGGGTCTTCCTGCCCTGTACATCAACTCTTTGCAGACCAAGGGAGTGGCATTGGCACCTGGCAATGTGGAAATGCTGCCTGGTTCACGGACTGGCTATGCCTTTCCCTGCCACTCACAGTGCTGTCAACTGCAGCTGCCCAGCAATTGGTGGATTCTGCCAGTGTTGCCAGGGCAACTACAGAGCCTTTTCTCCTGGTCATGCCTTTCTGGCCTTGGCCCACCAGGGCAGCTCTTCTGCCTAAGTCCTTAGGGAGGGGACTAGTGACACTGCAGTAATGCGGGCGTAAGTACGCTGGTGCCCGGTAGGCATCAGGATTGGGCTGTAAATCTACTGAAGTCAATGGGTTATTCTACAATGTGTGAAACTACTGGGGATAATAAAAATAAATTATTATAGCTCCTACTGCTGTTTCATTCTTGCAAAGCCATGAATTGTTCCCAATGAAGCATATCCATTCCTTAAGAAGTTTTCATAGACTTGAAAAGAGAACATCAAGGAATGAAGAACTGAGTTTCATTACACAAAATGAAAAACATGTTGCAAAAGGCTCAGTGATAGCCAGGGCTAAAGGAGATACTTACCACTGGATGATCTCGGTAATCTGAGCCTCCCAGTGTGCTACGGATTCTTTTTTGTCAGCAAGATCTCTCACCTCTTCTTCCAGCTGCCGGTTATTCATACTCAGTCTTTCATACATAGCTGTAAGCTGAATATATGTTAAAGATATAGTTAATTTTTGCAGATATAGGATATTGGCTTAGTAATCTGAAGTAAATTTCTTCTATGCTTAATATTTTATGGCTCATAAATATTAAAATTAAACTGCTTTTATGTATCTTAGGGTACATTTTTATTCTAAGTAGCCTTGGGCCCGCTCAAGGGGCAAAGAGAAGATACAATTATTCTAGTCAGTAATTAAAATATCAAAAATACTTTTCTTTCTTCTACTTTGTCTATTATTAGTGCTTTACATTCATGAAGAGCTGTAATCTGTATGTATGTTTTTACAAATTTTGTTTTCTGAGGCACTTTTCCTTCTAATCAATAGGAGAATCTACTTATGCATGTGTATTTCACCATGCCTATTTTGCTTTAATGTCAACATGCAGATGACACCCAATTGTATCTGATGATGGACAGCCGGCTCAACTCTGCCCCAGATGTCCTGGAACATGCCTTCGGAGCTGTGACTGGATGGTTGAAGCAGAGTCGGCTGAGACTGACTCCCTTGAAGATGGAGGTCCTGCATGTGGGTCTAGGGTCTATGGATGCGGGACTCTGGCTCCCCGCTCTCGATGGAGCGCCACTTACACCAGTGTCGAGAGTGAGGAGCCTGGGGGTGTTCCTGGATGCTTCTCTGTCTATGGAGACACAGGTCACAGTGGTTGTTCGATCCTCATTTTTCTATCTAAGACAGGCTCGACAACTTGTCCCTTACTTATTGACCCATGACCTTACGACAGTGATCCAGGCAACGGTCACCTCCAGATTAGATTACTGTAACTCGCTCTACGCAGGGCTTCCCTTGGGCTTGATCTGGAAACTGCAGCTGGTTCAGAATGCAGCTTCACGGGTGGTTGCCAGAGCTCCAATCATGGCACATATAACACCCATCCTCCGTCAGCTGCACTGGTTACCGGTTGAGTACCGGATCCGGTTCAAGGTTCTGGTGCTGACCTATAAAGCCCTATGCAGACTGGGCCCAGCATACCTTTGGGACCGCCTCTCCCCATATGTTCCCCGGAGGTCGCTTCGGTCAGCTAATACACATTTGCTGATGGTCCCTGGCCCCAGGGACGTCCGCCTGGCCTCTACCAGAGCCAGGGCCTTTTTGGTCCTGGCTCCGACCTGGTGGAACTCTCTGTCTGAGGAAACTAGGGCCTGGAGGGATTTGTTATCTTTCTGCCAGGCCTACAGGACAGAGATGTTCTGCCAGGCATTTGGTGGGGGCTAGGCTGTCCTCTCGCTGGCCATACCACTGAAGACTATCCACCACCCATGCAGGAGCTCATAAGTGTGATGCAGAGCATGATGCAAGAGCCAAGCCCTGCGTCTAAAATGCTGTATTTTAATATTTATATCCACCAATTGAGAAATTTTAATTGTATACGGAATAGTATTTTAATGTTTTTATTGTTCTTAAACTTTATGTAAAAATTGGATGTCGTTACACTGCCCTGAGCCTGTCTGACAGGGAAGGTGGTCTAGACATGTAATAAAATAAATAAATAAATAAGACATTGGAAAGTATCTTTTTAATGTGGTAAAATACATTGTGATTCCTCTAACAATCTATATACAAACATATATTAAGCAATTTTATGGGCTCTCATCTGGACTGTGTAAGGCACACTTCCATTATGGAACAGGAACAACAAGAATAATATCATCTAATTCTGAACATGGCCCACACCATGTGGATCAAATATTACCCACAATGAGAACAGGTAAAGACTGGGAAGATGTGTCTGCACAGCAGAGGGGAGCACCCAGGCATGCAAAAAAATACGTTAAGTAAAACTGAGAACATTTAGAAGCCCTTAAAACCAGGTGAGGCAATGTGTGTACACGCACGTGCACACAGTGACTTTCAAAAGAGGCTGATCGAAATCACATGAGATTGGGTTTGGCATAACCAAGCAGTACAAAAGAAAAGAAATGAGCACCAGAGATGAGGAGAGAAAATTATGTCCGGAGAGTTGTGAGAGACAATGCAATGGCAATGAGAGGTGAGAGGAGGAGGTGACAGGAGGAAAGAGTCAGGAACAGGAAGGTGAGGTGATGGCAGTGGCACTGATGGGAGGGGGAAGGAGGTGGCATGGAGAGGAAGCAGGGACCATCATAAGAGGCATGGAGTGGAACGCACTCTTCCCCCCTCCCCTAAAGTGGCTTGCGGCCAACTCTCCCCCTGTGAGACTGGGAGAACAAGAAGCAAAGAACTGGGGATTTTTGCTCCCTAACAACAACAACAACAATTCAATTTATATACCACCCTTCGGGACAACTTAACGCCCACTCAGAGTGGTTTACAAAGTATGCCATTATTATACCCACAACAAAACACCCTGTGTGGTGGGTGGGGCTGAGAGAGCTCCAGAGAGCCGTGACTAGCCCAAGGTCACCCAGCTGGCTTCAAGTGGAGGAGTGGGGAACCAAACCCGGCTCTCCAGATTAGAGTTCCGCGCTCTTAACTACTACACCAAACTGGCTCTCAGTTTGGCCCTAAAAATCCCCTCCTGTTAATTAGATTCAACATTGAAGTTAATTATCCATATTATTTCAAAAATTCTTTTGCGCAAATGTTCACTTTACTCATTATGTTAGCCATACCTTTACAACACTTACCTTATCAAGCTCATTGGAAAGTTTTTTGTTCTCCTCTGTCAGCAGGATCTTCTCCCGTTCATATTTCTGTTTAAACTCAGTTTCAAACTCCTCTCTTTCTCTTTGGCTAAGGCATAAGGTAAAATGCAATCAGTTGACATATATGGAAAGTTTGTAATAGTCCCATATTAAACTGTCATTCTAACATATAAATACCTTAAACTTCACCTCTTACGAACTGTTAAAATAAAGAATAATTGGTAACAGTTAAACCTACCTATCCAAAACCAAAGGCACTCAAGCACACAGCTGATGACTCATTAATTTAAAAGCCTTTAATTAGGCATGCCTGAAGTTCTGTCGATGCCACCCAGTCCTTAAAGATATGAGACAGTTTTCCTGATTCCCAAACATTCACATTTACATATAAACTTTCTAATTCAATATGCTTTCACATTTTTCTAACTTCTTGCAATTTTGAAAGTCAGCCAGTATAAAAGAAAGAGTTGCCATATATGGTGCCTGGATCTGCGAAGCCTCCATGCATGAAGATTCTCAATCATTTTATAAAATGGGCCTAACTGTAACAAAATCCAGTACTTGAAATATCCATTTGGCAATTTAGATTCAAGATGATATCTGCTTAAATCTGAGCCACTCAGATTCTAGAAACATAAGATCAACAACTTGAAAAACCCCACAAGTAAAAGGCAGTTTGTTTCCCCGGGAGATTTATATGTCCTTTCCTATTAGCACGTTCTGATCAAATGTATTACTGTGTGCTGGAGAGAAACAACAAGAGAACAGAAGCTGGAGTAGATACTTATTTAAAGTCCTGGAATAAAATCTCCAAACAGAACAGCAGAAGAATTAATGCCTTTGCTTCTGAATACAATTCTGGTTATGTTCCTGGCATAGACCACAGCATGGAAGCCTGGAGTGGCCCATAACAGGACAAAGGCTCTGAAATAATTATTGTTCTAAATTTGCAAATGGAAAATCAGAATGAGTTTATAAATAAACAAACAAACAAATAAACAAGCAAGCAAGCAAACAAACAAAAGCAACTGGCCACCCAGTAAATTGTTAGAAGGACTTAGACATTTTTCTAGGTAGGCAGCTGTCTAATTTCATTTACATTGTGGCCTCTAGCACACTGTAGAATATTCTGATGCAGCTGGAGGTACATAACAACAACAGCATGCTTATATATCACCCTTCTGGACAGATTAACACCCACTCAAAGACACCCACTCAAAGCCAGTGTTGTTGATATCCCCACAATACAGCTGGGGAGCTGGGGCTGAGAGGAGTAGCTTAATCAAGGCCCCCTGCAGAGATCATGGCAGTAATGGGAATCAAACTAGCAGAGTGCTGGTTCACAGTTAGGGTTGCCAGGTCCCCTTACCCTCCCAGCAAAAGGGGGGATCTAGCACTCACCTTTTCGGACATCTTTATGTGTGTACTTTGTGCATGCACGCTCCCGGTATAGTGCAATGAAGTCATTCCTGAGAGGCGATGTCATTGTGCAGGAGCCAGGAGCCCTCCTGTGCTTGCAGTGGGCCGTTTTGGGCCACAAACAGCCCTCTGCAAAACACAGGAGTGCTCCTGGCATCGCGCAACATCGTCACTCCTGGGAAGTGACGTAAGTGCAGGGGCCGGAGCGCTCCTGCTGTGAAGCACAGGAGCATGCCCAGGAGGCCTTTTCCCCTTGCCAAGTGGGTGAATGGTGGTAGGGAGTAGAGGGTAGAAGAGGGGGATTCCCCGCCACCACTGGGGGACCTGGGATCCTATTCGCAGTCCTATTCGCACTTAATTATTCACAGCAGTTTTTGCACTGTTACCATCTAAACTGAATTGTCACCATCTAAAAACTGATGGGAGGATACAATTTTAACAGATGAATATTTTAAAAATGTTCTTTATTATTTATTATATTAGATTTTTAGTTCGCCCTCCCCGCCAGGTGAGCTCAGGGCGGAGTACAACATTTCAATTTATGGGGAGTGTTTTGATTAATTTAAAAAAATCTGTCCCACTCTTCCAATTAAGCATTCAATGTCACCGAAAAGAAATAAAGCAATTAAAAAAATAAAACCCATATTCTCTCTAAAATTTTATTAAATCCATATTAAAACAGAATAAAGAGCATCACTACAAATACATCACCCTTTAAATGCTCAGTTGAATAAAAGTTTCTGCCTGAAAGATAGTTAAGTCTTATTATTAAGTCAGTGCCAAAGGATATATTCACAAATGGGGGGCCTTGACAAAATAGCTCTATCCAGTCACCAGTCACCTAACTTTGGGGGTAGCTGGAACAGGACCGTATAAGAAAATGTGAGAGAAAATTCATGAAGACGAATTTTAAAAGATGGTCCTCTATAGAGCCTTTATCAAACAAAAGAGCACTTTAAACTGTGCCAAGAAACAAACTAGAAGTCAGTAAAGATCTTTAAACATTGGTGAGGCGTGTTCCAATCAGCTAGTTCAGTTAACAATATGGGTGCTGCATTCTGAACCAGCTGAAGTTATAGTCTTCAAAGGTAGTTCCATTCATAGTATAGTGTAGTAATCTAAGCTGGATGTTATCAGGCAAAGTTCTGTCTTTTCAAGAGGGGCTACAGTTACAAACCTAAACTGGAAGCCAGGTTGTAATTGGCCTAGGATCATCAGTGTCATGTAGAATGGAGATGAATTGCTATCACCCATCTAGACACAATAGCCCATAGGAAGAGATTTGTGGCTGGCCAATAACTAGAACAATTTCTTTAGGAATGGAATAGTTACCACCTCTTTCAAGACGGCTGAGACCGTCGTAATATCTGAAATTATCATTTTGGATTTTGTTTTCTAAAATAATTTTACCTCTATGTGACAGTTTTCACAGGAACATCAAACAAAAACAGCAAATTATATATTACTGCCACCTTCCCCTTCTTGGCTAGATTTCTTTGAGAGGGAGATTATGCATTACATACATAGTATCAAGTTATTATTAAAATGATATTCCCAGATATAATAGCAAGATAATATGTGATAAATTCACACTTCAAAGGCAGTGTGTAAAATCTATAACTTTGGAAGTGAAATATTTACTTAGCACTTTGCTAAAGCTCTTGAGTTTAACCAAAAAATAGCTTTTCCTGGTACACAAAAGGCAAAGTTTTGCTAGCTAGCTTTCATTTTGCTTCAGTGGGAGGATGGAACTTGGTAGATTAATGATGAGTAGCCAAAAGAACAGGAGAGGGTTTTTTCCCCTATAGGACCAAGACAATCACATTAACAGCAGATCCAGTAAAATTTTCTAAATCCAAGAGACCTAGATTTTTTTTTTCTATCACGAAGAACAGATGGGGTCTGATTTGCATAGAGAGGGAAGGAATCTCTGATTTGAATGCCAGGAATTCAAGTAGAATATCAACACAGAGGAGTGCTGTCTTGATTCTTGTGGCCATTTTGCTCTCACACAGAAGCTGAACTTGGCCTATTGCTTACTAAGGTATAAGGTAAGTGGCCAGGGAAAGCTTGGAATTCTTAATCTTAAGAACAACCTTTAAAAAGATTTTTAAAAATGTTTCTTTTCCAGATCAGTTAAAATGGCACCAGTCTCCAAATTGGTGATGGTATCAAGTGGTAAAAGGTTCTTATTTATTTTGAGGGTGGTGGAACAAGGCTAGTGTCATGGGCTGGGCCAGCCCAAGCAGAATGGTCAAAGTCCAGTCCAAAGTCAAAGCACGAGTTCAAAGCCAGGGGAGTCCAAAATCCAAAAACCAACATCAGGAGTTCTGTAGATCAGTTACCAGTAAGTCCGACGTGTTGCTTCCCCGCCTCCTGGTCTTTTGTGGCTGGGTTTTATAGACAAGCTGAGCTTGCAGCCAGTTGCCTGGGAGCTATCCTGTGGTCACTCCTCATCACTCTCAACAAGCAGCTGACATCTGGCCAGGAGGCATGCACTTTGCCACCTCTCCTGCAGCTCCACACATTGCCTTTGTCTGCAGCGCTCTCTGGGTGAGTCTGGAGGTTTGGACTTCCTTGGCTGCGCTTCACCAGTGATATTGGAGCTTGTTGCCAAGTAGCCCCCTCTCCTGCTTTAAGGCCTGCCATGAACTGTTTGTGGGTTTCCTGCGTTGCTGTGTTACTGCTACACCAGAGACTGCCTTGCATGTGTGCACTCTAATACACGTGTCTGTTTCCTGCCTATTTACTGTCTACCACGGACTATGCCTATTCCTGCCTCTGCTAGGGACTAAAAGCTATGGACTGAAACTACACTAGAGACTACCTTTCTGGGCAACACTGCCCATGCCAGTATCCTGACTTTCCTGCTTGTCTGGACCCCGCTACATGTGCCTGTTTCCGGCCTATGCTCTTTGCTATGGATTACCTACACCGGGCTGCCCCTATCTCTGCTATGGACTGAGTTATACCTGCTGTTCCCTGCCTCCATGGAAGCCTGCCTCACCTGGGCCCAAGCCGCGCTGTTAGCAGGCAGGTGCCAGCCAGGGAAACCTCCAGCAAGCCTGGCCAGGCACCCTCTGGCCAGTTCCCGTCTAGAGACTCCCGCGGGCCGGTCACCCAGCTTGCTCTCGCTACCAGGCAACCTGCTAGCAAGCCCCAGCCATGCCCAGCCGGCAGCCATGTTCCCAGGCAACCAGAAGACCCAGAGAAGCAGCCTGCCGAGAGAAGCCATTCCAGAGAAGCGAGCAGACCACGTCCACAGCGGCAAGCCTCACCCTGCTCTGCATATCTTAATAGCCGCCCTGGAGAAGAAGCTAAGCGCCGACCATCCCAAGCACTTAGAGAATGCATCTCAGAGAAGCCTCCGCATTCCAGAGATGACGACATCGGGACAAGCCCTGTCCGCTTGAACATCCATTCAACACGCCCAGATCTCCCCATCCCTCCATTGTCCCCTCTTCCCAAGGTGTCACAATAATATAATCAGATTCCTAAAGTGGCCCATCTAGGATAGTTGTAGAGCCATTAAAACCTTTGTTTTGCCCGTGAGAACCACTAGGAACTACACCAGCCCCAGGGTACGTTTTGGGGTATTTAAGCTGGTCTCCCAGGCCACATGGTGCGCGTGCCATTCCTATCCAGACTCCTTGCTGTCACTCTATTTCGGATCTAGTGCAGGCATTAGACCACCTCATCTCGCTGCTACGTCATTGCTCCACGCCAGGATTGTAAGTATACCCAACTTCATCGCTCTCAAGTGGGCTATCCCGCTAATGCAACCGTCTCTATTTTCCTACTCTATTTTCCTAGCTCTTGTATGTAACCTTGTATGCGTGTGCTAGTTCAGGCACACGCCACATTACTTAGTAAAACACGCTGTATCTTTATTTAGTCTGCCTCTTTATTGCATGAGCATCTGGAGAGGGACCCCGGTATATATTGGTTAAAAGAACCGCACTAAATTTAGTTCCAGACTGCTAGCTAATTCCCCATTCAAATGGAGCAGTTCTGGTAACAAGCTGGAGAGTGTTGGTGCCTCTGGTTCAGTTGCTGGCTGAGGGCTGTGGTCAACTGGTGGCTGAGCTTCACCGGTGGTGTTGGAGATGGAGGGTGTCAGTGACTCTCCCTCAGCTGCTGGCTGTGGACTCTGATTAGCTAACAGTGATGTTCCTGATCACTGGCTTCAGCTGAGTCAGGGCTGGCTACACAAAGTTCCTCTTCTCCTGAGGAGTCCTCACTTTCACTGAGCCCAGACTGGCCTATGACGGCTAGAGAGATGAATTCATTGTGGCCCATTCTCTTAGGACAATAACCTAAAGGGCTAATTATGAGTAACCAGCACAACAATACAGACAAAAGTCCCCGCAATATATCAGTCCTTCTGCAATACACAGTAACAAAATGTAATGTAATTTTTGTACTTTTTATAATCTTATATATTAAAGTGCTCAGTGCATAAATATCAATGAATATATAACTGAATAACTGGCATGGTATAAATTACAGCCACCAGCTGTAATAAACCAATAAACCTATGTGCCGGAGAAGATTAGTCAAGTAACAATGAATAAACAATACAATAAATCACATTCACAATCACTCACTGACTGTCAATATCAGGGCACC
Organism: Eublepharis macularius; assembly: GCF_028583425.1. Classification (NCBI taxonomy): domain Eukaryota; kingdom Metazoa; phylum Chordata; class Lepidosauria; order Squamata; family Eublepharidae; genus Eublepharis; species Eublepharis macularius. The sequence goes on along the minus strand of NC_072790.1, from coordinate 180,972,163 downwards.
ATTTACAATAAATATAAGAATAAATTATACAATAAATACAATTCCAATATCTTAAAAACAGTGTTGCAAAAATAGATATCTATGGTACAATGCTGCACTTTGTATATTTAAGTTCATCCAAGGCAGAATGGTAGTGGTGAGTAGTGGGAATATCTCTTCAGATAGAGTTCTTCAAGGGACTTCCTGTTTGGGATCCATGGAGGTCTAACGCAGCTCCACTTGCGGAGCTGACCGGACTGCCGTTTTAACCGGCCGGCGGGGTGAAAATAGCCCGCGGCCGACTGCTCTCAGGCGGGGAGCAGGCAAAGAACGCTCAAGACCCTAGGGTGAGCTAGATCTCGGACGAGGGGGGGCTCTATACAACGAGTCTCCCCCCGATCCTTGAGGTCCCACCTTGCGACGGGTCGGCTATAATCTCTGCGGCAGTTTTGGGGCCAATTCGGCTGGCATAAGACCTACATACCCAAGCATCGATTGGGGGAAGAAGCTGAGAGGAGAACTTAAAATCGAAACAGCGATTACAACCCGAGAAAAGTGAAGAGAAGGTAAAGATCATTATCTTCTGAGACGGGACAGATTGATAAAAACAGAGAGGAAAAAAAGTAGATTTTTAAACTGCAACAGACTAGTGAAAAGGAGGGGAAGACTCGGCAGGAATCGAATTTAAAAAGAGACTAAGTTTAAAGAAGTTATTAAAGAAATGGGACTATTGTTTTGAATACCTGTGGCTTTGGAGCTGTGAGAAAAAGACACCATCGCGAGATCTGCTGTGGGAAGACGGGAGACAGGAAGTGCGTAATAACAATAGAGTGGCTGGAGAGAAGCGGCCCTTGCTGGAGGGCAGGAAGTAGGGAATCGCCATTTTTGAAAGGGGAAGGGTCGCGGCTTCAGCGGAAGAGGAAGTAGGCCATCTTGGATTACAAAATCATAGAGGAACCATAGAGAAAAGACGCCCGACATTTTGGACTCTTTAAAATTGAATTTCTATAAGAAGACCGGGACATTTAAAATAGAAAAATGTTAAATTTTACGCCACGGAGTTAAGGAAGAGAGCGGATTCGTGGGAGCGAGCTAAAGCAAGCCCCACGATGTCAAAAAAAGAGTGGCAATCGGCAATAGAAAACCTGGATAAAAACCTGGACAAAAAACTTTTAGATATGATTAAAGAACTTAAGGACACGAAATTGGAGCTGATAAAAGAGGTTAAAGAGGTTACACAGACAGTAAAATCGGAGCTGTCAGAAGTGAAAAAAGGTATGGAAACAATACGAAGTGAATTACAAGGAACGCAGCAGAGAGTTAAAACAGTAGAAGACGCGATGGAGAATTTAGCAGACACGCAACAAACAGAGATGAGATTGGTGAAGGGGAGAATGTCAGTTGCAGAAACTAAACATATGGAGAAGCAGCTACGTTTTCGTGGCTTGCCAGAAGTGGAAGGAAAGTCAGCGCAAGAACAGATGACTGAGGTGTTGGCTGAGTACCTGGGGAAGGAGGAGGAGGAAGTTGTGGCTATCCTAGATGTGGCATACCGTGTGAATTCGAGAATAGCAACCCAGAGGAAACTACCAAGAGATGTGATTGTGCAGTTTACAACACGAAATATGAAAGAGAGGATTGTGACAAAACAGTTTCAAGATCCATTGGAGATTGATGGCAAGACGATTATTATAATGAAGGAACTGCCCAGATCAGTGTTACTGGACCGGAAAAAATATAAAGTGCTAATTCAGATTTTGAAGGACATGAAAATCAGGTACAGATGGGAGTTACCGGAAGGAGTGTCCTTTGAGTTTGGAGGGGCCAAAAAACGCATCAGATCTGAGCGAGAGATGGAGCGATTTATTAAGGACAATGAAAAAGACTTACCAACAAGATCATGAGTATGGAGTGTAAAGTATTATCTTGGAATGTAAATGGACTAAACTCACCGAATAAGAGGAAAAATACTTTTCACTGGCTACTAAAACAAAAATGTGACATTGTTTGTTTGCAAGAGACCCATATCAGAAAGCAGGATGTAAAATATTTAAAATCTGGAAAATTGGGCAAAGAATATGTAGCGGCCTCCAACAAGAAAAAAAGAGGAGTGGTGTTGTACATAAAAGAGGAGCTACAGCCAAAATTTGTTATGAGAGATGTGGAAGCTAGATTTGTAGCAGTGGAATGTATTTGGAATTTAAAGAGAGTGTTGGTAGTCGGACTTTATGCACCTAACGGTGCAAAAGAAAGCTTCTTTGAGGATTTAAGGAAGCATTTAGACGATCTTGCATACGACCAGATAATTCTTGCTGGAGACTTCAATGGAGTGACAGACTTGGAACTAGACAAAAAGACTACAACGGCACAAAAGAAAAGAGGACTATTACCAAAGCTTTTTTTTGAGTTGATTCAACAAGAGACTCTTGAAGATGTATGGAGGAGAGAATATCCTAAAAGCAGACAGTTTACTTTTTATTCTGCAAGGCATTCTACATTATCAAGAATTGATATGATCTGGGCCTCAAAAGACTTAGCATTATGGACTAAGGAGGTAGAAATAATGCCTATGGTAGGCTCAGATCACAACCCAATTATGTGGAAATTTGGAAAAAAGAGAAAAAGGAAAGCATGGAGAATAAATGAGGACTTGTTACAGGAAAGAGAGAATATGGAAATACTGAGAAGAGAGACAAAGTTTTTTATACAATACAACGTGAATAAAGAAGTACCAACCAATAAAGTTTGGGATGCTTACAAGGCGGTTGTAAGGGGCATACTAATGGACTTAAATGGTAGAGCAAGAAAGAAGAAAGAGGAGAAAAGACAAGAGATTGAGGAGAAAATAAAAGCCAAAGAAATACAGCTAAAAAAGAGACCAGGGAAAAAGAAGGTATACCAGGAAATTAAAATACTTCAAGAACAGCTAACAGCAATGAGCAATAAAGAATTGGAGTGGAATCTCAAAAGACTGAATCAAAAAGCGTTTGAGGGTGCTAATAAACCTGGGAAGTACCTGGCATGGCAATTGAAGAAGAAAAGGGAAAAGAAGATAATAAATAAAATTTGCGAAGATAACAAAACGTATTTGGAGCAGGCTACCATTAGTAGAGCCTTTTATAAATTTTACGCTAAGCTGTATAATAAAAAAGAAGTAAACAAAGAATCAATAGCGTCATATTTGGAGAAAACCAAACTTCCAGAAATCTCGGAAGCTTGGAGAAATAAGTTGAATAGTGAAGTAACTGACGAGGAAATAAGTAAGGCAATACAATCTGCAAATCTAGGAAAGGTGCCAGGGCCAGATGGACTTACGGCTAAATTCTATAAGACAATGGCTAATGAACTGGCACCATTCCTAAAAGAGGTGATGAATGGGGTTTTAAGGGATCAAAGGATTCCAGAAACTTGGAGTGAAGCGAATATATCATTGATCCCAAAAGAGGGCCAAGACCTGACTAATGTGAAAAATTATAGACCTATATCGCTACTCAACAATGACTATAAAATTTTTGCGAAGATATTGGCGGAGAGATTGAAGGGGTGGCTCTCGGAAGTCATAGAGGAGGAACAAGCAGGCTTTTTGCCAGACAGACAAATAAGAGACAACTTAAGGACAGTGATCAATGCTATTGAATATTATGACAAGCGTTGTGACAAAGAGGTTGGTTTCTTCTTTGTTGACGCTGAAAAAGCGTTTGACAATTTAAACTGGGACTTTATGTTTGCCACTATGGAAAAGCTACAATTGGGAGAAAGATTCATCAGAGCAATTAAGGAAATTTATAGAGACCAGACTGCAGCAATTGTGGTGAATGATGAATTGACCAAGAAATTGACGATAAGTAAAGGAACAAGACAAGGTTGCCCGTTATCTCCATTGTTGTTCATTTTAGTATTGGAGATTCTGATGATACAAATACGTCAAGATGATGAAATTCGTGGAATAAAAATAAAGGACTATTCATACAAGGTCAGAGCATTTGCGGATGACATAATGTTAATTGTAGAGGACCCATTGGAGAACATGCCAAGAGTGATAGATAAGATCAAGGAGTTTGGAGACTTGGCAGGTTTCTTCATTAACAAAAAGAAGTCAAAGATATTATGCAAAAATATGACTAAGCAGAAACAACAATTGTTAATGGAAACAACGGATTGTGAAGTAACAAGTAAAGTGAAATATTTGGGAGTCGAATTAACTGCAAAGAACATAGATCTATTCAAAAACAATTATGAAAAACTATGGACTCAGATAGAGAGAGACTTGATTAAATGGAATAGATTGAATTTGTCATGGTTGGGCAGGATTGCAGCAGTTAAGATGAATGTGTTACCAAGAGTAATGTTTTTGCTACAGACAATACCAATCATCAGAGACTCCAAACAATTTGAAAAATGGCAGAGGAAAATATCAGATTTTGTTTGGGCAGGCAAGAAGCCTCGAGTGAAAGTGAAAGTTTTACAAGATGCAAAGGAAAGAGGCGGAATGCAACTGCCCAATCTGAGACTTTATCATGATGCAATCTGCCTAGTTTGGTTGAAAGAATGGATGACATTAAAGAACAAGAAACTATTAGCCCTAGAGGGATATAAAAAAATATTTGGATGGCACGCATATTTATGGCATGACAAAGTAAAGGTCAACTCGATGTTCCTGCATCACTTTGTTCGGAGAAGTTTATACATAATCTGGAAGAAGTACAGAATTTATCTACAAGAAGGAACCCCTTTGTGGGTGGTTCCATATGAGGTGATAGACCCGAGAGCTGTTGATAATGAACAACAATGTTTAACGTATAAAGAAATAACTAAAACTGAAGCATCCAAACTTAGAATAAAGACACAAGAGGAACTATCACCTAACTACGATTGGTTCCAGTATAGACAGATCAGAGACTTATATAATTCGGACTCTGTAAAGGGAGGTATACGAATAGAGAATTCGGAACTAGAGCAGACCCTTCTTAAAGAAGATAAGAAAAGAATATCCAAGGTATACCAAGTACTGTTGAAGTGGTATACCGAGGATGAGATAGTTAAAACACAAATGGTGAAATGGGCTATAAACTTTAATAAAGAAATAACAATGGAGGCATGGGAATACTTGTGGAAAACTACAATGAAGACAACGACATGTATTAATATCAAAGAGAACATTTATAAAATGATCTATCGTTGGTACATGACACCAAAGAAGATTGCGCTAGGGAATTTGAATACTTCTAATAAATGCTGGAAATGTAAGAAGCATGAGGGCTCCCTCTATCATATGTGGTGGTCGTGTGAGGTAGCCAGGCAGTACTGGGGGGAAATAATAAGAGAAATGAGTGAAATTTTACAATTTCAAATTAATAGGAACCCAGAACTCCTGCTACTGAACTTGGGAATGGAGGGAATTCCAGCCCAACACAGGACGTTGATATTTTATATGACAGCAGCAGCTAGACTTTTGTATGCGCAAAAATGGAAAGTACAAGAAGTGCCAACTATTGAAGATTGGACTTACAAATTGCTGTATATGGCTGAAATGGACAAGATGACAAGAAAATTGAGAGATCTGGACTCAGGGCAGTTCAACACAGACTGGGAGAAGCTGAAACAATACCTGGAGAAGAAATGGGAGGTGGGAGGAAAACTGTGGCAGTTTGAGAACTACTGAAGTATTGAAGTAGAGGGGGGAGACTTTACCGGGGGGAGAAGAGATAAATGTGAATTAATAAGCAGTCAGATTAATAGATTGACATATATATAGATATATATAGGTTAACAAACAGAACATAGAGAAAATAATTAATTATAAGGACTAAATATAAGGAGCGATTAACTAACAATATTTTCTTTTTTTTCTGACAAGTTTTGTACCAAACTGAATGTCTGAAGATATAGATGGGTCAAATTGATTGACTACGTGAGGAGAGATATATAGAACTATTATAAAAAGATAGAATGAGTAATATATATAGAGAATAAGTCAAATTGTTTGATATAAACGAATGTATGATCTATATGGTTTATGATATATAGAAATACCTGAAATTGAAAAATTGGGATAAATTGTTTATCTAAGATGGAAACAAAGGCTTACAGTTTGGGCATATAATGTTAAAAATAGTTAAGGATGTACTGCTTAGAATAATGGAGAATATATATTTGTTTTAGATAGAGGAAGCTAATAAAAGTAAGGGAAAGGGGACAAAGGGTTGGAAAGCTGCTGGAAGTCAACAAAAAGGGGGGGGGAAAGGGAGGGGGTTAGAGATGAAAAAATTGGGGAAAATTGAATGTAAATGTGGAAATAATGGATTCTAACCCAATAAAAATTTTTCAAAAAAAAAAAAGATAGAGTTCTTCAATATATCAAGAGGAGGATGTCATATCTCACCAATGTGGACTTCACTGCTGTTACAACATATATCTCCCACTCAACAGACAGCACTGATTGCGACTCCAAGGTACTATAGAAAAATTGTGCCTCCGGACCTGAAGCGCTATGGGGTGATCCAAATCAACCCAATTCATCCCAACAGGATGCTAGCTACTTGCCTGTTTTATGTAACCACTTTCTTAGGGGATAATAATGATTTCAGTTTTTGTCCAGCATATAATCACAATCGAGTTTTTTCCTCAGTCAATGTGCTGGCCCATTCTCTTAGGCCAGCTGAATAAATTCTGCAATCCTTGGTAGAATAAGGTGCCTTCAAGACCATATCTGGTATTGTCTGGGATGACATCCCACAGAGCATGAGGAATTAATTGAAACAAACCAACCTTTGCAACATGCACCAGCTTTGCTGGGTTATCTCTGGTCAGGTTAACTCAAAGAACAACATTTTGTGGCAGGATTGCTGTCACAACAGGTATCATAGCTAATGCACTGAGGAAATAATTTGTACCATACATAAAAATGGATAGAAAATATTGTTTGATCAATAACTTTGTTTGTTGCACTGAAAGAAAGTATAACACAATAACTTAGAAATCAAACAACATATCATGGAAGACTGCCCCAAAGTTTTTGAATTTAATTGCAATCAGAATAAAACTTAAGATGATTAGAAAGAAATAACAAGATCACTGATTTCATTTTCTAAAACCCTGGTTAGTTTCAATTATAGTTAAACTCAGTGCTGACAAATTCTTAGCTAGAGTTGAGGGCAACAAGAAAAAAGGATGGGTAAAAAATCATGTATCATTGGATAGAGGTTGAGAAATGGACTGCACAGTCCTATGGGTGACTCCAAATCTCTTGACTATGGCTAAGTAAACCATACTGATCAGTCTATACCAATCTACAATAAATGAATCTAGGATGGAATGTGGCAAAAAACCTATGGTTAACCTATTTTGCAAGTTTGCTCATCTGAACAGGGTCTCCTGCAAGTGCCATCTGCACATGGACAAAATCAACAGCAGCCTGTACATGGGCTTTCTCTGTGGTGGCTCCTTCTGTGTGGAACAACCTCCCTGAGGAGGTCAGGAGAGCGCCCACTCTCCTATCTTTCCGCAAATGATGCAAAACCGAATTATCAAAAAGGCTTTTGTATTGTAGGGAGGAGGTCTCAGATACTTTGCTAAAGAGTTAAGGACCACAGACTTCACCATTTTGTTGCCTTATGTACTATCTGTTGCTTTAAATACGTGCTCCTGTGAGCTACCTGTGCTTCATGTTGTCTAATGTCAGCCATAGAATTGTTTTTGTTTTGTTTCTTCAACTCTGTATTGGATTCTTACTAATGCTATGTCTTCGTAAACTTGTGTTTATATACCCTATGGCATTGTTTATGGAAATGTCCTTGAAATTGACTGTACTAGAATCATAGAGTTGGAAGGGTCCATACAGACCATCTAGTCCAACCCCCTGCCCACTAATCTCACACTGTGTAATCTGCCTTGAGTCTCGGTGGGAAAGGCGGACTATAAATGACATAAATAAGTAAATAACTAATTTGAGCAGTTATATAATAAAACTCTGTAAAAAGTATTTTGGGTATGAGTTTACTGTCCCTAATTTGAAATTCATTTACTGTTTCAGTCAGACTTTGAAATACAGCACTGCAATATCAGCCATGGCTCTGAATTTGTGTGTTGCTAGGCATCATTTGAAACAACTCCTTCATTCTAACAATGTAGCATATTAATCACTTCTGTTTAAACTCTAATTATATAATCCAACACTGACCCATCCCTCTCCTGGACTAACAGATTCCATGCATATGATGAACAATCTGGGGAAAAGCCAAAAAAAAAGATTAAAGCATAAACTGTCAAAATACTGGATAATGGGTCTCACAGCTACGTGGGAGATATGGATCTAAGGGAAACTTCTCAGACCACACCTCAAGACTCTTTAATCAAGAATCTGGTTTCATTTCTGTCTCAGTTTCTACACATTTAGTACTTTTTCACCTACTAGAACTGGTTGTTTCATTCAGTTTGTCTATATGTAACTTTAAATTTACATTTATTACGCATTATCAAACAATGGGGAAAGATGCAATGTGAGTCTTTATGTTAACCACTTTGGGAGTAGTTTGAGAGTGCTAATGTGTTGAAAGCCTCAACTGAGGCTGAACTGGTGACAGGTCCCCTGGAAGAAAGAAAATGGGTGCAGAATGGTTTACAGGAGAAAACCAGAAACTACATGGTAGCCATAGTTCAGTTTTAGAAATAAAGGTCATGGCCACAGCAAACAAAAAATATAGGTAAAGGACTGGTTTCCTTTCAGTCCCTTGACCTTAAACAGTTCGCAGCTATCCATACATTTTAGTTGAATATTGAACCCATGTTCATGTACTAGGAAGGTATTCTGTTTTGAAAAAAGACCAAAAAACCCCTGAAAACTTAATTTTGTGTGTCTTTATCAGATGATATCATTATTTTGCAACAGAATGGGAATATAAATTATTTTCTCTTGCAATTTTTGAAAGAACAGCCTTTGAAATAACTTGTTTCACAAAGCCTAAAGAAAGCGTACACAAAACCAATCAGTACTCTCCTTACATTTTTTCTGTCTTTAAACAAGAACTAAAAATTCTGCTAGCTCTCCTTTGAGATATCACTACATGTCGACATGCATTAGATCATGTGAAATAACACTTTTTAAAAATGAAAGATATACTAAAGAGGTGAAGCAGATATAGAAAGGAGAGAAAAAATGTTAAACATAGGGTTGAAAGTTTAGACTGTTAGCCTTGTTGATCTTCAGTCAAACAGCAAAAGAAGTGGCACCTTAGATACCAACAAGATTTTCAGAGTGTAAACTTTTAAGAGTCAGAGCTCTAGCCTTCTGGCACTGAACTCAAACCATAAGATCAACATGTCATCTTGGCAGCCATCAGGAGATCAGGAGCGTGAGGTGTGTAGCACTTTTCAAGGAATCGGCCCTGGCCTTCCTACGGAAGTGACATCATTGAAGAGGCAAATGCACCCATTTCCCAGGATTTCCTGCCAGTGGCAGGTAGTGCCAGGTGGCTTGTCACCTCCCACTGATTGCCAGCAATAGGCAGGCAGAGGGGCAAACCATTAAAGGGTTTGCCTGCCACTGAGATTCGGTTTCGTTTTCCCGGCCATGTCGGACGCTCCTCTCCGCAGGTCTGGGAGGAACCGTCTGAGCAGCCTGACCGGGTGGTTGACCCGCGAGGGTTAACCCCCAGGACTCCCAGTGAGGGAGCCAGGGTCCGGGGCGCCGTGGGAAGAACCCCCTGGAAGCAATGCAGGGGGTAAATTGCCTGTTTGCTCCAACAGAGGCCGGCAAACTTGCGCAGCACTCCGTGTGCTGCCGGGCCAAGGAGAACGGCAATAAGCAGATTTAAGGTGAAAGCCTGTAAGTAAGCGAATCCCTTCTGATTTTTAAGCGTATGCGAAGGATTGGTGGGAGTTGAAGCTAAAAAGGCGCAGATTTCTTCCCCTGCACCGAGTTTCGGAACTTAGTTGGCGCCCCCCCCCCTTAAGATGGCGACAAGAAAGCAGAGCCCAGCAATGAGTAAATCGGTGATGGCGACGTTACAGGGGAAGGGGGAAACTTTGTAAGAGATGGTGAGACGAGCAGTCTTCGATGCTGCGCAGCCCTTTGTTGCGAAACTGAATGAAATGGGGCAAAAGGTTGATACAGTGGAGAGCGAAGTGAAAGCCATTAAAGAAACAGCGACCGGAGCAGAGCAGTCTGCACACAAGAACGCAGTACTCATGAAAGCAACAAGTAAGGAAGTGAAGCTTTTGGAGAATCAAATAACAGGATTACAAGTGGACCGTGCCCAAACGGTACTGCGTCTTCAAAATGTAAAAGAAGAGCAAAGTGAAAATTTGAAAGATTTGGTGTCTGGACTTTTGGCGCCATTTGCAAAGGCAACTAAAGAAGAGCTAAAAAGCGATATTTTGGAAGTCCGGCGGACATCTTCAAAGTATGTAATGAAGCGTCAGCTGCCTCGCGAGATTATTATTGACTTTTCATCTAAGAAGATTCAGGACACCATCTTATACAATTCGTACAATGTGGACTTGGATTATTTGGGCAATAAGGTTAAAATATTGAAGGATGTTCCATTTTTGGCTCGTAAAAGAAGATTCAAGTATAAAGGACTTGCGGCTTTTTTGAGGAAATGTGATGTAAAATATAAATGGCTGTTTCCAGAAGGCGTCTGGTTCAGATATAAGGATCAAACTTACAAGATTACATCGGACGCGCAGCTGACAGACTTTTTGTTCAACCATCAGGAGTTTCAGCAAGAAGAAAGTTCGAAGTCTGAAGGGGAAAGTGGGGGGGAGGAAAAAGCGGGGCGCAGCTGCTCCAGCTGCGCAGAGAGAACTGAGACCGAGACACGGGGGGGGGGGAGAAGTCCTGATCCTGAATATAGTCTGTATTGTATAAGATCTACCAACCTGATAGCATATTAGAAAGTTAACTTTTAAGAAAAATTGCAGCATGAAGGGAATACAAGACATGTAGTGTAGCGTTTGTTGTTTGTATGTTGCTTTTCCCTTTTCCCAGTCCTCCCCTCCCTTTTTTCCCTCTCCCCCTTATACTTGTGTAGTCTTTTGTAGTTTTTTATTTTAGATATTAAAAAAATAATAATAATAAAAAAAGAGTTTGCCTGCCACTGATGGACACCTGCCAATCCTACCTAGCCCACAAATAAGAAGCTGTGATAAATGAACATTTACTCAGATTAAAATTCAAATGCCAGCTGCTAGTATCTTACTGATGGCTATAATGGGAATAAACTGTAATTATTTTTCTATAAGATTTTCAAATCAAAGATGAAAATTACCTCCAAAATACATTTATTGTATTGTTTTGTGAAGAACAGAAGTAAAATTAGGGCCCTACCTTTTCTTTCTCAAGTAGCACTAGTAGAGTGCAGTGTCCACAAGCAATTTTTACTTATACTGTCATATAGCTTTGTTTTTTTAAAATATATATAAATGAAGTATCTGGCAGCACTGCCTGTTTCTCATAATGGTGCCTGCTGGTAATTTTGACTCATGTGTTTCCTCACTACTTAAAAAAAAAAATTCTTTCAGTTATTTATAACGCCCAGGTAGTTTTCAAAACGAATTAAAAAAATCAACATACAATTATAAAACTATAAAATCATAAGAACATTTTTCAAGAGCACTTGATATTAATTGTACTAGTCTCACACTATGTAATCTGCCTGGAGTCTAAGTTATAAAGGCAGACTATAAATGACATTAATAAATAAAATACATAATAAACTATTAAGAAAAATTACAGCACAATACATAGCACAATACATTCACAGTGTAAGGACTGTAACATATTTAAGAGAGTTAAACATACTTTCCAAATTAGGAACAACTAAACAGAATGGGGGACGTCTTTACTGCTTCATCTTTCCTCCAATACCACTACCAAATATTTCAATTAATAATAAAGAATGGTTGTTGTGGGTTTTCTGGGTTGTATTGCCGTGGTCTTGGCATTGTAGTTCCTGACGTTTCGCCAGCAGCTGTGGCTGGCATCTTCAGAGGTGTAGCACCAAAAGACAGAGATCTCTCAGTGTCACCTCTCTGTCTTTTGGTGCTACACCTCTGAAGATGCCAGCCACAGCGGCTGGCGAAACGTCAGGAACTACAATGCCAAGACCACGGCAATACAGCCCGGAAAACCCACAACAACCATCGTTCTCCGGCCGTGAAAGCCTTCGACAATACAATAATAAAGAATACTTCATTTTTTGTTTATTAAATATAAATATTTAGGGGAGGATGGTTTGTTAGTTAACACTATTAAAATTTCATAAAGAAGTACCCTTTTTTACTCCAGCGGTAATATTCTGCCTCAGATTCAAACTGAAAAATACCAAATAAGGACCCAAATAGGGTTGCTGGTCCTCTGGATCCCACCCCACCCTCACCACTCCCTTGGCTGGAGGGCAAAAAGGTGAGGGAACTGGCTTCCTGCCACAGTGCAATGATGTTATTCCCAGGAGTGTCATTATCGTGCAGGCCCCGGGAGAGTTCCCACGCTTTCTGCAGGCTGATTTAGGCCCCAGAAGTGACATCATTGTGCCATGCCAGGAGTACGCACGTGCTTTGTGCACATACAAGAATACACCAAAAGTGAGTGTTGGGTCTTCCCTTGTGTCCCCCCCCCCCCGGTCATGCTAGGAAGGTAAAGGGACCTGGCAACCCTAGACCCAAACCATGTATTCTGACTTTTTTTTTTGCAAATAGATACGGAAACCATTGCCAAAATAACTTGGTTATACGTACCTTTCTCTCCTTGTCTTTTCTAACTTGTCTTTCAAGATCAGGATCTCCTTTTTAAGAGCAAGCTGTTGGCTCTCTGCATCATGCAGTTCTTTCTTCAGGTTTTTTATTTCATTACAATGTATCACTTCTCGTTTGGATAGCTCCTCTTCATAAAAAACACTCTTCTTTTCCAAATCAGCCTTTAATTTGGTGATCTCTTGTTGATGTTCTGTGCTACTCACCCCTGGAGAGCGACCAATTTGTTTCTGCTATAAAAAGGATAATCTCTGAATTAGCTTTCATGAACTGAAGAACTAAGAAAACATGGGTTTAGGAACAACTCTGGAGTGAGTGCATAAACAAACATGTATGAAATGGCACTCTGCCGAAGCATCATTTAAGGATATAAGAAGAGCCCTGCTGAATCCGACCAGTGGTCCATCTAGTCCAGCACCGTTTTCCAGAATTAATATCTAAATAAATATCAGAACTTAAACTCTACATGGCACAAAGACATTGACTCTAAATATTTTACAAGCCCTGGCACAATCGACAGTGTTATCATCTCCTGCTATTTTAGCATTCCATTTAATAAGATATTTACAGATTGAAAAAAAGATCAACGTTCTCAATGTCTTACATTATTTCACACTCACATTAAAAGGTAAGATAACTTGAGATTCTTCTACCATATGGTATTTTTTCACTCAGTCTTTTATGTGAACATGCTACTACAAAGGAAAAATGAGTGGTCTACTGTATAGTCACAGGGCAATGGCTATAACTCCATAGCTGAATGGAAAGGTCTTTTTTTTACTTTAGGGAAAATGATATATTAACTTGAACACTCCCTTTATCCATTTTTGACAGTGACTTTCTTATCTAACAGGCAGCAATTACATTTTAAAGTGCTGAAGTCAAGAAAGACTAACCTTTAGTCCATCTAACTCATTTTCCAGCTGTTTAGAGTACTGCTCACTTCGTTCACGCAATTTCCTGTCCTTGGATGCCTCAGCAGCTGCAGCCTCAACATGAACTTCCAGCTACAAAAATAATTTTTTTTCTTTTTATCCTTTTTGGATAGTGCATCAGAGAAACATTCCATGTATTGCAATATTCTGCTTCTAAGACTTGTTTTAAATGCTCAGGCAGATTATTGAAAAGTTTATAAATAAAAAGTTATTAAAAATGCCTAGGCAGAAGCCAAGGACAATTAATATCCAATTCCTAATGACATTTACTGGTAAGTAAGTTCCACCCACTGCAAGGCGACTTACTAACAAGTAAATGGAACTGCATACTAAGGATCTTAATTAATCCTATTAGCCTCCAGTTTCTGGCAAGCAGTACTTTTAGAACGCAGCTATATAATAATCTTCACTAAGTGCTACCGACTGTTTACTTACTAGCAGAGCATGGGCTATCAGAATTTTTGTTGATATCTATTAAGTAACAGACAAATATACATCATTTATTAACATACATCATTAATAATATAATAATTAATGCTAATACACTGATATATAAAATAAAAACAATTAGATATGCAAACAAATGATGGCTTAAGCAGCTGTTTCCCACTGAAAGGAGTCTTCTACCAACAGAGAAGATTATGGTTTCAGATGATTTCTCTCTCCCAGTGCAGGTGCCTACACTGTGCTTAGCACGGTTCCTGGGAGTTTTCTCAACCCCATGGACTGTGTTTGGGGCTAAAGTGGAAGGGACAGGTGTGAAAGTCACATTCCATGAGCTCCACTGAACTTGCGGTTCTCATTGGATACAAGCTGCTATATTAGTATCCATTAATTGAAGCAGAAAAAACAGATTTCTTACTTCTGGTTTTATTCTGTTCATTTTTCCCATCAAATTGAACAAAAGCAGCTCATATTCTAAGACACAATTATTCAATTTTCATCTTCCCTCTATTCTTCTAATATAGATATTAATATCAGAGCAGTTCCCCAAGATTGTTCAGGCATTTTCCAAAAGAATATTAAGAATACTGAATCATTACTCAGATATTTTACAGTGTTTAGAAGTACTCATCTGAGAATTGCAACACTTTGGAAATAAATGAAATTCTTGCAAGAATTGCAAACATATATAGGAAGAGTTCATTATTCACCTATTACTATAACTCCTCAAAACCCTGGGAAATAAGCTTTATTTTGAGTAAACTCTTTCCTGTGGTCACTATCCCAAAAGTAACATACTTCCTTTTTCATTCTCTCTGTTCTGCGTAGCTCTTGCCTCAAACTTTCCACCTTTTGCATCACCACTTCCATCTCCTCTTCTTTATCTCTGACTTGACGGGTAAGTTTCTGTTTCTGTGAATGCAAGTCAGTAAGTCGCTCATTCATCTCAGAGAATTCTTGCATAGCCAGCTTCCGTTGACTGTGTGCATCTTTCAGCTCTTTGGTTTGGGTCTTTAATCTTTCATTAGACTCAATCAGTTCCTGTAATTAAAAACAAAGCATGACATACTCTTAATTTTTGGAATCATATAACTAGATGAGTGTTCCAAGTTTCTACTAGAATAAACACCCACTTTCCGTCTCTATCTCCGAATAAGCCATATCTTACAGAATCTAAATGTTTTTATAAAGAAAAGAAGTCTCCATGATAATGTTAGTACAATCTGGGGAACAATATTAGTGCAATCACTACAATCAGGGGAACCCTCATAAACCAAATTATAATTCAACTAATTATGGTTCAAGCTATGGACTAAGAAAAATCTTCCATTATTTGTAATTAATCAGACATACCCAAAGTAGCTAGCCATATGGTAATTTAAAACACCACTGCAACAGGTTTTCATGGTGATTTTAACTAGACTGAATTATTTTATAAACTATGTTGATACATATTCATCCAGTGCCTTTGTGATACCTGCACCATCTTTTCACAGTATTCTCAGTCAGATTTGACATTATACAGCGATCTAATGTATTTATCTATTGTTTGTCCTATAACTGTTGTAATTATCATCCTAACCTGAGCCCATGAAAGTTTTCTATACATAAATATTGCTGACTCCTTGGAACAATTTAAAACCTGGAATCAGTCTAATAGGACCACACATTTGGCAATACATGTGATGTTTTTAATAACAATACATGTCACATACATAGTCAGAATGCAGACAGGTTGGTGGTACGTTTATATAGCTTAATCCTGTGTCTCACAACCTGTGGTTGGGACCCAAAAGTGAATTGCAGATCAGCCATCCCTAAAGGCAGCTCCTGCACTTTGTACCCTTCTTTATCTCCCCTCTTCTTCTTTTCCAGCTTCTCACATTCTTGCCTGGCCCTTTGTGACAATAATGAGCGGGGGGGGGGGGGGAGCCATCTGGCAACTAGTAACTTTGTGATAGCATCTAGAAGAAGGGGAAGAAAGGCTGGTGAGTAGGTGGGAGCTGTTAATGCATAGGAAAGAAAGAGGAGTAGGGATATATATTGTACTGGGCTACTTGCCACCCACCTCTTTATCAGCATCTGCCATCTTCCTGCATCTCCTCAACCCACCCAGCCAATGCCTTCTCAATCTCTTGGGCCAGACCTGGATAAGTCACCACACATAGTAAATTTGGGCTTGTAGGTTTCCATTCCAAAAAGACTGTGAACAACTGGCCTAATCAGTTTTCTGCATAACTGTATTAAACCCACTCTCTTCTGAGTTGGAATGTTCTACAACTGTTTTAAAAACGCACACAGAGAGATGAAATATACTTTACCTTATTAAGATCATCCTTCTCTTGTTTGAATGCTTTGATTTGCTTCTCATATGTTTTGATTTGTCGGGCAGCATCTTCTAATTCTTGTCTTGCAGAACTGGCCTCTTCAAGTTGCTGTTCAAGTAGTCCAGAATCTACAAAGAAAATTGCTAAATGTCACAGGATAAAATGCAACACCTATTGAATAATGTGCAACAGAATTAACAACTGAAAGTACCCAGGCTATATCTGACCATTGGAGAAGGAACAGTCGGCCTCTCAGAGGTACCATTTGGCCCGCCACATCCTGTTTATAAGTAGCTGAATACTGATTACAACACCCTAGCTAATTGTATCTTTTAAAAAATACATTGTACAAGTTGGGGCTATATGGATTAATTTATATTTTCCCACATCTACACACACCAAAATCCATGTTAATCATATTAATCTGTTTCAGGTCTTCTTCCTTACCACTATGGATCAGTTGTCAATTTCCTGCTTGCTGAAGAGAAGGATTTAGAAGTAGAGTCCAAATTACAACCTTTCGAAAAGCAGTGAAGTGTTACATCAATCACCTGGTCACCTCACCACTGTTACATCTCAATGCCTACCATGTAGGCATGTCTGCCCTAGTTATTTACTATGTTACCTCAGTGCCAATGGGCAACAGAATGGTGTCTGACCTTGATCATAATAACATTATTTTCAGATAGCTTTATTTATTTCTGTGAACATTTATGTTTCTATGCTTTTTCTTTGTTTATAGTTTCTGCAACTATATAAAGAAATGTCGTTTTGAAACTTTTCATTTTAAAACAAATTTTTAATTATTTTAAAAGCAAATGTAATTTTAAAATTTTAACACCGGTATTGTGCCAGCTGCATTGGTTACTGGTGGAGTTCCGGATCAGATTCAAGGTTTTGGTACTAACCTATAAAGCCCTATGCAGACTGGGACTGGCGTATCTATGGGACCGTCTCTCCCCATATGAGCCCTGGAGGATGCTTCGATCCAATGATAAAGAGCTGCTACTGGTCCCTGGTCCCAGGGAGGCCCTTTTAGCGTCGACCAGAGCCAGGGCCTTTTCGGTCCTGGCTCCAACCTGGTGGAACGCTCTGTCTAAAGAGATCAGGGCCCGGCCGGATTTGCTACCCTTCCGCCAGGCCTGTAAGACAGAGCTGTTCCGCCAGGCATATGGCAGACGCTCTGGGCCTCCCTGCTGGCCACCTAGAGAAATCTGTGCACCTACAAAGGTTATCTACCACCTAGCCTTTGCCATATATTTCTGGAAGTGGTTGGGTGGTGGTTGCTGGTGAAATCTGCTGTCATATGTTTTTCAAGACCCGCTGTTGTATTGCTTGTTGTGTGTGTTCTATTTTAAATATTTAAGATGCTTTATTGGTTTTAAAGATAATGTATTTTATATTATTGTATTAATTGGAATCCGCCCTGAGTCTGCTGGTGCGGGGAGGGCGGAATACAAATCGAATTAAATAAATTTTAAAAATGCAACTAAAATATGTCAAGTAGGTCACAAACTTGAGACCAAAACATACAAAGCCATTATTGAAAAGGTGAAAAGGAAAATAAAAAACATATATATTATATTTGTTTTACATTTTTTTCTTTTAAAAAGAAACTTTAAATAAATCTTTAAATATATTGACATTTTTTTCAAAAGGTAAGCAGAGCTCTGCAAGTGGAAAAGATCTTCCTTCCTCTCTTACTTTCTGTAGCTCTCCGTACCACCTGAAAAACTGCTGTTGAAGAGGGGACGGTTGTCAGGAACAGTGTAGGTGGCAGCAGGAGGGAAGTCAGTTTGAGTGGGGAATCATGGAGTCTCCTATTCAGAAGCAAGAGTGTGTGCTGGTGGTGTAAAGGCACCTTTGGATCCAACTTCTGGACCCCAATCCAGAGAAAGTCACGTATCCATCAGCATTTAAATACGATCCAATTTCTCTGAATTGGATACTCCTATCTTCCTCCTCTCCTCCTCCTCTTAATGAACATGGTTCTGAAGAAGCAACTCATACAGTCACTTTCAAGAAACTCCTTAGGTGCCCAAGCTTTTGGAATACAGAAATTCTTCACACAGCCAAATAAATACCATGTAAAATTCTCATATCTTTTAAAAATGTTTAGAAAAATTGAATGATAGATGTAGCTCAATGCCAGAAATTAACTCTCCCCTGAAATTACCAGCCCAAGAAAGTTTATATGCAGTTAAGAGGGCCAAAATAAATCTCTTTCATGCGTCAGCTACTTTGTTCTCTGGTTTACTCTCTGCTCTACATTTTTTCGTTATATTAAAGATTCCTCAAAGTTTTTTTCTATTTAACTCAGATAGCCAAATACTGTAACTTTCATCTCAAAAACTGAAAGCATATGTTAGCTTGTCATTTTACAGAATTAGAGAAAGACAAAAATGTCATAACTTACTAAGACCCCTGCTGAGCAGAGCCTCAAATATGACATTTTACTGCTGTTATTTACACCAACATTTTTAACATATTTTAGTTACATTTTTAAAAGTATATTTGCCTTTTAAGTGGTTTACACTGCTATCCTAAGCAGAATTATACCCTTGTGACTTTGCTTAGGATGGCACTGTGAAGTAATAAAGAGTTCATCCAAACTTTAGTTCCTATAAACTAATGATAAATAGGTTTTTATCCTGCACTTTAGGGTAACAGTTGGAATTTTTATGTATAAGGACATGTAATGCTCCACCAATTTTAGGTTACTGAGATCACAAGCAAGACAACTGGCAAGATCAGTGCAAATAACATTCCATTTTTTAACCACTTTGCAAAAGTTCAGGTCACCTAATTGAATGAACAAAGCATTCATTCCCTTCTTGAGCAAAAGCACTTGAGGGAAAACATACATAGACTATTACACCCATTGCTAAGAAAGGCAACATATGAGAATAGAAATGCAATGGCAGAAGCACTTAAAAATGAGATTGTGGGCTGCCGCTGCCTCAGCACCTCTGGTTGCCCTTTGGCTGTCCTGTTGGGTGCATGGGGAGGGTTCCCCCGGCCTCAGAATGGGTGAGGGAGGGAGTTGCGCCACCGGTGTCCTCCTCTCAGCCCCTGGAAAGTGACTGCCAGTTCTCTCCAGTTCACTCAGAGTATCTTGTCCCTGGCCGGGTGGGAAGCCTCACCTTTATGGCACCTTTCCCAGCCGCCTGTCCTGGCTCCACCAACCTTGCCTTGTCCTGCACTTACCTTCTCCCTTGCAGGGCATAGGGGGATTGCTGAGTGGTACATAGCCTGTCAGCCCACTCCTGCATCCCTTCTCCCAGTCTCAGCTGCTGGCCCTTGGCCTTGGCATCTCTGTCCTGCCCTGGCTTGTGTGGGCCTGCTCAAACTCGGACATTCCCCAGGCCGTCCTCTGGGCCAGGTGTGCCTTCCCCACCTGAGCCACCAGGTGCTGTGTTATTTGAGCCCAAAGGAGTTTTCCCCCATGCTGCCTCCAGCCTCCCTGTGCTCGCCCTGCCCCAGCTTGGTGGGTGCAGGGCTGACATCTCAGCAGGCCCTCGTTTCGCCGCTGTTGCTGCTGCTGCCTTTCTCTCCACCAGCACCTCAGTGGAAGCCCCTGCTGCAAGTGAGTGTTGTGGGAGGAACTCCTCCCCCATGACATTTGAGCCAGGGGCAGACCTGGGCCTTCAGGAGCTGCTGGTGGCCTCTTCTCCCTGTTTCCCAGCTTGTGGGAGGGGGGATTCCCCGAGCACACCTTGGGCATCCTGCAGCTGAGGCCCCTCCCAAGCCTGGGCAATCTGGGCAACCTAGACAGGTTAATGAGTATGATTCTGTGACACCAACTGCTCCAATAAGTTTACTGCCCTATGTACATCTTTCCCTTCTGGTTACATCTGGAACTTCTGACTGTACAGCTGTAAAACAGCAATTTCAACTTTATGCCATAGTTACCATTATGTAGCCAGTTACAAAGAACTACTTCTATGTAACGCCATACAAATAAAACTGATGATGTGAAGGCAATTTTGAAATCAAGGTAAGAAAATAATATTCAGGAATTCAATATGTATTCCATTAAAGAGATAAAAGAAATTTTTCACATAAAAAAGATTAAAATCTTCTCCTATTTTACCACATTCCTGAGTGCAAAAGTGTCATTATTCATCCCGGGTGTTGGGGCGCTCAACCCCGGACAAAAAGCACTACCAAAAACCACCTCTTTACTGTCAACACAAGGCAAGTTTCTAATTTTCTGAGCATTTACTGTCATTTGCCTCTTGGAAAAGGTGTTTTTGTTTCAAAACAAATGTCACAAGAATCCTGAAAGAAAAAAATTAAAGAATCAAGAAACCTGTACCAATCTGTAAACCTTTTATTTGTACAGTGATTTTTGATCTCGACTTAAAACCCATTTCTTGGAACAAGTAGTATTCTCCACAGAATAGTATATTAGCCATACATTTCACTTAAGCCTTTTTACCTGGATAAGTGATTTACAAAAGAAACCAAATCAAATTATAAATTCTTCCATGTGTATCCTAACAAAAGTTGGAATGTCAGAGTTATTCAGCGAAGGTTTTTCCATTTACAGTTGTTTTGGACAGAAAACACATTCCTGTACAACTGTGCTCCCAGAAAAACAGCTATATTTTAAGATTCTTTTCAAATTTCTCAAATAGAATGATATTATCATCCAATTTAATTCCAAGTTTGCAGCCAAACCACAGACACACTTTAAAATGCCAAGAAAACTAGGAGTTTAGCTGCCTCACTGTTTATTTAAACCTTTGTTTCTTGCAAGTAAGTATGATTACTATCAGCATTGTGATCACAAACTCCTTATGTCTAAAGTATCAAGAGCCAATATTAATTCAAAGAAGTGTGCAACCTCCAAGGACAACAGATGCGGTGATGATGGTGATGAATAATTATATATATATGGGAATAATATCAAAAGCTGCATATGAAGATTGGCAAGTTCCCAATCTTTATAGTTCCATTCCTTGTATTCAGAAAGACTATTTGAAAAACCTTTCTGGAATTTTTAATAACCTCACTGCTCCCTGATTAACTAAATGAATTATGGGGCTGACAGTCACAGATGGAAAAAGTGCTACTGTGTACTGTTGTGTGCATGTGGCTGAGGATGAAGTGATCACTGTAATTGATTATACCAAAACAACTCAGAAGAGTATATAACAGAGATTAGCAAGAATGTGTATGAAGAAGCCCTCTGAACAGCTGAAAGCATAACATATATGCCAAATGGAATATTTAATAATTGTAAGCCCCACAATATATTTACAGAATATGTACACTGGTGAAGCTCATAATAAAATGTGTACAGCTCCATTACAGTCAATGGATAACCCAATACTTAGTATGGAACCGACAGAAATTTGAGTTTCAACCTGTCAAACTGAGGAAGACTGAGTCGAAAGAGGAGTGACCCTTTACTTGTCCAGTGAAGATCTAAGCGTGCTATTTTTCCTCATAGGGCACACAGCAACTCTACTCCTTCACTAAATATCTGGTATCTGGGATTTAGTATCCAAAACTCTCTGATGAAGTATCTGATGAAGAGAGCTTTGACTCTTGAAAGCTTATACCCTGAAAATCTTGTTGGTCTTTAAGGTGCTACTTGCTACCCTATTCCACTGATTTTGAACAGGAGCCATAAAGACTCCTCAGAGGCAGTCAGAACTTTAGGTAGCAAATGGAGGGCATTTAGGTTTTTAGGAACCAACTGCAGAGGCTTCCTGCAATAAGAGGTTATTTTATTCTACTTAATATCCTGAGGACAAAACCAAAAGTTTCTCCTCCAGTCCCTTAAAAAGTGCTACACAGCAAAGAGAAATCAAAACATTAAAAAGTATACCTGAGATCTGAGTATCACATACTTATAGGACCTTTTTTCTGCCAGAAAGTGGTGGAATGGCATTCTGGGACCTTTCAAAAGAAATCACGTGTGGTGGCCCCACCCCCCTGATCTCCAGACAGAGATCAGTTCCCCTGGAGGAAATGGCTGTTTTGGAAGGTAAGCCTACTTCTGCAAGAGGGGGGAAGCACATGCAGCGGGAGGGTGGGGGAATGGCATGCTGGCCCATGCCGGGCACCTCCCCTGCTCTGCTCCATCAGGGAGGTGGTTTAGGATTCCTGACTCCGGCGAAGGCTTCACCCACCCCCAAGCTGACCCCACCCCAGAAGGGATGCGGAGTGGGTGATCGTACAGCCTGCAGCTCTTGGGAGGGGTGGGGTCAGGTGCTGGGCTGTGGCTTGGCTGAGCGGCACACATGCCTGCCCCAGTGCCCTCCCAGACACAGCCGGGTGAAGCTCTGGGCCGTGGCCGACTGTGACATGCTCACTCACCCGGCCTCTCCTGGTAGAACAGGGTGAGGTGCCGGGCCACGGCTCAGCTGAGCAGTGCACGGGTCAGCCACCGCCATCAGCTGAGGTGTGTGCATGCCTGCCCCACTGCCCTCCTGATGGTGAAGCAGCATGCTGCAGCTCATCCAGGCAATGCGCTTGCTTGCCCGGCCCCTAAGGCACCCGACCATGGCCTGGCAGGGTTGTGCAATTGGGACCCTCTGTCTTTCGCAAGCAGGCCAGGTGGCGCACCCTGTGCGATGATACTTCCCGGAAGTGACATAATTGCGTGATCCTGGGAACGTGCATGCACTTTTCACGCGTGCGTGTGGTGCCAGGGATGCCGTGTCCTGCCGGGAGTTGCCCCGGGAGGTGGCAACCTTCACTACACCACTGAGTTCCTGCATCTCTACTACCAGAAAAAAAGCCCTGCATATATTACAAATATAACGATATAAATAAAATTACCTAGCCTGGAGTTCTATTTTTACTTGCTGCTGATTTTTTTCTTCTGTCCACTCCCAACCTTCCTTCCTCCCACAGAGACCCCACAGCCTCTCTTCCTCCTCAAAGTCTGCCCAGCCTGACCCCTGTATCAATTCCATCCATCACTCCCAATCTTCTTTGCTTCCTTTCCCCTCTCTTACCCAACACCTGCCCAGTCTTTCCTCACTACTCCCGCTCTACTTTCTGTCCCCCTGTACTTTCCCCCACCATCACCTACACTCCTGATCTTTCCCTCACCTACTGCCCAACTACCCAGCTGTTCCCACCTGCTCTTTCCCCCACTAGCCCTGCTTACCCCCCCTCACATTCCCACAGTTTCTATTTCCCTCCTCTGTCCTCTCCCCATTCTTTCCTCCACTCACCTTCTTCTGTTGTTATCTTGACTAGCCCCATTATGTGGATTTTTTGATCCAAACATGGCAGAGCCCCTAATGGAAATTCAATGCACAATAATGTAACACTGACAGAGCAAGAAGAACAGAACCAGGACCTTGCTCAAAAATACAGAAAGAATGAAAAACATAAAAGTGCAAAAAGACTGATCCTTATTTTCCAATGTGAATGGAATGGAATCTCAGAAAACAAAAACAGAGCAATGAGATAAAAATTATATTTTACCAATAGTCTCCTGTATAAAAAGCATGTTCTCCAAACTGATGGTTCCTTTCCACAGTGTAGCTCTTTTACTAAAGAATCTCCCTTGAAAAAAACAACAAAATACACCAAAATATTTAAAAAGCTAGACTTACCATTCACCTGTTTTGTCAGCTTTTCAATTTCTTCTTTTAGGCTTTTAATTTCTAAATCTTTGCTTGCTGTTAATGGACCATCTACAGTTGAGTGATGTAGGGCCTGGATTGTCTGTGTTGATTCTTTTCATGAAAACAAAACAAACAAATCAGAAAAATGGGTCTTTTAGAGGCACATAAAGACTAGTGTCACTTGCAGAGCTCTGACATCTTGAGATCTCTTCCAATATAATGAATTTTCCAAGAAAACCCATTCCTCATAAGGAACAGGACTTCCGTTCCTTAACTCTCTACGTTCTCCACTGCTGCTAACAAGTGTTGGGAGCTCAGAGCCTCCCAAAATTCACCAATAGCCTTTTTAAAAGAACACTTGCAGTTCAAATGTAAATCTTTCTAAGTCCGTTGAAGTCAATGGGCTTATAAATGAAGCAAATACACATATTCTGTTTAGGGTTGCAATGTTAGAAACCCATCTTTTCCCTCCAGCCTTCTACAAGCAGTTGTCTTCCTCAATTCCCTTTCCCTCCAAAAATGTTGCAAGCCTGCAAGCTTGTCTCCATTGAATTCTGTACAGTACTTCACTATTTATATGTACTTTAGAAATAAACTGAGATAATTAGATGAAAACCCTTTCCAGTTGTCTTTGGACATCATATAGTATTTTTAATCTTCTACATTTCTGCTTGCAAAAATATATTTTGTTCATCCAAAACCTTACTAAGCCAATGCTCCAGCATCTCCATAAACTACTAATGAAGCCATAAATGGGAAATTTGTTAAAAACTGAAAATTAAAAAAGGAAACCTTTCAAAAATGCACCTCAAAGTCAAGACCATTTCACAAAACCACAATTTAGTTTAACTCAAATGAATACTCAAACATCCTTTTTAATACCTTGAAGTTTTCTACTAAGTTCAAGTTTTTCCTGCTCCAGGCGTCTTATTCGCCTCTCATATGCTTCTGTGGCTAAGGTATCCTCAAGTGTCCTTTGAACGCTGGCATCAAGATCTACAACAGGTTGCCCAGCAGCAAATCTTAAACTACTGCAATCCGAAAGGACACTGAAATGATAGTTTGTTTTAGAAAAAACAAAACCCAGAATAGATTTACCAATATTTTAATTTAATCATTATGCTAGCTGATCAGCAGTGCTATCCTAACTAGGGTTACACCCTTCTAAGTCCACTGAAATATTTAGGATAGCACTGCAAGCATTCTAAATTTCACACTAGAGTAAACAAATTAGATAATGGCATAAATTCTTAAAATAACAACAGTGGTATAGCTTGCAGATATTTCATGCATTATATAGAGCAAAGTCCAATTTGCAACTATATGTACATTTGAATGGGAGCTACAGTTTGCCCTGGTACCCAAAAACAGCACATGTATTATACTTGTAAGTTAAACACTTTTATAACAATCACCTATTACATTTTTGGTATACATTTTAAAAATGTGATATGTGAGATTACCCATAGTGAAGATCATGTCTTGCATACTACCTTGTGCTGCATGCTATTATTAATAGTGCAGCTTTTCCTTTATGCAGCTTTTCTTTTCATGATGTTATTGGGCAGATGTAAACTTCTAATTTAACGCAGGAAAACCACAAATTCTTTATTATATGTTGCTATATTCTGCATTATGCCATTATTCAGAGAACAGAAAAGAATAAAAAGGAATTTACGTGTTCAACTGGAGAAGAAAAAAACAGGAAACAGGAATGTGCAATTTTGTCTCATAAGCTTGTACCTAAAATGAATTGTTCTTACAGATTAATATAAATCTTCTACTCACCAGTTACTTGTGTATGTGAATCCTACAAATGGAAGATGATGGCCAGAAAATGCAGTATGTGTTGGTGGGGGCATTGTTTCCTAGTGGATGAAAGAATATTGTGCAAAATTAATTTCACTCATTTACAGGTTAGGAGGAACCTTGATACACTTAAATACAGGGTACAACAGAAAACTGTTCTCCCAGGGCCAACAGCAACTGGCCCTGGGATGTAAACGTAAAGAGTATCTCGGAGGTAATGCAACTGTCTTTATTAGCCTTTTAAGGTACTACAGTGGTCTGTACAGTCCAGGGTTCCATTCCCAGCTACACCCACCATCTAAAGATCACAATTGTACTGTATCCCACTGGAAGGAAGTGCATAATACAATACATGTTTTGGCTCTCTGAGCAAGGGAGACAAGTGGGTAAGTTTTAAAAAAATATATTGATTGTTTATAACAATCACCACATGTCAAATATACCAGATAAAGAAAATTTCAAATTTTTACACTCTGGATATGCCCTGACCGGGACAGCTCAGAAAAGCTTGATCTCATCAGATCTCAGAAGCTAAGCAGGGTTGGCCTTGATTAGTAATTCGATGGGAGACCTCCAGTGAAGACCAGGGTTGCTAGAGGCAGGCAATGGCAAATCACCTCTGTTAGTCTCTTGCCATGAAAACTCCACTAGGGGTCGCCATAAGTTAGTTATGTCTTGAGGGCACTCTCCACCACACACTCTGGATATAGCAACACCAGCTATCTTGAACATAGTTAACAATGCAATATTGAGCAGACTTACACTCTTCTAATTCTACTGAATTCCATTTTTAAAAGATGTAACTCTTTTTTGGATTGCACTGTAAATAATTCTGATATTTATATGGTATATTTGAAACAAATAAAAAAGCAAATTTTCGAAGGTACGCTTCTATAACTCACAGAATTCTTTAAACAATCATCATCCACATCAAAGTTTGATGTATCCGTTGGACTGCTGACTTCAGGGATGTAAGGTGCTTCACAATTTCGAATGTTATCCCAGTCAATCCCTGCAAAGAATGGGTGGTTCTTAAAATCCTCTATTCCATTCTGTCCAAGTCGGTGCTCTCTGCTGCAGATGAGCCTTCGAATCAGGTCTTTTGCATTTTCAGACACATCTGCCACTTGGACAGGAAACTGAAACCTCTCCTTAAAAAAAAAGATAATGAAAATTAGTGGCATAGCAAGAAATTATAAATAGTTTCTTGCAACTAGAAAGGATTGCCAATTGATTTGACTCAGTTTCCTCTTTTCTATTACTCCAATGGTAATTTTTGTCTCTTTCTTGTTCCAAGAACCAATAATAATAAATAGTCAAGCAAGTCCAAGTAAGGTTAAACATTTATTTATGCAATGAAGACTGTGTGGCTGGTTGGACTTCTTTGATAGTTAATTATAATGTGTTGGATGCTATGATTCCCTTCTGTTAAGTGAGGAGTTTTGCTCTGAAGCAAGACTCCTCAGTTAGTGAAAGGAGCTCTAGGATTCAACCAAGAATACATTTACTTGTACGCAACAAACTAATTATCCAATTGCTTCCAAATCATGCAACACAAACCACAATATATTAATCTGCAGTGCTCAAAAGGTAGGCATTATATCTACTTAGAAATTATTTTAACCAGTATACCACATCAAAAAGTGTAATACAAATATCTGATATACTAATATCATCATTACAATGGTAACACAAAAGAACATTAAAACTGGTAAAAATCAAGTCCATAATTAATTAAAACAAACACATTCTATGAATGAAACAGAAGGTATGCTGTTTATAAACAACATAGTAGTTAGCAGAATTAGCCATTCTTCAAGATTAATGGTTTACACAAATATGAGTCACTCACTTTATGGTTCATTATCTTTCCATAGGTCTCCACCAGGGACTCAGCATAAAAGGGAGTTTCTCCATAAAGCATTTCATACATGCAAACACCAAGAGACCACCAGTCACATTCAGGACCGTACTTTCCCTTCCCATCTTCCATGGCCTGCAGGATCTCTGGAGAAATATAGTCTGGTGTTCCAACTGCCACTGAAGACTGAACCTACAAGAATGAGCAGTTTCATGACTAAAAATGACCTACAATATTATGCATGCTCTGTAATGGCCATGAGGATATGGAAGTAAAAGAGGTGATGTTTTCTAGCAGGTCACTCTAGGGAAGCAAGGAAATCTGTATCAGTCTTTAGCTACCTGCAATAACTCACATCTAGGGTCCATCAGCAGATCTAGTTGCTGATCACTGCCGCAAAAGGGAATTCTACATTTCTGCAAGGTTAAATTCTATCTTCTTACCAATCAGCTGTCCTTATCTCTCCATGCCACAACCCCAGTCCCAGCATCACCAAGTGCTTAATTAACTGGCAAGAATATAAAGAGAGATGCTATTTTAATTGACCCTTTTATCCTAAATGGGGACCACAAACACATTACAACACCATTGTTCCCTCTTCCATTGTATCCTCACAACCGCCACCCTATGAGGTATGTTTGGCAGAGACAGTGTGGCTGGCCCAAAGTCACTCAGCAAGTGTCCATGGCAGAGTAGTAATTCAAACCTGGGTCTTTCAGATCCTACTTTGACCCTCACATTGGTTATGCTGGCTGCTGCCATCACAAGAACATCAAATGCCTACTGTTGTTTTTGTATGCAGTGGCATTACAAGGGCGAGATTAACCATTCACTTGTGAGTGAATGGATTAATCAGGTCACACTGAATGAAGTTATGTGGTTCTCCTTTCTGATATGTGTCAACTGTCTACTCCAAACCTGGATCTCAATTACCACTAGCAATGTTCCCATCCCTCCCCTAGCTGTCTCTTCCAGCCTTCAGAAACTAGATTCCAGGAGTCACAGGACCTACCTTGATTAGTAGTCATACATGGAAGGGGGCAATAGGAAAGAGATAAAATAGGAATATCCTATTTCTTCTCTTAGCAGCAAAGATCCATGCCTTCTGCTGAAAATAATAAGGATTCAAACCCCCATATCTCAGCAGTTCATGGACACTCTCTCCATTCACACCTTCAATTATATGTATTTCACTCATTCTTTACTAAAAGCATCCAAACTCTGCAACAGAGAACCCAAATTTTTTGTAGTGATACTGAGAAATAAGTGAAACTTCTCTCAGTAGAAATTTGTATAATTGCAGATTTTGGGTAAAGATTTTACTACCAATTTTAACAAAGGCTAAACGTTTACTGACATCTTTATTGCTAATAGTCTTGCAAATAAAAAAAATGTAATGTTTCTAGCTATTAAGTTTTCTATAATCTTCTGAACAACTAGGCTATAGGTTACCAACAATGCTTTCTCCAATGTATTTATCTAGCGAATTTTATTTTTTAATATCGTTAATTTTCAAATGTCAATAGAAAACTGAGGAATTGAGGAAGTACAACTTATGAAGCAGAGATACTTTTTAACAATCATGTTTTCCATTTGGAGTTTGGAAGCCAATATTAATAATGCTGCCAAAATCTGGATGTTTGGGGTAGTTTCCAAAACTCCTCATTTGCCAACATAGCTGCTCACTCATTTACAACTATCGCAAACAAACACTATTAATGTAAGTACTGAAATGGTAATTTTACACATAGGAACGTTTACTAACATCACCATTTATTGTGAAAAACATGGGACAGAAATGAAAGGTAAAAGAAATAATATATTAGCTGTTTTTCTAATTTACCGTTCCATCTTCCATCAGTTTTAGACATGAACCAAAATCTGCTAACCGAATATGTCCATTCATATCCATCAGGATGTTATCTGGCTTGATATCCCTGTAAATGAAATCACTTGAGTCATTCTACATTAATCCACATTACATTTGGACAAGTACAATAAAACATTTTGCATTTTAATTTTGTCCTTTTGTTTTTGATACATCCAAGACTAATATGTATAAAGCAGGACTGTAATCCAATTAATGAAATCTTAGTCATATAAGCTTGTATCCAATCATACATTCGAAAGATTTAAGGGCATTTAAGTTTTCTTAAGAGGATGCAGGGATTTCTATTGATTCTCAGTTCCATTGCAGACTGCCACTTGGCCCTTTTTGCTGTTCTTGTGAGTCCACTGACTCCAAAGAACAAAATTTGGCAGGTCTTGTGGTCTGCAGTGAGAGGGGAGAATCACCACCCTCCTCTTAAGGAAACTAAGCTTTTGGTATTACATTTTTGCATACAGACCATGGTTTATTCATTATTAACTTCTGCATATGAATACAAGTATTTTGAAGAAAACGGTATTCTCTGTTTTTAGATGATAAACACAACATTTTAGACAATATCTGTTACAGAAGGGCATCAACTACACTATAATTTTAAAATAACTTGCACTGAAAATAATGATCCATTTTTAAGCAACTGCTGTTCAGTTATGTTAGGGATATCTTTTCAGTTGATGAAAAAGATCTTGTTAGGGCAGGTTTTATGAGGTCTTTTATGAAGTCTTCCTCAATCAATCTGTTCTTTGCATGAAAACCTGTTTTATGGGAGTTCAATGAGCAATCTAAGAGGGTTTACACTTTTTGGTGTTTTCTCTCCCCACCCCCCTATTTTCATCAGTGTCTCACTACGTACCATTGCCAGATCTGTATGGGGTGCTGGGGTTCTCTGATTTGCTGCTGGTTCTGTTGGGCTTGCATTGTCCCTGGGTTCTGCCTGGTATCTGTGAGTGACCCTGATTCTGTTGTGCTTGTAACAGTGTTCCTTGCTTCAGTTTGGTTCTGCTGGGATTCTATGGTTTGAGAATGATTCTGTTGGGCTTTGTTGGTTCTGTTTCTATTGGGAGGCGTGGCCAGTGTGATTGCTCTTGTGTGTTTGGTTAAGGATCTTTTTTAGGCTTCTGTCTTTGCCCTGGAAAAAGCATTGGATAATGGATCCCCCCCATAGGAAATAATGATGGCTGGGGGTACCTTTTCAGGGCCCCATAGAACTGGACCTCTTGACTCAATCAACTTGAAACTTGGCAGGTCTTTAGCGGACATGTAGAACTAGGGTCCCTACAATTTTTGTATAGTTTGCTTGAAAAATGCCCCGCCCCCAAGATTCCTTCATAGCGCAAAAAATTGCTTTCTACAACTTCACTATAGCCTGGTCCAGCATACCTACAGGACTGCCTCCCTCCCTATGCTCTTCCACAGCAACTTCCCTCATCTGTACAGGGTCTCCGGCCTGTAATTTAACCACCCAAGTGTCCAGCTGCCTTAAAGGCCAAGTTTAACCACAGCAGCAGCAGCAGCAAAAAAAGGTAGAACCATAACTACAACTTAATATGAAATTTATAAAAGCCAAAACAATGACCAGATGGCAGTCTTTCTTTTTACAATAGCACCTGCTAAATTCTCTTTTGCAGTCTACCACACATAAATCTCATACTGAAGTGCAAAAGTCAATGAATATATCTTGAAGTTCAAGGAAAAACTTTACAGAAACACTGAAATTTCATCCATTGGCTTCAGTGGTTTTTTGATTCAAATCCCCATACTCTCTCAAATTTACTAAACATGTACTCTTTCTTTACATAGTATTCATGAATGCTATATTTTGGTTTAATTATTTATTTTTAATACAATTAATTCCTAAAATATCTATTTCTCTTAGAACTAGTTCTCCTGTCCAGGCTTTATTACAAAAATATCAATAGATCTGCTTTAGTTCCTTTATGAATTTTGAATGTTAATAAAGCAAGCAATAACACACAACAAGATATACATTTACCAGCCAACATACGCATGCCTTGGGTGTGTTCAGTTACTAATGTTTATTCATAAAAACACACACTACAAATTTTAGTCAAGGAATGCATCTCCTGTCATGTTTCACTGCACTTACAAAATAGACCTTTTAAAAACACATTGGTTTATTATATTTAAAAAAACCAGAAAGGGGGAGAAGTAAGGGGGAGGTCTTTGACAGGGGGTAAGTATCAAATCAATTCAGCTTGTAAAAATGATTGTAAAACAGATATGGCATAGAACAGAATATTTATGACCACAACACTATTCCTTACCAATAAACCAGAAGAACTTTACATTAAAAGTATGTTTCTATGTGTCAGGCAGGTCTGTGACCTGCCTGTCATACTCAGTGATGTCTTTTACTGTGGGGGATGAGGGAGAATACGTTGTAGGTCTGCTGTTCTCTTACTATTGTCTCTGCTGTTGCTGTTCTGTACTTAGCTGGCTTATCTCAAGGCGCTTGGGAACCAGCTGAATGACCTTGGTGCCTGCCTCTCTTTTCCTTCCAGCTTTCCCACGAGAAATTGTGCGCCAAGACTAACGGGCTTCTGCTTGAAAAAGGGGAAGGAGAAAGGAGGGTATTACTAGCCCACTGGGCCTTCCCCTGGTATTCCTGGCAATTACTTTGTACTGTGCTCTAAAATGGTAGTAATCTCTTAATAAAGACCTTTAACTCATCCAGCCTAGTCTGATGAAATGAAGTTGTCTAGGAGAATCCCCAAGCCGAGCCTGACACTATACAGAGACTTTCCATATACAATGTATACAATGGCACAATGTTAAGATTATTTGTCCTCTACCATTTCTAACACTTTTATCAGAATTCCAAGAGTGTGACCAAAGCATTAATAAAATTTTCTTTTAGAAAATTCCAAAATGTTAAAACATCATACGGTGAAAAACCATCAAGCTTATAAAATCAATGAAAGACATGGCATTAGGGTTGCTAGTCGCCTGCTGGGAGCAGGGGATCCCCGGCTCCCACCCTCCACTCCCCGCCCCAGCTTACCAGGCTGGCAGGGGAGGCATGGACCTCCGGAGGCATGCTCTTGGGCAGTGCAGCATGCTCCCGGGGGCCCGATTCAGACCGGATAGTGCCTGGATCGGGAACGAAGCAGCCTTGTCATGGGATTCAGTGACAGTGAGGACTCCTCAGGAGGAGAGGAGCCTTGTGTAGCCAGCCCTGACTCCTCAGGAGGAGAGGAGCCTCGTGTCACCAGCCCTGACTCAGCAGAGGCCAGTGATCAGGAAGAACAGCTGCTGCCTGATCAGCACCCACAGCCAGCAGCTGAGGCAGAGGCACCGACACCCTCCAGCTCCAACACCACAGGTGAAGCACAGCCAATGACTCCCAAACCTCCAGCTTCACCCAGAGAGCACCACAGAGAAAGGCAACGTATGGGACTGCAGAAGAGGCGGTGAAGTGCATGCCTCCTGAGTCAACACCAGCTGCTTGTGGATAGTGATGAGGAGTAACCACAGGATAGCTCCCAAACAGCTGCCTGCAAGCCCAGCCTCACTATAAAACCCAGCCACAGAAGACCAGGAAGCATGGAAGCAACATGTTGGATTCTCAGTCCTGCTGCAACCACTCCAATGACCCTTGCCTTGCTCCTGTAGCTCTTGGATTGTGCCCTGTCTCTGCCTGCATCTAGACCTGACCTTACTGGTAACTGACCTACGGACTTCCTGACTTGGCTTTTGGACTTTGGACTCACCCTGGGCTTTGGACTTATGCTCTGACTTTGGACTGGACTTTGACTACTCTACTTGGGCTGGCCCAGCCCACAACAGGCCTGGATTGGGCTGGTGTCAAGCATGGGAGTGCTCCTGTGCACCACAGCAGCCCATTCTAGGCTGAGCCAGGCCAATTTGGGCCACATCCAGGCCGATTTGGGCCCAAATCGGCCCAGATCGGGCAGCTGCAGAGTGTGGAAGTGCTCCCACGCTCCACAGTGGCCCGTTCTAGCCCAACTGGAGAATTGGCACAGATCAGGCCAGAGCCGTATCTTGAGTTGCCAAGAGCCGTACCTTGGGTTGGTCTTGGCTATAACACTTCCCCAGTTGCAAAATCTACATCTCTTTTTTGAATACATAACCTTCTAGTCTTTTTAATAGCCCCAAACAAAGTGCTCAGTGATACTGCACAGTCCAATTACTTCCCAGAGTCCTGTATTGCTTGCCACCATTGGTTTTAGGCCAATTCAGACAAGATGCATCTTCTTTTACACCTTGGCTCAGAAAGTCAGGTCATTCACAGGGTGTGAAGCATAGCCAGTGTTAGACTCAAGAATCATAGCCTTGTAGAAGATAAATACTGCTCTTATGGAGCAAGGGTGACTCCATAAGGCTCAAGAGAGCCTCAAAGCCTAATGCTAAGACTCAAAAATAGGTTTAATATAGAGCTTGCATCTACTTTCTCTGGCTGTTTTCAGAAAAGGAGAACCCAGCTCATGGAGGAATCAATTTATGACACCATTGCTATTATCTATTACAGACCCATACTTCTTTCTTCCAAAGGCATCATGGCAGTATACATAATTCTCTCCTCCTCCATTTTATGGCGTGTGAATTAGCCTCAACTTAACCTATAATTCACCAATTCAGAAAATGTAGGAATGAAGCCTGAATTACTAATGTCAGTGGAATTTGATCTTCACCAGGAAACAAAAACAAAAAGTGCAACAGGAAGGAAACACAGGCACAAGAAGGAACCACAAAGAAGCACAGAGCCTGTCATGGTTGAGCAGAGGAGTCGCAACACTACTGCCTAAAAGGTAGAATTAAGGCACATCCCTTGTTTGTCTAGAAGTTAACTAATGTCCTTTCTCTAATCAATGTAGTAAGTTTTGCCATTGACGCAAACTCCAAAACTTTGTCAACCGTTCCTCCACTGTAGGCAATGTTGTAGTTTTCCACTTTTGTGCATAAAGTACTTTTGTCGCTGTAATAAAGTATAAAAACAGTGTTCTAAAGCTTTTTTCCAACTGGCTGTCCGTTATTCCCAACAGAAAAGTCTCTGGTTTCAGCTGAAATTTAATCTTCAAAATCTTCTGAATTGATGATTGTATCTGCAACCAAAAACTCTTTGCTTTCTTACATGCCCACCACATATGGAAAAATGTCCCTTCTTGTTTGGCGCATTTCCAACATACATTTGATGCCCCTTATACATTCTAGCCAATTTTTCAGGAGTCATATACCAACGATACATCATTTTGTAAAAATTTTCTTTAATACTGGAGCTTAATGTAAATTTCAGCCCTCTTATCCACATATTTTCCCACTGTTCCATTAATACAGCATGTCCACAATTATTCGCCCTTTAATCACACATTCTTTTACTTGCTCTTCTTCTGTCTCAAACCTCAACAAAAGTTTATACATTTTAGAAATAACATGTTCATCATTTGTACAAAGGGCTATTTCAAATTCTGTTTTAGATTTCTCAATACCAAAGCAAAGCTTTCTGAAGCAATTCGGGTAGCTTCGGAAAGCTTTGGAGAAGCTGGCGGCAGCCCTTTGCTGGCTGTTTGCATTTGCAAACAGCCAGCAACGTTCTGCAGGAAGTTCAAGCTTTCCACACATTTTTAGGAGAGGGGAGGGGGGAGAAGGAGGGAGTGACTCACTACAACCTTCTCCTAACCCCTCCCATCTAGCAAAAAAAGGCGGGAAGCTTGAATTTGTGTTGCTGGCTGTTTGCAATGCAATGCAAGCAGCCAGCAAAATCTGCAGAGAATCCCTCCTAATTTGCAGGTTGGGAGGGGTGAGGAGGGGTGAGTGAGTACAAGGGGGAGAAGGGAGGGGTATCAGGGAAGGGAGGGGGAGTTAGGAGTGTCCAATCCCAATGCTGCATTCTCCTTCCAGCCAATGGATTCTCTGGAAGGAGATGCAGCAGGGGGTTAAATTACAGGCTGGCCTTTGGACCAGCTTCCATTCTGTTCCTGGTCTAGAGAGACTGAGAAACTCCCACTGCTGTTGGTAGAGGCTCTCTGACTCCATTTTGGCTGGCCTGCTTTGCTGAAGAGGAGAGGATTTCACTTTCATCTAGAGGATTGCCTGCCTGCCTGCCAGACCATCCCTGGACTGTAGGACTGGTGAGTGAGTCAGTGACTCACATGGTTTTCTCTGCGGGGGGGGGGGGGAGGTTGGTTGTCTAGTTAGGTGGGGGGAAGGGGAGGGATTGTTTTATACAGTTTATTTAAATTAATCTTTGTTTTTTGGGGGAAGAGGGATTCTTGCATCTTTGTGTGTGCGTGTGTGCGTGCGTGCTCCTTTGTTGGTGTGAACAGCTTCTGGGTGGGGCATTTGTTTGGGGGGGAACGCTGGTCTTTATTTGCAGTTTTAAATTTTTGGAGGGTTTAATTTTTTGGCTGCTGTTGTAGTGGGTGGGGGATACTGTTCCTGTTTTGAGTTGTGTGTGTGTTGTTTTAAAGTTCACTTTTTCTTGTTTTTTGGCGGGAAGGGGGTGGAATTGTTACAGTTGTTTGGTATTTAAAAATTTCCTGTTGGTGTTTTAAATTTTTGTTACTGCTGCTGTTGGGTGGGGTGGGGGGGATTGTTCCAGTTTTTTGCCATTTAAAAGTTTATTGCTGGGGTTTTAAATTTTTTTAATGCTGTTATTGGAGGGGAGGAGGGACTGTTCAATTTTTCTGCAGTTTAAAAGTTTACAGTTGTAGTTTTAAATTTTTTTCCAGTTGCTGGTGTGTGTGTGTGGGGGGGGGAACCTGTTCCTGTTTTTTGCAATTTAAAAGTTTACTGTTGGGGTTTTAAAATTTTTCCCCTTTTGCTGGCGTTGTGAAACTGGTATTTCAGGTGTGAGTGTGTTGGGGAGGGTCTAAGTAGGGGTCAGGTAGGGCCTTGCTCTGGGGTTTTGATTTTAATTGCTGTATTTAAGTGGTTGGGCCTGAGTTTTTAATTTCAATTTAATTTTGGATTAGGTACTTTGCTGTGTGTATGTGTGCAAGTGTGTGTGTGTGTGTCTGTTGGGGAATTGTGTGATTAAGAGAGGGCTTGAGTGCATTAAGGTTTTTATCTGTGCTTTTTAAGTTTTCTGTGTTTCTGCCTTGTTTTGGAGTGAGTGGGCCTATGTGTTTGGGAGAGGGGGTTAGCCATTTGTTTTTTCAGTGGGTGGGTATGATTAATTGGGGGACCTGAGTTTGTTAAGCTACTTCTAAAAAATTTTTTTTGCTTCCTTGCTAGATTTCTATGGGGGGAGTGGGACTTAGAGTAGGTGGGCTTCCTGAGTTGGGGGGGGTTCCTGGGATTTTGCTTTGCTGTGATTAATTAAGGGAGGGGCTAAGTTTATTAAGTTACTTTTAAATTTATTTCTTGCTTCTTTGCTGCAGTTGGTGTTAGGAGTTGTTATTTACTGGAATAGCTGGTGTTGGTGTTTGTTGTTTAGAGTTAGTTTGTTGTTCACAGTTACAGTTTGTTCTTCACATTTACAGTTGGTTGTTTACAGTTGTTGTTCTGTTGGTAGGGGTTGCTGGTGCTCTTTGTAGTAGTTATAGCTGTGTTTGGTTGGCATACTCTGGGTTTCCAAGAACAGTTCTTCTTAGTTTTAAATAGTGTTTTTAGAAGGTAGGCTAGTTGTAGGCCTTCACTGAACATTTGCCCTCTGAACTAAATTGATAGGGAACCAAGGGTAGTTCTCCCCATTAAATAGGATTCAGTGGGAAAAGAGATAGAGTCAGGTTCTGTTCAAATTATTTCGTAGGTTTAGGTTCCCAAAAATAAATCTGGCCGTTTAAAAAGATAATTGACTGACCATCTCCAGTAGTAATAGAACCACAAGAAAGATAAATTTAGAAATAGGTAGATAGGTTTTTAAACTAAATTGTAAATTTTTGGGTTCTTTTTTAGAAACTTAACCGGTAGTGTAGGTTCAAGGAGGAGAAAGAATGGCTGATAGGAAAGCTGAGAGGGGCGGAGACTTCCGGTTGGGGTAATGGCGAGACCAATGTGATTTGGCACTCCAGATCATCCGAGGTGCTGTTTTTTGGGCTGATGGGGCTCTCAGATCGCCCACAGCCCCTGGATTTTAGCTAGAAATCCAGCAGGAACGTTTTTAGCCCTGAGAGTGAAGGGTCTCGGCGGGTGGGAGGCTCTGAATTAAGGGCTTTCCTCCCATGCCTTGAGATCCTCCTCGGAGAAGGGCGGCCAAAATCTCTGCAGCAGCTTTGGGAGTCATTAAATTGACATAGGCTCGTCGTTCCCCAAGCCTCGGGAACGGAATTGAACAGATTTGGATGTTTGAAGCAGTGAGTACATCCCAAGAAGATTGTGTTAAGTTAAGATTACTATCTCCCCCAACGGACCATTTTACTGAATAAAGACCGAAATTTTAAAAGAACTAAAGACTGAGTTACCAAGCTGAAAAAGTATATTAAAAGACTGAGTAATTTAATTGGAGTTTGGAGAGTGAGAAAAAGTTAAAAAGAGCTAAAAAGAATATTGTTTTGCATACCTGCGGTTGGGGAGATAGCGACGCGGTGGGCGGATCGTGGGAATTGAAAGGCGTGCCGCATGACAGGAAGTGGAGGACAACAGACGGAGAGGAGACAGAGGGAAAGAGCGGCGAGGGAGGTCAGGAAGATCAGGAGGACCCGGAAGAAAAACAAAGCTGGAAGAGGAAGTGAAGTAGCCACCATTGAAAGTAAGGGAAAGGAAATGGAAGTAAAGGATTCACCATTGAAAATAAGGGAAGATCATCAGTGTGACAGCATTACCATAGAGAAAGATCGCCCGACATTTTAAATCATAGAGAAACATCGCCCGACATTTTAAGGGTAAGGGAAGCCTCAATCGCCATTTTAATTGAGGGCAAACGCTTAAAAATTTTGATATATAAAAATAGAGATTTGAATTAAAAAGAAGACGGAGTTAAGAAAGAGAGCTGATTCGTGGGGACCGAAGGCAAGTCCGATAGCCTCCAAAAAAGAAAAGGACTGGCAGGTTGCCACTGAGAACTTGGATAAGAAAATAACAGAGGGAAATAAAGAAATTCGGGAGATGATACAACAATTACAGCAAAATTTAATGACGGAA
The DNA here is from genome assembly GCF_028583425.1 of Eublepharis macularius. NCBI lineage: Eukaryota > Metazoa > Chordata > Lepidosauria > Squamata > Eublepharidae > Eublepharis > Eublepharis macularius. The sequence continues at coordinate 180,933,512 of NC_072790.1, read as the reverse complement.
ATGAAAGAAGCGATTAAATTGGAAATTACGGAAGTTAAAAAAGAGATGGAGGCAATAAAAACAGACTTACAGAATACCCAACAAAAGATGCATGAAACGCAACAGATGGTGCAGGATGGGGAGAAAAAAGCAGAGGCTATACAGAATGAGACTGTGAGTATGGGCAAAAGAATTGTGATGATGGAATGCAAAGCAATGGACAGACAGATTCGTATGAGGGCAGTTCCGGAAAAAATGGATGGATCTGCTCTTAAACAAGTAGCTGAAATACTGGCAAAATTTTGGGGGCAAACAGAGGAGGAAATGATGACCCATTTGGATATCGTGTATAGAGTCAATTCAAAATATGCAGAACAAAAGAACTTACCAAGAGATATTATAGTCCAATTGACCACAAGGAGAATGAAGGAAGAAATTATTAGAAGACACTTTGAAACTCCACTGGAAATAGCCGGGACACGGATTCGAATCATGAAAGAAGTACCACGTAAAGTACTCCAGGATCAGAAAAAGTATAGAGATTTAACAAAAGCTGAGGGCAGCGGAAATTAGATATAGATGGGAGCTACCGGAAGGAGTGACTGTTGAATTTCAATCAGGGAGACAAGTGATTAAATCGAAATATGCAATGGATGTCTTTTTGATGGAGAATGGAAAAGACTTTCCTAGCTCATCTAGATTATAATTATGGAGTACAAATTAATTTCATGGAATGTTAATGGACTTAATTCACCCTCTAAATGAAAAGCTGTGTTACATTGGTTATCTAAACAAAGATGTAATTTGATTTGTTTACAAGAGACTCATATCAGGGATCAAGATGTTAAATATTTAATTAACAAAAAGTTAGGAAAGCAATTTGTTTCGGCAACAAAGCAAAAAAAGAGGGGAATTGTTATATATATAAAAGAAGAATTGCAACCCAAATTAATAGTGTCAGATAAAAATGGAAGATACCTGGCTGTGGAATTTTCATGTAATGCAAAAAAAACTTTGGTACTTGGACTATATGTGCCAAATGGCTCCAAGGATATATTCTTTAAAGATCTACAAGAACAAATGGAGCAATGGACTTATGACCAGGTAATTATAGCTGGAGATTTTAATGGAGTGTCAGATTTGCAATTGAATAAAAGTTCATCAACAAGTAAAGTAAGGACGGAGAAATTACCAAAGTCCTTTTTTGAAATTCAGGAACAAGAAAATTTAGAAGATGTTTGGAGAAAATATAATTCTAAAGTCAAGCAGTATACTTTTTTTTCAACTAGTCACCAATCTTTTTCTAGAATAGATGTGATCTGGGCGTCTAAAGAACTGGTAATGTATACAAAAGAGACTGACATACTACCGAAAGTTAGCTCGGATCATAATCCTGTGATGTGGAGATTTGGAATGAAACATAAGAAACGGAGATGGAGAATTAATGAGGATCCTTTGAGTGACCCAGAATGCGTTGAGGTGCTGAGAAAAGAAATGAAGTTTTTTATTCAGTGTAACGTGGATAAAGAGGTGCCAATGCACATGGTCTGGGACACATATAAAGCTGTAATTAGAGGTGTGTTGATGGACTTAAATGGCAGAGAGAAGAGGAAAAAAGAAGCGAAATTAAAAGAGATTCAGGGGGAAATTATTCAAGTAGAACAACAACTGAAAAAGAGGCCAGGTTAAAAGAAATTGTTGTATGAAATAAAGTTATTGCAAGAACAAATTAGGGCTATGGAAAATAAAGAAGTGGAGTGGGAGTTGAAGAAAATGAAGCAAAAATCATTCGAAGGAGCTAATAAGCCAGGGAGATATTTGGCGTGGCAATTAAAGAAAAAGAGAGAGAAAAGAACAGTAAGTAGAATTATAGAAGAGGGGAAGGAATTATATGATCAAGGATCAATTGAAAGAGCATTCTATAAATACTACGGCAAGTTATATCAGAAAAAAATAGTGGACTATGAAAAGATAAGAGTTTACTTTGACAGGATTGATTTGCCAAAGGTGCCGAAGAAGTTGAGAGAGAAGCTTAGTGCTGAGATAACAATAATGGAAGTTTTACAAGCAATACAAGCTACTACAGTTGGTAAAGCTCCGGGACGAGATGGAATTAAAGCAAAATTTTATAAAGTGATGGCGGAGGATTTGAAACAACTGATGCAAAAAGTGATGAATGAGATATTGGAAGGGGCTGAGATGCCAGATACATGGAATGAGGCTAATATTACACTGATACCGAAGGAGACATTAGACTTAAGTAATGTTAAGAACTACAGACCAATATCTCTAACTAATAATGACTATAAAATATATGCAAAGATATTAGCGGAAAGACTCAAGGCGTGGTTAGTGGAATTCATAGATGAAGACCAAGCTGGCTTTTTACCGGAAAGGCAAATAAAAGATAACCTACGAGTGTTGTTGAATGCCATTGAGTATTATGACAAAAATCCAGGGAAGCAGCTTGGTTTTTTCTTTGTGGATGCGGAGAAAGCATTTGACAATTTGAACTGGGATTTTATGTTTGCAACAATGGAGAAGATGCAGTTGGGAGAGAAATTTATGCAAGCAATAAAGGCAATATATAAAAACCAATCTGCAAATATAATTGTTAACTCGGATGTAACAAAAAAGCTGGAAATAAGAAAAGGAACAAGACAAGGGTGTCCACTTTCCCCACATGTTTGTAATGGTACTGGAGATTTTACTTAGGCAAATAAGAGAAGATAATTCAATAAGAGGACTGAGGACAAAAGGATTTGAATATAAAGTAAGATCTTTTGCTGATGACATAATGGTGATAGTGGAGGATCCAACAGAGTGCATGCCTAAATTGATGAAGAAAATGAAAGACTTTGGATATTTAGCGGGATTTGTAATAAATAAGGTGAAGTCCAAAATATTGTGTAAAAATATGACCAAACAACAACAAAAGGAGTTGATGGATAAGGTGGAATGTGAAGTAGTGAACAAAGTTAAATACTTGGGAGTGGAAGTGACAGTGAAGAATATTGACTTATATAAGAATAACTATGACAAGTTATGGCAACAAATAGATAATTATGATTAGATGGAATAAAATGAACTTGTCATGGTTAGGTTGTATTGCAGTAATCAAGATGAATGTTCTTCCAAGAATAGTATGTTATACATATATATGTAGTTTTGTTTTAGTTAGTATATGTACTTATTATTACTTATATAATCTTTGTATTTTTAACTAAGGTAAGTAATATAGGTAGTGTAGATAGTTAAGATAAGTAAAGAGATTTGATTAGTATGTATAATATAGGTATATATTATAAATTTTAAGAATTGATATAATATACTTTTTAGATTAAGTTGGGTATGGAAAACTACGGGGAGTCACCAGAAAAAAGGGGGGGAAGGATGGGGGGAAATGTAATGGGGTGGATAATGATAATGATTTTTATGTTTATGTTTGTAAACCCATCCAATAAAAATTCTTTCAAAAAAAAAAAAAGGAAAGCTGAGAGGGGCCTTGGGGGGAAGGCCGGAGGTAAGTCTAGAGGGGTGGAGGAGAGGGGGAGGGGGAGTGCTGTGGCTATCCCCCCATCTGAGTGGAGGAGGCCCTCCCCTGCACTGCTGCTGTCAAGATGATTGCCCATGATGGCCATCGTAGTCTATCAACTCAGCTTCCAGGAGCTGCTCCAGGATCTCACTCCCTGGTACGCGATCCCTGCTCACATGATGTTGAGCAGGACTGTAGTGCCCTCGTTTTACAGGGCTGCCAGGGACCACGTGAAGGCAAAGTTGTCCCATGCTGCCAGGAGAACTGTGCACTTCACGTCCAACATCTGGACCTGCTCTAGTGCGCAACATTCATACCTCTCACTTACTGCACACTGGTGGCAACCCGAGGGCCTTCAGGGTGGGGTGCCCAGCGTTAGGCAGGCACGGATGGGAGACTGCCGGGCCGGCTACTGTAAGGCCTTGCTCCACACCGAGGTTCTCAATGTGTCGCACACAGCGGAGAACATTGTGGACACCTTGAGGAGGGAGTTGGACGGCTGGCTAGGTGAGGGCACCGTCACTATGGGATGCATGGTGACATATGGTGGCCAGAATATGAGGGCAGCGGTGCGGCAGGTGAGCCACGAGCGCATTTACTGTGCAGCTCACAAACTTCACCTAGTGGTGAAAGCTGCGCTTGAGGTGGGCTCCTCCCTGGAACCTCAGGACCCCGTGACTCCTGACTTCCAGTATCTCCTGCAGAAATGTCGGAGGCTCATGAGTCACTTCTCGCGCAGTGTGAAATCCACTCATGAACTGCGCCAGAAGCAGGACAGGACAGGCATGCCGGAGCATGTCCTGATCTCTGATGTAGTCACTCACTGGAAAACTCCACCTGTGCCATGCTGGAGCGCTTGGTGGAGCAGCAGGCTGCCCTTGAGGCGTGGCTCTCAGAGAGCGACGCTTGAAGGCAGGAGGGTGAGTTCAGCCAGGAGGACTGGCTCACCATGTCCTAGACAGTGGAGGTCCTGAAGCCCTTCAAGGACTTCACTGTAGTGGTCTCGTCTGACACGGTGACCCTGGGTCTGGTAATTCCTCTGGTGTACATGCTCCAGAGTTCACTAGCCTCCTTTGTAGACCCAGAACCACGTGCAGACACTGTTCCAGCAGTGCACATGTTCGTGAGAAGGCTGCAGCAGGGCACAGCTGCCAGGCTAATGCCTCTCGTGCAGGAGTCGTACATGTTGGTGGCCATGTGCGACCCGCGCATTAAGGGCACTGTCACGGGCTGGACCAGCCCAAGCAGGGTGGTTCAAGTCCAAGCACCAACACAAAGCCCAAGGGGAGTTCAAGGGTCAAAAGCCAAGTCCAAACTGTGGTCAGAGCACGAACTAAGTGGCAGGAGTGAGTCCAGAGTCCAAGAGCCAGGTCAGGTACACTCCAAGGTCAGTTGCCAATAGTGTCAGATCCAAAGGCAGGCACGAGTAAGGTACACAGCACACAGAGTAGTTGCAGGTAGTTTGACACTTTGCTTCCACACCTGGCAGTTCCCTCAGCTCAACTTTTATAGCCAGGCATGGGTTACAGCCAGCTGCTGGGGCTCCATCCTACTGCTATGCAACATCGCTCTCTGGCAGCTGGCGTCGATTCAGGAGGGGAGCACTGTGCCATCTCTCCTGCAGCTCCAGCCTCAGCCTTTGTCTGCGGCATTCTTTAGGCATAGGCAAACCTGGTGGAGGTGGTGGAAGCCCCTGGCTGGGCTTCCCTTGTGGTGTTGGCAGTCCCTGGCTGAGCTTCCCCAGTGGAAGTCCCTGGCTGAGCTTCCCCTGTGATGCTGGGGCTGGAGAGTACTGATGGCTCTGCCTCAGCTGCTGGCTGTAAGCTCCAATTAGCCAGCAGCTGCGGCTCCTGATTACCAGCCTCTGCTGAGTCAGGGCCGGCTACATGGAGCTCCTCTCCTCCTGAGGAGTCCTCGCTCTCACTGAGCCCAGACTGGGCCATGACAGGCACTTTCACCAAGCAGGACTGGAACCTCACCCAAGCCAGAGATGCCCCCTGTGTGCAGGTGAGGCGTAGGCAGGCCAAGAGGGGCCGCCTGTCATCAAAGGGGACGGGTGGGGGAACCAGTGCTGTGGGTCCCTCTTGCGCTCCTTCTGAGCAGGCTCCTCCCACGGTCACCACCAGAATGTCCATAGAGATGGAGATGCTCTGGCAGGCCTTCAGCCCCTCTGGGATCATGAGTCATGTGAGAGAGGATTCGGTGGAGACAGTGGTCAGGGACTACCTTGAGGAGCCCTGCAAGTTGCTGTTCACTGATCCGCTGAGCTACTGGGCCAAGAAGGAGGTGGTCTGGACGGACCTCTCCCTCGAGGCACAGCTGCTCCTCTCATGCCCTCCAACGAGCATGGAGAGCGAGCGTGTCTTTTTCTATGCGGGCAACATTGTCAGCTCACATCACACTTGCTTTCTCCCATGGAGAGTTGAGCAGTTGGTCTTTCTGAAGGTCAACTCTCGGCTCTTCGATTTCTCAGGAGTGGACTTCTAGAGTGAATGAGGTGAGCCCGCCTTGTGGCTTGCATCCTCTGCAAGTCTAGGACCTGGGGAATCACGCTCTTCCCTACAGTAAAGAAGTAGGAATCCAGCAGGAGGAGGGTGGGTCTCAGTGGGAAAGGGAATGCACCCTGCAATTTGGCCCCCCCCCAAGGGAAAAAAAAGCTCTCCAAAACTGTCACAGCCACTATGGGCACATTTTTATTCTGATATATAAGGAAACAGGCCCAAGAAATGTTGATTGCCACTGGAGGGTGAGACAGGTTAGGATAGGGACTTTCACAATAGGAAACTCAGAGTAGCAGCCAAACTAAGCTACTGCTGAGGAGAATGTTGTTTAATGTTGTTTGCTGTTGTAAAATGGTGTAAACTGCAGTTGATGTTAAATTTAAAATGTTCATGTTGAAGGGGTGGGGGAGGAGTGGGGCAGGTAGAGATGGTGCAGTTGGGGGCCAGCTGATGTTGAAAGCTACCTCCTAACACTACCTCACAGGTGTTTTCCAGTTCAGCCTAAAGTTGGTGGAGGGTGGGTGGGGAGACCTCTGCAACTGTGCTCCGCAAATACCATTGTGTTGTGCTTGTGGCCAGGTGCTGTTCTGCTCTGTGGTGTTTCCCCACTGGCTGAACTCAGAGCTCGGCTGCAGGAAATGACAATGGTTCTGCTGGACTAAGTTGCAAGAGTGTCCCCCAGTTCATTTTGGTTTGGGAGGAATGGCTGTTTGTCTTCATCCTGTGAAACTTAAAGTCAAGGAATAAAATATTTTTTGCAAGCAATTGAGCGTGTGTTTCTGTGATTCTCTGGTTTGAAGTTAGCTGTGGTACTATTATTTAGGAGACTGTTGTGATGTGTTGTGCCTTACTTACTTACTTACTTACTTACAGCCAAGAAATAAATAAAGTGTTTTTGCAAGTAATTGTGTGTTTGTGATTCTCTGATTTGAAGTTAGCTGTGGTACTATTATCTAGGAGACTGCTGTGATGTGTCAACTAGTGTCACGTCATGTGCCTTTAATGCTGTAACTGAAAGCTAAAAAATAAAAATTTTTGAACTTGATTCAATGTGTGTTTGTGTGTTATTCTGTGGTGTGAAGGTTAGCTCCCATCATAGGGAACAGTGGGGAGTAGCTGGCCAGCCTGCTCTGGGAGTGGTGGGGAACTTGGGGGTGCATGTCTGTGGTTCAGGTGTGCTTTCCCAGGGATGAGCTTGCACTCAGGAGTGTGCCCTCCATTGTGGCACCCCTGGCCTGTGCCTAATTGCCCTGGGAAAGACAGTTTAAAATTTCTCATCATAGAGAACAATGGGGAGTGGCTGGCCAGCCTGCTTTGGGTGCGGTGGGGAACTTAGGGGTGCGTGTCTTTGGGTATGTGGGGCTGTTCGGGGGTAGACTGAAAGGGGGATTATGCCTGTGGCCATGGATGCCACATTCCATGTGTTCCTGCTGTGGGAGTCTGGATTAGCAGGAACCAATGGAGAGTGGCTGGCCAGTTACTGCAGGGTGGTTAGGTTTGGGGGGGAGTGTGGTTCTGATGGGTTGCTTGGAGTGTGTAGTGTAGCCGGGCTGTGGCTGTGGCCATTGGCAACCCTAATCCATGTGTCTCTGCTCTGTGGGAGTCTTCCCCACAGTAGAAATAAAATGGTGTGGTGGGAGAATCATCCAATCTCCCTGAAACTTGGGGAGGGCATGGTAGGACAGATACGAGCATGTCCCCTAGCATTTGGTACATTTTGCATGCAAAATGCCAACCCAAGCCACCTAGAAAGACCCTCATAGGGAATGGAGAGTGGAGGAGGATGGGGCACCTTCTTTGAGAGGCCATAAAATGCCCCCCCCAAAGTGCAATTTCCCTGAAACTTGGGGGAGGGTGGGAAGAGAGGTAGGAGCAGGTGCTCTGAAAATTGGGTGCATTTTGCTTGCAAAATGGAAGATTTGTATTCACTTACTGTGAAGCTTCCTTTCTTGGTGGTCTAGGAGTGGGGCAGTCCTTACTTTTGGGATATAGCTCCTCCTCTCTGAAGACAGGGTCAGTCAGCTGATTTTGATCCCAGAGGGGAAGGGCTTGTCCCTGGAATCACCAGTCTGTTCCCAAGCCCTGACTCCCCATCACGATATCAGAAGGTAAAATAATAACTCCATTTTTTAAAAATAGAAAGATCCTGCCCTTGAATTCACTGGGAGGAAGACTATCGTCCTAATTCTTCGTCCAATCCTAGAAGCCGCCCCGCAAGAACCTCGGGTGGGCAGGACTGCCCCACTCCTAGACCACTGAGAAAGGAAGCTTCATGGTAAGTTAATACAAATCTTCCATTCTCCGGTGGTCCTAGGAGTGGCGCAGTCCTTACTTTTGGGACATACAAGAGCAGTGTACCCCAGGGTGGGTAGTCCAGCTTCCAGACCTAGAGGGTGTGTAGTAGTACCCTCCTGCTAAAGGTTGTCTCTGGGGAAGACAACTTATCTATCCTATATTTCTTGATGAGAGAATATACTGATTTCCATGTGACTACCTTATCGATCATTTCTAACGACTAAAGGATTTATAGGCTGCCTATGTTGATGTTTTCCTTGGTGAATGTGCCCTGACATCTATGGGCATCTCCAGACCTCTGGCTTGACATGCCAGAATTATGTACCCTCTGCTTTACCTACTTAGCCAAGAAAAGGACACTCTGGGTCCCTAGAAGGACCTCCTGCAAACACACAACTAGCGTCTCAGACTTCTGAAACACTGTTTAGTGCTGCCCAAGTGGAATCTCACATCTCTACATATATCAAGGTAGTGAGATTTATTTATTTTCTTCCCGTGCTTTGGATTAGATTAGAAGGAGGGAAGTACTATCTCTCCTGTCCTATGAAAACATGAAGTTCACCTTTGGAAGAAAGTTGTTTTTGTTCATAATCTGCACTCCCATCTAGGAGAAAAGGGCATGGCTCTCCATCTACTGCAGTGCCTGCCATTCTGACACGTCTAGCTGATTTTATTCTCATCTGAAAGATGACTTTAAAGGTCAGTTCCTTTAGGAGACATGAGGTCATAGGCTCAGGGCATCTTTTGTATAATGCTCTCAATACCAGATTAAGATTTCACATGGGGGGAAAAACGGCGAATCCTTGGAAGATTCTACAATGAGGTCCCCTTTTAGAATCCATTGCCATGAAGCTGATATATCAGGGAATGTCCCTTTCTAGAACCCCTAATTGTTGGGATAGTCACCACCCATTGTGTGAAGGATGTGTGAAGCTGCCTTAACTACAGGATGTAGTGTAAGCATCCCCCAAACACCATCGCGCCTGCTGCCTTGGTGTAGACACATTGAGTTCCCTTCTTTGGCCCTTTCGTATTCTGATTGGATTTGTTGAAGGAGAAGGTACTACCCCCCGCCCCCCCCCCCCGATGTTTGGTCTGCTTTTCTTTATTTAGAGTTTCTCCAGACAGGTTGACATCTTTGAAAAGAACCACAGTTACTTTGGCTTTTGGGCAAATGGTCCACGTTCCAATTTCTAAGTTAAGTGTTGTGCCTGGGTGCCTGAAAACCATGGTCGTTGACCACAGCATAGCATATTTCCGGGGCTATTTTCTTAGTTTTGCTCTTTTGCAGGAGTTTACTGCTCACTGCAGCCAGGTCTGAGACTCGAGAGAATGTGGCTCTAGGAAGGAGTGGAGCTGTCACCAATGCTCAGGATGTAGCGGAAACTTCCAATTTTCTGTACATAGCCAGTTCAAACCACTTGATGCTGGAATCCTAGGTAGACTGTCCTTGTCAAAGGGCAGCACAGGCTTAGATGGCAGGCTAGTTACCAGACCATCCACCAATGGCAGCTTGATCCTCTCAGTAACCCCTGGAACTAATGTATAAGACTTGGGGGGGGGGAGGAAATGAGTAGTTAGTTTTGCTGACGTTTCCCTCTTACACTTCTACAAGTATGAGAGACTACTGGAAGGGAATCCCTGATGGGATTATTCCTGATTCTAGGGAAGGATTCTCTCCAACCCCTTAGTCCTTAAGGGAGACAACTCCAGGATCCTCATCACCTTAGGGAGCTTTCTAGGATATGGCTCCTGAGGAAGACCTGCTAGGGAATTTTCCCTTCTTTTAACAGCTCCCCTTTCTTCTTGGCTGAGGGAGAAAACTGATAGCTCAGGGTCCTCAGGTTGAAGGCTTAACCGAGATATGTTCTCTTAATCGCCCTTGCCTCCTCTTTAATCTGGGGAGGGGGACACCCCTTTACCTATCTGGAGTCAGACCCCCCATACTGGAATGCCTCTCTTGCCCATCTGAGAGTCTAGCCGCTAGACTATTTATTGGTGTGCCTTCAGGACTTCTTTGAATTCCTTATTTCCATCCTGGGCCATGCCAGTTCGTTTGTTAAATAGTAACTATGGCTGCGACTATGTAAATAGGGGGCATGTAATTTCTTTCCCCTGAGTGGTGGAAAATGTCATCCAGTCATAGCTGCCTCTGCAACACTGGTCTTTTTTGGAGGTCTCCCATCCAATTGCTAACCAAGGCCAACCGTGTTTGAGGTACTGAGATCTGATGAGATCTGGCTTGCCTGGACTGTGATATCACAGTCAGGGGCTGTGATAAGGTCAGAATCATCATTATTCCCCCAGAACCGCTAGGTAATTGAGACTTTTACCCAAGGTCTGCCACCGAATTCAAGAAATTATGGGGCTCAAACCATAATTGATTCATGGCCCAGCATTTAACCACAACATTATAGCAACTCCTTTCAGGCTTCATTGCCTGGCGGATGCAATCCCCAAACCTTCTCCAGACACCCGGGAGTAGGCTGAGGCCTGGGAGTTGGGCAAGTTTAGGCTGCAGGCCTGCACTCTCTGAGGCCTGGAAGGAAGCTAGGCCTGCCTTTATTGACCTACCACCAGCAGAAAATTTTTCAGGCATTCTTGCCTGACAGGTCCAGGCCCTTGGGCTTTTTCTCTTTCACTGGCCTACTGAGAAGTCTAGAAGAGGCTGAGGCCGGGGAGTTTGGAAAGTCTAGGCCGTAGGCCTGCACTTCCAGAGGCCTGAGAGATGGCTAGGCCTACCTTTCCTGACATTCTGCCATCCAGGCCCCTAGGCATTTCTCTTTCACTGGCCTGTTGAGAGGCCCAAGATGGGCTGAGGCCTGGGACTTTGGAAAATTTAGGCCGCAGGCATATGCTCTTTGAGGCCTGAGAGGTAGCTAGGCCTGCCTTTGCTGAATTCTGCCATCCAGGCCCTTGGACATTTCTCTTTCACTGGCCTGTTGAAAGGCCTAGAAGGGGCTGAGGCCTGGGAGTTTGGAAAGTCTAGGCTGCAGGCTTACGCTCTTTAAGGCCTGTGAAGTGGCTAGACCTGTCTTTGCTGACATTCTGCCAACAGAGATTTTCCCTTCAAAAGGAGAAATGAAAGTGAAAGTGTACCTCACAAGTCCCGGCTGAAAGGAAAGAGAAATAAAGGAGGGCTCCCTTTTAATTAGGGCGAGCTGGCTCTGAGGCTTCTGCTACTCTTTTCTCCTCCCTTCTTCCTTTCGTTGCCCCCATTATCCGCAAGATCAGTCTTACTGCGGTTCAGTCGGGGCTTCCGGGGTTGGAGCAGGTCCTCTGCTGCTGCTGGAGGCTGCTCCTTTCAAGCCTGAGGGAGTTCCTGATAATATCAGTCTCTACAACAGGCTACTGCAGACTCAAACACCTCACCTTCTGGGCATCTGAGAGGGGGTTTCTCCCAACCCAAAGGTGGGGGACCTTGGTGGAGTGTTGCGGTTGTGGCCATGCAACCTAGGAGAACCTAGGGACCTCCGGCTCTAATGCTCGCTGTCGCTCCAAGTGAAATGGGGGTGGGGTAGGCGGTAGGGCCTTTCCTTTCCCCTGCGAGCTCCGTACTGCCTGTGTCCTTGGCCTCCCTGAGTACTGGGACTACAGGCGTGCGCCACCATGCCTGACTCACCTCTGGCAGTTTCTTCTTCACTGGGATCACTGTGCATTGCTGAAGACATCCTGCTTGGATGGCAGGGCCAGAAAGACTGGTGATTCCAGGGACAAGCCCCTCCCTTCCGGGATCAAAGTCAGCTGACTGACCCTGCCTTCGGAGAGGAGGAGCTATATCCCATAAGTAAGGACTGCCCCACTCCTAGGACCACCAGAGAATGCCACCCCAAGCCACCTAGAAAGATCACTTGGTTTTCCCCATAGGGAATAATGGAGAGTGGAGGAGGATGGGGGTTCCTTCTTTGGGGGGCCATAACATGACCCCCCCCAAAAGTCCAATCCTTCTGAAACTTGAGGAGTAGTTAGAGGAGAGTTAGGAGAAGGTACCCACCAAGTTTGGTTTGCTTCGTAAAGAAATGCCTCCCCCAGGCTCCCGGAAAGCCGGGTGCATGTTCCCCATTGAAAATAACAGCCAAATCTTTATGAAGCAAACCCATATCTTTCTGAACTGGGTATTCTGAAGTGGCTTGCTGCTTTGGAATTCCCTTTATTCCAAATCTTTTTCCCGATTCGAGTAATCTGAATAGGGAAACCCGAATCACCCTGGCCCTGCACACCCCTAGTCAGAACTATAACAAACGAGTATAAGAGATAGCAGAATAAATTGTAGTTATGTATTATGTTTGTTGCTAAACCAGAATTGGACAAGAGCTTTGATAATAGCTTGGTTGAACAACTTAAATTTAGATTTTCTATCATACAGGACAACACAGAGTAACATCAGTCCACTGTGAAGATGCCAGGCAACTCTCAAAAGACTTCACTTCAGGGGTTAAAGTTCTTTATTGGTATTGCCAGTTTCATGCTCTCACGCTATCCTTGCTAGGACTGACAGTTACAGAAAAGCTCAAAGCAGATAAAGGTTCACCACGGTTACTTTCCCTGCCCCCTCCTTCTACTAGTGCTCTGACTCTACAAGCAGGCTGAGTGATTCATAGACGTATCAAGGTCAGGTTCCCAGGCTAGGGAGAGATTACAGCAGGAATCAGCAACCACTTCCCGCTCTTAGTTTCCCAGCCCCCAACAGCATCAGTTTTAGCTGCAGAAATATGACAGGTGGTCCTGAGCATCTGACACCCACCACCTCTAAATAATGATTATGAATTTGGTCATATGAAAATCATTACTATTTGACAAAAAGGGAATGATAATAAAACAGGGTTGCACTTACTTGTAACTGTTGTTCATTGAAAGATCTTCTGTGCATGGGGGGACTGCGCATGTGCAGGCTAGCTGCAAAAGTGAAGATCAAAAGATCTAGAGCCAAACTGGCATGTGACTGAGGGAGAGAGAGTACCTAGGCATAGAGCCAGCAGCCCACAGTGGGGAAAGAAGAGAGGGGCGTGTGCCTGCACAGAAGATCTCTCGATGAACAAGTTACATATAAATGCAACCCTATTTTCATCATTGAGTTTTTTGTGCAGTCTCACATGGGCGAGCTGATCAGTGAAATAACAGTTGCAATACTGCTTTCCCCACAGCTGTTTCACTCCTAGAGTCTACATTGATGGAATAGTGCCTCATGAAGGTGGTAGGTGAGGACCATGTCACTGCTCTGCAGATGCTCCAGACTGGAACTCCCCCCTGAGGAACTACCCAAGGAAGCTTGAGCACAGGTAGAGTGTACCCTGACTGGGAATGTGCCGGAGACCTTAACCTGTTCAATCAGAGGTACCATACGAACCTAGGTACTTTCCATGCCACAATTTCCAGCAGCAGTTTCAGAAGCCATATATATATCATCCAAGTTCTCAGCAGCAGCCTTTCAGGTCTCCCTACAACACCTGCAACAAGCACATCCATCAAAAGGGGAAAAAAAGCAAACATACCTCCCAGGCAACCTCTGATCCACCCTGATGCCACATGGGAAAATCTCTCCCTGGATGGTACCTCCTCCTTCCATAACAGGCTGTCACTTTACCTATCAGCCTGGCAAGACTTCACTCTGGATTCATGTCCTGTCTTTTGTGGAGAGGGTGTATTATTTAGAGTTCAAATCAATCCCATTGGCATTGTTCCCTGAAAGTAGTTTTGTTTTTGATTCCTCAGTTTTACAAGAGAAAGTATCTCGCCTCCTGAAAGGAGCTGTACTGCCTGTGCTTCAGGTTCAAATTTCTCAAGGGTTTTATTCACATTATTTTATCACTGATTAAAAAAAATGGGGCAAGAGGCCTATTTTAGACCTTAGAGAGTTAAATATATTCTCCCTGCCACTCACTTCAGCAGCCATCGACCAATGCCCAGCACATTCACGGCCTCCTCAGTCCAACATGGGGCAGCCAAGTAGGGTCGAGACGCAGCAAGCAGCCCAGGATGCCAGCAGGACCCAGCAGAGAAGGGGGGCAGCCATGAGGAGTGGATCTCCAGTGCTGCAGAAGCAATAGGTTGGGTTGGGAGGCAGCCAGCCTGCAAGGAGCTGGCTCCTGCCCCGATGCCACGAACAAGGCGGGGGGGGGGGGTCAGGGGGAGGAGTTGGGAGGAGGCTGGTGCAAACTGGGAAGCCTGCAGAGGAGACAGCCACAGAACAGCCTGTCAGGCCCTGAAGGCCAATGGGGCCGAGGGTTGGGAGAGGACAGAGGGGAGAGGGAGCAATCCAATCACTTTAGAATGCTCTAGAAATCTTTCCATCTTCACGTCTGTGGCTGACCTGCACACGTGGTTCCCCCATGTGAGACTGCATAGAAGACTCGATGATGAAAATTATATTTTTCATTAATGCTACAAGCCATTCTAAGGCCACAGGCTAGGATCTAAAGAACTCTAACAAGCACCAAGGGAAATTAGCAAAATGTTACAAGCTGAATCCAATTTGTATAGCTCAAGACCTAGATAATCTTGAGGAAATGAGATAAATAATCTTCAACTGAAACACGACAAATTGCAACAATTACAGACGAGTATTCCAAAACACTGGAGGTTAACATGTTGTTCATTAATCAAAGCTAATCCTGAATTACAATTTTTAATCACTTGCAGAGCTTCTGCTTCAATTTTCTTTTCCCAGATGTTGACTGCATTATTCCAAAAAGCTCACAATCTAATTTCAAGTATAGTAAATAATGAAAACATTTTGCAAGTTTTATTTATTTGTTTGTTTAGATTATTTGTGGTCACCTCTCCAGAAATCTGCTTAAGGCAGCTAACTTTTAGTTTCATTAGTTAGATTCACTTGCAATTTTATCTGTACACATGTTCAACAGAAACACAACAAAATCAATCAGTGATAATAATTTTAAGTTGTGGTCTTCGTCTGTACATTCAGAAAAACCTGTCTCACTACCAAACTGACATTAAAACTATTTTTAAAAAATCCTTAAGTCTCAAAAAAGGCCCACTACGCCAACCAGGTGCTTCTCATTAGTAAAAATGGGCATGTGGTATGATGAGATCTTAATTTGTCCTCCACCTTCCTTTTTTAGGGGAATTTCTAGTTTGCAATGATATACAGAACTGTTGTGAAATGTCATGGGTGACAACGTGCATCAAGACAGTTTCAGGTGGATATCTGTGTTATTCTTTGGTGGTGGTGGAAAGTGCTGTTAAGTCACAGCCAAATTATGACAATCCCTGCTGGGGTTTTCAAGGCAAGAGACTAACAGTGTGGTCTGCCATTGCCTGCCTCTGCATAATGACCCTCATCTTTCTTGGTAGTCACCCATCCAATTACTAACCAAGGCTCACTCTGCTTAGTACAGTAGTACTTAAAGGCCGTCAAAATTTTCCAAGGTATTAGCTTCTGACAAAGTGAGCTTTGACTCACAAAAGCTTAAACCCTGGGAAAAAAATTGGGATTTTATGTTGCTACTTGACTCAAACTTGCAGCAGGTACAAGAGCAAGTAGGTGTGTGATGTATACATTACTAACAAGAATAACTTGCATTTGCAAACTCACAGAACTGTCATATGAAAAAGGCGTTTACTCTTAAATTCAGTTTCCATTGAAATTAAATGTCAGAAAGAGTTGCTGCTAACCTTCATTATCTATTATAAGATATTTACAAGTGCCTGAAACACAGATCCAATTTGATATTAAACTCAATTTCTCTTCAAAAATGGAAAGAACAGCATTCCAAACCCCGACTATTGCTGTGATTTCATATGCTACATTACCACGTAATACTCATCTGCACAGTAGCAGGACTAACTGAGAGGGTGGAAGCATTCTGCATTTCAAACATACACAGCTGCACCCAATATTATTTTGATTCAGCCAGACCGGTTGATGTTTTTTTTAAACTGAGGCTTCACATTCCTCAAAAGAAATTTCACACCAACAATATGCTATAGCAGACTCACTCATTTGATTCAGCAGTTCAAAGGAATATGCATTTCAAGTTACAGTTTCCATGCAGTAGAGTGGATTCTGAAATATTTCTACAACCTCAAGCGTATGTGAGAATATACAGATCCATGTACATGAATTTATATTTATTTATTAACACGGAGAATATAATATGACTGGTAGTGGCTAAGGCACAGACTGGGGTGAAGCAATGCAAGTTCTGTAGGATGTATCCTGCCTGCCAAGACTACTCCCCGCCACCACCCTACGCTGCTGTCCTGTGTCCATTGATGGAATAGTTATTTCAAGAGAGAAGATGAAAAAAGCCTTTTTGCTGTAATTACCAACTGTAGTTCTTACAAGCCTGAAAAAAAATCCTATTTTAAAAACAAATATTAGGCTGGTGAAATATATCAATTTAAGTAACAAAATAAATCAGTATTTTCAGCATGAACAGAGTTGCAAAATAAAATCTGATGACTGGTCAAAAAGGAGAAGAAAGAGAAAAGGAAACAAAAAAAAATACTATGAAGCTGGATTGAAAAGCCAGCCATGGTTAGGAACCAAATCTAGTCACTGAAAATATAAGTAGATTTCCTGTTAATGCCATGGCCACAAGTCTGTAGCTTGGTCTAAAGATTAAATAATTAAAGTCTACTAAGTAAGGCTAATTCATGTGAGAGTTTTTAGAACTGAGTGATAGTAGGAGTTGCTGGCTGGAAAAGGAGTAGAAGGAATAATCTTCTTTAAAATGTCACATCCATCTGTGGGTACCATCTGTCATAGGAATCCTGAAAGAAGCTACAGTGGAATCCAAACTATGTTCAGCTGTTACAATGTAAATTGCTACCTCAGTACTGTATATAGGAAGACTTTCCCCTCTTTTGCTTCTTACTAAATATAGGCTAGATGCCTTTTGCACTACTCTGTTTTAGCACAGTTAGAAGCTTTCCCCTGCTCCCCATCAGTTGAGAATGGAAGATCATTAGGAATAGAAGAGGCTGGATAAACTTTAACAGCTTCCTACTATCTTACTTCTTGTTATAAGGATACAGTACAGTAAAGTCACAATTCTGGATCAAGTAATGTTCATTCTTTTGTAGTTACTACAATAATGTGTAAAAATTTCCTGCCTCTTTCTGATTGACTTGATTGCCACAACTGCATCTCTTGCTTCTTCAGATACACAAGGAAAAGAAACATGAGGATGGCAAACAAGAAGGAGATGAACAAAGGTGATTTAATGGTCCAATCCTAGGCAGAATTACACCCTTCTAAACTCAAGTAATGGTCTTAGAAATGTTTAATTCTATTTAAGATTGCATTAATTTCAATGAACAGAGAGAATCAGCATGCAAAAAGTATCCATTATAAATCAAGGCCTGTACTATCCATTTAACAAAATTCAATTATTCATTTACTATGGAATGTAATTTACAATGTTAAGAGCTAAACTAGACATTACAGATATCTTAGACTGGGTCAGAGCACTGGTCTATTAAGATTAGAACTGTCTACTCTGACTGCGATTGGCTCTCCAAAGTCTTGGGTGGAAGTGTTTCATATTACCAATTACCTGATCCTTTTAACTGGAGATGCCAGAGATTGTACCTTTCACATGCTCTACAAACAGCTGCTCTTACCACTAAGCAATAGCCCCTCTTTGATATGATCTCCAGTCTCTTTAAACTCTGCCAAATAACTATTTGAATGAACACCACTATGCTAAGCAAGAGGATTTCACCTTACATTTTTTCAGTGAAAACTGTGCACCTCCCCTGAAACATGATTTGCCCTGGGAGGGAAAACATTCATTTCTCCTTATGTTTTCCATACTGTAGCAAAAGGCAAGAAAAGGTAACAGAAAGCTGGGGGGGGGGGGTTGATTAATCCCTCCTCATGAAGCACCATCATCTCCCTCCCCTCCCCTCTGCAAACTGCTATTTACCAAAAACTTGAAGAAACCAGTGATCTTCTTCAACATCTTGTTTAGTTTGATATAAATGAAGGGAAAGGAAAGACTGATTTATACTTTAGTGTAATGAAAACTCCTGCAGTTTTGGGTTGATGGGACAGAATATCTTTAAGGGTGAAAAGGCCTACACTAAATGACATAAGTCTGACATAAGTGGAACTAGCTGTCCTCACTTATGTCACTTGCTCCAAGAAAAATCAGGGAATAAACTGAACATATATCCAAATGCACACCTGAGGGTATCTGTATCACATTCAAATCCAGAACGCAATGTGGATAGACTGCATCCATATTAACTCCAGTCCTTGATCAAGTAAGCAATATGCTTGTAAACAACTACTCCCCCACATGAATCTCTTTACTTGGATTGGGGCACTTGGGTTTAGGTAGCTGGCTCTGTGACCAGCCACTGCAGCCCCTCAACTCAAACTGGGAAGTACACTACTCTTGCAGCAAGTCTCATACGGGATGGGAGGTGGTCTTTGAGAGCAATCCTTCCCTTGCCCATGGCCTTTGAAATGGCAAGAAACTACTCATCCTCACAGACTGTAAGATTCTCTGGAACTGAGCTCAGAGAACCCAAGGTTACTTCAAGGCCCTTCTTTCCCTTTTTAGCCACTACATCTTAGTCGGTGCAAAAAAAGATGAGCAAACAGGCTATTTTCTTGGTAAACACTTTGTAAACGCCAGTGAGAGGAGAATACTATGCACTATAGTAGTCAGTAATGCAACAGCATCCAAGTCTTATCTAAAGGATAGACTGACTTTCCAGTTAATAAATGTGTTACTGAAAAACAAAATCTGAGAAGAAACAGGATTAAGGATTTTTAAATTTTGTACTGAAAATGGATGTTAATATTATTTTTAAAACTGTTCATTGATGTCAAATTAAAAGTCTATAATTAAAGGGCAACCTTAATGTTTTTGCTCTCAAGCATAAAATACCTTATAGATCCAGAGGAGTTAGCCGTGTTAGTCTGTAGTAGCAAAATAAAACAAAGTCCAGTAGCACCTTTAAGACTAAGCAATTTTATTGTAGCATAAGCTTTCGAGAATCACAGTTCTCTTCGTCAGATGCATGGAGGGCAGAAAGAAACTGGTTTCTTTCTGCCCTCCAAGCATCTGACAAAGAGAACTGTGATTCTTGAAAGCTTATGCTACAATAAAATTGCTTAGTCTTAAAGGTGCTACTGGACTTTTTTTGATTTTACACCTTATAGAGAGACCATCATCTGCTTATAAAATTAGAAGCATTTACCAGTTGCTATGTAGTTCTTAAGCTAATCATACTTCCTCTCTTTACCTAACACTGTTCTTCAGTTGCCCGTTATGTTGCTTGTTTGCTCTTAAGTCAGCTAACAAAGCTAATTGAAATGGCTGCTTCTGACCTTTTCCTGAGGTAGTGCTTGCATGCTGAGATACTAAGGGCTCTCAGAGAAAAACTATTATGCAAATGTAATTACAAATCTATACTGATTATGGTATTTGAATATTGCATGCAACAAATTTCATCCATGGCAGATTCTTTTTAAAATCACTAAATCATTATCATAGTAAAGTACTACCAGCAGATACAGAAGATATATGCCTGAGGCACTGTAAGCACATTAACAACAGCCAATGAAGAGTAAGAAGATATTTTCTTAAAGTACTTCATACACAAATGCCTCTGAGACCAGCTTCCACCATTATAGTGACCTGGAAGGAGTAGGAAGGAAAGTGGGGCTTGTGCCAAGCAAGTCTCATTCTGATTGAACATCTGCAGCTGTAGCAGGAGGATCTTATCTGTCTGTCATAACCTGCCTTCCTAGGCCTCAAAAATTACCCTCCTTAGGGGCAGGGAAGCCCCTTTTCCTACCCCCAACAGCACTGCTGTGACCTTGGAGGAGAAAATAGCCAGAAGGAAGGAAGGAGTCTACCAGGCTTGGGGTTGAAGCTCTCCCCTCAAGCCATCAGAGCCCTTTCCTTCCGAGTAACAATGCTTGGGAGGAGTCCACTGGGATTAAGAGGGTGAAGAAGGAAGCCAAAGGCATTCTTGTCCAACATTTTGTTTCTCTGGTGCCCTGCCATGTTCTCAATCCCTCCACAGCCATTTTCAAATTATGCAAGAAGAGTAATGTCAGAACACAATCACAATGAAATAACGGGATCTGGTCATGATTATTGATGTATATTAAATTAGTCTGTAGTAGAAGTGCAATCACAGGGTGACTGTCACAAGGATAATAATAACACACATTGTAAACTACTCTGAGTGGGTGTTAAGTTGAAAGTTGAAATGAGAGAAGAATGTGTAAAAGACTATGGTAAAATGGGCTTAAAAAATGGGTATAACATACAAATGGACCAGTGGTAAAATATGTGAGTAAAGGGGCTCAAAATGAAGAGGAACAACATGAAGGAACATTTTTTCACCTTTCGTGGACTTGTAACAAAAAAAAAATGGTTACAAACTCATATAATACAGAAAATTCCATCATATTATTATTTTTTTTCTTTAATTTTTGTTTCTCTCTCTCTTTTCTCTCTCCTTTTTATTCCTTTTCTTTTTTCTATATCCTTTTTATTGGGCTTTTAATCTTACCAATAAAATAAAAAGTATTCATGGAAAAAAAGTTGTCCTGAAGGTAGTATATAAATCAAATGTTGTTGTTGTTATTATTTTAATAGGATTCAGCTACAGCTAAGGGTTTCGGGATCAGAGTTTTTTGTGAGCAACTATTGTCACTAGCATTTTTTGTTGATCTTTGGTAAGCACAAGTAGGATTGCCATCTCCCTGCCCGGGGCGGGGGATCCCCCGATCCCACCCTTCCCCCCACGCCCAGTTACCTGGTCGGTGCGGTGGGGGCACTCCCTGGGGCGTCCCCTCCCCGGGTGGAGCGGCGCATCCCCAGGTGCAGGGTGCGCTCCCACACCGTGAGAGTGGGTGGCGGTGGAAAGAGCAGGCCACTCTCACTGCTGCTGCAGCCAGCTCTCTCGCCGCCGCCGCACCTGTGCAGCCCGTGCCAGCAGGGACAATGGGCGCAGCGGTAAGAGAATGAGCAGCGGTGGCCACGGCCCACTCCCTCGCCGCAGCCGCCCCTGTACAGCCCGCGCCAGCAGGGACAAGGGCTGCGGCGGTGGTGGCGGCAGCAAGAGAGCGAGCTGTGGTGGCCATGGTCTGCTCCCTCGCCGCGGCTGCAGCCACCCCTGTGCAGCCTGCACTAGCAGGGACAAGGGTTGTGGCGCCGGCAAGAGAGCTGCCTGCTCTCTCTATCCCTCCCCGGCGTGTGTGACTTCGTCATGCGGGGCGCCCTTTGACTTGCGTGATGACATCGCTCCCGGAAGTGATGTCATCACACACACCAGGAGCATGCGCATGGTGGAGAGATCCAGAGCAGCAACAGGGTAAGAGCTAGCGTCCCAGTCTCCCACTGGGAGACTTGAGGGACCTGGCAACCCTAAGCACAAATATGTTCAACTTCTACATTGGGATTCAAAATACGGGAGATAGAGGGGTGCTGAGAAGATGTGTCAGCATTTCTTAAAAATATTGCCAAAGAGAGTGGTGTGTCCATGTGTGTGTGTTGTTAAAATTTATGCCTCAGATCATCAGTCACCCTAGCAAGACATGCCTCCATTTGTGACTTTGAAACTTCTTCATATTCACACACATATATACATGCAACACACACATGATCCTTTCCTTTCTTTTTGAACAGCAGAAAAGATGGCTGGATCCAACCCAATCCTTAGATTTTCACAATAACAGATAGAAAAATACTTTAAAAGTATATATACTTTATATTTATAAAAAGACAAGTGTCCTGACTGACTCATTATTGCCCAGCCCAAACCTCTGGACCTAGAAACATGAAATTTGGTTAGAACATTCTTTTCATGATGTAAAGACCAACTAAGAAGGAATTTTAAGAAATTCGTCCCCTAAAGGGGTAAAAAGGGGGTAAAATGTGTTTTCCCATAGGGATACAGCTTTCATGTGTGGCTGGCAGGCTGCTGCCTGCTTCCCCCCACCTACTCACTGCCAGCTTGGCCACTCTTCCTTGATTGGGCCAGCTTTTCAAGGTCATTTGCATATGCGGCCTGATTGATCCTCACCCCAGCATTCTAAACACTATGCAGTTGCTATTGGGAGTCACTGAATGTGTCCTGAGGTAAAATGCACCTCCCAGTCTTCTCCTAAAAGTTCACCAATAATATAATAATAATATTCGAATTATATACCCCCCCTTCAGGATGACTTAACATCCACTCAGAGTGGTTTACAAGGTATGTCATTATTATCCCCACAACAAAACACCCTGTGAGGTGAGTGAGGCTGAGAAAGCTAGAAGCTGTGACTGACCCAAGGTCACCAAGCTGGCTTTAAGTGGAGGAGTGAGGAATCAAACTCGGTTCTCCAGATTAGAGTCCTACATTCTTAACCACTATACCAAACTGGCTCTCACTAGGGATGCCAATCTCCTTGTGGGCCTTGCTTTGCTGTGTGGCTGGCAGGCTGCTGCCTGCTTGCACCCCCCTCTCTCTGACTTGTCAGCTGTGGAACTCTGTGTTCAGAGGTAACAATCAGGTCGAGGAAACTGCAGACGTTGAAGAAAGACGGTACAAGACTCCTGAATAGGGATTTTATATAAAAGTCAGTATGGCAACCGAGTTTTTAAATGTTCATGGGGAGAATGGTGCATGACCTTTCTAGAGGCCATTTCGATGCGAACCTCTCACATGAACCTGCTGAAGTGCCCACCACACCACCCCTCCCTCAGTCCAACTCCACCTCACACCTCTTGCAGCCATCACCTCTTACTGTCCCCAAGAAGCCTTCTGGTAGATGTTGTGCAATATACATCAATGCTAAAAGGAGGAAGCAACTTAGAGATGCAGCATAGAAATATGCACATTGTACTCCTGTGGTGCACTGAGCAGCAATGGCCAAGTACAAGCAAGATCATCCCGAGGTGCACAGAGTGGCAGTCTCTCTCTATGAGCAAAGCAATCCTGGAAGATGAGTAGAGAGACGCTCACTTCCACGGAAGGTCAACATTCACTCAAGCATAGCATATGATCCTTCCCGACCTTCAAGCTACCTCTTAACCTCATCCATGCAGAAACACCCCTGTTCAGCATCTCAAAACAAAGCAACATGGCCCAAGTGCTGTGGAACTGTAAGCTCATTGTTTGGGATGAGAGCACCATGGCGCACAAGAGGTGTTTTGAGGCACTGAGTATAACCCTCAAAGATGTCAGGGACAACAAGAGAGTGATGGGGGGAGTCACCATGCTGCTGGCTGGAGACTTCCGGCAGACTCTGCCAGTAGTCCCAAGGGGAACTCAAGCTGACAAGGTTACTGTATGTATCAAGGCGTTGTATTTGTGGTCCCTCATCAGGAAACTCTCACTAAGAAAGAACATGAGGGTCCACTTGAGAGGCAAGGTGTCCACTGGGAAATTCTCTGAACTCCTACTAAAAATAGGGATCAGAGAGTATCCCAAGTCCAAGGGAAAGGTGACCATCCCTGCAGGTCTGGGCACAATAGTGATGACCCTAGCAGACCTAACAGCCATAATATACCCTGATATCATCACTATCATGGAGAAGTCAATGGACTGGCTGTGCAAGTGTGCAGTTCTGACCCCCAAGAACAACAAGGCTGCCATCATTAATGAAACACAACTCCCTTGAAGGGGCAGAAATGGAGTACAGATCCGTGGACTCAGTGGTACAAATGGATCACAAGGTCCACTATCCCATGAAGTTCCTCAACATGCTCAACCCTCCTGGCTTCTCAGCCCACAAGCTCCTCCTCAAAGTGGGGGCTCCAGTGATGCTGCTCCAGAACCTCAACCCACCAAAACTGCAATGGCACCAGACTGCGAGTCAAAGCTTTCCACAGAAACGTCTTCGAGGCCACACTGTTCACCTGCAGTGCTCGGGAGAGTCTGTGTTCATATCACGCATACCATCAGATAACCTCTTCGCGTTTAAGAGATTGCAGTTCCCCCTCAAGGTCTGCTTTGCTATGACGATCAACAAGTCCCAGGATCAGACACTGAAGGTAACAGGAATTTACTTGAGGGAGGACTGCTTCTCACATGGGCAGTTCTACGTGGCTTGCTCCAGAGTGAGCTCACCCAGCAGCCTGGTGATCCTAGCACCTGAGGGGAAAACCACCAATGTGGTCTACAAAGAAGTCCCTCAGTAGAACAAAAATGATTGTATGTATTTTCACTTTATAGCACTACAATCTTTTCCTTTTAAAATCACTTCAATAAATGTTACATTTTGAATTCACTTCATCAGTTTTTGGCATCCGCACACTTCACTTTATTCAAACACCTTTGTGAAGCTCAGGTACTATGCTATTATACTACAAAACCAACTTAAAAAAAAACCTACAAACCAAAAAAAATGTTACATACCCATAAATATTATAACTGGATTTAAAATAATTAAATACTGTAGTGAAGCATGGGTATCAAGTTAGTGACTCATCAACGGCCAGCCCAAACCCTTGGACTTAGAAACATGAAATTTGGAGAGAACATTCTTTTCACGATGTAAACTCCAACTAAGAAGGTATTTTAAGACATTGTCCCCTAAGGGGGTAAAATGTGTTTTCCCAAAGGGATATAGCTTCTCTGTGTGGCTGGCAGGCTGCTGCCTGCTTGCACCCCTGCCTGCTGCCAGCTCGGCCACTCTTCCCTGATTGGGCCAGTCTTTCAAAGTCATTTGCATATGCGGGCTCATCCCCTCAACATACTTCGCTTTATTCAAACATCTTTGTGAAGCTCGGGTACTATGCTATTATACTATAAAACCAACTAAAAAAACCCACCACAAACCAAAAAATGTTACATACCCATAAGTATTATAACTGGATTTAAAGTAGTTAAATACCATAGCGAAGCACGGGTATCAAGCTAGTTATTAAATATAAGTAAGTGTGTGGTTTTGTGCTTGGCTACACCTCTTCTGGCAGCCATTTTGTATTTACACCCACCACCTTCTGTCAGGATTCCAAAGCGGCCCACAGTCCGGAAAATGTTGGGAACTCTTGTTTTAGGACCTTGCTGAATCTTATCCTCTCTCACAAACACAGGCACAATTTATTTGCCCTGTACTTCTGAAACTGTGCGCCAGAAGGAAAGATTTAGTTTAGATAAAACAAAAATATACAGGAATAGAAAGCAGAAACACTCGTATTTCCCATCATTGTAATATTTAAAGCCAAAACAAGCTACAGGGCAGCAAAGACAACCACTGTCATTCTTCTCTTCTTTACCAAGCTATTTCTCAGATCCTAAGCTCTGACTAAAGCTCCTCTGGTAAATAGTTTATGTCTATGATACGGGCTGAGATGAGGAATCAAAATCAATAATGGGAAATTCCCTTTTAAAATCTCTTTTTCTTTTAAAATCTCTTCAATAAATGTTACACTTCAAAATTCACTTCATCAGTTTTCGGCATCAACACACTTTGCTTTATTCAAACACCTTTGTGAAGCTCTTGTACTATCCTATTATACTACAAAACCAACTAACTCCCCCTCCCCCAAACTAAAAAATGTTACATACCCATAAGTATTATAACTGGATTTAAAGTAGTTAAATACCATAGTGAAGTACAGACATCAAGCTAGTATTTTATAAAAGCTATATATACGTGAAATCTATTTTCCTGCTAACTGGTACTTTAAACTCTTGCACATTTTAATCATGGAATACCTTCCATAGTATTATTTATTTATTTGTTTGTTTATTTATTTATGTCATTTATAGTCCGTCTTTCTCACTGAGACTCGAGGCAAATTACACAGTGTAAGATTAGTACAGTCAATATCAAGGACATTTCCATAAACAATGCCATAGGGTAAATAGATACAAGTTTGTAGCTGTGACTGGTTGGTTGAGACAAAGTTGGCTGAAGCTGAACCCGACAAAGACGGAGGTCCTGTACCTGAGCCAGGGAGACTACGTTCGGGACTCCGGCTCCCAGCCTTCGATGGGGCACAGCTTGTGCCAGTTCCAAGGGTCAAGAGCCTGGGGTTGATCCGGGATGCCTCCTTAAAAATGGAGGCACAGGTCGCAGCAGTTGTTAGGTCCTCTTTTTTCCATCTGCGGCTGACCAAGCAACTTGTCCTTTACCTGTCAACCTGTGACTTAATTACAGTGATCCAGGCAATGGTCATCTTGAGGTTGGACTACTGTAACCCTTTATGTGGGACCGTCCTTGAGCCTGACCCGGAGATTACAGCTGGTGCAAAATGCAGCGGCGCGTGTTATTACAAGAACACCAAGTAGAGCGCATATAACACCAATACTACATGAGCTGCATTGGTTGCCAGTGGAGTACCAGGTCAGATTCAAGGTTCTGGTATTGACCTATAAGGCCCTATGCGGACTGGGGCCAGCGTATTTGTAGGACCATCTCTCCCCATATATTCCCCAGAGGACTCTCCAATCAGGAGAAAAATAGCTATTAGTGGTCCCTGGTCCCAAGGAGGCCCGCCTGGCCACAATGAGATCCAGGGCTTTCTCGATCCTGGCTCCTACCTGGTGGAACACTCTGTCTACTGAGACCAGGGCCTGGTGAGATTTATTATCTTTCCGCCAGGCCTGCAAGACAAGAGTTGTTCCGCCAGGCTCATGGCTAAGGTTGGGCCTCCGCCGGCCTGGGGGGGGGAGGAAATTTAATACACACACACACCCTGTGAAAAACTGTCCACCACAGTATGCATGCAAAATATTATAAGTCTTCCTGATGCTGCCGCTGCACAATACAAAATGTCACTATTTAAAGGGTATTTTAATATTTATACAGATGTAATGTTTAAAATTGTTTTTAAATGTTGTTAGCTTCCCTGAGTCCGCTTGCAGGGAGGGTGGGATATAAATAATAAATAATAAATGAGTTCACAAAGACATAGCATTAGCAGGAATCCAATACAACATAGTGGTGAGGTCAATGGTTCCTAACTCATTAGCAGATCATCCGAGATCCCCTCCCAACAATATAGTCCTCCTATCTGAGTAAAAAGCCTTTTTGAATAATTTGTTTGCAGAAAGTCAGGAGAGTGGGTTTTTTTCCTGACCTCCTCAGGCAGGCCGTTCCACAGGGCCACCACAGAGAAAGCCTGTGTATGGTCTGCTGTCTATTTTGCCGATGTGCAGGGTAGCACCTGCAGGAGATCCTGTTCGGAAGAGCGAAGCTGCTGTGAAGGAGCATAGGGAGGAAGGAGGTTCCATAGGTATGCTGGATCAAGGCCGTGAAGAGCTTTGTAAGTGATAACCAATAATTTAAACTGAGCATGGTAACTAATGGGGTGACTGTAGGATGGGAGTACTGTGCATGCTCCTGCTTGCTCCTCATAACATTCGAGTTGCAGTGTTTTGCACCAACTGGAGTCTCCTAGTTAGTTTAGATGGGAGATATATGTACAGTGCATTACAATAGTCAAGTCTTGATGTTATCATAGCATGGATCCAGGTGGCCAGATTGGCCATGTCGAGGTAAGAAGCCATTTTCCAGGATAGGGAGAGGTTGTAGAAAGCATTTTTTGCAGCTGCCTTAACTTGTTTTTCTAGTAATAGTGCTAGATCCAGTATAACCCTTAGGCTCTTAACTGAGTCTGCAAGGGACAGACAAACTCATCGAAAGCAGGGAGTACAATGTCCTTCAGGATCTCTGCCTTCTCAACAAGCATCACTTCCGTCTTGTCTAGGTTTAATTTCAATTTGTTCATTTTCAGCCTTTCACTACAGCTAATTTCTACTGAATCTTGTGGGGACCTGAATAGCGAGATAAGAGTTCTGCATATTGATGACATCTAACTCCACAGCCGTGAATGAGTTCTCCTGTTCAATGTAGAAGTTGAATAACATGGCATTTAAATTGTGTCCTGTGGAACCGCACAAGATAGCTCCCATTCTGGAGATAGCTGATCTCCGACAGCAACCCTTTGAGTCCGTTCCATGAGAAACAATTTAAACCAGTCCAAGGCACATCCTTTGATGCCCACTTCTGTCTCTAGATACCTCGACAGAATGGCATGAGCTATTGTACCAAAGGCTGCAGATAGATCCAGGAGGAGCAAAAAGGAGGATCCACCTCTTGTGGCAGCCATTTTGTGGTTGTGCCCCATACCCTCTGTAGGGCTGTCAGGTCCCCTGGAGGGAGCAGGGGATCCCCACTCCAACCCCCCACCCCCACTCACTTTGCTGGTGAGGGGGAAAGGCGGTGGAACAGGCCTCCTGGGCGCTCTCCCAGGGTGGTGCAACAACATCACTCCCTGGAGAGATATCATTACGCTGTCCCAGATGTGCTGCAAAGTGCAGCAGTGTGCCCAGCCCTGCATGATGACATCATTTCCCGGAAGTTAGGTCATTGCACTGCGCCCTGGAGCATGAGTGCTCTCTGTCAGAAGACTCAAAAAGGTTGGAGACCTCAGAAGGGAACTCATAGTATTGTTAGTGAATCAAGAACATAGTTAGGGGGAGGAAGGATGTTAACCTTCATCTCCTCCTGGTTTTCCTGACTTCAAGTCCCCCTCCTCTCACAGCAGCAACTTGCCTAACATGGAAAGCATAAAATGCACTCCATAGCTTCCTGTATATTACCCTCACAAACAGCAGCTCAGGGATTGTTGTCTGGGGTTTGGGGAAAAATACAAGAGGAAGGGTTAAGCTCCCTTGACTGGGTCATAGTGTCTAGATCAGGAATTCCTGCAGCCATTATTTAATATTTTAAAAACTACGGTTAATTAATTCATGGATATCCTAACATACTGAGTTCTTTGATCTTGAGGAGCTATAATATCTTTGTTGTTTAAGAAAATAGATTTCTAATCTCTATAGTCAAAGATAAAGTCAAGAAATAATCCCAGAATGCTGGGAACAATTTTTAAGAATCGTACTTAGTGCCCTCTACAATGCTTTCCTCTGACAAGGCCTTTCTAGTCTAATACCAATGTTCAGGCTCCTTTAATTTTCTTCTGCCACCCATATTGTTAGAAAAAGTTTTGAATTTGTGGATAACCTAGATGTTGGCATCAGAATAATGCAAGGAGATGTTTGAATGATTGATTTGGGAGGAGAATTTTGACAGATTATTTTATATAGAAAGTCCACAAAGCTCTGTTTGCAGTAAGGAAGGGAAATACCACTCTTACAAAGGAAAATCATTCCCAATCTCTCTGAAGTTATATCAGGTTTACATCAGATTCAGGGTGGCCTTCTTCTGAGCTATATTTTTCCCACTCCTTATGTTGCTTCCTTAAGGTTTTGTTGACTGGATTTTAGCCAATTTTACTTTCTGAAAACAGCTGAACTATAGGGATGATAATATCACTGCTTCCTGCAGCTCAAGAAAATGTTAAGGTTTCTGAAATGTTTTCTATTAGCTTTTGAACTGTATAAACATCACCGCACCTGAATCAATATAAACCCTTAGAACTTTCTGGAAAACATCAGGAAAAGTCTACGATCATTAACCAACCTATGTGTTGCTCAGCTAAGGGCACCCATCATATAAACATTTAGCTCTGATGAGCCACTCTTCATCTGCATAATTAGGAATGGGCTAATTTTCTTTTTAAATGACATATCAACATTCAGGTTTTCAGGTAATGAGGTTGTAGTCCAAGGGAATGGTGTAACTAATTCAGACTTGTGTACTCCAGCACAGAGTTTTCTATCTGCAGTTTCACATTCAAACCGCAAATGCTCTAAAGTAACAAAATATTTCACACAATCTCATCTGCAGTAGGAAAACAGCAAAAAGCTCAACATACCCAACAAACATATCCCTCAGAAGCCCTCCCCACAGGGTTGCCAGGCTGCAGTCAGCAACCCTTAGAGGAAATGGGCCTGGTGCCTCTGATGCAACACTGGTGAATGCTCCACACCATTTCTTCTTATCTGCGCCCAAGGCACCAGCACACAAGGCAGGATACTGGGAGACTTCCCACTATAGCAGGTGGCCTGATAATCTTCCTTCCCCAAAAGCAAAGGAAGGAGAGGCGCATGCTAACCTTTCCAAATCATTGATTGAGAAGGAACAACCACTAAAAGACCATCTACGTGTTACAAACCATTCCTAAACATATAACTATAGAAGGCTAATACTTCATGTGGTATCCTTAGAGGGTTAACATATAATGGCTGGGTTAACTGATGCTATGTTTCTTTTAATGTTATCCATAAGGTTCTTCTATGAAAATGAATTGACATAATTTTTTTTGAATGGCCAAAAAGTTTAAAGGGATTTATTTTGTAAGTCAAAGGCAACTTGATAATTTATCAAGGCAGGCAGATGAAAGCCCTGTATGGCTTGGGGCCAGCAAATCTGAAGGATCGCTTACTCTCATATGAACCTACACTACCTCCCTGGTCATCTTCAGAGATCTTGTTTTGGGGTGCCTGCCATCTGAGGCTGGATGGGTGGCAACTAGGGCTGTTCACGGGTGGGGAGATTTGGTATTCCCGCTTCGGGTTTACCCAAAGCGGGAAACCGATTCAGAATACCCCCAAATCTGAAGCAGCAAGCCACTTTGGATTCAGGGTTCAGGAATCGCTTTGGTATGCTCAGTGAAGATTTGGAGCATACTGAAGCGAGGGGGGGAAATCCCTACCACCCCCACCCCCCTGGGAAGACCCCTCCACCCCCACCCAACCCTGGGGAGACCACTCCAACCCCCACCCACTTACCTGGCGGCAGGAGGGTCATCAGCTGGGCAGCGGCAGCACAAGGCAGTGTTGCCTGGAGCCAGTTGGCTCCTCTGCTGCTGCTCCACAACCACCCGAGCCTGCGGGATGGTGGGGAAGGCCAGACCTGCCTCCTCCGGCCCTTCTTGCCCCTCAAATGACCGCTGTGCTGCAGCCATTTGAGGGGCAGGAAGGGCCAGAGGAAGTGGCTCCGGCCTTCCCCACCACCCTGCAGGCCCGGGTGGTGGCAGGGCGGTGGCAGAGGAGCTGGCCCAGAGCCACCGCAAGGTAGGTGGGGGGAGAGGGGGGGTTGATGTTTAAAGCCCCCTGCCGCTGCTTGCAAGCAGCGGCGGGGCCCTTTAAACAAGCCAGCATGCTGGCCCCACTTCGGGAATACTGAAGCTTGCCGAATCGGGTCCACTTTGGGTATCTTTACCCAAAGTGAAACCCGAATAGCACAGCCCTAATGGCAACCTGAGAAAGGGCTTTTTTACTTGTAGCACCAAAACTTTGGAACTCCTTCACCAGAAAGATTTGTCTCCCTCCCTTTACCAGTGTTCTTTGCCCTAGGGAGATTTTTTGTTTTGTTGCGATTCATCATTTATTTTTATTAGCCCTCCTCCCTGTTTGTGTGCTTTTTGTTGTAAAAATATTTATATATTTGTACTTTAGATGCTTTTTAATGTTTGAAATGAAATTGTCACTTTGGGGACAATGAACTGGGTGGAAAGACAGCATAGAAATATTTTATATAAATAAATGAAATGAATTAAAGAATAGGTATAATGTTACTAACAAATCTAATAAACTTTACAAAATGCTAAGGAATTGAGGAATACACAGACGACTTAATTTAATTCTTAGCTGCAAAAACTCCGGCTTCAGTATATTCAAGTATATTTAAATGAGACCTCACTAGCAACTATTGTATTTGTATTGTTTACAAATGTTCCAACTACACAGAAATTTTTAAAAGTAGAAAAAGAGAAAAGGAATTGTGGCAGCACTGGAGTGCTGCTCAGTTTTCAGAATGTGTGTAAATACAGGATAGGTGAACAGCATATACTCTTTAAGGCAGGGGTCCCAAACATAGTGCCAATGAGAGCCAAGGTGCCAACACCTTTCCTGGCATCTGTGAAGTGTTTTTAGAAAGTTGGTGGGGCCAGGCTGGGCTTTTGCTCAGCAGGGCTTCTGATTGGTCACTGGAGATTTGGTTGGCTGTGCAGATTTTTTTAAAAAGTTGCTTCAGTAGCAGCTGCCACCACAGCATAAGGATCTTCACTATGTGACTTAGTAAGCTGTGTGTATGCAAGAAAAAGTTTTTAAATATGTTCATTTTAAAAGCATCTTGCTATACAGAGCTTCTGTCTGAAATGTTGAATATTTACTATTAGAGTTACGCATGAGCTCAGTCCTAATATTTTGGTGTTCATTCCGTCTCCTGATGTAGCCATTTTGTGGTTGCTGCCTACCGCCCTCTGAGAGAATTCCAAAGCTGCCTGCATGTTCAAAAATGCTGGGGATGCCTACTTTAAGAAGCAGTGTGCGTATGTGTGTGTGCACGCGCACGTGTGTGTATGAGAGAGAAATATGGTATGAAGGACAATGCATACAAAGATTTTTTTAATCCATGCATTTTATATAGGTTTCCACATTTTTTACAAAAAGAAATCTTCTAGCAAGTTGTAACTACCAAAAATAAATGGAATTCCACTTAGGAAAAGCCCAACTCTTGTTTCAAACACTAATTTTAGAACAAAAATAGACAAGAAGGTAAAGAACTTGGTTCTTGAACAGTCTCCAATCCAATCAAATTGAGTCAAATAAAAAATTTAAGAATTGGTCACTAAGACAAGAATAATGAAAGGCGATCTTTCTCACAAGGCAGAATAAAGAAACTCTTGAGCAGTTTAATGGAGAACCAGCATATTAAGTGAATGAACAACCCAAAAGGTACGCTAAAAAGATAACATCCATAACAGTAGCAAGAGTTGGGACAGAGATCAAAAGTTCAAGAAGAGAAAAAGAGATGCAAGTAAGAAAAAGTGCAATCATGTAATTCTCTAGAATCATATGGAATGTACTGAAAAAGAGACCGAGCTATATTGCTGAGACTGCTGACTCTCTAAAGTACTGACTAGAAAAGAATGCTCTCAGCTTTGTTTACCTGTGATAACATTAGGACTTAAATTTGTATGTTTTAATTTGTTAGATGCTTTGGTGGTCCTAGGAGGGCAAAAAGGTGGGGTAAAATTTTTGTTAATAGATGATAAAGAAAGAAATAGAAGAAAGACAACACGTGTTGTTCAAGGCATCAGAAAGGGAAATCATCTATTTGCTTCAAAATAATGAAGAAATGATGTGGAAATTGTTAAATCAACTTTCACAATATTATGATATGAACTCCTAAAGATAAACTTCTTGGAGATTTTCTCTGAATAGTTCCTGAAGGTACCTGAAGTGCCTTTCATGTAAGTGTTTCTTCCAAAGTCAGTCCATCAGAGATCTTAGAGCAACCATCCTAAAATAACTGCATTTGGGTGACTGCAAAATAAAAGAACAAGTTTATTCTGAAAACTTTTGAAGAGTCCCATCCTAAACCCCAGTTTAGGGAGCTTAGGGCATAGGACAAAATCCATGACACTCCAGCCTATGTGAAAGATTCCCTAGTGTAAGTGAAAGTAGTGTCAATGGAAAGACTCCATGCCAGTGTACAAATGGATGATATAAGGATGTACTAGGGACAGAGTGGGGCTTAGTTAGCATCCTAAGCCATGTCAGCCTACATCTAGTCCCTGGTGCAACATTATGCCAGCAATAAGGCTGGTGTCCCTTTCAAAAGTTCCAGAGAAGACTGGGGAGTAAAATACAAAATTCCCACCCCTCTCAGCTTCCCACTCTCATCCCCAAGTCTTCAAGCAGCTTAGGATACTGACTATGGGTACTATGATTGTGGAAACTATGGATTATGACTATGTAATACCCAGTCTGTCTGCACATGCAACCAATTGGTTCCAAAGGGAAGAGACTGAGCAGGGCCAGCGCGCCCATGGAGGCCAGGTTGGCGGTGGCCTCGGGCGCGCGGGCACTGGAGGGGTGCTGGAGGGGGTGTTGGGGGCGGAGGCGCACGCAGCGAAGCTGGCATGACTGGGCCACCTGTAGCTACTGCTGCAGCCAGCCAGCCAGCCAGCCCCTTGCTTCCACCGCTGCCGCCGCCACACACCTCAGCCAGGCGCAGCCTCTGTGCACCGCTCGAGCAGCGGCTCGCGGCTTCTGCGCCTAGCTGGGGCGCGTGGCGGTGGCGGCACGGAGCTGGCTAGATGGCTGCAGCAGCAGCTGTAGCCAGCCATGCCAGCTCCGCTGCGCGCTCCTCCGCCCCAGCCGGGCACAGAAGACGTGAGCTGCTGCTGGGGTGGCGAGCAGCGGCTCGCGGCTTCTGCGCCTAGCTAGGGTGCGTGGCGGCGGTGGCACAGGGCTGCCTGGCTGGCTACAGCTACTGCTGCAGCCAGCCACCTCAGCTCCGCTGCGCACTCCTCCACCCCAACCGAGCGCAGAAGCTTCTGCGCTCGGCGGTCCGCGCGCAGCCCAGCCCCCCTGTGGTGCGTGATGACGTCTGCGATGACGTCATCACGCCACCCGTGGCGCGCGCGCCCGCTGCCACAGGCGCTAAAACCTCTGGCGCCGGCCCTGAGACTGAGCCCTTAGCTCAGCTGGTGGGAAGGGGATGTGCATGGCAAGCATGAGAGCATTTTTTTCAGTGCTTCCTGGGCAATGGGGTTATGGCATTAGCATCGAGTTGCTTGTTGGGATCAAAGGTTTGCTTTGCAACGAGGAGGAGAGCAGCAGGCAGCATGGTGCCATCAGCACCAGTGTCACCATCACCATCCCTTTCTGTGGCTGCAAGCAAAGGCTGGCCCAGCAACATCCATGTGGGCATGCACACACACACACAGGTTTGAGGAGGGAGTGGTCTCCTTCATCCTCTGAGCCTCCAGCTAAAGCAAAGGCTTATGTTATGCAGATTAGCATGAAAACTGGAAAGAAAAAGCAGTTATTAAAGGAGAGAATGATTGAGGATGTCCTGGGCATGTGGAGATGCTTCATGCCCATTCAATGGCCTTCTGCTGCTGTTGTCCTTCGCTTAGGTGCCATGGTGCCATACAGCCACTCACTGT
Organism: Eublepharis macularius; assembly: GCF_028583425.1. Classification (NCBI taxonomy): domain Eukaryota; kingdom Metazoa; phylum Chordata; class Lepidosauria; order Squamata; family Eublepharidae; genus Eublepharis; species Eublepharis macularius. Next base: position 180,898,407 of record NC_072790.1, on the reverse strand, counting down.
GACTAAAGAAGTCCTCCAAAGATAGTGGATTGAGGAACACCAGGAGGAATTTTATCTGGCCCAGAAAGCCTTCAGGCTTTTGGTTAAAGCTGTTAACCCAATGTTAAATGATGGGGAAGTAGCAGATGTATGCATTGTATACTCACACACACGTGCACCCCAAGTCTTTCCAGATCCGTATTCCACATGGAAGGACCAATCTGGTCAGATTTTTTCTTTCTGCTTGTCTTTTGGTGATTTCTTTGTTTTGCATTTTCATTCATCTCTGGGTTAACAGTTTTAGTCGGAAAGAGAGACTGGGAACCAGCAACCTGTCCAGTTTCCCACTTTTACTAGTAAAAAATAGGGGAAATGAGGGTCATCCTCCCTCTACTTCCCTTCCTGTGAAAGAAAAACCAATACCTAGTCCTTCCCTTTCTCGCACAGTGCAAGGACAGGCTGGCAGCCAGCAGGCTTAAACAGGAAGTCTTTTTGCACCCTCGAAAATAAGAGTGTGTGTTTGCACATGCGCAGGTAAAACACATGGAAGGGGCCGAATCTCATTAAATAAATGGATCAATTCTGAGCCAGCACTGCCCCAGCTGGAACAAACCAGTAAGGAGACACAACTGTTATGGATCAATTGTGTCTCATTGCCTGTTTGTTCCAGCTAGAGCAGAACTGGCTCAGAACTGATCCATTTGAGTTTTTTTGCTTAATGAGTTTCAGCCCCTTGCATGTGTTTTGCCCACACTTACACAAACGCACACTCTTCCCAAAAGGGAAGTAAAATTCCTGTTAGAAACAATCAGTAATAGTTTTCCTCTTTTTGTCTACTGCCCATACAAAACAGGATAGTGACTGTAAACTGTAATGGGGCTATTTATAATTTATACTTTATATGTATACTCACAAAATATAAGAGGTTTAGGGAAGGGATAAGGGCAATTGTATATGTGTTTAGCCCTCTATTAAATATAGCCCCATTGCCCTGGAAATATTCCAATAAGATAATTGCTGGATTTTATTTCTCTATTTTATTTTAATTCTTGTCCTCATACAATACTACTGGAATTGTATAATATATCATTATACTTAATTCTTCCTATAACTGTTTTGAATAATATTCACGATTACTAAATATTAGAAAGAAGCCTTACTGAATATTGTTAATTATATTCTATTGTAGCAATTGTTACTATAGCGGAAGAAGAGTTAGGTTTAATAGAATTATTATTACAACTTTCAAGTTAATTATTACATAAGAATTGTTTAGTGTGACGGTTCAGCACAAGATGCCACGCTGGAAGGGCAGGGCAGAGCAGCAAGGCAGGAGCTTCAAAAGGAAGACATGCAGCCCAGGTAGGGGTGGGGTGTTGGAAAGTGGAGTGGGTGGAGGTGGAGAGAGAGAGAGAGAGAGACGAGAAGGAGGAAGGAAGCTGAGGTGCAGAGCCAAAGGAGCTGCAAACAACCAGCCTCGGAGGTGAGTCAGAAGGGACGGAGGTCCAGTTTCAGAAAGCCAGTAAGAGGGGAGGGGGCTGCTCTGTGCAGAGCCCAGTCAGGCTGCCCAGGACTCCTCATCCTGAATGACACTACAGCCTACCCGCTGGATAAGGGACGGGGTAAAAGCCGGAACAAGCTGGAACGGGCCGGAACGGGCACTAAAGAAATGCCAGTACCACAAAAAACAGTGGGATGTGTTAGAGACACTCCAAAACAATATTTTGGAAATGAAAACTCTGGACTGGCACACATTTATTAACGGCAGACTGCAGAGTTTTCTGCAGACTCGGGACTGAAAGCACACCCAGACCATGTTTTCAGCTCCCCACCCATTATCTGGTGATAGCCTGGGACTTAAAACATAGCCTCAGGCCACGAGGGGTCACCTGGCTGGATGCTCCAACTAACAATCAAAAAGATGTCCTGTCCATATATATAATAAACTAAACAAAGGAATCCACTTTAAGGATTGCTTCCCATAGACCAATTCAGTTAGAAGGTCAAAATGAAGGTGAGTGTGACAATGATGGGAAGGGTGTGTGTGTTTGAACAGTGAACAGTGGATTAATATGAACAAAATCAGTGATGCAAAAATTGGTGACACCTGCATGAAATACTGCTATTTGAAGAGGGATTTGACTAAAGTGTCACCACACGCTTGGAGAGACGGTTCAAGCATACAGCAGAACAGCAGAGCTGATTTGAAGAGAAGGAGACTGGGTAAGGTTGCAACCTCCAGGTAGAGCTTGGAGTTCTCCTGGAATTACCGCTGATCTCCAGATAAGAGAGATCAATTCCCCTGGAATAGCTGCTTTACAGGGGGAACTCTATGACATTATACCCCACTGAGGTTCCTTCCCTTCCTAAACCACACCCTTCTCTGATGCTACCCCTAAATCTACTGTATCAAGTATCAAAAGAGTTTATTGTCTATAGTCATAGGCTGTCACAATTCACTAAACACTGACTAAAAAACAATTAAATCCCTTATCACAGTTTATATAGGTTACACCTAAATCTGCTGGCACAAGCAGGAATCAGCAACTGTAAGACTGGGGAGGCTGAGGATGGTGAAGCAGCAAATGTTATACTTTAGAATGTAACAGATGAAGGGCTTCTAAGCAAGATCGGGTTTGCCATTATGGTCTCTAGGAAAAATTTTCCTATGGGATGGTGGCCTGGGGTACCACTTGTCCACACACAACACACACACGTCAGTGCCCAGGCAGCCAGGAGGGCCAATAAGACTGGATAGGCAAGAATCAGCCAGTGGTATAGTGATGCAGAAAAGCCTGGTGCTGCAGCTGTTGCCTATCTTCCTCACTTGGCTTGCCTTTGCCTCACTTGCCCCATCAGTGATCACTCTTGGTCAGAAGCACCAACCACAGATGACCAATGATGAGGCAAGTGAGGCAAAGACGAGCCGAGGGAGACAGGCAGCAATAGTCCTTGGCTTCACTGTGGTGCTGCTTCCTGCTGCTGGCTTGTACTTGCATATTAGCCCATTGTCTGGTGGATCTCCACCAGATGAGGCAGTGTTGATGGAAGAGGGATGGGACCAATGGAGGTGAAGAACCATTTCCCTTGGTTTCTTTGGCAACCCTGTCTACCCCCAATGCTACCTCATAAAGATAATCCATTTCCGTCTGATTGTTGCCCTCATCACGGCAGACTAACATCATTTGTTGCCCTGATGAATGCCTCACACCGATCCTCTCATTTGGAAACTGCATCTTTGTTTTCCTATACTACTTAGTGCGTTTTGATATAGTTGAAAATACCATCCTGTGACAGCACAGCATTCATATTTGCTAACTCTCTGACCTGGAACCAGGTAGTTGGGACTCAGGGAAGTTTATATCCCAAACATCTGTTTGCCATGCAGCCACAAAGTGGTAGGTAGATAACATGTACAAATGGGGTCTTCTTCACCCACTGGTTTGTAAAGTGTGGGTCGGTGAACCCCCAAAAATGGGGGTTGCTCTAAAGGCAAGGTTTGGAGGGTTTTTTTATCTCCCCCTGTTGCATATGTAGAAGAGAAAAGCTTCTCACATATGTGAAGGACAAAGGCATTCAGGCTTTACATTCAATAGACACATGGCAGCTTTCTCCCTCCCTCCTCCATGGTATCTGAAGACAGCCCTGATCAGGTGAGCAAAGCTGCTGTGGTGGAACATAGAGGAAGAGGTTGTCCTACCGATATGCCAGGCGAAGGCCATGTCACAGTCAAGACCTTGAACTGAGTTTGATAACTGATGGGTAACTAGTGGAGTGATTGCAGAATGGTAGTAATATGCACGCTCTGCCTAGATCTTGATAGTTCAAGAGAGGCAGTGTTCTGCAGCAGCGGGAGTCTCCTATATAGAGTGCATTACAACACTTTAGTCTTGATGTTACAGTGGCATGAATACAGGTGGTCAGATTGGCTATGTCAAGGTTGGCTACTGTGTGTCCAGGATAGTCTGAGTTGGGAGAAGGCCTTTTTTGCAGCTGCATTAACTTGCTTTTCAAGCAGCAGTGCTGGATTCAGTATAACCCCTTGTCTCTTAACTGACTCGATTAGGGCCAACTGAACCCCTTTGAAGGTGAGAAGCACAATGTTTTCAATATCTCTGCCTTCTCAACCAGCATCACTTCCATCTTATCTGGGTTCAATTTCAATTTGTTTCCTTTCAGCGATTTGACCACAGCTGTCAAGAAATGACTCTACTGCATCACCATGGGATCTTTCAGTGTGGTGTCTGATTAACTCTCCATCATAAAAGCTTCTGTGTTAGCAAGTTCTGTCATAAAATTAGAAATCCATTAAATAATTCAAGAGCATTATTTGCAAATTAATAATCAAATCAGAGGGAAATTGATTAGGGGAAACACAACACTACCATTTAGTTACAGCTGATTATATTAATAACAATTCATAAATTGGCATCCCCCCAATAAAAGAAAAAAATAAAAGCTCTTAATCCTGATTGTATTAATTTATTCTGAGACAGCACTACTAACTAACAAACAGTTAATCAACATAAATAATTAAGAAATCCATTGGTTCAATTAATTAGAGCAAGTATGTCATCAAATATTAAATTTACATCTTATAATGTTCGTGGTTTGGGTAACCCCATCAAAAGAAAACGCATCCTTACAAATCTGGCTAAAACAAGATCAGATATCATATTTCTGCAAGAAACTCATCTCCATCCCACAAACAGTCAAAACCTAAAATCAAATTGGATTCATCTCCAATATCATGCAAAAGGTACCTCTAAGGCAAGAGGAGTGGCTATATTAATCTCTAAATCCATTACTTTCCAGCATCAAAACACTTCGAGTGATCCTAAAGGAAGATTTATTTTCGTAAAGAGCATAATAGGCACACAAACTTATGTTATACACCCCAAATTCAGACCAAATACCCTTCCTAGAAGACAGTCTGAATAAATTAGCTAACTTTCAGGAAGGAGAATTGATCTGGGGGGGGGACCTGAATTACATAATAAATCCTAATTTAGATCGTTCCAAACCCAAAACCAAAAAATATAAGAAGGGGAAAAATACTAAATTAGCAGAAATGTTGGATAATAACTTTCTAACAGACACATGGAGACACTTACATGGAACTGAAAAGGATTTCACATACTACTCACCTAAATATGATGTTTATACTAGAATAGACTATATCCTAGTCTCAAATAGAACAACAAACAGGTTACTTTCATCTGAAATAGGTAACATAGCAATATCAGACCATGCCTGGGTTAGCTGCGATCTAATGTCTTCCCAAGAATCATTGAGGCAAAGGCACTGGTTATTAAATAAGACATTCATAAACAACCAAAGCGCCATTAAAGAGATCAGTAACAACATTTAATTGGCTATAAAAGAAAACACAACAAATGATGTAAATCCATGCATCATTTGGGATACAATTAAAACTGTTATTAGAGGTCATATAATTTCCATAAGAACATAAGAACATAAGCAAAGCCATGTTGGATCAGGCCAGTGGCCCATCCAGTCCAACATTCTGTCACACACAGTGGCTAGAAATCCAGTGCCATCTAAAGGACTGTCAGTGAGGCCAGGACACCAGAAGCCCTCCCACTGCCTTCCTTCCAGCACCAAGACAACAGAGCACCACCTCCCCACAAAGAGAATACCATCTATCTCCTGTGGCTAATAGCCACTGATGGACCTCTGCTCCATATATTTGTCCAGTCCCCTCTTGAAGCTGGCAATGCTTGTAGCTGCCACCACCTCCTGTGGCAACGAATTCCATGTGTTTATCACCCTTTGTGTAAAGTAGTATTTTCTTCTATCTGTTCTAACCCGACTGCTCAATAATTTCATAGAGTGCCCACGAGTTCTTGTATTGTGAGAAAGGGAGAAAAACACATCTTTCTCTACCTTCTCTAACCCGTGCATTATCTTGTAAACCTCTATCATGTCTCCCCTCAGTCGTCTTTTCTCCAGGTTAAAGAGCCCCAAGCGCCTCAATCTTTCCTCATAGGGAAAGTGTTCCAACCCTTTAATCATTTTAGTTGCCCTTCTCTGTACTTTTTCCAGTGCTATGATATCTTTTTTAAGGTGTGGCGACCAGAACTGTACACAGTACTCCAAATGAGGCCTCACCATCGATTTATACAGAGGCATTATGATACCGGCTGATTTGTTTTCAATCCCTTTCCTAATAACCCCTAGCATAGCATTAGCTTTTTTTATGGCAGTCGCACACTGTGCTGACGTTTTTAGTGAGTTATCTATCATGACTCCAATATCTCTCTCTTGGTCAGTCTCCGCCAGTTCAGACCCCATCAACTTGTATTTATATTTTGGATTTTTGGTTCCAATGTGCATTACTTTGCACTTGGCTACATGGAACCTCATTTGCCACATGGATGCCCACTCTTCTAGCCTCGACAGATCCCTTTCGAGTGCCTCACAATCCTCTCTGGCTTTCACCACCCTGAACAATTTCGTGTCATCTGCAAATTTAGCCACTTCACTGCTTAATCCCAATTCCAAATCATTAATAAACAAGTTAAAAAGCATTGGACCCAATACCGACCCCTGTGGCACCCCACTGCTCACCACCCTCCACTGTGAGAAGTGCCCGTTTATACTCACTCTCTGTTTCCTATTAATTAGCCAGTTTTCGATCCACAAGAGGACTTGGCCCTTTATCCCATAGCTACTGAGCTTACTTAGGAGCCTTTGATGAGGAACTTTGTCAAAAGCTTTCTGGAAGTCAAGATAAACAATATCTATCGGGTCTCCCTTGTCCACTTGTTTGTTCACTCCCTCAAAGAACTCTAACAGATTGGTGAGACAAGATCTTCCCTTACAGAACCCATGCTGAGTTTTCCTCATCAGCTTTTGGTCATCAATGTGCCCACTAATTTTATTTTTGATAATAGTTTCCACCAACTTACCCGGTATTGACGTCAGGCTGACTGGCCTGTAATTTCCCAGATCTCCCCTGGAACCTTTTTTAAAGATGGGGGCAACATTAGCTACCTTCCAGTCCTCAGGAACAGATGCAGAGTTTAATGACAGATTACATATTTTTGTGAGGAGATCTACAAGTTCACACTTGAGTTCTTTCAGAACTCTTGGATGTATGTCATCTGGGCCCGGTGATTTATCAGTTTTTAAATTATCTAGCAGTCGCTTAACCTCCTCTCTCATCATCTCAATGTGACTCAGGTCTTTCAAAACCCCTCCCAAAGTCAGTGCTTCCGGAGTGGGCATGCACTTCTTATCTTCCACAGTGAAGACAGAAGCAAAGAACGCATTCAGCTTCTCGGCCATTTCCCTATCACCCTTTAGTAATCCTTTTACGCCTTGGTCATCCAAGGGCCCCACTGCCTCCCTAGCTGGTTTCCTACTTCTAATATATTTAAAGAATTGTTTATTGTTTTTCTTTATGTTCTTTGCAATATGCTCCTCATATTCCCTTTTTGCCTGTCTGATCACAGACTTGCACTTTTTTTGCCACAGCTTATGCTCCTTTTTATCAACCTCACTCCGACTAGTTTTCCACTGCCTAAAAGAATCCTTTTTACCTTTTACAGCTTCTATTACATTGCTTGTTAACCATGCTGGCCTTTTCCTAAACCTATTTGTGCCTTTCCTAACCAGCGGTATATATTTAATTTGAGCTTCCAGGATTGTAGTTTTAAATAGTCTCCAAGATTCCCCAAGTGTTTTGACCTTTTTTACTTTCCCTTTCAGTTTCTCCTTCACGTACCCCCTCATCTCAGAAAAGTTACCCCTTTTGAAGTTAAACATGGCTGTGTTGGTCTTATTTGGCAATTTCCTATTTATACATATGTTGTACTCAATAACATTATGGTCACTGTTCCCAAGTGGTGCAATCACATTTACATCTCTCACCAGGTCTTCAGCATTACTGAGGACCAAATCCAGGATCACCTCTCCCCTAGTAGGTTCTGTAACCATCTGTTCCATAGCACAGTCATTGAAACAGTCTAGAAACTCACTTTCTCTCCCCCGATTCGAACACCCATTGGCCCAGTCAATGTGTGGGTAGTTAAAATCACCCATTACAACAGTTTTTTTGTTTAGCAGCCATCTTTAATCCTGTCATCATTTTATAATCCTCCTCTATTTTCTGATCTGGAGGGCGATAACAAACTCCCACAGTTAAGTTTCCATTTGGGCCCGTAATTTCAACCCATAGCATTTCCAGAAGCGAATCTAATTCAGTTACCTTCTCAATCTTACTGGAATGTATACCTTCTCTGACATATAGAGCCACCCCACCACCAACCCTTCCCTCCCTATCCTTCCGATATAATTTATATCCAGGAATCACCGTGTCCCACTGATTTTCCTCATCCCACCAAGTTTCTGATATGCCCACAATGTCTATGGATTCGCCCAACACTAAACATTCCAGCTCCCCAATTTTACCTCGGACACTTCTAGCATTTGTATATAAACACCTGTAACTTCCCCGGCACACTTTGCCTCGAGATGTAGTTAGGTCATCTGCACTGTTTGTCTCCATCTCAGTTGACAACTCTAATCTATCTCCCTGTAGAAGTGTTATACCTAGCCCTTCATCTCTCTGAGATGAACCATCCTGAACCAGAGACACTTTATCTCTTGTCGGCTTTCCCCTAGCATTTAGTTTAAAAACTGCTCTGCCACCTTTTTGATTTTAAGTGCCAGCAGCCGGGTTCCTTCTCGGGACAAGTGGAGACCGTCTCTCTTGTACAGCTCCCGCTTGTCCCAAAAAGAATCCCAGTGCCTAACAAACTTGAACCCTTCCTCCCTACACCATCGTCTCATCCACGCATTGAGACTCCTGATCTGCGTTTGTCTCTCTGGCCCTGCGCGTGGAACAGGTAGCACTTCTGAGAAGGCTACCTTGGAGGTCCTGGCCTTGAGTCTCCTGCCTAACAGCCTAAATTTTTGTTCCAAGACCTCACGACTGCATTTCCCAACATCGTTGGTTCCAACATGGACCACGACCGCTGACTCCTCCCCAGCACTATCTACCAGCCTATCTATAACACGCGTAATGTCCGCTACCTTCGCACCAGGCAGGCAAGTCACCATACAGTCAGAACGCGGTTGTGCCACCCAGCTATCTAGTTGTCTAAGGATCGAATCACCAACTACCAAGAGCCTCCCTCCCGCCCCACCCAGGGATGGTTCCTTGATGCGAAAGGAAACCTGCTCACCAACTGAAGAAGAGGTCCCTTCTGAGGGCATGTTCCCCTTATCCTCAGTACGGTGCCCTGATTCCACAAGATCCTCATTCTCCTTGACAACAAGAACGCTGCCATTTTTAGAGTGGGACACATCTATCCTGTCCCTGAGAATCTTGTCCTCGTGCCTATCTAACTGTCTCCGCTTCTCCAGGTCAGCCACCTTGGCCTCAAGGGTACGTACTCGTTCCCTGAGAACCAGGAGCTCCTTGCAGCGAGCACACATCCAGCGAGCACACATCATCACAATTAAATAAGAAAAGAAATGCTATAAAACAAGAATTAATTGATAACATCAAATTGCTAGAACTCAAGCATAAAACAACTGGTAGTAAAAAGGCATATAAAAACTTATTGATTCAGCGTAAATTGTTGGAACCTCTGGAAACCAACAGAATTTTGAAGAACCTTCAATATGTCAAGCAAAACTATTGGTTCAATAACCCCAAATCACTTAAGTTGTTATCCCATAAAATAAAAGAGAAAAAATCATCCAAAATCATTAAACAGATATATGACGCAAAAGGGAAATTACAAGTTAAAACAAAAGAAATTCTCGATACTTTTGTACAATATTATAAACAACTCTATTAGTCTAAAACACCAAACGAAGAGAGAATCACACTCTTTTTAAAATCGCTTAAAAGCTTAAATAGATTGGAAGATAAACATCGCATAATATTAAACAGCCCTATCACACAACAAGAAATACTAGCAGTAATCAAATCTCTTAAAAACAATAAAACACCAGGTCCAGATGGCTACCCATCAGAATTCTATAAAAAGTTCGCTACACTACTCATTAATCCATTGATGCAAGCTTGTAATACAGTCCTAAACACTGGCCAAATACCCCCATCCTGGCTTACAGTATCAATTATAGTAATCCCCAAACCAGGCAAAGATATATCAAAAACCACCTCTTACAGACCTATCTCGTTATTAAATCAAGATTATAAAATCTTCACAGCTATCTTAACTAAAAGGTTGAATTCATTCATTTCACACTACATACACCAAGATCAATCAGGCTTCATTCCACACAGGGACATAATCAACAACATTTATAAAACACTCAATTTAATTTCATACAGTCAAAAGAAACAATTAGAATCAATTATTTTATCTCTGGACATAGAGAAAGCATTTGATTCCATAGAAATACTGTATTTAAAACAAGTCTTACATCACATGGGATTTGGTGAAACATTTTTAAAAATCATAAATTCTATATACTCAGAAGCAACAGCCCAGATCATCATCAATAACCAAACATCCAATAAAATACTGATCCAAAGAGGCACAAGGCAAGGGTGCCCCCTTTCGCCAACTTTATTTGCATTGGCTATAGAGCCACTAGCCATAGCTATTAGAGAAGACCCAAAAATTCAAGGGATTAACATAGGAAACAAGCAACATAAATTAAGTCTTTTTGCGGACGATATGATTGTTTATATTACAGATCCTATAACTTCTTTATACTCACTCCAAAACAAATTAACGGAATTCGGCTCAACTTCAGGTCTTACAGTTAATCAATTAAAATCACAGCTCTTTCCAATATTTGTCAACCCAAACACTATGACAAACATCAAACAAATCAGCCAATACCACTGGAATAATAAGCAAATGTCATATCTAGGAATAACCATTCCAAATGATCTTAAACACCTAATAGATCAAAATCATATTAAAGCAATCAACCAAATCAAAGCAGACTTACATAAATGGGGGAAAATTGCCCACTCATGGTTTGAACGTTACCATCTGGTTAAATCATTCGCCCTACTAAAATTACTCTTTTTCTTAAGAGCAATACCAGTGGCAATTCCACAAAAGACAATTAAATCATGGCAAAATATACTAAACCAATTTCTATGGGAGAAGAAACACCCAAGAATTGCCTTTAAAGTTCTTAAACTCAGAAAACAGCAAGGAGGCTTTAAATACCCCGACCTAGAACTTTACCAGACAGCCATCAGGCTGTCCAATACAATACAAATTTTAACTACAGCAAACAAAATTGATTGGATTACTATCTTGGAAACAGAAACTGAATACAGCAACATTCAAAATCTGTTTTGGAACAAAAAAAAGGACCGGGCCCATAAAATAACCCCTTCTTAGAGTCAATAATCAATGTTTGGGACCACACCAGACTCAAACTTCTGCCACAGGTTTCAAGATTTTCTTCCTTTATAGAACAACAATGGTTCCCGCCAGGGCAAACTAAAACCTTCAAAAACATATGGCTTCAGTCAAACGTGACCCGCATTATAGATATAACAACAAAACAAGGAATCATAAACAAAACAGAAATTGAACAGAAAACAAAACATAAGATCCACTGGTTCACTTACTTTCAACTTTCCAGCATGCTACAACAACTGAAAATACAGGAAATATTCAAACAAAACCTGACCGAATTTGAACTTTTACTAGACACCAAATCATTTAAACAAAAAGGTTTAATCTCTAAAATTTACAACATCCTATTATCCCTTAACCCAATTGACACTTTAAAATGTCAAACAAACTGGCACTCAGATTGCAACATAGATTTAACACAAGAACAATGGGGGGAAATTTGGACTTCAAATATATTAAACACCAAAACGATTACATCTCGAATTCAAAATTACAAAATAATTCACAGGTGGCATTTAACGCCAAGAAAACTTTCACTTATAACTAAAACAAACTCCCCACTTTGTTGGAAGGAGTGCGGTGAAATAGGAATGTTCAAACATTGCTGGTGGGGATGCCCTGAAATAGAATCTTTTTGGAATGAAATTTTAGATTATATTAAAGAAATAATAGACCCGAAGATCATTTTTTTAAATTTATGGGATACAATTGAAATCCCACAAATCAGAAAAGACCTCATTGGCAATCTTTTGGTTGTGGCAAAGAACTTGCTGGCTTTATATTGGAAATCCAAAATAATCCCCACAAAAGATAAATGGTTAGAAAAAATTTGGGATCACTATGTACAAGAAAAAATATATGATAAATTATATCAAACTGAACATTACCCAAGGGAAACTGATTTTATGGCAAAATGGCAACCATTTATTGAATTTATTTCTATCACAGATCAGCATCCTCCCAAACATTTACTTTTTGTTACTCAAGATTGAAGTAATAGCTCCCAAAGAAGATCTAGTTATATGAACCTTAACAAAGCTGACTTATTGACTATTATCTGTTATCCTTGTTTCTTGTTCGAAGCTATAACCAATCGTGATTAAGTATTCCTGTACATAATTGTATATAGTTAACTATTACTTTGTTGTTCTTTGTTAACTCTGTTTACTGATTTTAATATGTTAATAAAAATATTACTTAAAAAATAAAAATAAATAAATAAAAGCTTCTGTGTGGTTAATTCCCCACTGTGTGAGCAGAGTTACCAGGAGGCAGTAAGACCAGGGTTCTCCCTCCCCTCCACCTCCCATTCCTGTTGTCATTTCCATCAGTAGCAAGAACAACACCCTCCACAGGACAGCAGTATATATAAGAAGAGATTCCCACTTTATGTAAACCCTTGGGTTCTAGTCTGCACCCTAGACATGCTCTGACTACTTTCATTAAGGGGTACAGACACAGGTAGCCTTTTGGGTAACAATCTTCCAGAACCATGTGGCAGAGATGGGCCTGATTGGTGCCCATCTAGACTGACTGGTGCTAAGCTAGACTGATTCGAGTCCTTTTTGGAAGAGAAGTTTCAACAGATGCTGCTGGGAGACGTCTCCTTGGCCTCTGGCCACTGGTCTATGGGGTACTATTACTTATTTATTTAAAACATTTCAATGTTGTCTTTCTACCAAACATAGGATTGGTAGGAACACAGGTTCCTCCACATTTCCGAGGAGGAAGCCCAGATGAGGCAGCCAGACCTCCAGAGAGCATTCCATGGCAGGAAGCCCGGGACGGGATCTGACATAGAGCAGGCGGCAATCCCCGCCCGCCCGCCTCCTTCACCCAAGCTGGGATCAGGAGTGGAGCAGGTGGAAATGCTCGCCCCCTGCCTTCACACAGCTGGAATAAGGAGCAAAGCAGGTGGCAATGCCGGCCCCCCTCCCACCTTCACACAGCCATAATCAGGCACAGAGCAGGAGGCAATGCCTGCCCCTTCTTCACCCCACCGGGATCAGGCGCGGAGCAGGAGGCAATGCCCGCCCCTTCACCCAGCAGTGATCAGGAGTGGAGCAGGTAACAGTGCCTGCCCCCCTTTCACACAGCCTAGATCAGGTGTGGAGCAGGAGGCAAAGGCGATGCCTGCCCTCCTTCACTCAGCTGGGATCAGGTGCAGAGAAGGTGGCCATGCCTGCCCCCCTGCCTTCATCCAGCCAGGATCAGTGATGGAGGAGGAGAGAATTCTCACCTGCCAGCCCTCCCCTTCCTAGAGCCCGTTGTATTTTTCCCCTCAATGGGCTTTGTTGCTAGTCCTATTATATAAAAGGCTGTCATAGTACAGCCTGAGCTTGACGAGTCCTCAGAGGAGGAGGAGCTGGAACAGCTGATGCTTGCTGACAGCCTTGCTCCTCCTGAGGAGAAGCAGCCTGCCTCTCAGCAGCCGACCACAGCTGAACGGTCAGATGCTGAATCCCAGCCAGAAGCTCCCCTTCCCCACCCAGAGCCACCAGCCCAGACGCAGCCAGCTTCCTTATCCCCTCCAACATCTCCAGACTATCGAGAGCAACGTCGGTGTAGCAGGGACAGAAGAGACTTACAGACCCGACGTCAATCTGCACGCCTCCGGGCTCTGAAAAGGCCAGCCTTCTCAGAGGAAGGAGGGGCTTCAGAGGAGGAAACTTGAAGCAGCTGTGCGAGCTGACTGAATGCTCTCAGAGTATAAAAGCCAGAGGGAGGGCTCCTTTCAGTGCTCCTTGGAACTGTCTCTCTGACCTCCAACCCGGCTTGTCTTCGACTACTCCCTTGATTTACGGACTCTGCACATTCCTCGCCTTGCCAGCTGGACCTTGTTACCTGTCAGCAGCACTCTGCAGACTTGGCAGCCACTGGAAGCAGGACAGTTTGAAGCCACCCAAAACTCTCCAGCATGATGGAGGAAGGCACTGCTGTTGCCACTGACCTTGTTGCCCAGACCCAGTGGTTGCAGACACAGGTGCAGCAATTAACCCAGACCATAGCCTTGTTGCAGCAGCAGGTAACCCTGAGGCCAGGTCCTGCACCTCCCCGGAAATGCCCAGTGCAGCCTCCAGAGAAGTTTGCAGGGAATGTTGAAGAGTTCCCTGTATTCCTGGCACAGTGTCAGCTCTACATGGAGCTGCGGGCTCAAGATTTTCCTGATGACAAGACCAAGGTCGGTTTTATATTAAGCCTCTTAAAGGGGAACGCTGCCAAATGGGTGACACCTGTACGGTTCATGAATTCACCACTGCTGAGTAGTCTTGCTGATTTTGTGGCGCACTTGAAGGGGCACCACCTCCCGCCAAGAATTGCCCTCTATGCTGGCAACCCACTGAGTTCCACCACCTCTTTTGCCAGAAAAAAGCCCTGGACGTGACCTTATAAACAACCTATTAGTTGCAGTTCAGAGTGCAATTGCAACAAGATGGAAATCACATAATCCTCCATCCATCTCAAACTGGTTTTCAAAAATCTGGGACCACTTTATACTTGAAAAAAAATAATGAAAAAATATTCCAAGGAGAAAATTTTTCCAACACAACAGGATTCTTGAAGAAATGGTTTCCTTTTTTCAAATTTATTACAGTCAATAATATACAACCTCCCACAACATCATACCAAACAATTCTAAGCATCTAATAGGTCAAACAACACAGTTTCAACCAAAACAAAGATATGAAACTCAAATCAGTTTCACAACAACATCAAGTATTATGTGAGGAATCAAACATAAGCTTGTACTTTTACAGTGCAATCCTATGGAGAGTAACTCCAGTCTAAGGCCATTGACTTCAATGGGCTTAGACTGGAGTAACTCTCCATAGGATTGCACTGTTAATTACCTCAAGTGGTATACTATAAAATATAATGGTAACATGTATTGTCGAAGGCTTTCACGGCCGGAGAACGATGGTTGTTGTGGGTTTTCCGGGCTGTATTGCCGTGGTCTTGGCATTGTAGTTCCTGACGTTTCGCCAGCAGCTGTGGCTGGCATCTTCAGAGGTGTAGCACCAAAAGACAGAGATCTCTCAGTGTCACAGTGTGGAAAAGATGTAGGTCATTTGTATCTACTCAGGAGGGGTGGGGTTGAACTGAGTCATCCTGTAAGGGTTTCCCAGGGTGTGGAATGCTAATGGCGGGAGGCTTCACTGTATCCTGAGGAGGTTCTTTTGCATATGGATTGGTACTTGATGTGCTAATCTTCTCTGCAGGGCTATTGTCGGGGATAGAATGTTTTGTTAGCCTGGTGTTTTTCAGAACTGGAAACCATGCTCTGTTCATTCTTAAGGTTTCTTCTTTCCTGTTGAAGTTTTGCTTATGCTTGTGAATTTCAATGGCTTCCCTGTGCAGTCTGACAAAGTAGTTGGAAGTGTTGTCCAGTATTTTGGTGTCCTGGAATAAGATACTGTGCCCTGTTTGAGTTAGGCTATGTTCAGCCACTGCTGATTTTTCAGGTTGTCCAAGTCTGCAGTGTCTTTCATGTTCTTTTATTCTTGTTTGGATGCTACGCTTTGTGGTCCCGATGTAAACTTGTCCACAGCTGCAGGGTATACGGTATACTCCTGCAGAGGTGAGGGGGTCTCTACTGTCTTTTGCTGATCGTAGCATCTGTTGTATTTTTCGGGTGGGTCTGAATACTGCTTGAAGGTTATGCTTTTTCATAAGCTTTCCCATCTGATCAGTAATTCCTTTGATATATGGCAAAAACACCTTTCCTGTAGGAGACTGTTTTTCCTTGGTTGTTTGATTCATCCTGGGTTTGATTGCTCTTCGGATTTCATTTCTGGAGTGGCCATTTGCCTGAAGTGCGTGGTTTAGATGATTAATTTCCTCATTGAGAAAGTGCGGCTCACATATCCGTCTTGCACGATCCACTAATGTTTTCATTATGCCTCTTTTCTGTTGGGGGTGGTGATTGGAGTTTTTGTGTAAGTACCGATCAGTGTGAGTTGGTTTCCTGTAGACCTTGTGACCTAACTGAAAGTTTGCTTTGCGGATGACCAGGGTATCCAGGAATGGGAGTTTTCCCTCGATTTCTTTCTCCATTGTAAATTGTATGTTCAGGTGGATGTTGTTGAGATGATTCAAAAACCCCATCAATTCTTCCTCCCCATGGCTCCAAATGATAAATGTATCATCCACAAACCGGAACCATACACTAGGTTTGTGGGGTGCTGATTCTAGAGCTGTTTTTTCAAAATGTTCCATGTAGAAGTTTGCTATAACTGGGCTGAGTGGGCTCCCCATGGCCACCCCATCCATCTGTTCATAGAATTCGTTGTCCCATTGGAAGTAACTGGTTGTCAGACAATGGTGGAATAAGGCTGTTACATCCTCTGGGAAAATCTGATTAATAAGTGCAATAGTGTCTTTTACTGGAACCTTGGTAAACAGGGATACAACATCAAAACTGACAAGTATGTCTTGTGGATTGAGTTTCAGAGAACTGATTTTGTTGATGAAATCTGCTGAATCTTTGATGTAAGATGAGGTTTTCCCGATGTGGTCCTGCAGGAGATCTGCCAGATGTCTAGCTAATTCATATGTCGGTGAACCAATGGCACTCACAATGGGTCGGAGTGGGACTGAATCCTTATGTATTTTGGGGAGTCCATATAGTCTAGGTGGCTGTGCTTCAGTCTTGCATAGTATTCTGTGCGTGTCGGAATGTAGTGAGGAATTCTTGATCAGTGCATTTGTTAGCCTGGTGATTTTGCAAGTGGGATCTCGTTTTAGTTTTTTGTAGGTGGAGGGGTCCAGGAGTTCCTTAATCTTCTTTTTGTATTCCTCTGTTTTCATGATCACTGTAGCATTGCCTTTATCAGCTGGTAGAATGATGATGTCTGGATCTGCATTGAGGGTCTTGATGGCATTTCTCTCCTTGCGTGTTATATTGCTGGAGAGAAGCTTTGCCTTTCGTAGAAGCCTGTCTGTCTCTTCTCTTATTTCCTCAGCTTCCTCTTCAGGTAGATGACGAATGGCAGCTTCTACATTTGCAATGATGTCTTCCACAGGAATTCTGGTGGGGGTGACTGCAAAGTTTCCTCCTTTTGCCAAGATGGAGGTTTCTTCTGTTGAGAGTTGACGGTCTGTCAGATTGATGACAATGCGTGCATTGTCGAGCACTGGGCTTGTCTGTCTTTTTTCCTGTAGTTTGTTAAACTTCTGCTTCTGTCTGGATGTGTGGTTGGTAAAAACTTGTTCCATCTTCCTGTAGGTGAGATTATCGACCTTGTCCCAATCCTGACTTCTCATTTTATGGCTGGTGTTGATATGCAAGCAAAATAGCTCCTTGTCTGTGGCAGCAAGTTCCCTGCGAGTAGTGTGGATTCTCTCACGTAAGAGGGCCTGTTCTAGGCGGTCATAAATGCGGTTCGCCTGTGTGGTTTTGAAGATTCTTTTAGTTGTGAGAAAAGATGGAATGGTTCTTGTGTCCCTGCAGCGTAGGAGAAAGGTTAAAGAACAGAGTAGATGTGCTTTCTTGTTCCGAAGTGTTTCCAATCTCCGGGTCTGTTGGAACGTTTCCTCCTCCTTCGATGTATTGTCAAAAGCTTTCACGGCCGGAGAACGATGGTTGTTGTGGGTTTTCCGGGCTGTATTGCCGTGGTCTTGGCATTGTAGTTCCTGACGTTTCGCCAGCAGCTGTGGCTGGCATCTTCAGAGGTGTAGCACCAAAAGACAGAGATCTCTCAGTGTCACAGTGTGGAAAAGATGTAGGTCATTTGTATCTACTCAGGAGGGGTGGGGTTGAGCTGAGTCATCCTGTAAGGGTTTCCCAGGGTGTGGAATGCTAATGGCGGGAGGCTTCACTGTATCCTGTAGAGGTTCTTTTGCATATGGATTATTACTTGATGTGCTAATCTTCTCTGCAGGGCTATTGTCGGGGATAGAATGTTTGTTAGCCTGGTGTTTTTCAGAACTGGAAACCATGCTCTGTTCATTCTTAAGGTTTCTTCTTTCCTGTTGAAGTTTTGCTTATGCTTGTGAATTTCAATGGCTTCCCTGTGCAGTATTTTGGTGTCCTGGAATAAGATGCTACGATCAGCAAAAGACAGTAGAGACCCCCTCACCTCTGCAGGAGTATACCGTATACCCTGCAGCTGTGGACAAGTTTACATCGGGACCACAAAGCGTAGCATCCAGACAAGAATAAAAGAACATGAAAGACACTGCAGACTTGGACAATCTGAAACCTGAAAAATCAGCAGTGGCTGAACATAGCCATTGAAATTCACAAGCATAAGCAAAACTTCAACAGGAAAGAAGAAACCTTAAGAATGAACAGAGCATGGTTTCCAGTTCTGAAAAACACCAGGCTAACAAAACATTCTATCCCCGACAATAGCCCTGCAGAGAAGATTAGCACATCAAGTACCAATCCATATGCAAAAGAACCTCCTCAGGATACAGTGAAGCCTCCCGCCATTAGCATTCCACACCCTGGGAAACTCTTACAGGATGACTCAGCTCAACCCCACCCCTCCTGAGTAGATACAAATGACCTACATCTTTTCCACACTGTGACACTGAGAGATCTCTGTCTTTTCGTGCTACACCTCTGAAGATGCCAGCCACAGCTGCTGGCGAAACGTCAGGAACTACAATGCCAAGACCACGGCAATACAGCCCGGAAAACCCACAACAACCATAATGGTAACAATAAGAACAAATCTGTTGTAAATAGTTAATTTATTATTAGAGTAATTTAGCTATGTTAGAAAGTGGAAATGAAAAAATATAAAAATGTAACAATATGCTTGTATTCTGCATTTTGAAAATGAATTTTTATTAAAAAAACAAAGTGTAGATTATGTCATAGTTGTGTATTTATTTTACCCTGTTTTAACAGGGATCAGTTCCCACTAAGGGTGTGTGATGCAGTGTATCCAGTCGAAAAATACACTCGAAGAATATCTTATTGGTATTTTTTTTGGTATATTCAGGAATCCCAATCAAATCTGGGATTCTCGGATAAACCAGTATTGGCATTCATGGCTAACTCCAAAAACATCTGGAATAACTGGGGTCGTCATTTCAAAGGTTGCAGCAGCCACCCCCCTCATTTTTAGATGTTTCCCAGGCAAAAGAAGGGATGGGGGGAAGGGAGGTGACTCTAACATGCAAATGGCATTGTATGTTAGGGGGAGCTCAACTGTCCGTCCAATCATGATGATTCTTGCATGGTCTATGAGATAATTGTCGTGGTTGGACAGACAACATGTGTTCCTATTTACCTCTGAGAATCACCTCTCTTCTCTCCCTCCCCCTCCCTCATTTTTCCCAAAAAAACTCCAAAAGTGAGGAGAAGGGAGCTACAGCTTCAGGGAGAGATTTTTTTGGATTGTGTTCCTTTTGCTGGGATTTTCTGGTTGTATTGAGCTTGGTTAGTGCTTTTTGGGAAGCTCTGGGTCAGTGGCTTCTCTTGTGTGTTTGGCTAAAGATTCTCTGCCCTGGAGAAAGCATTGGATTTTTTCCTCCACAGGAAACAATGGAGAGTAATTGGGGGCATCTAGTTCAAGGGCCCATACAATTGAACCACTGACCCAATCTACTTGAAACTTGGGGTCTTTATAGGACAGGCAGCCCTCATTCCACTGCATTTTTGATGGTGTTTGCTCAAAAACAGCCCCTCCAGCCCCCCCCCCCGAAAGATTCTTCCATAAGGAATAATTGACCTGGTTAATTTTGCAATCCTCTTGCCCAAAAAACCCCCTGGATCCAAATACCAAACTGATATTTAAGGATCCAAGTATTAGGGACACAGATATTTATGGGTTTCCCAATGTCTATCTGAAAAATACCACTTTTAATGCACATCTCTAGTTTCTATTCACCACCAGCTGTTTTTGGTATAGGAGTCTGACAGAACCCTGCGATTCAATAGGACTCAAGTGCCACCTAGAGCATCTGGGTTCATGGACCCTGGGGCTTACATGAGAATCATACTTTATCCTCCGTTTCACATTCGGGCTACCTGGCCAACTTAATCTTTTTTTGACAAAGGGCAACTGGTTTGGGCGAGATTCCCTTTTTGTCATGCAAGAGCAGAGCCATTAAAATGGTGCATCTATTGGCAGCAATAGTCTCTGATATCAGAGATGGATCTTTGCTTGGTACAGGTTAGATCCACTAATGAATCTCACTGAGGAGGCTGGCTTAAGTCAGACTCCATTGTCCATAAATATCTGGGAACTCGGGACTTTGCTTTGTCCCCACTTTGGAACAGCCTAACATCTGAAGAACCCAAGACCAGTGGGTCAGGGGTAAAGCACTCCTCCATTGTCTTGGTACTGCAAGGAATTCTGTACATGCTCCGGGGAACTTGCTACAACCCAGGTAAAGTGTGCTTAGCTGAGTTAGCTCAACATTGTGGTTTTATTTGAGAGACTGTGTGCTGTTTAATAATGTGCTTTTCCCTAGGTTTTGTATTTTGTTTTCTCATCTACCCCTTTTGAATCCACCCACCATTTCCCCTTTTTTCTGTAATAAAACCTTCTTTTGATAAAGACATTTTTGGCTTCCTTAGTACAATATATTTCTCTGGGATATTTATCTGGATCTCTTCCCTCTGTGCTAGACCTCCTTGGTCCTGCATTGTTTGCTATAAGGTATTCTTTAGGGTTTCTACCCTGTTACTTTGTTATTGTGCTAGGACTGAGCTGGAAGGGCACCTTTTCAGTGAGTCAGTCTAGATGTTTAGAAGAAGTACCTGAGTGGTAGTAACCAATCCCCAGAGTACCTTCCAGGGAAACCTTCATCTAAGGGAGCTCCCAGCAAAGAAAGTTACCGCTTCCCCTTTCCTAACCATAACAAGGAGTCACACTGGGAAAGGTTGAGGGGCTATCTAATATTTGCACAGGTATGGTCTCATGGGGGGAGAACTGGGCTCCTTAGGCTGTAGATTCCCACATATCAGTGCTAGCATTGGGGTCAGGGTGGAGCATAAGGGCTGCTGGAATGAATAGGAGCAGGTGATGACAGTGAACCCTTTCTACAGCATGGGAATGATGCATATGGGCTTGCTAACCCAAATGATTGGTATGTAGCACAGCAAATTAATAAGAGTGGCCCATTCTCTGTGTTTAATGGCAAAAAAGCTTAGTGGAGCTAGGACTCCCTTCCAAGAGTGTCCTGTGACAGTTCTATGCCTGTGTATTTTTACTATGCTATCCTTTCTTTGAAGTTGTCCCTGACATGGTCTGTATGGCTGGTGTCAATGTCAAGCTGCTGGGGGGTTCCTATGCTGTACAGCTCTTCCTCTATGCCCAGTTGTGTGTACAGTTAAATGACCACACTCAAGTATGTGAGGTATCAGACCTGCCTCTTTGCTGCTGGTTTGCTAGTTGCTGGCCAAAAGTTTGCCTTCTTGCCAACATTCCCCTTGGTCTACCAATACTACCAATTAAAAAAAAACTGGCTGAAAACTCAACAGTGTATGGGGGGTACACAGGCACAAGGGAAAGAAACAGTGCTGGATGTGGAAACACACACCTTTCTATGGTTGTTGTGGGTTTTCCGGGCTGTATTGCCGTGGTCTTGGCATTGTAGTTCCTGACGTTTCGCCAGCAGCTGTGGCTGACATCTTCAGAGGTGTAGCACCAAAAGACAGAGATCTCTCAGTGTCACAGTGTGGAAAAGATGTTGGCAGGTCATTTATATCTACTCAGGAGGGGTGGGGTTGGGGTGGGGTGACCTGCCAACATCTTTTCCACACTGTGACACTGAGAGATCTCTGTCTTTTGGTGCTACACCTCTGAAGATGCCAGCCACAGCTGCTGGCGAAACGTCAGGAACTACAATGCCAAGACCACGGCAATACAGCCCGGAAAACCCACAACAACCATCTTTCTCCGGCCGTGAAAGCCTTCGACAATACACACACCTTTCTATCCAGTTTTTACATGCTTGTTTTGAGTATGGTATTTTGGGGAAGGTTATACTAGAACAGGTTTGAGAAAAGATACAGCAAAGCTTGGCAAAACCTGGAAAGTAGACAACTGCACAATGATGTTGTGTAAAAGTGCCCCCAAAAGCCATTGTAGTTTGGAAGGGAACACAGAGCAAAACCTCAGTGAGAAAGCAAGCCCTGTTTTGCCCACCAAGTTTTTTTCTTTTACGTCCTAGTTTACTTAAAAGTTGTTTCCTATATTGTCTGAAATACCAAACTCAATGTCTCACTGACTCACCCTAGATTATTTATTATCTTTAAGAAAGTGTTGTGAAAGGGAAGAAGCAAGCTGTCATGTTTTAGTTCTAGTTATAATTATTCCTTCTTTTAACCACAGAGCTATAAATATGCAAAGGGTAAACACACATAACTCCTGAAGTCCTTGCTTAAAGAGTAAACAGAACTAGAGGCATACTCAGTGTTTGGGCTGCTAAAAGTCTTCATTTTGTTTGGAAAGCAAATAAATTTGAACATTTTAAAATTAGAATACATCACATTTTAAAAACAAAGTTTTTTGAAATTTGAGAAGCTCTGCAAATGGAATAATTAAGATTTACCTAAACCCTATTTAATAGCAACCCAATAACCTCAAGATCAGACTGTGCTCAACATAAAACTTCAATTAGTACAAAATGTGATTGCCCATTTACTGACAGGAGCTAGTAAGTTCTGCCATATTACTGAGATACTGAAACATCTATATTGACTGCAGATTGGTTTCTGAGTTGAAATCAGTGAGCTGGCTTTAACGTTAAAGCTTTTAACAGCCTGGGACCCTCACACTTGCTGGACTGTGTCTCCCTGAATAAGCCCTCAAGAGTCCTACATTGGTCACAATGGGGGCTGCTTACAGTATCAATGCCAAGGAAGATTAGGTTGGTTTCACATGTTCAGTGGTAGCTCCAGTGCTTTGGAACGGGCAGCCTAGAAACATGCAGGAAGTGCTATAGGAATTTTCAGGGAAAAAAGCAGAGCAGAACTATTTAAAAAGGCCACACACACTCTCTCTCTCTCTCTCTCTCTCTCTCTCTCTCTCTCTCTCTCTCTCTCTCTCTCTCTCTCTGACAAAGAGAACTGCCATAGCAATATTTTAAATAAGTTGTGTAAAAGTACTGGTATTTGATCAGCATTCCTGTATTAACATTGAAAAAAACTGTACAAAATGCGGGTAGTTTATGTTTGCCCTTTTCAGAAATCTGCCTGCTAAAGTATGTTTCCATTTATTCATAGATAGATTTAAAATTCTTCCCATGATGAACTTTATCATTCAACTCTGGTTTTGGAGCTAGCATGACAATTTTTTTACTGCTGAGTCACTACTTGCTTATCTTCTGGGAATGTCTGGTTTTCCCTGACCATTCAAATAAGATTTGGAGCTAAAGGAAATAGAGAAATTTTAGCATAAAATATTTTAATGCTAGCACAAAAATGTTTTTAAATAAATGAACAAATTTGCAGCATTTTCTGTTAAGTCTTAGAACTGAGCACAAACATGAACAAAATGCATGCTGGCAGTACAGACAAATCACATGATTATGGTCGCATTCAGATATCACAACGAAGTATGGTTTAACTGGACCTTAGTTATGCAGCATTAATGTATACATTCTAACAAAAATCAGTCTGTTTGGCACCAAATGAGGACTCCAAACGGTGGTTGGATGTGATATCTGAATTACAGAATCACGGAATTGGAAGGGGCCATACAGACCTTCTAGTCCAACCCGCTGCCCAATGCAGGATGAGCCTAAAGCATCTCTGACAAATATCCATCCAGCCTCTCTGGATGAATTCACAAGCCACAGGTTGCTGAGTAACCCCATCCCTTGCATTTGCCACACACCACAGCTATATAGGGATGATATTCTCCCTGCTGAAAAGCAAGAGAGTTAAGAAGCAGACAAATCAGGATTTGTTACTTAACATCTCACAGATAAACTAGTTTGCTGCACAAACTACAGCTTTAAACAAACCAAGCTTTATTATGATGTCTGAATGTAGCCTGTGTTTACAGTGTATCAGGCAGTAACAAAAACATGAGAGAACCCAAGTTCACGTTCAGAATTAAAGAGTCAGGCTTGGATCCTGAAGCCAAAGATTTGTTCTATCAGTGTAGAGTGGCACATCTAATGGAATGGTTTTTACATCTGCAGGAGAGGGGAGGGAGATTCCCTTCACCATACCCCGTCTATATACTATATGGTTATTTCTTGTTTCATCTAACCTGCTTTCAGGTTCTGTTAGCAAACCATGTGGGAATGAAAAGGCTAAACTGCCCCCCAGTTCCATCATTCTTGGTCTGTATCAGGGCCCTACACGGCTGAAACGAATTTTTGAAATTTTCTAAACAAATCTAATCGCAGATCTTTCCTTTCCTCTTTTTGATACTCAGTTGCACAATTCTTTTGCCTTCTGATGTGTTTGAGAAGCATGAGCGTCAGAAGCATGGAGGGGAGAGGGAAAAATATTTTATTTGTATTGTCGAAGGCTTTCACGGCCGGAGAACGATGGTTGTTGTGGGTTTTCCGGGCTGTATTGCCGTGGTCTTGGCATTGTAGTTCCTGACGTTTCGCCAGCAGCTGTGGCTGGCATCTTCAGAGGTGTAGCACCAAAAGACAGAGATCTCTCAGTGTCACAGTGTGGAAAAGATGTTGGCAGGTCATTTGTCAGACTGCACAGGGAAGCCATTGAAATTCACAAGCATAAGCAAAACTTCAACAGGAAAGAAGAAACCTTAAGAATGAGCAGAGCGTGGTTTCCAGTTCTGAAAAACACCAGGCTAACAAAACATTCTATCCCTGACAATAGCCCTGCAGAGAAGATTAGCACATCAAGCACCAATCCATATGCAAAAGAACCTCCTCAGGATACAGTGAAGCCTCCCTCCATTAGCATTCCACACCCTGGGAAACTCTTACAGGATTACTCAGCTCAACCCCACCCCTCCTGAGTAGATATAAATGACCTGCCAACATCTTTTCCACACTGTGACACTGAGAGATCTCTGTCTTTTGGTGCTACACCTCTGAAGATGCCAGCCACAGCTGCTGGCGAAACATCAGGAACTACAATGCCAAGACCACGGCAATACAGCCCAGAAAACCCACAACAACCAATATTTTATTTATTGTACATTTGTTCAAAACTACGACAATTTAATTTTTCTCCCCACAGATAAAATGATACAGGAACCACTTAATTTTTCATCTATGAGAGAAGGAAGAGCTACTCTTTTCACACTTAACTATAGCTTCTGGAGGCAATTTTTCATTAAAAGATAAACTTCTGGGGAAAGAATTATGCAACTAATACTTTGAATATACTATAAATATCGTGAATATACTATGAAGAAATTATTTTTCTATCTAGATCTCCGTTTGCATAAAAATTTCATCCTACAGCAGCAGTTACAAGGTTTTGAGCATCAGCCACTCTATTCCAGAGCATGCCCTATACATATTTAAGTGTGGGTGTTAGGGGTATATTTTGCAAACCATTTAACATAGCATATGAAGTGAGCAGAAACATCTCTGGAATGATAGTATCCTAGGAGCGAGCAAAGCTTGATATCCACAAGAATGACAAGGACAAATCAGCTACGTGAGGACATCATTACTTCTTGGCCCTAGAAGGTTTAACTTTCCAACAGAAAACAATGTCTCTCTAACACATATGGAGTGCTGTTTATTCTATTAACTCTCCATAGAAATTTATTATCTCCTAGATATTAACTGAAGAGTAAAGTTTTTAAAATGCTTTGCTAAAGAAGATCACTACTGGCAAACAAATGTGTTTTCCCACTCTTTCTGCTTTCACAGCTGCATGTAAAATAAATGGTAAACACTAAACAGGTCATATTTCAGTAACTGATCAATTAAACTGCTTTTGCAGTTTTTAATTTTTTCAAGAAAACTCTGCCTTATAAGCATGGCTTGCGTTATCTGCAGTCTAAGTGATAAAAGATGTCAGTTTGGATAAAAGAAGATGTATGACAAAGGCAAGTCAGTCTTGTTGGCAAACCTGCAAATAACATTGGGAAAGACATGGGAATTTGTTATGAGATGAGCATGAGCAAGATGAGAAGCATGCCTCCAAACATCTAATTTAACCATTGGCTAAGCTTTGCTGTGATCAACCATTTGAATATGGAAAATATTACACAGTGTTATATGCTGGCACTGCAGAAGCCACTGATGTCTAAAGAAGGAAAGTCTTAAATATTTTCAGCCATGACTACGGCAGTAACCTTGACAATTTATACACAAATTGTAAGGCAGTCTTCAATTTTCCTCCCTTCCATGCCAAGTAACGCTCCCCCATCCTTCATAATGCTCACTCTCTCTTTCCATATTTTATTTCCTTTTAAAAATCCTTTCCCTCACCATCCATGCTGTTTCAACACTAAAAATAAGCCCTCTTTATTGTTTTATCTTTACTTCCTTCCAGCCTTTCCCATCTCTTTCTGTTAAGCCACAGGCCTTCTAAACTTTCATATGCTCTGTAGAGTCTGCTGCTGGTAAATCCTTCCTGACCTGTCATTCCTACTTCCTTTGACCAACTCTGCTTTCATCATTTTTTTTCTGTTTCAACCTCCCTTAACTACTACACACTGTTCTCCTGTCTACATTATTTAACGTTCAATATACAACACAACACCAGTCAGTGATGCTGTCATTGGCAAAAATTTCAAAATACTCTGAAGCAGGCCCTAAAACCAGAACCAATTATGCAGTATCCTGAAGAAAAACAGTGTTTGACTTACTTGTAACTGTTGTTCATCTAGGTCTTCCATGCAGGCACACATGGGACTGCACACGCACAGGCCTGCCGAATTCAGAGATTTCCAAAGCTCAAGAACACCAGGGGGTGCTCTTCCCTCCCGGCGCGCATGTGGCACCACTTTTCCCGCTGAAAATGGCCTTAAAGAGGTGGAGTGCCCCCAACATACCCTCAGTCCTTTTTCACCGCCCTACAGCAAGGTAAGTACCAAGAGAGTTAGCGGGGAAGAAGGGAGGGCATGTGTGCCTGCACAGAAGACCTAGGTGAACAACAGTTACAAGTAAGTAAAACACTGTTTTTCATCTATGGTCTTCCTGTACAGTCCCACATGGGAAGATTACAAAGCTTAATACCTGGGTGGAGGTGTCGCAGACTTGTCACAGAAAAATTGAGTGCAGAACTGCTGTGCCCACCGCTGTTTCCTTTCTGTCTAGGATATCCAGCATGTAGTGCTTCACAAAGGTATCAACTGAGGCCCATGTCGCCACCTTGCAGATGTCGTGAAGAGGGGCACCTTTCAGAAGAGCCACTGATGACACCTGGGACCTAGTAGAGTGGGCATGCACCTCCAAGGGATAAGGCAAGTTAGCAGTATTGTAACATGTTAATATTGTTTGGACCACCTACAGGGATAAAGTCTGTGACGTCGCCTTCTTACCCTTCTTATTACCCGCAAAACACAAAAATAAGTTGGAGTCCACCCAAAAGGGCTTTACTCTGTCCAAATAAAAGAGAATTGCCCTCCGGACATCTAAAGAGTGAAGGGCTTTCTCTGCATCTGAAGTTTGTGTACAGAAAAAAACAGGTAAAGCTATTTCTTGAAAAAGGTGAAAACTAGACACCACCTTAGGTAAAAATTCAACCTTAGTTCTAAGGACTACCTTTTCATTGTGGATTTTCAAATAAGGGGGCTCACAGGATAATGCCGCTAATTGCCCCACCCTCCGGGCTGAGGTGACTGCCACCAGGAAAGCAACCTTCATGGACAAAAAACGTAGGGGACATGTAGCCAAAGGCTCAAAAGGCTTAGACATTAACTGGGCCAAAACTAAAGGCAAAGACCACTGTGAGACAATGGCCCTAACAAGGGGAAACAGATTATTTAAACCTTTCAGGAACAAATTAGCCGTACAATGGGGAAAAACTGACTTATGGTCTATAGGAGGGTGAAAAGCGGAAATAGCTGCCAAATACACTTTCACTGAACTGTTTGCTAACCCTTTCTGTTTTAGTTCCCATAAAAACTCAAGAATTTTGGGGAGAGAGGAAAGAAAAGGATCTGACCCCCTCTGCCGGCACCATAAAATAAACTTGTCCCGTTTAAGAGTATAGGACTGCTGGGTAGACAGTCGTCTAGCATTTTGTAGAACATGAGTCACAGCTGTGGAGAAGGAAAGTCCTGTCTGATCAGCCAAGCTGTCAGTCTGAGTTTCCCTATGTCGTGGTGAAGGACCCCCCTGCAGGACAAAAGGTCTGGAACCATCGGAAGGCTGTAGGACTGAGTCTGTAATCGCAGGAGGGTGTGGGTCCACAGTTGTCGCGGCCAAAACGGGGCTATCAAGATGACAGATGTTCTGTCCCTCTGAATTTTGCTGAGGACTCTGGTCAGAAGTGGGAACAGAGGAAATGCATAAAAGAGGTATCCCGACCATTCGTGTTGAAATGCATCACCACGAGACTTTAGACCTACTCCTACTCTGGAACAGTAATCATGAGTCTTGTGATTCTCTTCTGAGGCGAAGAGATCTATGTTTGGGAACCCCCACTCAGAGAAGATAGGGAGTAGATATTTGTCCTGAAGGGACCATTCGTGATTGTCCCCGTGAAGCCTGCTCAGATGGTCTGCCTTTGAATTTTCCATCCCGGGGATATGAACAGCCTGCAGCCATACCAAATGTTCTGTGGTCCACATCCAGAGTTTTACAGCCTCCTCGCACAGAGCTACAGACGCTGTGCACCCCTGTATGTTTATACAGAACATCACTGTCATATTGTCTATTAGGATCTGGACGGACTTGTTCCGTACATATAAGACTGCCCTTAATTCAAGCAAGTTAATATGCTCGTTACGCTCTGACTCGGTCCACACACCGTGGGCATATGACCCCTCACAATGGGCTCCCCAACCAAAAAGCGAGGCATCCGTAGTGACCAACAACTGAGGATGTCTGTAACCAAACTCTACCCCTTTGAAGAGATTAGAGTCATTCAACCACCAGTCTAAGGAGTTCATCACCTTCCTGGGGGCCGAGAGTCTCCTCCATTGAGAACCCCATTCAGGAGAGAAAACTGAATTGAACCATATTTGCAGTGGCCTCATAAACAGTCTAGCCAGGGGCACCACTGCTGTAGTAGAAGCCATACAACCCAGTAGCCTCTGAAAGAACCAAACAGATTGGAAACGACACTTTTTCAGTCTGTTAACGAGAGTTGTGATCTTAGAGGCTCTCTCTTTGGGTAAAAACTCCGTATTTCTGACCCTATCCAGGACGACCCCAATAAATTGAAGCGATCAATTTAGATTTTTTTAGGTTAACAAAGAGCCCCAATCAGAAGCAAAGTGACAGGGTAAGGGAAACTTGTCTATTAAACTCCTCTGTTGATGTTCCCAAGAGCAGCCAATCATCTAAGTATGGGAAAATACAGCAACCTTGGATTCTCAAATGTGCCACTACTACTGCTGTACATTTCATAAAAACTCTTGGGGCAGTAGCCACCCCAAAGGGTAAAACCCTATACTGGAAAACATGTTGGTCGGATGTAAAACGAAGGAATTTTTTTATGATCTGAGAAAATTGAAATATGAAAGTAAGCATCCTTCAGATCTAAAACTGCAAACCAGGAATGTGGAGGGTAACAAAGTTAAAACCACTTGCAAGGTGACCATTTTAAACTTGCGAACGCTAACAAGTTTATTCAGATTCCTGAGGTCTAGGATGGGTCGAAGACCTCCATCCTTTTTCTCAACCATAAATAAATTAGAGTAAAACCCCAACCAGGAGGATTTATCTGTCACTTCCTCAATAGCTCCCTTTTCTAAAAGGTCAGAGAGTTCTGACAAAACCCCAGCTTGTGGAGCTTCGGAAGTAAAGACAGGGAGTCATAAATAAGGCAACTTTGTAAACTCATTTTTATAACCACACTGAACTATAGACGTAACCCAAACATCGGAAGTAATACAACACCATTCCCTCCAGTATGCACTCAACCTGGTCCTGAATAATGGATCAGGACCCTGTAATTGTCAGAATTGCTTGTGCATCTGGGGCTGTTCCTTGGCTTGTTGTTGATGAGAGCCAGGCTTATTTCTTTGATTCTGCCTACATTTGGAAAACGATGGCTGTGGACTTTGGTAAGGCCTATGAGGCTGATAGGCATGCCCCTGGTATGGCTGGTATCTCTGTTGACGGCCCCTTTGAAAAGATCAGTAATTTCCTACTATCTTTATCTGATGGAACTGAAAGAGAACCTTGTTTAGGTTTTGCTTGCATTTCCTCAGTCACCAACGACGATGGAGGAGGGTGAGCTGACAGGAACGGGCAAAGATCATCTTTCGTACGATAGAGATTCTCTACCTTCCTGTTAGTAGCCAGGGAAGATGCAGGCTTCAAATTCAATCCATTCCAGAGGTCTACAAAGCCATCAATCAGGGGAAAGGCAACGGTGGGAGTTGAACCTGAGTAAATGTGTTGTAAGATTTTGTCAGTGAACTTCATCTCCGTAGACAACACCTCTATCTCCAGTGCCTTGGCCATGCATTGTTCATTATATGCCCTAACGTCATCAGTGGGCGATGCTTCTTCAGCAGGACCAATTTCCCTATCAGGAGACTCTGGACAGAGGGGAGGCACTGTACCGAGCGTGGGCACTCCTTGCAAGTTCCACGTCAGATGGGTGCAGTGTCCGCCTCGAGCCATCATATGAATAAGCCAGCATAGAAGGAGATCTAGACTGCCTCTTGTAGGGGCGATCAGAAAAAGAAGGGCTCTCTCTACGACAGTAGGAGAAAGCTGGATCATCACTGAAAAGCTTGTCTCTGGACCAGCTTCTGTATGACCAGGGGCTGCGCCATTGACTGGAATGGCCCCGGTGGCTCCCAGATGGCACAGGTGACCAAAATTCGCATGAAGTTGACCTAGGTCGCCCCGATGGAGTGGGAGGTTTCTCGACCAATATTACGTCCTCATCCTGGTTTGTTCTCTGAAGGGGGCTCCGAGATGAGGAATGGTCTCCTGACCTTCTATGCCTTTTCACTGGAGGATCGGAACCGATGGTATCTGTCGGAACCGAAGGGGAAACGGGCAGCATGCTCTCCAGCACAGCTTTATCGTGCTTCACTGAATGTTTCCGCTTCTTTTGTTTCTTCTCCAGGTTGGATCCCGCTGGGCTTGATGTCGGGAGAGGATCCGAAGGCTTTGGAACCAAGGAAGGAGTTTCCTGAGATGAAGTCAGTTGAGAAGTCGGAGTAGTCCTCAGAACTGAAGGTGTTCAACTCCGAGGTGAGGCCGGAGCTGCAGCTGAAGTTGAGGGTGGTCGACTCTGAGGAGTCTTCAGAACCAAAGGTCTCCGATCGGAGATAGCTGGTTCCGATGAACTTCGCGCCAAGGTGGCAATCAGCTCCATGGGTCTCGGTTTCAAGTGGCTCGGGGAGGGACGGGAACATGGAGTCTTCGAACCTGTCAATTCAGGGCCAGGTCGGGAAGCAGAACCGGACAAGGCAGCTGGTGGTGCCGTTGCCAGTAAGTCTGTGGCCGCCATAGCGCGCTTCCAAAGGGAGGCTTGTAGACGACCCGGCCATTCTGCTCTAGCCTTAGAAGTAAAGGCACAGCAGTGCTTGCACACTTGAGTGTTATGGG
Source organism: Eublepharis macularius (assembly GCF_028583425.1). Lineage (NCBI taxonomy): Eukaryota > Metazoa > Chordata > Lepidosauria > Squamata > Eublepharidae > Eublepharis > Eublepharis macularius. The sequence goes on along the minus strand of NC_072790.1, from coordinate 180,866,449 downwards.
TTTCCCCTAAACAATACAAGCAGCTCAAATGGCCATCTGACCTCGTCATTTTCCTATCACAGGTTTTGCATCGCTTGAAGAGAGCTGTTTCCGACAATGCGACGATGAGAAGAGCTGGAAAATCTCTACTATCAGCGGCGAAAGAGAAACTGAGGGTATGTCAGGGGCGCTCCGCCTCTTTAAGGCTGTTTTCGGCGGGAAAAGCGGCTGCGTATGTGCGCTGGGAGGCAAGAGCGTCCCCTGGTGTTCTTGAGCTTTGGAAATCTCCTAATTCGGCAGGCCTGCGCGTGCGCAGTCCCATGTGGGACTGCACAGGAAGACCGTAGATGAACTATACAATGTTTAAGCTCATGAGCACCATAAATATGGTAGTCTTTATTAAACATATTCTACAGAACTTCTCTAAAAGTTCATCCTCCTGACAAATCTCCTATAAAACACCTTGATCTTTATGTCTCTTTTTAAATAAAACTCTGATGATGGAAAATTAACAGAGTGGTATTAGAAGAGGTAGAATGGCAACTTCTAGGATGCATATACTGATTATATACATGGATGCATATACATGTCCTCATTTTACCCAACCTAAAATTCTCCATAAAAATAATAAAGTGGCCACCACCATCTCATTGTTACAGCAATAAATTCATGGTTTTTATATTTAAAAAGCAACACTCCAGAACACAGTGTGTAACTGGCACAAAAGAACAGTTAAGTAATATTCTGATTTCTTATCTTCTTATAGTGCAACCCTAAGCTAAGTTACCTTTAAGTGAATAAGTTTAGAAGGGAGTAACTCTGCTTAGAATTGCACTGTTACTCTTGAAAAAAAGGAGTAGTCTTTCATAAAGGTCATGGTCTAGTAATGTATTCCGAGTCTTCCTTCTATAACCCCAGTAGTTTCTCCCTGTAGGCAGCCATGGTCACACTTAATGAGGTACCAACTGTTCCCTGAAAAAAGTCTTTTTATTATACCGAATTCTGTTGTGTAATGACTACTGAGAAATTACACAACTTTATGGTTGTCAATGAAGAAATTGAAATTGTTTGAAATTTTCTATTCCTTGGCTCAATCATCAATCAAAAGGGAGGCCATGGTATGGTACGGGAGAAGAAATGTGGTATGGGAGGAGAGATTTACAGATACGATGAACAACAGAAAAGATAAATAAGTGGGTTCTAGAACAAACTAAGCTAAAATGACAAACCTGATGCTATCATACTTCAGTCACATCATGAGAAAACAAAACTTACTTTAAAAGAAAATAATGTTAGGAAAAGGCGAAAACAGTAGGAAAAGAGGAAGAACCAACACAAGATAGATTAACTCAATAAAGGAAGCCATGGTCTTCAGTCTGCAAGACCTGAGCAAGGACTTTAATGATAGCATGTTTTGGATATAATTCACAGGGTCTTGGTAAGTCGGAAGCAAGTTGACAGCACATAACACATGTACACAAATTCATTAAAACAGATCACATCAGAGTCATACTCTTTATCTTATTTATTAACTGTATCTAAACAAATACAGGAAATTAAATATAGGGCAGCACACAATATCACAGAACAAAAGCACACTTTGGAATATGAAATTACTGAAAACTAAAGGATATTCAGATTCATAATACTGAGAACTACATATTCACTACTTCCTAATGTCATGCCCCAGAGGTCGCCTGCCATTGACAGGCACCCCGGGAATACACACAGCACGTGTACTCCTAGAGGGCACAATGACATCACTTCCCACTATAATCTAACTGTAAATAAAGCACGTGTGCTAGAAACAAACCATCATATTTTACAAGTTACACAAATTAACTGCAGCACAGCAAAATGCTGTGAATCCATGTGCTACTGCATAGCATTATGAATTGTATTATAAATCCAATCTGTATTCAGTGGCCGCTCACACTGGTGAGCATACTGCACTCAAGTTCTCTCAAGAAGCCTGTCAAAAGTTATGAACAGCCTCATCCAGACAATTTTTAAGTGCTATAGAACTTTCAGAATGATTACAGGACTGTTCTCAGTTTCTTCTAGTGTTGGAACTGTCTAAAAAGCAAACATTATTTCGTAATGAAAGATCTTTATATTCCATTGATTCTACTTACCTGTGGACATAATGCAGCTGGTGTACAGAATCAATTGCTATCACCATTTCAGCCAAATAAAAGCGAGCCATCTCTTCAGGTAACCGGTCCTCAAATTTACTAAGCAAGGTAAGCAGGTCACCACCAACATAGTAATCCATAACCAGGTACTAGGAAAATATTTTTTTACAAATTTAATTTAAGCAGGGATGCAAATATACAACAGATACTACACACAAGACACACCATTACTGCTTCATTGATGTTATGGGTGCATTCTCTTTCATAGAAAGAAGGGATTATAGGTGCAATCGTGACACAGCAAGACTGTCAGACAGTTCTGCTGCAAAAAAAGAGTCTATTTCTGTTGCACTGAGACATTTTGTTCAATTGCCATCCTCCCACCCACCTCCACCAACTGAAAGGTAGGAACGTGGAATGTAAAATCACCTTCCAAGCCCAATGGCTTCAGAAAATCAAGGCTGGGACTAGGCAAGAAAGGTGCTTTGCTTACAAAGCAAACAGAAACCCACTTCTTGAGAAGTTTTACATAAACTCCCTTCTAATACTCTGGAATACTACCACAAACACACATAAGAAGAGCCCATCTGAAACAAACCAATGATCCATCAAGTTCAACATCTTGATTCATCTAGTTATTAAGATGCCATGTGTGGTTTAAAAGCAGGGAGCAGAGCCCATGGCCTCCCCTTGCTGTTCCCCAAACCAGGACCTGATATTCAGAGATATTGACGGAGCTACTGTCCAATAACTACATTTATTTGTCTGTTTATTTATTTTTAATTTGTCTAATTCCCATTTAAAATAAGCTATGTAAGTGGTCATCGTCACTACATCTTAAGGATCTGAGTTTCCCAATTTAATTGCATTTTGTATGAAGAAGTACTTTCTTTGGCCTGTCCTGAATCTACTGTCCATCTATTTCACCTACTGCATTCCAGTATTTGATGCATTTGGGTTTGGGGGGGACTACAAAACACATGAAAGTGCACACATCTATTTGACAGTATAAGTTAAGAAATTAATGAACTTTAAGTGATTCATTAAGCACTTACTAAATAGTTTTCATCCTGGAAGGCATAGTGCAATGTTGTAATCCACTGGTTATCGCCATTCACTAATACATCCCTCTCTTCTCGAAAACAAGCTGTCTGAAGGGTTAAAAAATAATATTTTAGGTACAATTTAATTCTATCAAACTATATTTATTTAAACAATTCAAAAGTTGGGGAAACAGCCAGATATGGAACAGATCAATAATCCTACACTAAAGCAAAGGTTGTACAGCTCCTTACCATAGGAGAAGGCAGATATTCTTTTGAACAACTGGTAGTTAAGTTACTTTTTAATTGATGAGAACCTTGTAAGAAGAAATGTATAACTTAACTTTACTATGATCTTAAGTTTATATTGGGCTGAATAATTTCTACTGTCTAAAATAGCAAGACACATATATTCTCCTCCCCAAACTTTGGAAACAATGATAAGATATAATATTGAAAATACTGAAGTATGCATTGGTTCAGACATAATGCTCCTAATTACTAAACTTTGGTATGTTCCCCTCTGATAAGCTTTATGTTAACCATGAGCAGAGACGGGCATAAACAGCAATACCAACAAAAAAAAGCCACGAACAGCCCAATCTGCTGTTAGCGAATAAGCTGTTCGTGAGGCCCCATTCTAAACGAACAGGTGGTCGTTGCAAGCCTCGTTCGTTGCTGTTTGTCAAGCCAGACAGTCTGGCACCTACAATCAATTCCCTTGGCAACTTAGGCAGGGATTGTCTGAACTCTGTCTGAACTCCTGCTGTTGCCCTGGAAACCCCACTCTATGCCCAATTTAGCTTGATAGGCAGGTCTTCCTTTCAAGTGTGGAGCCCCAAATTTGTTACAACAAGGGAGCAAAGACCAGGAGGGAGGGGGCTCCCAGCTCTGGCTTAGTTTGCAGACAGTGGAGAGAGAGAGTTGCTGTTGGCATTTTGATAGAGTGCATTGGAGCTTGAATTTTCTTTGTGTGTGGTGGGATAGGGATCTACCCCTTCAAGTTCCAGAGCTGCTGCCAGGCTCTGGGCCAAGCTATTATTTATTATTGTTACCTTTCCTGCTGCCCGCTCAGGTCAGGTTTCTGGGAGTGGTGCAGTAGGGATCTTGACCAAACTTTGATGATGGCTGGAGGAGAGCCTGCTGGCCCCCACGAACAGCCAACCATGAACATGTTCATGAACAGGGCCATGTTCGTGGTTGTTCTTGAGTCCCTGTTTGTGGATGACAACGAACATCATGTTCGTTGTTTTTTTTCTGTTCGTGCTCATCTCTAGTTATGGACAGTCAGCCATCAGATCAGGTGCCAACTCTTTCCATCTCTTACTTTAATCATAGGCAGTTAAGATGATTTTACATCATGGTTAAATCAGAAACCTGGTTAAACTTAACAATGGTTAACTCTGCTGCAGCATAGCTGCAAGACTGGTAAAGGGCCAGTGAGGGGAATTTGTGTTTCAAAGTTCTATTTTAAACTAGGAGCACAAATGTAATTGTCTTATACCAATGTTGTTAACGGATGTACAGCAGTGTACATGTGGGAATTCAATTGGATTTTTGAATTTAACTGTTTATAGTTGAATGGAGTCTAAACATCTACATTACTAATTCATCATGCTCTGGAAGGGCTGTCTTGGACCAAGTAAAATTTTATATGCGCACATAGTGTGTGTGTGTGTAGCAAATACACATACCTACACATTGCATGTGATGCAATTTAGTCATGATAGTTTATTGCAAAGCAGCTACAAATTATGTAAATGCATAACACTATTGCAGTGAGAAAGGTGGACTGTAAATAACATACATAAATTATTCAGAAATGGTCTGCAACACTTCTTGAATTACTATATTCTCATAACTAAAACCTCGATTTTATTTCTACAACGTAAAACCAATTGTGATATAAGGTGACTTGTGTCAGAGATGGTTTAAATTTTTTCCCCATTACTGAAAGTTATTAATACCTACTGAACTACTTTCTTTGGCTGAACCATTTTCCCCATCAATCCTGTTGGGTTTCTCAAAGTCCATTCAATATAAAGGGAAGTGGTAACTATATATTAATTTTCCATTGTTATTTGACCCCCGGACCATTAGAAAAGTGTAACCAAAGAGGGCAATGCTCAGTGGTAGAATCCATGCTTTACCAACAGATTCTTTCAGGATCATTCCCTGACATCACAAGAGAAAGGATCTCAAGCAGGAGAGCTTGGAAAGGCCCGTGCCTAAGCCAACAGACAGCTTCTGCCAGTCAGAACGGGCAATACTGGACTAGATGGACCAATTCTGAAAATGAAAATGTGGAGCTCCCGATATATACTGCATTTAGCATCAAACTTTTCTTATTATTAATCCACCGCTTCTTTTATTGAAATGAAATATTACAATAATATTGAATATATATTTCTTGATACAAGTCTTACCTCAGCTCTTTTCAGCATCTCCCATTTATTTAATATTTTCATGGCAAATACCTTATCGGCATTTTTCAACTTGACTACTGCAACCTGTAAAAGATAAAAAAAATAGATCCAGAGAATTTTAAATTTAATGCACTTGGTAGCACAAAATATGTATTTAAGGACATATATAAGGACATATGGAATGATTTTAATGGTATATTGGGATTTCCTAAAAGTTCATAAATCTGAATATCTGCTATTTTAGCTAGTTACAATGACCATACTGCAAAAAGTCCAAAGATACTTTCATCACCACTCAATTTGACCCTTTATACAGCAACATTAGTATTACCATTTGCTAAAATCCCTTTGTCATAGTGTAAATTGCACTGAATATACTCCATATGAAGAGTAACATGTCTCATTCTTTACCATTATCACATCTGTCTGATGCCTTCTTCACATCTGGGGAGCTCTACAGCATTTCTCTTATCCCTGTATGATCAAGGAAAGGGATATTTCATTTTTGTTCTCGGAAAGAAAGGATTTGGAGTTTTTCTATTTGAAATACTAATACTTGAAATACTAATACTTGAAATAAGTAGAGAAATAATACTGGGGAGTGGTGAATGCTATCACTATAGTGACCAAAAGAGTCCAACTAAAAGTTATTACTAATTTTAATTCTCTAAAAACATAATTAGTAAGTTAGCTATTTGAAGTTTTCAGAAATGCACGTTCTGGTTACCTTGCTAATAGTGCAATACTCCGCTTAGTCTCCCTTTAATTTTCAAACTGGAGCCCTGAAGACAACTCTCATGATCTAAGCTTCAAGTGCTATGGTCACAGCACAGGGCTCAGCAGCTATTTCACAGAACTGCTGCTGAGGGCAACCAGAAGTTCCCATCAGACTTACATAGTTTTATGATTTTCAAGTTAAAGCATTTATGCTTATGACATATCAAATAATTGAAACATTTTCATTGCTCAGACCAAGTGATGGGCAAACTTCCCTCCAGTCCAATGTGTTTGTGGTCCATGTTCACCAAGCTCATTTCTTAGGTGATCTGGGGTGTGTGCGTGTGTCTTTTTAAGAGTCTCTCTTGGATCATTATGTTGGCATATAAGCACTGATGGTGCCTAATGCAGATGCATTACTGCATTGTTCCTTGGAATATGTAATATATTATGATGCGTATGGGAATTTCTTCATGACATCACATCATTTCTCATTATTAGCTACATGTCCATTGGAGCAATCCTAAGCAGAGTTACTGCAGTCTAAACCCATTGAATTCACTGTAAGTCTCCTAAAAAGTAAACCACAGTGAGTTGTTTAAGACAATCTGAGGCTTGGTGAAGGAATTAAAACTTACCTCAGAATGCCTACAGCATATTACTGTCTTTGAAACTAACTGAAAGGTGCACCTCCCACCATGCATTTGCATTATCTTATTGCACCTCTGGTCCTATTTGGTATATCATGCATGTTCTCACTCAGTCTATTGTTATGTCGCTATGCTTTCTGATTGGCTGCGTGTTCACACTTTGCATTATAGCATGTGCTGTAATGCAAACAACTGCAAAAGTTATCACCATAGCTGTAGTGATTCAGTATGAAACAATAACCTCAGCTGAGTGATACAATCAACTGCATGACTAGTACATGTCCTGTTCCCTAAAACAATCAGCAAACAGGTAACAGAGTAGGGAGAGGGGAACCAGCAGTGGTAATTCTAACTGGTCTGGAGTAGTGCCATCTACGAAACTGAAACAAAACCCTGTGCTGCATCCCATGGTGCTGGTCAGACAGCATGCATGCATGGCAATGAGTTCATTATCTTCCATGAGCTCTAACAAGTGAACCAGCTGTTGGGTTTTGTTTGGTTTGTCTGAATCTCTGTTACCGTTATCTAACAAGGTAAAAAGGATGGAGTTCCTGACGATGCCTGAACCTAGTCAATTTTCTTCACCTATATCCAGCTATAATTCTGTACGAGCAGCCAGTTATACCAAAACTTCATATATATACTCATGATCCCTTTTGTTTTAATTGAAATGACTGTGGTGGAAATGAGAGGAACAGCATCTGTCTCTACTGTTCTGCTAAGGAGTCTGGAAACTATAGAAGCAACACCAGACACACAGCAATCAAGAACACATGAATTTCTTCATTGAGCAGACACTGAAAATATTTTTGCTAGTTTATGATCATATTTTTTTCACATAATTATGTCCTCACTTTAAGCTGCAAAGTCTCTCTTGGCTTGACTTTATCATGGTTGTTGTGGGTTTTCCGGGCTGTATTGCCGTGGTCTTGGCAAGACCACGGCAATACAGCCCGGAAAACCCACAACAACCATCGTTCTCCGGCCGTGAAAGCCTTCGACAATACATTGACTTTATCAGCTGCGGTGAGCACTGTGGAAGGCTGAATTGCACTCAGGGTCAGGGTGTGTGTGAGAGAAATTTGCCTGGGAGGGTAGTCCAATTTTTCGTTTGATTCCCTGGCATATTAATATGTGTTCATTAACTTAAGCACATATATTTATTAGTTAGAATATCTATCCCTTACATTTCACAATATGCTTAAAATCATACACTTCTCTGCCTATGGCTTAGGCATCATTCCACTTCGCTGCTATTTATCAGGTTGTCTGATAGGTCAGATGGTCTCCTTCCTTTGGTGTGCCAACCATCAGCTTTTGAAGCATTTGCTGCCTCTCCATGTAGCAAGATGTAAGTGAATGGCCAGATGACCTGTGTCTACCGATTCCAGCAAGTTTATTTGCTGGGATGAGTAATCAAATCCCCACCTGCATTAACGGGGCAAAGTGGCAGTCTTTGGAAAGTTAGAGCAGGCCACAAAAAGTATCCATCGAGCAATTACTTTTTCCCTGATGAAAGATCCTCCTCAAACCTCTGAGGTGCCCTGAATGGCTGAGCCAAATGGTTCTGATCCCAACTTGGTGGGATGTGGTTAGCAAGCTCTGATCCATTACTGCTAATATTATTGGTAACTTGGCCTGTGATGAGAAGGGAAGAACAAGCCACTCAGCAGTCATTGCTCATATGGGGCCTCCACATCACAATCCCAGAAATAGACAGGCCCAGCCATGTGCTCCTGTGTCTAGCCTTTGGTCTCTGTCCAGTCCTGGTAGGCGGGGAATGACCCATACCTCAAACCAAGAAAGGCAAAGAATGTTCTGCAGAGTGTAAGTTAACTTTAGCTAGCATTGTTTATCTGGTTTTTTCCTTCAGCCAATCCTGCTATGTATGTCTTTTCTTTACGTTGTTTCCCTAATTATCTTGGCTTCGTGCTCAAATTATACTTATAATAGATTAAAAGCCTTTTAGAAACCAAACAGTTTGATCCTTGGGAAAGAGGAACTGCCTTCTTTCAGCTGAAGTGATGTTGGTAACTGTATCGACAACCCACTGGGCTATAAAATCCTGCTGCCAAGTCAGTCATAGGAAAAACAGCAGCTATCTGGGATTTGATCCTGCATGAGAGGACAGACTTGGCATGTATCATGGAGATTTGGCTGGGGAGGGGGGTTAATCTCTCCCAACTGTGTCCCCCAGGGTACTCGGTGAGACATTAGCGTAGTTCTGGGGAGAGGGTGTCGCTGTAGTCTGTAAGGACTCTGTCCACTTAGCAAAGTGCCCCATTCAGGACACTTCCAATTTTGAGACTGTGTACCTAATGTTGGGATTAAGAGGCAGGATTGGGATTCCGTTGGTGTGTCGCCTATCCCGCTGCCCAACAGTCTCCCTGCCTGAGCTAACAGAAGTAGTCTCAAGGGTGGTGTTGAAGACCTCCTAGGCTGGTTGTTTCAGGGGACTTCAACATTCATACAAAGGCTGTCTTATCAGGAGCAGCTCAGAATTTCAAGGCCTCAGTTACAGCCATGTTCCTGTCTCAGGTAATAACTCATACATTGTACAGGTTACACTCTTGACCTGGTATTTTGTTCTGGGTGAGAGGAATGAGGGGTGAGGGTGGAGGAATTGGCAATGGTTCCTTCATCATGGACAAATTATTATCTGTTTGGGTAAAATCAAAAAGAGTCCAGTAGCACCTTTAAGACTAACCAATTTTATTATAGCATAAGCTTTCGAGAATCAAGTTCCCTTCATCAGATGCCTGATCAAAACTGGGCAGATACAGAAGAGGAGGGGGAAAGAGAGAGAAAAGGGAGGGGTCATAAATCACAAGAAGGCAGAATGCAATTAGCATAGAGGCAATCAAAACATTCCTTTGCTTGGAAATGTAAACATCTCCTTTTGGTGTGCAGTCAGTTTGTAGCAGTGAAGGTGTCCAATTCCTATGTAGTATAAGCCTTCGGTAACCACAGCTCTCCCTGCCAGTTGCATCTGACAAAGAGAACTGTGGTCCCCGAAAGCCCACACCAGGCGCCACTGGGCTCCCCCAGATCACGCCTCTGTAAAGAGAATCTGTTACCTGTGGTAATGTGATAACCATTCATAGTCTCTATTCAGTCCCCGCTTGACAGAGTCAAATTTGCATATGAATTCCAATTCAGCAGCCTCCCGTTGGATTTTGTTTTTGAAAGGTTTCTGTTGAACCACAGCGACCTTTAAGTCTTTGGTGGAATGTCCTGGTAGATTGAAGTGTTCTCCCACTGGTTTTTGGACGTTTCCATTTCTAATGTCAGATTTGTGTCCATTTATTCTTTTGCGTAGAGGTTGGCAGGTTTGTCCAATGTACAGAGCAGAAGGACATTGTTGGCACATGAGGGCATATATCAGATTGGAGGATGAGCAGCTGTAAGAGCCAGAGACAGTGTAGTTGATGCCATTGGGTCCTGTAATTGTATTCCCTGGGTAGATATAGGGGCAGAGCTGGCATCTGGGTCTGTTGCAGGGCCTGGTCCCTGTGCTGGTGACTCTGCTGGCCGATTCATGATTGTAAGTGAGAAGTCGTTTAAGATTGGGGGGCTGTCTGTAGGCAAGGAAAGGTCTTCCACCCAGGGCTTCTGAGAGAGAGGTATCATTTTCCAGGATGGGTTGTAGCTCACTGATGATACGTTGGATGGGTTTGAGCTGGGAGCTATAGGTGACAACCAGTGGTGTTCTGTTGTTAGTTCCTTTAGGTTTGTCCTGGAGCAGACTGTTTCTGGGTACTAGTCCGGCCCTGTTAATTTGTTTCTTCACTTCATTTGGTGGGTACTGTAGTCCCAAAAATGCTTGTTGTAAATCTCTTAAGTGTGAGTCTCGGTCGAGAGCATTGGAGCAGATACGGTTGTAACGTAAGGCTTGGCTGTAGACAATAGACCGAGTGGTATGTTTAGGGTGGAAGCTGGAGGCATGTAGATATGAGTATCGGTCTGTTGGTTTCCGGTATAAGGTGGTATTTATTCGTCCATTATGTAGTTGTACAGTGGTGTCCAGGAAGTGTACCTGTTGTGTAGAGTGGTCCAGGCTTAGGTTGATAGTAGGGTGAAAGTTATTGAAGTCCTGATGAAATCTCTCAAGGGCTTCCTTCCCATGGGTCCAAATGATGAATACCAAACTCTGCAGGGGTGGGGAAATCTGCCCCCAAACCAGATGGATCCAAACAGCTTTCTCATGTCTCTAGGGGATTTTCTTTTTGATATGGTAAGGATTCTTGACAATGCCTTGGTTGAACTGTGAAATAAGGAAATGATCTAGGCAATCAACATAATCACTCCTAGGTGCCCTCTCTTAGGTCCAAGAGCCCAGGGAAACTGCAGGTGATGAAAATACAAGGGAAACTCTGGACCAAGGACAACTGAATAACTACCACCCGGTCTCAAATGTAACATTCTTGAGCAAAGTGATTGAACAAGTATGGCTGGGCAACTTCAGGAATTACTGAACGATGCAGATTGTTTGGATCCATTCTCGTCTGGTTACAGGACTGAAACAGCCTTGGATGCCATGGTGGGTGACTTTCTTTGCTAGAAGATAGAGTACAACTGATGTGGGGATACGAGGGACTGCCTTACAGTGGCTTGTCTCTTTTCTCCACGGTCGGGAACAGAGGGAGGCACTTGGGGAGAAATTGTCATCCCGCCACCCCTTGGTGTGCGGTGTCCCTCAGGGGGCAATACTCTCCCCATTACTGTTTAATGTTTGTATGCGCCCCCTTGCCCAGATGGTGCAGAGTTTTGGACTTGGGTGTCATCAATATGCTGATGACACCCAACTATATCTAATGATGGATGGCCGGCCCGACTCTGCTGCAGATGTCTTGGAGCGTGTCTTTGAAGCTGTGACTGGATGGTTGAAGCAGAGTTGGTTGAAATTAAATCCCACAAAGACGGAGGTCCTGCATGTGGGTCTGGGGGCCATGGGCATGGGACTCCAGCTCCCCGCTCTTGACAGAACGCTACTTGTGCCAGTTTCGAGAGTTAGGAGCCTGGGGGTGATCCTGGATGCCTCCCTGACTATGGAGGCACAGGTCGCAGCGGTTGCCCGGTCTTCATTTTTCTATCTAAGACACGCCCGGCAGCTTGTCCCCTACCTATCAACCCATGACTTAACTGCAGTGATCCAAGCAATGGTCACCTCTAGATTAGACTACTGCAACTCACTCTACGCAGGGCTTCCCCTGGGCCTGATCTGGAGGCTACAGCTGTTCCAAAATGCAGCTGTGCAAGTAATTGCAAGGGTCCCAATTAGGGAACATATAACACCTATACTACGCCAGCTGCACTGGTTACCAATTGAGTACTGGGTCCAGTTCAAGGTTTTGGTGTTGACCTATAAAGCCCTATGCGGACTGGGCCCAGTATAACTGCAGGACCGCCTCTCCCCATATGTACCCCAGAGGATACTTCGTTCAACAAATAAACAACTGTTGGTGGTCCCTGACCCAAGGGAGGCCCGCCTGGCCTCGACCAGAGCCAGGGCCTTTTCGGTCCTGGCACCAACCTGGTGGAACTCTGTCTGAGGAAACCAGGGCCTGGCGGGATTTATTATCTTTCCGCCGGGCCTGTAAGACAGAGATGTTCCGCCAGGCATATGGTGGAGGCTAGGTTGGGCCCCCACTGGCCACACTAAAGATCTGTCCACCACCCTACATATGAGCCAGAGCTTGAAAAGCAGTATTTTATCATCACCATCTGAAGAGAAGCTGTATTGTATAAAGTTGTTTTAATGTTATTTGTATACTGTTTTATCTGTTTTTAACTGTATTTACATAATGTGAAATGTTGTACTCCGCCCTGAGCCCGCCTGGCGGGGACGGTGGACAAAAATCTAATATAATAAATAAATAAATAAACCCTGTTAACTTTCCTGGAGCTCTCAGCAGCTTCCAATAACATTGGAACATTGCATCTGACGAAGAGAACTGTGATTCTCAAAAGCTTATGCTACAATAAAATTGGTTAGTCTTAAAGGTGCTACTGAACTCTTCGCTATTTTCCAATAACATTGATCATGATATCCATGTGGATTGCCTTTCAGTGTTGGGACTGGGAAGCACCATTTGGGGTGGTTTTGGATCTACTTCAAAATCAGAATAAAGAGTATGGTGCTGAGGGACTGCTACTCAGCCCCTTGACCTCTGGTATATGGAAACCTACAAAGTTCCATCATGTCCCCTATGCAAAGGCAGTAAGGAGATTTTGGCTGGATTGTCACCAGTATGCATATGACAGTCAAGTCTACCTCACACTTCCAGCAGATCCCAGGGAGGCTGTGGGAACCATGAACAAGTATATGGAGTTTGGGGATGGATGAGGGATAACAAGCTGAAATTTAATCCCCCCAAAATAGAGGTGCGACTGATAGATGGAAGGTCTGACTCAGGAACTGAGATGTCTCTTGTTCTGGATGGGGTTACAGGTTTGTAACTTGTGGGTGCTACTAGATCCAGGCCTCCTGTTGGATAAAACAGTGGCAGCAGTGGCAAGGGGCACCTTTCCCCTCTTCTGATGTTGAACCAGTTGTGGCCATTCCGTTCCTGGGCAGGAAAGACCTTGCCACTGTGCCACATACCCTTGTAACATATCGATTAGATTACTGCAATGTGCTGTATGTGGGGCTGACCTGAACCACCATCTGTCTCACTCAGCAAGGATTTCCTTGCTTGAGCGTACATGAGTCACTTTTCCTTTGCATTTAATCAAACCACCATTTTAAATAATGTAAATCCCACCATACACATATACCGCTCCTCCTTTTGTAACTGACCTCTTAGCCACGTAACTACTCCAATTAAAGATTTTACCTAAAACCTGAATACTTTCCAAACCATGAAGCGAGGCCTGAAAAAGCAGTGTTCACTCCTTTAGAGAAGCTGCTTGTCAGTACGAAATTATTTATAGGGTTCTTATTGTAATACGCTCCCTCCAAAACATAAAGACTCCTTTTTAGAGTTTAATAATTTCTTTTATTAAAATAAACTCTAGTCTTTTTAATGAAGCAAGATATCAAAATATAAATGCTTATTAAAATATAATCTACACAGATGGAACAAATAAAGACAACAAGAATTAAGTTTCCTAACATTTCTTAATTAACTGTAAATCGACCAGTTTTACTCTAGCACACATTACAAAGATCTTCATGAGATTTCCTTCAGACAAAACTCTGATCTGCTATCTGGGTTAGCACTTTTTATATGTTATCATATGCAAAAATCTAAGCTTTTTTTCATGTGACAGCATAGATGAACTATGATTTGTTTAAAATTTAATTAATTATTCATATCTTCAATCATATGATATTCTAATTAGGCAAAAAGTGACACTATGTCTATCTGCAAGATAAGATATATGCATCAGTAAAAATGATAGGAAAAGTTAAGCAAGCAGATCATCAGTCCATTCTACAATTAGAGAACATTTATCTGATACTGTCCACTATTTTTAAATTAGCTGTCAAAGATGAAAGAGCAGCTGTATAGTTATACAATAAGTTAGAAAAAAGCTACAGTAAAGTTCATACAGAGTTCTGTAATGTTCACTAGAATACGTGTATCACTATAATGTGCTCTAATCAATATTTCTGTGACACTTTTTTAAACTATACCATCCAAAAAGAGATAAAACACAGTTGTAAACCATAGATATTTGCCACAATACAAAACATAAGATCTTAGAACGTCATCATGTGCACTCTATAACCCCTTTTTAAGTCAGATCTATTTCTGGCTATGGAAATCTTAAAAAGATCAGATCAGTGAGCTCTTGACATCCATGACAGTGATCCAGGTAACGGTCACTTCCAGATTAGACTACTGTAACTCGCTCTACGCAGGGCTTCCCTTGGGCTTGATCCGGAAACTGCAGCTGGTTCAGAATGCAGCTGCATGAGTGGTTGCCAGAGCTCCAATCATGGCATATATAACACCCATCCTCCATCAGCTGCACTGGTTACCAGTTGTGTACCGGGTCTGGTTCAAGGTTCTGGTTTTGTCCTACAAAGCCCTATACGGACTAGGCCCAGCATACCTTGAGGACTGCCTCTCCCCATATGTTCCCCGGAGGTCGCTTCAATCAGCTAATAAGCAGTTGCTGATGGTCCCGGGAGGTTCGTCTGGCTTCTACCAGAGCCAGAGCCTTTTTGGTCCTGGCTCCAACCTGGTGGAACTCTGTCTTTTTTAAAATTATTATTATTTATTTAAATTTTTTGAATAATACCAAACAACACATAAACACATAAACAACTAGTCAACATTCATCCAGATAACTTTGATAATAATACAGATAGGAACATACTATTCTTTCATTACAGGCTTATATAAACAAATTGAAGAAAACATTACAAATTGAGCAAGACATCAAAATACTCTTTAGGTTTGACAAGTTTTTTGATATATTCATCTGTTGTCAAGAATTCCAAAACCGGATTCCAAAGCTCTATGAATTGTGATTTGTAGTCTGGGCTCTCATACTGTTTAATGTAATCTGTTAGTTTTGCCATTGTAAACTGGTCCCAGACCCTTAACAACCAATTAGAAATGGTTGGGCTTTGTTTGCTCTTCCAAGCTGCAGCAATAACTAGTTTACCCACCGCCAATACTTGAGCTATTAAAGATTTCCTGACTTTAGGGATGGGAATATCGTACCAATCATTTAGTAAGATCACTTCAGGTCGGAGAAGTAAATGGCATGATGTCATTTTATTAATATATATAAGCACTTCTTGCCAGAACTGCTTAATGTGGACACAGTCCCACCAGCAGTGCAAATATGTCGCCCTACTCCCACAGCCTTTCCAGCACAGGGGAGAAATCGAATGTTTCATACGCTGTAGCTTGGATGGAGTTAAGTACCAACGCGTCATAAGTTTTATAGATTGCATCTTAATGTTCACTATGTTGGTGTTGAATATGAAGTTACCTCATAATTTTTGCCACTTTTCCTCTGTAACATCTATATTGCAATCTTTATTCCAGGCCTTTTGATACTGTAATATTTTATATTCAGAATTTGTTAACAGTATTCTATATAAAATAGAAATAAGACTTTTATATTGCTGTTGCCCTTTTTTTAATCAATGATTCAAAATTAGTTAGGGATTCATTCAAAGCCTTTTGGTAATCTTTACTTTCAAGTAAGTGCTTCATTTGCAAGTATTCCAACCAGGGTAACTTATCTTTTATTTTGTCTTCCAGATTGACTTTCCCCATCAATTGTTTATTATGAACTATATCAATAATCCGATTTAAACACCCTTTTCTCCAGGTCTTAAAAGCCTCTTTATTTTCTGCAGGTTGAAACCAGTTTTGGCCAGTGAATATTGCTACCAAAGAGTTTGAGTGTACTAGTTTTGACCTTATCTTATCCCAGACCTGTAAGATAGCTGTTAGGAAAGGATTGTTAATAAGGTTTACCCCCCTACCAGAAGATGAGTTCCAGAATACTTCTGAGCAACTTTTTGGGTACGTGTATATTTGCAGTATGTCTTTCCAATCTTTTTGAATATTTGGGTAAAGCATTAACAGCATATTATTTAAGTGAGTAGCTTCATATTTTTGTAAATCCGGCACAGCTAAACCACCCTTTCAGGCAGTTTAGTTAATATTAACTGGTTGATTCTTGATGTCTTGTTATTCCAAATAAAACTTGTCCACTTTTTTGCCAATATAATAGATGTTTAGATGGTATATGAATCGGTAAAGCTCTTAAATAGAACAGGAATTTAGGGAGTATAAATGATTTAACTATACTAACCCTTTCCAATAAAGTAAGACTTTTCTCATTCCATTGTTTGAATTGTTGAGATAAATATGTTCCAATCTCAGATGATTATTTTTCTTAATTTCATTCAAGTTCAAGGGGATTTGCACTCCTAGATACTTCCAAGTGGTTTAAATCCACCTATAAGGAAAGTGAGCCATAGTGGTATCTGAAGCTTTAATTGAATATATTTCACTTTTTGTTTGATTGACCTTTAGACCAGAGATGTGGCTGAATTTCTGGAGAATTGTTGTCAAGGTACCAAGTGATGTGAATGGGTGGGATAAATACAGGACCATGTCATCAGCAAAGAAACTTGTTTTATATTCTGAGTCACCTATTTGTATGCCTCTAACAAGTTGGTTCCTTCAGATTTCTTGAGCTAAAGGTACAATTGCTATCGCAAACAAGAGAGGTGAAAGTGGACACCCCTGTCGCATGCCACGTGTCATCAAAATGTCACTTGATCTTTAGCCATTAATTTTTAATTGATTGGCATAAATTGTATGTATTGCTCTTAAAAAATTTTCTCCAAAGCCCATTTTGCTTAGAAGTGTTTGCAGATAGAGAAGCTCCAGGCTGTCAAAGACCTTTTCTATATCAAGGGCCAGAATCAAGGGCCAGAATAATAACTTCCTTGTCAGCTTTCCCCCCCAAATTAATGACATTTAGGGTTTTATAAATGTTATCTAACATTTGCCTATTAGGCATAAAGCCTGTCTAATCTTTATGAATATAGGAGGTTATGAAGGTTTTCAGCCTGTTTGTTAGCACTGCAGTAAAGATTTTAGCATCTTGGTTTAAAAGTGCAATTGGTCTGTAGGAGGCTGGATTTGTAAGATCTTTATCTTGTTTAGGAAGGATGACAATATCCGAATTAGTCCAAGACGGGGGTAATTTGCCTTCATTTAGTATAAAATTGCAGGTTTTTGCTAAATGGGGTATTAAAAGATCTGAGAGTTTTTCGTAAAATTCAGCAGGTAGACCGTCTCTTCCTGGGGTTTTATTGGTTTTCAAATTTTTAATCACCTTTTGTATTTCCTGGTCAGTTATTGGCTTTTCCATTAACTCCCTGTGTGAATCAGCTATTGTAGCAACATCAATGCATGCTAAATATTGATCAATTTCATTTACTCTGGGGTTGTTTGTATTGTAAAGTTTCTAATAGAATTGTTCAAAAACTTCCAAGGATTTTCTGAGTGGTGGAATGAATGTTGCCTTTGGGATCTCTGATTAAGTTTACAACTTAGCTGCATTTCTCTGATTGATCTCCCAAGCCAATAGCTTGATGGATTTTGGGGATTTAGTCCAGTATTTTTGTTTAAGATATAATTTTTTTTGGTATTTTTGTAATTTCCAATGTTTCTAATTTTTTCCTTTCTGTTGTAAGTTGATAAAGTATTTTTTTACAGCCAGATTGCTTATGCTTTAGTTCTAAATCTTTAATTTTTTGTAGTAGCTCATTTCTCACGCTTTCTTTTCTTTTTTATAGGCAGAGCCTAGAGAAAGGAACCTCTAATCACTGCCTTCATCCCACACAAAATCTGGAGTGACCCCACAGTCTTCATTGTTTTGAAAATAATTTTGAAGGTTCACCCTAATGGTTTCTTGTATATTTTTATCTAATAAAAGATTTTTGTTTATAGTCCAGCCTGTGTTTATTTTTCCTGAATCTTTGAGATTAATTTCGTCTTCTATCCAGGAGTGATCTGACCAAATATGAGGGCCTATGGAAGTAGAAAATATTTTTTCAAGCAAATTTCTAGATACCAATAAGTAATCTATCCTTGTAAAGGAGTTATGTCTTGAGGAAAAGAAGGAATAATCCCTCTCCCCTGGGTGATAGTGTCTCCAAGCATCAACTAAATCAAATTGTTCTAAGATGCCTGCCAGTTCAGTGTTTAAGTTTGGCCTCTTACAATTCTTTATTTTTTGTTTTGGAGATGAATGGTCTAATTCAAAATTTATTATCATATTAAGATCTGCACCCACAATTACTTTGCCCTCCTGGAATGATTGTAGTTTGTCTAGAATCTCCTGTATGAATTGAGCCTGATTATAATTTGGGACATAGAGGATACTAAGGTAACAGTTTCTGAGTCCAATTTACCCCTTAAGAATATATACCTTCCCATAGAGACCCGTTCAACATCATTGCATGTAAATCTAGTATTTCTGGAGATCAATATAGCCACACCCTAAGATTTTGAAGATCCAGGAGCTTGAAATTGAAGTGGCCACCAAAATCTCACCAAAACAGGTGAGATGTGCATTTTCAAATGAGTTTCCTGAAGGAAAACAATGTCGGGATGATGTTTTAATATTGATGTCATTACTCTCTTGTTTTTTATTCTATTGTTCAACCCCCTACAAGTAATTACATTAAGTGCCATTACTTAGGTATATTTTTGATCTAGCTATATACCTTAATAACAATCGGTTGAAACTTACTACCCCAAAATGATTGGTATCCATCCGGTGCCACCTACTGCATCCTGTAATTTTGTTTTGTAAAGCTATCAACTTCATCATAACGTGTCGCCTCCAGTTGCTGAACAAATTATAATCAAATTGGACAAATGTAAACAGCATAACAAGTGGACAAAGCCAAACAAGCCCCCCCTAACTGTTTCTTTAACCCAACTTTCCCCCCTCCCCCCACCCTCCCCGTTTAACCCAAGAAGTATAATGATAGAAAAGAGAAGAGGAAAACAGAAACTAGAGAGTGAAGAAAAACTGCAACTGCACAACTGTTTCCACCTGAGTTACTGACTATAAGTCAGTAACATAGGGTTGGCAAAACCCTATGTCTGAGGAAGCACAATTGTATGGGGCCTTAGCCCCCTCCTCCACTATTAAATCACTGAATATATATCGCTTCAGCTTGATATGGTTAAGAGATCTTTAACATCTTCTGTTAGTTCAAACATTTTGCTTCATAGGAATCTTACTCCATTTCCCAAGAGTCATTTGCTTCATATTTCTTTCCTTGAGCACTTTGTCTTGTGAATCTAGGTTCCAGTTCACGTAAAAGTTGCTGATCACTGCCAATATACGCTGCTTGAAACACTTTTCCTTGAAGCCGAACGATTATCTTATTTGATGAGGTCCACTGATACCTTATATTTGCTTCTTGCAACTGCTTAGCAATGGGTTTGAGTTTCTTTCTCGCTTCAAAGGTCTCTCTGGATAAATCCTGGAAGATCAAAATCTGTTTATTTTGAAAAGAGAAGTGGCCTCTTTTCCTCGCCTCTTGCAATATTTTTGCTTTGGACCTATAGCTTAGGAATTTAACGATTATATCCTTTCCTGCGATTCTTAGAAGATTATTGGGCATTCCAACTCTGCATGCCTTTTCTATGGAAGGGAAAACACCATCTTCAAGTTTAATCTCATCAGCTAGCCATTGTGCTATAAATGTTGGTAGGTCAGTCGTTCCTTCATCAGATTCAGAAAAGCTGAGGATCTTTACATTATTTTCCCTCAGTCTGTCATCCCTCTCCAGCAATTTTGCTCTGGCCCAGCCTCTCTCAGTTTGCAATATTTGAACTGTGTTCTGTAGGGAAATTCCCATATCTAGAGCTTTATCTGCGGTTTGAGCTATTTGATCTACTGTTTCTTTAAGTTCAGCCATTTGGCTTTTCAGGATAGCTTCAATTCTAGAGGTAATCCTGTCTTCCAGGCAGTTTATTTTGAGTTCGATTTCTTTATCTAGTGCACTTAGCTCTTCATTGTGAATGATGCTATTCGTGGCCACCATTTTAAATGAAAGGCTTGTTCTCGCGCTTTGGGTGGCACAAGCTTCTTTATTTAAAACTGGAGGGTCTGCTGTGCAATTTTTGGCCACCGCTGTCTTTCCTTTCCCCCCCACCAGCTTTTCCCATCATTTATTTACCGGGTGCAGTGTTCAGAAGCATTGATTTCAGCCCAGGGAGGGTTTGAGGCTGCTGGAGCTCTGATTCAGGCGTCCGCCATTAGCACGTGCGACACCACACCCCCAGAACTCTCTGTCTGAAGAAACTAGGGCCTGGAGGGATTTGTTATCTTTCTGCCGGGCCTGCAAGACAGAAATGCTCTGCCAGGCATTTGGTGGGGACTAGGCTGTCTTCTCGCCGGCCATACCACTGAAGACCATCTGTCAGGGCTTGCCGCCGCTGCCGCTGGGCGTGGCACTGGGCGGTCTGCTCCTGACGTCACAGGGGGGCCAGGGATTCTGCAGGACCCTGCTCTGTGGAAGGAGGGGCGGTATACCTCACCCAGACTCCCTCTCAGTCCACTCGCTGGCCTGCTCAACCTGGCCTGCTTACCCTCTGCGTCCTCCTTCATCTCCTCCTTCCAGAACTCTCCTCCAAACCTCCACCCTTGCATCTTACTGCTCTCACTCCACATCATCACTCCTCACTCACACCAACCACCACAGGGCTCTTCCCAGCCAGCTTTTATAGGGCTTCCTTCTACTGCCCCACCCCTCTTCCAGCCTGGCCTTGGGCTGCACCAAGCAGTTGCAGCTGGGGTAGCTGATCTGGCCCCACTGACCAGCACCAGCTGTGCCTTGTTCTCTGGCTGCCCAGCCTCCCTGCCTTGGCTGATTGCTGAAGGCATGTCCAGCTGCAGTCCCCTGGCTAGCAGCCCAGCCTCCCTGGCAGAGCTGATGGCTGAAGGTGGGTCCAGCTGCGGCTCCTTGGCTGGTTGCCCAGGGCTTCCTGCAGAGTGCCTCCAATAGCCCCACCTGGAGTGGCTTGGCTTTTGGCAACTCCTGGGCCAGGCTACTATTTTCTAGCTGGGGCATGGCTTTGGGTTGTTGGGGCTGCTGCTGCTTCTCCTCCTCAGGTAAGGTCTTTGGGTGGGTGACTGCTGGGCTCCCAATCCCTCTGCCCTTGCCCCCTTCCGCCTTGCCTAGCCCCCTTTCCCTCCCTAGGGGAGTGGGACTCGCTGGCCTCTCTCTGTCTCCCCCTGCCTCCTGAGGCCCTGGGCTTTTGCTCCTTGCCCCTGGCACCGGCAGGTTCTGGCTCCATTTGCCTGTGGGAGGGGTTGACCTGCTGTCCCCCAGCTGCCCCCTCTGCCTGCCAGTCAGACCGGTTGACCTGCTGTCAGCTGGCTGACCAGTTGACCTGCTGTCTGCTGGCTGCCCCCTCTGTTTGCCCATCAGCCCGGCTGACCTGCTGTTCCCTCCTACCAAGTCTGGGGGCTGGGACCCAGACCCCGGACACACACCCCCGCTTAGCTTTGAGTTGTGGGGGTCAGGGTCAGACTCAAACATGCGGGACATGAAGTCCGCATCCACATGCTGCGCCCCCTTGCGGTACTTGATGGTGAACCGGAAGGGGAGGAGGGAGAGGTACCACCGCAGCACACGGGGGTTGTGTGCCTTCATGTGGTGGAGCCACTGCAGGGGCGCATGGTCCGTTAGTAGGACAAAGGGATTATTGGCCAGGTAGTATTGCAGGGCCCCCACTGCCCACTTGACCGCTAGGGCCTCCCGCTCCACTGTTGCATAGCGCCTCTCTGCGGGCTGCAGCTTCCGACTCAGGAAGAGGATGGGGACATCGGTTCCGTCACGTTCCTGAGTCAGGACTGCCCCAAGGCCGGTGTCAGAAGCGTCTGTGGCCAGCATAAAGGGTCGGTCAAAGTCCGGGTTCCACAGGGCTGTGGTATTAGAGAGGGCTGACCGCAGGTCCTTGAAAGCTGCTTCTAGTGCTGGGGTCCACCGGACTTGGTGGGGCAGCCCCTTCTTTAAGCAGTCTGTCAGGGGGGCGGCTCGGGAGGCAAAGTGGGGGATGAACCGCCCGTAATACCCCAGTAGTCCCAGGAAACGTCGGACCTGCTTCTTGGTCCGGGGCTGGGGGGCATCAGCTATTGAGGCCACCTTGTCTGGTGGTGGGCGAACTCGGCCTCCCCCGACCACAAAGCCCAGGTACTGGAGTTCCTGGAACCCCAGGTGGCTCTTCTTTGGGTTAGCCCGTAGTCCGGCTCGCTGGAGGGCCCTCATGACAGCTTCCAAGTGTTGGAGGTGGGTGGGCCAGTCCGGGCTGAAGATGATGATGTCATCTATGTACGCCATTGCATACGCCCGGCACTCTCCCAGCACTTGGTCCACCAGCCGCTGAAACGTGGCAGCTGCCCCGTGTAGACCAAACGGCATCTTCTTGAACTGGAAGAGGCCTCGTGGGGTGGCAAAGGCTGTCTTCTCCCGGTCCGCTGGCCGCACGGGCACTTGCCAGTAGCCCTTCGTCAAGTCTAGGGCCGACAGGTAGCGGGCGGACCCTAGGTGGTCTACCAACACATCTGCTCGGGGCATGGGGTATGCATCGAACTGGGCCACCTTATTCAGTTCGCGATAGTCGATGCAGAATCGGGTGGTCCCATCCGGCTTGGGCACCAAGACTATCGGGCTCCTCCAAGCGCTTCGCGAGGGCTCGATTACCCCAAGCCTGAGCATCTCGTCGGTCTCCTTCTCCACTGCCTCCCACCGCTTCCTGGGGATGGGGCGCCAGGTAGCCCGGGCTGTCTGCCCCGGGTCCGTTGGAATGGCATGTTGGATCAGGCTCGTGCTGCCCGGCCTGCGGGAGAAGACCCCGGGAATCCGAGCCCAGAGGTCTTGTAGCTGGGCCCTCTGAGCTGGGTTGAGCTGAGGGTCCACCTTGGGCTCCTCAAACTCCGGGGCATCAGTGGTCCAAGGCAGCACACTGTCAGGGAGCTCTAGCGGGTCCTCAGCCACGCCGCACTCCTCTTTTGGGCGCTCGTGCCACTGCTTTAGGAGGTTCACATGCAGGGTCTTCCGCCGACGCCGGCCGACCCCACACTGGACTTCGTAGGTGGTGGGGCCCAGCACCCTTCGAATCTGGTAGGGACCCCTCCATGGGTCCCCTTCCTCTCTTGGGAACACCGAGTGGTGCACGAGGACCTTCTCTCCGGCCTGGAAAGTCCTCATCCGCGCACCCCGGTCATAGGCGGCCTTTTCCTTTGACTGGGTGCGAGTCAGTCTGCGATTTGCCTCCGCTTGGGACTGTTGCACCCGGTCACGGAGCCGGCTCACGTACTCCTGTATGGGGGGCGCGGGGCTGCTGGCCCGGGGCCCCCAGCGTTCCGTCAGCCGGGAGAGCATCCCCCTTGGCTTGCGCCCATATAGCAGCTCGAATGGGCTGAAGCCAGTGGAGGCCTGCGTGGTCTCCCGGAGGGCGAACATGAGCGGGTCGATGTACAAGTCCCACTGGTGAGGCTTGTCCCGCGTCATCTTCTTCAGGGCCTCCTTGACGGTCTGGTTCAGCCGCTCTGCCAACCCGTCTGTTTGAGGGTGGTACGCCGAGGTGAACACCTGCCGGATCCCCAAATTCCGGCAGAGCTGACGCATGGCTGTGGCACGGAACGGGCCCCCCCGATCCGTCAAAATTTCATCTGGCAGCCCCACCATCGCGAAAAACTTGGACAGGGCCCGTACCATCCCCGGGGTCTGCATGGTCTTCAGCGGGATGACCTCGGGGAACCGCGTGGCATAGTCCACAATCACCAGGGCAAAGCGATGGCCCCGGGGTGTGCGTGGCAGCGGTCCGATGAAGTCCATTGCGATGCGTTGGAAGGGCGTCTCCATGACGGGCAGCGGGGAGAGGGGGGCCTTCGGCGGGCGGCGGGCTGCCACCCGCTGGCAGGTGGGACACGAGCGGCAGTGGGCCTTCACGTCTGCATTCACGGAGGGCCAGAAGAATTGCTCAAGAACCTTCCTCAGGGTCTTGTGGTGCCCGAGGTGCCCGGCCCAAGCATGCTCATGGGCCGTGCGGAGGACTTCCGCCCGATAGGCTGCTGGCACAAGTAGTTGGCGGACCTCCCCCTGGCCATTTGGGGCACGAGCTATGCGAACCCAGACCCCTCCTTGCTTCTCGATGCGAGGGAGCCGTTGGGCCCTCCGTTCATCCCACACTTGCTCCTCCTCACGAGCGGCTGTCTCTCGCAAGCGCTGCAAGGACTCATCTGCCCCTTGGGCATCACGGAATGGGCGGTCTGCAAGGGTTCCAGCTGGGCCTCCAGCCCATGGTTCTGCCCCTGGCCTGGTGGAGGGACCCTCTCCCGGGTCGTTGGCCTCCTCCACTTGCAGAGCGGTGGCAACTTGTGGGTCTGTCACTTCCCCTGCCGCCTTCAGCCGAGACCCGGCGGTCCCTGGGGTGTCTCTTCCCAATTTCTTCGCTGCCTGCTGGAGGAGCCTGAAGAACCCTGGGGCATCTCTTCCCAGCAGTATTGGTACGGGTAGGTGAGCTAACTGGGCAACTTCCATTTGGTGGCGGACCCCTAGGTACTCTATCGTGATTAGGGCCGTAGGGTACGGCTGGGTGCGGCCCATCACATCCGTCACTGGGATCCAGCGGTACACTGGGGTGGCAGCTGGGAGGAGCTGGGGCCGAATTGCTGAGACTGCACTCCCAGAGTCCAACAGGGCTTGTAGGATCAGCCGGCCTATCTTCACAGTGGCACATAGACTCTGCACCTGCTTGCCAGGCGGTGGGTTATTTTCCCAAACGAGGGCGCAAACCCTTGGCAAGGCCTCAGTGAGCACGCCGGCTTGCCTCTGCAGCTCCGCTGTCTGTGCTAGTTCTACTGGAGCGGCTGGGTAGGCTGCCTCCAGCTTTCCCCACATCCTATCCTGGCGTTCCTCCAGCCACGGTCCAAGCTCCGCTGGGGCGGCGGCCTTAGGAGGCCGCCCCTTGACTGGTGCCTGCGTTGGAACGTCTCTCCCCGTACGGGCCACCAACTTGTCAGGGCTTGCCGCCGCTGCCGCTGGGCGTGGCACTGGGCGGTCTGCTCCTGACGTCACAGGGGGGCCAGGGATTCTGCAGGACCCTGCTCTGTGGAAGGAGGGGCGGTATACCTCACCCAGACTCCCTCTCAGTCCACTCGCTGGCCTGCTCAACCTGGCCTGCTTACCCTCTGCGTCCTCCTTCATCTCCTCCTTCCAGAACTCTCCTCCAAACCTCCACCCTTGCATCTTACTGCTCTCACTCCACATCATCACTCCTCACTCACACCAACCACCACAGGGCTCTTCCCAGCCAGCTTTTATAGGGCTTCCTTCTACTGCCCCACCCCTCTTCCAGCCTGGCCTTGGGCTGCACCAAGCAGTTGCAGCTGGGGTAGCTGATCTGGCCCCACTGACCAGCACCAGCTGTGCCTTGTTCTCTGGCTGCCCAGCCTCCCTGCCTTGGCTGATTGCTGAAGGCATGTCCAGCTGCAGTCCCCTGGCTAGCAGCCCAGCCTCCCTGGCAGAGCTGATGGCTGAAGGTGGGTCCAGCTGCGGCTCCTTGGCTGGTTGCCCAGGGCTTCCTGCAGAGTGCCTCCAATAGCCCCACCTGGAGTGGCTTGGCTTTTGGCAACTCCTGGGCCAGGCTACTATTTTCTAGCTGGGGCATGGCTTTGGGTTGTTGGGGCTGCTGCTGCTTCTCCTCCTCAGGTAAGGTCTTTGGGTGGGTGACTGCTGGGCTCCCAATCCCTCTGCCCTTGCCCCCTTCCGCCTTGCCTAGCCCCCTTTCCCTCCCTAGGGGAGTGGGACTCGCTGGCCTCTCTCTGTCTCCCCCTGCCTCCTGAGGCCCTGGGCTTTTGCTCCTTGCCCCTGGCACCGGCAGGTTCTGGCTCCATTTGCCTGTGGGAGGGGTTGACCTGCTGTCCCCCAGCTGCCCCCTCTGCCTGCCAGTCAGACCGGTTGACCTGCTGTCAGCTGGCTGACCAGTTGACCTGCTGTCTGCTGGCTGCCCCCTCTGTTTGCCCATCAGCCCGGCTGACCTGCTGTTCCCTCCTACCAAGTCTGGGGGCTGGGACCCAGACCCCGGACACCATCCACCACCCACGCAGGAGCTCATAAGTGTGGTGCAGGGCATGATGTAAGAGCCAAGCTCTGTGCCTAAAATGCTGTATTTTAATATTTATATCCGCCAATTGAGAAATTTTACTGTATATGGAATAGTGTTTTAATGTTTATTTATAATGTTTTTATTGTTTTTAAACTGCATGTTGCAGGTTGTATGTTGTTACACCGCCCTGAGCCCATCTGACGGGGAGGGTGGTCTAGAAATGCAATAAATAAATAAATAAATAATTGACTCAGGAAGTCTTTCCTCAGTGCTAAAGAAGGTGGTTATCCACTCATTATTGAAAATATCATTGGAGAAGAATTATTTATTAATTATTATTTATTTTTGTCTGTCCTAATTATTTATTTTTGTCTGTCCTAACAATTTTCCTGGGTGCCTCTGACTCCTACTATTATTGGAGAGAGAGAGAAGCTTCCTCTACCCACTTTCTCCACTGCATGCATAGCCATCTTTTTTCTATACTGAAGTCCCAACACTCCACAGGAAAGGTGCTCCAATCCTCTAGTCATCTTGGTTGCCCTAATTTGTATTTTTTTCCAGCTCTTAGCACAAGTTTTGAGCTATTGTATGACAGAAAACCCTAAATTCAGTATGGCTTAAGAGCACCACTGAGAGTGTCTGGGTTCCTGGACACCTGGGTTTTGAATTAGAATAACTCTTCCTACTTAGTACACATTGGAGCTATTTTGTCATGGAAATGCAGAGCCATTAATAAGGTGGGACCATCCTGTAACCATGCTATAACTTGTAGTCATAACTTCTGACATCAGAAGTTTGCCAGAGATTGGCTAAATCCCCTAATATCTGGGATCTCTGGACTTTTCTTTGTCCCCACTTTGGAACATCTGGAGACCCTAAGACCAGCAGGCCAGGAGTTAAGGACTCCTCCACTATCTTGGCACTGCAAAAAAACTTCTGTACATGCTCTGAGAAATCTGCTACAATCTAGGTAAAGTGTACATAGCTAAGTTAGAACAGCTTTATTGGTTTAATTTGAGAGACTGTGTGTGTGTGTGCTCCTTCCCTGTTTGTATTTTGCCCCCCTTTTGAATCCAACCCCCCCTTTTCTACAATAAAGCTTTTTATAAAACCTTTCTTTTTTTGCTTCAGTAGTTCAATATATTTCTCTGGAATGTTTTTCTTAATCTCTTCCCTACATGTTAGACTGCATGGATGCTACAGTTTTCCCTAACATATCTTCCAGCGTTTCCACCCTGTTACTTTGTTATTGTTCTAGTACTGTGCTGGAAGGACAGGTTCTCAGCAGGTCAGTCTAGATGTTCTCAGGAGGTAATGAGTGGTGGCAGCCTGTTATCAGGGTGCTTTCCAGGGTTACCAGGGAGATTCCTAGCAAGGAAAAGTCATCATACCCCTTCTGTAACATATAGTGACCAGAACTACACTCAGTTCTTGGACCACTCACTCACTCACTGTCAGCCTACAATACCTCATAGGATTGTTTTGAGGATAAAATAGAGGTGAGGAGAACAATGTAAGCTGCTTTGGGTCCCCAATGAGGAGAAAGACAGGGTATAAACAATGACACAAAGCAAATGCACAAAGAAATATACATAGGCTTGGATCCTGCGTAGACTTCTGTGGGCAGAATTTTCTGTGGGAGCAATTTTCACTGATCACCCCCAGCATATCTAATTACCCCCAACTATTCCTAGGGGTCCCCCATGACCAAGAAGCAGCATCTCTGGGGGTATTTTGGGCTGCTGTGGGAGGGAGCAATCAGCAAAAACTGCCCTCCTTCTTGCACTCATGGAAATCTATGCAGGATCCAATCCAAATACACACAAAAAATTAAGTTGAAGACATTTGCCTTGGTACTCTTACCCAAAAAAGACTTTAACTTGACCTTTTCTTCCCAAACTCCCAGTCAATATCCCAATTCCTTCTTTGCCCAGACTACATTCCTTTTCCAGGAATTATTTTTATCCCCACTTTTAATTCAGCCCTTTATACGGTTTTAGTCCAGCAGATTCCATGAAAAAAGAAGATAGCTCAGAGAGAGAAATGTATACAACATTAAGCAGAAAGACACAATTAGCAGAATGTGTCAGACTGAAACTGGTAATATGCTAATATGAACCTATCTCTGATGTACTAATATACTATACATGGAAAGTTTTAAAGTATATCCTCCTGTTTCTGCAGTAATACTGTTCAGAATCCCACCACCTCTGGTTACTTTTAAAAAAAATCTAAACAAATTTTATTTGCAAACTAGAAGAAACCATAAAACCACGAAATACAGACAGGAAAAAACCCATAAAATTAAACCATAAAAAGGAGTAATCAAAACAATACTTAGTAAATGGTTACAAACCCAAAAATCACAATAAACAAGCATCTAAACTTCATTGCATTGAGGGGATTACATCTTCGGCACTTAAAAAATCCATAACTGGTTTCCATGTTTTATCATAGACAAAGGAACTATCATACATAAGTCCCTAAAAAACGGATTATGCATAATCCTACCCATCAAATATTGCTGCCAGATTTTCTGATACCATTTTTTTTAGCAGTGATTCCATAAGGGATTTCCAGTTCCTCGCAATGACCAAGCAAGCAGAGGCAACCAACATCGAAACAAGAGATCTAGTATTTCTATCCAGCAAAGAATCAGCCCAGAAATCCAATAACAGAAATTCCGGGGAGTATGGCAATGAAATATCCACCATGTTGGATATCTCTTTATGAACCGCCCTCCAAAATTCTTGAACAAGATGGCATTCCCACCACATATGTAGGGTCGTGCCTTCCTGCTTACAAGATTTCCAACCTAGTAGGTTCAAGGATCTATTCATTCGATTCAATTTATGTGGTGTTAAATACCACTTGGACAACAACTTGTAAAACTGGAGTTTAATATTACAGCAATTAGATTTGTTGGAAGGGGAGTTCCATATCTGTTTCCAATCAGATTCTGAGAAGACCAGTTTCAAAAAGTCAGACCATTTTTTTTAATATGGTACAGGGTCTTTATGTGTTGCCCTTAGTAATAATTTGTATAGGGTGGAAATGGTGCCATTTACCATCATTCTCCCTCCAAATTATTTCCTCAAAAGGAGTTAGTGACTGCAGCAAATCCTTGGATCTGATTAGATTAGTGATCAGTTGCTTCAACTGAAGATATCTAAGCCAAGATATCCTAATTCCTAATCCTTCCACTGTGGATTTATCCAAGATTGCCCCAATCAAATTAGTAATAATAGACAACCTAGAATTTCTCCATTCCCTAAATTCACTTAAATCCTTTCCTGAGGGAAACTAGTCTTGATTAATGAAGAACATTAGAGAGGAAATACCCAGGACCTTTTACTAGATTTGTCCCAGGTTTTCAGCATGTTGTCTAATAGGGAATTGGAGGAAATCATAACCAGCCTGTTTTTAGCAGAAGACCAGATGGTTACTGGTAAAGAAAGTGGTGAAGAAAAAAAAACTTTCTATAGAGCTCCAGGCTTCTGTTGGATTCAACTTTACAGCCTGAATTAATGGAGCCAAAGAAGAGGCAGAATAATATAAAGACAACTCTGAGCCTCGTGGCACAGAGTGGTAAGCTGCAGTACGGCAGCCCAAGCTATGCTCACAATCTGATTTCGATCCTGGCGGAAGCTGGGTTCAGATAGCCGGCTCAAGGTTGATTCAGCCTTCCATCCTTCCGAGGTCGGTCAAATGAGTACCCAATTTCCTGGGGGAAAAGTGTAAATGACTGGGGAAAGCAATGGCAAACCACCCCATAAAAAGTCTGCCAAGAAAACGTGATGCGACGTCCCCCATGGGTCAGTAATGACTCGGCCCTTTATCTTACCTTTTTACCTGGGACGTTCAGACCACCTAGACTTGAGGGCTGACGTAATGTCTGAAACCCAACTCTCGGTTTATGATGAGACCAAATCAACTCATTGCGGGCCCTTTGCCAGAGCTATATTTTCCTTAGGGGTATTTTAACTGAGAGGGATTGGAACAGAAACAAAAACTTAGGGAGAATGAAAGATTTAACCAGTGAGATCCTATCAAACTATGAATAACCTTATTTTTTCCATTTAGAAAACGGAATCAACACAGGTTTTAAAAGTTCACCAAAATTTACCTGGATGACATCATTCATAAGTAAAGGGATATAAACCCCTAGATATCTCATCTTCTTAGTAACCCACTTGAATGCAAATCATTTTGTAACCTAGCTACTGAACTTGAGGTCAAATTAATGGCAAACAGCTCCAATTTTGATTGTTTAACTGTTAAACCTAAAATTGAACTAAACAAGTGTAGGGTATGTGAGATTGATTCTAGAGAGTCAACTGGTAAAGAGGTAAAAATCAAAACGTCGTCAGCATAAAGCAAACCCTTACGTCTATAGTCCCCCACTTGAATGTCGTGGATCTGAGGGTTCTGCCTAAGGCCTTCCGCCAATGGCTCCACGGCAAGTGCAAAAAGGAGAGGAGAAAGCAGACAACCCTGACAAGTACCTCTATTTATATTAAATAAACCAGATTTCAGACTGTTAGCCTTGACTTGAGTGGACAAATAAAGAGCCTGCAGAGTACAGAGAAACCTAGGGCCAAATTCCATATGATGAAAAAGGGAAAGAAAGTAGGTCTTTTCTATAGAATCAAACACTTTGGCCATATCAAGAGTCAGTACAACTGCCTCTATTTGTTGAGTTTCACAAAAATTTATAATATTCATCATCCTCCTGACATTATCCGTTAGATTTCTATTGGGTATAAAATCCGTTTGGTCTGATTTAATTAGCTTCTCAACAATTTTCTTTAAACAATTGGCCAGTACCGAGGTAATGATTTTATAATCATTACAATGCTATTGGGCAGTATGATGCCAGATCCAAGGCGTCTTTACCTTCCTTTGGAATGGGAACAATAGAAGTTGAGATTTCCTGCGGGGTTATGGGGTTGTCCATAAAGCTTCTGTCTGAATCTGATAACGCAGAGAAGAAAGTGTTAGAGGGAAAAAATCCTCAATTGCTTGTTCGTTGGGCCTCAAGGATGAATATAACCCACAGAAAGCAAGATACTGCAGCACAACTCCTTCCCGTTACATCATCAAAAGCCCTGGGCCACAAGGGATTCTACTCATTACAAACCAGCACTACCCCAACTTCTAGGAGAGGCAATACTGATCTGAGAAGTAATCACAGCATCTACTCTACATGGCTCAGGGCTTCTTATGTTACCTTCATTAAGAAGCAGTTCCAGTTTTTTGAATTAATAATGAGAATACATGTGATGTAGTGGTTAGAGTGTCGGACTAGGATCTGGGAGATGCAGGTTCAAATTCGCATTCTGCCATGGAAGCACACTGGGTAACCTTGGGCCAATCACAAGCCCTTACCTTAACCTATCATTATTACATACAAGTAGTAGAAGTGTATCTACCATGCACACAAAGCCAAACATTATAAACTGACAATTATGTCCAACTTTAGATTCTGCAAAAATTTTACAAAAATATTAAATCAGAACCGAAGTCTTACAGCAGCTGATCATGAAGGAGTATCTCACACCCTCCAACCCCAGTAAGAGAATATTTAATAATTATGTTTTGAAAGTCATACGGCCTATTCCATACTAATTTCACATACAAAGGAAAACATTTCTATCATAAAGTTTCCACCACTACATACCACAGTGCTGTCACAGAGATTGGTATCTTTTTTATCTTGCGGCCTATTGAAGTCTAACCCTTGCATTCTCTCTATCCATCTAGTCTGGCTGCAAGCCATTTTTTTTTTAAAAAAAGAAAAGAAATGACAACATTACAGAGGACTACAGCATGATTAAAGCATAACCATACAAGGCTCTTCATGAGTTCAAGCAACTCAGTCAAGGTGAATTTATAAGTGAAAGGCAGGAACTGCAACACCAAAAATTGGATGGAATAATTATTAGTTCCCAGAATTGCTATGGTATAATAATCAGGGCTGGCCTCTTTCACAATCTTACACTTGTAATAATAAAATAGAATCCAAGAATATATTAGAGTGAGGGGACAGCAGACAAGCTGTTTAGTTTCATCGCTGTTCTGAATATTTTTACGTCTTTCACTAGCAATAGTCATGCTTAATGCATTTCTCATCTATTTACATCTGGTACAAATTTCCCAGAACTTGCTGTTTTTAAGTAAGTTACCATTTGAAACAATGTACTTTTTACTCTAAACAAGCCAAAACATTCCCTAAAAGTCACCAGAGGTTACGCAGCACTTTATTAACGCTCTGCTGAAGTAAAAATAAATTACTTATATGTCATTTGAACCATGAAGAAATTAATATTTCACATGACAAATAAGCAGATGTTACATTAAGTTGCTTAAAAAAGTATTTGCCAGTTCACTCAATTTTGTGTCACGGTATTTAAAAACTTTTCTATCTGCACTATTTTCCTTGTATACATCAGCAACCAGCTATTAAACTCCAGAAGGTGAAAAGGACAGGAACCGGTATTATATGCCTATTTTCCTTGGAGGTTAAATAGCAACTTTCTATCATAAAAAATGATGGGAAAAGGGTTAATCATGCATATTACTCCCACTACACAATCACTCCATCGGCTACCCATCAGTTACTGGGCTCAGTTCAGGGTTTTGGCTATCACATATGCTATACAGACTTGGTTCCTCATATCTGTGGGACAACCTCTCTCCTTATGACCCACCACAGCAACTTTGTTCATCTGAACAGGAACTTGCTACCTTGCAAACGGACACAG
This sequence comes from Eublepharis macularius, assembly GCF_028583425.1. Lineage (NCBI taxonomy): Eukaryota > Metazoa > Chordata > Lepidosauria > Squamata > Eublepharidae > Eublepharis > Eublepharis macularius. Next base: position 180,833,110 of record NC_072790.1, on the reverse strand, counting down.
CCCAGTAAGCCAAGGGGGAGGTCTTCCCTCAACCACCTCTGGTGCTTTCCCCCACTCCAGTCTCCTGTACAGAAGCGATTCCAAGCATCTATGACAGATGTTTAGTGACAGATGTTTGGTGGGATGGCACTAGTATGCCAAGAGGCAAGGAAGAGAGTAACTTGCTTCATCGGTGAGATGGTACTCTAGATAGACATCCCTTTTCTATAGTTAAGGAAGTTGGCTTCCACAGGATGCTCCAAAATGCCTCTCCTTGGTGCGCACCCCCTTTTCTCACCATACTGAGCAGGACCATGGTGCTATCCGTTTACAGGGCTGCCTTTACAGGGACATCAGACATCTGGACCTGTCACACCATGCATACCTTTCGCTGACTGTGCACTACTGACAATCCAATGACCTTGTGGGAGGGGGTGGTAGAATAAGAAGTGTCAAGTAGAGTGAGGGCTGCCAGGCCAGCTACCACCAGGTCTTGCTGCACACCAAGGTTCTCGACAAGGTGCACACAGCAGACAACATCACCGCAAATGAAAGGCAATTTGTGAGGTGGGTAGGCAGGGACATCACTGTGGGGTACATGGTGATTGATGGCAACAAAAACATCTGGGCAGCAGCAAAAGTAAGCCTCAAGTGAATTTCCTATGTGGGTCTGGATTCTTGTGAGGAACCCAGACTGGATGCTGGGACTCTTGAGCTCCAGTGTCTCATCATGAGATGTCAGTGCATTGCAGGTCACTTCCCATGCAGGGTGAAATTTACTAACCAATTGCACCAGAAGCAGGTCCTGGCAAGCATACTGGAACATCACCTGATCAGAGACATTAGCACTCCATCCATGCCATGCTCAAACATTTGATGGAGCAGCAGACCCCCCCCCCCCTCATGATGTGGCTCTCAGAGGTCCACACTTGGAGAGGGGAAAGTCAATTCAACCAAGAGGACTGGCTGATCATCTCTCAGACAGTGAAGGTTTTTAGGCCTTTTACAGACTTCATTGTCACAGTCTCATCTGACACGGAGACCCTGAGTCCAGTTATTCCTCTGATCCAGACACTTCAAAAGAGGAGGACCTCTTTCATGGACCCAAGCACAGCACTGCATATGTTCATGTGAAGGCTGTAACAGGGTTCTAGTCCTGCTGCAACCTTTCACTGAAGAGTCATACATGTTGTTGACCATATGTGACTCATGAATCAAGAGCAGGCTGGGAAACTCTGCTGTTCTCCATATCTCCCCTTCTTGGCAGAGTTCCTCCACAAGAACCTTTAATTCAGTGTATTTGATGCAGGGTCTTGAACTGCAGTGACACTTGAAAAAATCTAAGAACAACAATTTTAGGTGGTTTTAAAAATCAGTATTTATCTATCCTGGTAATATTGAAAAAGATGTTAAGCATACTGTAGTTAAAAGGGTATCTTTTCCACACTTTTCTCTAATGACAAAATTTTTATTTCAATATATTTAATTTTAAAACTATCACCACTAACACAAGAACTACTTCAAACTAGACCAAGGTATGATTTGTGTTTCCTATGAAAATTTTCCCTTTTTTTATAGCTGAAGAATCTAGATTTCAGTTCTGGGACGAAATGATAAGGGAAAACAAAACTCTACATGATAGCACTCCAAATCTCAGAACTGTCCATAGTATTATATGCATAAAGGAGAAAAGTTGGAATTCTGGAGACCTTGATCCACCATGGAACGCAACATGGCATGCATCCCACTCAACAGTTTCTGGATTACAAACAGTTCAATCCTAAACAGAATTATTCCAATCTAAGACCTTTGAAATCAATGGTCTTAGACTGGAGTAATTCTGTTTAGGATTGCACTGAAAGTTTAGCATGGTTGAACAAGCTTCTGGACAACATAGAATGGTCACATTGCAATCACAAGGTCAACAGCATAGGAACAGAAATGCTCCCCTATTCTAACTCGGTTTGTCTGTAGGAGGTGAAGACTCTTTTATTTTATCTGTAGATTATTCTTTTATACATTAGTATATGAAACTGCGAAGACAGCAGCCCCATCAGATATTTCTCTCTACAAATGAATGTACTGATTAGGGTTCGAAGAAAAGAACATTAACGTGCCTCTGACAACACCACTTCCATGTGCCATAATGTGAGCAAAGTTGTTTAAACATAAGAGTAACGTTATCTACACAGTTCATTTTTTCCCAGTGCATTGCTCACACAAGTCTTTTCTGCACATACAGGCAACTGCACACATATTCTGATCAACATATGGAGAGGAAAGCAGTAAGGCCTGTTGCCATGATCAAACCCACCCGTTCATGTGTAGTACAGTAAATGTCTGTGTTTAAACATACTTTTTTGATCCAGCACATGAACACACAAGCTTTAAAAATTCCCTAACCATCAACTGTTAAAGAAATAAAATATTCTAAAGTGATGATCATGCTCTTTTTTAATACTAAAAGTCTAGTCTCTGCAATTTATTAAAACTGAACAGTTAATGTTTTTGAAAGTGTGTTTTTCCTCCATGAGCAGCCTGCTAAAAATGCTTGGTATGTGCTGATATAAACATTTTGGTTTTAGTTTAAAGGGGGGTAGGGAATGCCAAAATCCTTCTTCCAACTGTTTTCCATATTTCCCACAAACAGTAATGGTGTCTGGCTTGCTGTCAAGCTATTTCTGCCTCTCACAAAGATAGGTCTCTCAAGTACTTTCACGTCAACACATTTGCCTTTCCTTCCTCAAACATTTTAATGGCAATTAAGGGGGGGGGGTTGCTAACAAATTCCTACTGTTTCTTGGATGAATAAAGGTTTAAATGGAAACACACTACAGGTGGTAGGAATGTTAAGGGATTAGATATTTTGTACCTATTTGAATTTCCAAGGAGGCACTTATGTGCATTTGAAGACTTGCAAACAATCTTTGTCTTTGAGTAAAGAGCCAGAGAGAGAGAATAGCAACATCCAACTCCTCACTCTAAATTCAAGAGCATTTTGTGGTTTATCCCAGGGATTTTCCTTATAATATGCTCAATTCTGCAGACTGGAGGCCTGATCTTATTACACTGTAGCTCCTTACTCCAACAAAAAACTTTGCCAAGGGAAGGCACAAGCCACTATCTCTTCCTTCTGTTTAGGTTTCTTTTGCATCTCACATGACATTTCTGAGATTTTCATTTTGTCTTGGAAACTTCTTTAGAGAACTTTATTGATTCATTGTCTCCTCAAGCGATGCAACATTAGAAATTATGCTATATGCAGGGCCGGTGCCAGGATTTCTGGCGCCTGAGGTGAGATACCTGCCCTTTGGGCGCACTTGTGACATCATCTCGAAGGAGCATCCCGCTCTCCTGAGGCGGGTGGCAGTGGCGAAGGGGCGGAGAGGCAAGCAGGGATGCGGCCCACTTCCCCGCTCGCCTCCCTGCTCACTGCCACGCCACCAGGGTGCCCGGCTCGCCCAAGGCCAAGCAGAGGCGGGTGCAGTGGCAAGGCAAGAGGGGACGTAGCCTGCTTTCCCGCTCACCTCTCCGCTTGCTTCCGCACTGCCAGGACGCCCGGCTCACCAGGGGCTGAGCCAAGGTGGGTGGCTGAAGCAAAAGGGCGGAGAGGCGAGCAGGGACGTGGCCCGCTTTCAGGTTGGAGGAGGTCGGAGGGGACCGACTTGACGCACCAGCCCTGGCTATATGTTATACAAACTGAGGCAAACTGACCATTTAAATCAATTGGAGCATGGCTGCCAACATTGTAGAGGACCAGCAACTAGGGATGTGCAATTTGAGTTCAGAATTCGGCAAAAAAAAAACAACCCAGATTTTTCCAAATTTGATAAAATCTGGTATTGCCGCATTCAATCCAGTATTGCTGAATTGATTCGGCAATACCGAACTCAAGTTTACTGGATTTATTCAGTAAAATCTGGTAAACTTCGGGAGGTGCAGCAGCGAGCTGGTTCTTGCAGTTCCTTTGCTAAGAAACAGCAAGAAACATTGTTTTGTGAAGTTCGTGCCTTTTTTTTACCTGATGGTAGGGGGGAGGAGAAAGTTTGAGAGAGGCAGAAGGGGGAAAGTAGAGCGTGAATAAAGAAAGGAGCGAGGAGTGTGAGCCAATCCTTGCAGCAGCTCTCCTTTTCCAGGCCAATAGGATTCTTAAGAAGGTGAGTGCCTTTTTAAAAGTGCTACAAGGAGTTTAAAAGAAAATGGAGTGGCTGAGGGTACCTTCTTTCAGAAGTCCAATCTTCATAAAACTTTGTGGAGGTATTCAGAGGACAGGTAGGAGTGGGTTCCCTCCAAATTTGGTGGATTGTGCATACAAAATGCCAACTCCTGCCTCCTAGACAGCCCCCCTCATTTTTCCATATGGAATAATGGAGATTGGAGGTGCCTGGAGGCACCTTCTTCAGGGGGCCATAAAATAGCCCCTGAAGTCCAAACTTCATGAAACTTGGGGAATAGCTAGAGGACAGGTAGGAGTAGGTCCCCTGGAAATTTGATAAAATTCAGCCTTAAAATGACCTCCCCCCAGGCCCCCAGAAAGCCCCAAATCACGTTTCCCATTGGAAACAATGGACAAATGTTACCTAATTTGCTTTAGATAGCCAAGCCGAACTGGGAAATGAATTCAACATTCGAGGAGTTACAAATTTTTCCCCAGTTCCCAACCGAACTGGAAAATGAATCCAACACTCGAGGAGTGCCAAATTTCCCCTCGGCTTTACCAAACTGAATCAGCTGGATTTTTTTTGCACATCGCTACCACCAACACCTGCACAGGAAGAACAACCTTGAGCTTTTTGCATTTAAATGGGACCCAGCAGCCCCAGTAGGCCAGTAGCCCAGCCCAGTAACCTCCAGACGCAGGTCTGTGCTCAATGGTTTTTTCTGGCCAGATAAAGTTGAGGGGCCAGCCCCACCAGGACTTCATCTACTGCTTTCTGTCACATCCTGAGGCTGCTTGGTTTAACTGCCACTAGCAGCGTAGTGGGGAAAGAAGCAGAGGAGAGGAGTGTGTTGCCAGGCAATATATCCAGAAGAAATAAGGAAGGCTCCACGTGTTTTGTAATTTTTTAAGGACTGTAACACAAAACTTTAAAGAGAGCCTTTGGAGTCTCTTGATGATTTCTGCAGTCTCTTGGATGTTAGGGGAATGGGACTTCTGTGGAAATTATTTATAAGGTTTTCCTGGCAGTTTTAATAGTTTGATGCTGTTGTGTTTTATATTGTTCTTTATATAGTTTTTAATGTGTCATCTGCCTAGGCTCCCAGTTGCTAGGGTGAAAGAGGGTCATGAAACCTCTGAAAGTGGGTTGCAGGCCAGCCGTCTCTAATGGCTGCCCCTGTTCTTTGCATCGCTCTCTTTCACTCCTCTTCCTCCATGCCAACTTCTCACATTCTTGCTTCTCCTGTCCTTTGTAACAATAATGAGAGGGGAAGGCCATCTGGCAACTAGAACTTTACAGGAGTACACATTTTCCTATGTAGAATAATATTTCTGTAGGAAAATCATAATGTGTGACATGGCTCCTGTAAGAACCAACTTTGGTGCTTAATCTGGGTTGAGGCTTTGACCTGTGTTTTGGAAACCAAGACCTGACCCTGGAAACAGTGTCTTTATGTTTTTTTCCCCTTCAATGCAGATGCACGTTGATTGATAAAGAACCACGTAAAATGTGTCTTGATGGTTACTAGAGTGAGTTTCTTAGAATTTTAAGGGGATTAGAGGAATAATGGAGATGAAAAGGCTGGTCAAAGTCTGTAGTGTAGCCCTCATATGTAAAGGATATGTACTCCAGAAAGCCATTAGCCTGGAGTTCATAGTAGAATGTGATATCTGTTAGTTTCTCAAAAACATATGGTTGGGTATTGTAGATAATGGAATGCTGGACTAGATGGGCACAAAGAAAACCTTGGCACCAGAAAACCTCAGGCTGACCCTCGATGGGTCACTGTACCAAGTAAGTTTAGACTTGTGGATCACCATATCCAAAAGGTTGGAAACCACTGATGTAAGGAACTTCACAGAGTATTCAATTAACAGAATACAAACAAAACTGAATACCTGTAGTCAAATGAAAAGCTCTGTTAAAATCAGGCAAACAAGGAAAATAGAGCACTAGGTCTCAACTAGTTATGCCAACTAAACCCAAACTCAAAGCCTAAAGCTACTAGTTTTAAATGTATACAAAGTCAAAGGGCAACTTTAGGGAAGAACTTTACAGGTAATGCAACATACAGCACTGTGGCTGAATACAACTAACTCTTGAAAGAACTGGTTTTCTAGAGAAACAGATAATTTCCAGCTCATAAGCCATTTAAAACAAAAGGCAATACAATGCCATTAATAAATACTACACCACAGTGCCCTGGTTAGCAAAGAATGCTAACCATTGACTGAATAGGAACTGCATAAATTAAAGGTAAATGTTGTACCCAGCAGCTCCATACAATGGCTTCTACATCCAAATATCTCCAGATCCTCTATGATAAAATAGCATGAATCCACTCTCATCTAGATGCTAGCTGCAATGCAAACAAGATGGAAGAAATGCTTAAGACAGCATCTAGCTTGCATTTGGATTGCTTTGAACAAATTAGAATGACACAACAGGATCCTGACATTCATGTACTCAATCCTTCCCCATCTTGTCTGTTAAAATGAAGTAAAGATCACATAAGTGAACCACTGAGGTCTATTGTAAATCGATTGTTAATTCAGGGCACCTTCCCCTGGCCAATCAAACAGGTTGTTATCCATCTGCTAATTAAAAATCCATCCCTAGACAAACATGATATAGCCAATTATTGTTCAGTCTCTAATCTGCCCATTTTGGGCAAAGTGATTGAGAGAGGAGTAGCTGACCAACTCCAGATCTTCTTGGATAACTCGAGTGCTCTAGACTCTTTCCAGTCTGGATTCAGATCAGGGCATGGGGCAGAGACAGCACTAGTAGTGTTAGTGGATGATCTCCGTCTGAATATAGACAAAGGCCATGCATCCTTATTGCTTCTCCTGGATCTGTCTGCAGCCTTTGACACAGCAGACCATGCCATCCTGTTGAGCCATTTAGAAACAGAAGTGGGCATCAAAGGATGTGCTCTGGACTGGTTTCAATTGTTTCTCATGGAACAAACTCAAAGGGTTGCCGTTGAACATCAGTTGTCTCCAGAATGGGAACTATTTTGCAATCTTGTCTCCCATTTTATTCAACCTCTACGTAAAACCTTTAGGAGAGCTTATTCACAGCTATGGAGTTGGACGTCATCAACATGCAGATGACAGCCGACTCTAAATCTCGCTATCCAGGTCCTCACAGGATACAACAGAAATCTTAGATTGCTGCCTATCAGCTGTAATAAAATAGCTGAAAAATAATAAACTGAAATTAAACCCAGACAAGACTGAAGTGATGCTGATTGGGAAGGCAGAGGTCTTGAAGGTCATTGTACTCTCCACTTTCGATGGAGTTCATCTGACCCTTGCAGACTCGGTTAAAAGCCTAGGGGCTATACTGGATCCAGTGCAACTACTAGAAAAACAAGTTAAGGCAGCCACTACAACCTCACTTTAGCCTGGAAGATGGCTTCTTACCTCAACACAGCTGATCTGGCCACCTGGATCCATGCTATGGTAACATCAAAACTTGACTATTGTAATGCACTATATATAAGTCTCCCATCTAATTAATTATGAGGTTCCAACTGGTGCACAATGTTGCAGGCTGACTGTTATCAGGAGCAAGCAGAAGCATGAACATCACCCCCATTCTTCAGTCACTTCACTGGCTACCTATCAGTTACCATGCTCAGTTCAAGGTACTGGTCATCACATGCAAAGCTCTTCATGGCCTTCATCTAGCATACCTACAGGATCGCCTCACTCCCTATGTTCCTCCACAGCAACATGGCTTATCTGAACAGCGTCTCCTGCGAGTTCCACCCTGCACATGAGCAAAATCAACAGCACCCCATACACGGGCTTTCTCTGTAGTGGCCCCGACCCAGTAGAATGGCCTGCATGAGGAGGTTAGGAGAGCTTCCATTCTCCTGGCTTTCCACAAACGATACTGTCATGATCTGGCTGTGCCAGGAAGGCCTAGCGAGGCCTCAGAAGCCTGTTAGCAGTAGGAGTAGGCCTGCTTACGATTCCCAGGAGCCACTGGGCCGTTTTGGTGCCCTTTATGGCCAATCAGAACACAGGGGGATAGTGCTATATAAGTCTGGGAGGAAAAAAGCCTGTGTTCTTTGTCCCAGGGAGCAGGCCAGAGGAGGTTTCTGCTAGGGGGAGAGGCCCTCATCCAGGTAGGGTGAGAAGGCAGGCCTGGCAGACAGAGGGACAGTGAGTTCAGTCGCGCTAGGGCCTTTTGTTTATTTTACTTTCACCCATCTATTGTTGCTAAAACACCTTGTTTGCTTGTTTGTTTGATATTAAGTGACCTCCTTGTAAATAAATCCTTTTGTTTGCTGTTACTCTGCTGGGTCCTCACGCCTGTTTATTGGCCAAGCTACGGAGGTCAGAAGGGTTGGGAGGGTACTCTGGGCCTTCCCAAGGGACCCTAAATCCCAGAGTGATGGCAGGGTAAGGTGGCTCACCCTACCTGAGGCATGACATGGTGGCAGAGGTGGGATGGACTAATTTTGGACCCTGGTAAGGCAGAGTGACATTTGGCTTTGGCAAAAACAAACAAACCTTTTTTTTGCTTTTGGCTTAAGGAAGCCGTATTTGCTGAAGGTGCTTGCAAGACCAAGTAAAGGTCTGGTAAAGGTGTGGTGAAAGAGGGTTTTATTTATGTTTTAGCTGTCGGGTCAACCGGATAGTGAAGCTAGAATAGGTAGTACATGCTCCTCTGAACTGGGAAGACAAAATCAGAGGACGCGCCTGTTCCTAGAAGCAAGACCCAAGCAAGGGCTGCTGGGGCCATATCTGAGAAGGATGAGACAGCCAGAACAATGGATTCCCTGAGTGAAGAGGTCTTGCGTCTCCAGCTGCAACTTAAGCAGGCAGACCTTGAGCTAAAGAAAATGAAGCTTGAGAATGAAAAAGAGAGAATGAGGCATGAGCTTGAGATGGCTACGCTCGCAAAGGGGTCGCCTCCTCCAGATGCCATGGTGAAAGAGGACCATCGGAAGTACCCCTTGTACAAGGAAGGAGAGGACATTGAGGCCTTCCTGCAGAATTTTGAACAAGTCTGCATTGACTACAAGGTCCCCCCAGAGCAGTACATGGCAAAGCTGAGACCGCACTTGAGTGGTGTCCTGGCTTCAGTGTCCGGTCAGATGGAAGGCGAAGAGAGAACAGATTACAAGCTGTTCAAGCAAAAAGTGAGAGAGAGAGTGGGATTCACCAAGGAAGGGGCCCGAAAGCGCTTCAGAGAGATCAGGCTTGAAGGTAAAGAGTCCTACCCACAGTTAATATACGACTGGGAAAAGCCTATGACTTGTAGGTAGAAGTTGCAGAAGCCAAGACGCTGGCTGATGTCAAGGCCCTGATGTGCATTGACCAGTTCCTGAATCTTCTTCCTGAGCACATTTGGTGCCCGCTTGTGGACAAGAGTCCTTCTACCCTTCAAGAAGCAGGCCAGTGGGCAGAGCGACTGGCAGAATCCTATGGAAGACAGAGGTACAGCATTCATCGGGACTGGCATAAGAGGGAGTCTCCTAAGTCCCCACCCTGGTCCAGAAAGCAGCCAGAAGAAAAATGACAGCTGTCCCAGCAACAGCAACCTGTTTTCTCAAGTGCTGGTGGGAAGTCGCCCACGGTGGAGAAGAAGGTGCCATGATGCTTTACGTGCAACCAGTTGGGCCACTTTCAGAATAAGTGCCCCAAGGCCGGGACTGACATACACCACATGATGCCAGAGAGGCCTCAGACTACTTTGCCTGCATTTGATCCAGAGTATATTCCCCAGCACCACTGGAAGGTGGTCATGGTGGATGGCTGTGAAGTTGCTGCTTGGTGAGATACTGCTTCTCTCCTGACTACTGTGCATCGCTCTCTTATCTATCCCAAGTATCTCCTCCCGGGAGAAGAAAGGAGGGTAAGGCGCCTGCATGAAGCAGAAAGTATTGTACTGCCCATCGCCCAGGTACCGATTACCAATAAAGGTTGGAATGGACTATGGAAAATTGCTGTGCACAATTATACCCCAGTGGCCACGTTTGTGGGAAAAGACTAAGCAGAGCATGTGTTCCAGTAACCAAAAGAACACGAACTACAGTCGGCAGAACTTGAGGCCAACCAAGAGGGAGATGTGTACACGCGGTTTCTGAAAGACTTTACAGACGTTCCAGAGGAACTTGGCAGATGTGCCGGAAACTACGTAGGGGTGTTAACCCGCAGCCAGACTAAGAAGCTGCAACCAACTGAATCTGCACCAGTGACTCCTCCAGACGTTGTGGCAACCCCTAAAGAGGTAGACTCTCCTCCAGTGACCTTGGCTGCTTTCCAGAAGGAGCAAGAGGAAGACACAAGTCTTGAGGAAGCCCGTGAACAGGCAAGGAAGGATCTTCCCCTCAGTGCAGTCACTTGATCCCGGTTTGTGATGGACAGAGGCTTGCTGTACCATGAGTCCCTTCGACCAGGTGACCAGAGTGGTTGGAAGCCACATCATCAGTTGGTGGTACCAGTCCAACATCACCTCCGACTTATTAGCCTCGCCCATGATCACCCCGGCAGCCATTCGGGAGTAAAAAGAACCAAAGACCAGCTAAGACAGCAGTTTTATTGGGAGGGGATGGGCAAGGACATTTCCAGGTTTTTCCTGTCCTGCGAGGTATGCCAGACTGTGGGGAGAGCCGTGGATAAAGGTAAAGCCCCACTTCAGCCTCTACATGTGATTGGCACCCCTTTTCAGAGAGTGGCTGTTGATGTGGTGGGGCCCTTGCCAAATAAAACCCCGTGGGGGAAACAATATATATTGACTATTGTAGACTTTGCAACTCGCTAGCCAGAAGCTGTGGCTCTTAGCCGTATTGATGCCAATGCTATTTGCCAAGCCTTGGCAGATATATTTGCAAGTGTGGGTTGCCCCTAGAGGTTCTCACAGATGCTAGGACCAATTTTCTTTTGGGGGTGATGGAGAAGCTGTGGCACAGCCATGGGGTTCAGCACTTGGTGACTCTCCCCTATCATCACCAATCAAATGGGTTGGTGGAAAGGTTCAATGGGACCCTCCGGGAGATGATTAAGAACATTATAACCGCCCATTCCAATAATTGGGACTTGGCTTTGCCTCAGCTCCTTTTTGCCTACCGGGCAGTTCCATACTCCAGCTTGGGATTCTCCCCATTTGAACTGGTCTATGAAAGGGAAGTCCGTGGACCTTTGGAATTGGTGAAACACTACTGGTAGGGTTCCCTACCTTCCCCAGAGACTAATATTTTGGACTTTGTGAACAAGCTTCAGAACTACCTAAAGGAAACTTTAGCGCTAGTCCATAATCAGCCGCACGAAACCCAAGGTAAACAGAAAACCTGATGTGATAAAAAGGCCAGGGAGTGGGTTTACCAAGCTGGTGACTCAGTTATGGTGCTGAAGCCTATAAAGAGCAATAAAATGGACTCTTCCTGGGAGGAGCCTTGCCAGATCAAGGAACACATGGGGGAGGTGAAATATGTAGTCCAGTCACCAGACACAGACCTTCCTCGCCGGGTTTATCATGTTAACTCCTTAAAGCCCTATCATTCTCAGGAAGTTATTGCTTGCCATCTTACCCCAAAGCTGGCAGAGCACAGACCAGATCCCTGGTTGCAGACTGCATCAATGGGGATCCAGATGGCTGGACCCCATGATTTGGTTGGGGTGTGTGTGTCATGATCTGGCTGTGCCAGGAAGGCCTAGCAAGGCCTCAGAAGCCTGTTAGCAGTGGGAGTAGGCCTGCTTATGATTCCCAGGAGCTCCTGGCCCGTTTTGGTGCCCTTCTTGGCCAATCAGAACACAGGGGGATGGTGCTATATAAGTCTGGGAGGAAAAAAGCCTGTGTTCTTTGTCCCAGGGAGCAGGACAGAGGAGGTTTCTGCTAGAGGGACAATCCCTCATCTAGGTAGGGTGAGAAGGCAGGCCTGGTAGACAGAGGGACAGTGAGTTCAGTTGCGCTAGGGCCTTATTTTTATTTTACTTTCACCCATCTATTGTTGCTAATGCACCTTGTTTGCTTGTTTGATATTAACTGACCTCCTTGTAAATAAATCCTTTTGTTAGTTGTTACTCTGCTGGGTCCTCACGCCTGTTTACTGGCCAAGCTACGGAGATCAGAAAGATTGGGAGGGTACTCTGGGCCTTCCGAAGGGATCCTAAATCCCAGAGTGGTGGCAGCGTAAGGTGGCTCACCCTACCTGAGGCATGACAGATACAAACCGAATTATTCAAAAGGGCTTTTTACTCAGACAGGAGGGCTAGATAGTCTAGAAAGATAGGTTGCTTTAAATATGTACTCCTATATACTTACTACCTGTGCTTCATGTTGTCTAATGTCAGTTCTAGAGCTGATTATGTTCTATTTCAGCATTTCTTCACCTCTATATTGGATCCTTGCTAATTCTATGTCTTTGTAAACTTGCATTTATTTACCCTATGGCATTGTTTATGGAAATGTCATTGACACTGTATGGAAATGTCCTTGATACTGATTGTACTAATCTCACACTATGTTCTCCTTGAGTCTCAGTGGGAAAGGTGGACTATAAATGACATAAATATATAAAATAAATACTATGTTTCCACGGTTATGTTAACATTTTACTAGAGAATACTGCTGGCACATTTAGATCCAAGAAACCCTTACCTCCCCAAAGGCTCCTCGGCCAATCACCTTCAAGATTTCAAAGTCTTCTTTATGCAATCGCATCTGTTTCACTTTAGAAGTAAAAGGCTTGGCTAAAACAAAGGGAAATAGTAATTAAAGCGAGTATATGATTCAGATTTTAGAACAATTACTACAGTACGTACAGCATAACATGATACCTATTTTAAACTAACACAGGTTATATAAATTTGTTTTGTATCAAGAACTGAATATCTACAGAGGAATCTAAGATGTCTCTAACATTCTATGAAGCATCCATATAGTACATTATTAATGGTTTGTGGTAATATTCAGTAAAAAACTGGAACTATCACATAAACAGCCACTGAAAATAACCAGTCTTCCTCTCACCTAATGCAAGTGCAAACTGCCCCCCCCCCCCCGTGAGATGATTCTGACACATGGCCTCAGATTTTCAGAAGATAAGTCTTTCCCTTTAAAACATCTATACAAGGCTAAATCAGCTTGCAAGGTAATTTCTTACCTGAAGTCTCCTTTTAAAAAAAAATGAGACTTTTGATCTTCCTGCCTGAAGATCAAAAGTAAGAACTGGTTTGTTATTTGGAATAAGTACTTGTCTCCTTTAGCTTCATCTCCCCATCCCACCCTCACACCCCAGGCTATTGGAACTACAACTGAGGCAGCAAAGCAACCCTTTTGTTCAGGACTGGCTACAGTTTGTCATGTTTTTAAATGAACTGTTGCTGTTACCCACCTACAACTTTTACTAGATATCTGAGAATTCTGAATTACAGCAGAGTAGGAAAAACATTTTACATATGCTCAGAAGGCCTCTAAAGGGGGGGAGTGCAGAGTCCTAATAAAACCTGAAAGAAATTAAACATTTATTTATTCACTTAGAATGTTGCCATGCCACGGAAGGGGAGGGGTCAAGGAAAGTACAAGGAAAACCATTTTGTGGATTGCTGCTATAGATACCTCTTCATTCACAGTGCCAATGAGAGCTACACGAAGCCGCATAACTGCAAAGAAGTAAACAGGGTTGCCAGGGGCACCACTGACCAAAGCAGAAGTGCAGGGGGCTGGCAGGGTGCCTCCTTTACTTTCCTGTAGCACTGGGAAACAGAGGAGCTACAGGGTATGCTGAAGCCCAGCCCTGTTTGGAGGTGATTTTTACTGAAGAGCGCCCTGTGGCTTCTCCGTCGTGCTGGAAAATGATGTCATTTTCCAGCACAATGAGGGAACATGTGCACATGCTTCTCTTCCCCTGTACTTTCCCCCCTACTGGCCAGGTAAGTGAGGCCAGGGGGCAGCAGGTGGGGTGGTAAGCCTAAATAACTATGATGTATGTTACCATCTGAACAGAACAGAATTTACCATATCAGAAACAAATATAAGACACTTTATTAATGTGTCCTGTTATCTGTTGATTGTGCTATACAAGCTAACTAGAAAAGAGAGAAGTTACCAAAAATTAGTACAACTTTTAGAACCAGGGATTGCTCTGATTTTCCTTTCTTTTCTTTGCCAAATTGTTTTTAATCAACATTTTTGTATCGCAATACATTGAAGATAAACTTGGTGACCTCATAACATTTAATTTTATTTCATAGCCTCCTGCCTATTTTCAAAAGGAAAAAATACTTTGAAATATAAAAGAGAACATATTATGTTAGCCCAACATATACTGAGAAACCAACATGTTTGATGCATCATAGAAAACATATTATAAATATACAATAAAAAATCATTCATTCAGGATTATGTAAAACTCCATGTGTTTCTTGGGGATATCTAAAAGCATATGAGGAAGCTAAACACTTCTAAATCTCATTAATGCATTGGAATCTCATTAATGAATAGGAATCTTATCATCTTGAGTTGAATGGAAGAATGGTGGAATATAAATGGCATTAAGAACAAATAATATTTGACTTAAATTCATCTGAATACCTGGGGATAGGAGGAAACAGTTTTCCATTTTTCAAATTAAAAAAATGAGAAAATTTTGAGATGCTGATTAAATAGAAAATGATGAATTAAACTGTTCAAATATAATGCTTTAAAATGTTCCAACAGTTGTTTCCTTGCATGAATTGATTTCTAATACTTACATAAAACGAACTACAGTATTGGTCAATAATTATTCCTATATTTATCTTCTACAGCACGTAAAAGAAATTGATCTACATTTAGAAATAACCATACCAAATAAAGTAATAAGCGTACTGTCAAAAGGTTAGAGAAACTTGTTTCAACCTGTGCAAGGTTGGTTTTGGTTTTCCAATGTCCATAAAGATGAATGAACATTCAGAAATGAAAGCTACTGGTCTTTCAGAAACTGATACTAATTAGAGAAAGAAACTGGATAACAACATTTTGAAGGATATGTTGTTTATAGCTCAAATGACATTTTAATGATTGATGTTGCTAATTTTGCCCACAACTACTATGATAGACACAACTGTGTGGGATGATATATTACAGAACAGATACGTGTTATTGTAAAATTAACTCAATATTCAGATTTACTGATAGTTCTTAATTTGTTAATCTGAGATATTAGAAACAGGCTTCAAAAGATACTTTTTATAGTTTGTGGTGCGTAGATTAACCTTACTTGTTATTTAAAGCAGGAAAATGCTGGCTTTATGGAGGAAATACATTTTCTAAGTACAAATAATAAAAACTATTTTGTTTACTACAATGTTATTACTATTTTTAACTCTTTCCCCACTTACGATCCTAACTGGAACAAACTAAGATATAGTTGAAACTTCCTGCTTCATCTCTAAGTTTAGATATTAATTGCAATAAGATGGAACCCATGAATATTCATGGGGGAGGAGAAATACAACACACACCCCATGCTGACTCCTGTTCCCATCTTTCTTATTCCGGCTCTATTTCCACTCCCTTCCTTCCCTCTGGCTCCACATCCCCCAACCATCTCTTTCTCCCACTTAACCCATCCCTTCTGTCTCCAATTCTTCTCTGCTGACCTCTTGTTCCCCCCATGCTCCTGACTCTTGTCCCCATTCCCTGCTTTCCTTCTCCTCACGTACCTCTGCATTCTCCTTTTTATTGTCTTTGTTACTGCCACTAGGGATGTACACTCTGGTATTTTCGGCCCAGTAATATACCCCCAAAACACCTTATCAGTATTTTCTGGGTATCTTCTAGATCAAAATCAGATATACATGTATTTCAATCCCATTTGTTCCTGGAAATATTCAGGAAGATCTGGGAATTGTTAGGGCCAGCATTTTAAAGGCTGCAGCAGCTTGCTTTTCTTCCTTCTGCAAGTTTAATGTACAAAAAAAGGAAGGGGGGAAGGGAAGTAGTTCTCACAGGCAAATGGCATCACATGTTAAGGGGAGCTAAACTGTCTGTCCAATAACAACGGTTCTTTCATAACCTACAAAAAATCTGGCCTCCTGACTGCAGCTTCAGGGTGAGATTTTTTTGCAGTGGGTGCTTTTGGCTCTTCTAGTCTGTGCCTTATTTCTGCTGACAGGTTCGTTCAGCTGGAATTCTCTGGCTTGGCATTGGTTCTGTTGGGCTTTTGGGGGTCTTTTAGTATCGGGAATCTTTTGGTCAGTTGTTACTCTTGTATGTTTGGCTAAAGCTTCTTTGTCCTGGAGAAAGGATTGAATTTTTTCCCCCCATATGAAACAATGGAGCTGGGAGCACCTTGTTCAAGCTACTCCAGCCCTTCTCCCTAGCAGAGGTTCCCCCTAGGGAATAATGAACTTGGTTAATTTTGGAATCCTAAAATTAAAAACTGGAACTCAATACCAAACTGGTATTGGAAAATGTGAACATAGAGGAATACCATACCAATATTTATGGCCTTCCTGATTCCTGAATCTGAAAAATACTCTTTTTTTCCTGCATACCCCTGTGATGGACCTATCAACATATCTGGATATTAAACTTTATAAAACTGAAAACACTGAACTCTTTAATACTCTACTATTATACATATAGCATATTAATTGTTGCCAAAATTATTTACATTTAAACCACGAATACTGAAAATTAAGTATATGTCTACTGTACAGTATACATAAAATTATTTAATGCTGAAGACTGTCTTTACACAAAAATGTTCATATTACCAAATTTGAGTAAATGGGTAAAATCTCATTCATTCAAACTCTTCCCCAAAATTCCCGAGTTTCATGTAGGGTTGCCAGTCCGCTGGTGGAGGCGGGGGATGCAGTGGGGGAGAAAGGTCTGGGGAACGGGTCTGGGAGGTAAAATTCCTCCCAATCAAGCCTGCAACAGGCATGCTCCCAGTGGGGGCGCAAGACATCACTTCCAGGAGTGACATCATTGTGCTCACTGCAGTAATGGTCCCACATTTCGCTTAGAGCCAATTTGGACCCCGAAAGAATCAGCCCAGTGCAAAGTAAGAACCCAGTCCACTCCTCTCCCCTGCCAAAGAGGGTAAGCGGACCTGGCAACGCTACTTTCATGCTATACATTTGTGTGTGAAAAACCTTGCTTTAAGAAACATCTTATATGAGAAATATTTTATAGGAGTTTATTTCTGAGTGCACCCTAAAATTTCTATCTGAAAAACAGGAAAATGTCCTTGAAAAAAATGGGGGGACCTTTTTTTCTGAAATTTTCTATATTTTTTCCCAGGCCTTCACAACGGTAAACCTGAGCAGGATTCTGAGTAGACCTGCTTAGGACTGATAACTAGGTCTCTAAATTTCATGAACCTTTAATGTCCTTTAGTATAGTTAATGTTGCTTTATGCACTTCAGGCCTTCAATTTACAAGAACTGGTTGCCCCAAGGTTTCCGTTTATGATTTACGTATGAATTAATAATGTTCTTATAAAGCACAGTTACTTATATGGCAAAACTTCAAATCACAGATAAGCTCTTAACTAGGATTATATTAGTCATACTGCTGCAGAACTTTAAAGTGACCAGATGCAAGTCGCTAGTACTTTAAATGGGCATATTAAAAAAGTGAATTTTTGGCAGTTACCTCTTCTATACAACTATGAAAAGATACAAGAAATCTCACAAAATGGAAAGATGAAAACAAAACATTCAACTCTTAAGGAAACTGAAACATTTATGTTAAATGCCCTGAAATACTTTAGCTCTAAGGTAAACTACATGCAGGCTTGAAGTACAGTTTAGTTATAAATTAAGATGGATTTAGAGAGAATTAGTGTAATTAAGAATCCTTGCTTTAGCTGTGCTTTCTACTCTACTTAATAAAGTTCTCTCACATCTCATGGCCATTCCAAAGTTATGGGGTTTGCTTTATAAATGTGACATGTCAACAAAACAGAATACTTTTTACAAAAGACACATTTTTAGCACATACGAAGATAGAACTTTGGCTCTTTAAGTATGAACTTCAGAATATTCAAAGGTTCTGAGAGGAATACTGGGAGAAAAAATTTAGAGTTGTTGTGCTACTGCTGATTATTTATGGTGCTGACATAAAAAGATCTTTAAACATTTGGATATCTTTCCCTAGCCAGCAGGCAAGGCAATATGAGACTCAAGGTTTTATAAAAATAATTAATTCCCTAGGCGTTTTATTTTTAAACAGCTTCCGTGACTGAGAAGCCATTTTGCTAATAATAATGTTCCACCAATGTGCATGGTATTTCCAATGTACAAAGTCCCTACCCCACAGAGCTTACAATATACAGTCTGAGACTGTGAAGACAAAACAGTAAGAAAAGGGTGGTGAAGAAGATAAATATAGGAATAAATAGGATCAATACATAAATGTAACGTGATAAACAGTAGAACTACCCCCAGCCCCCAATTTTACATATAAAATACCCAACTTATGAATAAGCTGCATTCCAGTAGTTCATTTGTAAGTAAAGTGTTTGAAATTGGAACACATAGAGATACATGTAATACATGGTGGTTTGACTTCCAGGTTAGACTATTTAAGCCTATTTACTGGCCCTCCAGGGCAACTGGTTGGCTGCTGTGTAAAACAGTATGCTGGACTAGAGGGACTACAGGTCTGATCTAGCTGGTTCTACTTATGATTTTGTATTCTTAACATATAAAGGCTTTGTCTGTCTCCATTCATTGTTTAGTCTCCATCCTTGCTTCCTGAATGTCTCTTCCCTTCACTCCCACACACCAAGCTCCACTGTCATCCTCCTTGGTTTTTCATTGCCCCTCCCCTCTCTCCCCCACTGCCAGTTCTGAAGCGTGTGAGTCACTTCCTGGTCTCTGCAGCATTTGTAAGGACAGACTGGTTGTAACTTGGACTTTTGTAAGTTGGAGACTCATTGTACACTGGTGGACTATGACTCATGAAAGGTATTGTGAGGTCACAATGAATAATTAATTGAAAATGACAATTCAGTGTACAATAGTGATGAAAGAGGCAAATTATATGTTAGGGATTTTTTAGGAAAGGGGTTGATAAAACTGGTAATATTTTAACAGTGTTGTCACATTTTAAAAACTGTGTAGAGTTTAGGTTGCTTCATCTCTCCCCTAAAAGTATTACAGAATTGGGGAAAGTGCAGAAAATGACAATCAGAATTATTAATGTTGCAGAACCTTTGCAAAAAAGAAAGGTTAAGTAGTTTGGGACTTTAGAGAAAGAAGGACCAAAGGTTTATATATAGGTTTATAAAACTGCACATGAGATGGAGAAAGTGGATAAAGGGAACTTTTTCATTCTCTTCCATACTACTAGAATTCAGGGGTACCCAATGAAATTGAGCAGTAGATTCAGACAAAATGAAGAATATATTAATTTAATGAGTAATTAACTTGCAAAATCACTGCCACGGGATGCAGTGATGGCCACTAGCTTAGATGGTTTTAACTGTATTTATATGTTCTAATGACTATTGAGCATTTTATTGTAACACGCCCTGAGCCTGTTCGCAGGGAGGGAGGGCTATAAATCAAATCAAATCAATCAATCAAGATTAGACAGATGCATTGACAATAGGTTCATCATGACAACTAAATCGAATGATTAGTTGTCATTAGATAAACAACTCTCTGCTATAGCAGTCCTGGCCTCCAGATGCTACTTGTAGGCCTTTCAGGGGCATCTGGTCAGCCACTGTGTCAAACAGAATGCTAGACTAGATAGACCAACCATTTGATTCAACTGAGCTGCTCTTATAATCAAGACATCTACCTAATATATAGGCAACCCAAACCTATGGATTTATATAGTTATATTTTTTATCAACTGGGATATTCTGCCACCATTCATAAGACAATGGCATGTGATCCTATCTTGTGAACTAGACTTGCAAACATTTAATTCTCACTCTCACCACCATTACTGTCCCCATTCAACACACAGTTCAGAAATCAAGTTTGCAATTTGGGCAGGAGCTAAAGGGGGTTGCTGGACCTGAAATGCACTGCAGAAGGACCAAGATTAAGGTTACCAGGGCGCACAGGCAGGAAAAACATGAAGAACTGCTCAAGGCAAACAACAGGCTTAGCAAAGGAACTCACAGAATGACCAAAACAGGGAAAGCATCATAAATAGGGAAGCTCTGGAATTTTTAGAATAGATGACAAGGCACAACCAAGGAACTCCAACCAAAAGATACAGATCAGCCCTTCAGCCTGCTCTTTCCTGTTACGATGGGGTGGGTGGGCAGTAATGATAGCCAGGGCAGTCAGCCCAGAAAAGGGCAGAGGAATGATTTCTGTCATACAGAGGGGCATGAACTCAACCCATTCCATAAGACTGGTTTCTGGGCAGATATTCACTGCAACTGTGAATCTGAAAAATCAACCTGCAATGGAAAAGGCCACATAAAATCGCTACAGGCTCTTCATGATTAGGCACAGTCACTAACACCACAAGACTTGATACTGGAGTTATGGAAATGCTGTTACAGTCCAGTAGCATGGCAATGAAGTGTGAGGAGTTCCCCTCTGCAACCTTGCTCTGCTCTTTAATATGATTGTGTCATAAGAAAAAGAAAAAAAATTAAGTGCATCTTCCAGTAAACATCACTTTAAATAAAAGGGAATAAGAGGAATTTCATTCACAAGCTCAAGCTGTCAAAGGCAAAACAGTACCAAAAAAAGGAAATGGAAAGAGAAGGGAAGGGAAAGATACACACTTTCCAAAAAATTGTACATGTGCATGCATACACACAGAGAAATTTTTATGGAAATGGTTGCCAATTTTCTGTTAGCAGATGAAGAAAAGCTTTATAGTCTGCAGCAACAGCAGATGGATAACAGAAAGCTATTTAAACCAATGCTATAAGGGGGGAAAAAACCACAGACATCATCCCCAGTTTTAACAGCTATTATTTTGTTTTAATTCTTTTGGAATCATACTTCACATACTTTTCCTGACGAAGAGAATGCGCCAACATCTGTGAGTGAAACTCAAAGGGAAACATTATATAATTTGAAGGACAATCACAGGTTCCTGTCTTTTAATCTTTATACTACTAAAAAGCAGGTTAAGGCAGCCACAAAAAACATTTTCTGTAACCTCACACTAGCCTTGAAGATGGATTCCTACCTCGACATCACCAATCTGGCCACCTGGATCCATGCTATGGTAACATGAAGACTTGACTATTGCAATGCACTATACATAGGTCTCCCATCTAAACTAACTAGGAGACTCCAGTCACAGTATACTACCTTAGCAAAACGCTGAGGTTCAGCTGTTATCAGGAATGAGCAGAAGCACGAATATCACCCCCATCCTGCAGTCACTCCATTGGCTACCTATCAGTTACCGTGTTCAGCTTAAGGTATGGGCTATCACATACAAAGCTCTTCATGGCCTTTGTCCTGTATACTTGCACCAAGGTATACTGCCTCTCTATGTTTCTCCGCGGCAGCTTCGCTCATCTGAACAGAGTCTCCTGCAGGTGCCACCCTGCAGATGGACAAAATCAACAGCTGCCCATACATGTGCATTCTCTTTGGCAGCCCTCACCCTATGGAACGGCCTTCCTGAGGATGTCAGGAGAGTCCCCACTCTCCTGGCTTTCTGCAAATGATACAAAGCTGAATTATTCAAAAGGGCATTTTTACGCAGATAGGAGGGCTGCATTGTAGGGAGATGATCTCAAAGAGAAGCTTCAGTAACAAAATAGGGACCATAGACTTCACCGCTATGTTGCCTTACATCCTATCTGTTGCTTTAAGTATCTGCTGCTATGTACTACCTGTTGATTTAAATGTGATCCTACTGCGTTGTTTTATGCTGTCTAATGTCAGTCCTAGAATTGTTTATGCTCTGTTTCAGCATTTCCTCAACTCTGTTTTGTATTTTTGCTAATGTTATGTCTTTGTAAATTTGCATTTATTTACCCTACAGCATTATTTATTGAAGTATCCTTGATATTGACTATACTAATCTCATACTATGTAATCCGCCTTGAGTCTCAATGAGACTCAAGGTCTGTTGCAGGGTGACTCTGCTGGCCGATTCATGATTGTGAGTGAGAAGTCGTTTAAGGTTGGGGGGCTGTCTGTAAGCAAGGAAAGGTCTTCCACCCAGGGCCTCTGAGAGAGAGGTATCATTTTCCAGGATGGGTTGTAGCTCACTGATGATACGTTGGATGGGTTTGAGCTGGGAGCTATAGGTGACAACCAGTGGTGTTCTGTTGTTAGTTCCTTTAGGTTTGTCCTGGAGCAGACTGTTTCTGGGTACTAGTCTGGCCCTATTGATTTGTTTCTTCACTTCATTTGGTGGGTACTGTAGTCCCAAAAATGCTTGTTGTAAATCTCTTAAGTGTGAGTCTCGGTCGAGAGCACTGGAGCAGATACGGTTGTAACGTAAGGCTTGGCTGTAGACAATAGACCGAGTGGTATGTTTAGGGTGGTAGCTGGAGGCATGTAGATATGAGTATCGGTCTGTTGGTTTCCGGTATAAGGTGGTATTTATTCGTCCATTATGTAGTTGTACAGTGGTGTCCAGGAAGTGTACCTGTTGTGTAGAGTGGTCCAGGCTTAGGTTGATAGTTGGGTGAAAGTTATTGAAGTCCTGATGAAATCTCTCAAGGGCTTCCTTCCCATGGGTCCAAATGATGATGTCATCCAGGAATCTTAAGTATAGTAGTGGTTCCAGTGGATGGAAGCTGAGGAAGCGTTGCTCCAGGTCTGCCATGAATATGTTAGCATATTGTGGTGCCATGCGTGTGCCCATGGCTGTGCCATTAATCTGTAGATATAAGTTGTCACCAAATTCGAAGTAATTGTGAGTGAGTACGAAGTGACAAAGTTCAGTGGTGAGGTGTGCTGTGGTTTTGTCCAGGATAATATTCCTTATGGCTTGCAGTCCATCTGCATGTGGGATATTGTTGTATAAAGCCTCCACATCCATGGTTGCTAGGATGGTGTCATCTGGTAGGTTGTCAATGGACTGTATTTTCCTGAGGAAGTCATGAATAGTTTGTAGCTATACTCATGTGTTCCCCTAGCTCCTTCCATTTCCCTGTTTCCCTTGCATGTGGGGGTTTCAGATAAACCCCAGTTTAAAATCCAATTTCATGAGGAGTCTGCATTAATGTCGTGATGATCTGGAGTGTGATAAAACTAGGAGGTTCTGACTTAAACTCTGCATACGCAAGGGAGGGGATGAACGGAAGAACAAAAGAAGACACAAGCAGGGCAAGCAGATACATTTGCTTCCAATTTCAGTTTAACCACAGGAGGTTATATAACATCCCAATGCAGCCTAAATTTACAACAAAGACATGCTCATGGTCTTCCAGTCCTCCTTCACGGGAAAGTTACTCACTAAAATAATTTTCCTTCAGCTGAGAAGGCTAAGAGTCATTTTTATAATTCAGGGAAGCCAAGCCTGCTCCAAACTGAGCTTTTACAAAATTAGTGATTCCCTGCAGAATCCAGCAGAATGTATTGTTTTATTTATTTATGTCATTTATGATCTGCCTTTCTCACTGAGACTCAAGGTGTGAATTACACAGCGTGAAAGTAGTATAGTCAGTACCAAGGACAATTTCATAAACAATGCTATAAGGTAAATAAATGCAAGTTTACAAAGACATAACATTAGCAAGAATCCAATACAGAGCTGAAGAAACAGAACATAAGCAATTCTAAGGCTGACACAGGAGCACATATTTAGAGCAACAGATAGTACGTAAGGCAACATAGTGAAGTGTATTGGGTGAAGTCTATGGTCCCTAACTCATTAGCGGAGCATCTGAGACCCTTTCCTACAATACAAAAGCCTTTTTGAAGAATTCAGTTCGGCATCATTTGTGGAAAGCTAGGAGAAGTGGGGGCTCTCCAGACCTCCTCAGGCAGGCTGTTGCACAAGGTAAGGGCCACTACAGAGAAAGCCTGTGTACGGGCTGCTGTTGATTTCACCCATGTGCAGGGTGGCACATGCAGAAGACCCTGTTCAGATAAACGAAGTTACCATGGAGGAACATAAGGAGGGAGGCAATCCCATAGGTATGCTGGACAAAGACCATGAAGAGCTTTGCATGCGATAACCAATACCTTGAACTGAGCATGATAACTGATAGGTAGCCAATGAAGTGACTGGAGAATGGGGGTGATCTTCATGCTCCTGCTCGCTCTGGATAACAGTTATGCCGTAGTGTTTTGCACCAACTGGGAGTCTTCTAGTTAACTTAGATGGGAGACCTATGTATAGCGCATTACAGTAGTCAAGTCTTGATGTTACCATAGCATGGATTCAGGTGGCCAGGTCAAGGTAAGAAGCCATCTTCTAGGCTAGAGTGAAGTTGTAGAAAACGTTTTTTGTGGCAGCCTTAATTTGTTTTCCTAGTTGTAGCACTGGATCCAGTATAACCCCTAGGCTCTTAACCGAGTCTGCCAGGGTCAAACAAACTCCATCAAAAGTGGGGAGTACAATGTCCTTCAAGATCTTGGCCTTCCCAACAAGCATCACTTCTGTCTTGTCTGGGTTCAATTTCAATTTGTTCGTTTTCAGCTATTTCACCACAACTGTCAGGCAGTGAAACCAAAATTTCTACTGCATCCTGTGGGGACCTGGACAGCGAGATATAGAGTTGGCTGTCATCTGCATATTGGTGACATCCAACTCCATAGCTGTGAATGATTTCTCCTAAAGGTTTTATGTAGAGGTTGAATAACACGGGAGATAAAATTGCACCCTGAGTGCAATTTTATAGATATAGATATGGGCAGGATAACACCCGTTCTGGGGATATCTGATCTCCAATGGCACCCTTTGAGTTCGTTCCTTGAGAAACCATTTAAACCAGTCTAAGGCACACCCTTTGATGCCCACTAAAGATGCTTGTTGAAATTGTCTGGCACTGAAAATGGCATTTACTAAAGTCTATGTTTATTAGGTCCTCTAGTTTCCATAAACAGCCTGCCTTCATATAAACCAGGATAGACCTTTCTGTATCACATTTATTTATACAGCTTATTCCGCCAATTATGCTATTGCATAAAACAGCGTTTGATTTTATTTTTATATTAGGACTTCATTTACTATTATGCTTATTTTCTTACAGACTGGTTTGTGATCATTTTCTAAACAATATTTTGAAGCTAATGTATAATTTGGTGGATCCATCCACCTGGCTTCCCTATTTTCTAGCTCTGCTAATATGTTTAAGTTTTCTTTAAATGCTATGGAACAAACTGCCCCTCCTTGCAATAGGCTTTTGTAGCATTAAGTACTTTGGATTTCTAAGCACTGGGTTTGAGACAGAAATGACTTTGCTCATTACAAATCATGATCTCCACTGTGAAAATGCCAGAAGAGTGAATCCTTATTGATTCTGGAGTCTTTTAATATGATCAACCACAGTATCTTTCTGGTGAGGCTGGCCAGTTTGGAAGTAGGGGCCAGCTCACTTAGGTGGCTCTGCTCTTACTTGTATGGCTGATTCCAGAAAGTTCTGCTGTTCAGCCCTATAGACATTTATGCTATGGGGCCTTCTCAGGGATACATCTTATCAGCCACATGAACATTTCCATGAAACTATCCAGAGAAATAATCAGGAGAGTTGGGGTGAAGTACCACCAATATCCAGATAGCAGCCAGCCCCTATTTCTCCTTAACTGCTGAGTCAGGTTGGGGGCAATAAACTAAAGCTCAAGACTGTAATGCTGTTGGTAAATGACAAAGCTACTTGAAGACTAAGGAGCAAGCCTGTTTTTGTAGAGGTATTTCATTTGCTGAAACAGAAATTATATATTAAAATAATGATCCAAGATCTACTCTATACTTTGAAGTCAGAAAAGGGAAAAACCCATATTCTTAAATGGAATATATGAGCTTTGGTTATTGTTTGGATCCTGACAAATGGACCTTTTTCATACTAATTGAATGTAGTTTTCTTCCAGAATACAAATAAGAGTGAGCTGCTTTAAAATGGAGCTCCAGTGACAACCTGACACTGAACAGATTATCAAAACTTCCTTCTTCAGCAAGCATAACTACTGAGTTTGTACCCCTCCAAAAGCAGATGACATTCATATGTGGTGGTCATGTCCCCAGGGCTTAAGTTTACTGGAAAACAGTACAAAAAACAATTTTTGAAATATGGGGACTCGTCCTTAATTTGGAATCTAAAATGTATCTTTTAAATTGTGTCAATATTATTAACTGATTCCAAAGAAGTACTGTTCTATGCTCTGACCTCTGCAAGGACAGATGTGCATGTTATTGGAACCAACCGAAGTTGCATGGCAAATTAGAATGGTTCTTACGGGATATGGGAAATGTTATCAATAGTTAAACTAACAGCAATCCAAAATTCTACAATGTTTCAAAGGACAAAAACTGGCAACCATTGGCTGCATTAAAAAAAACTCCTTAAGCTGTTAGAAATGGATAAGGAGTAACTATAAGTGTGTACATTCTTTTACTTAACTTGTTTTAAATTTGTGAACTTGACATGCTGTCTGTGGTGAATAATGATTTAAATTATATATTGTTGCATCTTAATAATTTTTAAAAAATAAAGTAATGATCAATAGAGAGCTGGAGTTTGAGACATGTTTCCTTTTAAAACTGTACTTCTTAAGTATCCACAATCTGAGTCAGATCCAGCAGTAATTTTCTATTGACAGAAGGTGGAATGGAACCTTCCTGCCTTTCAACTCCTGCTGCAGCCCACTGTGTGTGTGTTATGTGCCATAAAATCACCTCCAACTTATGGCAACCCAATGAATTAATGACCTCAAAAACGTCCTATCATTAACAGCCACCCACAGATCTTGCAAACTGGAGGTTGTGGCATCTTTACTGAGAAGTCATCTCATTTTAGGGCTTCCCTCTTTTCTTGCTTTCTTCCACCTTTCCTAGACCTTATTGTTTTTTCCAGTGAGTCTTGTCTTCTCACCATGTGACCAAGGTATGATAACCTCAGTTAGGCTTCCTAACGCCTGCTGCATCCCGGTCAGTGCCCTAGAATGCTGCTCTTACAGGACAGGAAACCTGCAGGAAGAGCATGAAAGACAGTTTGGTGTACTGGTTAATAGCAGCAGGACTCTAATCTGGACAGCTGGGTTTGATTCCCTACTCCTCCATTTGAAGACAGCTGGGTGACCTTGGGTCAGTCACAGCTCTCTCAGCCCCACCCACCTCACAGGGTGATTGTAAACCGCTCTGAGTTGGTTTTAAGTGGTACTGAAGGGTGGTATATAAATCAAATGTTGTTGCTGTTGCTGTTAAGAGAGGCAAATCAAGCTCAAGAGCTGGGGTCTGATAGTATATTCAGCAGCCTGTACAGTTTATGGAACATGGACATCAATGTGTTCTGAAGATTGGCTCAGTCCCAGTTAGCAAATACATTGCTGCACACTTAACGAATGGCAAGCTATGGGAAAACTGGTCAAAACAGAATTATGGCATTTAATTCTCTGAGAGATATGAGTAAATGTTAGTTGTTCTGGAGCAAATAAAGGTGTTCCTTGTGTAAACTGAAATACTGGAAAAAAGATTTCTACACATAATTGAAAGCTTCCCATAGCTCAGTATTTTTCTTTGCTAACCATATTTCAAACAAATTTCCTCAAACAATTGTTTTCAGAAGTCATACTTTTGAAATTCTGAACATTTTCTCTTTCACATATCTGCTGAACTGATCACACTGTGTGTAATTTTTCCACTGTATTCAATAGTCCCTACGCTTTCTGGTTTCCACTTAGTACCTGTGTTACAATTCTTGTCAGTCCCATTTTCTTGTCAGTCTCAATCATTTTCTGTATATAAAAATAAGGGCTATGTTACTCCATTTTGGAAAAAAATGGGATCTTTATGTCAAGGGAATCAACTGTACCATTGAGAAGATAAAGAAAGCCAAATCAGACAAAACACTGGGAGTTTCATGTCCAGAGTCCCCAGGTATTTTTTCAACTTGATTTTTAGGCTTGCAAGTCCTGATTTAGATTGGGACTGTTATGCAAGGGAACGGAGTTAAACCTTTCCTTCACACCACTTTCCCTCTCTAAAACAACCCCACAGATCCAAAATTTGCCCCCACTGGGGAAATATACAGATAACATTATAAAATAGTGACACTAGTGGGCCTGTTAAGATTGGGAAATCTTCGCTGAGATGGTAAAATCCATCCTTCCCCTCGTACCATGGCCCTGCACCTGAAAATTTAATTGGAAAAAATACAAGGTGCTCCAGACACAGAACCCCTTGTATCATATAGTTTGGCCTTGCATTTCTCCTTGCTTGATGAACTAGATCTTTAAAATGAGCAAAACTATACGTATTTCCTTACTCCCAAATCAATTTACATAAAATTATTCTCAAGTTATCATTTTTCACTGATTAATTGTATAAATTATTGAAATATATGCTTAGTGATCCTACAATCTTCTTATAAACCTTTCCCTTTTAAATCTTCTACTCATTTTAACTGTTTAATTTTAATAATCTGCAATTAATTCAAAGAAAAGGCACTCATATTAATACAGACCTTATGCAAGTCCTTAGAACAGCTCTGCATAAAAATACTGAGAACAATTTGCTCTATGTGTAAAAAGAAACCTTCAACATTTCATGATTTTTTTTTATTTTGAGAAATACACTACCATGTTGCATAAGATTCTAAGGTTTTAAAAAGAGAACATATATCCTTACATGTCCCACAAGATTGAGGCTGGTACTTATAGGTTGTCAACCTCCAAGCGGGGCCTGGAGATCTCCCAGAATTACAACTGATTTCTAGACAAGAGAGATCAATTCACCTTAAAGAAAATGGCAGCTTTGGAGGGTTCAATCTATGGCACCACATCCCTGCTCCCTCCCCAAACGCCACCTTTCCCAGGCTTCATTCCCAAATGAAGGAATTTCCCAACCTGAACTTGACTACCCAACTGGTACTCTAGCCACATTTTACTAGGCCTTTGAACATTCTTAATCAATGTAACTGATGAACTGCTGGATATCTGTCATGTTTTACAGCAATGTGAGCATGTATAAATGAGAAAAAAATCAAGGAAGGAATTTCAAGCCTGGGCTGCATACTACCTAGAATTAGTTTTGCCTGCTATCTTGGTGGATCTTTTAGGGCATTATATGGCCAAGCAACACCCTGAGCTGGATAGTCCAGGCAAGCTAGATCTCATCAGATCTTAGAAGCTAAGCAGGGTCAGCCTTGGTTAATAATTGGATGGGAGACTTCTAAAGACCAGGGTTACAGAGCCAGGCAATGGCAAACCACCTGTTAGTCTCTTGCCATGAAAACTCCACCAGGGTATGCCATAAGTTAGCTATGACTTGAGGGCATTTCCCCCAGATGGCCTTGCAGCAAACTTCTCAGAGTTTAGCAAACCAAGAGGCTACAGCATAAGCTTTAATTGCTGGTAGGATTGAAGTAGCCCCTTCACATTTGATCTTCCTTAAAATTTTTCAGGGAAGGATGAAGAGGGGTAAAGATTTAGGGGGGCATTGAATCTGCTTATTTTCAGATATTTTCCTAAATCCTTAAAGTCACTCCCATTCCCACATATAATTCTGAAGTCTGTTGTTGCAAGCATATAGAACACTAATTTACATATGTGCCTATGTGTGCATGTGAACAAAGTTTAAGATTTTTATCCCATCTGTCTGTTAAAAATCACCTATCTGGCAGTGTACAAGTATGATAAACTTAATAAAACAATATACTGTGCCCATAAAAAGGAACCAGCAGTAAAACACAATATAAAATCAGTATCAGAAGCTATGTCAGACTTAGGTGTGAAAAGCATGGGTGAACATCTGGTGCCTAAAAGATGACCAAAAGAATCCTTTGATTAAAAAACAATTTTAAAAACTAGGATTAACAGTGAAATCCTAAGCAGAGTTACTCCAGTCTAAGCCAATTGAAACCAATGGCCTTAGACTGGAGTAACTCTGCTCAGGATTTCACTGTTTGTCATCTTTCCCTCTCTTTATTAATTTATATGCATTAATTAGATTGCAAACCTGTCTTCTGTTTAATAACAGCATCAAGATTTGTTGAAAACAGTTGCTACTCTTCCATAGCAGATGAGCTGAAAAGGGTATCGTTATCATCATCCTAAGTAGTATAGATTTGATCTCAGATCTTTCTTGTATACTCAAGGAATACAATGTATTTTAAAAACCAGAATACTAGAATAGATTGTAATGAGAACCCAAGGTTCAATGTTTCTTTGTGAGTTTACAGAAAATACACTAGTGGAATAAAGGATAAGTCCATCTAACCATATCACTGTCTCAGAAGGATAGGGCACTAAGGGATAAATAGGGGTTTTTTTCATCACAACATGAACTGTGTTTATGTCCAGTCATAGTTTAATTGCAGCTTGGATGTGTAGGCACACAGACTTTCCATGTTCCACTACCATTAGAAAGCTCCTTCCAGTCACTAAAAGAATAGTTATTTATCTACAGCTTGAGCCCAATATTTTGTGTCCTGTCCCTAAGAGACATGGAGAACAGACTCTTATTCTTGGGATCAATACACCAGTTCTTAAGCCAGAAAAGCCTCCTTCACAAAAATTATTTACTGTCCCACAGATAACCAAAACCAAGTTGAGTTTGTCTCAACTTATTCATTACAATTCTCAAAATAAAGGAATATGTTCCTTTATTTCCTAGCAATACATATAATCTCATTAACATCCAAGTACAGCACAGCTTTAAATATCCACATATTAATCACTCTGAGCTTAGTGGGTCTCACTTCCAAAAGTTTGAGAACCATCAATTTAGCCCCATTTTTCTGCAGCAACAATTAACTGAGAATGAAACATGGTTGATGTGATTCTATGGAAAGCCTTATTTTCCCCAAACTTGAACAGGTCTTTTGAAAACAGTGTCTGAAAAGAAACTGAACCAATGCAAGTACACAGTTTACACTGACTGGGTAAACATATGTTCGAGTCATACTGTAGAAATAAGATTCCTAGACATCATAAAAGCACTGGAGCAGCTGGTCACAGAGCCATCCAGAGGGGCCGTGATCTTGAACTTGGTTCTGAGCAGAGCCCAAGACCTAGGAAGATGTAGATACTGTTGCACTAGTTAGGAGCAGTGACCACAACGCTATTAAGTTCAGTGTTCTTGTCAGTGGAAAGTTACTCCCTAAAGTCCAAAGCAGTAACACTTGATTTCAAAAGACAGAACTTTACAAAACTGAGGGGAATAGTTGATAGGAACCTGAAAAGGACACACAAGAAAGTCAAATTGCTAAGGGATGCCTGGAAGCTATTTAAAACTACAGTACTTGAAGCCCAGACAGAATACATTCCCCAGGTTAAGAAAAGGTATTGCCAAGTCTAAAAGAATGCTTGCATGGCTAATGACCCAAGTCAAGAAAGCCAAAAGTAAAAAAGGCTTTTTTAAAAAGGGGGAAGGACTGTCCCAATGAAATGAATAGAAGGGACTTCAGTGCCCCTCCCACAGATAATAATCAGGTGCGCAAAAAGAGAATTTGAGCAGTAGATTGCTAAAAGTATCAAAACAAAAATA
This sequence comes from Eublepharis macularius, assembly GCF_028583425.1. Classification (NCBI taxonomy): domain Eukaryota; kingdom Metazoa; phylum Chordata; class Lepidosauria; order Squamata; family Eublepharidae; genus Eublepharis; species Eublepharis macularius. The sequence goes on along the minus strand of NC_072790.1, from coordinate 180,801,416 downwards.
ACCATTTCTTTAAATATATCTAGACCAGGAAACTAGCCGTTGGATGACCAAAGAATAAAAAGATTGCTGAAGTAAGATGGGAGATGGCAGGGAATCTAAATGAATTCTTTGCATCTGTGTTCATTATGCAAATTGTGGGGCATGTATGCAGGGCACAGCCACTATTTTCAAGAAGGGCATCTGAAGAACTGAGTCAAATTGAGATGATGAGGGATGAAGCTCTAGACCTGTAGGGGAAATTGAAAACCAGTAAGTCGCCAGGTCCTGATGGTATACACCTGAGAGTTTGCAGGGAACTCACATATGAGAGTCTTAATCTACTAACTCATAGTTTGGTGTAGTGGTTAAGAGCGACGGGACTCTAATCTGGAGAGCCGGGTTTGATTCTTCACTCCTCCACTTGAAGCCAGCTGGGTGGCCTTGAGTCAGTCACAGTTTCTCGGAGCTCTTTCAGCCCCACCCACCTCACAGGGTGTTTTGTTGTGGGGATAATAACATACTTTGTAAACCACTCTGAGTGGGTGTTAAGTTGTCCTGAAGGGCAGTATATAAATCAAATGTTATTATTATATATGTAACTTTTCACTAAAATTAGCCTCTATGCCAGAAGACTGGAGAGTAGCAAATGTTACACCTATTTTTAAAAAGGATCAAGAGGGGATCCGTATCTGTCCCAGGCAAACTAGTAGAACTAATTAAAGATAGATTAGAGGAACAAAGCCTACTGAGGGAAAATTAGCATAGTTTCGGCAAAGAGAAGTTCTGCCTAACCTACCTTTTGGAGTTCTTTGAAAAAGTGAACAAACACATAGATAACTGTGACATGGTAGACATTATATACTTGGACTTTCAAAAGGCTATTGACAAGGTACCTGACCAAAACCTCCTAGGTCATGAGATAAAAGGACATGGATTATAAATCTGACTAAACAAAAGGGATCAGGGCTATTTCATTTGTTCATTAAGTAATCTGGAACTGGGGGTGAGCAATCTAGCAGCCAAGTTTGCAGCTGACACAAAATTATTCAGGATAGTGAAAACCAAGGCCAACTCTGATCTCCAAGAGGATCTCCACAAATCGGATGAGTGGGCAACAATATGGCAAATGAAGTTAAACGTAAGTATAAGGTTCAGTGTAGGTGTAAGGAAGAAAGAATTCCAAGTTGAAGTATATGCTAATGGAGTCAAAACTTGCTGAGACAGAGAGAACGTGACCTTGCAGGTCATACCGTATAGTTCAATGAAACTGTCAAGCCAGAGTGTTCAGGAGTGAAAAGGTATGATGGAGATTATAGGAGATTGAAAATAAAACAGGCAGTATCTATTGTTCTGCCTCATTTGAAATACTATGTGCAGTTCTGGTTACTATATCTTAAAAAGGACATTGCAGAACTGGAAAAATTACAAAAGAATCAGCCAAAATGATTAAGGCGCTGAAACCTCATTCCTATGAGGAAAGGCTGAGACCGGGACTTCTCAGTTTAGAAAAGAAAAAACAACTGGAGAACTTTTTCTTTCTCTCCCAAAATACTAGAATTTGAGGACATCGAATGAAGTTGATGGACAGCAGATTCAGGACAGACAAAAGGAAGTAGTTCTTTAATCAATGAGTGATTGGAACTCATTGCCAGAAGATGTAATAATGGCCACAGACACAGACAGCTTTAAAAGAGGATTAGCCAAATTCATGGAGGATAGAATTATCAACATCTATTTCCCATAGTGACTAAAGGGAACCTCCACATTCAGAGTTAGTAAACGCCTGAATACCAGTGCTTGAAGGCAACATTAGGGAAAGGCCTCGGGCCTCTATGCTCTGTTGTTGTTCCTCCAGAGTAATTGGTTGTTTAAGACAGGGTGATGGATTAGATGGACTGCCAGTCTGATCCTGCATGACTCTTCTTAGTTTGCAAACGATTGTTTTGCTTATCTATATAATTTTGAAATTTTCTAACTAGGTCCTTTAATCCATTGTTAATTTTTCCTTTGGGTATAAAAATCCTACAGACTGACAATTCACTTCATTTACCTGCTAACGTGCACTCAAATTCACAAAAGAAGCAGTGTTGTATAGTGGATGGAGTGCTGGACTAGGAGAAGGGACATTGAGGTTCAAATCTGTCACTGAATGACCCTGGACCTGTCACTTTCTCTCAGCTTAACCTACCTTACAGGGTTGTTTTGAGGATACATGGGAAAGTTGTGTGTGCTGCCTTAAGCTCCTTGGGGAAAAAGGTGATATAAAAGAGTGGTGAATATTAACACATTTTTCTAAAGAGCCATAAATCAGTGTCTTTCATAGTTCTCACTACAGTTTAATATATGTTAAATTTAATAAAATCCAGAAAATAATTCACCATTATTTTATTTTAATCTGAAGCAGGATTTAAGAGTCTCCTACCGGTACACTCAGACATTTTCAAACCAGTGTATATCTGGCAGATACGAATCAAGGGGCTGGGACAATATCTTTGGGGGCCGTTAGCTAACCTTGTTAGCTAACCTTGTTAGCAAACTGGGGTGTCTCAAAAAAATTGCAGTAGATTGTTTAGATTATTATATGTTTTGAAAATCTTTATTATTTCAGAATGAAGGAGCTCTCCGAGGTATAGTGAATAAAAACTGATGCAAAATACTTCCTGAAGAGTATATTTAAACAGCAATATGACGAAAATATCAGATTCTGATCTAACATTTAACTGATCTTGTCTCCACGTGGGTTGGATGTATAGCTATTCAAACAGTTGGAATTTTAGACAAAACTTGAAGGAGTATCTTTGGCTCCAAGTATTCTAACACATTAAGCAGCAGTAAGAACAGCCGCTTTACAAATTAATGTGTGTCTGTGTTAGAATTAGAGTTGGTAGGGTTGAAATTAGTTCTATGAAAAAGCACGATTATTCTACCACTCATTAAGAAATATAGTGGAGACCAGTAATGGGCAGTTAATTGGAGGTCTGTAGGACAGATTCCAATATAATTGTACTTGGTTGCTCTACCAAAAATAAACAGAAACTGTACCACTGTATTACATTTCTCTTTTGCATTTTGTATGTAATATGTAAATTAATACAGCAGCATGCATTGCCATTCTTGAGCAAAAGCAGTAATACTGAAGCTCAGTCATATCTCCTTAACTTTGAACTTTGACCACTTCTTGCCACCAAGGTTACTGCCAAGAAGCATGCTGTGAGATTACAGGAACTGAAATTCATCAACAAGTAGAGTTGTCAACTCCAGGTTGCAAAATTCCTGGAGATTTGGAGGTATAGCCTGTGGAGGTTGTAGTTTGGAGAAGGGAGGAACCTCATTGGGGTACAATGCCACAGAGTCCCCCTTCCAAAGCAGCCACTTTCTCCAGCAGAATTGATTATCTATAGATTACAGATCAGCTGTAAGTCTAGATCTCCAGCCCCTACTTGGAGGGTAGCAACCCTATTAACAAGGGAAATGTACTACAGAAACATACTTGCAGACAACTTGCATCTACAAAAGATGCAAACACTAGAACCAAGTCACATGTTGTTATTGAAGATTATTCGACTATAAATGACATAAATAAAATAAAATAAATAAATTTATACATTAGAAAGAGAGGGAGAAAATAAATCAACACTACTCAGCATCGTATTCTGGCACTTCCTTCCGGGTGTCTAAAGTTGCTGGATCTCAGGTTTTGAGCAGAAGACCCAGATTTGGGGGTTTATTCTCAGGGTGGCAAGTTTAAACCTCAAGGTGATCAGCTAACCCACACACTGGCATTATGCCGCACTGTGGCATATGTACATTGAAAGTGGGATACAATATTCTATCACTAACACCTCAGCTATATTTTATGTTTAGCATAAATTTATTTTATTTATATTATTTATAGTCCACCTTTCTCACTGAGACGGTACGCAGATTACCCAATGTAATCCAATACAATCAACAGGATGGGACGTCCAATAAATAGTGTAGTAAGATTTGGATTGCTGAAATCTGAAACCAAGCAGAAATGGGGAGGGGGGAACTGAAACAAACCACAAGCATTAACACAACAAGTTAAACAACACAGCACTTTCATAGTAGGAGCATATTTATAGACAGTAAATACTCTGCATAGTAGTTATGGTGTAAAAAAGCCTTCCTTCAATAATTCAGTCTTGTATAGTTTGTGGAAAGCCAAGAAAATAGGACTCTTCCTGCCCTCATCAGGCAGGTCATCCCATAAAGTGGGGTTGGAGCATACAGTGAGAGGTGATCCAGTGGATATGAGGGACCAAGGCCATGAAGGGCTTTATATGTGATAGCCAATACCTTGAATTGAGCCTGGTAACAGATGGACATCCAATGGAGTGACTGAAAAATTGCAATAATATGTGTGCTCCGCCTAGCTCCTGATAATAAGCAAACTGTGGCACTTTGTACCAATTGGAGTAGTTCCCTAGTGCATTAATTTACAGATACCATGGTATACGATACAATTCCTAATGGTGAGTACAACTCTTTTATTTATTAATTTTTAAAAAATCTTCTTTTGGCTCAAGTACTATCATTAGTACTGCTATTCAATGTAATGTCATGTCCTGCAAATTTATACCATTATTAGTTCTAACTTCCAGTCTAAATTTCATATTCATAGTAGTTAATATCTACAATGGAGAGTGCCATCAAGTCATAGCTGATTTATGGCAACCACTCGTCATATTTTCATGGTAAGAGACTAACCAAGGTGGTTTGCCACTGCCCACCTCTGCAACCCTGGTTGTTGGAGGTCTCCCATCCAATTACGAACCAAGACCAATCCTGCTTAAGCTTCTAAGATCTGATGAGATCAGGCTTGCCTGGGTCAGGGCAGTATCTACCATAATGCTTTCTTAAAACCAAAAAAACCCTCCTATTGTTTTTCTCCTCCTCCCACTTCAATACACTGTTTTGTAAAATATCATTCAAACCTGAACTTTCTCAAAAAACAATTAAGGTTGCAAACACGGGAGAGTGAAGAAAAAATATTTGTTCCAGTCTTCATTGACACTTTCAGATTCACTGACACCATATATTGGCACTGCTCATTTACTACTGTATTAGGAATCCTTCTGAAAGCTGAACTGTATTTTCATTCCATGTATAGTCAAGACTTTCTAAGAATCTCTTTGCCACTCCTCTTCACAGGCACATCAGAGAAAATATCAAAACAAAGCAAGCTGTGAAACAGAAACAGAATCTTTTTACTGGAAAGCATATATGATGCATCATGCCTCACTTGTTCATATTTGTTAGCACTAGTTATTGGGATAAATGTATTTTCATTCTCAATGTCCATCCAGGTTACTGAACTCACCATGACCCACAATAGTAAGCAGGCATCACCGTCATCTGGCAGGGAGCAAAAAAAGAAAAGTGCCAGCTGCCCAACATACTTTAATGTTTTCCTTATATTTCAGGTCCATTTTTCAGATGTATAAATATTCCTAGCCCAGCATCACTGAACACTTAAAATACAAAGACAATAAAGCCTTGTGGCCAAACAGAGTTATTTGGTTTAACTTGCTTGTCTTGCATTTCATATTGCACTGTATAACAGGCTAGCTCGGGGCTTTTTTTCTGGGAAAAGAGGTGGTGGAACTCAGTGGTGGAACTCTGGACCGCACAATGACGTCACTTTGGGCCAGTTGGAAGAAGGGGGGAGTTTTAAAAAGTTTAAATTGCCCTTGGCAAAAATGGTCACATGGCTGGTGGCCCCGCCCCCTGATCTCCAGACTGAGGGGAGTTTAGATTGCCCTCCGCGCCACTGGAGCCGCACGGAGGGCATGGAGGGTCAGGGGGCGGGGCCACCAGCCATGTGACCATTTTCAAGAGGTGCCAGAACTCCGTTCCACTGCATTCCCGCTGAAAAAAAGCCCTGGGCTAGCTGAAAAGGTTTACAAAACATCTTTATAGAAATTATCCACAAGTTTTCCAATGCATTTCAAGTTTTCATGAAGAAATTTTAAGATTCTGCTGAAGAGTTATATGCTTCTTTCTCTGCTCACTAACTAGTGAATGACTTGCTTAAAAGATTTTTAGTTCAAGGGTACAGATACTTCAATTTTTTCACCTACATTCTGTAGTGAAAACTCCAAACTCACTAGAACATGGTGCACACAACACAAAGTGCACAGCTAGAAGCAATGGCACCATGCACTATCCTGTGACTGACACCATGCCTTCCAGTCCTCTTACAATGAAAACTGTAATAGCTAAACCTAGAGACTAACCAAACAAGTGAGACAAAACATCGCAATATTTACATGTGATCAGTATGAATGTAATAAATATCTGAGTATATTTGGAACAGTTCGCAAACTTTACCTGTCCATTTAGAAGGAATGCAGAGATGGATAACTAGACTGATTAATGTTATCTTTCACAATATCAGTTTAGTTTCCTCCACATGCCACCCTGAACAAGGGCAAAAATCATGCCTGTACATGTGTAATCTCTGTGGTGGCCTCTACACTGTGGGAACGGTCTGTCTGAGGAGGTCAGGAGGGCCCCCATTCTCCTGGCTTTCCACAAACAATGCAAAACGTGAATTATTCAAAAAGACTTTTTACTCAGATAGAAGGGCTGTATTGTAGGGAGGGGATCTCATGCTTCACTAACGAGTTAGGGACCACAGACTTCACCATTATGTTGCCTTACATCCTATATGTTGCTTTAAGTATGTGCTCCTATGTGCTGCCTGTGCTTAAAGTATGATTCTACTGGGTAGTTTGTTCTATGTTGTCTAATGTCAGTCTTAGAATTGCTTATGCTCTGTTTCAGCATTTCTTCAACTCTGAATTGGAGTCTTGCTAATGTTGCAAACTTGTATTTATTTACCCTATGACACTGGTTACAGAAATGTCCTTGATATTGACTTTACTAATCTCGTACCATGTAATCCACCTTGAGTCTCAGTAAGAAAGGTGGACTATAAATGACAAGCAAGCAAACAAGAAAATATTCATTTGTCCTCATCAAGTTAGGGGGCACAGAAGTGTGGAAGCAGGCTGCAATGTATATATCCTTAAGCGAATAAAGATCTACATGTACGAATGCCTGCAGTGTATAGTTTTCCCTCAAATTCAGTGATGAGACTGAGGAAATATCTTTTCAGAAAATCAGTAGCAGCACTTATCAGCTTTCAAGAGCAGGGTGGAGGACTATACTGAATCATACTGCTCTCCACTGCCCATTAAACAGCTGATTAGCTCTGCTGATTTTCTGAAACGGCTACAGGCATGCAGCCTGAATCGCATGTTTAAGATACTCACACTTTTCCAGCAACTCTGGTAGAAACTTGGATAAACAATTCCCTTGCAACAAGAGTGTTCAGGGAAATAACTATTTGAGATCCCCTCCTCCCCCTCTTTTGTGAAAATAAATCATAGCATCTAGAAAGGCTCTGAAGATTACATATTAAAAATCACAATGGATTGCTGTGAGAGCCAACGTGGTATAGTGCTTAAAGTGTCAGACTAGGATATGGAAAACCAGGTTCAAATCTCCAGTCTGCCATGGAAGCTCCCTCGGTGACTTTCAGGCAGTCACACACACTCAGCCTAACCTACTTCACAGGGTTATTGTGAGGAGGATACAATGGAGGAGATGAGAACTATGTAAGCTGATCTAGGTCCCCTTTGGGGAGAAAGGTGAGGCATAACTGAAGTAAAATTTAAAATACTAATAAAATAAATAGACTACAGAAGCTTCCATCTGGAGGATAGAAGAAATAAACACATGAGATCTGACAAACATGGCTATACTTTCAACTTCATATGGGTGATAGAAGACAAACAATTATGTTCTGGTGCCTATTTTCTTGAGATCTGTGCAGTGTGCAGTCTAGCCTCTATGCAATCCATGAGTGTAAGGACCTTGAAAGAACATTTTAGAAAGCAAAAAGGGCTTGACCAAGAGAAGGAATAGAGAGGAATTTTACAGGTATAGTATTCAGACTTCTTTCACTCGGGACTCTTCCCACATCAATTTGTTGAGGAAATCCCCATCTTTAATGGAACCTAAAATCAATTTAATGGAACCTACAATCAACCTACCGTTGCTCCATGCAAACAATAATGTTCCTGACACTTACGTATAATTTCACATTGTATTTCCAACTGTAATTCTGGAGATCTTGAATTCCGGGGAATCTTGCCCACCCTTTCTGATCTTGCTATTCAGAAACTATGGACAAGGTTTCAAAAGAGACTCAGATGTCCTAAGAATACAATGTGAAATTCTCTATTATATACAATTTCCCAGGAGGCATTTTCATTCCCCTATCAGTATGTGACAATCACTGAAGCCTTAAGTCCAAGGCAGGAATCTTTGGCCCACAGGCTGCGTCCAGCCCGCCAACACCTTTCCCTCAGCTTGTGCACTTGTAGTCCTGTTGGCGATTCTAGAGGGAAATCCTTACCAAGAAAGAGGTCCAAGGGCTATGTTTTTCTTAGCTTCAGCCCAAAATGGGGAACTCTTTTTTTTTTCAGGTTCTTTTTAAATGTTACAATTAAGTCAGCATCCAGAATAACTTGTTTAAAGAAAGAAAACTGACATCTTGTTGACTGCAGGGCAATAGGTATAGCAGAAAACTAGGTCACAAGTAGAGATGCCAACTCGAGGTTGGGAAATTCTTGGAGATTTGGGGGTGGTGGGATTTGAGGAACAGAGTAACCTCACTGGAGTATAATGCCATAAAGTTTACCCTCAAAAGCAGCCACTTTCTCCAGAGGATCTGATTACCGTAGTTTGGAAATCAGCTGTAATTCCAGGAGATCTCCAGACACCACCTGGAAGTTGGCAATCCTAGTCAAAAGGGCACAATCATGTAATGTACAACTTCTTTTTCTTGAGCTGCTATCAAAAGGAACGTGAAACTTCAACTCTGAAAGCATAAATGGAAGAATTTGTTGATTATTGTGTTTACTGAATTTATTGTACTTTTTGGAACTCACTTGACATTACAAAAACAAGGCCACCATTCCAAAATTTGCTTAACTACTGGAAAGAAATAACTACTGAATCATTTCAGGAAAGTGCTCCAGGTGACCTCTGTCCCCTTCTCCCCCACTCAAAGAACTATCTTCGGGAGAAGAGGGCAGAATTAGCAAGGTTTTTTTTAGTTTTTAAAATTTTATTTAAAAAAGAAAATAGGAATAGCAACAGAAATTGCATAGAACCTTATACAAAATACATTGTGACAAATTCTAAAAAAATGTTATTAGATATTTTACTCAGAAGTACTACTACGAAGATGGAAGGAGGGGAAAATATATTTTGAAGCTTATGTATTCTCTTACCTATAATTACTGTTATTTATATAGCTAGGTTATAAAAAATTCTATCTTTCTTCTTCAGTATTATTTTTTCTATTATGTTCATTTTGTATGATTGGATGAATGTTTATATACATAATAAACCAATTTATTAAATTTAGAATGTACAATTAATATTAAAATAAATTAACAGTCAAGCTAAATAGTTAAACTAGTAAGTTAATATATTAAATATTGTGAGGCTGAATATAATGTTGAATACAAAATGTTTAAACTCTCATTGTGTGTTGAAACCCCTGCCCCCCCAAAAATCCCTTATAAATATGTTACTAGATACTCTGCCTAGAAGTATTATAGTTTTTCTTTCTTTTTTCTGTAACAGATTAATTGAGGGAGAAGAGTAACAGTATGAAATTCAGTTATATCACATATCTTACTTATATCTTCCATGTAGCTTAAATTTATTACTATATATTCTATATATTCTTTACATTGTAGCAACACTGGTTTTAAACACTGCTTTGAAGCAGAATTTATGCCAAAGAGGAAGAAAAGACAGGATATAAAGACATTAATTTTGGACAGAATGCACCCATTTGTTCTTGCAAACTCCCACAGGTGTTTTCAGAAAAACAAAAATGTGTAAATATCTCCATTGTGTTTAGGAGTCTGGTTTCCTTTATAGGTTTTCAAAGTAAAAGAAAAACAAGAGAGGGAACTGGAAGACTAGTCAGCAAATATTAACTGTGCGGTTATCAATTGTGAATCAGAAAACTAACTTCTCATGATAATTCAATCATCCCTCAGCATTTCTTTCTACTCTCTTGAACTGTCTGCAGTCATTTTACAACTGTGTTTCTTTTCCTAGGACTAATTTTATTTCCAAGGCTAAAATATTATTATGTAAACTGTAATAGTTGCACAGAATGATTTTTTTTCACAATGCTCCATGAAATGCAGCTGAACACTGCAATATAGCATTAAAGGCTCTTTATGGATTGATGTTTCTTCTTGTCTTACATGCTGCAATTTATGATACAGCTATTATTTTTGAGACAAAGCCAGAACATCAAGGCTTTGCAGTAAGTGTAATTTATCATAAAAAAGAGCCCCGCTGGATCAGACCAAAGGCACATCAAGTTCAGCTTTGTTTTCCCAGTAATGGCTAGCCAAATGCTTCAGGGCAACTTACTGCCAGGGTACCAAGGCAAAGTCTTCCCCTGTTGCTTGACTCCAGGATCTGGTATTCTGAATTACATGCCTCTGAAAATTGATCTCCCATTTATTGTCTGTGACAAATATAAGAAATATTTGCATTAAGACATCTATAAATGATTATCTACCCCACCTTTTAAGGAATATACAAGGAATACTCATTAAATAAGAACTATGAAATCTTTCTTCACTCAAAACCTTGGCAATTTCTGCTTCAGAGCAAGGAGCCTGCTAGTGCCTCATGCATTCATCACACAAGGAAAGAAAAGCTATTCTCAGCTAATGGACCTATGCTGAAGAATTTAAAACCAAGCCTAATATGATGCTACTAGTGTTTTCTGACGCCTCGCTTCAGTAGCTTGTTAAGAACAGACAAGAAAACTGAAGATGAAGTCTCAAATATAGGATTATAAAAGGTAATGTATGTTAAAGAGAGTAGCAGCCCAGACTCATCTGATTTTGTCAGAGCTTAGACATTAAGTAGGGTCAATAGATTACCAAGACCACCAAGGAAGCCTGGGGCTGCTATGCAAAGGAAGGCAATGGCAAACCAGCACAGTTCATCTCTTGCCTTATGGTGTAGAGGCTAGAGTGACAAACTAGAATCTGGGAGACCCCAATACAATTCCCACCTTGCCATTGAAGCCTGCTGGGTGACCTTGGTCCAATCACATATTATTAGTGTAACTTACATCACAGGGTTGTTGTGAGGACCAAAATGGAAGAGAGGAGAATAATGTAAGCTGCCTGGGGGGAAAGGTGGGAGATAAATTGACATAGACATTATAAAAATCTGACTTTCTTTCTTTGCAATATTTATTTTTTCTGTAAAATGCTTGTCACATATGACACCAGAGGTTGCAATTTCATGTTCTGTCCTGACAAAGAAACACAGAGTTTCTAGGTACGAGATAAATTAAATGCACGGTGTGGTTAGATAAATTCTGAGTTTGTGATCTGAGCTCAAGAAACAGTAAAGTCAAGTGGGTTATCTCTGCCCATACGTCAGTTGTTTGTTAAAGTCCTTTTGTCTGTAAAATTATATAACATGTTCTGAAACTTATCACGGATACTTGACTCCCTCCAGCCACCCCCTCATGCTGGTGTGAGCTAAGTCCACAGCTGTGCAATTTTGTCTCTGTGTATCTTTCTCTCTCTGTGTATTTTTGGTAATTCTGAGCTTGCTCCTGTTCTCAAATAAAAAGTGTTTCACAGAGCACTGTTTTCAGGTTCCTGTGTTAAAACTGACACTACAACATGAAGTAAAAATAAAATAATTTTTAAAAAATGAGGTGAAATTTCATGGGGTCGCCATGAGTCAGTTGCAACTTGATGGCACGCTTTACCTTTTTGTTAAAGAGAACATCATGATATTTAGGTTGTAACACAGAAAATATGGTTGAAAGTATTCCAAAAGTATGTGTGTTCCGTCATCTCTATTTCTTCACATTAAAATATAGTAGGGAAAAAAGGAGGAAGACTGGAAAAGGTGACCTTACATAACTATGGAGTGATGGCATCAGGATCAGGGACAATCAGAGCTCTGCATTGCCAACTGGCTTAGGTTCAACCACTCCAAGCATTTGCTTATTTTTGCCATCTTTTTAATTTGCTCACTCATAAGGCTAGATAAACAATGGTTAATTTTTAAATGTATGTAAAGTTAAGTAATATGAAAATGAGCAAGGTGATGTCCTTTCTCCTCCTCTAGTATATAGCCTTTTTGGTACTCTTCTGCCACCTCCATGTAAAAGTAAATTCTCAGAACCCTACTGCTAGAGAAGCCCATAAGCAAATGTATGTAGCAGTTTTTCAAGGTATTTGTATTACAATGGATTCAACTATTGTATGAAAAAATCTCAAGCTATGTTGCATGTTTGTTGCTAATGCTTATTTAAGTACTTCATTATATATTGCCCCTTTAACAAATGTTGGATATTTGGTTTAGAAACAAATCTCTCAGTTTTAATGTGAAACACTGATATTTAATGGGTTTTGTTGCTGTTGAGAATGTGGCCTGAACTTTTTCTCAGCCACAGGATTTCCTGAGGTTTTGTTCTTTACCATGCAGTCACATAATAGACTGTATGTAACTTCCTGATTCAAACCAATAGAAGTTGGCTAATTTCACAATCATCACACGAGGAAAGGAGAGTATATCTTGGCATCAGCATTTTACATTGACAAGCATTTTATCTGAAAAGTGTTCTAACATCTTTTTTTTATCTAAACTGTCACTTTTCACTTTTAACATACTACTGATCATTAACTCAGATTTATAATTTCCTAATTTTAAAGTAACACATTTCAAAAAATACTCACACACAAGTATAATAAACTCTCATTTGGATACAACCAACCCCCACCCCACCTCACATAGGCACAGCTGCACATTCCTGAGAATATTAACTTAGGGTTCCATTGAGCCTTTTATGTTCCTTACCCAGAGGCCTTGGGGCCTGTACCAGCTACAGGGAGGTCCATGCATGCTTCCCTTATAGATACCCAGGGATCCATCCCCTCCTCAAGAATGCTGGTCCATAAGTTATTTATTCTTAGATTGCAAGCTAAGACCCTGAGAAGCAGAGGGATGGTTAAGTGCTATTCCAGGCAGATGAACCATGTAAATGACATCACAAACAAGCGATACAATAACACTGGCTAATAGCCTATTAAAAGAAGAGACCTGCAGGATTTGCAAGATGGAAGAATTTCATCCACTCTCACTGCTGGCTAGCCACACACTGGTTAAGCTGCCCACTCACAGTGCTGCCACCTCCAGCAACAGGGATGGGGGGGGAGGCGCTCTTCACCCCCTACTTCTACCCACCCACTTGCATGCAGTGCTGTTGGTGGGGTGGGGCAGTGGCTCCCATTTCTTTTCCCCAGCTCACAGTGCGGCAGCAGGGGGAAGCAGCAGTTGGGAAAGAGGACTGCCAAAATATGGGGGTTGGACACAGATGCTTGAGCTCTCTCCCAGCCCCAAAACTGCGGGCACTCAGCACCCACCATATCCAGCCATCCTCTTTATTTCCTCTTTGCAGGAAGGGGTGGAAGGAGGGCTGACAGTAATGGCAGCAGCCCTGATACTACAGCACTCAATGTTCTGGCCTTCCTGGCCACCCTCCTCTTTCTCTTCTACTAGTTAGGAGGGTAGGGCAGTGAAGGCAGCCAAGCATCACCAGCACTCAGTGCAGATCTTTCCCAGCATTTGCTGGATGTTGTCTGCACCAGCAGTTTCAGTGGTCTTGTCACACACCCCTCCCCTCAAAAACGTTTTTAAATGTTCATGATTGTTCTGAAAACTTGGGAATTCCCTCAGGTGTGCAGAAAAAAAATGTCTCCACAATATCTAATTCTGAACCTCTGAACTGTTGTAATGACACCAAATCTGCTGTGTGCACATATTTCTTGGTACGAAACTACATTGCCAACAAATGCTTATAATACGTTTATCAAAAAAATTTGGCCCAGTAAAACACACTGCATTTCTCTTTCCCTGGCACCAAAACAACAGCAACAATAACTAAGATCAAGAGAAATTATTTTAATATTGCTGATGTCTAGATTCTCAAATCTCAGGTGTTTGATTGCTTAACCCCTCTATGCATACAACTTCAAATTACATACATAAAATCTGTCTTGCGAGAACCACGATTATATTACCCTGCAATGATAACAGATAATCTATTGAGAATGCTAAAATAAAGTTAAATCCCTGTCTTATTAAAGAGAAATTACCTTATGCCTGGTCTGGTCAATGTGTGTTACCTATGCACCGTCTCCTAATAAATTCTGCTGGGGTTTGCTCCAGAATCTAACAATATCCACAGCTCCTCTGCAGCATTTACCTTCTCATGTCTGATGCAGGAGTCTGGCCCTAGGGTTTTTCTGTCCGAAGTTAAAATCCACACCTACACATTACTTACTGTATGCATAGAGCACAACAATATCACATTAAATGATAAAGATGCTACCAGTAATTGGTTATTTTTAACTAATCTACCTTATCACTGTGTTCCTTATTAGATTCCTGAGCATCTTCTCTAACAATGGTTGTGTTCAAAGGTTTGTTCAGTCCAAGAACAAGCTTCAGAAATCTGTTTTGCAGTATCCAGAACCTTCCTGTTCTCCTTGCACATGACATGGAGGCTTCCTAGTTCCCAAGAATTCAAAATTTGTTGTGACTTCCAAATTAGATGAAACAACTGATGGTTTTGTCTACAAACCAGAATTCCAAACCTTGTTGTAATCCTGGCTGGAAAACCTAATTTGTAGGTGAAATTACAATCCACAGTTCATTGTTTTGCCTCATTCGGACATCATAACAAATTGCCATTTCTTGAAAAACAGGAAGTTGTTGATCTCCATGAGAAGAGAGAAGGAAGTGAGTTTGCAGGCAGAAGACTGCAGCTTTAAATATGAATTGGAATTATTATTTCACTAGCCAGAGATGTGCTGTGGGTAAGTAAAAAAAGAATTACAGTGCAGTCCTAAGCAGATCTGCATCCTTCTAAGCCACTGATATGGACTTAGAAAGGTATACCTCTGTAAAAAAAAAAAAATTCCCTCGGATGGTTGTCCTATTTTTTTAAAAAAACTGAAATAACAACAACAACAACAACAGATTTATATACCGCCCTTCAGGATGACCGACTCAGAGTGGTTTACAAAGTATGTTATCATTATCCCCACAACAAAACACCCTGTGAGGTGGGTGGGGCTGAGAGAGCTCCAGAGAACTGTGACTAGCCCAAGGTCACCCAGCTGGCTTCAAGTGGAGGAGTGGGGAATCAAACCCGGCTCTCCAGATTAGAGTCCCGTGCTCTTAACCACTACATCAAACTGGCATTTCCTAGGATGGCAGACATGTATGGCCAGAATATTATATATTTCTCCAGAAGCTTCTCTGTAAGAAAACTGTTTCCATAAACTCTGCCAAACAGAACAATGATGACAATTAAAATAAAAGTATCTTTGTGCTACCCACTACAAGGATCATAAGAAGATCCCTTTCAAATTAGGCTCAAACAGAATGACATATTTAATCAAGTACTTTGTAGGGGATGGAGGAAATAGCACAGCTGTTCCCAGCCTAAGTCAAGAATCCATGTCTTTCAGCACAGCTAATTCTAAGGCAAACTGGATAAAAATGTTTTTATCTCTGAACAACTGCCCTGTGGCATTTTCTGTCTGAAATGTTAAAGCGTAGATCTGTAGGAGTGTTAAGAACTATTTTAAGCAATTGCCTAGCAGCTATAGAAGTCATTCATGAATTCAGGCATACTTACACACTAATTTTGGAGCACAATATACCACTTTTACAATTTGCACGAAATGAAGCTTCAACTGAATTAAAAACTCATTATACCTATATTGTACAATCATAGAAAAATAGCTCGTTAAAAGCATCAAATAGTTCCATATATTTTTTTCATTGTGAAAGCATAAGCATGCTAGGGCACAACCACGTTTCTACCTGGTTCTCTTGTAAAATTCTAGAAGGACTTTAGCAAACACAACAACTTTGAGAAACATTTTAGGAAGAGAATATTTACTTATTAAAATATTTATATTCCACCTTTCCAAATCCACTTTTATATAGAATACAATAAAACAAATAACCCCCTCCTCCCAGAGTTGCATATGCATTTATGCAATTATACAATGTGCAATTATCCTGATTATGTCATCAGTTTCATACTTCTTAAATAACTGGTATTTTAAAACTATTTAAATTTAAATAATTATGACAGACAAAACATACATTTGTTATTATTCATGAATCATATGCTGACATTTTTCAGATTTTTAATTCCTTGATGAATAACAACTGTAAGCTTTATCTACACAAGACTTAACTATGGTTTTTTAATGTAGCTGGCCAGCATTTAACACAATTCTTAGCATGCACAACTCATCAATTCCTGAACATTATGCAATAGTGAATCTGATCTACCCTAGACAGCTCCTCAGAAACATCCAATCCAACTCATACCACTGATATCACATGCTACTGAACCAAACATATAAAGAGAAAGACTGGCAGTGAAATCCTAAGCAGAAGTACTTCAGTCTAGGTAGGTACAAGTAGTCCCCTGTGCAAGCACCGAGTCATTACTGACCCATGGGGGGACATCATATCACGTTTCCTTGGCAGACTTTTTATGGGGTTGTTTGCCATTGCCTTCCCAGTCATCTACACTTTACCCCCAGGAAAGTGGGTACTCATTTTACTGACCTCGGAAGGATGGAAGGCTGAGTCAACCTTGAGTCGGCTATCTGAATCCGGCTTCCACCAGGATCAAACTCAGGTCGTGAACAGAGCTTGAGCTGCTGCTTACCACTCTGCGCCACGGGGCAGTCTAAATCTGTTAAAATCAATGGGCTTAGACTGGTGTAACTCTACACAGGATTGCGTGGTGAATGAATTAATAACAACAACAACATTCGATTTATATATCGCCCTTCAGGATGACTTAACACCCACTAAGAGCGGTTTACAAAGTATGTTATTATCCCCACAACAAAACACCCCGTGAGGTGGGTGGGACTGAGAGAGCTGGAAGCTGTGACTGACCCAAGGTCACTCAGCTGGCTTCAAGTGGAGGAGTGAGGAATCAAACCCAGTTCTCCAGATTAGAGTCCCGCACTCTTAACCACTACACCAATCTGGCTCTCAGTATAATTATAGGCCACATCTTTATCATTTATAGTACTAGCTTGATGTCTGTGCTTCGCTACAGTATTTAACTACTTTAAATCCAGTTATATTACTTACGGGTATGTAACATTTTTTTAGTTTTGGGGGGGTTTAGTTGGTTTTGTAGTATAATAGCACAGTACCCAATCTTCACAAAGGTGCTTGAATAAAGCAAAGCTGTTGATGCCGAAAACTGATGAAGTGAATTTCGAAAAGTAACATTTACTGAAGAGATTTTAAAAGGAAAAGATTATAGTGCAATAAATAAAGTGAAAAATACATAAAAACTTTTTTTCTACTGAAGGACCTCTTTGTAGACCTCATTGGTGGTTTTCCCTACAGGTGCTAGGATCACCAGGCTGCTGGGTGAGCTCACTCTGGAGCAGGCCACATAGAACTGCCCATGTGAGAAGCAGTCCTCCCTCAAGTCAATTCCTGCCATTTTCAGTATCTACCCCTGGGACTTGTTCATTGTCATAGCAAAGCAGCCTTGAGGGGGAACTGCAGTCTCTTGAATTTGAAAGGGTTCTCTGATGGTATGAGTAGTATACGTGTTATGAACATCGACTCTCCCCCCGCCCCCCAAGCACTGCTGGTAAACAATGTGGCGTCGATGATGTTCCTGTGGAGGCTTTCACTCATAGTCTGGTGCCATTGCAGAGTTTGGATGGGCCAAGGTTCTGAAGCAGCATCACTGGAGCCCCCACTTTGAAGAGAAGCTTGTGGGCTGGGAAGCCAGGAGAGTTGAGCATACTGAGGAACTCCACAGGATAGTGGACCGCGTCATCCATTTGCACCACTGAGTTCACAGATCTGTACTCCATTTTGAGTGAGTTGTGTTTCATTAATAATGGCAGCCTTGTCGATCTGGGGGGGGGGGTCAGAATGGCACGCTTGCACAGCCAGTCCATGGACTTCTCCATGATAGTGATGATATCAGGGTATATCGTGGCTGTTAGGTCTGCTAGGCTCGTCACTACTGTGCCCAGGCCTGCAGGAATGGTCACCTTTCCTTTGGATTCGGGATACGCTCCGTTTCCTATTTTTAGTAGGAGTTCAGAGAATTCCCCAGCAGACACCTCGCCTCTCAAGTGGACCCTCATGTTCTTTCTTAGTGAGAGTTTCCTGATGAGGGGCCACAGATATGACACCTTGACACACAAGGTAACCTCGTCTGCTTGAGTTCCCCTTGGGACTACTGGCAGTGTCTGCCAGAAGTCTCCAGCCAGCAGCACCGTGACTACCCCATCGCTCTCTTGTTGCCCCTGACATCTTTGAGGTTTATGCTCAGTGCCTCAAAACACCCCTTAAGCACCATGGTGCTCTCATCCCAAACAATGAGTTTACAGTTCCACTGCACTTGGGCCATGTTGAGATGCTGAACAGGGGTGGCTCTGCATAGATGAGGTTAAGAGGTAGCTTGAAGGTAGTGAAGGATCATATGCCATGCCTGAGTGAGCATTGATGTTCCATTAAAGTGAGCACCTCTCTACTTGTCTTCCAGGATTGCTTTGCTCAGAGAGACTCTGCCGCTCTATGTACCTTGGGGTGATCTTGCTGGTACTTGGCCACTGCTGCTTGGTGCACCGCAGCAGCAGGATGTGCATATTTCTTTGCCACATCTCTAAGTTGCTTACTCTTTTTAGCATCAGTGTATCTTGCATGACATCTGCCAGAAGGCTTTTTGGCGGCAGTAAGAGGTGATGGCTGTAAGAGGTGTGAGGTGGAGTTGGACTGAGGGAGAGGTGGTATGGTGGGCACTTTGGCAGGTTCATGTGAGAGGTTGTCATTGAAATGGCCCCTAGAAAGGTTGTGTACCATCTCCCCATGAACATTTAAAAACTCAGCTGCCATATTGACTTTTATATAAAATCCCTATTCAGGAGTCTTGTACTGTCTTTCTTCAACTGTCTGCAGTTTCCTTTGCCTGGTTTTTACCTCAGAACACAGAGTTCCACAGCTGACCCATCAGCCTGCCAGATCCTAATATGTGCTTAACCATATGTCAGGACCGGATCGAGGGGGGGGCAGGGGGGTAGCCTGCCCCTGGCGCCGCCAAAGAGTGGGCGCCGGGCGTGGCTGCCAGCTGCCCGGGAGGCTGAGCGCAGGGTTGGGAGACCCTCGCCAGCCCCGCCAATGGGGCGGCTGGCTGGCTTGCCGTGCAGGACCTCCCAGCCCTGCACTCAGCCCCCAGCGTAGCAAGCCAGCTGCCCCAGCGCACACCCTCGCCGCCGCCAGCTCTGCGGCTCACCGTGCGCTGGGGTGGCTGGCTTGCCGCGTGGGCAGCACAGGGCAGCAGGGCACGCTAACTGCGTGGAAGTCCTCCTAGCCCTGCGCTCAGCTGGCCGCGCGGCAAGCTGGCCACCCTAGCACCTGGTGAGCTGCGAAGCTGTCGGCGTCGAGAGCGTGCGCTGGGGCAGCTGGCTTGCCACGTGGGGTGGCTGAGCGCAGGGCTGGGAGGTCCTGCATGCGTGGCAAGCCAGCTAGCCGCCCCAGCACACACCCGCGCTGCCGCCAGTTCCATGGCTCACTGGGCGCTGGAGCGGCCGGCTTGCTGTGCATGGCTCTCGCCCTGCGTGATGACATCACAAAAGTGACATCATCATGCAGTGCTGGGGGCGCGCACGTGCTCTGCACATGCGGAGCGCCCGGGCAAGGTTTGCCCCGGGTGTCCATGCGCCTGGATCCGGCGCTGCCATATGTCTTATGGGAGGAAACTATGGGTTGACATACAACAATGTATACAACTGGTACTAAGAGATTCCCTTCTGCCACAGTTCCACATCTACTAATAACTGTGAGGGAATGTTTACTTATTTTTACAGGAGAGCTTGCTAAAATGCAGATTAATCTTTTATTAAAATGCTTTCAGTGATTCTTAGTTTGTGCCTCTAGATGCAATATGATTTTGAGATTCTAAATTTTGCTGAAGAAAATAAAAATTTAAGCATAAGTAAGATTAAAGAAAGTCTTCAAATTTTGGACCGTTATTCTTTAGCTGCTGAGTATGCCACTGCTATTGGCAAAATCCATTGTTATTGGCAAGATCAAGTATGTTGTTCTTTCAATGATTCCTCCTTATACCTCACAATTTAAGAGGTCATCTGCACCAAGGCTAGCACCACTTGACTTGAAGTAGTGGTTGCCTCTGTCAAAGGTGATAGCAATGGTTATTTATTAGGGAGGATGTATATGGTATAGCCATGCCATGAAAGCACCCCAGGACTCAGCTATAGTCTTTACTTTCCTTTTTACACACCCCAAAAGGGGTGATCTTGAATTAGGGCCAAGGCAATTTTTAGGTATTGTATAACTCTAAGTATATTTTTGTTTCACCCTCCCCATAGCACCCCCCATTTCAGCTCTTGAACAGCATGAAAAATAACCTGCTGCTTCTTGGGGTACAGAACTATTATTTCTGTATTTCAGACATGCAGGTAGAAGTAAATGCCATCTTTTGAGTTCAAAAGGGTTGCGAAATTGTATGCCTATCATAAATCAGTCACTAACTCAAGGCACTTCCCTTGACCACTCAAAAAGGTGGTCAAAAAACTACTAAAAAATCCTTAGACAAAAATGTTGTGGCCAATTATTGCCCAGTCTCTAATCTGCCTTTTCTAGGCAAGTCACTGAGAGAGCATTAGCAGACCAAGACCAAGTATTCACGGATAACTCTTGCTATCTGGACCATTTTCAGTCTGGCTTCAGGTCAGGCTATGGGATAGAAATGGCTCTGGTGGCTTTAATTGATGATCTCCATCTGAATGTAGACAAAGGCAATGCTTCCTCATTGCTCCTCCTGGATCTTATCTGCAGCCTTTGATACAGTAGATCATGTCACCCTGCTGAAATGTTTGGAGACAGAAGCAGGTATCTGGGCATGTGCCTTGGACTGGTTTAAATTGTTCTTCATGGATCAGACTCAAAGGTTTGCTGCTGGAGACAAGACATCTTCAGTGTGGATATTATCTTGCATGGTTCCACAGGGTACAATCTTGTCCCCCATTTTATTCAACCTTTATGTAAAGCCTTTAGGAGAAATCATTTCTAGCTACGGAATTGGATGTCCTCAATATGCGGAGGGCACACAGTTCTACACCTCTGTACTCAAATCCCCTTGTGATGCAGTCAGGGTTGCCAGGTCCCCCCCGGCAACCAGTGCGGGGCATGAAACAGCAGGAGGTCAGGAGCAGAGGCTTACCAGTTCATGGTGAGACCTTACCAGCCATGTGACTCACTGAAATCACTTCTAGAAGTGACATCATTATGTTATGTCCCAACAGAACCACTCAGGATTTCGCCTGGCGATGTGATGACATTACTTTTGGCTGTGCAGGAAATGACATTGTCACATCACCAGCAACATCACAACATCGTCCAGAAGGGCCCACCACAACCACTTAAGTCCCCCAGTTTCTCTCCAATTCTTCCTCTGCTGGCCAAATGAGTAGCAGCAGGGGGTGTGAACTGAGGTGGAGAACTCCCTGCACCAAATTGCTTATGTTTTGTTTCAGCTATGTATTCAAATTTATACTTGTTTTCAAATTTCTGCAATCTATACTTTATTGTATTGCTTACTGAATGTCCAAGTCATTGCTAGTATTGATTTGCACTGTGTAATCTTCCATAAACACACACATTCTTATAGTTTACTGAATACGTACCATTAGGTGAAGTGTTCCTATCCTATTTACAGCTGCTGAGAAACACTGAAGCACAACAAGCGACTAGTCCCTTGCCAATCAGAGAATCCATAGTTCAGCAATCTTACACAGGAATAATTTAAGTTTCACACAGCTTAAGAACACCAACACTTCTCTCTTTGCAAATTAAGCACCGATCCCACTGGCAACTACAACTAGGAAACACATATGTGCAGATGCCCTCTAAATCCTGGTTTTCCCTGACCCTCTAGACTTCATTAAAATAAGTTACTGTTCCACAATTCTTCCAATGCCCTTGGGTACAGGAAACCTATTCAAGCTTATTTTGGTATCTCTTGATTCATTTTGTGCCAATGAGTCTGTTTTAAATATCAGAGCTGAGAAATGGGAAGAAAAGTACTTGAAAATACTCACCATGCCTTTGCCTTGTCATTAAGTAATCACAGCCTCTTACCTCCCCAAGCATTTAGAATTCAGGAGCATATTGCTTTTGATCGCAAGATTAAAGGTTTTCAAACATAACCTACAATATGTTTTTACCACTACATCCCCTCTCTAATCCCCCTTTCTCCTCTCCACTCCACATTTTTTCTAAAAGAGAACATCACAGAAGAGCATTTCCTGTTTTAAATACTAATCTTAACGCTTTATCAAATTGTAGTATTTGTAGCTAAAGAATGTGATTTCTTCCATCTCCTACCTAGTACAGCTCTGGCTTGGCTTGTGAAAAGGAACTAGTCAATTTACATTTAACACCAAGACCTTGAGAAAGTAAGTTCAGGTAAAGGGGAAACCCTTCTATCTCACTGTTTCTCCCTCAGTGAGCTCTTACGTAGTCATGGAATGAACATTTGTAATTTTTTTATGAGACACCAACAATACAGTGTGTCTCTCAAAAGTAGAGGATATATAAGAGCTTGGCAAAATTATTCTTTTATGATGATTGTCCTGAGCTTCAGCAGCCGTAGACAAGTTGTGGTGTATGTAACAAAAAGTGCACACACACAAAAAGAAAGCACAGCAGTTGATTTAAAACTGGGATGCCTTGATCTCAGTTCATGGCATATGCACTCTGTTGACTAATGGCACCCCAAGCTGTTGCTTTGCTAGGACAAAGGGCAAATATTACAGAACAATCCCTTGTGAACACCTACTAATACAGGACTGCTTTCAATAATCTGTGTATATTTGTGGGGCATGGAAATGTGTAATTATTAAAACTAGGGGTCACTTTAAGTAACGTATCTGTTACTTTAAAAAGTCTGCTTCCTATTTACCTGTTTCTTTGTTAAATTTCTCATCCAGCTTCCCTCTTTTTTCCTGCTTGTGCCCCCATTGCATATGCAAAGCAAATTTCAACATTAAAGCTAGTGAGGAAGCCTTTGAGGTGCTTTCCAAGAGACTAGAAGACTTAGACAGCCATGAATTCCACAATAAAATGGCATTTCATTATTCTGTTTGAGTTGTCTGGTATATTAGCTTTTCAAGAGAGCGCAAAAATAGTCACAATTTTAACCTGCTGCCAGCCTACATATACTTCCATATGTCATAAAAGAGCCAGAGTAGTGGTTATAGTAAACCAACTGACTAGTATAAATTTACATCTGTGGGATAAGTAGCTAACTGCAAAACTGATATTTTTGCTCATTTTTAGACACAACTACCTGGATAGCCCAGGACAGTCTGATCTCATCAGATCTCAAAACCTAGGTAGGGTCAGCCTTGGTTAGTTATTGGATGGCAGACCAATGAAGACCAGGGTTGCAGAGGCAGGCATTGGCAAACCACCTCTGTTAGTCTCTTGCCATGAAAACCCCACCAGGGGTTGCCATAAGTTAACTATGACTTGAGGGCAGGGTTTCATATTTACTTAAGCACTAACATTAGAATGCCATAGTCCATAGTGCCTATATCACACTATTATTTGTTATAATTTGGCATATGTATGTGGTATGTTTAGCTGCAGTTGGAAAATCAGTTTGACAATCCTGAAATGAAATTCAGTTTGGGTTGTTCTGGGATAATGGATTTTAAGTGCTCCTTCTGTCTTACAATAGCATGATTATGTTTTGCTTTAGAAACACTTCTCCAAAATCTTAGATTCTTAAAGAGAACAACTTTACTGTGCTGTACTCTATAGTGTATGATTACATTATTGAATATTTCTTTCAATCCATGCAAAAAAAATTACTAGATTGATACTTAGACTTCAGAAATGCACTCACTCTAATTGGTTGGCTAACTATGTATGAGGCTTATGACATAGCTAGTGAAATTATTCAGATCAGTTTTCTACTTTGATTTCTTCTGAACAAAAGCATACCAGAGATTTCACTATGGAGTAGAAGGCATTCCTAAAATTCTTATCAATGAAAAATTACGTATGTCTGCCCTGTTCCCATTCGTCAACATAGCTGTAATCCTTTGAAATTAAAATAATCTATTTCAGCACTCCTATCTTGCACAAATTTAGACTGCACTACTTAGCATGTCAACTACTGAACTACTTTTTAAAAATAGATTGAATTGTAACTTCCCAACTTCTTGGGATCAAAGCTGAACTCTCCTAAATTAAAAGATAATTCAATGTTCTCCATACCAGTAATGGCAGAACTAGCCAGTGTTTAATAAACCATAAAACAGATCTAAAATAAATCTGGCATGGTGTGTATGTAGGCCACATTAAGAAACAGTGGAAGAAGCATGCTGGGGAGTTAGTATAGCACTGTTTCTAATTGCAGGGTTGCTCTGTCTGTTTTTATTCTCATTTTAACTGAGAACTTCAGACTAAAAATGTAAAGCTCACATAAGAAATACTCCCATGTGATCCTCCTACAAATTATCATTTCTGACAATTATTTAATTTCCAGTGTATGATACAGACAGCTAAGCATATTTATTCATACAAATGACTAACAGACACAATTTGGATAATAAAAATGTGCACATTTGATGAACTTCTCAGCATAATCTGAACTGAATCTGAAGTTATAAAGCTGTAAAAAACTCCTGCTTATAGTTAATCAGATAAATATTGCTATATCTCATCATTTCTGTAGATATTTGTAATCTGCTGCAATATATGCTGTACTGCAAGTACAATGCTAAATTTAAGTGTTAAATCTCTGACCAATTCAGACTTCTTTTTAGCATTTCCAAAATAACTATCAAACAATCTAAAAGCAAAGATGGTATTTTAAAAAAAAACATTAATTTCTGTGCTGGTGTCTAAGCAACTGCCATTCTGAACTCACTATTCAGGGAGAACAGGAAGATAAAATTGTACTTCAAAACTGTGTTGCTTTGAAAACTTTATGATCAAAAACTGGGATATAAATCTAACATACTTAATACAAACCTTTAGAAAAGAAAGATAACATTTTACTTATCACCAATGGAAGAAAAAAAAGCTTACCAGAAAAACTCTATATTTGGATACTTTATCATATAAACACCCAAATGCCTCACTTGGTGGAAGTATATATGGTTGATTCCACAAAGGGAAGATTCTTCATTTTTCTCTCACTGCTGACGTGAATACAGAAGCATTTGCAACAAAGCTTCTGCAAGGGTTTTCCCCCCTATGCTTTTCCCTCAAGTTCGCCCTTCAAACTTGCCATTCCCACCCCCATCAACTGTGGGGTGATTTTTATTTTTTCATTTGGCAGTGTTAATATCACTACAGAGTTAGGACACTACAATAATATATCTACTACCAAATTGTTTTAAAAAAACAGCAAGAAGCCTGTTGATTATGGGGGCGGGGCGGGGGGGAGGATAGTAGAAGAGGAAATAGTGCTAGACATGGCACTGGTTGTAAACAGGGAAGTGCAGAAATTCACACCTTCCTAGCCATGCTTTCCCCAAAGCTGTGTTCGGTATGATATTTTCATAATGATCTGGAACCTGCAAGACAAAGTCAGAGGAAATCGATGCATGTCAGGCAGAAGCCCAATTTAATGATGCAATCGGGTGAACACAGAACAAGAACTCTACATGGAAGCAACCTACATGAGTAATTCAGAGAAGTCACTGCATTACTAGTAACATGACATCATAGTTAGTACTATACAATTTCCTTACCAATAATGGCATAAAACTCAATACAATGGGTAATTAAGCTTTGTTACTATGGTGATTCGCTATGAATTATCAACAGGAAGGACTAGTATTCATGCTAAAGCGGTAATGTTATAATATTCATTTATTTAGTACATTTTAATCAGGGGAGCATATGCTTTTTCCTTTCTCCATTTTTGCCTCACTATTCACTGAAAGAAAATGCCTGAGCTAAGGTCACCTATAATGTTTCATTGTGAACAGGAATCTGAACCTGGTCTTCCCAAGCTTAGTCCAAGACTTCTAGTCCTTATATCACTAGGACGACACACGAGTTCATCACCTACATCAATCTTATTGCATTTCTTCAATACTACTTTGTTTAGTTTAGCCATATAAGATCCATGGATAGTGCTGGGTTTGGATTGACAAACACGCTAATCCTGAACCTTAAGGACACTGGAAAAGGACCAGTCTTCAGCTTTCAAAACTCTAAAGTTTAGATAATTTTAGGCCTACTGGTTGACAACTCTGTTCAAAAAAAAATTTTAATGCAAATTTTAAAAAATCTAGTCCATTAGGATTTCATGATAAAAATAAGGGTTTGGATACTATGAATCATTAATGAAGTGGAATTCATGTTGTTGCAGCTTTCCCACCAGAGCCCCTTCATTCACCTGTCCCCCAACAAAGCCTCTAAGGGACAATGGGCAAGGATTCCCCCATGATCATACCATCCACAAGTCACAGGGTACATTAAGAGCCCTTACATCATGATGAGCTACTACAGCACACAGACTAACAAACTAAAATGTGTACTAGGAAATCCCTAATTCGAATCTCACATTTGCCATGAAGTCAATCAAACCACTTTCTCTCTCCCTCAGCTCCCACCCCGCACCCACACTGCAATACAGAGATGATACTACAAACCCAAAAAAGAAGGTTCCTGTAAGAATTACTGAGGCAAATGTATGTGAAGTACTTTAACCCAAGTCTAAAGCACTACAAGAAAATGAACAACAATAATACATGTAAAATACTTCCTTTTGAATTGAATATGACTTGAAAATTAAAGTGGGTTTAGCACTGCAGTCTTAAATACTTCTTAAGGGGCAAAGCCTTTGGAGTTTAAAAGTTTTGGATAGCTTATGCTGATATATATGACTGTTTCAGGTGGTTATTTTTCCCTAGTGAAGATTGATGCAATGACTGGTGATATTTTTATTCATGTTTTATGATTCTGTAAGCTACTCCAAGAATTTTAGTGGGAAACAGGAGACATATTTAGATAGATAAATATAGTTTTTATTAAATCCCTAGGGACGTTCCTTTAAGGAAAATATTTTGTATTATTTTACTTTTTTTTACAATTTAGCTAAGATACTTTTAGTATTTTCCTCCCTCTCTAGTCTTTCTTTTAATCCTCCTTATCCTGTCCTGCATTACCTCTTCCAGGGTCACCAGCACCAGTGACAACGGATGCTGTTCTACGAAAGGAGGACAACATGCTTTGCATTCTTAAATCTTTCCAGCTGGCAGGCTCCAGTTGCTGCAAGGAGAGGATCTCCTTATGCTGCCTCTTAAGAACAATTGGCCTTCAGCGCAGTCTTAAACCGGCATGTACACATGGAATACATTCACAGAAACACAGTGGACTCCATATGACACTGTGATGTACTTCTACAACATTTAACTGAAACAGGCTACAGGAGTCTCTTCAATTGTTTATCTTTTCGCAAAGTCTTTGAAAACAGAACAGTGCCATCCTAAGGCCACTTTCCTGGAACTAAGACCCATTCAACAGACTTGAGTCAGAGTAAATCAGCTTAGAAGTGCTCTCAAAGATTCTGAATGCAATATATTCCACCAACAAATACAAAAATATTTTAAAATAGAAAAGGTAAATCATGTTAATTGCTCAATTGCCTGTCATTTCTGTTTTGCACAACTCTCTACATGTGAGTACAGAGATACTAAAAGCACTGAGTATTTATTTATACATCCTTATAATCTTTAATTGTAAAATTTTTACAACCCCAGCATGGTCTAGAAAATTAAATGGTACATTCTTTAGACAGCAATAGTTAGAATATTTTAAATAAATACAATTAATAACATGTAAGAACATTGAAATATTTAACCAAAACACAGCAAAACAACATATTCTACCAGATGTTGGTTTTCCACTGAAAACCAGTTCCTAAACTCTGCCCTGCCCACCCCACCCCTCCACAAGAGCTTATAAGAGTGCCATAAGTTTTCATTCTGGCATACACAGTGTTAAATTGCCAAGGATTTTTAAAAGATGATGACAGATTTGATATTATGAGACTTAAACTAAAAAAAAAGGCAGTAAAGGCAGAATTAGCTCAGAATGGTATAAAAAGAATCTAAAAATCCTGACAACTGAAAAAAATGATGCATTTTACACAGCACCTTTTAAATGCCTATCTCAAAGCACTTTATGAGTACCTCACAGAAGTTCCAATGATTACCCCCACCCCACTACTCAGCTGGAGAAGCTATGACAAATACAAAGGCAACTCCACGCCAAATTTCAACAGCAAGAAGCTTGAACATAAGTTTCCTGTATGCCAAGCCCTCTGCTAAAGTTACATTGATGGCTGATCTGTTGCAAGCCTTACAAACACTATTCACACTCATCAATAGTTAAGGACATTTACAATGCAATCCTAAGAAGAATTACTCCAGTCTAAGCCCATGTAAATCAATGGGCTTAGACTGCAGTAACTCTGCTTAGGATTGCACTGGCAGGCTTTTAAAGGTAAATTTTAGGATGCTTAGTGATTCTATAAAGCCATCCTTATGTGCACATCCCAAAGAATCCATCATGTAAATTAACCAAGGACCACTCATTGGAGGAAAAGCTGTAGACCTTACTCCTTCCATAATTCCCCACAGGTTACAATTTATCTTCAAAGTCCTCTTGATACATTTATATTTACTGGTCTTTAAGGTGCTACCAGACTAGGATCTTGCTTGTATTTGGTCAATGTATATTTAAAATATAATGAACATGCTGAAAGGAAGGAAATTTTTTCTCTCTAAAGCAGAAGAATGCAAACTAAACTGAGGTTGTTGGATTTTTTTAAAAAAAGAAGCATGCATTCAGAAGTAATACTATAATAATCATTCCAGAATAGCATTTTATCTCTACTGGCACTGTCCAGTAAAAGTTCTTACTGAGTTTACTAACTTTAAAATGTTAAATTCCTGCCAAAAACTTGAAACAACACATTACCTTGTTGGAATACGTGCTTTTAATGAATTCTTATTATCATGCTCACAAATAATATGTAACTGGCTTCACTGATATTAATCTGATTTTATTCAAGCCTGTTCAGTGCAATTATATGATCTGATTTAAACTATAGTTTAAGTGTCACCATTAGAAAAACATTTCTCATCAGAGAAACACATAATTTCGTTCATATTACCAGATTACTCAGTTTCGATATTGTTTTCTTTTAGAGGCATCTACCCAAGAATATGACTGAACACCAGTCTGCAACTATTCTGAATAGTGCCAAAACTGAGATGACTAATGAATAAGCCTAATTACAAATTCAGTTGTCTTAAGTATTTGCATAGCAAAAATGCATAAGCAAGCACAAAATTATCAGCTTTGTTCTGGGTGCAAAACACATAATAGTTCTCTTTCAGTGATTTTATTTCTAAAGACTGCAGCGAATCATTGACTATAACGAGTTCTAATCAACTGTGTTTTAAAAAGGGGCTTCTCAAAATACTGTGATGTCTTTGCGCAATTTTGGTCAGACTTTTTTTAAAAATACACTTTTAACCTACAGCATGACTTTACCACTTGAAGGTCACAGAATAACTGTTATATTGTGACTTCACCTCCTGTGTTCTATCTACTATAGAAGGAAATAAGCAACCAGATTTGACATGATGCCAACATTGTTCAATCACCAATTACTATATGCCCATTCCATGAACAGGCCTAAAATAGTTCAATATTGTATTCACAATGGGAAACTCAAGTTAGTCTGCCAACCTAGCTTAAAAGTTCACTTATTTTTAATAGTTAGACAATGTCTTAGGATACACTCCATCTCCTGTCCCTTCACTTCCCTGATTTTTAGTTATTTCAAACATTTCTTAACATCCTGGGCAAGCAGCACACATTTTCATCATTTCCCACCTATGCAAAGCTATCGTTATAGAGGCAGGTCAGATGCTGTACTGCTGTTACCTCTTTACCCACACTCCCTTCAAATCCTGAGCCTTAAAAGGCCATGCACATTTATGTTGACAATGTCAAGATTCAGAGGATTTTTCATTCCCTGGGAAACTTCCCTCTAGAATTCCTTATGTAAAAGTAGTCATACTTCAGTTTAAAGTTGCAAAGTAGAGACATAAGATGCCTCAATAATAAGAGCTATAATAATGCAGCTATAAACATACACCAGTTAAACAAACATCATACCAAACACCAGAAAATAGACCATGTCATGCAATAATGAAGTATGATCAGACTTACCCCATTCTAGATACTCCAGAATATTCTTTTCCCTCCGCAGGGGTGAATTATTACATTCATCATAAAGGCAGATGAGTATATCCAGCAAGGTTTCCACACTAAAGCATTGCCCATTTGTCTGAGTTGGCCCATCCAAAATAAACTGTTCCAGCTGTCTCAAGCGCACTTCTCCAGACATGGTTGCTTGTTTTTTTATGGGGCTCCTGTCTTTATTATTATTTATTTGAAAATTCTAAAACTTTAAAATGTATTCGTTTCTAAAAAGTGTTTTTAAAAGTCAGTGCTTCAGGGATGGCATTAAATGTATAATCCATCTCAGAATTCCCAGCAGAAAACTGTATCTTGGTCAGTTTCTCCACACACATATATAATATATACAGAATATTAAAGAAAAATAATTACCCTAAAAATCTCCTTTAATACATTTAAAAGAAGAGAAAATATATACTTTATACATTTAAATAATAATAATATTAATTTAAAAAGTCAACCCAGGACCTGAACCCCACACTTCTCTCATATATAGACAGATTTTAAAAGGTCTCCTCCTTCATTCAAAATTCAGATCATGCAACATAATCCCGAAATGAATCCTGCTGCATCATTAAAGTGTAAAATCCCCATTCAATTTGCATCAGCAATTCACTTTCAAGGAAAGAGCAGCAAAAAGAAAGGTATTTGAAGAGGGGGGGCAAAAAATAAAATGCATAGGATTTGGAAAGTACGGTGTCGGAAGATAGCCGCCGCCGCCACCTCCTCCACCACCTTCTCCTCTTCTTCCACCACCCCCACCCCCTCCTCCTCCTCCTCCACCACCACCACCCCCCTTTGGAAAATGCATCAGTGGCAATTCTTCAAAGAGTGGGGGGTGGGGAGAAGGGGGAAGGAAAAGTCCCCAGAAACAGCCCTTCCTTAGGGCTGGCTGCGGAAGGATCGCTCTTCTTTCCTTCCTTCCTTCCTTCCTCGCCAAGTCTTCTTTTAATGCTTTTCAGCTATCCAAAAATAAACGTGAAGTCTTCATTTCCTTCAACTCCCTCCATCCCCAGTATATTGGGAGGGAAGCGTGTGGAGGGAAATAATATTCTCCCTCCGTTTGCCCGGCTCGGCTAATAATCCTTGCCAATCCTTCCCATGTCGGTGCGCGTCCTCCTGCTCCTCGTTGGTCTTGGGGCACAGGGTGACTCAGAGTGTCAGGCTATTGCTCTCTTCCCCCGTCCCTCCCTTCTTTCCTAGAGAGGATGCTGCTGTTGGGATTGCTGCTATTTCCCCAAATCCGGGGGAATGAAGAGATGCTGCCCCTGCGTTCAGTCCACCGAATTTAAGGCATCTTCTTCGGACGAGGAGCACCAAAGCGACGAGGTAATAAGCCAGAGCCCCCCGCCCCGTTCCTGCGTTTCCTCTTCCTTTCCTCGTCGCTCACCTTTCGCACTCTGCCTCCCCTCCCTGTTTCTCCTCACACAGAGGCTCCTGCTGCTACTGAAGTCTCCGGATCCAACATGGCGGCCCCTTTTCCCCCTCCCTCCCCAGCGACAGAGCGAGTGAAGCTGCAGCAGAGGCTGGGAAGGAGGAGGGAGCCAGGGAGGGGAGCTCGCTCGAGAAGAGATGCTGCCGCGGCGGCGGCGGTTCACAGAGCACGGAATGCAGGGATACAGGCGGTCTGAGGGGAGGGCCGAACCACACGGAACCGCCCTGCGGGCTACTGCAGGACCAGGTTGCTAAGCAGACTTGGGAGCTTCTCTCGCCTGCCGCCTCTGGCTCGGCACACAAACCCCGTTCTTCCGGAGGACTGCCTACCCACAACGCGCGGGCGCACGGACGTAGTCTCGCTCTCTCAGGTTGGGGCTGTTACACCCCGTTGCTATAGGGAGGCGTATACTGACCCCCCCTACACACACACACACAAACACAAAGCTTTCCCACTCACAGTTTTTGCTCTCCGCTTTCTTTCTAAAGGGAACGTTCTGTTTAAGAAAAGTTCTACAAGGCACCCAAGGCACCACATTTTATTGAAAAACTCTGGAGCACTGTAGTCCCAAGGGCTGTGGAAAGGTTTAAAACTGGAATAAATTGGGCGGGGGGGGGAGGGGGAAGCGGTAGGAGTATGACAGAACTAACTCATCGCAGTCAATTCTCATGCTCTCTCACGTTTATTATTTATTTTCTCATGTAATCTCAGCGTTGGAATACAGCATCTATACGGGCAATTGCTTTATTTGCAAAATACTGGGATCCCTACGGAAAATTTAGTGCTGGCAAATTAACCAGTGATAGCTCTTCCACCCTGGTTTGGTGCTCCCATCCCATCGGAGTTCCCTGAGCTATTTTTGGGGAATCTAGCAACCCTGGGTCTCTCTCAAATAGTGATAGGCCCTACACATGAAAGAGGCCACACCTTAGACTTAAATATTTTCACTGAGCCTTTGCAGGAAAACCTTTTTTCAACACTGGAGATTCGGCCTGAACCGTGGTCAGACTATCATCTGCTGAAGGCAAAAATGAATATAACACCAACACCTCACAAAATGGGGGATCGAGTTAAAATGATTCACCCCAAAAGGCTCATGGACCCTTCTAGATTCCAAAATGCCTTGGGGGATTTTAGAACTCCAGATACATGCCCCATGGTAGCTGCTGTAGGAGCATGAAATGTGAAGCTCCTTGAAGCTCTTGACATCATTGCTCCTTGTTGACCCCTCTGACCCTTGGAACAGAAGCCAGCCCCATGTTTTATCACCCAACTGGCTGACTTAAAGAGGGTTCAAAGATGTCTAGAAAGACACTGGCGAAAAACTCACACGGAAGGAGATAGAGCATGCTACAGAACCCACTGGAGGACCTATGAAGCGGAAATGAAAGCAGCAAAGAACCATCCCAATTGTTTAAGATATCCAGACACTTCCTAACCCCTAACCCCTAATCCCCACTTCCTAACCTTTACAGTCCCAAGAACAAACAGCTGTGAGGCCTTTGCTAAGTTTTTCGCTGATAAAATAACAACCGGAGTTCCTTCCAGTGTGTGCACTCCCGTGCACTTGAGCAGGAATTCTCCTCTCTTGGCACAAGGCATTTCTTCTGGAGTGCAGAAGGGCAGCCCTGTTTTCCTGCTCAGCCAGTGCCTGAGGAGCGTTGAGTTCAGCTCCATCAGCAGGGACATTTCTCTCTCTGCCTTTCCCCCCCCCCTCCTCCTCCTCTCTCTCTCTCTCTCAATTTAAGCCTTGGGCGAAGCTTCCAGGAGCAAGAAACACTCTAGCTGGCTGGGGAGCAGCAAGCTCCTATTTGACCTTTTGTCCCCCTTGTTCCCTCCTCTTTCTTGCCCCCCCACATGTATTAAGAGGAATGCCAGGGGGATTGCCCATTGGAAATAATAGGAGAGGCTTGAAGGCCCATTGAAGATAATGGGAGCCAGGGATGCCAATTTACTTGCCTGGGCTCCATTGAAATGCATCACAACACAAAAAAAGTTGCAAAGAAAAGTGGAATGGATTTTCCATAAAGGTCTCTGGGACCGGATGGAGTACTCTGGGAGTGGAATGATAGCCCCCCAGGGTGCAATGACGGTCCCCAGCTGTAGAGTTTGTGTTCCAGGACCAGAAGGACAGGTTTCAGAGTGGAATGACAGTCTTTGGAATAGGCTCAGTGCTTTGGGACTGGAAGGACAGCCCCCAGAGTGCAGTGCAATGACAGCGCCTGGGAGTAGAAGAAGTGTTCTGGGACTGGAATGACAGGCACCAGACTGGAATGACAGACCCTGGGAGGAGCAGAAGTGTTCTGGGACTGGAATGACAACTCCCAGAGTGCAATGTCAGCCCCTCAGAGCAGAATCTGTGCCCTGGGAAGGAATGACAGGTTGCACAGTGGAATGACAGCCCCTGGTAGTAGAGGCATTCTTCGAGTGGAATTACAGGCACCACAATGGAATGACAGCCCCTGAGAGTAGCAGAAGTTTTCTTGGACTGGAATGACAGCCCCAGAGTGGAATGATAGCCCCTAGGAATAGAACCTGTGCTCAGGGACGGGAATGACAGGTCAAAGAGTGGAATGACTGCTCCTGGGAATAGGGTCAGGGCTCTGGGACTGGAATGACACCCCCTGTCATTCCACACCCACTGCCATTCCAGTCCCAGTCCACTGATTCTTCTCCCAGGGACTGTCATTCCACTCTGGGACCTGAGTTGATAGGTCAAGATGGGTATCCATGTTTGTAGCAGTAGAAAAAAGCAAGAGTCCAGTAGCACCTATAAGACTAACAAAATTTGTGGTACGGTATGAGCTTTCACGAGCCACAGCTTCACTATTGGACTCTTGCACTTTTTTTGTGTTGTAATATATTTCAATGGAGCCCATGCAAGTATATTGGCATCCCTGGCTCCGATTTTCTCCAATGAGCCTTCAAGCCTCTCCCATTATTTCCAGTGGGCAATCCTGTCATTCCTTTTAGTACATCCCTTTCCCCTTCCTCAGCTGGCATCAATTCTACTTCTCACCTTTCCTCAGGCTTTTTTGGGGGGCGGGGGCTGCTTTTGGTGGAAAGAGTGGCTGGTTGTATGTGCACCGCCACAGAGGAAGGAGGGTGACACACACACAATTCCATTTCAGTCCCTGTGCGACAAGTAGGAGCAAATCACTGTTGTTGGGTTTAAAGTTGTTGTTTTAAATGCTATTACTTTCCTCCTCCCCTTCTCCCTTTCATTCTCCCTCCCCCTTGCTATTCTCCCATCTCAGTGCTGCTCCCCCTTCACTCCAGCAGAGCAGCGCCCCGCACTGCGCCTCCCTCTTTATCACCTTCACTCATTCCCTAGTTTACATATATCACCCCACCTTCCCCCTCTCCCCCAATAGTTTATTTCAATATTTATACACCACATGCTTAGCTGTCAGCTGCTATTCACTTCAAACCCAAGGGTGGGGGAGAAGGATGAGCATGGAGGGTAGTTCCAGAAAGGGATCTCTGACAAAGTTGATCAGTATTTTAAGGCTTGGATAGGGTCAGAGAGAAAGAGAAGGCTTCAGCTCAGTCCCCCTTCGAAACATCTCCTCCAAGCGGGAAGAGGGAAACTTTTTTACACACACTCACAAAAGGAGGTGTGCTCAAAACTTCAATGCAAGTTGCTGTTTCTGCTCACAAAATAGATTTTTGGCTCACAATAAGAAAAACAAAGATTGTTGTTATTCTCACACTTATTTAAAAAAAATAAAATTTAAAATTTAAATTAAGAAATAAAAATTAAATTTACAATGTAAAAAGTTTCAAGTTTTGTGCTTTTCATTTTTCCTACATTTCTTCTGTTTTTTAAAATTGGTTTCCCGGGGAAGGGGCGGGGGGCCAAGTAGGTATCTCGCCTCAGGCGCCAGAAACCCCAGCACCGGCCCTGATATAGCTGCTAGCTGCAGTGCAAACAAGATGGAAGAAATGCTTGATATGCCATCTGGCTTACATTTGGACAGCCTTGAACCAATTACAATGACAGATCTTAACAGGATCTGGATGTCTATGAAAGCCACTACTTGTGCGCTCGATCCTTGCCCATCCTGGCTATTAACATCAAGTAAGGAGTGGACCACATAAGTGAACCACTAAGGACTATTGTAAATCAATTGCTAACTCAGGGCACCTTCCCCTGGCAGCTCAAACAGGTGGTTATCCATCCACTAATTTAAAAACCATCTCTAGACAAAACTGATGTGGCCAATTATCGCTCAGTCTCTAATCTGCCCTTTCTGGGCAAAGTGATTGAGAGAACAGTAGCTGACCAACTCCAGATCTTCTTGGATAACTCTAGAGCTCTGGACCCCTTCCAGTTAGAATTCAGACCAGGGCATGGGACAGAGACAGCACTAGTAGCATTAGTGGATGATCTCCGTCTGAATATGGCAAAGGTCATACATCCTTATTGCTCCTCCTGGAACTATCTGCAGCCTTTGACAAAGTAGACCATGCCATCCTGTGGAGGTGTTTAGAAACAGAAGTGGGCAACAAAGGATGTGCCCTGGACTGATTTAAATAGTTTCTCATGGAACAAACTCAAAGGGTTGCCATCGAAGATCAGCTATCTTCAGAATGAGAGCTATCTTACGAGGTTCCACAGGGCGCAATTTTATCTCCCATGTTATTCAACCTTTAGGAGAACTCATTCGCAGCTATG
Source organism: Eublepharis macularius (assembly GCF_028583425.1). Lineage (NCBI taxonomy): Eukaryota > Metazoa > Chordata > Lepidosauria > Squamata > Eublepharidae > Eublepharis > Eublepharis macularius. The sequence continues at coordinate 180,764,820 of NC_072790.1, read as the reverse complement.
GAGTTGGATGTCATCAATATGCAGATTATACCCAACTCTATATCTCACCATCCAGATCCCCATAGAATACAGTAGAAATCCTAAATCGCTGCCTGACAGTGTTATGCACAAACTTGTGCCTTAGGTGTCCCTCTCACCAATCACAATAAGAGACACACACACCACGGAGTCCTGTAGAATGAAGCAATATATGATTGTTTAATTTAAACAATGGAGGAGCCCATTTTTCACAAGAGTAGGTGGTCTCCTTGTGTCCGGAGCTCATCAAAATTACAATAGAAGCACAGGCAATTAATACTTACAGATAATCATAACAATATTACAATATTCTAATATTTGATATCTTATTGGCTCGTAACATATCTAGGGTCAGTTCTGATTTGAAGATGCAATTCTGGGCTGGCCCCTCTATTTGGGGGAATTCCAGTCTTCACAGTTTTTTTTCCCTCTGCCCTCATTTTGGAAGGACACTGTCTAACCTTTTACCTACTTTCTTCTGGGCATAATACTTTCAAGGGCGCCAATGAGTCTCAATCTGCTGCCTTGGTATCTTCTGATAACTGAAATCTGTGGATAGGAAGGGATGTTTTCCTATTCGTGCCCTTTTCCCCAGTTTCTTCTCAGCTTTAAGGAAGATAATACCACAGGTGACCAAAACCAGCTTGCTGCATCAAATCAGTTTTCTACAAAAGGCTCTCTGGTACTGATTTCTATTGGAATCTATAGAATAATATAACATATAATATAAGTGCAGCCCTAAAAGCAGTATATCAGTTCTTACAGAGTTTCAAGTCTTCTTGTTTCAAGTGTCAAATTCTTACAGGTTACATTACAAGTACTACTTTGGCTCCTGAGCATAGAAAAAGTGCAAAGCATGTAATACTGAAAAAGCATAGGTTTAGTATATAAAAATAAGTATATAAAAAACCTCCAAATCTATATCCATCAACAGCCATGGTAAGATGGCTAAAAAACAACAAACTGAAATTGAACTCAGACAAGACTGAAGTGATTCTTGTTGAGAAGGCAGAGATCTTGAAGGATATTGTACTCCCCACTTCTGATGGAGTTCGTCTGACCCTTGCAGACTCAGTTAAGAGCCTAGAAGTTATACTGGATCCAGCACTACTACTAGAAAAACAAGGCAAGGTAGCTGCAAAAAATGCTTTCTGCAACCTCACTCTAGCCTGGAAGATGGCTTCTTATCTTGACATGGCTGACCTGGCCACCTGGATCCATGCTATGGTAATATCAAGGCTTGACTATTGTAATGCACTATACATAGGTCTCCCATCTAAGTTAACTAGGAGACTCCAATTGGTGCAAAATGCTGCAGCTCGACAGGAGCAAGCAGGAGCTCAAACATCACTCCCATCCTACAGTCACTCCATTGGCTACCTATCAGTTACCATGCTCAGTTCAAGGTATTAGTTATTACATACAAAGCTCTTCACATGGCCTTGGTCCAGTATACCTATGAGACCGCCTTCCTCCCTATGTTCCTCCATAGCAACTTCGCTCATCTGATCCGTGTCTCTTACAGGTGTCAAGATGCACATGGACGAAATTAACAGCAGCCCATACACGGGCTTTCTCGGTGATGGCCCCTATTCTGTGGAACAGCCTGCCCAAGAAAGTCCGGAGAGCCCCCACTTTCCACAAATGATGCAAAACAGAATTATTCAAAAAGGCTTTTTACTCAGATAGGAGGGCTGTATTGTAGGGATGAAGGCACTGATACTTCACTAATGAGTTATGGATCATAGACTTCACCATGCTGCCTTACATACGATCTGCTGCTTTAAATATATACATCTATGCACTGCTGTGCTTCATGTTGTCAAATGTTAGTCCTAGAATTGATTGTGTTCTGTTTCAGCTTCATGTTGTCTGTTAACAGTCCTAGAATTCATTATGTTCTGTTTCAGCATTTCTTCTACTCTGTATTGGATCATTGCAAATGGCATGTCTTTGTAAACTTGTTTATATTTATCCTATGGCATTATTTATGGAAATGTCCTTGACACTGTATGGAAATAATAATAATATTATAACATTCGATGTATATACCGCCCTTCAGGACAACTTAATGCCCACTCAGAGCGGTTTACAAAGTATGCCATTATTATCCCCACAACAAAACACCCTGTGAGGTGGGTGGGGTTGAGAGAGCTCCAGAGAACTGTGACTAGCCCAAGGTCACCCAGCTGGCTTCAAGGGGAGGAGTGGGGAACCAAACCCGGCTCTCCAGATTAGAGTCCCATGCTCTTAACCACTACACCAAACTGTACTTGATACTGTATGGAAATGTACTTGATACTGATTGTACTAAGCTCATATTGTGTAATCCTCTTTGAGTCTCAGTAAGAAAGTCGGACAATAAATAAATAAATAAATAAATAAATAAATAAATAAATAAATAAATAAATAAATAAATAAATAAATAAATAAATAAGTCCTCTTTTAAAATACTTTTGCACAGCTCCAGTACATTTGCCTAGAGTCACTGCATCCACAGGCCACTTTTATATGTGTGCACACCATTAGACAAGAGGGTGGGATAAATTTTGACAGAAACAAGGATCTATTAATAAAGGCCACTATTTCTAATAAAGGCCACTATTTTGTTTAGTTGCACTTTCTCTCTTACAGGACTCAAGGCATCTTTAAAAACTTGCACTTTTTTAGTTACTTAGTTTCATAAATGCTTATGGGAATATTTTATCACCTTTTCATATTCCTGTTCCTATCAATAACAAAAGCTATAACTATACCTTGGGAGCCAGTTTGGTGTAGTGGGGCATAGGGAGAGAACTAAGGTTTGCGTTGGTTTAAATGGCTCTTATGTGGGTGCTACCCCCCTTTGCCACCACCAGCCCAAGGCGTGCTACCGTGGCCAGGCTGCCGCTGGCGGGGACACTTGACAGACGGGTGGAGGTGCAAGTGAGGTGCAAGGTCCTGCGCCAGCACCAAAGGGGGTGGGGCAGGGAGTGGGCTGCAAGTTAGTCGACTTCCTAAGCTGCCCCAAGCTGGGGAATGCCCCTTGCAGTGGCAGCAAGTTACACCACGAAAAAAGGAGGCATCACCCATAGGTGCCCATTGAATGGCAAAACTTGGGCCCCTCTGCCAGCGCTCATTCCTGCCCTGTGGCCCAAATGGGGCATAGGATGCTGACTACTGTGGGGACCAATCCGTGTGCGCTTCCAAGGTGGGCAAGCCTCCCTCCCCATGGCCACTCACCTGCCCAGGCACCCTACAAAACCTCCAGCCTCCCACCCACTTACCTGAGCATGGAGCAGCTGTGTTTTCCTTCAGTCATTAACTGAATCTGTCCACTGGTGATTTTCAGCCACACTCGACCAGGGACCTCTTCACTCTTCAGAGCTACCTCCCTGTTTGACTGGGTAGGGAAAATCTCCTCTCCTTAGAAGTTATATCCTCTTTGACTTGTTTGGGAGTCTGCACCTACTTCCCAAGCCTCCTTGCCAACTTTCCCCAGTTCTTCTGCTGGTGTTAAAACTACTGTTTGGGCCCCGTCTTCCAACACACTCCATCTTTCTCTGCTAGGACTGAAAACAGACCATCTGCTTTCCAGCTCATGGTACCCAATCAGATCCCTTGTAGCCTGTCACTTAAAGCTCTCTGATTCAGGGAGGGATTAATTCTTAACAGTCCTGCAACTGTATGTGTATAGCCCTTCCAGACTTTTTTAAAACATGCAATCTGTCACAGTAACGCTAAGGTGAACTGTCATATATGAAGAAAGTATAGGTGGATCTACCATGCTTAGGGTCACCATGCTGCTTCATCAAAACATTTACTATTTTATATTGATCAATATATGTTTTACATACTTCATCTTCAAACTTCCAAAGAAAACTTTAACACTAAATGAATAGCTAAACATAAAACTGGTGGAATCCCATTAACAATGTAGCATGCATGGTTTGGTTTTAGAGACACACATTTTTATGGATCTAAATCACAAACTGCTGGGAACTGTCTAAACTTTTTCTTGCCTTCTTTGTGAACCACACCAATGAGACCGAATGCAAACTAAGCTGAGCATCGATTTGCTTGGGGTGGGGGGAGGGAGGTGTCAACACTGGATGGGGAAGCTTGGAACTCCTGAACTCATGTCTGATGCTCATTTTATTAGTAGATTTGTGGGAACAGTGACCTCTGTAGCTGTCATGGGCTGGGCCCGCCCAAGCTAGTAGCCCAGGTACTAACACGAAGCCAAGGAGTGTTCAAGAGTCACAAGCCAGGTCCAGCCCGTAGTCAGAGCTCAAGGTAAATGCCAGGGGTGTGTCCAAGAGCCAAGAGCCAAGCCAAGTCCAGTCCGTAGGTCAGAGCACAAGGGTATCAAGGCAAGGTGCAGACAAGAGTAAGACGCAAGGTACCAAGATGCGGTTGCAGGTAATCGACATGTTGCTTCCACACCTGGCAGTTGCTCCTGACTGGCTTTTATAACCAGGCATGGTTTTCAGCCAGCTGCTGGGGCTCCATCCTGATGCTACTCATTGTCGCTCTCCAGCAGCTGGCGTCGGCTCAGGAGACGAGCACTGCGCCATCTCTGCTGCAGTTCCAGTCTCTGGCATTGTCTGCGGCGTTTTTGGGGCATGGGCGAACCTGGGGGGTGGAGGCCCCTGGCTGTGCTGCACCTGTAGCCTGGGATGTCCCTGGCTGAGCTTCCCCTGTGGTATTGGGGTCAGAGGATGCTGGTGTCTCAGCTGCTGGCTGTAAGCTCTGATCAGCCAGCAGCAGCTGCTCCTGATTGCCGGCTTCTGCTGAGTCAGGGCTAGGGCTGGTTACACAGAACTCCTCCTGAGAAGTCCTGGCTGGCTACACGAGGTTCCTCTCCTCCCAAGGAGACCCCACCCTCAGATTGGGCCATGACAGTAGCACACATTAAGTACAGAATGGATCATAGAATATTGATGGCTGAATGATAGATCAATAACTTTCACTTATGGAACATCTTACAGATAACTGCTTGTTGTCATGATGTTGCTAGCAAAGAGTAGAAAAGACCATGGTATAAAAAACTGTATTAGTATACTGGCTGTACAAAGCACTGTATTTTTAAAATGAAGTGAGATCACTGATGTAAGCATAATGTTTCATGTATTAGCGAACCATGAAAAGAGAGACTAAGTACTTTCAGATGTACCATAGAAGAATTTATGTTATTTCTCAATCTTCCTAAAAATACAGCTCACTTCTACCTACTTCTAATTGTGCTTGAGGGGGCTTCTAACCATCAATAAAACACTACAATAAAATACATTAAAAGAGTAATAATTTACAAAACTTCTATACAATACAAAATTGTACAATACAAAATTGCTAGGAAATGCCCACTGAAACAGAACTTTTAGCACACGCATGGAATCTAACCCGAAAAGGCGTTTCATACACTTACAAACACACATTCCACTGAATGAAGGACATCAATGGAAAAGTCATGGCTCTTACTGAAGTCTAATGAACCTCCTGGAAACAGAGCAAAGCAAATGAGAGTGGGGGGGGGGAGTGGGGGGGAAGGCAAGAAGTAACCATGTCTATGAATAGAGATGGGCACGAACCACATTACGAACTTCAAAAACCCACAAAATTAGAGATCGCGATCCGGCGGTTTGTGATTGTCCACGGCAAATGAACCAGCGTTCGGGAGAGGCCTGGTTCGGTGCGTTTGGCTGCGGTTTGGGAAGCCAGACAGTCAGGAGCCATCAATCAATTCCCCTGGCAACGGAGCCGGGGGAATGCCTGAACTCTGTCTGCGCTCCTTCTGTCGCCCTGGAAACCCGAATGGAAGCCCAGCTTACCTTGATCGACAGGTCTTCCTTCCAACCATGGAGCTGTAAAGCAGTTACAAGTTGGGAGAAGACACCCGGGGGAGGGAGGAGAAGTGGGAGGGGGTGTTCTGTAGCCATGGGCACTCCAATCTCATCCGTGCAAACCCTGATAGGCAGCTCTGACAGCCAACCACAGACCTCCTGTGTTAGTCTATGGGACCTGTGCTTATAAATAGCAGTGGGCTCCCAGGCTGGGTTTCACTTTCAGCTAGCAGCGGAGTGTGACAGAGCTGCTGCTTGCTACTTGCTAGCCTTTGGGGAGAGAGGCACAATATAATTGAGCTTGGATTTTGAGGATAGGATCTCCTCTGGTTCCAGGGTTGCTGCCTGGCTCTGGGGCCAAGCTCAGTGGGCACCTCGGCTGACGGCTCACATTGATTATTGATCTGTGCCTGATCGGGTCAGGTCTGTGGGAGTGGTGGGCTAGGGCTCTAGTCCCTCCTTCCCTCTGGGGCCAGGGCTCGGTGGGCACCTCGGCTGAGGGCTCACATTAGTGCCTGATCTGTTCAGGTCTGTGGGAGTGGTGGGCTAGGGCTCTAGTCCCTCCCTCCCTCTGGTGCCAGGGCTGCTGCCAGGCCCTGGGGCCAAGCTCGGTGGGCACCTTGGCTGAGGGCTCACATTAGTGCCTGATCTGTTCAGGTCTGTGGGAGTGGTGGGCTAGGGCTCTAGTCTCTCCCTCCCTCTGGTGCCATGGCTGCTGTTAGGCCCTGGGGCCAAGCTTGGTGGGCACCTCGGCTGAGGGTTCACAGTTTCATCTCCTTTCTTCTCCTCAATTGTTGTTTGCTGGCACTATGAGGCTTCGAGTCGGGGACAAGAGTGGTCGTGGGGGGAAGTGCAGAGATTGTCCTGGTTGCAGCACTGGAAGCAGTGCTGTGCAGGACTCTGGAGCAGCAGAGACTCCCGCTCCCCAAAAATCATCAGTTGCGGCTGTGGAGGAGACCGAAGAGCTCTTGCCGGCGGCGGAAGAGGAACTCCTGAAAATTTTGGGGGAGGAGGAGGCCGAGGGATCCTTGGAGGAATGGTTGGGGTTCGAGGAAACATCCAGCCTGTCCCCATCCCAAACTACTGGTGGTGCTGTCCCTGCCTGCAGTCCACCCATCACTCCGTCTTCCATTGCCAGCTCCGCGGCACATTCAGCAGCAACCCTTTGTCCTCCCTCCCCTGGAACTGTTAGTAGGCCACAGTTCAACCTCAATGTTTGGAGGCACTTTCGGTCCCTTCCTACTGACCCCCACGTGGTGCGATGCTGTGTGTGTGAGGAACTGGTGTGCAGGGGCAATGACTCGAAGCACCTGTCATCGACGGCCCTGACTCAGCACCTGAAGAGGCACCACCCGAGCCTGTGGTCTCCGTCCTCGACCAGCAAAACATCTGTCAAGGGGAGATCGAGGGCCACCAGCTCGTCTGATCCGGGATCAATGGGAGGGTCTCCAGAATGCACCTGAGCAAGAAGCCTTGCCCCGAGGGTGTGGCTGGTGGGAGCAGAAGGTTTAGGCAGGCCGCCCTGGGGGAAGTTGTTCCATCGGGGTTGGGGGTGGCTCCGCTGAAAAGGGTGAGGTCAAGGGCTCAGGAGGTGGGCGTTCGTGTGGTGCCCTGCAAGCCTTCCCCCTATTGGTTGTGGAGGGCATGGGCTTCCAACTGCTGCTCCAGCACTATGCCCCATAGTTCTCCATGCCATCACGGCACACCGTTGGGCATTGAGTCATGCCTGCACTGTACGAGGCAGTGCGAGACATGGTGCGCAGAGAGCTCTCAGCCGCTCAAGGCAAAACAGTGCACTTCATGGCTGACATGTGGAGCGGATGCCATCACGGGTACCTTGCCATCACCGCCCACTGGTGGCAAGCAGAGGACCTCCGCCACCCCAGGCCAAGATCTGGCAGCTGTAAAAAAGTGCCCAGCTTGACACCAGGCTACAGGGCGGTTCTTCTTCAGGCCCGGGGGATGGATGAGGTCCACATCAGGAAGAACATCGGCGCCACTGTAAAGGTGGCTCTGAGGGAGTGGACATCTGGGGTGGAAGGGTTGGTCCGTGGCTTCATGGTGACGGACATGGGAGCCAACATGTTGGCAGCCCTGAAAGAGGCATCCCTCCTGGGCCTGGTGTGCATGGCGCACAAGCTGCACCTCATAATGTGGGACGTGCTCAGGATGGGGAGCAAGCCGAGGGACAGCTGGGATGAGGGAAACTTGTGGACGCGCAATCTGCTGGACAGCTGCCATCGCATCGCTTCCCATTTCTCCCACAGCATAAACTCTTCCTGCGAGCTGTTCCAGAGGCAGGGGGAGGCAGGGGACCTCAGGCACCAACTCTTCCAGGACCTGCCCACCCACTGGAACTCCACCTACGACATGATATGTCGTCTGGTGGAGCAGAAGGGCACGTCGCAAGACATCCTGTCCTCTTCGGATGTGCTGAGGAGGGGAGAGGAGTTGAGCCTCAGCTCCATGAACTGGAGAGTCCTTGCCCAGATGTCCCAGATCCTGAAACCCTTCAAGGATGCCACTGAGCTCTTGTGCTCCTACCAGGCCAGCCTGGGTCAGGTCCTCCCTCTGATCCACGGCCTCAACCGGTTTCTGGCCCAGGAGCTCCAGCAAGGGCAAGAGCTGCTCCCCAGGGTCCATGACTTTGTCCGGAGGATCCAGGCCTGCGTTGCTGAATGCCTGCATCCTCTATGCCATGAGGCGCCATACCAACTGGCCTCCCTCTGTGACCCCTGCATCAAGGGCAGCATCGTCATGCAGGCGGGTCAGATGCAGCACTGGAAAAAGGAGCTCCGCAGAGCAGTGCTCCATTTCCAGAGACAGAGGGCAGGAGAGAAGGAACCGGGCAGCGGCGAGGAGCAGGTGGTGGAGGAGGAGGAGGGGGAGGAGGTGGGAAGAGAGCCACACCAGGGAAGAGCCACCCCAACTGCCACATTCGATCTCTGGGCCTCGTCGGTGGGCTGCGTGGTTGGCCGCTGTACGGCGGGCGCATCCCTCTCAGTGGAGGACTTAGCGGGAGCCATGGTGCGTGAGTACCTTTCTGAGCCCCCTGAGCCCCCCCATGCCAACCTGTTGCAGTATTGGGCGAGGAAATTTGACCAATGGTTGGACCTGTCCATCATTGCTACCAACATCCTGTCTTGCCCAGCGTGCAGAGTGAGCGGGTGTTGTCCCACCTGGGAGACCTCCTCCGTCCCTGCCGCGCACGTCTGCACCTGGACCTGGTGGACATGTTGACATTCATCAAGGTCAACCTCAACTTACTGGGGCACCCTCCCATGGACCTGGATCTACCCAGGGTCTGAGCCACCCTGGGGTTGTAGGCGGCCCAGCTCGTCCACAGCGGGCTCAAGCATCTCTCAGTTCTCGGGGCTGCTTCCATGGCTAGTGACCCTTTGCCCTCCTCTCCCAGACAAGTTCCCATTCCCTCTTTCAACTTCTCCCTCTCCAGATGCTGCCCAAACAACCCCTCCCCACAACTTTTCCTGCCCATCCCATCCTTCCAGTGAAAGCAGGAAGGTGGGTGTTTTCTGATGCTCCGGTTTTTGGGCACGTAGGGCAGCTCTGGAGCTGCAGCACATATGGTTGCACAGCACGGAGCCCACTATCCTAGGCTCCTGCTGTCTGCTCTGAGCATGGTGGGAATGGGCCCCTCAACTCATCTCCTGTCCATGAAGGCGGGGAGGTGAGTGATGTTGGCGACAGACTCCACTGTGACACAGGAGGGGCGGATAAGCCTCTGCCACAGCAGCCTGCGCAATTCAACACGGTGGCTTGTTGGGGCCTCCTGGTCATCCTCTCCCAGACAAGTTCCCGTTCCCTCTTCACACCTCTCCCTCTCTGGATCTGCTCAGATGCCTCCCAACCTCTCCTGTCTTTCCCATCCCATCCTTTCCACCAAGTCAGGGTGGGTGCTGTCTGCTGCCGCCGCTTTGGACCCCGAGGGGCAGCTCAGAAGCTTTTGCCGAGCTTGACAGGTTTGAGCTGCACAGTGCACCCCTATCCATGTGTACCTGCTGTCCTCTCTGTGCATGGGGGGAATGGGACCCGCCACGACCAGTCATGTGTCCTTTCTGCGAAGGCAGGAAGGTGGTTGAGGTCTGCCGTTGCTGCTTTTGGACACGAGGGGCAGCTCAGGAGCTGTTGCTGGTGTTAGTGTGGCGCCACACGGTACCTCCCCCTTTCCATGGGCACCTGCTGCCCCCTCTGAGCAGGGGGGAATGGGTCCCTCACCCTCACACACTTTCTGTGAAGGCCGGACGGTGGGTGCTGTATGATGCTTCGGCTTTGGGCCATGGGGGATAGATCAACTACTGTTGCACATAAGATTGTACGTCACGGTGGCCCCTGCCAACAGCAACGGCTGTCCCCTCTGGGCAGGGGTGAATGGGTAATGCCGCTACAACCAGTCATGTCCTTTCCGTGAAGGCAGGAAGGTGTGGTGCTGTGAGCTGATGCCGCTTTCTGCCACGAGGAGCAGCTCTGCTGCTGTTGCTGGTGTTAGTGTGGTGCCACACAGTACCCCCCTTTCCATGGGCACCTGCTGCCCCCTCTAAGCAGGAGGGAATGGGTCCCTTGCCCTCACACCCATTCCGTGAAGGCCGGATGGTGGGTGCTGAATGATGCTTCGGCTTTGGGCCATGAGGGACAGATCAACTGCTGTTGCGCATAAAATTGCACGTCACGGTGGCCCCTGCCAACCGCAGCAGTGGTCCCCTCTGGGCAGGGGTGAATGGGTAATGCTGCCACAACTAGTCACGTCCTTTCCGCGAAGGCAGGAAGGTGGGTGCTGTTGGCTGCCGCCACAGAGTAGCTCAGTGGGAGCTTCGGAGGAGGCCTCGCGGCTGTTGGTGGATCTTCCCACTTCCCCTCCAAATGACATCTCCTCTCCCTCCCATCCTTTCCAGCAAGGCAGGAAGGTGGGTGCTGTTGGCTGCTGCCGCACTGTTCCTCAGTGGGACCCTTGGGTGAGGACCCGTGGTTGCTGGGGGATCAGCCCCCCGTCCGAATGACATGTCCTCTCCCACCCACGCCAGGAATGCCAGCACGCTCCTCTTTGGCCAGGCAGGCAGGCACATGGGGGGTGCCGCTGGCAAGCGGCCAAACCCCCTGCCCCCTAAAGGGGAGGTGGCTCATCGCCGCCTCCCTGTGCCAGCGAGGCCTAGCGGCCGCCATCGTTAACACCCACCTTCTGTACACTGGGCCAGCGTCAACCGGTGGCTCTAATTGTATCGAGTGGGAGTTTCCTGGGGGCCTTGGATTCAAGAGGGTATAAGTCCAAGATCCCTTTTGCAATCTTGTCCACACTTGAGCCTGCAAAACACTCCCCGGGAATATGGGCTCTCTAAGTGCCACGGGGGGCATTCCACGCCCCATGAACCACAAACCACGAACCGGTTCAGCAACGGAAAATGTTCATTGCGATTCGCAACTTTGGGATCGTCATCGGCACCGAACCATGAACCGCAGAGTCATTAAATTTTTTTGGTTCATACCCATGTCTATCTATGAACTCAGTTGAGCATTCCCACCAGGGACTTTATTGATTTTATTGACTTGCCACAGAGGTTACCAAAATCATGATAGCATTCCTGAAACCAGTGGAAACCACTAGGTCCATAAGCCTCCAGGAACAGATCATCTTAATGGGGAGGAGTGACATACAAACTATACCTTCAGAAGGGTGATCAGATCTTGACAAAGGTCATAATTCTAGGCATGCAACCAAATCAGAGGTCTCCTGCCTGATGCAAACGGATAGATTCAACATACTACCTTTTCCCAATATAGCCTCTTCTATATCTATACTATACTACACTGTACCTCTAAAAAGCATGGGGTACAGTATAACATAAGCTATTCTTAGAATATGTTCATGTGGAGTTCCTTCGATCTATTGAACTACTTTGCTATTTTCTCATATATATTCTGCTATTCTGAGCCCAGATCAACTGCATCAAACTTATAGAGAATAATCTGCAGGCGGTTTCTAGACAGCTTCCCTAGTATTGTAGGTTCCTACATTATTAGATAATGATCCAATTAAACCAGGCTCACAGCTTCCAAGCCCTCTTTGACAAGACCTGAGGATATGTCTTCTTAGAGAAAATGGAGGATGGTTTTTAAAATGTTGCTAGCTAGAACACTTTACAAGTGCCTGAAAGACCTAAATGCAAACCTCAGTGTGGTATTGACTCTCTTTTTCCTAACTTCAGTTCCTAGATTCATGCAGTCAGAATAACAAACATCATAGGATTGTTGTGAGGTTTAATCAGCTAAAACTTGATAAAAACCAATAATGTGCACAAAAAAGTTCATTATAAATTGTTAATAACAGCTTGCAAGATGGCCCAGTTATGCCTACAGAACTATCTTACAAAATCATCTGTTGTCTGCCATCAAGACAAGAAGAAACAGTAATATATTTTTGAGAGAAACAAGAACTTGTTATGATATAGTTCCTCTTAAAATAGTCTGAAGTTGTACTCTGAAAATGAAAATATTGTTAGTGCAAATAGTTTCACCAATATTATAGTTCAACAACAATGCAAAGATCCTTCTCAGCAGTAGAAGGTAAAAGGTGCATAGCATGTACTTAAAATATCTGTTAAGAATAGCACATTTGTATTTAGATAACTATCTCAGCTGTGCAGCTGTAGCTAAGTATCTGTCAGTCTATCTATTACATTTATATATGATATATGTAAATGAATATGTGCTTGTATCATAGCTATTTAAGGACATATGCACTGATAGTATGGAGATGTATGCATAGATAGGCATGCTATAACCACATATTAATGCAAAGAATTTTAATATAGTTAAAAGTGCTAGGCTGAAAAATGTATGCCATCTGTTTTCAATCAAAATATCCAATTTTAGATGAACAGTGATTAGAGCAGGGGAACCTGAGTCTGGATTCTTGGATTCCATCTCTGTTTTTGCCAGGCAGCCACAGTGCCATTTTGAGTATGCCATTCAACCTGCATGCAGCTTGTTTCCCCCATTTGTACAGGAACATGTGAAAACTTAGAAAAGAACACTTACAGTGCAATTTATTTCAGTGGGCTTAGACTGGAGTAACTCTGCTTAGGATTGCACTGTTAGCATGAAGTTATATGAAAAATTATATATTGGGCACTTTTAATGTGCCACTGTACGCGCAACGTACTGCAATTGTTGTGATCCAACTATTAGTGGAATACAAGAATCTCTATCAATCTAAAACTATAACTTATGTATTCTTGTATCCACAAGTTGGCATTTGCCAGAGGTTCACACCACCTAGGGATGGGTTTTGATCGAAATGTGTCAGCATTTCTATTTTCATCAAAAAACAGAGATTTTCTGTCTAAATTGATCGGGAAATATAACAAGAACATTCAATTTATATACTGCTCTTCAGGACAACTTAATGCCCACTCAGAGCGGTTTACAAAGTATGTCATTATTATCCCCACAACAAAACACCCTGTGAGGTGGGTGGGGCTGAGAAAGCTCCAGAGAGCCATGACTAGCCCATGGTCACACAGCTGGCTTCAAGTGGAGGAGTGGGGAATCAAACTTGGCTCTCCAGATTAGAGTCCCACTCTCTTAATCACTACACCAAACTGGGTCCCAGAGTACTGATGTCAACAGAAGTTACTGAAGTCTTTGGGTTGCTTTGAGTGTTCTCCAGAAAGAAGAGGTGTTAATGACTTATGCTGTCTTTTCTGCATCGCATCTGAAGGAGAGAGGAGAGGTATATTCTGTCTCTGTATTGGAAAAACATTGATCTCGGAGTGGGGGTGGGGGGGTGGGAGAGGGCCACACCAGTCTTTAGAATTCATGTATCTTGCATGACTAAGATCTGGATGGTCCTTCAACAACCCTGTTCTGAAGATGGGAGAGGGAGAGTAGCTATCATCCACTGTGGATCTTTTCCCTTTTGCAGACTTCCAATGTAAAGCATTGCTGGTATTAATTGTCTGCCCCTTACATTGTGCTCCAGGAATAAATTGGGCATTCTATCAGCCCCCTAGTTCCCCAGTGGGCACCTAGTTTTGTTTGAGCTGGCGGAGGTGCTCTTGAGCCTGATTCTGGAGAGATGCTTGGACTGATAGTTCGGGGAGACTCCAACATTCCTGCTGAGGTCACCTTGTCTAGGCCAGATCAGGATTTCATAATCTGTCTGGCCACATAACTGATATATTTTCTTTCTGCATTGTTTTTCTAACTTCATAGCTCAAGTCTTATGGCATTGTTTATTGGATGTCCTGTGCTGTCTGATTACATTGCTTTATATCATGTGATCTATCTTGAGTCACAGCAAGAAAGATGGGTTATAAATAAAGTAAATAAAATAAATAAATAAGAACAACAGGCAAGGAGACAAATTTGCAAAAATTGTACATTAGACTTCTTTATATTAGCTATAGCGAAAACAACATTACACAAAAAATATATATGTGCAATATGACTGCACATTAGCTAAATAAAGTAGTTCTATCTCCAAATTATCATGCCTAACATATTTTGAATATTACACAACCTTCATCAGGAAAATTGTTGGTCATTGTTGTCTCCTAAAAGAGGCCTTTATTTATGTTTCTAGTGTCAGGTCCAGTATATATCTTAACTATACTGACTCCATTTTCTAATGCTTTTAGTGTTTAAGTGTTTTCTCCTCAGGTGCACCAGTTCCCAGGCAGCATTCCCACCAGAGGACTGTTTTGTCTAACACCGTTCCACCAGGCATTGGCCTTGAAGGAGAGCAGCTTCCCAGGACTGCAAGATGTTGTTTTGAGAACTGTGGGGGGAGGCTGTTCCAGATGGGTATTGTTACTCTGTATCCTATGCTTGCTCTTCATTGGTAACAATGATCATGTACCATCCTGAGTCTCCTATTCAGGACAGTGGACTATAATGGACCTTTTCTGCAATAAAGCTTCCTTTGCCAGACATTGGACTTATTCTTGCTTCTAAAGGGAATCTTGCAGAGAGTACCTTATTTAGCCACAGTCTGACATTTTGTTACCAATCATGTCTGCGTCGGGCCCAGCGGAATCCAAGGTTGTCCCGGACAGGGATCCTTTGTTTGATCCGTATGCGTCTCCCGACAATCAACCGGTGCAAACCCAAGACTCCCAGGAGCTGGGAGCAACCGGGAACGGAACCGGAGCTTCCACTTCTACCCTGCCTCTCATCGACTTCAGTACTCGAAACGAGACCGAAAGCAATCTCGGGGCAAGGCCGAAAGCAACCGCTCTCCCCTTGATCTCGGTGCCCACCCCGTCGGAGTGGGGAGCCAGACCCCGAGAAACCAGAGAGCGCCGGGCAGGTGGACTCCATCCACGAGTCTCGATGGACGGGCGCCGAAGCCTAGAAACCGTCCCGGAACTAGATAGCAGCCAACCATGGCGATATTGGAACAGGACGTTTGAGCAGATGGAGGGGGACACGTCTCGCCGAGGCGCCCTGAGTTGGGATTATTCCGAACTTGCCCCGTGGAAGGAGCCAACGGAAGTCCCTGAACCAAGTTGGGAGCAGATACGAGGTCGCACCTATGCGGTAGATACCAGCATCTCGGCCGTGACGGGTATGGCCAAGGGAATTCTAGCCGCGAGGTCGCGAATAGTTCAAGGGGACCCTCCTCCGTGGGGCCCTTTCTCCCCGGTGAGTACAGCGAATGAAGGTTCCCTGAGCGAACAACCAGGGCCAAGTCGTATACAACAATTAGAAGCTAAGCTGATGGATATGGAAGAAAGCTTGGCTCACGCCATTCATTTAATTTCCTCAATGGGGGCAGGGGAAAGACTGTCTCCTGAAGAGATGGCGATACAGATAGCTACCCTTCAAAGTGTCATCTCCTATCCGATGGAGGAAGTCCAGCAGCGGTCGTCGCCTACCGGCGGGGGGGGCACCTATCCTGGCGAATCGGGAGAACAACCCAAGGAACTTCCCCCTCAGCGGGAAACTCCACCGAGAAGGGACCACCCGGTTGTGCCATCCGGTGAGACTCCCATCGAACCTCCTATCACGGGAGGGGATGTGCCGCCAGACGAGACCCCCGTTGAGAGGCCTACGGAAGGGGAGGAAAAGCCAAGTGATACACCGGTGATACCCCCCCATACTTCCCCGAAAACGGTCCGGCCGGACCAAGCGGGAGCACCCGTGGCTCCATCAGGGGAGGGAGCCCCTGGTCAACCGCGCGAAACTGTTCCCGTCGGGCAACCTCCGGGAGATGGTCTACCAGCGCCAAAAGGCCAGCCGACGCTTCCCAGAACAACAACGCCCGGAGGGGCAAGCCCGCGCGGCCTTCCACCCATTCGGCCTTCGCCGCTGCGGCCCCTTCCGCTTCGACCACAACTAACCCCGCCGCTGCAGCCGATACGTTTGCCACTGGAACAACCCGTAAGACCGCCTCCGACCCAACCGATGGGACCTACACCACTGCGACCCCACCAACCCACCCCTCAGCGGCCGATTACTACTTCGCCACATCAACCTCAACCGCCAGCACCTCAACCGCTACGGCCAGCACCTCCGGCCTTGCCACCAGCCCTGCCGAGAGCACCGCCACCAGCCCTGCCGAGAGCACCACCGCCAGCCCAGCCGAGACCGGCACCCCCGGCTCAACCGGTGAGGCCACCGCCAGCACAACCGGGTCCCCTCATACCTCAAGTGCCATTGAGGCTTCCGGCGGACTTCTACCCAGCCCCGGCTCCGAGGCAAGACCTCCCAATGGGTTGGGTGAAACTAGACGCCACTTTTGATGGGGATCCCTCCAAACTGGGCTTTTTTCTAGTGCAAGTCGTGCAATTCTTCAACCGGTGGGGACACCTCTTCGGCAGCGAGGCCAGCCAAATTGAACACCTCGGCTCCCGTTTACAAGGGAAAGCAGCGGACTGGTACGTAGGACTATATAATATCGGGGCCCCAGAACTCGATACTCTCCAGGGGTTGGTGGATGCTATTAGAGCACAATATGAAGATCCCTTAGAGGAAACCAGGGCCCGAACAGAATTGCAGGCCATTAAGCAGGGCAACATGGCAGCGAGAGACTATATCACGAAATTCCGACAATTGGCTGCCAAGTGCCCCAGGTGTGAGGAGTCCACAAAAATTATTCTGTTCAAACAAGGACTTAATCCGAGACTTTTGGACAGAGCCCTCATGCAAGACAATCCCCCTACGCTGTTAGGTTGGATTCAACTTGTTTGCGAAGTGGAAAATCGCATTTTAGAAGTCCGTTTGGTTGAGCAACAACAACAAACGGGACAAAGAAAACCATTGACCTTACAAAAGGGAGCTCGGGGAGCTGGTTACGCCACCCGTGGAGCGAGAGATGCTAGATGGCAACAAGGGCTGTGTTTGCAATGCGGACAGGCTGGTCACTTTGCAGCACAATGCCCCTACCGGCCTGTGCAAAGACCTCCGCTCCAATTACGGCGTCCAACCCTTGCTCCGTTCCCTGCGCTCCAACGCCCGACTCCAGCTCCACGAGCAAACAGAGGCCGCGGCGCTTCCCAAAGGCCAGCCTCAGAAAGAGGGCTGGAAGCGGAAGAAGTTATGGAATACGATCCCGCTTCCCCATCTGCAGAAGTCAATCCAGAAAGTCCCCAGTCGGGAAACGAGATGGATCTGTCGTAAAAGGGCCCAAACGACAGATCCGCCCCAAGCCCGTCCCTGCACGGAACCGGCCACCTGGGTCCATTTTATTCATGCCAGTGACTTTAATCAACCCAGAGAGAAAAATGCACATTCGGGTGCAAGCTCTTATTGACTCGGGTTGCTCAAGAGACATCATAGCCCCAGCTCTAGTCAATGGACTGGTTTTACCAACTCGGGATTTACAAAATCCAGTAATTTTTGAACAAATGGATGGTACCAACATGAATCCGGTCACGACTGAAACCATCCCAGTGATCACAGGCATGGGACAACATTGGGAAAAGAGGTCCTTTGTCATCAGCTCTACTGCCAAGTACCCGTTAATTCTAGGCAGCAAATGGCTATGTGATCACAATCCCTACATAGACTGGGCTCAAGGATGTATTACCTTCAATCAGGCCAACTGTAAAAATCACCGTTGGAATCAAAACTGGGGCGAAGACCCAACTTATAAAGAAAAGGCCCTCCTCACCCAAGAAGAAGTCAACCAAATACCTGAACCGTACTGGCCTTTTCTGAATGCTTTCTCGGAGGAGGAAGCTGATACTCTACCCCCGCACCGAAGAACGGACTGTGCGGTGGAAATTTTACCCGGAGCCTCCTTGCCTAAAGGACGACTCTATCCCATGAGTCTCCATGAACGTGAAGAGCTCCGGAAATTCATCGACACCAACCTCCAACGAGGGTTCATCCGCCCAGCCTCTAGCTCCCACGCCGCTCCAGTTCTCTTCGTGAAAAAGAAGGATGGGGGGCTCAGACTGTGCACGGACTTCCGAGGACTAAATGCAGTGTCCACCAACAACGCCTATCCTATACCGCTCATCCGAGACCTTCTCAACGTCGTGGCCCAAGGTAAGATCTTTACGAAATTAGATTTAAAAGATGCTTACTTCCACGTTCGTATCAAGGCAGGGGATGAGTGGAAAACCGCGTTTAATACGCCCCTCGGACAATATGAATACTTAGTTATGCCTTTTGGATTGACGGGAGCCCCGTCTGTATTCATGTCCATGATAAACGAAGTTCTACATGACTTTCTATACAAAGGGGTGGTAGTGTACCTTGATGATGTTTTAATTTATTCCGACACCGAGGAAGAACATGTTCAAATGGTACAAAAGGTCCTGGCCACCTTGATGAAGAATAAACTGCCCATCAAATTGTCCAAATGTGAATTCCATAAAACCGAACTCACTTACCTTGGGTATTGCATCTCACAAGAGGGGTTGAAAATGGATCCAGCCAAAATACAGGCGATCCAGACTTGGCAAACACCCACCACCCGCAAAGAACTGCAATCCTTCCTGGGTTTTGCCAACTTCTATAGAGACTTCATAGCAAATTTTGCCCAAATCACACTCCCCTTAACAGAGTTGCTGAAAACCAAAGAGAAAGGGGACCAAGCCAAAAAACCCTCCGCTAAACTACAATGGACCCCCGATTGCCAAACGGCCTTCGAATGCCTAAAAAAGCAATTTGTAACGGAACCCATCCTCTCCCACCCCAACGAACAGTCCCCCTTCATAGTACAGGTCGACGCCAGCGATACGGCGATAGGGGGGGTTTTGCTACAGAAGGGGGAGGATGGGAAATTGCGGCCTTGTGCATTCCTGTCTAGAAAGTTCTCAGAGGCAGAAAGGAATTGGAATGTGTGGGAGAAGGAGGCCTTTGCAGTGAAAGCAGCTCTCACTAACTGGAGGCATTGGCTGGAGGGAGCGAGATACCCTTTCGAGGTCTGGACAGATCATAAAAATTTGGAGGCCCTCCGAAGCCCCCGCAGACTGAATGCCAAGCAATTGCGGTGGGCAGAATTCTTTTCCAAATTCAACTTCACCCTCAATTATCTCCCGGGCAAAACTAACTTTTTGGCGGACGCCCTATCGCGCATGCCCCAACATAAGAGCAAGCGGGCGGAGACTGTCGACACGGTCTTCTCGCCTAAGCAACTTGGGGGCGTGGTGACTACTCGCAGCCGCGCTAAGCTGCCCCTCCCGGCCGACCAAGAATGGAAATCGAAACTTAAAACTGAAGTGGAGAAGGAGGGGAATAAAGCCCCGCGAAACAAACTAACCCAATCCCCACAGGGGGATTGGCTAGCTGGGAGCAAGTTTTATGTCCCGGACAGCCTTAAGTTGGACATCTTGCAGCGCTGTCATGATGCTCCCACTGCTGGACATTATGGGTATCTGAAAACTTTACACCTAGTTCAAAGACAATTCTGGTGGCCGGGCATGCGCAAAGACATTTCCCAATACGTTAGTTCCTGCCCTGTTTGCCTCAGCGCTAAAACCAGAAAAGGGAAACCTCCGGGTCTCCTGCAACCATTGGAAACACCGAACAGGCCCTGGGAAGTAATCTCCATGGACTTTATCACTGATCTGCCTCTTTCAAAAGGACATAATTGTATTTTAGTTGTGGTAGATCTGTTCTCCAAACAAGCCCATTTTATCCCCTGTACTACTATACCCTCCGCTCGAAAACTAGCGGATCTGTTTCTAAAACACATCGTAAAATTACATTCTTTTCCGTCCAAGGTGATTTCGGATCGCGGCGGACAGTTCGTTGCCAACTTCTGGCGGGAGCTTTTGAAAATGTTGAATATTGAACAAGGTATCAGTTCAAGCCACCACCCACAAACCGACGGGCAATCCGAAAAAACAAATCAGATATTAGAACAGTTCCTTCGTTGCTACATCAATTTTCAACAAGATAACTGGGTGGACCTTCTCCCTCTAGCTGAATTCTCCTATAACAACAGTGTACACGCTTCAACGGGAGAAGCCCCCTTCAAAATTGTATATGGGACTCACTTCAATCCCTTCCCTTTGGACGCACCCCCTCTCCATTCCTCTAAATTGCCAGATGTATCCTCATGGTGGGGGGAGGCGGTGCAGCAATGGACTATCATTAAGAGACACCTTGAAAAAGCCAAACTGGATTACAAAAAGTACGCAGATCGCCATCGTGTGGCCGCATGGGAATTACAACCAGGAGATCATGTGTATATTTCCACAAAGAACCTAAAGCTAGCTCAGACAAGCCGCAAACTCGCTTTGAAATTCTTAGGACCTTTTCCTGTGCGCAAGGTAATAAATAAAGTGACTGTCGCTGTAACATTGCCCAAGAACCTTCGCCATGTGCATGATACGTTCCATGTCAGCCTTTTGAAGAGAGCTCCCACCGACAACAAATGGCATATCAAAGCTCCACCCATTCCAACTTTAATTGACGACCAAATACACTATGAGGTACAACAAATTTTGGACTCTAAAATCAAGAGAAATCAGCTTTTTTACCTCATTAGGTGGAAGGACTTTGATTCTGGTTACGATGAATGGGTGAACTCTGCACATGTTCATGCTCCTAGATTGACCAAAGCTTTTCATACTCGCTACCCATATAAACCAGGGGGGGATCTATTTTAAGGGGGGCAGAAATGTCAGGTCCAGTATATATCTTAACTATACTGACTCCATTTTCTAATGCTTTTAGTGTTTAAGTGTTTTCTCCTCAGGTGCACCAGTTCCCAGGCAGCATTCCCACCAGAGGACTGTTTTGTCTAACACCGTTCCACCAGGCATTGGCCTTGAAGGAGAGCAGCTTCCCAGGACTGCAAGATGTTGTTTTGAGAACTGTGGGGGGAGGCTGTTCCAGATGGGTATTGTTACTCTGTATCCTATGCTTGCTCTTCATTGGTAACAATGATCATGTACCATCCTGAGTCTCCTATTCAGGACAGTGGACTATAATGGACCTTTTCTGCAATAAAGCTTCCTTTGCCAGACATTGGACTTATTCTTGCTTCTAAAGGGAATCTTGCAGAGAGTACCTTATTTAGCCACAGTCTGACATCTAGAAAACATTCTTTCAAAAGGAGAAATTTGTCATCTACAAGACTAAAGCTACATTGTTTAGTGAAATATACTTGAAATTGCCTGTACTAACTCACTCTGTGTAATCCACTTTGAGTCTCAGTGAGAAAGGTGGATTATAATTGATGTAAATAAATAAATAATTTACCAGCAATTTTCCTCCGAATATGAGGATGTAATACTTGCAATGCTTTGTGCAAGATAACTGGGAGTGTTTCAGTTAGTAAACAGAAATACTTTGCATTACCTTTTCAGATGTTACCTGGAGACATAAGGAGAAGAAACACATGATTCTTGTGTGGCGTTTAAAGAAGTTTGAAGTAATCCTAAATCTATCTCATGGCTGATTGTCACTAACAGTGTCCTAAGCAGAGTTACACCCTTTTAAGTCAATTGAAGTCAGTTTGCTTAGAAGGGTGTAACACTTCTTAGGATTGCACTCTAAATAAGCTTACTCAACCCACAAAAGCCTACAGTCATACATCACCAACAAAGAGACTCATCTTTATTCGGGATATTACACAGCCCACAAAGAGCAGAGATACTTTTCTAAACAGTGTATCAGAATTTCCTAATATTTTTCACACAGGAACAGATATGTGTAGTTTCCTCATTTTTGCTGCACCCACAGATTCAGCACAGTAGCAATGAATCTTCCACTTGACAAGTTTTCCCATGGTTTCCCCATCCCAATCTCCTGGCAGTCGCCATTCATCCCTCAATGTATCACCAGGACTTTTTCAGTTTTTTAAAAAGTCAGCAATTGAACACCATTATATCTATATAATGTTATAACAATATGTGTAACATTTTGTTACACATGTATTCCCAGCTTTCATTTTTAAAAAGTCTCTAGCAGGTTTTGTTTCGATGATTTGAACTATTAACATAATTTTTTCTAGGGCCCTAATACTTTCTACCTCAGAATAATTCCTGGATTCCAGAAGGCAACTTCTGCATTGCAGTTCCCACTTCTGACTGTCCCATCTAGGGTTGCCAGCATCCAGGTGACGCCTGGAGATCTCCCAGAATTACAACTGATCTCCAGACTATCAGGATTAGTTCATCTGGAGAAAATGGCTGTTTCAGGGGGATACTCTATGGCATTATCCCCTTCCCCAAACCCCACCCTCCCCAAAACTCCACACGCAAATCTTGCAATCTGAAGCTGGCAACTCTACTCTCATGTCTTTCCCCTTATATCTCCACAACAAACTAGAGACTTACTTTTTAAAAAAATGAAAGCTAGGAATTCAGAGAATCTCTTAGACATATTGTTATAATGTTAGGTTAATATTCAGTTGCTGATTTAAAAAAATAACGAAAATACCCCCAGTGACTGGGGAGCAAATGGTTGCTGTGGGAGCAATAGCTGTCTTGTGGATGGAGCTGGGAAAATATGAACTATCCCACCTGCACTGCAGCCATCCAAGCTTTGTTACAATCTTTTAAAATAATAGATTAAAGCAGGTTTGGGAAAGATTGAGGGAAAGCCCAGGAAGTCCCAAGAGGTGTACAAATGTACCACAATACTGTCAGGAGGTGAGGAAAAAAACTTCTTCCCAACAGTATTATACTCAGGGCAAATAACTTGTGCAGAAATGGCCTCTGTAATACCTCTGAAGGAATAATTTTTTAAAAAAATTGACAGCAGAGCAGCTAAAATAAACGTGCCATACACATAGGTATTATCCATGGAAGCATGTTTCACTATTGCAAGACGACCAAGTAAGTTACACTATGGCTATTTTAGAATAAAGCAACAGAAAACTGAGGACACTGTCTGAATGACTGGAGCAATCCTATCAGAGCTACCCATAGTTCTCTGTCCCATGAAAAGGGAGACCTAGAAGTTTGGAATAAGAAGGGAAGCCAAGTTACACAGACTTGGTAATGGATTTTTCCCACAGAACATTTTCAAGGATGAGTATTGCACATTACATGGGGAAAGGTCTGATGCCTGTTTATAGGAATGTTAATTACTTCAGCATCTAAAATGCAGATTCAAAGCTGCCTTAAATGTGCTAATATTATTTCGAGTTCTCTTTTTAAAAGATTTCTAGTGCCCTTATTAAGGATATTCCTCATGTACTGATACAATATACACTGATTATTGTATATTGCATTACACCGATTAAATCTGCTATTTAATTCTATATGATAGTTATTTGTATAGCAGTTAGTATTATGCTTCAGAACCTGAAGCTCTTTTGTTGATTACTAGACTTTTTACCAGAAAGTTCTCCCAAATATTCATCAATGTAGGGCACCCTCAAGAACAATAGCTCATAGTTTGCTACATTTATACCCCATCTTTATATCAATGGGTAGTGAAAGTGGCTTATAACATTCTCCCTTCTCCCTTTTATCCTCATAACAAACCTGTGAGATAGGACAAGCTATGTGACAGGCCCAAGGTCACCCAGCAAGCTTCCATGGCAGAGTGGGAATTCAAATCTGGGTCTCCCAGATCCAGTCCAACACTTTAACTACTAGACATCCATTATTAAAGCCTCCTTATACACTTCATGAACTGAAGACTTTTAAATATAACATGGAAATTCAGCATTCAGGTTGTGGCCACATGCAATCCTACAAAAACACTTTTTAAAGAAAAAACTGTGCTGAACATAGAGATAGTTAATTAATTAATTAATTTCTTGCATTTCTTCCCAAATTATGACACAAAGTGGCAAAAACAAACAAAACATATTAATACAAAAACAACAAATGGGAGAAGGGAGATGGGAAGGCTTCTAAATGCAGAATAGATCTTCCTCTCTCCACACGTATTGGGTAATGTTCTTTCAATGCACTTTAGTGAAAGGACTGATGTCAATTCTGGGTTTTCCTCAGAAGTGACATCATGCCATCAGCTTGATATTTTTTAATTATTTGTGTTTTTAAAAATTATTTAGAAGCAGGGTGGGGGCAGGGCCGGCACCAGGATTTCTGGCGCCGGAGGCATGGGGGGACTGCTTCTGCCCCCTCACGCGTGCGCAGCGTGCACACGCACACCTGGACTGTGGGGCAGCTGGGCGGGAGGGCTGAGAGGCTGCCAGCCCAGCCAGGCACGGCAGGTGGCTGGGGAGGTGCGCAGGCAGCTTCCCATCCCTCCCAGTCAGTGCCCACATGCTGCTGCTGCCAGCTCCGCAGCACATGCCCCCAGCCCCAGCGCCCCCTCCGGCGCCTCAGCGCTGGAGGCGATTGCCAGGGTTGCCTCAATGGAGGCGCTGGCCCTAGGTGGGGGGTTGAACCTTGGATGACCCAGATCTTAGTCTGACAGTCTAATCACTATACCACACTGGCTCACATTGCATAAGCTACTGCTCTGTTGGTTTGGTGCTGGGGAAAAGACCACCCACCCTGGGATTTTGCAGGACATCATGAGTGGTTCTGTGAGAAATCATGGAATAAATAAAAAATTGAAATACTGCAAAAAAAATACAAATATCCCTTGAAAAATCACAATTAAGATTATGTAAACTGATGTGTGTGTGTGTGTGTGTGTATACACACACACACACACACACACACAGAGTGACTGGGGAGCATATATATATATATATATACCAGCTCTTTACAAATAACTTTCCTTGACACTAATGTAACTGTAATTGAATTGCACTCCCCACCGTCAATTTTTCCTGGCCTGTAACATTTTCATAGGTAGGGGTTCCTTGGGGTTTGAAAAATTAATTTAGAGGTTCTTCCATGAAAAAAATAGGTTAGGAAACACTGGTCTAAACACACACCATCTAAAATAGCTCACATGTTTAACTCCCAAGTTTATGTCATGAAATTACCCATTCAAACCTTGGATTCACTGAGAATAACAAGGGAAAGAGTGGTTTGCCGTTTTTAGAAATTAGTATATGATTAAACGTCTGCACATTCCAAACCACAGTCTTCCTAACATTCTCCAGTCTGATGAGAATCCAGATGCCAAGGAAATTTTCCAAATGGGGGAAGGAAGGAGGATGGGAGGGGGAGACAGATTAGGTTCTGTTGATTGAAACCTGCAAGGACTATAACACAGCTACTCCTTCAAAACATTTTCCGTCTCTCTGTTGAATGGATTTTATTTGCTTTTCCCCCATTTTGTTCATAGCTGCTGGTATTACTATTTTCATAGTTAGAGATTAGATTTTTGAAATTCTGTTTTCTCTGTTACCCTCCAGCTAAACTCTTAATCCTCAATCAAATTGTAGTCAGAAGTCAAAATTGAACATGTAATTTCAATAATTATTCCCACCCTTTCTTTGCACTTTTACTTGTGCTTTTATTAGATTAGCTATAAATCCTGATGGATGTTTCTAGCAACACTGGGAAACAGGGAGCAGTGAGACAGTCAAGAGCTGGCTTTGACAATGGAAAATGATACTTTTTATCTTCACGTGTGGGTTTGAGTCTGGTCTAGGTCAGTAATAAGTCAGAAGCTACCACAATCCGACATCTGGATGGTGATCCCTGTGGAAAAATCCCGTCACAGAAACCCCCAGCCAAATGACAGCTTGCCATGAAACTGACATCTCTGCTGTAATTCATTTAAAGAAGCTTAGGCTATAATTCCCAGACATACCATGAGAGAACTGTTAGTGTGTTATGAGAAATAAATGTAATGTTTCTGAGTCCATAGATAAGATTACCAGAATGACGAGTATCCTAAAGCAACTTTTATATGACCAGCAACTGCAGTTGCTAAGCCTTGTTCTAGAACAAAGTAAGGTCCTGTGATCTTAGGGCAAGAAATAACCAGTTTCTTAATACTGTAAAGTATAAGTGAATGCTACTAAATTGTAAATTCTGTCACTACAATAAATACATTATCCCATTAAAGAAAAAGCTGAAAAGGCTTGACTTGGACTGGATGGTGTTGATGCAGGCTCAGGAGAAGATTGGTGTATCTTGTTTGGGGTGACAAAATACCTTGAACCAGTCATGGTCCAAAGTACCCATTCACAAAGATGGCTACCCACTGTTATCACATGGCATTGATTTAGCCTTTTCTCCTTCCACTGGGGGCTAGTAACTGTAGTAACTTTTATCAGGTGTGAAAGATCAGATTGCACAATCTCTCCCAATGTAGTGATGAAGCAGATTTATCCAACATTAGAAGTGGTCGTCTGCTGTGTCTCTGTTTGGGTCACTTCCAATAAGGAGGCTTTTGCTCAGGGATATGCAAAAACACTGGTGGCAAGCTCCAGTGAAGACATTATTTTTACATATTATTCTTACATTGTTTCTGTTGGAAATACAATGTCTTGTGTACAGAGAAGGCAGAAGACACAGAATACCTTCAAGGGGCAGCAGGTCTGACAGTTAGATAGATGGCCGAGTGGGATCCTTCTTTCTTCCTCTCTTCTGTCCTTCTTGCATGTCTCCAGATTGGTATTCTTAGGCTACTTCCTGCTTCTTCCTGGAAGTCCCTCCTCCGTTTTTACTGAGGTAGTTAGAGACTTTTCGCACTCGGGTTTTAAAGCGTGTCTGTACCTGTTCCGCATCCCATGTTTTCAGGGCTTTCACATTTGCAAGCAGGTCATAGGACGCAATGCCGCTTTTTTACCCCATTGCTTCGATTTTTCTCCCTGCTGATATAGCCCGATGCTAATTTTTAATCAGCCGCCCAGTCGGGGCAGACGCGATTAATGCCAATGTGAACGTTTTGCGGCGCTCCCCCCTTCCTCTTCTTTTCCTTGGTTGCTGATTGGATTTTGTGAAATTAACCACACCCACATAATAGCTCTCTGAACTCCTCTTTTCCGCCATTTTTTTGGCTGCACGTCTCTCTTACGACTCTGAGATACTTTTCCTTTGGGTGGGACCTGCAAGGGATGGGGGGGGGGTGTTTTAACTTCATTCCCCTTTCTCCACTTTATGTGCTTTCTCTGTGCCCCAGCGCGTTTCATGCGAGCGCTGCCTGTTTACTCTTTAAGCCGGGTTGTTTTCCTCCCCTTCTCCTCAGCGTGGATCA
Organism: Eublepharis macularius; assembly: GCF_028583425.1. Taxonomy (NCBI): domain Eukaryota; kingdom Metazoa; phylum Chordata; class Lepidosauria; order Squamata; family Eublepharidae; genus Eublepharis; species Eublepharis macularius. The sequence continues at coordinate 180,737,479 of NC_072790.1, read as the reverse complement.
ATTTTCTTTTCTCTCCCTCCCTCAAGAGCGTCTCTCAAAACGCTGTCAGTCAGAGTGGCGGGGCTTTTCTTTCATGTCCCCTCTCCACCCTTTCAAGCCAGCGAGAGAGCGTGAGGTGGGGGCGGAGGATTGGGTGGCGGGGATGTTAAAGTTACATTACTGGTGTGAGGGAAAGGGAAAGAGAGAGAGGCGTACACACACACACACACAGGCTCTCAACTTCACGCAGCCAACTTGCTAAGCTCAGCCAAATTGTTCCGGGCTCAAGAGCTGCTGCAGCCTCTCCTCTCTGGAGTGTGCGCGTGCAATCCCCACACGAGAGAATTTCCAGCCCCTCAGAAAGCACGCCAAGCCCCGGCTCAACGCGTCTCAGCAGAGCCAGAGGCAGGTATAAGTGTGCTCCCCCCCCCCACACACCATGCAAAACTACTGGGGAGGCAAGTCCTGCCTTACCCCAGGAAGAGTAAGGTGGGAGGGGGTGATTGAAGGGGCACCATGGGAGGAGGCTTGTCTGTCCTAAGACGTAAGGCAGGGTCATTACCACGCATGCTCAAAGTTAAAAAAAAAAAAAAAGCTGACGTGCACTGTGATGCCCCGAAAGTCCGAAACTGAACAGAGGCTTCCAGGCAGAATCACAAGAGGCCAAATCGAAACTGCTGGGAAGTGTGAAAGGATCAGCGCCAAGCCGATGCCACTGCAGCTGCTAAAAAAAGGCGCTTTAAACTGTGAGTGTGAAATATCTCTTAGTATCTATTCTGTTTCTCTCCTTTCTGTCAAAGCTGTAGTTCCTGAATAAACTCTCTTCATTCACTCCTTAATCAGACTCAAGATCATTCCTAAGATATACCAGAGCCTACATGGTAGCAAAGGATGGTTTGTGGATTGATCTCTGATTAAAGGAATAAGACTCACAAGAGGCTCCCCTCATGAGTTCTGTGTGTGTGTGTGTGTGTGTGTGTGAGAGAGAGAGGTACATTTCGCACTCGGTTTTTAGAGCGCGTTTGTACCTGTTCCACATCCCATGTTTGCAAGGTTTTCACACTTAAAAGCAGTCATGGGATGCAGTCCCGCTTTTTGTCCGCTGTATCCCCGATTTTTCCTCCTGCGGACATACCCCGATGTTTTTTTAAGTTCGCTGCCGACTGGCAGCTGGCCCGCATTTTGCTAATGTGAACACTTTTGCCTCCTTTTTGCTTCTCTCCCCCCCCTCTCCCTTTCCCTGGGAGCTGATTGGTTTGTGCAGAATTAACCACTCCCACCCTCCTCAGCTCTCTGAACTCCTTGTCCACCATTTTTTTTAGTAAAGCGAGCTGAGGGTCATAAGGCTGCTTCTTCGTTGGTTTCCTTCCTCCCGGTATGCATGCTGTTTTTTTTTTTTCAAAAGCCAGGAATGATTTCTAAGCTTGCTGCTAATTCCCTGCTAGCTTTAAAATCAAAGAAAGTGTTAAATAGCTGCTTTCTCCTTCCTCCCTTAGGGCATGCACACACATTCTTTTTTTTTTTTAAAGACAAGAATGGGTTGCAACGTTGCAATGTTCCTGCACTTTCTTCCTGGCTTTAAAAGCCAGAAAAGGATTAAATGGCTGCTTTTCCCTCCCTCCCAGGCATGTTTCAGACTTTGCCAAAGAGGAGGAAAAAACCCAAGCATTTTGCACAGCCCTTTGGAAACAAGCCTCTGCTTCCTGGGAGGAGATTAATCGGCAGCATTTTAACCCTTTCCTGGCTTGATTTAAAAAAATGAGAGTGGTACATGTTTTCCCCCAGAACTCTGCCACCAATTGCCTCTCCGGTGGGCAGGGGACAGCCCAATCAGCAAAAAGGGGGGAAGGGTTCCAACATTGCAACGTCACTACGCATGCTCAATTTTTTTTAAAAAACTGTGACGTGAATTGCAAGGCCCCAAAAGCCCAGAATTGCACCGAGGTTTTGAAATGAAGCACAGACACCAAATCGAAATTGCAGTGGACAGTGTGAAATGAACAGGTGCAATGCCGAAGCCACTGCAATCGGGGCGAATGCTCATAAAGGGCGGTTTAAACCGTAAGTGCGAAAAGGGTCAGAGAGAGAGAGAGAGGGGAAAGGGGCAAAATGGCCGCCTACAGCATTCAGCAAGTTGCAATGACAGAAAGGCTGAACAAAAGAAACTATGTAATCTGGAAAGTCCGCGTGCAGATCCATCTCAGGGAACAAGGAGTTTGGGATGCAATTAAAGATCCAAGACTGGCAAATGAGGAACCTAAAAAGCAAAGAAAATGGGATGAACACAGTGATAAAGCCAAAAGAATCCTGTTTAAAGGTTTGGAGGACTGGGATATTTTGTGGGTCATTCATATTGATAAAGCTAAAAATATTTGGGAAGAAGTTCAAAGACTTTACATAGATACTTCACTTAAGAGCTGAGCTTTGCTCAGCTGGAAAAGATTTCCTTGATGAAGATCTGATAGTACTGTTGCTGATCAGCCTGTGACCAGAGTATGAAAGTTTCATAAATCAAATAGAAGCTAAGAAAGATTTGACTCTGAGTCAAGCCATAAGCATGCTGGAGAAGTATAATAGACATAACTAATTCCAGAATTCAGACAGAGGGTCTGGACTGAGGGATTGTGAAAGTGCTATGGGTGCTGTAAAGTTAAGGAAGAAAGCTGAAACATTTTGTCATGAATGTGGGAAAGGCAGTCACTTCAAAAAGAGCTGTGGTCTCTCCAAACAAAGGTATTCTTCCTGGAGAGGCAAGGAAGGAGCCGGGAGGAATTTCCAACATGACAAACCAAAACCTGCAATGAAATGCTTTATGTTAGCAGAAAGAGAACCTAGAGTGCAATTTTGGTATATTGACTCTGCATGTACAGCTCACATGACAGGGAATAAAGCTTTCTTTGAAATGCTAAAGGGAGCAAAAAGAGAGCTGTTGCTTGTAGCAGATAGTAGATCTGTAGAAATAGCAGGCATAGGGTCTGGAACATTAAGATGCAAACTTCCAAATGAACAGACCTGGGAAATCTTGCTAACAAAGTGCTTCTATGCATCAACTTTGGAAACTAGCCTGCTTTCTGTAAGTGTGCTTGCAGAGAAAAACATGAAAGTATCTTTTGGGAAACAATGTGTTGGGTTCTGAGGCGCCCCCTGCTGACGGTGGCAGGTCCTCCTCTGGCAGAGGCGTCGCGAGCGGATCCGTCATCCCCCTCCTGGGCCTATCTGCCAGCCACTGGCTCTGGCTGTGTACTGCCCTCCTCCCTTCTCCAGGACACACCCACGGTGGGGCTCCCCTGTAGGCCTCAGAAAGGGCATCCCAGCCTCAAGTTGCAGCGCTCCTGGGACATGGGATCACTGCGGGGATGCCTGGCCCCAGCACCGAGGCCTGACTTCCTTCTCTCTCCTCCCTGGCCCAGGTCTGGAGCCCTCCTAATATACCCACCCGTATTACCATCCCCTCCCTGCCTCCCACGTGCCCGCCCCCATAGCTAGCTGGGTCCACACCCCTGTGCCTTGCCCCAGCCACCTTCTCCCATTGGTTCCCCTGTCTCTCTCTCCTGTTTTCCCCTCCCCATCCCCCTCTCTCGGGGTGAGTGGCTGCTGTACCCTCCAATTAGGGGCCCACTGAGCTCTGGGCCTCTCCTCCTCGTTAGGGAGGGCCTGCCAATGCAATTTAAATATAAAGATTAAAAACACACAAAAAATGAATACCAACTACCAAAGTAGTTTAATCTACATTGAATGCCCTGTGAAAGAAAACTCTCTTGCAGGAGTTTCTAAATGAAGGCATAACCTCTAAGAATTAACTTGTTTAGCCTGGGAGGGGTGGAGTCTGTGAATGGAGAGTTTGTTCACTGTGGAGTTAAATACAGTTCTGGGCTCTTATTGTATAGAGTAAGTGAAATTTATATATGTGCAATGTTAATTGGAAAGGGGGGAGTAAATAGTAAGACTGGTATAATGATTGGAATCCTATTATTATTGAAATCTTTCAAGGTGCAAATTGCATCCTGATTACTGTGCTGTCTAGTTTGTTAAAACTAAATACTTTTGAAAGAGAAGTGGATGAGAAGAATCCTGCACCTTAGTAGACATGAGAAGTAGAACATAACTCATCATAAAGTATTGCAAGCAAGAGCCAGTAGTTTAATTGAACAGAGATACTATCTGTTGTATTTCGTATCCACTGCTATATTTATATATTTGTTACATTAGTTTTGTGGCATTGTTCTGTATGGTGAAAAGATTGAGAAAGAAACTTTTATTTTAAATCAAGTAAATTCTTTTCCTGAATTAGCATCATAGAACCCATACAGAAAGAGAGTATAAAGACATGTGCAGTGCCCACTCTGTATTGGGGATATTAGTTAATATAGAGCTGCATAGTGGAAACTGTGTAAGCACATGTGGTAAAACATTCTACAAAACAGTACATTGCAGCAGTTAAAACCAGGGTTGCCAGGTTGCCACTGGCAACTGGTGCATGTGTGCTCTCACCAGCAACGTGATGGCATTGCTTCCAGTAGTGACCTTATCACATCATCACCATGTCAGAAACACTCTGGTATTTGGGAAGAATTCTATAGGCTTCACACAGTGATTTGATGACATCACTTCCAGGTGTACAGAAAATGATGTTGTCACATCACCAATGATGTCACAAAGTCATCCAGAATGACCAGTGGCAACCACTAAGTCCTCTTGATTCTTCCTTCACCAGCCAGCTGAGTGGTGGTCGGGGTGCAGTCTGAGGTGGGTAGGGTTGCCAGGTCCCTCAAGTCTCCCAGCAGGCCGTGGCCACTGCAGCTCACTCTCTCACCACCACCGCCGCCGCACTCCTTGTCCCTGCCAGCGCTGGCGACACAAAGGGGCCACGGCAGCCGTGGCGAGAGAGCTGGCCATGGCGGCGGCAGTGAAAGTGGCCAGCTCTTGCCACCGCCGCCTGCTCTCTCTTTGCCACTGCCACCTGCTTTCATGGCGCAGGAGTGCGCCCCGCACCCAGTGGCACGGTGCACCACCCGGGGAGGGGGCACCCCAGGGAGTGCCCCCTCACTGGCCAGGTAAGTGGGCATGGGGGGGAGGGTGGGATCGGAGGTCCCCTGCCCCGGGCGGAGGGATGGCAGAAAATCATAATAAAAGCTAATATAAATAACACTATTCCCTTTTACAAATACTGCTTACTTCATAAGTCGTATTTGGATATTTTTATAGGATGACAATCTGTTTTCTCTAACAGCAGCTGTAAAAAATATAAATTCTCATTTATGAAATGAAAAATTAGCAATAGTTATTTATCAGTACTAATATTCAGTGATTGTTTCCAGATTTAATTCTCTTAAGTATGATTAATTTCACGAAGCATTGGCATAAATTCCTGCCCCATTTTTAATTTTTATCCCAAGTGATATTAACACACTACCAAAATAGTTTTGAAGTCACACATGCTTTGTGTCTCTACAAGTACTGAATAGTCTAAAAAAAGCAAATGGGTCGGGGGAAAGTAGACTTGCGAGGGTACATACATCTTTTTTTGAGCCAGCAGGGAAAGACAGCATTAGGCCCTGTTTTCTTGACTGTGTCCTTAGGGATGATGGTACACTTCGATTAATGTAATGTAAGATTTCTGTTCACGCATATTTTTGTTTTGCTCTGAATTAAACAGAGAATGTTGCTTCAATGATTTGAACCTAGTAACACAGGTATTTACTAGTTCCCTGATGCTTTTTCACTCAAAATAAACCCTGAATTCCAATAGGCTCCAGCAACTTCTGCATTGCATTCCCCACTTCTGAGCATCCCATCAGGTCCCAACAAAATGCTGAAGAATTCTGTGAAATATGAAGGTGCAAAAGCACAAGAGTAGAGTGAAGCAAAGAAACAATAAATGCCAATTATACACAGTCAAATCAAGATATATTAATCATATAAAGAGCAAGAATACTCCTCAGTATCATAAATTATCAAACAAATCACATAATCAATCCATGTCTAACAAACAGGCAACCAACAAGTAAGTACATAATCTGGTAAGTGTAGCCAAACACCGATTGTGGAGACATCCAACAGATAAGCTCCAATGTTGATTCATTGGAGCTATGTGCTATTAAATGTTATATTTTTGGTAAGTCTGTTTTTAAAATGTAGGAATGTTTATGGAATCATTTATATTCATCAATTTGTATTTTAGATATTTACTATATTTATTGTACAAAATTGTTTGAATATATCTTTCTAGCTTGGTGGATTTATTCTTCGCCCCTGAAGAGGTTGCTACAATGGAACATCGGGTCTCAAGCCGGCGCTGAATGGGCTTGTTTGCCATCTTCCCTCTACTACGTTTTCCACCTATAATAAAGCAAAAAGGATTCTTCTTAATGAACTTTAATGAAATAAGGACTTAAACAGTACTTATCAGTTCATATGATCTTGGGAGCTTACCTGTTGGATGTCTCCACGACCGGTGTTTGGCTACACTTATCAGATTCAGTTGGTTGCCTGTTTGTTAGACATTGATTGATTATGTGATTTGCCAGACTTTGATAATTTCTGATTCTGAGGAGTATTCCTGCTCCTTATAGGATTAATATACCTTGATTTGACTGTGTATCATTGGCATTTATTGTTCCCTTGCTTCACCCTACTCTTGTGCTTTTGCACCTTCATATTTTGCATTTGGGGTGGGTGAAGAATCCTGTGAAGCTGCTTTTATTTATTGAAGGACCGCCTTGCTGTCACTGCGTTGTCGTCTGCCTGTCATCCTCGTGGGAACAGGAGTCGTGATGCAGCACGATGGAAGCCTTGGCTTGACTTCCTAGAACTGCTGTAAACCGTACCATGCAAATCAGGCCTTTCCTGCTCCTCTGAGGACTTTATAGAGGCAGCCAGGGGTGGGGGCATAATCCACTCAGGCAAGTACAGACAATTCCAGGTGCTGGCACCACTAATCCATACACAAGGCCTAGAGGCCTAGCACACCCTCACATGACAGAGGACGCAGCAAACTTTGATTAGTACCCTGCTTTAGAATCTGTCAGGCCTCCTATATTCTGAAAAACAATGAGGCAGATTTTTCTGCAGAAATTTCTTGGGTCAACTTGTGCATCTCTTTTGGGGCACCAGCATTGTTCAAAATTAGGGTTGCCAGCTCCAGGTTGAGAAATTCCTGGAGATTTTGGGGGTGGAACCTAAAAAAGGCAGGGTTTGGGAAGTGACGGGGCCTCAGCAGGATGTAATGCTGTAGAGTTCACCCTGTGAAGCAGCCTTTTTCTTCAGGGGAACTGATGTCTGTAGTATGGAGATCAGTTTGTAATTCTTGGACATCTCGGCCCCACCAGGATATTATCAACCCTAACTGCATATAAGTAAAGGAAGGGGGAGGAAGAGAAAGGTTAACTTAGTTCATCTTATTGCTTATAGCAGAAGGCTTCCAAGACTGAAAATGGATGCTGAAATCTATGATTAAATAATATGCAATAACATACCTTTCTCTTCTCTAGTTTCACTTCTGTTGTCTCTCAAGGATATGATTTGTAAATTCACTTGAGATTAACATACAACAGGTATAGTCTCACTTGTTCCCAGTTTCATTTTTGGAGGACCCTCCACAGCTGTTTTTATAAAAACAATAAAAATGAAATGAAATGCTTACCAAAGAAATTAATTTAACAATTTCTCTCTCTTAGAAAACTAACTTTACAGGTTGTGATTATGTATTACAAAACCAAGGGAGTGCAGTATACTACTCAAATGGGGAGTAGTTCCCGTAGGCATTTAAGCAATCTTAAATGGAACAATTGCTTTCTTTCCTCTTGAATTTCCTTAGGGCATTTTTCAAATGAAAACCCTATAGTTTCTGTTGACTAAGCAGGAAACAGAGGAGATGTCTGTCCAGCAAACTGAAGCCAGACTTCAGCAGTGAGATGGATCAACTCTGGGAAATCAGTAATATAACTCCTTTCCCATTCAAGTCCTCAAGTCTTCCCCACACATTTCATTGTATACCCCACAGATATTATCAGCCTCATAACATCAACTATTTTTTCATCATTATTTTACAGTGCTAGGTTGCTAGTGAATGTCATAAATCACTAGCAGTGTAACAGAGTTACACCATTCTAAACTCATTTAATTCAGGGATTTAGAAGGGTGTCGCTCCATTTAGGATTGCACTATTAAGTCTTTAAGGAGATTTAAGTACTATACAGAAATAGTCCTGGCCCTGTGCACAGAAAGTAATTTAGAGCTGATCAAATAAGGACTCCTTTTACTGTTTTTTGTATTGCTATCTTCCATATTTCACAAAGGTATAATAGGGTTGTCCACAAACTAAAGAACAGTGGCCAAAAGGTTTTCTTTTTGCTTTGGGGCCAGTTCCAAGACACCAAGGAGCAAGTCACACCCCCACCCCAGCTCTTATCTCCTTTTTATTTATTTATTTAAAACATTTGTATGATGCCTTTCTATCCAAATGGAATTCCCAAGGCGGCAAACATTAAAACACTAAAAGGCATTTTAAAACAACAATGCCATGATCAATGGTAGCAAAAGCTGCTGAGAGGTCCAGGAGAATTAACAGGGCTATGCTCTCCCTGTCCATCTTGTGGCACGTGTCATCCACCAGGGTGACAAAGGCTGTTTCAGTCCCTAACTAGTCCTGAAACCAGACTGGAATGAGTCCAAAAAATCTGCTTCATTCAAGAATCCTTGGAGCTAGTCAGCCACCATTCATTCAATCACCTTACTTAAGAACAGTACATTTGAAACTGGATGGTAGTTATTCAACTATCCTGGATCCAGAGTGGGTTTCTTTAGGAGTGGACATACCACTACCCATTTTAAGGCAAGAGCTACCACCTCCTCTCTCAGGCAGGCATTTTCTGTCTCCTGGATCCAGTCCACCAGCACTTCCCAGTAGCTTCAAGCAGCCAAGCGGGGCAAAGGCCATAGAAGCAGATGCTAGGTCTCAAGCTTCCAGAAATCCTGCCCACATCCTCAGATTGTATAAGCTGAAAGGACTGGGACCATCCAATCCTGTTGCTACTGATGTTACAGTCCAAGTCAGAATAGATACGAGAGATTTTATCTACAAAGAGCTTAGCAAAATGATTGCAGTGAGATGCAGAGCAGTCTATCTCCTCCTGTAGCCCTGAGCCCAGCAGTCCCCTACACCATGCAGATGTTGTTTCTTTGCTGCCATAATCACCACAGAGTAGGCTTCAGTTGAGTTCTAGTCTGTGCTTTGTTGGATTCATCCCTAAGATAAGGGATGAAAACCAAGGAGCTGCCATGGCTCTTAAACCTGAGAGAGAAGGATGCCTAGATGCAACCATGTCAATTGCCCAGGTCATTTCCTCAAACCAGAGGTCAATCAGAGGTCAACCAATCATGATAGTTCATGATTGCCTGGTAATCAAAGAGAAAAGATCTAGAGGGGAGTCAGAGATGGACCACTCCTAAAACCTCTCTCCAGGGAACCAACAGTGTGGCTTTCTAGGACTTAAGATGGGAAAAAATTAAATATTTCATACATCTCCTAATGGTAACAATCCCTTTTTAACTGCGTGGCGCTTTTGGTGAGTCCTCAGACTCCTTGAAGCATTTTTGCTTCATTCATAACTAAACAGATATTGGCGAAGGATGTCTTATTTTCCTCAACAATCTTTGTATATTTATCTTTTGCTTTCCTTTTTCCAAAAAGAGATGAGAAAGCTAAGTGCTGATGGAATTGAAATCTTTCAGTCATGGACTACTCATGCCTTTGAACAAAGAGATAGCTCAGAGGTGTGGTCTTAATATTATTTGTTAGTTCCTCCTTTCGTTTGTTGAAGTACAACTTTATGACCAAATAGTGAAGAAAAATGCTAAGTTGGATCTTGCTAATGACTGACTTGAGAGTGATTTTTGCCAATTCCCCCTTTCTGTGGTAGAACTTCAGCTGCCCCTCAGATAGGTCCTGGGAGTCCCCTCTCCTGCAGGAACAACATTTTGAAGGTGGGGCATTTGGAGCTATAGCAGGAGGGGAGAGGAAGAGAAATCACTCTTCGCTAATGGAAATCCTTCGGTCAGCCAAGGTTTTTGGCAGGATCCAAGCCGCTCTTTTTAAATAAGGGTGAAGATCATGAAATCATTTATGTATATTTGTAGAGCTTACTGATTTGATAGGCCTTACTTATGATTGCAGGATTACAACATATGGGAAAAATCCAGTACATGGTTCAAAACACTGGGCTGTATTCTGTGCATTGCCAGAGGAAAGCACTGTCAGAGGTAGTTTTTTTCTGCTTCCCTCAGCAGCTGCCAGTAAACTATAAAAATCCAAAGCTGAGTATTGAGAGACCATACAAATGAAAACCCACACGTATGGGTAGATGCATTGAGGGGAAAACAAATGAAAACTCTGGAATCTTTATCAGCAAAGCAAACAAAAGCTCCAATGGGGAACAGGCATGGGATCAAGGATGGCCATGCTGTGTGGTTTTTCAGCTATGCAGTTCTTCTAACCTTCAGCATCACTTTTTTGAGGTTCATAGGCATCTTATTTCATTGAGGTCTCATTATGCATGAGATTTACGTATAGGGGTGCCAATAGGCCTGGAGAACAATATCCTGTCCCTTTAGCAGAAGCTTTAATTTTTAGAAATGGGCAGTTGAAGTTCTTTATGGTGTGGAGGTACCAATATCACCTGGTAAATAACATCCCACTAAGCCTCTATTAAAGGGAAGAGCTGGGACTTTCTTCTTCAGGCAGTTGACAGTCCTATTCATATGCTAAATATGCAGTGTCCCAGAAGACTGTAGTCCTGTTCTTCCTCTCTCTCTCTCTCTCTCTCTCTCTCTCTCTCTCTCTCTCTCTCTCTCTCTCTCTCTCTCTGTCTGTCTGTCACACCCCTACAAGGACTTGTTCGCACTTCACCTTGTAATTTGTTCAGAGCTAAAATAGCCAAACAGCATAGATACAAGATTCTCAGTGTCAAAGTGGTGTAGTCATGTCAGACTAGGATCTGAAAGACATAGGTTTGAATCTCCAGTTGGTCTTGAAAGCTTGCTGGGGTACCTTGGGCTAATCACACTTTCTAAGCCTAATATATCTCACAGAGTTGATTATGAAGGAAAGGAGAACAATGTAAGCCACTTTAGGTCCCCATTGGAAAGAATTTGGGGTATAAATCAAGTTAGTAAATGTTCTGAAATCTCAAGCTCCATTTCCATCAGCTCATCTAAGATCATTAAATTACCTGCTGATATTTGAAAACCCAGATTGAGCCCCTAAAATTAGGTCAGGTATATTAATAACTGCCTTCATTTTTCACAAAGGAGACATTAATAGCCTGATCCACTGGCCCATTATGCTGGAAAATGAAGAAACAATCCAGGCAATCTACAGCATGATCCAGTCAGATGTTAAGCCCTGATTTCAACAGGAAATACTGAAAAATGTTTAATTACAAAACCACCCTGGAATTAGGGAACTCAGTGGGCTTAAGAGGGCTTAACCCTGGCTGAATCCTACCCTGAAAGCTTTGGAAAGGACATAATTCTGGTACAAGTGGGTTATCTTGACATACCATGTTGGTGTCATCAGTTGTCCTAGAGAAGATCGGTACTGTTATGCTATAAGAATTCTCCATTGCCAAGTATGTTGTATATAGAATTGGTACCTGCCCTTCCTCTTTTCCTCCAACATGTTTGTTTAATAACTTCGCCTTATTTAATAACATAAGCAGTGTAAGCAAGGCAACTTCTCCATGTCCCCTCTTTCATTACGGCTCCTGGTGTCCTTGGGAAATTAAAATGGCCCAGAAGCAAGCCAGCCTTCATGGCCCCCATGGTGCCTCAAGTCAGTGCTACAGTGGCCTTTTGGCTCAGATGGAGCAGTGCCAGTGATGGGTAACACCTCGCCTGTTGCATCCTCCTGCTTCCCTGTAATTGGCCAGATCAGAGCCAAGCGGCCCTCTCAGCACTGGCAGAGTTACTGGGACTTGGCTCTGCTTGCTTCTGGATGCTGGTGGTCTACTGGGAACTTTCCCTGTAAGTTCAATGGCCAGACCGCCTTTCCCTGTGCACTCTATCAAATTGAGCTCCAGCATATAGGTAAGAACATAAGAAGAGCCCTGCTGGATCAGACCACTGGTTTATCCAGTCCGGCATCCTGTCTCACGCAATGTAGCCAGGGTGAATGGGCAAGTGAGGAGGTATATAGATAAATGGTCGAGTAATCGCTTGATCTTCACCAGAAATAAATGTTGCCCCCACTCTACAGGAGGAACAGCTTCTGAGGATTTATAGTACAATGGGAAGCATCACTGAATTCCTAGGACACTCGAAACAATTCTGAGTCAGCTGGGATCATGAATATAGCAGACAAGAAAAGACTAACTTGGCTGTACAGTAGCACCTCTGCATCAGCCCCTTCACTGATGCTCTAGAGTAGCAGCCATCCAGCTTGATATATATGCTGCTCCCCTTTCCAGGAAACTACTTCTGGTGGCACAGAGATTATGGCCTGGAGTTTGGCTGTCATGGACCCTAGCTCAAGATTTACGATCAGGGCTGGAGCTGTATTTTGGATTACTTGTGTTACCTTGTTTGTATATAGAGTGGTTTGTGACATGGTTGTTACTTATATTCACAAACTGCCTTGAGGGTTAGTATAATGGAAATGAGGGGGAGAGATTATTTTAAAAAATACTATGGGATGATGATGGTATCCCCCCGCCACCAGCCTTGATAACTGGAGCCTCTTTTTGAAATAGCAGCCTCATCAAAGGAAAACCCACCCAAGAATTTGTCTTGACGTTCTGGTAGTCTTTGACAGTCCATTTGTGTTCAAATTCAGAAAGAACAATGAGACATGGATGATGTCAAGGCATTCTATGAGTCACAACAAGGGAATAATCATCATCAGCTGCAGCTCATCTCAGTGTAGCTATTGAAAGAAGCAACCCCAAATTCAGGATCATAACATTAAAAAGAAAAATTCAACCTCCCTTGATGTTCTCAATATCCCAGTAACATCTTATGCTCATGCGTGTGTGTGAGCCTGCATTGCAGAGTGCATGTGTGAAGAGAAACAAACGTACACTCCGAGCCTGGGTTAAGCTTTAGAAATATGGGTTCATTTATTGTTGGAACTGCATTCTGAATAGGAAAGAGTAGAGATTGGTTTCTTTCTTACTATCTAGTCTAAGGACGACCTGTCCTGCATCCACGGCAGCAAGATAGAGAAGAAGGACAAAGAGAGGAAAGATGTGGGGCAAAGAACAGGAAGTTCCTGAGAATACCATCTGCCCTTCAAAGGAGAGCATCAGGATAGTAGATAGCAAGGATGAATAGACCCCCTGACCTGTCTATAACAACAACAACAACAACATTCGATTTATATACCGCCCTTCAGGACAACTTAATGCCTGCTCAGAGTGGTTTACAAAGTATGTCATTATTATACCCACAACAAAACACCCTGTGAGGTGGGTGGGGCTGAGAGAGCTCCTAGAAGCTGTGACTGACCCAAGGTCACCCAGCTGGCTTCAAGCTGAGGAGTGGGGAATCAAACCCGGCTCTCTGGATTAGAGTCCCACGCTTTTAACCACTACACCAAATGATTGTCGCCCTCTGAAACCTAAGAAAGGGACCACATAACAGTCTTCCTCTTCTTACTTCTCAGGCCTAATAATGTCTCAAGCAGTCTGTCTATGGTTCATTCACTTGGTAATAAGGACATAATGTGGCAGTGGAGTTGCCATATGGCCTGTTTGTTTGGGTTTTGTCTGATTCTGGACATGCCACTTGGTGCCTGTTTAGGCCATTTGTGGGTTTGGGTTCCCACAGTGTACATTTTAAAAGGACTTTTAAAAAGGAAAGGTCAGTCTCTCGGCTTTGTAGAACCAGAGATATGAAACAAAATGTGCAGGCAGCATTCTGCACCATTGTTTAAGCCTGCTTCTGCTTTTCTTTGTTTTAACCTATGAAGGAAGTCACAGCTATGAATGACATGCTTGCTATGCCTCTCCCTGATAAGATTTGCTGTTGTTGGAGAATAAAGCATGAACAAATAGTCCAGTAAAAATATACTTTCTTTTATTATTTCCAAACATTTTATGGTAGCTGCCAGGAACAAATACAAAGCAACACACAGTCAGTACAAAATTTAATGTGCTAAATTTGCTTAATTAGCAAATAATTTGCATGATTTGCAATTGCAAATTAGGCTGCTTGGATTCTGAGGATATGACTACCCTGCCTAGGAGATTTCTCCACAGGGCTTATGCATGTGAAAGCCTCTCTTTGTTACAAGAAAAAAGACCTTTTTAAAATTTCCTTTTTCATTTCCTGCGAGAACCAAAACTAGCTTCAAGAAACATAACGGAATGCCCATCACTATCTCACTGGTTAAGCGCTGCAGTTACAGTCCGTCCCTCCCACAACTAATCAGTTAAAAGCTTTAGTTGAGTAATCTATCAGTTCAACAGACTAAAGCTTGCCATTTTTTCATGATTTTATTATTATTCATAAATCATTTACATTATTAATCTCAGCTTCCAAAGAAGTCATTGCTCTTAGTAGTATTTCACTACTTTTGTGCTGTAATGTAGTGTCTTGCAATCCTAAACCAGGGTTGTCAATCTCCAGGTGGTTACCCAACCGGGAAAAACTGTGATCAACTAACTTGAAGAATTTTAAATAGTCACTTAAGAAATATATTCCAAATATCATTTAGTGGTGTAACAATCTCTCAGGGGTCTCATAAACTATACATACATTATAGCTTGGATACATACAAAAGGCAAAGCATCTCACAAGAAGTATAATGGTAGCTGCTTTTAGCGTGATACTCTCCACATTTAATCTCCAGATGGTGGCTGGAGATCTCATAGAATTGCAACAGATCTCAGTATACTTTGGACATCAGAGGGTGCTTCATGTAGTTGTGTATGCATGTGTTACTCTCTTGATAAGTAAGCTTTGTCTAAGGTGGGAATACCTCCTGACTAGACATGGGCACAAACCAAAAAAACCCCCCGAACCACGTAATTTATGGTTCATCGCTGTTCCACGAACCACGAACTTCCACAAACTTTTCCTAGTTCATGAATTGGTTTGTGGTTCATGGTGTGTGGAACTCAAACACTCGGTGCTGGCTTCTGAAGCTGGTGCGGGGTGAGTGAAGCTGACAGACCCCTTCTCTTGTTGCCCCGAAGCAGCAGGAGAAGTCTGTCAGTTTCAAAACACCCTGCGCAGGCTTCATCTGATTGGGTCAAGCCTGCAATACAGGGAGAATTTGAAAAGTGCCCTTCCGTGATCCAGGGAGAGTTTGAAAAGTGCTCTGGTTGCCGCTTGCAAGTGGCAGCCAGAGCACCCTTCCATGCTCTGCATGGATCACGGGGAGGGGTGGGGATTTCTCCCCTCTCCACAATCCAGGGAGAGTTTGAAAAGTGCTCTGGTCGACTTCTGGAACAGCAGCAGTGAGAGTCAGTTGTGTCTGGGGAGAGCTCCTCAAGACATAGCTGATCTGCCCCATCTGGAGGAGTCCTAGGGGGACTTTGGACTCCTAGGGTGACTTTGGAGAAGTCCCTAGGGGGATTTTGGCTTTGGATGCTATTTGGAGAGAGGTCCTTGGATGCAGCTGAGGATAATCTCTCTGAAACAAATCCTTCAGCTCAAGACGGAAGCAGAGCCATCAGGGCGATTAGCTGCTAGCCTCCGGTAAGGCACACTATCTCTGTATTGTCGAAGGCTTTCATGGCCGGAGAACGATGGTTGTTGTGGGTTTTCCGGGCTGTATTGCTGTGGTCTTGGCATTGTAGTTCCTGACGTTTCGCCAGCAGCTGTGCCTGGCATCTTCAGAGGTGTAGCACCAAAAGACAGAGATCTCTCAGTGTCACAGTGTGGAAAAGATGTAGGTCATTTGTATCTACTCAGGAGGGGTGGGATTGAGCTGAGTCATCCTGTAAGAGTTTCCCAGGGTGTGGAATGCTAATGGCGGGAGGCTTCACTGTATCCTGAGGAGGTTCTTTTGCATATGGATTGGTACTTGATGTGCTAATCTTCTCTGCAGGGCTATTGTCGGGGATAGAATGTTTTGTTAGCCTCCTGTTTTTCAGAACTGGAAACCATGCTCTGTCCATTCTTAAGGTTTCTTCTTTCCTGTTGAAGTTTTGCTTATGCTTGTGAATTTCAATGGCTTCCCTGTGCAGTCTGACAAAGTAGTTGGAAGTGTTGTCCAGTATTTTGGTGTCCTGGAATAAGATACTGTGCCCTGTTTGAGTTAGGCTATGTTCAGCCACTGCTGATTTTTCAGGTTGTCCAAGTCTGCAGTGTCTTTCATGTTCTTTTATTCTTGTCTGAATGCTACGCTTTGTGGTCCCGATGTAAACTTGTCCACAGCTGCAGGGTCATTTGGAGCCATGGGGAGGAAGAATTGATGGGGTTTTTGAATCATCTCAACAACATCCACCTGAACATACAATTCACAATGGAGAAAGAAATCAAGGGAAAACTCCCATTCCTGGATACCCTGGTCATCCGCAAAGCAAACTTTCAGTTAGGTCACAAGGTCTACAGGAAACCAACTCACACTGATCGGTACTTACACAAAAACTCCAATCACCACCCCCGACAGAAAAGAGGCATAATGAAAACATTAGTGGATCGTGCAAGACGAATATGTGAGCCGCACTTTCTCAATGAGGAAATTAATCATCTAAACCACGCACTTCAGGCAAATGGCTACTCCAGAAATGAAATCCGAAGAGAAATCAAACCCAGGATGAATCAAACAACCAAGGAAAAACAGTCTCCTACAGGAAAAGTGTTTTTGCCATATATCAAAGGAATTACTGATCAGATGGGAAAGCTTATGAAAAAGCATAACCTTCAAGCAGTATTCAGACCCACCCGAAAAATACAACAGATGCTACGATCAGCAAAAGACAGTAGAGACCCCCTCACCTCTGCAGGAGTATACCGTATACCCTGCAGCTGTGGACAAGTTTACATCGGGACCACAAAGCGTAGCATCCAGACAAGAATAAAAGAACATGAAAGACACTGCAGACTTGGACAACCTGAAAAATCAGCAGTGGCTGAACATAGCCTAACTCAAACAGGGCACAGTATCTTATTCCAGGACACCAAAATACTGGACAACACTTCCAACTACTTTGTCAGACTGCACAGGGAAGCCATTGAAATTCACAAGCATAAGCAAAACTTCAACAGGAAAGAAGAAACCCTAAGAATGAACAGAGCATGGTTTCCAGTTCTTAAAAACACCAGGCTAACAAACATTCTATCCCCGACAATAGCCCTGCAGAGAAGATTAGCACATCAAGTACCAATCCATATGCAAAAGAACCTCCTCAGGATACAGTGAAGCCTCCCGCCATTAGCATTCCACACCCTGGGAAACTCTTACAGGATGACTCAGCTCAACCCCACCCCTCCTGAGTAGATACAAATGACCTACATCTTTTCCACACTGTGACACTGAGAGATCTCTGTCTTTTGGTGCTACACCTCTGAAGATGCCAGTCACAGCTGCTGGCGAAACGTCAGGAACTACAATGCCAAGACCATGGCAATACAGCCTGGAAAACCCACAACAACCATCACACTATCTCTCTCTCTGCAAAGACTTTCTGCTTACAACTGCTACTGACAACCTCCTCCGCTGGATGTGTGAGTTTCGTTAATTAGTTGTGAATTGCTTAGGAAATTGACTTTATGGTTTAATTAGTAGACAACTCAAAATTACTGATTGGGAAAAAGAAGATGCTGGGATTTCAACATCGTTAACTAGAAAATATCCCCACTTAGAAGTGTCGTGGATAAAAGTTGAATATGGAAAATAATTTGGTAAGATGGGATTGCTAATATAACAACTAACTGAAAATTGCTGGTGCCTGTTATGATTTATGGTCTTATGATCTCCTTTGTTACTACCTCTGCTGTTATCTGTTCCACACATTGAGTGTGCAAGTGAGTGCTGGAGGGGTAATGGAATCAATGACCTAGGTGCAATGGAGATATGAGTGTAAGGAAAATGAAGTTTTAAGGACTGCTTTAGAGGAAAACAGCGAAAAAAGGAAAATCCTTTCTGTCTTTCTCCCTCTGGAGAGAGCTCTGGCCCCCGCTTTTATCGTGGGGTTAGATAGCAACTCTCCAAACAAGAACTGTGTACGCAGAGCTGACTCTGACCGATATTAACCTTACTAGATTGGATTTATGGTCGTCTACTGACACCTACTGGAGAAGGAGTGATGATAGGGATGCCACAAAAAAACAGAACTGAGCTACAGGAGTCTCTGCAGCTGACTATACTATCAGTTATGGAACAAGTAAACAGCACATTGGATCAAGTCATCAACCAAGTCGAAAACTTGAAAATGGAAATTGTAGAGCTGAAGGTTATAATGAATGGCAAGCAATTGCAGCCTGTTGAAATCCCAGAGGTAGCAGATTTGAAACAGGGGACTGGTACACAAAGACATAAAGTAATAGCTCGTCAACAAAAACTTAAATGGAAATATGAAAAAAAATGGAATGTAGAAAGATCAACAAATAAGCAAAGACCACAAAAGGGACCCGGAAAACAAAGAAAAGATATGAAGAAGAGGACAGAGGAGCATTTGGAAGACGTAAAGGAAGACAAGTTGGAAGATATTCTGCTACGCTACACACTTCAATTTCAAGCCAGTCCAAGCTACATTAACCAATACCTGTTTAAGGATTTGAATAAATCAACTTCAAAAGTTAATTATCAAGAAAAAAACCCGAAAATCAAACTGAAAGCATATTGGAAAAAAAGGGGAAAAAATAAAAGAGTACAGCCAGGACATCCAGCTTTGTAAACATTAAGTTTGCTGGAATGATGACAACCGATAGCTGAACTGGAGGTCTTGAAAACAACTAGATATATATTCATGGAATATGATAAAGTTGGGATCTAGAAAGATTTTGAAAATTAATTGAAGAAATTCTATCCTTTTGATAGGGAAAAGTGGTGGAACAATCGATAAAGGGTGGAACAATGTAAGAATAATAATAACTTGTGTGATATGCTTTGGATGAAATGATAAAAAAATGTAATTACATCAAGGTAAAGAATGGAGCTGTTGTCCCAAAGTTTTGATGCTGCAAAATTACAAATACAAATAAAACAAAGGGTATATGACATTGAGCATCAGCAAGACATAATAAAAAATCCTAAATTTAGAGCATCAGAGAAATCCAGATACCATATGAAGATGGCCCAATATCGAAATAATTTAGAATTTCCTCCGTATAGGAGGGCTTTCACTCTAGCAAGATGTGGTGCCATGCCATCCAAGGTAATGGAAGGGAGATATAAGAAATTACCGTATGCGCAAAAGGTTTGCGGGTGTCCCCTTGGAGAGGTGGAAACACTGGAACACATATTTTTTCACTGCCCCTTCCAGAAAAGGATTAGAGACTTGACAATTCTTCCCTTGTTATCTGGATTGGAGGGGTTACCAGATAACATATCCTTGGCAAAGCTATTGCCTGACAAAAATCCAGCTGTCACTAGAATGACAGCTAAGTTTTGCGCCCAGGTGATTGCACAACAAAACAGACCATCAAATACTGGAATGGCCACGAGGGAGTCCCCTCACCCTGATTAAGTTTTAAAGACTTCTGCCTAATACCACTTTTATATCAGGGGAATACAGTGAAACAAAATTCATTCAGGATTTGGTTAAGCTTACCACTATATTGCTGTATTAGGATATGTGTTTTGATATTTTATTTGAAATATATGAATTTTAAACAATGTATTTTATTTTGTTATGCTTTGATTTATTATGTGTAGCTGGTCTAAGGACCGTTACAATAAATACCTACCTACCTACGTGCCTGGAGCTGGCAACCGTAAATAGACCTCACTTTTTCCTTTGGCATAGGCTTGCATGTCATGAGTACATTGACACATATTTCATTCACTTCAGCTTTCTGTTCAGTCAAAGAGTAATAGAATGAAGTGGCAAATGCTAGCTGCTGTGGGTGGCAAGTCTGGGGTCTGTGGCAGGTCTGCTGGTGGGCTTTCTGGAGAGTTTGAAGCCCAGAAGCTATATGATCATATCCATCTCTGATGTCAGCTATATAAGCAAGAAAAGGTCTGTTTGCTTATGGCATTTGTATGCCATTTTTCTCCCTGCAGGGTCCCAAAGCAACTTACAAAAATACCAAAGCCAATCCCTTTCAACGTACAAAATAGAAACTGACAAAGCAAACCTATGCTCAGCAGTTCCTGGTTAATCCGGCGGCCCTACACAGGTTGTGACTCCTCGGCTAAGAGCCAACGACCAAGACCCCTTCAGCTTGTGCCTCTGGCCCCTTCAAGGCTAAATGCCTGCAGGAAGAAGAGACAAAACTCAGCCAAGATGTAATTCAGCGGCTGCTAGCAAAGTTTTCCTCACTTCTGTTGTTTACAACATTTATATCCTGCCTTTCTGCGCAGCCCTCCTCCTCTGTGAGTTTGGTCAGGCGGAAACAGAGGAAAACATCAGGATTCAAGACTACAGTGAGTCTTAAATTGGTGGCTGGTGAGTAGCAATATTGTTAGGGATGCCAGACCTCCAGCGGGGGCAGGGGATCTCCTGCCCCTGCTCCCCACACCCCGTCCCCACTTACCTAACCAGCGCGGGGGGTGTACCTTCCCTGCGTGCTCCCCCATGGCGCTGCACACTACCATGCACAGCAGCCGCTGGAATCGGGCCCGTTTTGGCCCAGATCGGGGCTGCTGCGAGCGTGGGAGCGGTCCTGTGCTCCACAGCACCTCAAAACGGGCCCGAGCCACAGCAAAATGGGCCCATTTTCTAGTGCTGTGGAGTGCAGGAGTGCTCCTGTGTTCCACAGCACCTCAAAACAGGCCCGTTTCAGCATGGATCAGGCTTGTTTTGAGCCCCTGTGGAGCCTGGGTGCGCTCCCAGGGGCCGTGCGATGACATCACTCCTGAAGTGATGTCATCATGCTTGTAGGGGGGCATACGTTTTGCATGCGCGCACCCCCTCTCCCCCAAGGTAAGTGCCAGGCCCCTATCCCCCGCTGGGAGGTTGAGGGGACCTGGCAACCCTAAATATTGCCTCTGCACCATCACTTGGCCAGAGTGGCGGAGAGACTAGCTTTAATGGCCAGGAAGCCTCCTTGCACAAATAGGCTACAAGGGGCCAGAAGATGCTTCTGAGATTCTATAAAAACTTCAGAATTTGAGTCCAGTGGCATCTTAGAGACCAACAAAATTTTCAGGATATACATTTTTGAGAGTCAAAGTTCCCTTCTCCAGATACCTGAAGAAGGGAGCTTTGACTCTCGAAAGCATATACTGTGAAAATCTTGCTGGTCTCAAAGGTGCCCCTGGACTCTAATCCTGCTGCCCTACTGCAGACCAAGATGGCTACCTACCGGAAACTATAAAAACTTCCTCCCGAGCTCCACAACAGAGATTTGTTGGTGTCTGTTGATTATTTTCTCCCTCTAAAGAAATTGTCCTGTCTTGCTAGAAGAGTTAGGCCTGCTTGCCTGGAGTCAAGATGCGTGATGAGTAACTATTGCTGTGTGAGAATGGCTCCACAGTTGAAGCCTCCATGCTTAGGGGGAGGCAAGGCCGAAGTGTCCCTGCTAATTAATCTTATCTGACCCAGTTGTGGTTCTCATGGGAAGGCAGTATATGCTCAAGGCAGTGCAATGGGGAGTTGAACGTTACTCTTGCATGTCATTGCAGGGCACTCCCCAAATTACTAGGCAATTGGGCATACATTGGAAAAGTCAGTTACAGGTTTCACTCTTGGCTTCTAGCATTTGGCTTTTAGCTTTTGGGCCCTTGGGCTTTGGGCCTTGCTCTGCCTCTGTTCTATGGGAACTCTTTATGGCTGTTCTGGATTACAACTTTGATTCGATGACTTGATCATTGAAACTGGACGCTGACTAAGAATTCTGTCTTCTACCTACAAGTTGCTATCATGGCTTGGAATGGCAAAGACTCTGCCTGTAGGTATAGAGTAGGTTTTAGCTAGCTTTATTGTTTTATCTATCCTTCTACATATTTTCTAATAATTAACTTTTATATACATTTGTAATAAACAAAATATTCTTCATGGCTATGTGGTGTCTCTTTGATTCCTGGCTTCAACCTAAACCATTGCCCGAACCAGTTTGGCTCAGCTACTTTTGTAACTTTAGTGGGAGGCTCAACGCAGTTGATTCCAAGGCGTCATCTGGTAAGGCCAGTCTCTGTGCTAGGACTTGTTAGGGGAAATGGTGGTAGCACAACCCCTGCAGTGTTCAGGAATGTTCTGATAGGATTGGGACTTTAGCCCTGGTTTCTGTTGGCTTCCCCTACCAGTGGGTCCCTTTGTTTCCTTTATACTGCCCTCCAACCTTGCCCACCCTTGACTGCAGTGAAACTCAGTTTGACAAGAAGAAAGAAGAGAAAAAAAACACAATCCAGCCATAGCTCTTCATCAAGCTATATATATATAGCTTGATGAAGAGAGAGAGAGAGAGAGAGAGAGAGAGAGAGAGAGAGAGAGAGAGAGAGCAGCTCCCTTTTTAGAGCACTTTTACAGAAAAACCAGCCACAGAGGACATTTTTTAAAAAAAAGTAGAATCTAAATCTGAACACATCAGGAAGGCCTTTATGGAAATGAAAGATTATCTATATTAAACACTTGGTTGCCCTCCAAGTTCTGTATGTCATCCATGAATACCTCTCTGTCTCCTTCGGGCGAGACATTTCTTAGATCAATTGTGCCAACAACCAAGTCTGCAATTTTATAGACAAGCACTTTAGAAACGTTTTCATAGCAGAACACATCAAGTTTTAAGGACAGAAAGAGTGCCTATCAGTGTTTGCCTGTTACATTCATGGTCTTTAATGTGATGACTTTTAATCTTTGTCCTCGTCAGATGGAATACTTACACATACTTCTCTTGTACTGCTTCCAAGAACAGTGTAAGGAAGATTTAAGCCAAGGTTCTCACTGGATAACTGGCAGTCCCATTAATTCACTCCACGGAAGAATGAGCCAACCTCAGCTTATATTGCAATTAGAGTTTCCTATCTTGTTTTTTATTATTCAGTGTGACTCTTTATCCTTACCTCTTTATCCTTACCAAAGTGCCTGTGATGGCAGCAGTTCTGAATGTTTATACATGGAACTGTCCCAGTAGACAGTTGATGTTTGTTTGTCAGTTTTAAGGTACGTGGGTGAGGAGGCTGGAATTCTCCCTGTGTTCATACTTACCATTCTCCTTGTGTTCTTTTTGGCTAGCTTAGAGAGCTTCCAGTAAAAGAAAGAATTCAGTTGAGGAGAAAAACACTCAGGAACAGAAGCTGTGGAGACAGAGGCCATGGGCAGTAGCAGGGTTCTGCATTCCTCACCATATGTTCCTTTTGCTGTTAAAATCAGCTCCCCACCTCTTTTACAAAAAACGAGACTGTTCTGTGTTTAGCTACAAGAAACTTCTGTCATCTAGTATGGCCAAAAAACAAAACAAAACAAAACAAACCAAGAAAGTTGCCTTGCCAGCAAACAAATGCTTCAAATGGAATGTAGTCAAGATAGTCATTAGAATTTTACTTCTCTCAGTTACACAGAATGATTACGACGAACAACTTCTGTAGATCTAAAGCCATCAGTTCTTTGCATAGTCCAAACTAGTTGCTTGCTGCTAAAATCTCTGTTCTTTTTCTTTTTGTTTCAACTGGAAAATCATTACTGGCTATTACTTTCCAACCTGTTCTAATTAGCATAGTTTTTCAGGGATCAACCCTTTACCACCAAAACCATCCCAGCTAGATTTCAGGCAAGTTATGAGAAAGTTTCCCACTTTTATAAACAATTCAGGATAAAACACATTTATGCTTGTAACATCTTTGTTTCCAATTGGGATGAACTTTCAGGGATTTTACCTTTCTTCGAAAGGATGTTCCCAGTCAAATATCTGAATTCTAGGAGTAGGGATGCAGGAGAATCTTGGGGATTTTCTGATTTGGCTTAAATGTTTGTAATTTATATGGATCCTTCTAAGCCAGGGGTCAAAATTAAAGATTCGGATCATGTTCAGTTTACAAAAACTTCAGCAGAAAATATATGTCAATATTGATTCTTGTGCAAGTTTGGGGATTATTGCAGCTCTGACAAGTTCTTTGTTATGGTGATGAGTTATAACGGTTCACTGATGTTTTCCAATTTATTATTATTGTGTGATAGCTTGTATTCTTCTAGCTAGTATTCTAGTTAGTATTTTTCTAGTACAGTGTTTGCTCTCAGGATCACAACAGGAAATTGGAGGACAGGGTTCTAATTGGAAGGCAGTGATTTAGTCTAGTCACTGCCCTCAAAGAGATCCCCAACTATCAATAGATCAACTCCTAAACATTAGCTGTCACTGACTGAACAGCAACTGTGCATCCTAGTGTATTAACCAACAATTTCCCCATCAGATGAATGGTTGGTAAGTAGCTGTAACACTATTTTACCTGTACATGTTCCCCTTGCACTCCATCATCCTCTTCATATTGAAATTCTTTTCCTATATTCTGGCACTTTTCATAGTCAGTGATACTCTGTTGGTGAGCTTTGGCTACTCATGTTGTTGGCTGAGAACAAATGGCATTGTGCACATCAAAGGAACAGTTGTCTGTTTTTAGAAAGGAGAAGGAAGCACCTGGGAGAGTTCCCTGTGCTGAAAGAAAGACAGGTTGAAAACAAAGCCCTCATGGAGGTAAGTCTTTAAGGAAACACATGGTTCAATTGCTTGGGTTTTCATGCATTATTTTTATTGATATACTGCCATCTTGTGCTGAGGTGGAGGAGGGAGCAGGTGGCTGACCTGACCAAATGACTTGCCTGCAGTCTTCCACTGTAAATATTACATGCTAAAGCTAAGGGGATAACTGACTGATAGACTTTGATGTCCTTCTGATGCAATAGATGGAGAGCTGGGTTCTGTAGCTTCAGTCATATGAACAATGTCAATGTTTCTCTGTTATAAACCCACAGAAGAGGATAGATCACTTACCCAATGGTCTGTGTGTAGGGCTTGATAGTGGGCCTTCATCCTTTATTTGTCCTCGGTTGATTCTTTCAGAGTATAATCAGCCTGTGTTTTATAGATTACAGTAAAGGTTTTGACTAAGTGGATCATGAAAAGATATGGATGGTGTTAAAAGAAATGGGGGTGCCACAACATCTGAGTGTTCTGATGCGCAACCTGTACTCTGGTTAAGAGGCTACTGTTAGGATAGAGTATGGGGAAACAGAATGGTTTCCATGTATTGTCGAAGAGATCTCTGTCTTTTGGTGCTACACCTCTGAAGATGCCAGCCACAGCTGCTGGCGAAACATCAGGAACTACAATGCCAAGACCACGGCAATACAGCCCGGAAAACCCACATCAACCATCAGAATGGTTTCCAGTTGTCAAAGATGCATATTATCTCCCTACCTGTTCAACATCTATGTCGAGTATATCATAAGGAAAGCTGGATTAGATTTAGAATAAACGAGTGAAAATTAGTAGAAGTAACATTAACAATTTGAGATATGCAGATGACACCACGTTACTGGCAGAAAATAGTGAAGACTTGAAATGATTACTAATGAAGGTTAATGGAGAAAGTGCCAAAGCAGGATTACAGCTGAACATCAAGAAGACAAAAGAAATGACTACTGAGGATTGTTGATTTTAAAATCAACAATGAAGAAATTGAAATTATTAAACTTTTTCTATTCCTTGGCTCAATCATCAACCAAAAGGGAGACTGCAACCAAGAAATCAGAAGATTGAGTCTTGGAAGAGCAGCCATGAGAGAATGAGAAAAGATCCTTAAGGATAAGGATCAAGATAATCCACACTATTCCAGATTACTATATAAGGATATGAAAGTTGGACAGTGAAGAAGGCTGACTGGAAGAAAATTGATTCATTTGAAATGTGGGGCTAGAAGAGAGTTTTACAGATGCCATGAATCCCCAAAAGACAAATAAGGGCATTCTAGATCAAGCTTAGCCTGAATTCTTCCTAGGAACTAAAATGCCAAAAGTGAGGCTATTGTACTTCGGTCACATCATGAGGAGACAAGACTTTCTGGAAAAGTCAATGATGCTAGGAAATGCTAGGAAAAGTTGAAGGCAGTAGGAAAAGAGGAAGACGCAAAATGAGATTGCTTGACTCAATGAAGGAAGCAATGGCCTCCAGTTGCAAAGTCTGAGCAAGTCTGTTATTTATAGGGTCACCTTGATGGCACATAACACACACACACAATCCTTGGTTACCTAAGAAGGATCTACTTCTCATGCAAGGCTGAGCTCTGTTTTCTCAGAATTCATTATATGATGCTGCTATTACCATTTTTGTGTTGGTCAGTTCACATGGATACTGCCCTTTACAAGTGTTCATGCATCCACAGCAGTATCCCATTCCTTAGGACACTTTTTACTAACCTGTGATAAGCCTGCATGATTTGTGCCCAGTTGAATACATTTATCAGCCATGCATTGTTACCCACAAGGTGCTTGACAGCGTCCTGTTCTTAGCAGGTGCCTTATGAGTCAGAAGTTTTACAGCCGTGTTCTGTGAGCTCCATCATTTAGGGAATGTACATTCAGATAATTACTCAAGGTCCAGCCTGAGTTGACAGCGGCTGAGGCATTGCCCTTCTTGATGATAGGCAGTGAATCTGCCCTGCAGTGAACTACAGAGGAGAACACTTTGTTTGTAGTAGCTAGCAAGCAGGCAGGATGTGCTGAGCAGGGAAGATGCAGACAAGTATTTGGCCTCCTTTATGATAAGGAATAAAGAGACTATGCTCCTCATTTCCCTAGAATCTCCAGAGACTGCAGACCCGCAGATGCACGCTTCCATGATCAGAGAAGCCACGATTTTCATAGAAGTTGACCTATAGGTTGGCGATGTAGATACAAGCAATAAGCCCCAAGAGAAACTAACATTTATGTGCCCGTTTATGTGCTCAGATACTTGGCCCTAATGTTCAGGGATTCTTCTGGAATCTTAGTTCAGGTTTGCTGAATGAAATAGCCCAGTTGTAAGGGGAAACGTTTAAGACATTCTTTCTTAGCTGAGTTCAGGTAATAAAAACAAATTCTGGAGAGCCTGGCAATTGCTTTATGTTGTAGCTGACAGCCATGATGTGGACAACATGCCATTGCCTTTTCTGCCTGATGAAAAACCTCCTCCCAGGTCAGAACCTACCGTCAGTTTTGGTCCAGCAGCAAGCCTGCCCTAGTAGATCTCTCACCCATGCAAGAGCTGCTGGAATAGCCAGCTGCCAAGCAAAGACTTTGCATCTCTCCATCTTGTTCCTATTCCACCAAGGGCCTCATTCCTTACTACAGTTTTCATTTGCTGCTGGGATTTGAACTCAAGCTGCAGAGGCTTGGTGGTTTACTGCGCAGAGCCACTGCTTCAGCCAGAGCCGAGGCCATTATTACATCCAGATGGACAAACAGTTGAGCTGCCAGCATACACTCGATGCTTCATGAAACACTATCTCCAAGATGGATTAGCCTCAGTGCTTCCGGGGCAGAATTTTGGAGACGTATTGGGAGCAAGGAGACCTTCACTGGTATGAAAGTTCAATAACCGGAGATGGATTTAGTTTTGGAAAATGTCTTCTTATGAGTATACAGTGAAAAATACCAGAATAGTGAAGCAAATGGAGGAAAAAAAGACTGCCAAGCAATCAGAGCCAAGCTGAAAATGATGAACGAGTAAAAAAAATTCTGTGTAGCTCAGGAGCAGATGACTTGTTCAGTACTAAAAGCCATGTGGAAAATCCATCAGTCGTCTGGGTTATAGCTCATTTGCATAGTTCATTGGCTTGCACTGGACACAGTCTGCATATCATTTCCACGAGCAAAGACAATTGCCAAGATATTACAGGACATGTTGCACTTATTTTGTAAGATGTACATTCTGGTGTTGTTTACCACAATAGTAAAAAAAAAATCTTGGATAGCATGCTCTCTCGGCAGGAACCATGCCACATCTGTGTTTTGTATAACACAATGGCTATGTTAACATATAAATACACTGCACTAGATTTTTAAAAGTTATCATACACTTAATGATCCTCTAGGGCTGCTTCTTTGTGGCTCTGTCCCATGCAGCTGTGATACCCATAACATCTACAACCATATAGGAGTGAGGTTGCCATGTTCTGGCTGATAGCAGGAGACCTCCTAGCCTCTCTGGGTCCTTCTCACAGCCTCTCACCTGGCAGGTAGGAAAAAATAGAGGGGTGGAGAGTGATCACTGGCATCTTGACATGACAATGTCACTTCTGGCACAACTGGAATTGATGTCATCTGAATGCTAGAGTGTTGCCAACAACGCAATTATGTCACTTCAGGTTGCATTGGCAGTGATGTCAGTGAGCTACTGGTGATGTCATTCAGTTGCTGCCAAGCCCCCCCACCCGCAGTGTGTCTCCCAGTGAACCCTATGGAGGAAGGGCCTGTAGTAACATGTTCTGTGCAGGAACCACATTATACAATGGGAGAATTAACCCATGTCTCAACTTGCTAGACTTCAATGAGGAGTTCATCTCTTCAGCTTTATTGCAACCCCCTGCCCCAGCAAATATCAGATTACTTTTTGCTGCCACCATCATGCTGTGTGTTGGTGTCTGGTAACCTGCAACTCAGACCCTTTGTCTCTTAAGAGACTTTTATTCAAATAAAGCATCACAATCTGCCATGGAAGTAATGGGAAAACTCATTTATTTTACAAAATGTATACCTCGCCTTTCTGCCATCATAAGGACCATGAAGGCAGCTAACAAAACATAAATGATAAAATCACATCTTAAAAACCATTAAAACCCGCAAAAACACATAATTAAAACAATTAAAACCACAGCTAAAATACATGCAATAAAATAAAAACAGCAAGCAAAACATTGGACAGGAAAAAGGAATCACTGAAGGAACACTAAATGAAGCAAAAAGTCTTCACCCACTGACAGATGGCAAGAGAAGGGGAAAGATGAGTCTCCCTGGGGAGAGAGTTCCAGAGTTTCGGTGCCACAACCAAGAAGGCTCACTCCCAGGTTGCCACCCACCTAATCTCAAAATGTGAGGCACCCAAAGCAGGGCCTCCAAAGATTACTGTACTGGTCGGGGAGGTTCATAAAGGAGTTGGCAGTCCTTTGGGTATGTTGGTCCCAAACCATATAGTGCATTAAAGGTGAATACTAGCACCTTGAATTGTGCCTAGAAACAAATTGGGAGCTAACTGTAGAGTGACAAGGAGTGTTATTGTTTTTGCAGCTCACTCCAGGCAACATTCTGGCTTCAACAATCTACACCAATTGACATTTCCAAACACTTTTCAAGGGCAGCCCCATGTAGAGCACATTGCTGTAATCTAATCTAGATGTGACCAGGGCATGCACCACAGTGGCTAGAATGTTTCTGCTCAGGAAAGGCTGTAGCTGGTAAAAGGCATCCCTTGCCACAGCTGCCACCTGCTTATCCAGCAGTAGGCCAGGGTCCAAGAGCACCCTCAAACTATGGACCTGTTTCTTCAAGGGGAGTGCAACTCATCCAGAACATGTGATAAATCTTGGGTCAAACCTTCCACTCACCAGTAGCACTTCCATCTTATTGTGATTCAGCTTCAGCTTCAGCTAAGCCCACATCCGCTCCACAACTTCTTATAGGCACCAGTTCAGAGTTTCTACAGGGATCATCCAGAGGGCATGAGATAGAGCTGCATGGCATCTCATATTGGTGACAACCTAGCCCAAATGTCTGGATGACCTCAATCAGTGGTTTCCTGTAGATGTTAAAGAGCATAGGGGACAAGATGGAACCTTGCAGGATCCCACAGTCCAAAGGCCAAGAGCAGTGGTTCCTCAATACCACCTTCTGAAACCCACCCTCCAGTTAGGACAAGAAGTACCACAAAATGGTACCTCCTAATGCCAGCCATGAAAGGTGGTCCAGATCAATGGTACTGAAAGCTGCTAAAAGATCCAAGAGAATCAACAGAGTAACATTCCATCTGTCCATCTCCTGGCACTGGCCATCCACCAGGGTGACCAAGACGGTTTCATTCCCAGAACCAGGCCTAAAACCAGATAGAAAAGGATCTAAACAATCTGCCTCATCCAAGAAAGCTTGAGTTGTCCAGCCACCACCCATTCAATTACCTTGTTCAAGAATGGAACATTTGAGACTGGTCAGGAATTACTAAGATCTCCTGGATCCAGAACAGCATAATCTTTAGTGTAATTCATACCTGCAGAGATCATCCACCTAACACAAATTCCAGAAACTGAAGAATATCTTGAGTTGTATAAGCAGTCATAGATTACATAAAAAGTATACAGTTGAGTAACAAATAATGACCAACAACTGCACAAAGAAAAATAAAATGAGCAATACATACATGTTATCACCCTAACTCTAAATTTTACCTTTCTTTCATTACTTGTGATTTGAGAGGCTGAGCAAATCTTTAAGATTTCCAGCCTTCTGCCTGGGCTTTGTTCATATCAGTCTTGCCCTGCCATTTTGTAGGCAGGCTTCCTTGAACCCGAACTCACCTCTCTTCAAAAGTACTGCCATGTCTTCTTTCTTGTCTGACTATGTGTTCTGATTTCTCACACATTCTCCCTAGTCTAGGAAAACCTCACTTGCCACCTAGTGAGAAAAATATCACCCAGATTCCAGAGGGTTCCTGCTACTTTAATTAAATACCATGTGGCTTCCCAAGGCTGCCATAATTTTGATGAACTTCATCAACAAATGAATTGACATCCTGAAACCTTTGCTAACTAAAAACATGAAGGAAAAAAGCTTGTTCTGCGATATTTGCCTACCTGGAAAGGTAACCATTTGAACATCCATAAAGTACAAATTCAACATTCATCTTGCAAAGCTGTAAACTTTTGCACAAGCCCAATTATTTGGATCCTGACTGGGGGTGGAAAAGATTCATCTGCCTGGTCGCACCCACATGATATTCATACACACACATCAAGCCCTTGGGTTAAGATCAGAGTGGCCCACATGTGTAAAAGTGGTCTTTGGATGGTCACAAGTCACCTTTTTACTGTATATGTTATGACACTTCTCCATCCAAAGTATCTCTTGACTACTACATGAGACTGTAAGAAAGTTAGGCTGCCTATCTGGATGTTTTGTCATGCTATGAGCTGTCATGTTTACAGAATGTCAAGGAAACAGAACGCCCGGAACTGCTTTGGAGGAGTAAGGGGAGGCATTGCATCACCAGCTCCATCCCAAGATCCACCTCGGAAATGGAGAAGGTGAAGAAGAAATGATTTATAACATGATTTATATAATGATTTATAACACAGAAGATTTATAACATGGAAGTTGGAGGAAGATGGAAGTAAATCAGGAAAAACTGAAAGTTTCATTGATGCCCAGGAGGATGGAGAGACAGGTGAAGAATCCCTCACCTCACTGGCCTTTCTTCTACCACTGAGGTGAATGTTATGAGTGGATCACTGGACTGGGTCTTTCATCTTCTGTCCTCCATGTACTCAGAAAAGTTGAGGTAGAGACTGGTGTGAAGGCAGGAATTGAAGTGGTTGGAGGGAGGGGTGAAGTAGGAAGAGCTGAAAGGGAAAGAGCTGGAACTCATCTTCCCCCCCACACCCAGCACTTGCCTGTTAAATTTCTCAGCACACTGGTCATTTATTTTCTAGCCACCAGATGGCAGACAAATGGAAAAACCACGGCATGTGAACTGTGATGATCCTGAAAATGCCACCTATAAATCTGTGTGAAAAACATTCCATAAGGAGAATGTCAACACAAAGCTTGTGTGTGCTACAAAAGCA
This sequence comes from Eublepharis macularius, assembly GCF_028583425.1. Taxonomy (NCBI): domain Eukaryota; kingdom Metazoa; phylum Chordata; class Lepidosauria; order Squamata; family Eublepharidae; genus Eublepharis; species Eublepharis macularius. The sequence continues at coordinate 180,705,648 of NC_072790.1, read as the reverse complement.
GTCCTTAGAACAACATCAACAATAGGGGAGGTTTGTGCTCCTGAAAACAGGTTGGGGTCTATTCTCAGGGCATGAGGCTAGTGGTAGCTGATAGGAGTTTTGACATATGGACAAACACAAGCTCTATGGTATCACTTGGCCATGATTCTGAAAGGTTCTCCTTCATTTCTTCCAAAACACTTCTAAACATGGTTTGTATCTGAGTTTGTGGCCATCAGTTTGTACAGTCTGAACTTTTAATGTTTTCTCCAAAACATGGTTTTGTTCAACTTATGCAAATGTGTGCATAGAATAACAGCTTTAAATTCTCCCATTTTGGGAGCAGCTGTTGAGTAAAATTCATGGAGCCCGCCTTGCATGTGCCAGTTATGTGGGTTCAGACTTGTGGAAATGGCCAATAATCCCCTTCCCTGTTAAAGTTATACTGAGGTCTTATTTAAATATGGTGCTGGTGAAGCAAAAGAACTTGTGAGAAATTGGCACATTGCATTGTGTTCAACTGGGCTGCTACTCATTGTTTTGCTTGGGTAGCACCCCAGTTTAGATGAGACAATCCCATAGGTAAGTTTGTTTTATTTACTAACGTTCATACCTCACCTTTCTGGCCAGTCAAGGCCCCAAGTGGTTTTACCTTTCCCTAAAATCAGGTCTATATCCCTTTTGAAATGAGTTTCTTGATTTTACCTGAATAAAACAAAATGAAAGAGCTTAATTCTTCCTGGTCTTGTTGAGCTGTCTGCCCTTCTCTTTATTTCACATGTATTCATGCAGCTAGCAATGTAAGGAATGTGCCGATGGCCATGGTGGTATCCATCCAATATTTACATAAGCTAAGAACAGCTCACTTTGTCCACTCTCCATCATTCCCCTCCCTTCTGAAACCAAATTTTACACATTGTTCCCGTATGAAAGAATCCCCTCTCCAAAGAAGGAAAACCTTCCCCTAGTGTATCGCCACAAGTTGACACATAACCCACAAAGCCCAAGAGACTGGTGAAAAATTGGTGATATGATTTGGCTAGGATGCTTCTGTTTTTGTAAGAAATATGCTTTTAATTAAGTTGAAAGAATCAACTAGAGACTGTTACTTGCCGGAGTCCACAATAGGCAACATTCCAAGCAAATGGTGCCATCTTGTGGGTCTCTAGTGAAGTACACCAGAGAGAAACAAAGGTGGTTCACACAAATATAGTGTATGTGAGAGCCATCCTAAGCAGCTCTGGTCAGAAGTATGTAAGAATTTGTGCTGACGTAGAGAATCTATAGATTAACTACTTAGGCAGAATGTAGCCATTGCTTTTTTATTCTAGATGAAGATTTAAGAACCTTATTACCAATTCCCGTAATCAAGAATTGTTATCTATCTGTAAAGCATATAGATTGTAAAGCATATAGACTGTGACACTGGGAGATCTCTGTCTTTTGGTGCTACACCTCTGAAGATGCCAGCCACAGCTGCTGGCGAAACGTCAGGAACTACAATGCCAAGACCACGGCTATACAGCCCGGAAAATCCACAACAACCATCATATAGATTGTATTTTCCATATACAATGTGTGCAATAGAATGGCAAATGCAAAGATAAAAAACAAATTTAAGAAACAAACCTTTGACTGCCCAATCAGTAGCCCGGCACAACAGATATAAGCAACAAAGCAACATTTACAAAACTCTCCAAAATCTCTCTCCCCACAGCATTGCATTGTGCAAGCATCTCTGTGTAAAGTGCTGTCAAGTCACAGCTGACTTATGGCAACCTCATAGGGTTTTCAAGGCAAGAGACAAGCAGAGATGGTTTGCCATTGCCTGCCTCTGCAAAGCAACCCTGGACTTCCTTCATGGCTTCCTATCCAAGAACAAACCAGGGCCAACCCTGCTTAGCTTCTGAGATCTGATGAAATTGGGTTAGCTTGGGCTGAGCTGTCCAAATATAGCTCTATAATATATGTAGAATTATTTAAGTATGGTAAGTTGGATCTTGTGGATCCATTTCTGCTAACAGTGATGCCTTTCTTGGCTCAAGGCACCTTCCCCTCCTGATACAAGAGGCTTTTCTAGTTTTTTTGTGTCAGGTCAAGGCGCCTATGCTGCAGGAATACACCAGCTTGTGTGTTTATCACAGGGTGGACCTTGGTTTGCAATGAATTCTTGAATACAGGAAGGTTTCTAGTTTGGCCAAAAGGCCAGAAGGCCTTTTAGAGCTCCCTGTTCTGTCCTGATCTAGCTTCAGAGATGGTGGTAACAAAATTTGGGAACTTTCCCTTGAAAAGTTTGGTAGACTGGGTTTACAGATGAGTCCTTAATGGAACTGGAAGTATCCGAGCCAAAGGCTCAAATGTTTGTTCTCTCTTCTCATTAAAGATACTTTCCCTCAGTCTTGTATTTGATTTATTTAAACCCATTATCATTACAGAGATGCCGCCTGAAATCTTACGGCTCCATTAGGTTTGCTCAATTCTGTTCTAGGCAGGTCTTTTGCATCTTTTTCAGTATCAATGAAGAACTGAACTGGGACATTTTCTTCTGCCCCAGCAAAAGTGTTCCAACATGCTTTTAAGTAAGGCCTTTTATCTTGCAAGAGCTCAGAATGTTCTTTAACAGAGTCTTTCCTCACCCTTCCTCTTTGCCTTTTTTCTTTGTACTGCTTTCAGTGGTAAGGAAAGGAGTTACAAGCTTAACTTTTATTGTCTTATCGTAGCATGCATGGTATGAGCAACCTTTATGTGCTTATTAATCACCTTTTATTGCTGGAATAAATTCTCCCCAAACATAACCCTTTGATGTTTGTGAGTCGGCTTGTCAACAGAACTCCCTCTCCCTCCAGCTTTGAGATCCTTTGCAATGTAGAAGAGGGAGGAGAAACTGCTCCGTCAACAAGTGAAGCAGGACCAGAAGATGTGCACCCAGTGATGAAGTAGCCAAGTTCTTGCCATGCGTCTCACGGAGATGAGTTACAGTCTTGTTGCCTAACCTATGTGACTGGCTTGCTGTAGGGATAAATAGCATGAGAACGGCGAAGCTCTTTGGTTATATTTATATTAGCATTTTTAAGGGTGGCAAACCTTGGTCTACTGGGTAGGAAGTAATATATCTCAATGTGATACTCAGTTCATCAATATATCTAATTGTCATCATGGCCACATCTGTGGGTACTTAAGTAAGACAAAACAAATCTTTCTACAAACCTCCCCAAACTCCCCTGGCTTACAGAAAAATATGTTTTTAAAAATGTATTGGGAGGGGGAGTTAAAACCATCCAAAATAATAGAAGCAGCGCCTGTAGCTTTAAGAAACAAATGCCCTCAGTACCCACTGCTAGGCAACCACAACAGTATTGCCAGACCTCAGGCCAAGGCTTGTGTAAGGAAAAGGGGCAGGGCCTTTTCAGGGCAGTTTTGGCCTTTAAGAAGGGGCTAGGCCTGCTAGCAAACATCAGGCAACTTGTATGATTTACCCAGGACTTGTTGTTTGCTACTGTGCAATAGCATCTACCCCAGGGACAGCATCAGCACATGCCAAGCTGGGGCAGCTACCAGGCCCTGCAGCTTCTGACGGGGTCCATTGCTGCTGACTCCTAGGGTTGCCAGCTCCAGGCTGGGAAATTCCTGGAGATTTGTGAGGGTGGAGCCTAGGGAGGGCAGGATTTGGGGAGGGCAGGGACCTCAGCAGGGTTTAATACCTAACAATGAAATCCTAAGCAGAGTTACTCCCATCTATACCCACTGAAATAAATGAACTTAGACTGGAGTAATTCTACTTAGTATTTGACTGATAGAGTCCCCCTGCCAGCTCTATAGCTCACTATCAAAATCACCACAGGATGCAGTAGAGATTTTAGGTTGCTGTTTGAGAGCTGCGATCAAATGGTTGAAAACAAACAAATTGAAACTGAACTCAGACAAGACGGAAGTGATGTGGTTGGGAAGGCAGATATCTTGAAGGACATCATGCTTCCCACTTTCCTTGAAGTTTGTCTGACCCTTGTAGACTCAGTCAAGAGCCTTGAGGTTATACTTGATCCAGCACTATTGCTAGAAAAGCAAATTAAGGTGGTTGCAAAAAAAATGCTCTCCACAAACTCAGCCCAGCCTGGAAGATGGTCCCCTACCTCGATCTGGCCAACCTGGCCTCCTGGATCCATGCCATGGTAACATTGAGACTTGACTACTACAATGCATTGTACATTGGACTCCCCTCTAAGTTAACTCGGAAACTTCAGTCGGTGCAGAAAACTGCAGCTCGGCTATTATCAGGAGCTAGGAGAACCATGAATATTACTCCCATTCTACAGTCACACTTTTGGCTTCCTATCAGTTACTGTGCCCAATTCAAGGTATTAGATATCACCTACAAAGCTCTCCACACCCTTGGTCCATTGTATCTATGGGACCATCCCTCTTCCTATATTACACCACAGCTCATCTGAACAGGATCTTCTGGAGGTACCACCTTTCACAAGGGCAAAATCAACAGCTGCCTGTGCACAGGCTTTCTCTGTGGTAGCCCCCACTTTATGGAATGGCCTACCTGAGGAGGTTAGAAAAGCTCCCATTCTGGTCTTCCATAAATCATGTAAAACTGCTTTGATCAAGAGGGCTTTTTTGCTCAGATTGGAGAGCTGTATTGTAAGAAAGGCATCACAAGAGATCCATCAGTAAATGGATAGAGAACCCTTCAGTAAACAGATAAGAAGAGACCACAGACTTCACTACTATCTCTGTAAACAATGAGAGACCATAGGCTTCACTACTATTGCTATAAGTATGATCTTACTGGGTAGTTCCTATGTTGTTTAATGTATCAGCCATGGAATTTGTCTATGCTCTGTTTCAATACTATTAAATCTTTAAACCCTTTCTTTCTTTCTTTCTTTCTTTCTTTCTTTCTTTCTTTCTTTCTTTCTTTCTTTCTTTCTTTCTTTCTTTCTTTCTTTCTTTCTTTCTTTCTTTCATCTTGCAAATGTATATACCCATCACATATATATTGAAATGATTTTGATTTTATTGACTCACACCATGTGTCAGGCTACGGGTGACAGGCTTTGGCAGATAGATCCCTGTACCCTTGCAACAAGAAATCCAGGCTCTTAGTTAAATGGCTTTATTCAGAAATCAGATCATTTCAACAGATATGTCCATAGGGTTACTCAGAAACAAGGTAAGCATCTAAGTGGTAAGAACAGGTTGACAGGAATAGTGACCTGTGGGAAAAATCCTTTCTCTTAACCAACACGTTTGCTCTCCCCCCCGCCCCCCAACAGTAAAACAGGACTTTTGGTGCGAACTTGTCCTGAGAACGTCTCACATATTTGTACTATCAAGTTGAGAAGCAAGAGATCAAAGTTGAGACATAGCAGTGCATGGGAGTGAGCAGTATACAAGGTCAGCAGCACTGATATTTTCTACAGTCCATTAGATAAGGCACCTGGAGCTTCAATAAGCCTGTGAAAGGAAACAGTTAGCGCACTGGCAATATGACATTAAGTTATAGCATGAAACATTGGTTCAGAACAACAGATCTGCAATAAGTATGGCATGGATGAGGCACAGACATGACACCATGTAATCCACCTTGAGTCTCAGGGTTTCACCACACAAGACAAAATACACTCGAATTACATGGGCAATTCACGTGTATTTTGTAATTCGAGTGTAAGTCAAGTGTATTTTGTCTCATGTGGTTTGACCCTCAGTGAGAAAGGTGGACTATCAAAGATGTAAAACTGAGAGCCAGTTTGGTGTAGTGGTTAAGAGCAGCAGGACTCTAATTTGGAGAAATGGGTATGATTCCCCACTTCTCCACTTGAAGCCAGCTGGGTGGCCTAGAGTCAGTCACAGCTCTCTCAGCCCCTCAAAGGGTGATTGTTGTGGGGATAATAATAACATACTTTGTAAACTGCTCTGAGTGGGTGTTAAGTTGTCCTGAAGGGCAATATATAAATCAAATGTTATTATGATTATAATGATACGTTTTTGAGAGCCACCCCCCTTTGTCATTAATGACTTGCAACCCATGCTGCTGAAGAAACTTTTAAAACATCTGCACAGCCAATCATGTATCCAATGGCCCATCAGAAGCCCCGCTGGGCACAAGTCCAGTTTGGTCCTGCCCAATTTCTAAAAACACCAAGAAAAGTGTTGGCAGCTGCCGTTGCACACATGGGTGACCCCTAACATAGATGCAGAACCAGGGGAGACTATTGCATTTTAGCAGTGGAACCTAGAAAGGTGAGAAGCAGGATCAAATTCAAGGCTCGAGCCATGGTGGAAGCTGGCAGGTTGTGAAAAGAGCCTCTCAGAACTGGCATATCATGAGCAAAGTCTGGTAGAATCTGGAATTTACTTGTTTTTCAGATCCTAGTACAGAAGTGGCAGGCTTTACTGAGTAGATATAATGTAATAATTAAGAAGCTGGTGTACAGTTTAGGAAGACCCTGATTCCAATTTGCATGAACCCTCTAAGTGGCCTTGGACAAATCTAGCCCTGCCTGCCTTAAACCGTTGTAAGGATTACAGATAAGCAAGCATTTGAAAGCACTATGTAAATGTTAGGTATTGTTACTAATTGGATAGGCTAATAACGCTGGCTGTTTGGCAACTGTAGCTAACTAGAAATCCTACTGCATATGTAAGTAATGACTTAAAGGAAAGTCAGCATAGTAAAGTGGGAGTAGTGCCAGGGTCCTCCAGAAAGCTCATTGTGTGTCCTTCAGCACATTATTGCCTTTCAGGAAACTCTGCTTTTGTAAGGAGACTGCAACTCCTGCTGTGAGTTCCTTGGAGGACGTGGAGGATGCAAAGGTAATATATAAACAAGGTGCTGGTTTTGAAGTTATCAGGCAGTTGCTTAGGTTTGCTTTAGTAGACTGTTTATTCATCCATGTAGTTATGATACAGTCCCAGGAGTACACCACCTTACATTAAAAAACAGAGAGTCCATAATAGAACAGAAAGTATCCAGCCTAAATATGCAGAAGGGAAAAAAAGAAACAAGATCTTCATTTTAAAGTGAAAGTGGTTTGTTTAGGTAACGGCAGAAATCTGTGGCAGAGCCGGGAATGGAACCCAGCGCTCCTTTTATTTTATTTATATATGTTATTTGTAGTCTACCTTTTTCATTGAGCCTTAAAGCAGATTACATGGTGTTGAAATCAGTAGGGGCTTGAACTTGATTTATTTCCTTCATTTATACCCTGCTGTTCTCCCCAACGGAGACCCAAAGCAGCTGTAGTAGGAGCAAGGAGGCAGGGAAGGTCCATTCTGCCACTGAAAAATTTAGTCTGAATCCAAGCCATTGTGCCATAGATATGGCAACCATTATCGGTGGTATGCCTACTAATTTCTTTGTGCTTATTATGATGGTAATAAAGTATTATGCCCATTACACCATGAATATAGGAACAACTGCACTGAGGCAGATTTTTTATATGCCAAGTTTCATTGCTGCATCACATGATACTTATGCTGAACAGGCCTTGCAGCATTTTCATTATGCTATTTTTGCCCAACAAGTATCATGGCATTTGCTTCTTGCCATTTTCCTGCCCATGAAGCAATATTTCCCTTTTCTTTTGTATTAGAGGTGCCACAAACTGAGCCACTCGCACACTCCATCTAACCTACCACTTTGAGTTGTTATGAGGAAAAATGCCAGCTCCCCAGACTTAACAGGGGGGGGGCTCAGTTGCAGGCTGCAGGGGGGCGGGGGGCAGGATGGCATGGTGGCTGCCATATTGGAGGGTGGTGTGGGCTCCCTGGGGTAGCAGGGCAGCCCTTGCTGTCCAGATTCAAACTGCAGCTGGCCAATCAGAGCAGGCCAGCTGGGGCAGGGAGAGGACTGTGGACTTTGGAGACTCAGTCTCCTCTCAGGTCTGCTGCTGGCCCTTTTTAAGAGAGGCAGTCCTTGCTCCTCAGCACTTGGCTCGGGGCTGGCATTCCTACCCAGCCCTCCCTTTCATCACAACTTTGGAGGGGAGCAGGCAATTGAGGCACTGGGCACCGATCCATTTGGGGGGGAAACAGGGCCCGTGAGCTCAGTTTCCCTATTATGGGGATCCCCCTTAAGCAGTCTGGGGAGTGTGGCATGGCAGGTGCATGCCCAGCTCGAGGGCTGTCAGGTCCACCTCACTCCCAGGTGGCAGGGGATGATCCACACAGGGGTGTACACCCATGTACCATCCCACTGACTGTCATCCCATGGTTTCTCCCCTCAGCCTGGGTCTGAGCGGCTGCGGCAGTTCATCAGTCGGCAGTAGAGGTGGGCATGGACCGCATTACGGACCTAATTTTGTCACAAACTTACCCAGTTCGTGCTTCGCGAACACGCGGGCCGTGGGCTTGAGTTTTTCTCACGAAAGCGCCGAACATTGGGGCTTTCTGTCCGTGTGTCCGTTGGCCCATCATGCCAGGATTCCCGCTCAAACAATATCCTCGGCAGCAGTCTGGAGCCACCTTCCCCGTTTGGAACACACCAATCTTAGCCCAGGAAACCTTGATTGGCAGCTCTGTCAGCCAATCAAGGGATTGTCAGAGATCACAGCCTTTCTGCATAAAAGACAAAGCGTGCGAAGAGCCGCTCCATTTTGCTGGCGCGGGGACGCGAGTTAGCTTAGCAACTGCTTGCTGTGGGGAAGGGTTTTTTTTTTTGTGAGAGTGCGGCTTGTGCTTTGGGGCTTGGGGCTTCTGCTGCAAGAGAGCTTTCTCTTTTCTCCATTCCTGTTTAATTTTTTTCTCCTCGTTAGCACTTAAAAAAATCCTTTTACTGCACTATTGGGTTACTCTGATTTCTTTCTGCGTTTTGAGTCCTTGGGTTCTTCTCGGACTTAATCCCCCCTCCCCCCCAAATCTCTTCCTTTTTTCTGGGTTGCCGGTGGGTTCTATTGTGCTGTGACGCCACCCCACTCACAGACGCACAGTGGGTGCAAGGCAGCTTTGGGCGTTGTCTGCTTGAGTTCTTGCCTTCATTCCCCTACGTTTATTTTTGGCTGCTGATGAGATGCAAGGGGAGGAAGACTGCTATTAGGCTCTGTGAAACACCCACTCTCTGATGACCGGCAGCACGTTTTGGGGGGGCTCTCTGCTTCACTCCTTTCAAAGCCTTTTTAGTGGGTGACTTGGGGGGACATTTCCAGCTTGGCTTTTGAGGTGCAGGGGGAAAACTACTACTGGCCTCTGTGAAACACCTACTCTCGGGGAGCACTGGCAGCACGTTTTGGGGGGCTCTGTCTGCTTCACTCCTTTCAAAGCCTTTTTCACTCCCTCAATAGTGGGTGACTTGGGGGGACATTTCCAGCCTGGCTTTTGAGGTGCAGGGGAGATTGCTACTGGCCTCTGTGAAACACCTACTCTCGGGGACCACTGGCAGAAGGTTTTGGGGGCTCTGTCTGCTTCACTCCTTTCAAAGCCTTTTTCACTCCCTCAATAGTGGGTGACTTGGGGGGACATTTCCAGCCTGGATTTTGAGGTGCAGGGGGAGATTGCTACTGGCCTCTGTGAAACACCTACTCTCGGGGAGCACTGGCAGCACGTTTTGGGGGGGGGACTCTGTCTGCTTCTCTCCTTTCAAAGCCTTTCACTCCCTCAATAGTGGGTGACTTGGGGGGACATTTCCAGCCTGGCGTTTGAGGTGCAGGGGGAGATTGCTACTGGCCTCTGTGAAACACCTACTCTCAGGGAGCACTGGCAGCACGTTTTTGGGGCGGCTCTGTCTGCTTCTCTCCTTTCAAAGCCTTTTTCACTCCCTCAATAGTGGGTGACTTGGGGGGACATTTCCTGCCTGGCGTTTGAGGTGCAGGGGGAGATTGCTACTGGCCTCTGTGAAACACCTACTCTCGGGGAGCACTGGAAGCACGTTTGGGGGGGGGCTCTCTGCTTCACTCCTTTCAAAGCCTTTCACTCCCTCAATAGTGGGTGACTTGGGGGGACATTTCCTGCCTGGCATTTGAGGTGCAGGGGGGAGACTGCTACTGGCCTCTGTGAAACACCTACTCTCTGGTGAACGGCAGCTCGCTTTGGGGGGGCTCTCTGCTTCACTCCTTTCAAAGCCTTTCACTCCCTCAATAGTGGGTGACTTGGGGGGACATTTCTTGCCTGGCTTTTGAGGTGCAGGGGGAGACTGCTACTGGCCTCTGTAAAACACCTACTCTCTGGTGACCAGCAGCTCGCTTTGGGCGAGCTCTCTCTGCTTCACTCCTTTCAAAGCCTCTCTAGAGTGTCTTTTGTGGTGCATTCTTCCCTCAACTGGGGTCCAGCTGGGTGCCACTTGGCTCTGCCCTACCCTGCTCCAAGCTTTTGGGGCTCTCTGCTTCATTTAAAATTCTCACTTGTTTGTAGAGATCTTTTCTCGTAGCACCATGAGGGCTGGAAAGAGGAACAAGAGTGGTCGTGGTGGGAAGAATTGCAAAGGTTGTCCTGGGTGCCCATCGGTGCCCAGTACAAGTGGCACCAGGGACAGGGAGACCTCAGAGGCAGCACCTCGTTCTACAGATTTGCTCTTGGGGATCAAGGAGCAGGCAGAAGAGCTCTTAGCATTGCCCACTGAGGATCAGCTGCCAACACTCTCCGTGGATCGATTTCAGGGGGCACCGGAGGGTCCGGCAGAAACATCCAGCTCCTTCCCATTCCAACCTCCTGTGGCTTCCCCTGCCTGCACTCCACTCGCCCGGCCCAGCCGCACACTTCAACCATTAAGGCTTTGTCCTCCTCCTGAGCCACAGATTCCTGGTGTCCGTTTTAACCCCACGCTTTGGCGGCACTTCCGGACCATCCCAAACGACCCGTGTTCGATGCGTTGCCAGGTATGCAATGCCATGGTGCGTAGGGGTGTGGACCCCCAACACCTGTCATCCAGTGTCCTCCGCAGGCATCTTCAGAGACATCACCCAAGCCTGCTGGCTCAAGAAAAGCCATCAAGCAGTGGGGTGAAGAGGGCTGCTGAGCAGGGAGAAGGGCAAGTGGAACGGGAGTCCACCCCTATTAAGGCTCACACCCCTGGGAGGGCTGTGGGTGGGAGTGGAACTTCTAGGCAGGCTACCCTTCAGGAACTTGTTCCCCCTGGTTTGTCCCTGCCAAGCAAAAGATTCAGGGGGAAAGCTCAGGAGGTGGGAACTCGTGTACTGGCTGAGATGATAGCCCTGGATGGACTCCCTTTGTCTGTGTTGGAGGGTGTGGGCTTTCACAGGGCAATGCATCATTTTGTACCCTGGTTCACGACGCCCTCGCGGCGGACTGTTGGCCGGCGAGTCTTGCCCGCCATCTACAACGGTGTGGCAGAGATGGTCAGGAACCAGCTGGCAAGAGCAAGAGGGCGGACTGTGCACTTCACAGCAGATCTGTGGGGCAGCCATCATCACGGCTACCTCACCATCACTGCCCACTGGTGGCAACCGGAGGACCTCCAGAACACCGCAGTCAAATTGGGGGCCCGAGAGGAGGCGCCACCCCTGCCGGTGGGCTACAGAGTGGTTCTGCTCCAGGCATGGGGGATGGATGTGGATCAGAATGGGAAGAACATTGCCACTGTGCTGAAGGGTTCACTGAGGGACTGGTTGTCCCCAGGCGATGCTGTCCGTGGCTACATGGTCACGGACGCTGGTAGAAACATGCTGGTGGCCGTGAATGAGGCATCCCTGGAGGGCATTGTCTGTCTGGCCCATAAGCTGCACCTGGTCGTGGGGGATGCTCTCGGGTTGGGTAGCATGGTAAAGCCCAGCTTGGACCAGGGAACATTGGAGATGCGCAACCTCTTGGATGGCTTTCGTCGTCTCGGCACCCACTTTTCTCGCAGCATTAAGTCTGCCCGACAGCTGCACAAGAAGCAGGGGGAGGGGGGAGATCCAGAGCACGAGCTCTTCCAGGACATGGCAACCCATTGGAACTCCACCTACATGATGACAGCTCGTCTGGTGGAGCAAAGACATGTGTTGCAAGATATCATGTCCTCAATGCCCATCATGCATGCAGGAAATGTGCTCAGCATCAGCTCTGTGGACTGGCTAGTCCTCTCCCAAATGGTGCGTATTCTCAAGCCATTTCGGGACACCACTGATCTCCTCTCTTCTTACCAGTCCAGCCTGGGGCAAGCCATCCCCCTGATTTGTGGGCTGGACCGGGCACTGGCCAAAGAACTGGAGCGGGGGGAAACCCTTCCAAGTGTCAGGGCCTTGGTGAAGAGGTTGCAGGCAGGAGTGGCTGCCCGCTTGCATCCTCTCTGCAAACAGTGGCCGTACAGAATGGCCTGCCTGTGCGATCCACGCGTGAAGGGCACCGTTGCCATGCACCAATGTGAGCTAGAACAATGGAAGAAGGAGCTTCGCAAAGAGGTTTGCAGGTTTCAGGCTAAAAGACACGGCCAGAGGGAAGAGGGCATGGAAGAGGGGCTGGTGGCTGAGGAGCTGGAGGAGGAGGAGGAGGAGGAGGGGGAAGTGACAGAGGATGAGCCTGGCGCTTCAGCCCATGAGAGCCCACCACACTCCAACTACTGGTCCTCAGTGCTGAACTGGGAGGTTGTTGGCATGAGGAAGGACAGGATGGCACCTGCAGAGGACTCAGCAGAGGTGATGGTGCGGGAGTAGCTTGCCGAGATGCCAGAGTCCCCTGAATCCAATCCCCTGGAGTACTGGGCACGTAAATCTGCCATCTGGCCAGACCTCTCGTCTGTGGCCATGAATTTCCTCTCCTGCCCTCCCACCAGTGTCCAGAGTGAGCAGGTGTTCTCCCACCTGGGAGACATCCTCTGTCCCTGCCGCTCACGCCTGGATCCCACCCTAGTGGATCAATTGGCGTTTATCAAGATCAACCTCCCCCTGCTGGGGTATCCTTCCCTGGACCTTGGGGACCCGGAATCTTGGCTCTGACAAACCCCAGTCTCTCTCTGCACCAATGGCAGGTTGCTTCACCTTAAGTCAGGCTCCAGAGCACCCCCAGTCCATGTTAGGAAGCCCTCCTGAACTCATCCATTCTTCCCAACCACAGCTGCCTTCCCTCTCTGCTCCAGACTTTCTCACCTCTAAGCCTCTCCCTTCATAATCTCTTATGTCCTGCTGCAACCTAACAGCAAATCCAAGATCCATCATTTCAATACCCACTCTCTCAGTAGATCCTCTGTCCTGAAGGAGCAGGCTATGAGTCTGGTTTTCTGGACCATCAGTCTGGCCCAGCATCTCCTTTCTGTCCTTTCTTGTTGTGGCCTTCTTCAATTTCATTATTTTGGGCAAGTTCAATTTTCAAGTGCTCTGATCAGGTCATGCTCAGATCTGTGGTGGTCCCCACATCACAGGGGCAGGGCCTTCTCAAATGTGGAGGCCAGTTTCAGCAGAATGCAGGGCATGTGCAAGGAGGGGTGAGGCCAGGCCACCATCAAAAGACACCTCTCCGATGTGGCAGCCGCCCTCTCCCCACTCACCCCCAACCGGGGCCAGTGAGGGGGGCCCCCGCAGGGAGGGTGTGGCCACCATCGATACCCACCTCTCCCACGTGGTGGCTGCCCTCTCGCCAGCCACTCAAACCCCAACCCGCGTATCCATCCTTTGCCAACGCCGCCATGTTCGGTGAAGTGGGTTTGGTTGGCGACCATCCTGCTCCCACGAGCACAAGGGCCCCTCTGAGGGTCAATCCCCAAAGTCCAGTGACAAGTAGGACAGTGGCCCAGGTCAGCTTGCTTGATAGCAAGCAAGCTGACACACCACATCATTGAGGTGGGACTCGTTGTCCACTTCCCAAAGAGGCCCCTTCTGAACAGGGTAGCATGAGTTTCCTTCCCTCAAGGTGTGGAAGACATCCTTTCCCTCCCTCGCGTGATTTCCGTTCCAGCAAGGGGCCTTTGAATTGCTGCATGATCTCCTGTTGCGGAGTTGGCTTTCACTCAAGTCCATCCATTCATTTCCCATCATGGAGATGCCCCAGGAAGGGCATCTCTTGTTGATGCAGCCCCATGTAGGTGGGTTTTGTGGGCAGCCACCTCTCCTGGACAGGAGCACAAGTTTCCCTCCTTCCCCCAAGGGCAAGTAAGGGTCAGTCAGAATAGGGGAGGGGAAATTGTTGTTTGTCTCTTTGGAAAAGTGCTAATCAAGGAGTGTTACATGAGAACCTTTGGTGGGGAAAGTCGCCTGAAGTGAAAATGTATGGGAAAACAAGGCCTTTTCTGACCCGAACTGGTTCGTGAACCGGTTCGCGAACCAGGCCTGGTCCATCAAAAGTTCGTGGACCGTGGACCGTGGAAGCCCACGAACCCCGAACCAGCAGTCCGTAGGAAAATGCCGGTCCGTGCCCACCTCTAGTCGGCAGGCAAGTCAGCCGATGCTTGGATCTGTGCCCTATGTGGCGCAATGCTCCTTGAGCTGCAAATCAATAAAGTTGTGGCCTCTTTTAACTCCATCATGGTTGTCTGTGTCTTTTGTCGCCTTGCCTCCTAGCTCTCCTCCCCCCACTTGACACTGGCCTGCAAAACAGAGGAGAGGAGAACACTCTGGGTTCCCACTGGGAAGAAAGGTGGGTTATAAATGAAGTAAAATACAAACAAATTTTGCAGCGAACATGTTCAGCAGTTAAACTTGCTGTGCTTAGTTGTGTCAATCAGACATGAACTGATCACCAGGTCTGTTCAGTTTGGCACTGGATAGTTTGAATGCCTGCCAAACAATGTGCGCTGGATTTTTGCAAAACTGCATGTGTGCAAATGCACTGCCAAGCCAATCAGATCAGCAGCTATTAAGGAAGCTCAGGAGGACCGCTTAGATGAACTTGAAGATTTAAAAAACCTCTCAACATTTATTTTTGACTAATTTATATGATTGGTGATTGATTTAACTGTAAAAGAATTGCCTGCCAAGCAAAGGAGTGAAGCAGAAAGGATCCATGTATGAGTGTGAGTGGAACTTTATCAGGCCCTGTGAGAATGCACATATGTGAAAAAAAGATTGTGCTGTATTGAAAGGAATAGTTGAAGCAAGCTGTCAAAGAGCTAGGGACAGGTCGACAAATAGATGAACAGCCAATTGAAAAATTAGCTTCTGAGCGGCAAACAGGACATTGCTGAACTAGTATGTGGTTTCTTCATTGAGTTAGTGTATTAAGTGTATGTCAACTGTATCTGGAAGTAAATCTTCAGATATTTGTATGCTAAGGAGTTGAAAAAATAGGATAGGATTATTTTAATTTTGGCGTCTTAGCTCTCTGTAGCAAATATTACCAGGACTGGAGCAAAGGACCTAGAGCTCAGTGCTTGAACCACACTCTTATATTAAACCATATAGGCTGGGCCAAACAAATGAATACTCATATATGCGTTTTGTCAATCCCATCTAGCTTGCGCTGCAATTTGATGGAGTAAAGTCAGAGGTATTGACTTTAAGGATTTAATGGGTTAATAATCTACCAAACTGACTCCAAAGCCAGGAAAAGGGTTCCATCTTTTCCCCTCACAAGACCCTTGTACTTTTAACAGTTGCATAACAGATAGGAAATATTTCCAATCACTGTATCTCTAAACTGGGAAATACTCCTTCTCTTTGCCTGCTGTTGTTGCTATATCATTATAGCATTATAACACTATAGTGATATAGTAATTACCAATAAAAAGCTCTCTGGTGGTGTGTGAGGGGACTGTGCCAGTAAGTGCGAACGCCTGACTTACCGGGTGGTCAGTTTGCTGCCACGGGGTGGGGAGGCAGAGCGAGCATGGCGGCTGCCATGTCGGCTTGCCCGGCGTTCCCTGGGTAAGCCAGCAGCCAATGAGTTTAAATCCTGGCTGTCCAATCAACGGCAGCTGGGAGGCAAGCTGTGGGGCGGGGCTTGCTGCTGGACCTCGGGGAAGCAATCTTCCCTCTGGTCAGACGGTGGCACATTTAAACAAGTGCCCGGCCCGTGCCTCTGCATTCTGCTCCTGGCTGTGACATGAAAAATGAGTGGGGGGGCACTCCGGCAAAGGAGACCCACAGGGCGTCTGGAGCACAGACCAAAGTGATAGCCCCCCCTCCCTCGGATCCTTCATGGATGACGAGGATCCTCCAGGGATCCACCTTGCTGGCAAGGTCCAGGAGCGGATTTTAGATGGCTATTATGTGAAAGTCTTTTCCCTCCTTAGGCCTGCGGCAGAGGATGGGAGAAGTGCCCCATCCTCCAAGCGGGATAAAAAAGGGGGCAAGAAGGATTCAGTCAAACATGCCTTTAGTAATGGGATGGAGGGGTTCACTGTCTACATGGAGGTCATTCAGATCGCTTATCCAGAGAGGGGGCGGCACCTTTCCAACCATCTAGGTAACGTCCTGTGGATCTGGCGGGGGACATGGTGGCAATGGATTATGACGAGGCCTTTCATAATCCCAGAGCCAGATGGGATCTTATCAGCCCAAAACTATGGCTTTGGCTGGTGGGCCCCCAAATGAGAGGAAAGGGTGAGGTCCCCCGGGGAGGTTGCTGGTTTGGACGTCGGGATAAGTCCCGTGGTCTGTGCTGGGAATTCAATCAGGGCAGGTGCCAGCGGTCAAAGTGCCACTACGAGCACAACTGCAACTCATGTGGGCCCCTCATTCCTGCCAGTCATGCCCCCGTGGCCCCCTGCTCCCCGTACCCTTTTGGGTTGGACGGTCCTCCAACAGCGGTGCCCATAAGGACGGGGGATCCGGTTCCACCGCTGCACAGCCCACTAGCGGTGGCAAATAGCCCGTGTCATGGGGAATTGGGCTTAGCCCACA
The DNA here is from genome assembly GCF_028583425.1 of Eublepharis macularius. Lineage (NCBI taxonomy): Eukaryota > Metazoa > Chordata > Lepidosauria > Squamata > Eublepharidae > Eublepharis > Eublepharis macularius. The sequence continues at coordinate 180,688,957 of NC_072790.1, read as the reverse complement.
CCCCTGTGCTTGTACAGGCCCTCCGCCCCCCTTCTGGCACTGTACCCAAACAAACTAGCAGCTGCCTTTCTACTGGAAGGCTTCTCGGTGGGTTTTTGGATTCCGTTTACTGGTCAGCGCGTGGCCACCACCTCTGGCAACTGCCAGATATGGTCGCTGCTAAAATAGCCAAGGAGGTGGCAGCTGGCCGGGTGGCTGGGCCCTTCTCCTCCCCCCCTTACCTAACCTAAGGGTCTCCCCATTAGGTGTGGTCCCCAAGAAGGCCCCTGGGGAGTATAGACTGATCCACCATCTCTCATAATCCCGGGGTTCATCTGTCAACAATTGTATCCCCCAGGAACTATGCTCTGTGAAGTACTCTTCCTTTGACCACGCTGTTTGGCTGGTGCGTTCATGTGGGCCAGGGGCCCTTATGGCCAAGTGTGATGTAGAATCAGCCTTCAAGTTGCTGCCCATTCACCCCCTCGATTTCTGCCTGTTGGGCTTCAGGTTTAGGGACAAATGGTACGTGGATAGGGCCATGCCCATGGGGCGCTCTGTGGCCTGTGCTACCTTCGAGACATTTAGTACCTTCATTGAGTGGGCTGCCAAGGACAGCATGGGCTCCCCCCGCCACATTACTCATTATTTAGATGACTTTTTGATAATGGCGCCCCCTGGTGGGAATACTTGTGTTGACCGCCTATATATATATTCCAGTCCCTGGCAATGGAGTTGGGTATTCTTCTCGCCCAGGATAAAACGGAGGGCCCCGGCTCACCTACCTCGGGACTGAGCTGGATTCAGAGGCCAGGCTCTCTCGCCTCCCTCTGGACAAATTGGGTTGTTTACGCGATATCATCACATTCACTCTGACGTGTAAAAACTGCACACTGAAGGACCTTCAGTCCATCATCAGGCACCTCAATTTTTCCTGCAGGTGGTTTCCCCGGGCCGGGCCTTTTGCTCCCATCTCTCCAGAGCTTGCAGGGGGGCATCTGCCCCTCATCATCACATCCGTCTCTCTGAAGGGATCAAGGATGACCTCAGGGTCTGGCTAGACTTCCTTTCCAAATATAATGGGGTGTCATTGTGGCAGGGTTCCCTCACCCTGGGCACTGACTTGCAAGATCGGTTGGACGCAGATGGCAGCCTTGGGTTTGGGGTTTACTTCAGTGGGAGGTGGTGTGCCCAATGATGCCCCCCCTTGTGGGCCAATTCTGGGATTCTCAGGGACCTAACCTTCCTCGAACTCTTCCCCATTCTGGTAGCTGTGACGGTCTGGCATGAGCAGTTCAGGGATAAACGGGTCCTCTTCTGGTGTGACAACCAGGCCTCAGTGCGGGTGATTAACAAGCAGTCCTCTCGCTCTTAGCGGGTCATGTGTCTCATTTGCCATTTTGTGTTACGCTGCCTTGCTGCTAATATTTCCTTTTCAGCCCGTCATGTAGCTGGTTTGGATAACGGCATTGCAGATTCACTATCTTGCTTCCAGATGGAGAGGTTCTTCATGCTGGCTCCCGAGACCTGTCGCACACCCAACCCGTTCTCCCCGGGCCGGTGGGAGATTGGTGGGACACCATGATGCAAGCTGTCAGGGGTCTGGGGCACATCCCCTGGACTTACTGGGAGGAGGGGATGGGAGCTGGCCAAGAGACAGCTGCCCAGTCACCCCAGCCGGCACCCTCGGCCAAAACCTACCTGTACAGGAGGCAGGGAAAATAACACTCAAGCCTCAGAGGATTAGAAGGGGCAGGTGGAGGCCAGCTAGTCCCACCCTCCAGTGGGAGTCCAGGGTGCCAGGCAGGGAGAGGGAGGGCAAAGGCAGTAGGGGCAGGCAACCAGCAGCTGGGCAAACTGAAGCCTTACCAGCCAGGGAGGAGAAGCAGCCTCAGCAACCCAGAGCCATGCCTCAGCCCTCAGCCCAGATTGAAAGCAATAACTTAGCCCAGGGGATGCCAGGAGTGAAGCAACACCAGGTGCTGCTGCCTGAGGCAATCTGGGGGAAAAGATGGGCAGTCAGCCAAGGAGGCTCAGCTGGAACTACCTTCAGCCGTCAGCCCAGCCAGAGAGGCTGGATAGCCAGCCAACGAGGCACAGGTGGCCCGGCCTAGTGCTTCCAGCCAAATGAGCACAGGTGCAGCTGTCTAGGCCAGCTAGGGCCATGGTTAGAAGGCAGGAGGAGGGTGTGATTGGCAGGTGGAGCATGGCAAGGCTGAGGGGATAAAAGGGAAGCCCTCTCACAGGGCAGGGTGGGTTGAGTAGGAGAGATGGAGCGGGCGCGGGCGCGGGCGCGGGCGCGGGCGCGGGCGCGGGCGCGGGCGCGGGCGCGGGCGCGGGCGCGGGCGCGGGCGCGGGCGCGGGCGCGGGCGCGGGCAAGGAGGAAGGTGGATGAAGGAGATGGAGGAGATCAAGGGGGAGGACTGGATCAGGTTGAGCAAGCCAGCAAGTGGACTGAGAGGGAGTCTGGGTGATGTATACCACCCCTCCTTCCACAGAGCAGGGTCCTGCAGTATCCCTGACACCTCTTTGACATCAGGGCTAGGCATGCTGTTGCCCCGCCCAGTGGCGGCCACAGCAAGCCCCGACACAAGGGATACTCAGCTCTGTGGCCCCATCGACCCTGCAAGCATACTCCAGCATACTCCATACTGCTGTTCAGTCCTACCTGGCAGTCTGTCCTCACCTACCCGGCCCTTTTCCGGTTCACAAGGATGGATCCCCCCTCACCCAATACCAGTTTGCAGCCCTCTTGCAGGTGTGCCTACAGGCATCTGGCTTCCCCTCCCCATGGATTTTGCCACCCATTCCTTCCGCATCGTTGTGGCCACAGTGGCAGTGGATCTCTGCCTGCCCTCTTCCGCTATCCAGTGCCTCGGCTGGTGGCGGTCTAGGGCCTTCCTCTCTTACATACACCCGGCCCGGGTGCTTGCATGCTGATGGTGTCTGTCCATGTTCTCAGGTCAACAGAAGATTGTGTGGATTTGCAGGCACAGCATCGTGCATTGGGCCGGGAAGTACGCGGCAGCATCTGGATGGGGAAGACACCTTGGGCTGGATGACCACGTCGAGATACGTTGGTTTGGCATCTGGGGCATGCTTTGGGAGGCACTGGTTCCCATCTTAGTCCACCAGGCTCGTCAGCAGGGTCCACCAGATGCTCTTGTCATCCAGCTGGGAGAGAATGACCTGGGCAGATGGGAAGGTCCAGATCTGAAGTGAGCCATGTACAGCGACCTGGACTACCTACGGAGCTTATTTCCAGGGACTTGTTTCTTGTGGTCGGACTTGCTTCAGAGGCGTGTTTGGCTCGCCACTCAGACAAGGTCGACGGAATCCAGCAGATGCTGGCTCGGGCCATGGGACATTACATCACTGCGGCCGGCGGCCTGCTTATCTTGCACCTAGACATTTCATTTCACGTGGAAGCTTTGTTCCGCCCAGACAGAGTCCACTTGTCCAGTTGGGGTCAGGATATTTGGCTGCAGGACTTGAGGGATGGGTTGCTGGAATGGGTACAGCTGTAGGAGAATTGGCGGGAGCCTTTTTGCAGCTCTTGTGGAGGTTGGTCATTGGATCGGATCTCTTTTTGGGGGTATCAGGGCCTCTACCCTGGTTCCTGTTAAGGGGATTTCCATAAGGTATCTAGGGAGTGAGTGATGGAGGTGCGTGCCCAGCTTGGGGGCTGCCAGGGTGTACTCACTCTCAGGTGGCAGGGGAATCATGTAGGGATGTACACCCATATGATCTCCCCCCTTAATGCCACTCCTTGTCCCCCCCCCTCAGCAGGGGTCTGAGGGGCGAGGGGTCATCGGCTGGCAAGTGGGTCAGCCGATGTTTCAGGGGATCTGATCCTCATGACTGCCAATGCTCCTTACTTGCTATTTTCAATAAAGTTGAGGCCATTTTTCACTCCCAACTACCAATAAAAAGCTCTCTGGTGGTGTGTGAGGGGACTGTGCCAGTATAATGGCACCAAAATAGGCAAGAGTTCAAAAGTGTGCACCTTCCCATTCAGACAGTGAGGTAACCAGCTTTTGATTGTGACTTTTCAGGAAATATCAAAGCAAGACAGTTTTGAGAAAGTCCAAGAAAAGAGGGAAAAAACCTGGAAAGTGGATGTTTGGAGGGTGACCTCATATGAATCCTACAAAAGACACTAGTTTGAAATCCAAAGTGGAACAAAACACATATGTGGATACAGCCAATGATGCATTTAATCTGGAGTGATTTCTTTCCAATACACATTGTTTGCAGGGAGAAAAGGGACATTAGAACAAACCTGTCATATTGCATGTGAATATTGTAACCTGTGTCTAGATAAGTTCTCTTCAAGTGGTTCCAAGGTAGCACTTTTAACTGAGATAAACAGCCTATGAGGATTGCACAATGTGTTGACTGAGAGATGTAAGTTTCCAAGTTAATTATTTTTAGCATGTTAGGACACTCAGTGAAACTGCAGATATAGTAGAAGCCCAGCAGAAATTGGCAGACTCTCATCCTTACTGTAGATCATGACCTGTGGTTACACATGGCAGAACTGGACTCTGCTAAAATGCACAAATATATGGTAGGTGCCCCTTTCTGCAGGCAATAAGCTTACCTCCTCCTTACAAAGCAATTTCTCCAAACCAATCAATTTTTTCATTTTTGGAAGGTGTGTCACTTGCCATCACAGCTGTGGGCTATTTATGGGTTTCAAATGTTGGCAGGCACTCTATGTGCAAATAACTAATCCTTCCAGAGTTTCATAACAAGGTGGTTGTTCTCAGTTTTCCTGTCAGGGATCATCTCAGCACAATGTGTAATTTGAGTAGACACTGAGTGAACCTAGCAAATGACCCCTTGGAACAGGCATATGTTTTGAGGAAATGGACGTTGGTTTTGCTGTTACAAATGAGGAAATTAAATCTACAGAGTAGAAGTACAATAAGTTGGAATTAGAGGTGGGCATGAACCAGGGAAATACAGAACTGTGTTGATGTAACACCCACTGTGCTGTCCAACAGTGACTCTGCCTGAGCTGACAGAGGCAATATTGGACTTGGCATTGAAGACAGCAATGTTGGTTGTTCATAGGGACTTCAATGTTCATCTTGAGGCTGCCCTGACAGGAGCAGCTCAGGACTTCATGGCCACCATATCCATGGTACTGTCCCAGAATATTCTGGTACCTGTGCATACAGCAAGTCGTGCTTGATTTCATTTTCTCTTGGGATAACAATAACCACCATTAGATTTATATACCGCCCTCCAGGACAACTTAACATTAGAGATGGGCACGAACAGCAATATGAACAAAAAAAGCCATGAACAGCCCAATCTGCTGTTCACAAACAAGCTGTTCATGAGGCCCCTTTCATGGGCTGGGCCAGCCCAAGCAGGATGGTTCAAGTCCAAGCACCAACACCAAGCCCAAGGGGAGTTCAAGGGTCAAAAGCCAAGTCCAAACTGTGGTCAGAGAATGAACTAAACACCAGTAGTGAGTCCAGAGTCCAAGAACCAGGTCAGGTACAGTCCAAGGTCAGTTGCCAGTAGTGTCAGATCCAAAGGCAGGCATATGCCAGGTGCACAGCACACAGAGTGGTTGCAGGTAGTTTGACACTTTACTTCCACACCTGGCAGTTTCCTCAGCTCAGCTTTTATAGCCAGGCACGGGTTACAGCCAGCTGCTGGGGTTCCATCCTACTGCTACTCATCATCGCTCTCCAGCAGCTGGCGTCGGTTCAGGAGAGGAGCACTGTGCTGTCTCTCCTGCAGCTCCAGCCTCAGCCTTTGTCTGCAGCGTTCTTTAGGCGTAGGTGAACCTGGGGGGTGGAAGCCCCTGGCTGGGCTTCCCCTGTGGTGTTGGCAGTCCCTGACTGAGCTTACCCTGTGGAAGTCCCTGGTTGAGCTTCCCCTGTGGTGCTGGGGCTGGAGAGTACTGGTGGCTCTGCCTCAGCTGCTCACTGTAAGCTCCGATTAGCCAGCAGCTGCGACTCCTGATTACCAGCCTCTGCTGAGTCAGGGCCGGCTACATGGAGCTCCTCTTCTCCTGAGGAGTCCTGGCTGGCTACATGAAGTCCCTCTCCTCCTGAGGAGTCCTTGCTCTCACTAAGCCCAGACTGGGCCATGACAGCCCCATTCTAAACGAACAGCTGGTCGTTGCAAACCTCATTTGTTGCTGTTCATCAAGCCAGACAGTCTGGCACCTGCAATCAATTCGCTTGACAACTTAGGCAGGGATTGTCTGAACTCTGTCTGAACTCCTGCTGTTGCCCTGGAAACCCCAATCTAAGCCCAATTTAGCTTGATAGGCAGGTCTTCCTTTCAAGTGTGGAACTCCAAATTTGTTACAAGGGAGCAAAATCCAGGGGGGAGGGGGGCTCCCAGCTCTGGCTTTGCAGACAGTGGAGAGGGAGAGACAGCAGCTGTTGGCATTTTGATAGAGAGAGTACATTGGAGCTTGAATTTTCTTTGTGTGTGGTGGGATAGGGATCTACCCTTTTAGGTTCCAGGGCTGCTGCCAGGCTCTGGACCAAGCTATTATTTATTATTGGTGCCTTTCCTGCTGCCTGCTCAGGTAAGGTTTCTGGGAGTGGTGCAGTAGAGATCTACCCCTTCAAGTTCTGGGCTGCTGCCAGGCTCGGTGGTCAAGCTATTATTTATTATTGGTACTTTTCCTGGTGCCTGCTCAGGTCAAGTTTCTGGGAGTGGTGCAGTAGGGCTCTTGACTTGGATGATGGCTGGAGGAGAGCCTGCTGGCCCCCACGAACAGCCAACTACGAACATGTTCATGAACAGGGCCATGTTCGTGGTTGTTTGTGAGTCCCTGTCTGTGGATGGCAATGAACATCATGTTTGTTTGTTTTCTGTTTGTGCCCATCTCTACTTAACATCCACTGAGTGGTTTACAAAGTATGTTATTATTATCCCCACAATAATCTTCCTGTGAGGTGGGTGGGGCTGAGAGAGCTCTGGAACAGCTGTGACTGACCCAAGGTTATCCAGCTGGCTTCAAGTGGAGGAGTAGGGAATCAAACCCAGTTCTCCAGATTACAGTCCCACCACTCTTAACCACTACACCAAACTGGCTCTCATAGGTACATAGTTTGGTTTCCTCTCTGCCCTTGTCATGGACCGACCATTAGTTGATGAAATTTAGATCCATGGACATATAAAATGTCTGCAAGGGTGGAGAGACAATTAGGATGGTCTGCCCCAGGAGGTTGATGCAGAGCTTGCTTTCTGTTACCATTCCATCTGCACAATGAGATCTGGCAGAGATTTTCAAAGCTGTGAAAATGTTTTTATCTCAAGCCCTACAGGTTGTTGACCTGGAACACCTACACGTCTGCTGTGGTTCCTTTGCAATACATTTTGCATGTACATCAGCTGGAAATAGGGGGTGAGATGAAATTTACTAGAATCTGGGTATAGTCTGGCTAACCCAAATGTTCCCTCTTGCAATTGCAAATGTGTAGCCAGGGGTGGCGGGCCTATTGAGGCCAGGTAGGCGGTGGCTGCAGGCGCGGGGTGCCGGAGGGTGCGCCGGAGGAGGCTCAGCGGGTGGGAGCGCGCGCCACAAAGCACCAGCCTCCTATCCCTCCCACCCCGTGCCGCTGCCGCCGCCAGCACAAGCCCCTGGCCAGGCGCAGCCACCGCGGGCAGGAATCTGCGGCGGCGCAGGCAACTGAGCGGGAGAGCTCGGAGGCCGCCTGCCGCAGCAATCGGGCCGGCGGCGGTGCGTGCGCTCCCGTGATAACGTCACGCGTGACGTCATCATGCAGGCTGGTGCGTGCGCGTGCGCTCGTGCACGTGTGGGGGCGCCCGGCCGGCCGGCCGCGAGCGAGGTAAACCCTTGCTCTGCCCCTGTGTGTAGCTCAGGTTCATGATTACTTGTGTGCAAAGAAAATGGTGTGAATTAACATTGTCATTTGTCAATTATTTATTATAATCCTGGCTTGTCTTGGGGAATTGAAGGCAAGGTACAATGCTTACAGTGGAGCGCATAGTTTTCAGATCTGGATAAATCTTGTTGTTTTGGCCATTGATAATGAATTAAATGGTAACAAATCATGGCATAAGAAAAAAACCCACCAAAGGCATATGTGACGGCTCTTCTGAAAAGAGAGACAGAAAATCTGCAATTACAGACAGCTATTTATATAATTGTTATATAAACCATAAACATTTTGATATCACAATACCAGGGCTTTTTTCCTGCCAGAACACTCAGGAATGGCCTTCCGGCACCTCTGCCTGTGTGGTGGCCCCGCCCCTTGATCTCTAGAAGGAGATCAGTTCCCGTGGAGCAAAGATCAGCCTCCTCCTGAAGGGGAGAGAAGCATACGCTGTGGGAGGGTGGGGGAACGGCCTGTAACAGGCTGCTGCCAAGCAGGGGAGCACTCCCCTGCTCGGCAGTGACCTGATCCAGGCCAAATAGGACCAGATCCTGGCCTTTTGGGGCCTGTTTTGGCCCAATTGGGGCCTGACACGGCCAAAATCAGGCCTAAAACTGCCAGGATCAGGCCGCTTCTGGGTGAGGAAGTGCACTCCTGTGTAGCAGCAGCCCATTCCAGACTGTTTGGGGCCCAATCCTGGCTGTTTCGGGTCCAATCCTGGCCATTTCAGGCCCAAATTGGGCCAAAACAGGCCCAAAAAGGCCAGGATCGGACCACTGCTGGGTGGGGGAGTGCTTTCCCTCCTGGCAGCAGCCCATTCCATGTCCAAACCTGGCTGTTTTGGGCCCGAAACGGCCAGGATTGGGCCCAAAATGGCCAGGATGGACCACTGCCAGGCAGAGTAGTGCTCTCCCACACGCCAGTGGCCATTCTGGGTCCAATTTGGGTCTGAAACAGCCCAGATCAGGCTGCTGCCAGGTGGGGGGGGAGTGTTCCCCTGTGTCGCAGCGACCAGTTCTGGGCCGATTCAGGCCTGTTCTGGGCCAAATTTGGCCTGATCCAGGCCAAATTGGGCCACCCGTGGAGCATGGGAGTACTCGCGGGGCAGCCACAGCCTTTGTGATGATGTCACTTCCTGGAAGTGACATCATCATGAAGTTCCGGAAGCGTGCACATGCACTGTGTGCATGCACATATACTGACAGGGGTGCCATCTCCTCCCAGGATTTGCCCTAGGTAAGAGTTCCCCCACCTCTTTCCCCAGAAAAAAAGCCCTGAAGTTCTAAAACTTACGTGGCAGAATGGCCCCGCTGACCTGTGAGGACTGTTCTGTTTGGCCCTCTGAAGTATCTGGACACCCAGCAACCATCCCGCATCTCCACTGGGCAATGCATCATTGTTGCTCTTCTTGGATTTATCTCTGGGCTCATTTAATTCTTGAAGGGCTTCTCTTTCCTCAGTGTGTTGCCACCAACTAGTTGCTTTAGGAATTACCCAGCAAGAGGATCAGTACTCCTAGCATCCCTACCACATTGCCATTCTAAGACTCTACCTAATGCCTGCATTTCCTGCCCAAGGTTCACTTATTGTGAAGATGGCTTGCTGCTCTTGCACACTCCCAGGGAAACAGTGATTTAGCAATTGAATGTCTCCCTTCCCAGTGCCTCTTTTAAATAGCATGCTTGAATGGTGAAGAGAAACTACCAGCATTTAAAACAGTAAAGAATTTATTAAAATTAAAAATCCACACACATACTATCTGCTCAGCAATGGACTGTGCAAGGAATACAAAGGAAACAAGGGGAGACATGTTCCTTTGTCCCTTAGCCCTACACATGACCTAGTGGATCTTGTTCTAAGGTAGGCTGTTAATTTTAGAAGTTACGGCTTGCTAAAAGCTTCCCATTACCGTGGAATTTTTGTCCAAGCAGCCAGGCCATTGTGTGCTCCACATGGCAATTGTGGCTATCAAGATGAGAACTCTTTCCTCCAGTTGGCATCAACCAAAATGGACCACTCTTCCTCCATGCCAAGGGGTTTTATTATCTTTGTTTGTTCACCCCTTGTAGGTCAAAAAGTCTTTTCCTGAGGTGTTCAGGGAGATACAAGATAGCCTTTCACACCCCCAAGTCTCTGTGTCAACTTCTAGGTGTCAGATTCCAGCTAAGGTGGCTATTTCATTGTCTGTAGCTGAAAAGGCCATTAGCGTTTCCAAAGCTTTATATTATCCCAGCCTTGTCTGTGGGCGGCCTGGTTTTGCTGCTTTTGTCATAGTGGGAGGGCCAAACACTTCATATTAATTAAGGTTATGGTGAATTTCCCCCAGGCCATGTTGTATTCTAACAAGATTTCAGCTGCATCCTCTTTGGTTGTGATAGTAGAATTGAATGAGCCTACATTAATCCATTTCTAATGGCTAGTGGGATCTGGTTGGTCTCCTTTGAAAGGTTTGACTGGATTACTTGAAAGATTTTCATTAAGCTTTTGACATGTCCTTTCTAAACAAAATGAGCATTCATTTCATTATCTTGTCATATATCTTCCTTAGAGCACTTGGCACATAAAGGAACTTAATTAAGCTTTGGAAAATCCCAGGAGTTTGGTAAATGTTCTTGGGCAATCTTGGCAATGGACAAACAAAATGAATCCAAGCTCTGTGGTGTCTGCAAGCCAAGCTACACAGCAGAAGACTGTTCAGTCATGTTGGGAAATGCAGACTTTTTCTATCTGTGGTAAGTATCTGCCTCCTAATTTTATGTGCATTATCCTTTTTGAGCAAGCCTTCTTACCTTGGTCTACATGCAGAAATGCCTGATCTGGAATGTTTTGGATGACCTTTTACATTCATTCTTGGGTTTGGTTCATAATCCATTACTCAAATTACTAAAGCAATAATTAGTGGCAATAAGACAATGCAACTGCATACACCTCTGTATATAGTGCTTCCTCCATTCATGAAAAGTTAACAAAGAGCACATTTGCATAATAGGTTCTCACCTTGGCTTAGTTTGTAGTCATGTATAATTCACATGGCTTGTTAATCATGACTGCCTGGTTCTGAACAGGGCTGGCACCACCGTTGAGGCCGTGAGGCGGGTGCCCCGGGGCCAGAGGAGATGCCGGAGGGGGTGCTGGGGGTGGAGGCGCACGCAGCACCACCGCTGGCCAGCCCTGCACCGCCGCCGCTGCCGCTGCTGCCACATGCCCCTGGGCAGGCGCAGCAGTCGCAGGCCAGGGACAGCAGGAGGCCGGGGCGGTGTGTGGAGTGTGGGCAACCTCCTTGCACCGCCCCAGCCACCCGCCGGCGAATGGCCCCGGCGTCTCTGTGCGATGACGTCATCACGCAGCCTGGGGCGCTCGCGCACGAGGATTGCCTCAGGCGCTGGTAGCCCTGGCGCTGGGGCTGGTTCTGAACAGTATTCTGGATTCCTTATAAATAAAGATACCAGTTATGTTTTATGTCCATCATCGTCGTCGTCGTCATCACCATCATCTCTGTTTTCCACAGTCTATCAGATTATTTGGGCTGGAATTTTTGGTTCCTTGCTTACTTAGATTCTATCAAAGAATCTAGGAGTCGGTGAGACATCGCCTTAGTATGTGGCATGTCCTAAGTAGTGTGGCTGGACAAAAATGATAAAGTACGTCAGTCTCTGGTGTGTATTGCTGTAAAAGATGTGTGGGAAATTTCCATAGGTTGATGCAATTTTAAATCAGTTGCTGCTGATTACCTCTCTTAGTTCTCTACCATTATATCATCTTCCTCCTTCCTTTTAGTGTATATCTAGGGGATGGGCAGGTAAGGTGCTTGTTCATTTGCTGCTGTGGCTATGCATTCCATGTTTGTTTTGAATGTTCCTGATTGGGCCTAAGGAAGTAAATATTCCAGAATTCTTTTCAATTGGTTACATTTTCCAAATAGGTTGATTTTCAATTTGGATTTACTGGGCACTATCTTTCATGTGCATTTCAAATGAAAATATTACCATCTCTTCAAGTTGTCCACACTGGACTCAAAAGTTTTTTTGTGGGAGGATTGAAATGTATTCGTTCCATGATTGTATATAACATCTTTAAGGGAGTAACTTGTTCTAAATATTTTTAATAAGTTTCAAAATTAAAATTGGTTTTGTTCCCCATGAAATAATATGTACACAATAATTATACAGATCCCCTCCCCCTTTTCAAGCCCCTTGGTGTATGGTCAGTTACTTTGTCTTAAATAGTTATATTTATGAGGTGCATTGCATGAAATTATACTGCTTAGGAAGGCCTTAGGCAGAAACATGTTTGGTTCGATACATATGGTGAAAACTGTAAAATAAAGCCTGTATATCCAGAAGCTGTTCATTTTAATATACAATGGTATGGTACTAATATGTTGAACCACACTGCTATTGTTTTTAACCACATTTTTGTATTATTGATTATTTAAACTTTTATAGTGGTTCCTTATTGATTTGTACTGTTTGATGCAATACTCAGTTTGTTTTTCTGTCTCAGCCTTTCTGGTTACCCCATAGACTAAGGTCATGCATCTTCTTGGATTTATCCACAGTAGACCATGCAATTCTACTGAGGCATTTGGAGGCAGAAGTAAGTATCAGGGGAAGTATCTTGGACTGGTCTAGGTCTTGACATGGCTGATGTGGCCACCTGGATTCATGCTGTGATAACATCAAGATTATACTACTGTAATGCACTCTGCATAGGTCACCCTTCAAAGTCAACTTGGAAACTCCAGCTGATACAGAACACCGCAGCTCATTTCCTATCAGGAGCTAGGGAAAGTATGCATATTACTCCTATTCTGTAGTCACTCCACTGGCTACCCATCAGTTTCCAGGCTCGATTCAAGGTTTGACTATCGCGTACAAAGCCCTACATGGCCTTGGCTCTTCATATCTGCAGGATCGCCTCACCCCCCCCCCCATGCTCCCCCGTGGCAGCTTTGCTCTTCTGAACCAGGCCTTCTGCAGATACTGCCCTGCATTTAAGCAAAATCAACAGCTGCCCTTACGCACTTTCTCTGTAGTAGCCCCTACCGCATGGAATGGCCTGCTAGAGCAGGTTAGGAAAGCTCCCACTCTCCTGGCTTTCTGCCAACTATGCAAGACTAAATGATTCAGCAGGGCCTTTTTACTCAGGTAATAGGGCTGTGCTGCAAGAATTGGCTCAGGGAGATGCCTTGGATACCTAACACCAGGTAGGTAGGTCTGTATGGTTACTGTGTGGTGAGGGAAAAGCAGCCTGTGTAATGACAGCATTTAGAAAATTGGTTATTCTCTTGACACAGAGTTACTTAGATACTCCCACAGACCTTATTTTTCTGTTGTGATAGCTGATCAGTCTTAAGATTGTCTGGATATTATGATGTTGCAGATCTGTCATCTTCTGCGATACTGCACTTTTTTCTGTAGTGAGAGACTCTGGAGTTTAAATATACCTGAACATTATGCCTCTTCAATCCTTTGGCCATAAAACCCAGATTCTGGGGGTGATGAGATTAGGAGTTTGAGTAAAAGGCATTTGGCACATGCTCAGAGGCAGTCATTCATTTACACAGGCAAGTCACAGCAAGGTGGTTTGCAGTTAATGATTAAAACCAGATACCAGACTGAGTGAAGATGGGCATTCATTTTTTCTTCTCCTGCCTCCCCTCCCATGTCCCTCCCTACCCCTGAAGTGGATTTCTCTCAGCAAACAGAGGAGGCAACCCAAAATAGTATCCATCTCTCTCCAGTTTTCTGCCCAGTGTTCTCTTATTCATCATTGTAGAAATTAAAGAGGAGAGAGACAAGTTAGATGTAAATACCAGTGGAGGAAAGGTGATGGGATAGAGCAGATGAGAATGAATTTAGTTTGAAAGGTGTTATGTGATTCAGTCCCAGAATCTCTTGCAGCTTCCACTGCCCCATCCTTCTGCAGGCAATCAGGGCAAAAACTGCTTTCATGTTTTCCCTTCAATGAAATGTGCTAGAAATGTTCTTTAAAAAAACGAAAGCTGGGAATTCAGGGAAGGGCATGGAATAGTTATGAGGGCATTGCCCCCATATAATTCCTTTAGCTACCAGACTGGTAAAAGAATTCTTTTACCCTGGCTGACATTTTCAAAGTACAGGTACATTACAAAAGAATGGAGGAAAGTATGTAAAAAACTTCAACATTGCTAAATCCATGACCAGTCAACCAAAGAAGAAAACGTTAATTTATGCCTAAAAAAAGAAGCACTGCTGATTGACAAAAGGATGGCTCTTCAGATTCTTTTCTCCATTTATTCTGAATAACTGCAATTGCTTCTACAACTTTTATAGCCAGTCTTGGTAGTGGTACATTAGAAATAACAAGATAATTATCATAATGATACTAATACTTGAGTGTTCTCACTTTTGAAATTGTGTAATACATGGTGGATTAAGTCAGACACTGAAATTCCGCTTGAGCAGGTTTGCTGGAAAAGCAGCACTGTGATTTTTTAAATAAAATAAACTGTGTTTTGGTGTCATCATCACATCAGCCTGCTTTAGCTTCCGTACAGAAATTCTGATTAAGAAACAAAGGAAGTTCCTCTTTGAGATGAATGCTTGTGCAATAACTCTACAGAACTTAGTATCTGAAACACTCCTGCTGTTGTACAAATGTGCTATCATGGAAACATGGACAGCCAGAGAAGTGGGGAAAAAATGAAAAGGGTTTCTCAGCCCTCCTGGTTTCTTTCCATGAATAACATTATTTTAGCTTCCCCTTTGAGATGCTTTCCAAACTAACATCTTTCACATTTACACTCTAGGTTAGGTGTTTGATTGAGTACCCATGCCAATGTGGTATAGTGGTTAGGATCCATGAGGCTTGTGAAGCTGCTAGTGCATTCAGGTGCTGAGACCACGGGAATAAATTTTCCCAGGGTTGGGAAGGATTGCTGAGGTGGGGGGGGGAATGTGGAAAAGATCTGTAACTGTCAGCACTTCCTACTGCCATATCACTGGTTCCAACCCAATGGTCAGCAAAATTTCAGAGAGAAAGCAAGACTCACAGGACAATGAACACCCTGCCCCTGGAAGTCAGTACCTTTTGCAGAGATTTAACTTCCTACTGAAAATACCTTAGATAGATGGTCTGCAGTAGAAGAGCAAGATTTGAGTCCAGTAACACCTTAAGGACCAATGTGGGGAAGATACCTCTTCTAAATTCCTCAGAATATGTTACTGCTTGAATTGAAACTGATGTTAGCTAATTTCACAAAACCATATTCCATGTGCTTTTCAACGCATGTGGTCCTCCAAATCTATTCTTAGTGTAGTGAAGGACAGCTTTCAAGCAATTAGCAATCCATTGAGGCTTGAGACACAGCATTTGGTTTACTCATTGTGCCTCCAGATGTTCAGGTAGTGATGGCCTATATAATCTCTGCAGAGGCAAGGTGCAGTGACAGCAGTATTTTTGCAACTTTAGTCAGTGTCTCTTCTGCCATTCCATTTCCACCAGAAAGAATGATCTTCCTGGACTTGGTTAAGATTGCTGGTGAGAACATCACTATAATGAACCTAGGGAGATAATGGGAAATGAAGCCACTTGCCCTGGGTGACAAGGGCTATTATTGCTGTCCACCTCTTGCCTTATTTCCACTTAATGCATGAACAGAAACAGCAGCATGTATACCAAGGAAGAACAAACCGTATCACCTTTGTTTGTCCAAAAGTTTGTCCCTCCCTTTCCTCCCCCACTCAATTGTTGCCTGTCATTTTCTTGCGGTGTGTCCTGTCATTTTCTTATGACAAACACTGCCATGCCTTGGATTTCTGTACATGGTGATCGGTAGTCATCATCCCTATCTTAAAAAACAACTAAAATAGAGCCAGTCCTGTTATTAGGTAGGCAGCAGGAAAAACCAGCTCAGTTGAACTCTATTTTATCTTAGATTTCTTTTATTTCACAACCACATTGGTAAACCAAGTGATTTTTGTAGATGACTTGAAAAAAGAACCAAGAGCTGTGTTATTCAGTGCCTTGAAACTCAGCATCAGGCTCAGCACAACCTAGGTCATTTCCCTTATCACAAAGCTTTGCTTTCCTGTTCTTTAGAGAGACAGGCTATAGGTCTGTTTGTTTGTACAGTTAAGGAATAATCATGGGGATATTCAGGAAAGAAAGAGGAGGTTTAACCCTCAAACCACCCCTTGGCTTTGATAGTGGAGACTGGTTCCCCCTCTCTACTGTTTAAATATGTGCCCTTTAAAACATGCCTTATTCATTTAAAATGCTAATAGCAAAATAGAGAACCAAGTTTCAGTTACTGAAACCAAATGGAGGTTGACAGGTGAAATGCTCTCTCCCTTCTTTGCTCTGCTCCAAGGTAAATTGAGGCTGTACTAGCTTTCAATTTGTACTTTATAGACCGATAGAAATGGATGGTCTTCATTTTATTTGTTTAAGTTGTTAGCCAGTCCTATGACTGAGGAAAATAACTATATATAGAATGCCAGTTGAGGATGAGGCTATATGGTTTGAATATGGGCTAAGTGGACTCATTGGATAGTAAAGTACAGATCTATGACCTGTCTGGCTGCCTGATGGGCATTGGTTGTACTAGATGAGATGCTGGGACATCTGTGATCTCATCTTCTCTGTATTTTAAAAAAGGAAATAGTAGTCATGCAAGGCCCTGCCATTTAAAGGTACAAGAGATCTATTCAATGCCAGGAGTTAGCGACCCTACACAATCACCAATATAAAGAGATTAACAAAGCGGTGGATGTCCTGAGAGTACATCAGAAATTAAGGATTGCAAAACTGGAAAAAGATTGTTTATAGGGAGGAGGCATACACTGTTGGTAATCTGGAATTCAAGTATTGTAGGTTCTACCTACTGCTGTCCCCGGAATTTCTTTGTGATGCTGGGCAACTCAGGGTGCAGCTACATGACAGGTTTAGCATTTGTTAATGGGTTTTCAGTACGCATAAGTGCTGTTCTTTGGGTGCTATGGCTCATGCTAAAATCTTAGGCTAGTCTATGGAGGACATCTGTGCTTTTCAATGATATACAGGAACAATGCTCATGTTGGGTCACTTGTCTGGTGATGTACAGTGGTGCACAGTGTGTCATGTTGTCTGCCAGACACTCTAAGGTCGAATCCACATTACTCATTCTAAGTCACATGTTCCCCGCATTCCCCAAGCAATCCCGAGTGCCGGTCACATTACCTCATTAAACAGACGCATTTCATTCGCATTTCTCCCGAATATGTGGTCACAGGTTTCAACGGGAGTTTCACAGTGGCCGTGAACGGGCCAATGCGCAATTTACACGTTTTTTTTAAAAACCACCCCCCTTCCTGTCTCTCCGGCCGTTCCGAGAGATCCTGTTGGCTGATTCAACTTGCAAGTGCTCCGTAGTCTGCAAAAGACTGTTTTTGACTTCATAGCATTGGATTTATTGATTATGCTGTTTCTGAATCAAATCTGGTAGTTTGAAAAATCATTTTGGGGTGAATCCATCCTCAGAACGGACTCGCGAAACTTTAACTGTTTTTTATTTTTTTTATGTTATATTACTGTAATATCGAAATTACGAAATATCAAAATAAAGACACTCCAAGGAAGTGAAACTTCAGTAAAATTCAGGCACTGAACTGTCCTGCATAGGAAATGCCCACGAAAGCTTCCCACATGCTTCCAAATTTTCAAAAAAGAAACGGGAGAGAGCCATCAGTGCTGTCAGTGGGGGAAAGAGAGGCATCATTATCTTCAATGATGTTTCTTTATAAGGCAAGATCGAAATAACGGAAAAGTGTGCTCAAAAAAATTTAAAAAAATGGGTGGGAAAAAAGGTCCTGCCCAAAAAAGCAGTTTTTGAGCGGCCGTGTGACCGGAGGGATGCGCGAGAAAGACGGATTGGAAGCAGGAATGTGAACGAAGAGGAAAAATCGTGGATTGGAGGCAAACGGAAGATATCCGATAAACATGCGGGTAATGGGTGAATGTGGATTTGACCCAAGACAAGGGACTAGAGTCAGTGCTGCATTTGAGCTAGTAGTGTATTTATGGTTAGAACACAGTTGCTGTGAGAAATTGCTATTAATCATTATGGCAAGTACACAGGATTCTTTATTTGGACTCTCTGAAGGTCAAAACAATTAAACATTGTGATTAGACTTTTAGAATATTATTTCTTGGTAAAGCTGTGGGGAGGGGGTTATGATTCCATGGCACTTTACTCTTTACACCATATTCACAACCTTAAGTAGCCCCCCCAAAGCTACTATTTGCCCTGTTGGTGGAAACATACATACAGCATATATGTTGATATAGGTGCAAATTGATGCTCCAATAGGCCATTTATGATTGGGAACATGGAATGAGGTAAAGCATTTTTTAAAAAAAACTTTAGAGATCCAAGCTTAGCCATTTCAGTAGGGATCAATATTATTAAGGGTTTGGAACTGGGATCAGTATTAATTGATCACAGTTCCAAATCCTTAATTCTAAAGCAGCTAATGAGAGTAAGGCTGAATCCACACTTACTGGCACAGTGCTAAGCAGGCAGAGTGAGAGCGTCTTTCTGGTGGGTTTTATGATGTCATCGTGCCATGAAGCCACTCTCATGGAGCAATGACATCATAAAACGCGCCAGAAAGAAGCTCTCACTCTGCCTGCTTAGCGCTGTGCCGGTAAGTGTGGATTCAGCCCTTATCTCTCTTCCTGTGCCCAAGGCATCTTCTTAGAAACAGCTTTTTATTGACTGTTGAGGTACTGACCAAGTACCATAACATAAAGATTACACCAATGTCCGATATTTTAAATCAAGTTTTTAATAATTTAAAACATATTATGTACTTCCTACACACCTCAAATGTTAGAAAATCCTGGAACAATGTATGATGGAATATCACAGAAAGCTCACAGAAATGAGAGCAGTTGTGATTAGACATGGGCACGAACAGCATTGCAAACTGAAAAAAACCACGAACAGCCCAATCTGCTGTTCGCAAACAAGCTGTTCCTGATGCCCCATCCTAAATGAACAGATGGTCATTGCAAGCCTCGTTAGTTGCCTTTGGCAGCCATTCGTCAAGCCAGACAGGCTGGCACCTGCAATCAATCCCCTTGGCAACCAGAGGCAGGGATTGAACTCTGTCTGAACTCCTTCTGGCTTTCCTTCTGGCTTTAACCCTTCAAAGTACTTCAAAGTATGTCCCCTTCAAATTTGGTGGGTATTGGACATTGGAAAGGTCAGTTGGTAACCCCTCAAAGTAGCTGCCAGTGGACACTGCTGTTTTTGCCAGGACAGGGCCCTTTAAACTATCAGCTGGCAGGCGGCAGGGGGGAATCCCCCCCGCCACCTGCCAGCTGATAGTTTAAAAGGATCTTTAAAGGGCCAGGTAAGTGGGTTTGAGGAGAGGGGGGGCTAAGTGTGGGGGGGTTGGGGTTGGGGGTGGTTCCAGCCCCCATGAACAATGAACAATGAACATGTCAGGGAACAGTTCATGTTCATCCATGTTCGTTGTTCGTGGATGGCAACAAACGACGAACAGGGTGTTCGGGGTTTTTTTTTCCGTTCGTGCCCATGTCTAGTTGCGACTACTTAGAAGGCTTAACCTTTCCAACAGGTAATTACATAGGTTTATGTAGCTAGATGATTGTGGAAACAACATCTAACCCAGATTGAAAGCCTTAGCAGCCATTGACATGTTGATGAATTTCATGTTGCCAGACCCATACCTCATTTCTAAACATTTTTTGTTTATTTACACACCCCATGTTTTCAGCCTAACAGATCCATACTGCAGCTTCTTATTCATAAAGGTCCAACTAACTTCTGTAGGACTACGTATCAAAAAGGCAGTTGGGCCATTCTGCCCCTTACCTTTCTTGCTTCAACAGCCTCTTTCTCATTGGTATAATGGTATTTTTCTGACGTAGAATGGTGATGCAAGGACAACCACAATAAAGTTTGTAACAAGCTTAGACATTACTGTAAAGCACCTTGATGTGTAGCCCT
Source organism: Eublepharis macularius (assembly GCF_028583425.1). Lineage (NCBI taxonomy): Eukaryota > Metazoa > Chordata > Lepidosauria > Squamata > Eublepharidae > Eublepharis > Eublepharis macularius. The sequence goes on along the minus strand of NC_072790.1, from coordinate 180,669,097 downwards.
ATAATTATATCAGTGCTGCACATGCTATACTGTTAAATTTACTCAATCAACCTGTGACTAATATTTATACATTAAATATTACAAAACAGTTGGAAATTATCAATGCTGAGAAATGAAGCAGACTAACAGATATACACACAGATATTGAATAATGTGTGGGATCTCATGCATTAAAATAATATAGTATGTGCACTTATCTCAAGAACCAGGTGATGAGCAAAACACTTTTGAGAATTCGAAGCTCGGGGATGCAGGAATATTGTTTCCATATGGTTACAATGACTGGGGGTTACATGGGGACAGCAATAAATGCCAATGATACGCTGCTTCATTAACATGGGGTTCCTATCCAACTGACTTTAGCAAGTTTATTGTTTCAGCATTCAGTGGACTGAGTAAATGTTTACGTTTTTGATGTGTGTTTGAAATCCATTATTGATTTATTGAAATATTTGTACTCCACATTTCCAAGGTGTTTTATATGACATCCCAATGAAATAGTCTAATATAACTATTTGCAAAAAAATTTAAAAACCAACAGAGTCATTACAAAAGGAAAAATGGACCACCAGAAATACACTGCCTTCCTGAGGGCTGACAAGGCAAATTTGTCTTCATCTTTGAGCAGAAGACCATTCTACCCTGCTGGGGCTACAGTCAAAAAGGCCTGTGAATGGGTTAACTGTTGTTCTAACTGCCTTGGGAGAAAGGAACATGAGCAAAAGTTGCTATAAGAATTGCATTTAGCACACTGGTCCAATTGTTTCAGGTAATGCTTCTAGAAGAATCAGATGTGCAGAAAAACATCATTTTATAAGGTGGAGAGTTTGCCATTTTTTTCTGGTGACGCTACTTTGATCTAGGACTGTACAACAGACAGAAAGTCAGGAGAGGTTTTCCAGTCTTGGTGATGAAATGAGGACAAAGATTCGTCAGCTGAAATTCTACTTGCTACAATGCTGTTAAAGGCACAGGACCCCAGACAAAATAACCACAGCCATCCTGGAAGGTGTTGTGTATTTGCAGAGCCTGCCGATTGAAGCTGCAGTTGGAGGGGACCCTCCAAAAGGGAACGTCATCTCTTAAACTTATCACATTAAAAAGTGTGTTGCTTCCTTCCAGTCCAACTTACATCTCAAAGGTCACCATGTTCCAAGATAGGAGGAGAGGGCAAGGGACAATGAAATGTCACGTAGATTAACGTTCACATATGGTTAAAGTAAACTGAGTTGGAATCTCAGCATTTTTTATAACAAATTGTAAACCAATAATTTTTCAAATTCTTCTTAAAAACAGAATTGATTTTTTTATCTGAAAATTTGTTACTGGGGAACAAATCATGGGGGCTGGAGGGAGGTGCCTTTGCACCCTGCTTGTGAGCTTCCTTCAGACTTCTGGTAAGTCTATGTGAACCCCCGATCTGATCCAGCTGGGCCGTTCTCATGTTCATAAGGATATGTCACAATGCTGGTCTACCTTCTACGGCTGTTGTTAGGATTACTGAGATAATCAACATGGGATGCTTTAAACATTTATAATGTGAATAATAATAGTTGTTATTATTAATAATATAATCAGCCTCTTCAACCATGACTGATTGGTTATACAAAATTTCAGCACTGGAACAGATGCCATGATTTTAAAACAAACATCAGGCTCCAGACTTCAGCTCCATGTCTGAAAGCTTGCTGGAATATGCCTTCAATGTGCTGATAATGAAGACTAAACAAAGAACAGAAGGAACACACACATCAAGCAAGTGCGTTCCCAACTAGCGTTCTTTATCTAGTTTGTATCATTTCATACCCAATTCACACAAAAGATTAGAAGAAACAAAGGACTCAAAGAAGACAACTGAGCATATAATTTTATTCCAGTCTAACAGTTGAAACATGGCTGCCAATATACACTTGACCTCAGTGAGGTTTGTTTCTGAGTAAAATAAAAGTAAAAAAGTACGAGTCTTCAGAGGAGTTACTTATAACTCGAGTTGTCTTAAAAAACAAAAGTATCAATATCCTCACCCCACCCCGGTCTGGAAGTACTGTTTTCCAACTCTGTCAGGAGCCTTAAAAAGTTATTTCATCAGAGAGAGCGTTTGCCACAAATATTGCAGATGTGAGAAACAAACACATGGTGAAGTGTGGTTTTGTTATCTATCAGGTTTTTTTGTTCTGCGCTTTGTCCAAGGAGTCCAGGATAGCATGCAAGTGCCACTCCCTTCCTTTTATCCTCACAGCAGTCCAGTGTTTCTAGAATGCCATTAACTTTCTTAGATGTCCTAGAATTAATTTGTCTTCTTTGCTGGCCCAAGGCGAGTAAGAGCTCTGTGTTCAGTTTTCGTTGGATCTATGTCAAACTGCAGGTATGTGTGTGTCTGTATCACATTTCAGTGCTCTGGGCATTAAAAAAATTCCCTGCATTTAGAGAACTAGATAACCAGGGAGAAGTGTTCTAACTCTTTTTCTTGGCTTGTTACGTTTTTGTATGTAGAAATCTTCTGTGCATGGGGGATTATTCCATTCCATTCCATTTCCACATCCTATCTGAAGAGGAGCAGTTTAGTACATGTTTATATTTCACTGAGGTTTTGGAAAAAATACCCAGTTACCTCAACTTCATGCCAATATTCTCCATTGTGTCCCTATCCATCACTCTCCTTCCTTGCTCCAGAACCGGAAATTGTTAGGGAGAATACCCATCTCTCCACATACTGGAACCAATCATTTTGATTATTTAATGGAGCAATCCTATGCAGAGTTACTCCAATCTAAGCCCATTGACCTAAATGGACTTAGACTGGAGTAACTCTGCATAGGATTGCACTGTAAACTACCAAAATAGCTGATTAGACTAGGCCAAGGGTACCCCAGAACAAATGACCTATTCATCCAATAAACAGGCTTGCTGTGGTGATAACTCAGCTGACCTCCATTGCAGTATAACTTGCTTTAAACTGCATCTTCTAGCTTGACAAGCCAGAAGTTTAGAATCCTTCTGAACTCTGGAATATTTTAAAAATCAGGAGATCCATGGATGCAGTTTTTCAACTCTGTGTGGAATGAATGCAGAGGGGGAGATTGCCAGGGAATGTTTATTACATTCTAAAACAGATCCTGGGATCACTATGCCAAAGACTTTGGGGTTTAAGTAAGATTTTGTGTTGCATTATGTTATATTAATATTTGTAATATAGTAAGAATTATAGTGAGATTGGTAAAGGTAAATGACTTTATTAAAGGTAAAAGTCTTTATTAAAGGTCTGCCAAGAAATCGTCATGATGCGACGTCCCCTTATGGGCCAGTAATGACTCCGTCATCCGGCAGTTCTCCCCTTAGTAGGCAGGTTGAATGGGTGAGGGGTCATTGGCTGGCAGGTGGGTCAGCCAATGCAGAGATCCATGTCCTATGCTAAACCTGTGGTCCTAACACTGTAACCAGTGAAAAGTGGTGGCCTTTTGACTCCAGCTGATGCCTCCATCTGTTTATTGCCTTGGCTCTCACCCTTCGCTCTTGAGCTGGCTCCACAAAGGGATGCTATATATATATAGCAGCTCTTCGCTTAAGACATTAAATGACTGGAGCAGATTTATGGTTGGGGACATTTGGGGAAAATAAGCAATTGGATCAAGCTGTAGCAGAATTAGGTTGGGTGTCAGGGAGAAAAAGCCCTTGGATGTCCAATCATTCCTTAACTAGCTGGTTAAGAAATCCTTAACTCAGTGAACATCTATTAGGCAGTGGTTTTAATTAATGGATCAGTGTAGCAGTTGGTTGAAGGCAAAGCGTCAATAGTTTTTAAAAGGAGTGATCATATGATCAAGGCTTCTTTTCCTATGATGCATACACCCCACCCCCATCCTTTTCTCTCATCAAAAGAGTTTTTCAGAGTATGGAAATCCACAAAACCAGCAAATGAGGGAGATAATGGGATGGTGGAATATTCATGTCTTTATCATACTATGCTTGGCACTCTGAAAAAACAATAATCTCTCTCCCACTTTAAATTATCTTTCAGCTGTATGGTTCACTGGACATAAAATGTCATGTTTAACCAGCATTTATGAAGTTATTGCTCATGAAATACATGGAATTGTTGGTGTGTGGCCTTGCTTCAATTGTGGTAAAAGTAAATGAGAGTGGGTTGGAAAATCTAAATGGAACTTGAAGGCACACGTTTTTTAAATGGTTGGCAATGATTGTTTCCTGCTAGGCTTGCCTGCCCCAGCCTTGGCACTATCTCTCTATTGGAACAGCAACGTACTTGATTCAGTCTAATCTCCTGCCATAGAAAGGGGTGGTGACTTTGTTCTTTTGAGTTCCTCCTGTGCTATCATTAGTGCAGAAACAACACCAGGCAAGTGCAGTTGGCACGCCTACGGGTGTCTCTTATATAACCTGGGTTCTCACAGGGCACTAATATTCAAGTCAGGTGAAAGATTCCTAAGGACTACTCCTATTCCTTGAGTTGGTGTCCCTGCCTGGGACTCTACTTGCAGTGGTACTGACTGAGGTTGCTTAGAGTGGTGTGGTGGAATCCCTCTTGCCTCCCTGGGGTGAATTTGGAAAACTGCACAGAATGGCTTCAGAAAAGGATGAACTTGTTTTCTTCATAAATGGCAAGAAGGTAGGGAAGTCTCCACTTTTTAAAACTCTCTCTCTGTGTGTGTGTGTGTGTGTGTATTTCATTTTATGGATTACAATTCTCAGAAAATCCCCTGCTTCACAGTCACTTCAGCCTGAAGTAACAAAAACTGTTCCTCACAACAGCTATAATCCTTTAACATATGTTCTAGAGTACAATCCTTTAACATATGTTCTAGAAGAAATCAGCACTACTGTCATGTGTCGAACTGTTGCCACTTTATTTATCTAGATATTTCAACCCTGGTTTTCTCCCCAATGGAAACTTAAAGCAGCTTGTAACATCCTTCCCCCCCCCCCCACTCTCCATTTATCCTCAGTCACAACTACCATGTGAGGTTGGTTAGGGTGAGGGAAACAATGACTGGGTCAAGAGGCACCTAGCAAGCTTCCCTGGCAAGGGTGGAGATGTGAACTTCGTCTCCCAGATCCTTGTTTGACACTCTAACCGCTACATCAGATAGATATACTTATTCAAATATAAGGAGATAGAATTGATAATAAAATCCCCAAGTGAATGGTTGCTCTTGTTTTTAGAATGCCAAGATCAAACTTCTTTTAAATCAAAACAGGTTGCTGGTGCTTTTCAGTCTGTTTCTTGAATTGCAACATATTTCAAACTTTAAAAGTCAGACACTAATTTCACTGGGAAATTTAATCCCTGAATTTGACCGAACAAAGCACAGCTGAGCTACTGAGGGATGCCCACTGAACTCTGTACGTGCATATGAAGACATTCTCTGAGACTTTCTGTGCAGTTATAAAACAGATGAATATTTATGATTCCAGTCATGTAGGCATTCAGTGTATGTCTGCACAGAGAGTAACAATCTGACCTTGAATTCAACGATCTTGTCCTTTCTAGCTGGAAAGCACAGACAGGACAATGTGCTGTATACACTTACTTTAATTTTGAAAAAAACCCAACACCCCTCCCCACCAGTGCCCACAAACTCACAGCAAATTCCTCCATCTCACAGGCAGATCAAATCCTAGAGAGACAGCTGTATGCCAGAGGTGAAACGGCAGGTGGATGATTCCATTCTCAGTTCAGAGACAGGGCATTATATCCAGATGTTTTGTTTGACCCAGTATGGCTCTGCTTACGTTAAAAAACTCAAGATTGCCTATGTGGAATTTTTGCTCTGGTCACAGGATTGCTCTACACAAAGCAAGGCAAATTAGCACCTCCCCTCTGATTCACTGTAAATAATTTAGACAAATCTGGTTTGGCTTTGGAGAATTCTGCTTCCTTGCCTGGAGCTGTGGGTGATACTTCTTGGAAGAGATGGACCCCAATGCTATTGCACAGGGGTGTTGTAAAGTGTGACCTATAAGAAACACTGTACTGATAGCTGTGAAGAGATTTCAGCTGGTAGGGGTCAGAGGTGGAAATGGGGCTGGGTTACCTCAGCAAATCACAGAACAGATCCCCTATCATTTCCTTATGACAGAGGCCTGGCCTTTAACCTTTAGTGGTTGTAAAGCTGTGGTTAGGCAAGCCAAGTGCCTTCCTGGCATTTTGCTGATGTAAAGGCAAGAGGGCAGGACAGGAGCCTGGGCACCAGTGCTTCTTTTGAACAGAGTTTGTTCTGTCAGTCTCAAAAGAATAGAAGAGCTGAGTTTGGATCTAATCACAAGCTTTCCCATAATACTGAGACTGATTTAAAAACCTTTCCCTATATATACCTCTTTTACTGATATTCATTGTATATCCACAAACTGTAGAAGTATTCCCACCCAGGGAAACAAACCTCAGGGCTGCAAAGATTTCTTCCCGAGACCCTGTAGAGCCAAGAAGGTTTTCCTGGTTTGGAATCAGATTCCTTCCTATGTTACCAGTTTTCTCTCACCAAGAGATTGCCCGAAGTGCTTCCCCACCTGCCTGTGCAAGCTCTTTATCTACTGGGCTACCCTTAGGGAGATTCGGGGATTGTAGATGTTGTATTTCTGCTTAATAAAGTGGATCCATACAACAAGAGAGAGCAGTAATAGTTCTGTGGAAATCAGGAAGTCTTATAGGCTGTGTTGCAAGAGTTTATTCAACTCTTTTAAAACTACTGCAGAAAGGAATAAACTGTTATTATGTAATGCTGCCACAGCAAGAGGCTTGAAGAACGGGAGGGGCTTTGCGACACACCCCTCTGGGAATGTTGACCCAGAGACTCGAATGGAACATGATACCTTGCACAGCCACCGATGGGAAAGGTTATTTGGTTTCTATTTCTGACAGCTTGACATTACAAACAGGCAGTATTGTTATTTGAGCACAACTTCGAGGCTATGGAGCCGATTGATAAGGAGAGACTGGATAAGATATGAATTTTATTGGTAGCATAATTCAGTTGGCCCAATCTATTTCATAGGCATATCACTTTGTGTTCATTAAGTGCCAGTTTAATGTAAAATCAGCAGTTTGATTTGTATTCCTTGTCAGTTTATGATAGGATGGCAGTGCCACTTGCTTACATATACAGAAAAAATAGCCAATTTTTTTTAGAAGTAAAAAAAAAACCTCCAGAGGATAAATCAATACACTCAAAGCTGAAGTTTAAGCAGCTAGTCCTTATGAAATGAAGGACACACCTTTTTTCTTTTAAAAACACATTGTTGTCCAAGTAAAACTATAGGGATTGCTAGCTATAGCACTGTGCAGTTGTATAAACTAGGCATTATTTTTACACTTATGCTCTACAAGAGTGTTTCAGAGCAGCAACTTAGGTTAAAATAGCATAGTTATTGGAGTAGCATAGTGGCTAGTAGACTGAGCTGTTCCTATGTTCAAACCTCACTTCTGCTGTGACACCTTCAGTCAAGTAGTTGAGAAGTCTAGTTCAACATGTCAATCAATGCCATCTTAAGCAGCATCATATCCTTCTAAGTCCATCAAAATTAACGGGTTTAGCAAGGTATACTTAGGATGACACTGAAAGCTATCAGCTTCTGATGGCTTCTGTCCTACCAAAATGGCCTTGAGGTGCAATTATAAATAATCACTTGATAAAATATAACAAGTTAAAAGGATCATACCAAGGAAGCTTGCTGCATAGTGGCCAGAAGGTCTTTAGGCACATAAATATGACACCATGACTCCTCTTTGCCAGTTTCTGCATCCTGAAATAGGTTTGCTTATTTCTTTAGAAAATTTATATGACCCCGCTCCAGAACTTGCTTAAGGCAGCTCATACCTAATTACTGCTGTGTTACATTTTGCAGTGGCATATTATGGTGCTATAACATGAAACAAACTATTTCTTTGGCTAGCACAGAATGGTACCATATAGGTTTCTTTACCTGTGTTCACTCAGGGAAGATTCAAGGCTTTGTGTTCCTTATGTGTTCACTCTGGTCCTTTTGATCAGATGTGTGCTATGAATTCTGTGTTCAGGTCTTAATTTGCTTGTTATAGATCAGGATTTCAGAGCTCAGGGGGAAGGTGTTTAAATCATCCCATTTTCCTAACCTAAAATGCCCCAGGGAGCTGGGAATGAAGTTGCCAGCGCAGAACTGACGACACATCTGGTTAAAAAGACGGGTGGACACATGGAGGATGCAAGCACTTTGTAACATGAATTGGCCCCTCAGTGTAGCCATTTAATGACCTGGGATTTGCAGAAACTGCAGAATCAAGTGGTCCTAAATATCTTGGCATATGAACAAAAGCACAGAATCAGAGCACAAAATGCAGGGAGAATATAAATCGAAGTACCTCTAACTTGGAGAACTTCAAAATTGCCCTTTGCTTCATTTTATTCCTCTGGACATCAAGAGGGTAGGCTGAATAAACTTCAACTAATGCATTTTAGTTTTATACATGAATAAAAGCCAACAGCACGTGATCATATACCAGACATCTGCTTAGATAATCAATAACAAAAGAGAACAACTTGCTCTAGAGCCAGACAGAGAAGCATGCCAGGATGTTGATGATAAGACCTGCCTTTAGAGCTAACAGGAACTGATACAAGTGAGAGACATTATCAACAGGCTAGGATGAGTTGGCTGGAATTCTACAGATGGAGGTTTCCACTTCATAATAAATCTTGCCTTCCAAGATACAGGGTAGCATCACAAAGTATAATGATGTTGGATCCAACCATCTTTTCTGCCGGTGAAAAAGAAGAGGAGGTCTCATTTGACCACCAAAAAGAGTTATGTTGGTGAGCATGGGATCTGCAAATACAAAAGTCATGTGGGATGTGTGTGTAATAAAGTTGGAAGTTGGGCAAGATTGGTTGGAAAAGCTGGCTGGATCCAATCCAATGTCAAATTGATAAGGCAAACATTTTTTAAAAAACCAGGCTTGATGGAAAAAGGAATCTTGATAAATTTCTTTGTGCTGACAGAACAATACCTTGCAAAGCAAAGTCAGCAATGATAGCCTCATGAGTTCAAACCATCCTTCCTAGGGGGAAGGAAAGGGCCACAAACACCAGGCTGGTGACTCCACCCATGTCCTGTTTTCCTTCACCTCACTGTTAGCTGGCACAAAGAAGATTCACATCTTCACAGCTATTTGCAGCCTATTGCTAAAGGTTTCGAGGAGGCAGCGGCGCGGCAAGAACTACCCCAGACACAATCAAGTGGAGGAAAATGGCCAAACTTTATTGACAGAAAACAGCAAACAGGAGCATTGGCAGTCATGAGGATCGGATCACACACAGACCAAAGTGCAATGAGATATTCCATGTGTTGGTGCGGGTGACATTTATGTCCAAGTTTTGTTTATAACCAGCTGGGCTGGTCAGGCCACAGAATTGTGACCACCAGTCACCACCAGTCTAGTTCTTAACATTTACTGACATCCAAGGCTGCCTTTTTTAAAAAAGAAGGAAAGTTTCAAATACAGACTATATTGTGCAAATGTAGTACATTCTCGCACATATTCTTAGCTTCTATAATTTCTCCTATCAAATAATTTAGAATAAAAAAAAAATAAAAATGAGATGACAGAATTCAATGAATGGGACAAGATCATAGGCAAAGAGTGACAGGAAATGATTCCATTAAGAATGGTATTGGCTGAAAGTTGGGAGCAGGGTTGGCAAGGCCAGACGTGAAGCCAAGACTGTAGGAGTCTGTATAATTTTAGGTGCCACAAAGTCAACCTGGCTGCAATAAACATGTTTACTCATGGCCTAACTTTCTTGCACTGCAAGTAGAAAGAAAAGTGCCAATTTGATGTACCAGCCTAATCCTGTGGGTTGCAATAGTTGCAGCATCAAGAAAAAAGGCTTGTCTTGCTGCAAGCTGCAAAACTACCTTCTGGAAACAAGTAAGAAAGGACCTAACCAACAAACTTGCCATTGCCAGAGAAATTGAAATCCTGGACTTCAAGGAAAGGTCAGGGGAAGAGATTAACAGTTTTGTTTGGTCCTGGTGGGCCCCCACACCATAAATCTCCCTGACAATGCCACTTAAATGCTCTGGCATGCTCAGGAGTGCACTGTGGTGAAGACAGGGGTCTTGATGGAAATAACAGAATGTGGTCCTTCCTTAGCCAAAGGTGAATTTAGAGATTTACTGCCAAATGGCAGAATTTATGGCCCTAAAATGGCCTTGGAAAAGGATGCCAAAAGGACCCCCTCCTCCTAGGGTTGCTAATTCCAGGTTGGGAAATTCCTGAAGATTTGAGAAAGGATCCTGGAGAAGACAGTCTATAGGGAAGGGAGGAACCTCATCAGGGTATAATGCCATAGAATATATCCTCCAAAGCAGCCATTTTCTCCAGGAAAACTGATTTCTGTAGTATGGAGATCAGTTGTAATTCTGGGAGACCCTCAGGCCCCACCTGGATGCTGTCAACCCTATCCCATACAGCCTACCTGCATGTCATGTCTCCTGTGTTGGGCCAGGTCCTTCACAACAGAAGGGTTATTGTAAGCTGTAGAACCTCCTCCCGAGGGCAGTTTGCATCACTTCTTTAAATGCCAGACAATGATAAAGGTGATATTTATTTAAGACAGGCTTTGATTCCGTGATAGTCTCTATTTGCTGTTACTGCTATTTGCTTGTTGTCTTTTAAGTACTCTAAATATTACTCTTTTGCTGCCCTTAATAAATTGTTTTCTTTGACAGTTATTAATGCTTTGAGGATTTTATCAAAATCCAAATTTGTATATAAATATTTTAAAAATTAAATTGATTGCTGCTCAACATCCTCCTTGTTTCTGACATTCACTGTGATGTGCACATACATACATATACATGAATTTTAAGATAATTTTTTTTTGTTTTTCAGGTGGTGGAGAAAAACGTGGACCCAGAAACTACTTTGTTAACTTATCTTCGAAGGAAATGTATCTGACATGTCAAATGGTTAAGATTTTTCATAGTTGCCTATTTGTGTAGAGCTGCTGGATCAAAGACTTGGGGGATGTCAAACCCCCAAAATTTGATTAAAGCCTTTGATCTATCCTCATGCTGTTGCTCATGATTGTGAATTGGATCCATGTGGACACACCCTAACAAACTCTTTTAAAATGATGAATTTGATCATCTATTCTATGCACTGGAAACCTTGGAGGAACTGGATTAGGTTGCTGATGTTGGCAACATAATCCGGGTCCCAAATTGGGTATTGTATGAACTAGGAATGGATACTTGGCTTGGTTGGAATTGGAACACGATTTCCATGTTCTAGAGGAATGAACGAATGGCATGCTTGGTAGCAAGTTGTGGCTGAAATAAACCGCGTAGTGCATTTGTTTTACCTGAAGATATGGTTACTCTTCACTGTCGTTGCATAGTTGTTCTACTACAGAGTCCTCTGTAGTCCCAGCCTGGTTTCTGCTGCTAAGTAAAAAATTTCAGTAATGTCTGTCACTCAGCTGTGGTAGCCAGTTAATGCTTCCCACTCTCACCTCTGCGCACACACTGCCAGTGAGTTTTTGGTGCGCAGGGGCTAACTATGAATATCCAGCCGTTTTAGATATGTCACCATGAAGTGGGGGTGGAGAAGCATGTTTGATATGGAGGAAAATTTCTTGAGCCACATAGCAAGCTACTAATCATGATCCGCTTAGTCATGTGCGAGTTTTTAAAAAATGTTTTGTTGTGGGTGAGGGTCAGGTCTAAGGAACTTATCTTGGTGATGGAACTTTCTATCAATCTTTTTGCACTTCAAAGATTTTATGAATAATTTAATATGTAAACACAAACAGAAAGCAACAGTGAAAAGAAACCCTGAAGAAGGAGATCAAATTTCTGACATTTCAGCTGCAGTTTAGTATCTGTTAGGCTAGATGCAGCTGTGTTTAGTTTAAACATGATGGGACATGTTAAAATGAGGGTCATAAATATGGGAATCCCTCCATCAAGGTCAATTTCTTTTCTCATAAAAAGCTGCCTTGTCTAGCTTCAGATACAACACATGATTGTATGGTGCTAATCGAATTTCAGAATATTTCTGAGAAGAACTGAGTGTATCTCACCATCCAAGATTCCACCCCCCCCCCGAAATAAACATTCATTGACTTGTATGTTGCCGAATTACTGCTATTACCTAATCACATTATCTCCTCTTAGTCATGTGTCACTGTTAACAAAATACAGTTTATGCTTGTAAATCAGTTCAGAATCTCTTTTTCTTCAGCTGCTCCCCTTCATTAGATACAGCAATTTAAAGGATAAAAAATTTCTATACTTTAGATCATGCAGCTGTTCAACAAATGATAAAGCTTGTATACTTTCAAAAATCCAAATCATAACTTAGCCTGCAAGTTTCTTATATGGGAGCAAAAATGGCTTGTGGGTGGGGTTGCTGAAATTGCTAGCCTCTAGATAGGTCCTGGAGATCTCCCAGCAGTGATCGGTTCTCTGGATAAAAGGGCTGCTTTGTAGCCTAGATTCTCTGGCACCATATCCCTGCTGAGGTCCGCCCCTTCCCAAACCCCACCTTCTCCAGGCTCCACTCCCAAATCTCCAGGAATTTTTCAACCTGGAGTTGGCAACCTTATGTATGGGTAATAGGAAAAATTAGGCACAAATGCTTTTATTGTGGTCTCACTCTCAAGGAAGCATTTGAGAGACAGCTCGGAGGTTCACCTTGTAAATGGACGCGAAATTTGACCCTGTCATAAGGATTACTGGCTGTAAAGGCATTTTGCTATGTTGCTTTCTTGTTATATTTTTCTTAACCTGTGTTCTGTTAGTGGGCTTATGTGGAACCAAACTGGGCTGTGGAGAAGGTGGATGTGGTGCCTGCACTGTTATGATTTCCAAGTTTGACTGTTTCCAAAAGAAAATCATGTATCCTTTGAAATGTGTTAGACGGAGGGTGGAAGAATAGGTCTAGTATATAGGCATCTTCAAGGCAGGTTCAATGTGAAAATGTTATTGTATAAAATCTGTTCCTCCTATGGTTGCCAATATCCAGATGAGGCCTGAAGATCTCCTGGAATTACTGACTACTGAGATTCGTTTACCTGGAGGAAAGGGCAGCTTTGGAAGGTAGACTTTATGGCATTATACCCTGCTAAGATCTCTCCCCAAACTCTGCCTTCCCCAGGCTCTACCCCTAAATCCCCGAGAATTTCAGAATTTAGAGTTGACAACCCTCGTTCTTCCCAAAACTTCAGCTGCCTTCTGTGGATAGGATATATATATCTTAAAGAAAATAGCATTTGGTCCAAGTATATTGCATAATTGTCAACTGATAAACTTTTAATGTTGCTTTTTAGCTATCACTGGTAACAGAATGTTTCTCTATGCAATCATTTGCCTTTACCAGAAATGGAAGAATACATGATCCTATTGCAAGATTTTACAATTACAATGAAATGGGATTATTTTAGTCCAACAAAGACAAACTCTGCTGTGCTGCTATCTTAAATAGCAAAAGCATATGGTAAATATGTTACTATAATTCACTGCATTTTTCTCAATTTTTATTTGTTGTGTTGCCTTGATCTGGATAGCTAGTGGAAGCTAAGCAGGGTTGGCTTTAGTTAGTAATTGGATGGGAGACCGCCAATGAAGACCAGGGTTGCAGAGGCAGGCAATGGCGCACCACCTCTGTTAGTCTCTTGCCATGAAACCTCCCCCAGGGATTGCCATAAATCAGCTATAACTTGACAGCACTCTTCATCACCATTTGTTGTGTTAGATTTATAGCATTTTTACATAGCAGGCATTTCACGTTATATCAATTTCAGTAGCAAGTGAATGAGCCTGAGATTTTTTTTTGCGAAGGACCTGTTTGTCCAATACAGAGAGTTGAAGGACACTGCTGACACTTGATAGCCTATATAACAGTGAAAGATGAACAAATAAGATAGCCTGAGATGCTAGAGTTGGTGTTGTTAGGTCCAGTTGGTGAGTGGATATGGGGACAGAGTTGGCATCCTGGTTTATTGCAGGCCCAGGCCCCAGAGTTCATGTCCATGTTGGCAAGTGCATTGTTGTAAGTGAAGAGTTGTTGAAGGTTGGGGGGCTTTTGGTGGGCTTTCGGTTTCTACCAATGCTTGTAAGATAAGAGTACTATTGTCCAGCATATGCTGCAGGCCACTAATAATGTGTTGAACCGTGAACAGTATGTAACTACTAGTGGTGTTCTGTTCTGTTTGGGCTTATGTTGTAGCAGATCATCCTGTTTGGGATGATGACTGGTGGTTTTTATACCTCCATCATGTATTTGTACAGTGGTGTCTAGAAAATGTACTTCTTGTATGAATTGATTCATGGTCAGGTTGACAGTACAGTGGAAGTTGCTGAAGGCCTGGTGAATCAAACCAAACAATCCTCTTTTTACAGCCAAGCTCTACGCTACTGTTGCATCTGCTCTAATTCCTCTGATGGAGATTTTCAGCTGCGGGATCTACAACAGAGATTTCTGGAATTACAATACTCTCTAGATGTAGTAAGAAATCACATCAGCAAAGCCAGAATGATACCAAGGAATGACCTGCTACAAGATAAGCCAAAACGAAACAACAGAATACCCCTGGTAGATATATACAGTTGCCAGCTCAAACTAGTTCAACTCATCATTAATGACTTGCAACCTATGCTAGACAATAATACTGCTCTATCACAGGCACTGGGAAGCAAACCTTTTCTTGCTCACAGACAGCCCCTCACCTTAAACAACTCCTCATTCACAACAATGCGCATACAACATGGACATGAACTCCGAGACCAGGGCCTGCAATAAAACAAGATGCCAACTCTATCCCTATATTTACTTCTACAACACAATCACTGGACCTAACAACACCAGCTATACCATCTCAGGCTCATTCATTTGTTCATCTTCCAAAGTTATATATGCTATCAAAGTCAACAGTGCTCTTCAACTCTCTATACTGGACAAACAGGTCAATCTCTTTGCAAAAGAATAAATGGACATAAATCTGATATCAAAAAACACAATACCAGAACCCAGTGGGAGAACATTTTAATCTTCCAGGATATTCCATCACTGACCTAACAATAGCAGTTGTCAAGCAGAGAAACTTTAAAAGAAACTTACAATATGAGATTGCTAAAATTGAGTTTATTTGCAAATTTGGAACAATGGACCACTAAGGACATTGGATTCTTATCTCACTACAGATGCTGATTTTCTGCTTTTCATAACTCAACCCCATCAAGCTAATTGCAGCATTATTGTACCATACACCCTTACTTTAAATACCCCTCCCACCTTCTGGCTCAATAAAACCCTACATACTTCCACTTCTAAATGCATCTGAAGAAGGGAGCTTTGGCTCTCAGAAATTCATACCCTGGAAATTTAGTTGGCCTTTAAAGTGCTACTGGATCTGAATCTTGCTCTTCTACTGTAGATTGATATGGCTACTCACCTGAAATTACCCACATGATTGGCACTGTATATTTCGAGTGATGATGAATAGTGTTTCTCTCTCTCAGTCTTATACCAGTCCATCTTTGACCACTTCCTTTCCCCCTCACAGTAGCAAGGATTTAAATTTTAGAAATGTTAGAACTGCTCCGGGATGCATTTGTCACTTCTTCATCTGCCTCCCAATGCCAATGGCACAATGCGCAACCCTATCCATTGTCTTGGGCTATCAACTTCATAACTTATAATGCATGAGTATATCTGGGTTGGGGACCATGGGATGCAGGTTTTACCCATCACATTTTATTATAATGTTTACATCAGCATTGCTTCTGGCCAACGCTGTGTGAGCTGTTTCCAGTATATGGTTAAAAAGATTTCATTGGCCTTGCTTGGAAGTATCAGCAAAAGATTTTACAAAGTGATTAATATCCTTGACTGATGGATAGACACTATTCTGCCAATGCTTGCTTATTCCCTATATGTGCACTCCACCATGTAGCAGTGACTACTGTTGAAGGCATTGGAAGTACAAAGACAAGATTGCACCCGGTACAGGTAAGCTATGGCATTGTAACTACATTTTAATAAAGTATCTGGCCTCTGGTTTTATCTTTCTGTTTTATCCACAGTGTGTTACATTTCTGGTTCTTACTGACCCATTTGTGACAAGCATGGCTTGATTAACTGGATATTTTTCAATATATAAATGCTGATACTGTATAAATGCCAAGAATCTGGTTAACTGAGAGATGACAAAATTCTCCATCTGAAGAAAAATAGAGTTCATCAAGGTTAAGTGAAGAGACTTATTCTGTTGCATATTTGAATAATAACATAAGAGTAACCAGTAGGCCATCTAATTGAGAAACCTGTTTCCAACAATGGCCAATCAGGTGTCACTGGGAAACACACACTAAGCCCAGAGGCCCATTTGACTGTTATGGCTAATGCTATCCTCCATTAATCTGCTCAAACACCATTCAAGACATCTATGCTAGTGGCCATCACTGCATCTCAGGGCATTAAGTACCACAAGTCAGCTACATGCTGTGTGAAGTACTAACTTTATTTTTTGTCTGTCTTGAAGCTGTTGCCAATCATGTTCATAGATGACCCCAGGTACTATTATGGGAGAAGGAGAAAAGTTTATTTCTGTTTACTTTCTCTACTCAGTGCATAAATTTGTAGACCTCTATCATGTAGCGCCTCAGTTAAAACATTATATAAAAAGTATAACAGAGTCTGCTTAACTTAGAATAGGCTGAAAAGAAGACTCTGAGGAAATACATGAATAATACAGAATGGTTATCAAAGCAGAATAGGAGGGAATGGCTTAGGGCTGAAGAAGACTACAGGTACAGGGCAGGTTCTACCAAGAAGTGCTGTAAGGGAGTTATTATTCAAGTAGAAATGTTTGACCATTATTAAAAGAGTGGCAAAGTATTAGTTTTAAACTCTAAAAATAAATTATTACTGTATTTTAAGTGTTAGCAGTTAGGATTTTTTTTTACCATGGGGAGGAGACCATTTAAGTTTTCTGCCTCAAGGCATCAGAAAGTTTTGAGAAAGGTGTACTGGTACCGGAACCAATAGCTGCAAAGTAACTAATGATAACCTTTGGTTTCTGTGTCAGAAAGAAAGGTTGTGAACAGCTAAGGTGTTAAATAATTGCTGTGTAAAGTAACTTCTTTGTAGAAAAAGAGCCTCATTTATTTTGAAGATATAGTTGTATACAACTATGATGTTTATTTTAGGGTACAGTGCTACACTTGAACTGGGAAACATTTTGTACTACAGTGTCTTGAAGTCACAGTATTTCATTCTCTTTTTCTGGAGCTGATGGAAATCTCCTACTGGATGGATTGGGCTTGCACACATACATTTTTTCCCTACTTGTAGCATAATATAATATAATATAATATAATATAATATAATATAATATAATATAATATAATATAATATAATATAATATAATATAATAGGCTAATTTTGTATGTCTTGCTGGATTAGACAATAAACCTGTCCAGTTCAGCATCCCATTTCTAACAGAGGCCAGCTGAGTGCCTACAGGAATCCCTCAAGCTGAGCATGAATGCATGGCCCTCCCCTATTTTTCCTCCCTCCCATAACTGTATTCAAAGGTATAATGTGGGTGAGAAAACTGGTGAATGAGGTATCTTAGTGCTGAGGATTTGGACTAGACTTGGATCAAATGGGATGTTGGAAGTCCAATGACTGAATCACCAGATTTTTGGGGTTTTGTTTATTATTATTATTTTTAGTAAATAGCAGTTCTGTGAGGAGCCTTGGTATGAACTGGAGTCATGATGTGGTGAGAAGGGATTTCACTCTCCCCCTTGTTCTATTTTCGTGACTTCAAATCACCAGTTATTGGCCCCAATAGGGGAAATATGCAGATTGTCTGAATCACTCCATCAGAGTGATTAGCAACTCTGGGGGGGATCTGCTGGGGGTGGGTTTGAGAAAACAGCACAAGGTGGATAAGTCATGCCATTCTGAATCAATACTCACCACCAGGCCTGCTGGTTGCCAAGAAAAAATGCACTGGATCTCTAGGAATGGAATTTCAGGCAACAGTCACTTCTAGATTGGATTACTGTAACTTGCTCTATGCAAGGCTTCCCTTGAGTCTGGTCCGGAGGTTCAAAATGCAGCTGGAGTGCCAAGCAGGGCACACATAACACCTATATTGCTCCAGCTGCATTGGTTGCCAGTGGAGTACTGGATCAGATTCAAGGTTTTGGTATTAACCTATGAAGCCTTATGCGGACTGGGACTAGCATATCTGCAGGACCGCCTCTCCCTATATACACCCCAGAGGATGCTTCAGTCAGCAGAAAAACAATTACTTGTGGTCCCTGGCCCCAGGGAGGCCCATCTGGCCTCAACCAGAGCAAGGGTCTTTTTGGTCCTGGCTCCAACCTGGTGGAATTCTCCAACCTTGTGGAATTCTCTGTCCATTGAAACTAGGGAATGGCAGGATTTCCTATCTTTCCGCTGGGCCTTTAAGACAGAGATGTTCCTCCAGGCACATCTCTGTCTATGCTAGGCCAGGCCTCCACTAGCCTTGTAGAAGGAGGAGGTGAATGATTTAAACCTCCCCATCAGATCTGTCCAGCACCCTGTTTTTGTATTATAATTGACTGAGATTTTATAATGTTTTTAATGATTTTTAATGAATAGAAATCCAATAAAAAAATAAAATTTCATCCAGTTTCACTCTTAGATGATCCTATGATTTCTTTGTTCTATGGACATACTTCGGCTGTTTCCACATGCTGTTAAAGAGACAGCCCACTCACTGAACTCTGGCATTTTCCCCACTCACTCCATACATCTCCGATTTCAAAGCAGAAGCAGGCAGTTTGGCTTCCGTTTTTTTCAGCATCTTTTCTGAGAACAGAAATGCACTGGATCTCTAGGAATGGAATTTCCATCATTTCAGGCCACAGTCACTTCTAGATTGAATTACTGTAACTCGCTCTACACAGGGCTTCCCTTGAGTCTGCTCCGGAGGTTCAAAATGCAGCTGGAGTGCCAAGTGGGGCACACATAACACCTATATTGCTCCAGCACTCTTTACTGGGCCAACTCAAAGATGCCAAAAAAACAAAAGCCAAACTGCCTGCTTCCGCTTTGAAATTGGAGACAAATGGAGTGAGTGAAAAAACGCCAGAGTTCAGTGAGTGGGCGGTCTCTTTATCAGTGTGTGGCAACAGCCTTTGTCTCTGTTTATTCTATTGGAGAGGATTGTCCAATGAATCAGACAAAATGGGAATACTACCTCTCTTAGGGAATCCCTAATCAGGCCCAGAAGAATTTTCTTTCTCTCTTTCTCAGGAAAGAATAGCAAAAAGTCATGGATCCCAGTGTGGTTTCTGCACACCAGGCATTGTCATGTCTATGTACACACTTCTTCGCAACCAATCTGAGCCCAAAATGGAAGAAATTGAAGATGCATTTCAAGGTACAGATTCTTCATACCTTATTAACTTGCATCTCTTCCTGCCAATTTTTTAGTCCAGTTTGGTTTATTTTTGAGCAATGACTTGCTGTGGTTATTATTACATTAAAATCCTCACTAATATAAATGGAAGATGAAGGTCTCTATGCAGGGGCAGCAATGGCAAATCCATCTGTGTTTATATCTTGCCTTAAAAGTCCTCTGAGATCACCATAAGTCGGCTGCAATTTGATGGCACTTTACACTATATACATAGCATAGGAAAAGCTGAGCTGTGCAGTTCAAAATGGTCAGATAAGAATTTTTACTAAATTCTACTTAGTTAGTAAACGGAAAATCAGGTTCACTCTGGCCAACATCCAGTCCAAGTGTATCCTTGGAGGAAAATATTGAAAATTGCAGTCTTTGCTGACTTTAGATAAGTAGCAACATGGGAAAAACCAGGCTTTTATCTTTTATGGTTCTGGAAACTTTTTACATACATTTCAAACAGACTCTCTTGACACCTTAAATCTGATCATAGTTCTCTCATCTATGACAGTAGACTTTATCTGGCAAACAAAATTTTGTGGTTCAATGGGATTACCATGTCTGGCTCATGAATGATGTTGTAAAACAGGTCTCTTCTACAAAGAGCTCATTGATTACACTTGAGTAAATCTTGGTCTCTTAACTTCAGTTTCCCATCCCATGAATGAGACAAGGATTGTACATTCTTTTGTATCCTAGAAGTGTGATATAAAATAATTCATAGTAGTTATTTGTGATTTGACCCATGCTGTCAAGGAAATCTGATGATATCATTAGGACTTTGATACTTTCAAAACGTTCTTAATTTTACTTTGCATTATGGTTGTCAAAGAAAAAAAGACTTACTGCATTTTTCATGAATTATACCTCCCAGATATTTGCAACATTTTCAATTTGATTACTGCAAATGCAAAGTAAAAAAGAGTAAGCAAACTGCATTTTAAATTGAAGTTTCTTGCTGAGTGAATGAACTAATGTAAAAAATATGGAAATATTCTTTAACTATAAATTCATCTTAGTTTATGATTGTGTGTGTGTGTGTGTGTGTGAGAGAGAGAGAGAGAGAGAGAGAAATGCATGCATGCATTACATACATATATAAATACATTCTTGTACATAAATTCTGGACACATTTGAATTTGGACCAAGCTAGAGTTATATGATCAATCTTCCATAGAGATGAGACTGAATTTCACAAGCTTTACACCTTTTTCTGTTTTATTACACTTTCTTGTAAAATATATGTATTTTAACTGATATTTCTGCATCAGTTGTGTATAAAAGTTGTAAAAATATCAACAGCAAAGCATAAAAGCATCAACAACTGCAACGAAAGTGAGATGAAACTGATGGAAACACATGGAATCAAAAAGAAATGTTCATTCCTTGTCTCCCAAGTGATTTTTTAAAATTGAGATGTAGCCAGGCTAGCAGCAGTCTGGTTGGAGCAGCAGCTTCTCCCTAGATGCTGAACCTTCAAACAGTCCCTGATCCCATAATTTCTGTCCTCAGCCCTGACTTAGATGGTTCAGGCTAGTCCACTCTCTTCAGATCTTGGAAGTTAAGTAGGGTCAGCCCTGGTCAGTACTTGGATGGGAGACCACAGAGGATGTCCAGGGTCTCTATGCAGGGGAAGGCAAAGGCAAACCACCCGTTAGTCTCTTGCCTTGAAAATGCTTCCTACTCTCAGTGAAATATAAAGGATGGCCCATGGTGACCTGGTAGAATGCATGTGCTTTTTAAAACAAAGAGCAGGCATTTTGCTAATTCCATTACTTTTAGTCTTGCCAAACAGAAGGAAAGCGATCATACACAAACCCCTCTAACTATACAATGAAAATTCAGGAAGAAAATCCACCGAAAGACATTTTCTCATTTCTAGGACCATTTAGTCCTCACAGAAGAAATTAAAGGTGCAAAACTCATAAAGCAAAATGAACTGATCATCATGTAGAAAAGTAGGAGATAAATTTGAGAAGGACCCTTGGTGGAGAAGCACTTGAGGATAAATTCTATTCTGTTGATTTGGAGCGGGGGAGAGTGTGGTGCCTTTTCAGAATTCCCCTTCTGGATACAATGGTTGGCATCATCCAGAGTAGCAGTCCTCTTTCTTCTGTTTCCTAATTGACTGATGTTTTCAACTTGATTTGGCCACACAGGAAATCTCTGCCGCTGTACAGGATACAGGTCCATTCTGGAAGGGTACAGAACATTTGCAAAGGTGAGTAGCTAGAAATAATGGCTTTTAAAAGTTTCTGATGGGGTTAGAGAGGCCCTTGCCTATAACTAATGACTTGTACACCTAGAATGTTGAAAGATCATATATTCTGGAAACTCCTTCCCACTTGTACTTCTGTTTCTCAACCATCATACACTAGAGTCTCTGCCACAGAAGTATTAAATGTTACCATATCTTCACCATTCCTTCTAATCACACAATTCATGATCTAATAGTGCCTATTAGTAAAATAGCATATCTCCAGATAAAGATTTCTCCATACTTATAGGACTCTTTAAGTAAAAATGAAGACCCCCACAGACAAAACCCAAAAATGCTGGATGAGAACTGAGGTTTTAACCCTCAGAGAGCCAAGATTGCATCCCAGTTAGATGTTGGTCTAAGATTGGGTAATCTTGAGCCAGTTGCTGTCTCTAAGCTTATTTCACCTCATGGTTTTAGGGGTTTTTTTTGTAAATATAAAAAGGATAAGAAGAGAAAGATGTACACCGTCCTGAATTGGGGGAAGGGTAGTATAAAAATAAGATGGACCAATTGAGGATTAATTTTATTCCTAGAGCTAAATCTGTGTGCATAACACTTAATTAGTATATCTGAAAAGTATGCTATCTTTGGAGTAAATTTTCTTTGAAACATTTCTTTCTGTCTAGGACTGGAAATGCTGTGGGAAAAATGTTAATGGTCTAGGTTGCTGCATGGTTGGAAAGGACAACAATGTGGTAAGTGGGATAAATATGTTGCCCTCTAAAGTCTAGGTTGGATCCAAAGCTTTTGACCTGCTAACAGTGAAGTTGGATTCAAGGAGTCTTCTGCTTCTGGAGTCTTTCACCAATGGAAGATCAAGGCTTTTTGCACCAAGGAAATATTTGTTGCACTGGAGGAAGGCTACAGCCTGAACCATTAATGGAATTGAAGCTTTCCTCCCAAATCTTCCATAATTATTTACCAGATGAATTAATTTTGTTTTAATAATCTGATTCTGAGACTTTTAGAGTATGTCAATACTGCAAACATTATACCAGGTTAAGCATCATGTCTTCTCAAAGAGAATCATGGGAAGTGTAGTTTGATTAAATTGCTAAGAAGTTTTTGATCCATAGCCTCCTCACAGCTACTGTTCCTAGGGTTTCTGGACAGCAAGAAAATGGCTGTTAAACCAGTATAAGTGTATAGTCAAGATTCTCTGCGAAGCCTGTGCTTGCTAGTTCTCAGGAAGTAGTATTGGGGCCGCTACCTCTATTTAAATGTAGTGGTTACAGTTTTGGCCTAGAAATATAGAATCCTGGGTTCAGATTCTCACTTAGCCATAAAGCTCACAGGATGACCTTGGGCTAATCACTCCTGAGGTCCTTTGAGAAAGGAAGGTGTAAACAAATGGTCAAGTCACCTTAGCAATTAGTGCTGCCAACCTCCAGCGGGACATCTCCTGGACTTAACAACTGATATCTAAATGACAGAGATCTGTTCCTCTGAGGAAAATGTGACTGCACTCCTCGAATACTGATTCCTAAGGGTGTGACTATGAATCAATTTCTTCCCAGCAGGCTTGTACAATTCTTTTTTGTGACCAACAAGAGTAATATCTGCTTGACAGATCCATAGCAAATATCTACATCTCAACTTCCAAGGATTTAAGGATCTGAACAATCTGTCCATTGTCGTCACGAAGTTGACATTTTGAACTCTAATTTAGGAGAATGGTCTTGAAATAGCTGTGAAAATGTGTTGCTGTCTGTGATGGTGAATCCAGCCCCAGAGTCAATTTCCATTTCACACTTCTGACCATTTACCTCTAGAGTGGCAATCCTTTCTGGGAATTGACCCTGTACAGCATGAATATGTCGAATGGAGTACAAAGCTCGTACTTCTTCCTCAGGGAAACTATCCAAATTATGAGCAATTTTAACCTGGGACTTCCCCCTTGATCTCTCTGTTTTCTGGAATTAGCTTTTGACTGACAAACTCTTGCAGGAATGACACAGCATTGCTAAATCTGCATTCACTTTATTTATGGTGTCTTCTACAGCTGAAACATGTAGATGCATTACTTGTCTAGCATAATGCAGTAATGCAGATGTGAGACTCTATTTGCTCCTTATCTGATTCTTGGTTTTGTTGGAGTATGTGGATGTCAGTGGGGTGCCCATTGTGAATTTCTGATATTATATGAAACAGCTTCAGATGCTAATGCTTGTTGCTGTACTGCAGCAAAAGTCAAATTCAGCAAAGAGAGGCAGCGCTGCTGGATTGTCTCATCCTTAACTCCACAGATGAGCCAATCCTGTAACAAGCCTATTATCTCCTCACTAAGGAGTTAGGGATAGAGGTGGGCATGAACAGGAAAAAAACAATGAACACAATCTTCATTGTTTGTTGCCATCCATGAACAGGGAATCACAAACAACCATGAACATGACCCTGTTCACGAACATGTTCATGGTTAGCTGTTCGTGGGAGGGAGCGGGGAGACTTGGAAGGGAAGAAAGTTCCCTGCAACATTTGCAAACGGGGGTGGGGGTGGGGTTTGGGGGGTGGGGAAGCTTAGGAGAAAGGCAGGAGCTCTTCCTCTCCTGGTGGCAGCTTTCTGAGTTCATTTGGGCTCTCTTTTTTTATACAAACCATTCCCCAGAGCTGCTGGGTGTCTACATGAGCTCTGTGGTGAACTTGTGAAGGAAGTAACATTTAGATGGACCCTCTGTTACCTGGACATCTGTTGTAATTTAAGGAGATCTTCAGGCCCCACCTGGAGGTTGACAAACTTAACCCAACCAAACAGTTCTTAAGACATAAGGACACTAAAGTTTTCAGAAGAGGAGACAGGAATTTCTGTTAAATTCTGCCTGCCACAGTGCAGACCCTTACTTTCCACCATAGGCTGAAAACCCTCAGGAATAGAATTTAAGGGAAATCAAAAAGAGTCCAGTAGCACATTTAAGACTAACCAATTTTATTTTATTGTAGCATAAGCTTTCGAGAATCAAGTTCTCTTCATCAGATGCCTGATCAGTTCGGATCAGGCATCTGATGATGAGAACTTGATTCTCGAAAGCTTATGCTACAATAAAATAAAATTGGTTAGTCTTAAAGGTGCTACTGGACTCTTTTTGATTTTGCTACTACAGACTAACACGGCTAACTCCTCAGAATTTAAGGGGGCTCTGCAGGCTGCAGTGGAAGGGGAATTGGTGGAAACTGCTATTATGCCTCTTCTGAAAACTTCTATTCAGGATTTCTGTGCAAATGTTGTACAAAATATGTTTTCTATTTTTTAAAAAAGATTTATGGAATTTGATGTTATAGAAAATCAAACATTTTAAAAGTCTAGAAAAAGTCTGAACTTTCCTAGCCTTGACTACTTGATTGATCTTAATTAAGATTTCTCAACTGTCTATGACATAGCAATAATAAACAACATGTATTATATATTTATTTTATTTATATATAATATAATAATATATAATATTGATGTATTGTCGAAGGCTTTCACGGCCGGAGAACGATGGTTGTTGGGGGTTTTCCGGGCTGTATTGCCGTGGTCTTGGCATTGTAGTTCCTGATGTTTCGCCAGCAGCTGTGGCTGGCATCTTCAGAGGTGTAGCACCAAAAGACAGAGATCTCTCAGTGTCACAGTGTGGAAAAGATGTAGGTCATTTGTATCTACTCAGGAGGGGTGGGGTTGAGCTGAGTCATTCTGTAAGAGTTTCCCAGGGTGTGGAATGCTAATGGCGGGAGGCTTCACTGTATCCTGAGGCGGTTCTTTTGCATATGGATTGGTGCTTGATGTGCTAATCTTCTCTGCAGGGCTATTGTCGGGTGTGGAATGAACAGAGCATGGGCTCCAGTTCTGAAAAACACCAGGCCAACAAAACACTCCACACCCGACAATAGCCCTGCAGAGAAGATTAGCACATCAAGCACCAATCCATATGCAAAAGAACCGCCTCAGGATACAGTGAAGCCTCCCGCCATTAGCATTCCACACCCTGGGAAACTCTTACAGAATGACTCAGCTCAACCCCACCCCTCCTGAGTAGATACAAATGACCTACATCTTTTCCACACTGTGACACTGAGAGATCTCTGTCTTTTGGTGCTACACCTCTGAAGATGCCAGCCACAGCTGCTGGCGAAACGTCAGGAACTACAATGCCAAGACCACGGCAAGACAGCCCGGAAAACCCCCAACAACCAATATATAATATTATTTATTATATATTTATTATATTAAAAACAAATAACATTTATTGTTTTTTAAGTAAGAAAAGTTGTTCCATTTCATGACATTTTCCTAACCCCCCCTCCCTCCCAGGTTCAGGGTTGCTGTGAAAAAAAAATCAATGGTCCAGATTGCTGCATGAATGCAAAAGACAATACAGTAAGATCTTTTTTTTTTTAAAGATTTTTATTGGGTGAGTAAAATTTAATATTACAATTTTTTTGATTAATACCCTCATTTCCATATTCCCCCACCCTTTCCCCTCCCCCCTTTATCTCAGACTTTCAACAGTTTTCCAACCCGCTGTCTAAATCTACTACTTATATCTCTTTTTCTTTTCTTATTCATTCTAATATATTACTAAAATAGATATTATATGTTAAACTATAAAAAACCTAATATCAAATTAACAATTACAATGGTTGTTGTGGGTTTTCCGGGCTGTATTGCCGTGGTCTTGGCATTGTAGTTCCTGACGTTTCGCCAGCAGCTGTGGCTGGCATCTTCAGAGGTGTAGCACCAAAAGACAGAGATCTCTCAGTGTCACAGTGTGGAAAAGATGTTGGCAGGTCATTTATATCTACTCAGGAGGGGTGGGGTTGAGCTGAGTCATCCTGTAAGAGTTTCCCAGGGTGTGGAATGCTAATTGCGGGGGGCTTCACTGTATCCTGAGGAGGTTCTTTTGCAAATACGGTTTTAGTTTCCCCCAGTCATTAAAGAAATCCTCTGGATTCTGTTCTCTCAGCTTTCTTGTCATTTTGTCCATTTCTGCCATGTACAGCAATTTTTGTATCCAATTTTCAATAGATGGTACTTCTTTTGTCTTCCACTTCTGAGCGTATAGAATTCTCGCCACTGTTGTCATGTAAAATAGTAATGTTCTATATTGCCTGGGAATCCCCTCCATATTCAAATTCAACAACAGCAGTTCTGGGTTCTTATTTATTTGAATTTGTAAAATTCCAGTCATAGTTTCTATAATATCTCCCCAGAACTGCTTTGCTACCTCACAGGTCCACCACATATGATATAATGAACCTTCATGGTTTTTACATTTCCAGCACTTATCTGACATTTTGTTATTCCCATATGCTATTTTCTTCAGCGTTAAGTACCATCTATATATAATCTTGTAAACATTTTCTTTAATATTAGTACAAGTCGATATCTTCAATGTATTTTTCCATAAGTATGCCCATGCCTCCATAGTTATGTCTCTATTGCAGTTTATAGCCCACTTCACCATCTGGACTTTAATAGTTTCGTCTTCTGTATACCATTTTAACAAGATCTTATAAACTTTAGAAATCTTTTTCTTGCCTTCTTGTAGTATACATTCTTCCAATTCCGAGTTTTTCCATTTAAATCCCAATTTTATATGATCCGAATCATATAAGTCTTTAATCTGCCTATATTGGAACCATCCGTAATAAGATACTTCATCTTCTGTTTTAAGCTTAATCATATTCTGCTCCATTTTCAACACCTATTTATATGACACACATTGTTCCCTATTATAAATTATCCTCGGGTCAATAGCTTCCATTGGCACCACCCACGTCGGGATACCGTCATCCAAATATTTTTTATATTTTTGCCAAACCGTGAAGAGACTTCGCCTAATATAATGATGCAGAAACATAGAGACCGCTTTAATTTTATCGTACCATAAGTACGCATGCCAACCAAAATTTTTTTTATATCCTTTGAGAGTTAAGAGTTTAAGATTCTCTAACAACATCCATTCTTTAAACCACACCAAACACATTGCTTCATGGTATAATCTTATATTTGGTAATTGTAATCCCCCTCTTTCTTTGGCATCACATAAAACTTTCATCTTCACTCGAGGCTTCTTCCCTGCCCATACAAAGTCCGATATTTTCCTTTGCCACTTGTCAAATTGCTTGTTGTCTCTTATTATTGGTATTGTTTGCAGTAAAAACATAATTCGTGGAAGTACATTCATTTTAATTACTGCTATTCTTCCTAGCCACAACAAATTCAGCTTATTCCATTTGATTAAGTCTCTATTAATTTGTTGCCACAGCTTTTCATAATTGTTCTTGAATAAGTCAATATTTTTAGCAGTAAGATCTATTCCTAAATATTTTACTTTATGTGTTACCTCACAGTTGGTAATTTCCGTTAATTCTTGTTGTCTTTGTTTCACCAAATTCTTACATAATATCTTAGATTTTCTTTTGTTAACATAAAATCCAGCCAAATCACCAAATTCTTTTATCTTATCCAACAATCTTGGCATATTTTGGATTGGATCCTCTACAATAACCATTACATCATCCGCAAAAGCTCTGACGTTGTATGTAAATCCCTTAATCTTCATACCTCTTATGGCGTTGTCTTCTCGTATCTGCATCAATAAAATTTCCAATATCAAGACAAACAACAGTGGAGACAATGGGCAACCTTGCCTTGTACCCTTCCGTATTTCCAGTCTCTTAGTTAATTCGTCATTTACTACGATTGCTGCACATTGGTTTTTATATATAGTTCATACCGCTTGGATGAACTCTTTTCCCATCTGTAACTTCTCCATTGTGGCGAACATAAAATTCCAATTTAAATTGTCAAAAGCCTTCTCTGCATCCACAAAAAAGAAACCAACTTCCTTTTCACAGTGTCTGTCATAGTATTCTATTGCATTTATTACAGTCCTTAGATTGTCTTTAATCTGTCTGTTTGGTAAAAATCCTGCTTGCTCTTCTGCAATAAATTCAGCCAGCCATTCCTTCAGCCTCTCCGCCAATATTTTCGCAAAAATCTTGTAGTCATTGTTTAACAGTGATATAGGTCGATAATTTTTTACATTACATGGGTCCTGTTCTTCTTTTGGAATCAGTGATATATTAGCCTCATTCCAGGTTTCCGGAATCTTTTGTCCCTTTAAGATCCCATTCATCACTTTTTTCAGGAAAGGCACCACCTCTTTTGCCATTACTTTATAAAATTTAGCCGTTATTCCATCAGGTCCTGGTGCCTTCCCCAATTTAGTCGACTGTATTGCATCCATAATTTCTATTTCTGTTATTTCAGCATTTAGTTTTCGCTTCCACTTCTCAGATAGCTTTGGTAAGTCAATTTTGCTCAAATATTGATCAATACTATCCTCCTTTACCACTTTACTCTGATATAATTTGGCATAAAATTTATAAAATGCTCTACTTATGGCTGATTGGTCCATTAACGTCTTATCTTCTTCTATAATCTTAGTTATCACTCTTTTTTCCCTCCTCTTCTTTAATTGCCAAGCTAAATATTTCCCCGGCTTGTTGGCACCCTCAAATGTTTTTTGTTTTAGTTTCTTCAATTCCCATTCCAATTCTTTGTTGTCCATTGCTTTTAATTGTTCTTGCAGAATCTTTATCTCCAGGTGTAGTTTCTTTCCCCCCGGTCTTTTCTTTAATTGAGTCTCTTTGATTTTTATCTTTTCCTGAATTTCTTTCCTTTTTCCTTCTTTTCTTTTTTATCTCTCGCATTTAAGTCCATTAAGACACCTCTCATTACAGCTTTATATGTATCCCATACTTTATACGTTGGTACAGATTTATCCAAATTATATTGTATAAAAAATCTGGTTTCTTTCTGTAACAAATCTAAATTGCCCTCCTGTTGCAGTAAATCTTCGTTAATTCTCCGTCTAAATTTTTTAATACATTTCCCAAATCTCCACATAACTGGATTGTGATCTGAGCTTACTTTGGGCATAATTTCAACCTCTTTAGTCCATATTGCTAATTCCTTAGAGGCCCAGATCATATCAATTCTCGATAGCGACGAGTGCCTTGCCGAATAATAGGTAAATTGCTTGGCTTTGTGGTTATTTCTTCTCCACACATCCTCCAAATTTTCTTGTTTTTGTATTTCAAAAAAAGATTTTGGCAATAATCCCCATTTCTTTTGAGTCCCCTTTGTTTTCTTGTCTTCCTGTAAGTTTACCACTCCATTAAAATCTCCTGCCAGGATTATTTGTGAATAAGTCACTCCGTCTAATTGCTTCTGTAATTCTTTAAAAAAATTGTCTTTAGCTCCATTTGGTGCATAAATCCCTACTATTAGTGTGTTTTGGGAGTTCCAAATAATTTCCACCGCAAGATATCTGGCTTCAGAGTCACTAAATATCATTTTAGGTTGCAGCTCCTCCTTGATATATAACACAACTCCCCTTTTTTTCTGTTTTGCTGCGGCAACAAATTCTTTTCCTAATTTGTAATTTTTAAGTACTTTTGATCTTGTTTATTAACATGGGTCTCTTGTAAACAAATTATATTACAACGTTGCTTGGATAGCCAATGAAAAATAGTTTTACGTTTGGAAGGTGAGTTAAGTCCGTTTACATTCCATGATATTACTTTACACTCCATAATCAAATTCTGGGTCTTTTAGGTAAGTCTTTATCATTGTTCAACAAGAACATCTCCATCTCATGCTGAGATCTGATCGTTCTCCTAGTTGCTTGAAATTCAAAACTCAGACCCTCTGGAATCTCCCATCTATATCTTATATTCAACTCTTTCAAAATCTGAGTCAGATCTCTATGTTTTTTCCTTTCTATCAGGATTTTTTAAGGTAACTCCTTCATTATTCTCACCTTTTTTCCTTCCATTTTGAAATTGCTTGCTCACAATGTCTTCTTTCATTTTTTTGGCACAATCATATCTCTAGGCAGATTTTTTTGAGCTGCATATCTTGAATTAATTCTGTACGCCATGTCCACATGTCTTACGATCTCTTCCATGGTTTTATTCAAGAATTCTGCTATTATTTCCGATATCTGTTCTTGGGCTACCTTCCCCTCCTCCTCCGGAACGCCACGAAATCTAAGTTGTAGCTCCATATATTTACATTCCATCACCGCCACTCTTTCATTCAAGCCTGTGGTTTCTGCTTTAAATGTAGTGGTTAGCTTCTCCTTTTCTTTCACCTCGTTAACTTTTTGCTGCGTCATCTGTAGTTCCTTCTTGACCTCGTCGATACTCTTTGTTAACTCTGCCACTTCAGATTTAATTGTCTCCTTGAGATCCTTCATCATCTCTTGTATTACATCTTTTAGTTCTTTGTTGCCTTCAGCCACTTTCTTATCCAAATTATCAAATGCCGACTGCCAGTCCTTTTTCGACATCATGGGGCTCGATTTGCTCCGCTTCTACGAGTCTGCTCTCTTTCGCAATTCCGTGGCTTAAATATTTAAGTTGCCAAATTCAATTTCTTGTTTTACTAGTATTTTGTCCAAAAGTTAGCGCTTTAACTGTCCAAAATGGCGGGCGTCTTTTCTCTATGGTTTTAAATCGAAGCTTTGCCCTTACCCTTCTCCAAGATGGCACACTTCCGGTTGCAATGAGGGCTTGCCCTTGCCCTCTTTCAAAATGGCGCACTTCCACTTCCGCCTTTCCCTTCACAGCCACTCTAGCCTTGTATCTCGATGTTTATGATGCACTTCCTGTTCCTGCCCCGTCGTCGCACCGCTACTTTCTCTCGCAATGTTTCTCCGTTCCCACAGTTCGCTATCTCTTTAAACCACAGGTATGTAAATAATAATCCTTTTTTCGCCTCTAATTCTTTTCTAAAAGCTTCTTTTCATACAATTCTTTTACCGGGGTGAACTTAATTAGTCCTTTTAAACTTTCTACTTCAGCTTTCTGCTTGAATTTAAATCCTCTAGTCCAATTTCAAACTCATAGAAGAGATAACGATCTTTACCTTGCCGGGTCTTTTCTGGGTTGTAATCACTGTTTCAGATGTTCAGATTAGTCCAAATTAGTTACTGAAGCTTGGGTACGGCGATCCTATGCCAACTCAATGACTCCAAAGCTGCTGCAGAGATTTCTGCCACCCTTCTTAGAGTGGGACCTCAAGGCTGGGAGGGAATCCTTTGAACAGAACCCCCCCTCAGCCGAGATCTACACACCCTCGGGGTCTCAAGCGTTCTTGCCTGCTCTCCGCCTGAGAGCAGGGGGCCGTGGGCGATCTAGCACCCCACCAGCCCTAACAAACAGCAACTTGGACAGCTCAGCTCCCCGAACTGTGTCAGACCACCATGATTCCCAAGCTGGAAGTCAATACAGTAAGATCTGTTGATATTTACTCTGTCTCAACTTATTCCTTGTTCATATTTTAGAAGCTGATAATTAGTAGATCAAACTTTGCTATTAATCTTGAAGCAAAGCATAGCCATGTAATTCATTTATCTATCATGAAGTGGTGCTCGGATCTGTACCAAGGCAACATTATCTCTGGTCCTTGAGTGCTTCCCACACGAAAGGTAAACAGCAGAACCTGGAGAGACCAGTGTGAAACTGCCAAATCAAACAATAAGCATTGACATCCCAAAGCAACACCTGGAGATAGCCAATCCACTAAAAGCTGTAAAATGGCATTTGGAACTCTGGAAGAATGCTCTGTGGAAAGAAGGCCCTGAAAGGAATGAGGCTCTTTATAGCTGTTTTTGACAGTGCTGGTTGTGAACGGGGTTGACAGATGGAGCAGACCTAATCTCACTGTCCAGAAACTGGGTCCTGCAGAAACTATTATGGACCATAATGCTCTTAAACTGATGGTGTTAAACTGATGGTGTTGTGTAGTCTGTCTGTTCATCCATCTTTTCCATCCCCTGAAGAATATGTTTAGGAGTTATATGGTTATTATTATTCAGACAAAGATTCAACTTGTTTAAGATCCTGATTGCAATTAGAGGAGAAAATCTACTCAGATAAAAGAGCCAGTGTGATGTAATTGTCAGAGTAGGACCTGGGAGACCCAAGTTTGAATCCCCACTCTGCCAAGGAAGATCTTTGAGTGATCCTGGGCTAGTCACTCTTTCAGCATAACCTTCTCCACGGGGTTGTTGAGGAAAAAATGGAAGAGGGGAGAATGCTAATGTAAGCCCTTTTGGGTCCCATTGGGAAGAAAAGCATGAAATAAATATTTAAATAAACAAAAATAAGTATGAAGATCAAAGTCCCAGTGTCTACCAATTTTGTATGTTAGGCAAACTGTATTTATTTCATTTAACTTAATTTTTGCATGAAAGAAAACACATTCTTCATCAGCAGTGAGGTTAAGAGATGTGCTGTTTGTCATCTGCAGGTAGATGCATCTTCAGCTCTTTTCAATGCTGCTGAGTTCCAGCCTCTAGACCCTACGCAGGAGCCTATATTCCCACCAGAGTTATTGGTAGGTGCCTTTTCTTCTCACAGGGTTTGGAAACGTTTCTACCCCAGGGAAGATTCTAGTGTCCTTGCTCATTTCTGCATATAAACATGTTTAAATTATACCCAATCCTGTGATAACAGACTTCAGCCTTGTTCACACATTTGAGTGACAAATTAGGGCCGTAGTCACTGTGATGCTGGGAATTTCCAGTCTAAAGCTCCTGAGCATATTTTATTTTAAATAGGAATCACATGGAACCCTGATTCATATCAGGATTATGGCCCAGGGATACAGAATGTTTTTCTACTTGTGCGAACATGGAATGTTTATCACCTTCTTTTAACTGCATCAGCAGAAAAGTAGCTATTGAGTGAAAGTTTTCACTGTGCTGTTTTTGTTTAGACATTTAATAGCTTGAGAGACTGTATTTTATTCTCTCCTCATTTTATTTGTATTTTAGGGAAAGGTCAAATTAAAAAAAAAACACTGATATGTGCATGTGTGTTGAAACCAAAGAACAATCAAGTCCCTTATTGTAGGACAGGGCACTAAAGGTGAAGTGGTTCAGGTTAGGGGGAGTCAGTTATGAGTGACTCCCAGAGTGTAGGAGAGGTGTCACTATGATTTTGCAAGACTGTTTTGCCACAAGAATATGGAAGGTCAATGTCACTTTGTCTTCTTTTGCTAATGAGGTATACAAGTTTCAGGTTGGTGGGTACTTGTGCTGGTCTGCCATAGAAAAGCAAGATTTGAGTCCAATTGTACCATAGAGACTAACTAGATTTCCAGGGTATGAGCACAGTTTATTTTTAGAGGGTTTTCTTCCTTCTCATGACAAATGGGACATGCAAGTTTTGGCATAGCAAGAATGAAACAGAGGCCAGATTCCTTGCTCTGGGTCCATATTTCACTAGTGAGGTTAAACCCTGCATTGTTCTTACAGATTCACAAAAACAAACAGAAACAACTGTGCTTCAAAGGGGAGAGGGTGATGTGGTTTCAGCCTTCAACACTCAAGGAACTGTTGGCCCTCAAAGCTGAGTATCCCAGTGCCAGGCTCGTGGTAGGGAATACTGAAGTGGGTAAGAGCAAGAGCTGAATTCCTGTTTGATTTTTCAATGGCAATGGTTTTTTAAAAACTGGACTTTGTCAGGTAGTGCATGTCATCAAGATTTTACTTTGTACTAAAGTACTTTGTTGAAGTACTTTATTTCTCTTTCAACAACTAAGTTAGCTGGCTTTTTGAGACTAAGCTAATAATTGTGCTGCTTGAAGGGGGCAATGGTGGAAAGTTTAAAAAGTGGGGGTCTCAGGTAAAATGGTAGTGTGTGTGATAGGTATGAGACTATTCCCTGCAGATAGTTATCTGAGAGCCTCGCTACAAGTGACATCTTTCACGCGAAGGGCACTTGATCATTTTCGCAAGTCTTTCTGGGTACTGAAGTCCCTCTCCCACACCCCTTTTCCTTCTGTTCCTTCCCCTCTCTGTTAGCACGGCTGCCTGAAGAGACGGAGAAAGCCTACGACAGCAGCTTTTGCAAATTGTCTTGCTGGGGGGTGGGGAATGCTCTAGAGAAAGCTGACATGTTGGTGAAGTCCTCCCCTCTCTGTTAGAACTGTTAGGATCGCTGCCTTAAAAGTCAGAGAAAGCCTGCGTTTGCAAATCGTTTCTCCAGTCGCAAGCCTGCTCTCAATGATCTTTGGGGGCGGGCAGCTGCAACTTTCTTAGCTTTCTCTAGAGTATTCCCCCCCCCCCGAGCAAGACGATTAGCAAAGTTGCAGCTGCCCGCCCCAAAAATCATTGAGAGCAAGCTTGTGACTAGAGAAACGATTTGCAAACGCAGGCTTTCTCTGACTTTTAAGGCAGCGATCCTAACAGTTCTAACAGAGAGGGGAGGACTTCACCGACATGTCAGCTTTCTCTAGCGCATTCCCCACCCCCCAGCAAGACGATTTGCAAAAGCTGCTGTCGTAGGCTTTCTCCGTCTCTTCAGGCAGCCGTGCTAACAGAGAGGGGAAGGAACAGAAGGAAAAGGGGTGTGGGAGAGGGACTTCAGTACCCAGAAAGACTTGCGAAAATGATCAAGTGCCCTTTGCGTGAAAGATGTCACTTGTAGCAAGGCTCTGAGGCCTGATTTAAATGTAATGGTGGCTGAGGCAAAATCACCCTCCCATGGGCTTTTGAGCTTGCACATCATCTTGTTTAAACTGGGCTGCTACCAATGCAAAACAGACAGTGTTATGTTTAAATCAGGCCTGAGTGCCTGAGGATAGCATGAGAAACCTGAATGAGGTGTCCGCTCCCACTTGGATTATGGTGAGCGGATCATATGCACCTTCTGATTCAGACGATTCCAGTACATGACAGGTGTGGATTTTCCTTAGAGGCTTTAGATTTCTCACAGTGAGGGAAAACCATGCATATTTGCAAACAATGGGTGTGTAGCAGCCAAACCAATTAGGTTTCCTGAAAACCTTCCCATCTGCAATTTATTTATCCAAGTCACAAGGGCTTATTCCCTAAAGTAATGGCACACTACTACAGTGTAGTAATACCCACTAGAAAAAAAGAGTCATCATGTATTGAGGAAATACTTGTTGAGATTGCTGAATACAAGGGAAAATCTCATTGGTATTTGACTTAAAATTTCCTTACCAGCCCATGCAAATTCCATCAGAGAGAGTGTCTTGCCGTCATTTCAGGGGTCATGGGACTATTGCATAAGTAGTCTTGTTTTTTGATTGGGAAACCTGCTAGTTCTGGATGTCTGCCATGTATGCATTAACCTCACTGGATTTTGTTTCCTTCAGGTATTGAAATGAGGTTAAAGAACATGCTGTACCCAGTGATAATAGCACCAACTTGGATCCCAGAAATGAACTCTATTCAGCACACAGAAGAAGGTAAGGAACAACATGTTTATTGCTTAAAGGGACTAGGAAGGAGTTCTAACAATCTGCAAACATTACAAAGGATCACAAAGATACTGATATGCTTACCATGTGCCTGTTTTTCCTGAGGCCAAAACGTTCTGATTGTACCTATTGGGGCAGTTTAAAATTATTTATAGCACAAGTAATGTAAGCTGAACTGATTAAAACTTCATTGATGTAAATTAAGTAGCCCTTTTCCTCCCATGCTGTTGTGCTTGTACAAAATGTTATAAAATATAAATATAAAATATAAAAATTGTGTTGGAAACCATTTTGCATACACCACACACACCTTGGCTAGTTCTGTCAGTGGCACGGTTGGAAGTCACATGACAACACTAGTAATGCATCTCAGGGCATACCAGAATGGAGCTTTAAACCTCCCCTGTTCACAGGGCAGCCCGATACCTGAAGGGATGCCCATGCTGGGCTGCACCAGAGCCAGACCATCCTACCAGAACAAATGCCAGCTGGTGTTGAGGTGAGTCCTCTCCTTGCTGCCATACGACAGTGAGGGAAGGGACTCAGGCTGCTACTGCCAGATGAAACTTTGTTCTTTGTTGCTTTTGCATATGGCCCCTTCAGGGCATAAATGCCACAGAGGCCTACAATCCTTGTGATTCACCAAGCTGAACTGGGCCATCAGGAGCATGTTGAATGCTGAACAGTGAAAACAGGGAGGGTATCAAGCACTTGGGAACCAGCAGCAGGATGCCATTAATGCATGAAGGGTTCCATTTGGCTGGGTGGGTCAGCCTCCCACAGACCCATTCTATACTACTGTTTGCTGCTGCAGTGAGTCTCATTGGCAACCAGGAGTACAACCACAGACTTTCTGCAGAGCTTGTGCCTCTAAACAATACATGCGAGTGAGCCAAGACATATTCTAAACCAAAAATAGTAAACCTTCCCAAAATAAAACAAAACTCAATCAGTCAGAATCTGAATGTCCTCCAAGTCTCCCCCCAAAAAATTATCTTCAGAATGCCAGTCAACAATTTTACCCTTGCTAAGAACAAAGGCCAAATGGCTCTGAATAGGTATAGTTATCCTTTTCTAAGAGATAAAAGATAAATTATATATACATATACATATACATATACATATACATATACATATACATATACATATACGTGTGTGTGTGTGTGTGTGTGTGTGTGTGTGTATGTGTGTGTGTATGTGTGTGTGTGTGTGTGTGATAGATCCCCCAGCCTTATCTGGCTGACACCCTTCGATGCCACCCCTTGTGAATGATTCTGCTAGCTTAAGGCGGTTCTGATTTGGGATCTCACAGCTCCTGTCACCACTTGTGAAGTATTCACTGGTCGAGGGACCCTTCTGACAGGGAATAGAAATAGGGACCACTTACACTCTGACTCATTTGGTGCGTTGTAGACCTCTTCTCATGAGGAGAGAACTCTGGCTGGAAGTGGGTCCTCTCTCTGGACAGAATGGAATCCTCCTCAGCTCTCACAGACACAAACTGGAACTAAAATATCACTTCGTTGCACCAGCACCTCCTCAAACTCTGCCACTTAGTCTGACAGGCTGAGAGCTGGTTCTCCTCAGGGAGTATAAGATAGGCAGGAATTATCAAACTGGACTCAGATGGTTAACAGAACAAATTAACTTTACTGAAGCACATTTTATCTTCCTCCTGCACAGCCTTAAACAGTTAAACGTTCCAGATACCTCATTAACTAGTCCTCCTCAGAGAACTCTCTAAACACATCTGCATTCTCTGGTTGCTAGCCCTCCACTTCCTTTTCCAGAGTCTCCCTTAACTGCCACAACTCCCAACTAACTATTCTAAACGGTCTTAACTGCTCTTCACTGCCACTCTCAACATTCTATTCAGGACCTGTCACTCAAACAGGGCCTGTCCGTTACAATATATATATATCTGAACTGATTAATTCCAGTACACACTATAGTACAAAGGGATCCAATCCCTTTGGGGGATGCCTTGGGATATGTATATCCGCTAGACCTGTTTGCGCATGATGAAAAGCAAAAAAAAAACCTTTACAGTTTCTCAATGTGACAGCTGGCCAGGAGGTAAATTCCTGGCATGTTACTAATAATTCTGGCATGGTAGTAATAACACTAACTTGTTTACTGCTCTGGGTGAGGCACTAGAAGAGCGGTATATAAGCACAGTTGTTGTTGTTGTTGTTGTTGTTGTTGTTATTATTATTATTAGTAGTAGTAGTAGTAGTAGTATCAGGATGATGAGGATGATGATGATGATACAGCTTTACTATCTTCACTAACTATGGTAGTCCCTGATGTCCTAGAAGCAGGAGACCTATCCCATCAAATATATTAGATGAAGGAAGTAAAACCCTGACTTTTCTAACAGCTGATAATTGGGTCACCAGGATAAAAAATCTTCCATTTGAATAATATTGGTCTTTGCTTTTTCAGGAATCATGTTTGGTGCCTCCTGCACTTTGAGCCATGTGGAAGAAGTTCTAAGGAAGGCTGTGGCCCATCTCCCCCCTTACAAAACAGAGGTGTTCAAGGCTGTCCTTGAACAACTGAGATGGTTTGCAGGGCCTCAAATCCGAAATGTTGCTGTAAGTGCTTCCAAATAGTTTCCACTAAAGACTGAAGGGAGAAGAGAGAAGTAGGAAAGGAAAATCAGAGGGAATTCAGACTCAGCAAGCAAAACTTCTTATCTGGGATACAGTTCGAGGCAGGACTGATTTGCTTCATCCTGAAAACCTGGGTCATGCCTCAGCCCAGAGAGCATGTTAAGTGTCTCTCTGCATATGCTTATCATCTGTCAGATTTGCTGCACATCTTTTTGGAGGTCTGGGCTTCTGTGTTAGAAAGTGTAACTTTTCAGACACTTTTTTTAAAAAAGTAGGCATTTGCAGGTCCCATGTTGAAGGGTGAGGGAGTGAGTGTAGGCAGCCCAAAAGACACAGAGATGACTTGTTGGAATTAAAATAGCCACAACTTTATTGGTTACAACTTATGGAGACTTGATACAACATAGGACCAACGACCAGCCTCACCCCTTCAGCCTTCCTGCCGAAGGGGGAAACCATGGTATGGCAGGCCGTGGGATTCCACATGAACACAAACCTCTGTGTGGATCCCCCTGCCACCAGGAACTGAGCTTGCCCCAACAGCCTCTGACTGAGCACGTCCCTACAATGCATCATCCCCAAGATCATTTAAGGGGATCCCCAAGTATGGGGAAACTGGGCTTGCAGTAACCAACCAGGTTACTGATCCCAGACAGCAGCCATCCAGCAGGAAATTCCTGAACCTATGAGCCATTAAAAACTCCCAACAATGCCCAGAAATGAGGGTGAGATGGGTGTAAAGTCAGCTCAGGAGCAGAGTGTGGGGACCTTGGCCAGGTCTGTAATTTCTTCCTAGCAAGCGGACCAGAGGGAAGACTTTGCCCTCAAGGTCCATCACTTGGACCTGCCCCACAAGCTGACCAGCCTGATGCTGATTGGCTGGCCAGCAATTTCACCCATGGACTGCAAATGGGTAAGCCCCGGGTAAGTATGGGGCTGGATCCTGTCTATTCATTCCATGTTGATTGTTCTTGCACATAGGGTGAATTTCATGAAGTAGAAAGGTAAATATGTTTGTATGGATGCCTTTAATACATCAGCACTGGTGCACAGATTGAATATGGATGCACATCTGCATTGCAGTGCTCAAAAGAATTTGTCACAGCTTCTGTGCCATGGGCAGATGTATCCATTTCCATTTGCACTGTTATGCAAATATACAAGTAAACGCTCAACCACTGACTTGGATTTCAAGTATGTTGTTTTCATGCAGCTCTGTCTGAATTAGAGTACATTTCTGTTTCTAAATGTTTCTTTTCACACAAAATACCAACAAGGCCTTGAGGCTACACAAGCAAGCAAATCATATTTGAAAAAGAATTGTTAGAGTTGTGAACCAGAAGATATTTAGAGAGAACCAAAATTTTTCATAAAAGGAAAGCGAGGAATGACACCTAGCTATCTTTCACTCAACTTCAATGCAAAGCTAAATGTTTTAGTAAATGTAATACTCAAGCCAAATAAAAGCTTGGATTAAGGTTGCCAGTCCCCCAGTGGAGAATGGTCATCCCCTGCCTTCACTTCTCAGAAATGGTGGGAGAAAAATTGAAAAAATGACTACCAGGCCAATGGTGTGACATCACTTTCAGGGAAAAACAGGAAGTGATATCACACATCTCTAGGAATTGCCAAAAACTCTATGGAAAAACATGGTAAAACCACAGAGTCTTTGTCAATTCCTAGAGAAGACTGAGGTCACTTCTGGGGGAAAATCAGTTTTACCATAGAGTTTCTGGTGATTCTCAGAAAGACATCATGATGTTTCTGGGTTTTTCCTGGACATGTCATCATACTGTCACCAATAGCCACTGCAGGGACTCGTGTTCCTGCTCTTCCAGTCTCCCACTGGTTACTGTAGAGAATTTTTGCAGATGACAGAGGGGGTGATTTTTTGCCAATTTCCCCCCTCGGCTACTACTTTTTCTGCTGTTCTTGCAGGTCTGCTGTCACTAAGATCAGCATTTAGAACAGCATCCCCCAATTTCTATAATAAATACCATAGAAATGCAAAGTGAGGAAATGGAAACAGAAATGGAAGTGAGGTCTCTGCATCTGTGACATCATCCACCCTCCTATTTTCTCCCACTGTGAGAGAGGGCAGAGTGGAGGGAGAGCTGGTGGGAGCAAGCCTAGCTTGTGCTGGCTATTTTGAAGATCTGGGAGAAAACCTTGATGTGAGATGTTTTCCAAATGGGGATAGGTTTGTGTAGTTAATCAGCAATTTAATATATGCCTCTCCCCTTAAAGATTAATGCACTGTGTGTCAGGTTCTCTGAGACTTAAGGGAAAAGGCATATCTACAACAAAAGGGCTAGAGACTTATTTTAAATTCAGAGACCCAATACACAGATTGTTATATCATTAGAACAATATAATGATATTCAACTGCCAATTAAAAGAAAACCCATAAAAGCCCTCCAGTGGAGGAAATGTCTACTGTGGGGACAGGGTCAGGAAAAATGGCTGTCGTATCATCTGTATCAAGAAAATCTAAACTTTCCCACTCGCATAGCAACCATGCAGACTTTGTTGCAATCTTTCCAAAAACTTTGCTGTAAAACAGATTCGGGAAGGCTTAGAAAAAAGGCAAGGAAACCCCTTTAACTACATGAATATACCACAAGGCACTTCCCACTTCCAAGCCGCATCAAACTGGGGCATGTGGAAATAGTCAGAGAGTACTTAATCCTTTTCTCCCATGCCTCTTCCACACTCCACAAATGCCTCTTTGAAGTTGTACTTAGCTTTGTGGGTGGGGATTGGAAGTTCTTATATTTTTCCCCCAAGTGGAACTAATTGCAGCTTTGGCTGGGTAATTGTGAAAGGAGCAGAGGAGGAAAGTAGAGCTCTCATAGGCCTGGTGAGGGAAGGGGATCCACTACTCCCAGCTTCTACTCGCACTACCTCTCACCTGGCAGGCAGAGGGGAAAGGCACAGGAGTGAGCCAACAAACCTCTGTCTGGAGCATGCTCCTGTGCACTCAGGAGCACTTCTGCATCATGCCAGGAATAACATCATTCCCAATGCAAAGCAGAAATGCTCTGCAGTGTGCATGCTGTGTGAGCGCGTGAGGGTAAGTACTCCCATTGTGCCCCCCAACAACCCCCGTGTCCCCTGGTTTGAGCACCAGGTAAACTGGGAACCCTAGAGAGCCAGTTAAGTGGTTAAGAGTGACAGGATTCCCCACTCCTCCACTTGAAGCCAGCTGAGTGACCTTGGATCAGTCACAGCACTTTCAGAGCTCTCTTATCCCACCTACTTCACTGGGTGCCTGTTTGTGGTGATAATAATGACATTGACTTTGTAAACCACTGAGTATGGCATTAAGTTGTCCTGAAGAGCGCTATATAAGCACAAGGTTCTAGAGGAAAGACACAACACACACCCTCGGGTAACTCCCCCACACCTATCATCAAAGCAGCCAGCTGGAGCTGCTAAATAGTTTTTTTTTTAATGAAAAAGATCTCAATGATGGATCTTTTGAGTCTCCTCTGATTTGACCAAGAATTGAATACCTCTCACTTGGAGGAGGGTTCGTAACAAGAATGTATACTGCAGGCTTTGCTTACAGTACTTTGGAGATCTCTTGGTATGCGTCTTTTGTCTTACATGGAGTTAATCTCATATTTTAATGCATGAAGTAAGGCTTGGAACTATATTACATCACAGAAATCCAGTCTGTGGATGTATAGAGTAAAAACTTTGTGCCACAAACGAGAGAGCATGCGGTAGTAAAATCTAGCTAAGGAAATGCTAGCTTTTATGAGAATGCTCAGGAGGATCTTTCAAACTTTTGACTGTTTTTGTTCTGAATACTGTTTCAATGAACTCCATCAACCTTATGTATCTTACCAGTTACACAGATAATCATAACTGAAATTAAATGTTTATAATAGAACAGTGATGAAATTCTTTTTTTTTAATTTATTGGATGGGTTGACATACAGTTCATTCATATCTTACAGATACATTCCCCCCTATATCCATAGATGCATCCCACCCCCTCCCCTCCCCCCTTTTCTGTGCAGACTCCCGACAGATACATTCCCCCCTATATCCATAGATGCATCCCACCCCCTCCCCTCCCCCCTTTTCTGTGCAGACTCCCGACAGCACTACAGCCCCATAATTTCTTATCATTTGTTCTATATTGCTTTTCATTTGTCCCTAATAGCTAGAGGTAAAATCCTAATTTACCATTTCTTAATACAATTCTGTAACTATTAATAAACTATCAAAAAGCCGTCAAAACATATTTCTTTTACACATATAAATTTCTAATGTCAGTTTACATAATTAACTATACATTACATTTCCCAGTTATTCCATTTGTCTTAATTTGCTAATTTCTTCATTTAACCTGATTTCTAATCTGTTCATGTATATTTTTCAGGCTCTTGGGGGAAATATAATGACTGCCAGTCCAATATCTGATCTAAATCCTGTGTTTATGGCAAGTGGGAGCAAGCTGACTTTGATGTCAAATGGTAAGCCACTCTAAAGTTTGGTGCAAGGCTTCCTTATTTAAGGCGAAAAGTTTTTTTTAAAAAATTTATTGGTGAGTACATAAAATATTACACAAATTCCCCCTCTTACCTAAATTATATCAACCCCCACCCTTACCCCCCTCCTTATAGACTTCCAACAGCTTTCCAACCCTTAGCCCATCTTGTTATTTAAATTATTCTTAACTATAATTTTTCTAAATCTTATATATATTGTATCACTTATTCTAAGCATATTCAAATTCTTCTATATCTC
Organism: Eublepharis macularius; assembly: GCF_028583425.1. Taxonomy (NCBI): domain Eukaryota; kingdom Metazoa; phylum Chordata; class Lepidosauria; order Squamata; family Eublepharidae; genus Eublepharis; species Eublepharis macularius. The sequence continues at coordinate 180,625,711 of NC_072790.1, read as the reverse complement.
CAATTTACTAATTTATCCAATCTACGTCTCCCTGTTTAACCTATCTATTATTAATACATTCTTCTTAATACTAATATTAGCTTAGATTGATTAATAACTAATTTTCCCCATTAATGGTAAAGTTACTTCTCTCTCCCCTTTGTAAAATCACGCATTAATAATTCTCAAACTGCCACAGTCCTCCTTTCACATCCCATGTTTTTTCTAGATATTGTTTCAATTTCCCCCTGTCTGCAATATATTCTCCTGGATCAAGATCTTTCAGTTTTCTTGTCATTTTGTCCATTTCTGCCATGTACAACAATTTGTAAATCCAATCTTCTGTAGTTGGTATTTCTTGCACTTTCCATTTCTGCGCGTACAAAAGTCTTGCTGCTGTAATCATGTAAAATAGCAATGTTCTATACTGCTTTGGAACCTCTTCCATTCCCAAGTTCAGTAGCAGCAATTCTGGGTTCTTATTTATTTGGGTTTGCAAAACCTCATTAATTATTTCTATTATATCTCCCCAGTATTGCTTAGCTACCTCACAAGTCCACCACATATGATACAATGATCCTTCATGCTTTTTACATTTCCAGCATTTGTCTGACATATTTGCATTTCCAAGCGCAATCTTCTTAGGCGTTAAGTACCACCTATACATCATTTTATAAACATTATCTTTAATATTGGTACAAGTTGAAGTCTTCAAAGTGTTTTTCTACAAATATTCCCATGATTCCATTGTTATTTCTTTGTGAAAGTTTATTGCCCATTTCGCCATCTGGACTTTGACTGTCTCGTCTTCCGTATACCATTTTAAGAGTATTTTGTATATTTTCGAAATGTCTTTTTTACCTTCTTGTAAGATCACTTCTTCTAGCTCCGAGTTTTTCAGTCTTATTTCTCCCCTTAAACAGTCCGAGTTGTAAAGATCCCTGATTTGCCTATATTGAAACCATCCATACTGAGGAAATAACTCTTCTTGTGTCTTTATTTTTAATATTCTATGTTCCGTCGACGTTATCTCTTTATAAGTTAAACATTGTTGTTCATTATAAACAGCTCTCGGATCTATTACTTCATATGGTACCACCCATGAAGGGATACCACTTTCCATGTAATTCTTGTATTTCTTGTATTTCTTCCAGATTGTGAAAAGGCTTCTTCTAATATAGTGATGCAAAAACATAGAGTCCGCTTTAACTTTATCATACCACATGCCATCCAAACAATAGGCATGCCATCCAAACAATTTTTTATGTCCCTCCAAGGCCAGCAATTTACGGTCTTTTAGCGTTATCCAATCTTTTAACCAAACCAGACAAATTGCTTCATAATATAGTCTTATGTTTGGCAGTTGCAGTCCCCCTCTTTCTTTTGAATCTTGTAATACTTTCATTTTCACCCGGGGTTTCCTGCCTGCCCACACGAAGTCTGAAATTTTTGTCGAATTGTTTGAAGTCTCGGATAATTGGAATAGTTTGCAGCAAAAACATCACACGTGGTAACACATTCATCTTTACTGCTGCTATTCTTCCCAACCATGACAAATTTAATTTATTCCATTTTATCAATTCTCTTTCTATTTGTTGCCACAGTTTCTCGTAATTATTTTAAAATAAATCTATATTTTTCGCAGTCCGCTCAATTCCTAAATATTTTACTTTGTTAGTTACCTCGCAGTCTGTTGTCTCCATTAATTCTTGCTGTTTTTGCTTCGTCATATTCTTACACAATATCTTCGACTTCTTTTTGTTCACATAGAATCCAGCCAAGTCTCCGAATTCCTTTATTTTATCTATTATTTTTGGCATGTTATCGATTGGGTCTTCCACTATCAACATTACATCGTCTGCAAATGCTCTGACTTTGTAGGAAAATTCCTTTATTTTTATGCGACGAATTGTATTGTCCTCTCAAATTTGAATCAGCAAAATTTCCAAAATCAAAATAAACAACAATGGAGACAATGGGCAGCCTTGTCTTGTACCTTTACTTATTTTCAATTTTTTAGTCAAATCATCATTGACTACAATCTCTGCACACTGGTCTTTATAAATTCCTTTAACTGCTTGTATGAACTTTTCTCCCATTTGCAGCTTTTCCATAGTGGCAAACATAAAGTCCCAGTTCAAATTGTCAAATGCTTTTTCCGTGTCCACAAAAAAGAAACCAACTTCCCTATCACAGTGCTTGTCATTTCATGAATCAGGAATCTTTTGGCCTTGCAAAATTCCATTGATTACCTCCCTTAGAAACGGTGTCAGGTCATTGGCCATCATTCTATAAAACTTTGTTGTTATTCCATCCGGTCCAGGCGCTTTCCCTAATTTTGTTGATTGTATAGCTTCTTTTATTTCTTCCTCTGTCACTTCCCTATTTAACTTCTCTTTCCATTCCTCTGAAATTGTTGGAAGCTTCATTTTCTCCAAATATTCCGCTATTGAATCTCTATTCACCTCCTTTTTTTGGTACAGTTTTGCATAAAATTTAAAAAAGGCTCTACTAATGGCAGATTGATCCATCAATATATTATCCTCTTCTCGAATCTTAGTTATGGTTTTCTTCTCCTTTCCCCCCCCCTTTAACTGCCATGCTAAGTATTTCCCAGGTTTATTTGCACCTTCAAACGACTTCTGCTTCATTTTTTTTTAAATTCCACTCCAATTCTTTGTTATTCATTGCCGTCAATTGTTCCTGCAGGATTTTCATATCCTGATATATTTTCTTTTCCCCTGGTCTTTTCTTAAGTTGTACCTCTTTGGCTTTAATTTTTTCCATAATTTCAAGTCTCTTTTCTTCCTTTCTCTTTCTAGCTCTTGCATTCAAGTCCATTAGTATTCCTCTAATCACAGCTTTATATGTGTCCCATACCTTATAAGTTGATACATCCTTGTTCAAATTGTACTGTATAAAGAATTTGGTTTCTCTTCGTAACAATGCAATGTTTTCTTCCGTCTGCAGCAAGTCTTCATTTATCCTCCATCCTCTTCTTTTAGTATTTTTTCCGAATCTCCACATGATTGGATTATGATCTGAGCCTACCTTGGGCATTATCTCCACGTCTCTAGTCCATACCACCAATTCTTTGGAGGCCCAGATCATGTCAATTCTTGATAGTGTAAAATGTCTTGCAGAGTAAAATGTATATTGTCTATTTTTAGGATTTTGTCTCCTCCATACATCTTCCAGACTTTCTTGTTCCTTAATCGCAAAGAATGATTTTGGCAAAAGTCCTCTTTTTTTTTTGGTGCACTTTTAGATTTCTTGTCTTCTTCCAAGTTTGTAACTCCATTGAAGTCACCTGCCAGAATTATTTGATCATAGGTCAGTTCGTCTAATTGTTTCTGTAAATCCTTGAAAAAATTTTCTTTTGCCCCATTAGGCGCGTAAATTCCAATCACCAAAGTCTTCTTAGAGTTCCAAATTATTTCCACTGCTATATATCTGGCTTCTGTATCGCTTAGAACTAATTTTGGCTGCAGCTCTTCCTTTATATACAATACAACTGCTCTCTTCTTCTTTTTGGAAGCTGCTGCAAATTCATTTCCAAGTTTTGCAAGTTTCAAATATTTTACATCCTGCTTTTTGATATGTGTCTCTTGCAAGCACACTATGTTACATTTTTGTTTTAAAAGCCAGTGGAAAATAGTCTACGTTTAAAAGGTGAATTTAGTCCATTTACATTCCAAGATATAATTTTACACTCCATGATCAAATTTTAGCTCCTTTTGGTAAGTCTTTTTCATTGTCCTTAATAAACGTTTCCATCTCCTGGCCAGATCTGATGTTTCTCCTTGCTCCACCAAATTCGAAAGCCAGTCCTTCAGGTATTTCCCATCTGTATCTGATTTTCAAATCTTTTAACATCTGGACCAACTCTCTGTACTTTTTCCTCTCCAACAACACCGATCTGAGCAGTTCTTTCATGATTCTCACCACTTTCCCATCGACTTCTAATGGATCCTGAAATTGTTTACTCACGATTGACTCTCTTGTATTTCTAGTTGTAAATTGCACAATCATATCTCTTGGTAACTTCTTTTGAGCTGCAAATTTTGAATTAATTCTGTATGCCACGTCCAGAAGCGCTGCTATCTCCTCTTCTTCTTTACCTAGGTAACCCGCCAAAATTTCTGTAATCTGCTCTTGGGCTGATTTTTCCAAAACTTTCGGGATTCCACGAAATCTAAGTTGTTTTTCCATTTGTTTACATTCAGCTATGGCCATTCTTCCCTTCACTCCTCTCATCTCCATTCTCTGCACATCTGCCAAAGTGTCAGCCACATTTTCTACTGCGTTAACTCTCTGCTGTGTAACTTGCAAGTCTTTTTTAACTTGATCCATGTTCGTAGTTAGTTCTGCCATCTCCCGTTTAAGTGCCTCTTTGAAATCTTTCAAATTTTTCTCCATCTCTTGCATCATATCTTTAAGCTCTTTATTTCCTTCCGAAACTTTTTTGTCTAAATTTTCCAGCGCCATTTGCCATTCCTTCTTTGACATTGTGGGGCTAGCTCTACTTCGCTCCCACGAGTCTGCTCTTTTCCTTAACTCCGTGGCGCTACTTTATTATTTTCTTTTATTTTTAAAAGTCCAGATTTATGTTGTTTTTCTAAAAACTAGTATTTACGCAGTCCAAAATGTCGGGCGTCTTTTCTCTATGGTTTTATTTTGAGGCAACCGCCCTTACCCTTATCAAAGATGGCCTACTTCAAGGCGAAAAGCTTTTAATGGTATCAGCAGCTTCAAGTGAGTAGTCATGTTTGTCTGTAATAGTCATACAAAATTTGAGTCCAGTAACATCTTAAAGACTAACAAAACTTCCTAGGATATGAGCTTTCGTGGCTGAAAGCTCACTTCATCCAATGTAGCAGCAGGAAGGGCAGTTTGTGCTTTAGAATGCAAAGTGGAAAACCACAGGGTTTTGTTTTGTTTTGCTAAGTAGAGCCTCCTCATACCCACATTTTAAGGATAAAAAGGATTTGCTACTAAAAACTTCTGTCAAAATTCTCTGTTATGAATTTTTAGAAAGAACTGTGCACTGAGCTCCTTTGAGAAAGCCATGATAAAAATATACTAAATGAATAATCTAATATTTTGCAGTATGTGATAGCTGACATGCAGTGGAATTTAGTATTTAACAGTATTGATAAATTATTCACAATTGGGATTGGCACCACAGATTTCTGGCAATGAGGTGTGAATCCTTTCATCCATGCATCTGGCAACATTTGTAGGGCTGCCAATCTCTACGGGGGATCCCCTGTTTCCACTTTCTCCCCCCCACCTCACTTACCTGGCCAGCCCCTGAGGCAGACCCCGGAGGTGCAGTGCGCCCCCGGTCAGTGCAGTGCGCCCCTGTGCCCCACAATGGGCTCATTTTGGGCTGAATCGGGCCCACAGGGGGGTGATTCAGACCTTTGGCAAATGTGGGAGCACACACTGGGCTACCCTTTGACCCACGTGATGACATCACTCCCCAGAAGTGACATCATCACGCATGCCGGGAGCATGTGTGCACTACGCACGCACAACAGAAGGGACACCGATTGCCATGGAGGGTGAGTGCCGGGTTCCCAGTCCCTCACCAGGGGACTAAAGGGACCTGGCAACCCTAAACATTTGACAGATAACATGCAATGATAATTAGTATTTGACTGCTGACAGCTTATGAGATTTCTGTTTTGAAGCCTGCCAACAAGTTGAAATACTAACAAGTTGAAAGCATTTGAATTTTGGATTCAGAGTTTAAAAGTTCATATTCAACAGAGCGAATTTGAATTTTGCTTTGGGATTCCTCATCCTAATATTTGAAGTTAATTCTGAATATTTGTGAATATTCATTTCATCTCTAAACGACACCCGACAGCAGGATGATTTGAACCTAGATCCTTCTTGGCTGCAGCCTTTCTCTAGCAGTGTGTTTAGATGTCCAGGGCTCAAGCAGCAACATCGCTTTTCTCTTTACCGTATTGCCTTTTGTATGACTGGTTCCTTTTCAGTTCTGCCCCTACACAACTGCTAGTCTGTACAACTGAGCCTAACCTGAATGTTGTTCTATTTCCTGGTTCTTCCTTCAGCTTTTGTTTGTTCTGTTCTCTAATTTTACTTTGACTTCTTTCTTACTCCCTAACCTCACCTGTGCTTTCCCTCATCTTAATTTGGACTTCCTGTTTGGTACCAACCCTTGTCTCTTGGTACTTGAATTTGGCTGGCCCCTTGAAAGAGGCCTCCAGAAAGCCACCCAATCAGTTTTGCACAGTAACGTCACCCTATACTGTCTGTTCTATTTTAGATGTCAGGTTTACAGGACTAAAATAGCAGAGGATTCCAATCCTGCAAAGAGGTATTGGGCTGGATCTAATGGCTGCCTTCTGCTCAGTAAGGGATCTGTTGTTGTGGAAAGTCTCCTTCCGTTGGAGGAAAGGATTCCTTCTTCCCAACAGAATATATTTAACCTTGCAGAATGGATCCAACTTATTGATCCCAAATTACATATGATACCAGACTTAATTCCATCCTATTTTCCTTGTAGTTCAGATGAAACTGCAAGACTGTATTTTCCCATAAGTATAGATTGTTTCATGGCTTTTCTTATACAAACAAAATGTCAGCTGTGCTTCTGAGAATTAACAATTGCTTGTATGAATAGGGAGATGATACGCTTACATATTCCACCCATTGTGGGCCCTCTCTTCTTTCTTTACAGAGGGCAGCAGGACTGTAAGGATGGATGAAACATTCTTTATTGGTTATAGAAAGACTGTCCTAAAACCTCAGGAAATACTGCTCTCAGTTGAGATACCCTTCAGCAGGAAGGTGAGGAAATGGGTAGAATATAAATTGATTTACAAGTCTGAATACAAACTAACAGGCTGTGCTTTATTGTGAAGACAAATATCAAGAGTTCTTCTGTTCTGGAAAGCCTGTTATGTTCAGAATATTTTATGGAAGTTCAAGAAATGCAGAGAATGTGATGTTTGAGTACAGGCTTTATTTTCTGGAAATCTTCGTTTCCATTTTAAAAAATCAAATTGTTAGCTCTTTGGTTGCCAGGATATGCTTGACACAAGAAAAACAGAAAAACCCATGTCAGACTACTAACACCAATAATGTATATTACAATCAATATGTCAAGCCTCACAGTAATATAACAATTCACACAGTAATACAAGGCTTAGTATGTAATCACAACGAGTTTAATAAATTCAAACCCTACTTATAGCTAGCTATAAGGAAAGGCTATGTTACTGGATACCCGTGAGGATTAATTCTGAAGAAAGTATTGGTTGAATGGAATACTGACTATACTCTTTGAAAAAGATGGTTTGAAACGGGCAATTGGGATCTAGATAACCCGTTAGAGGAATTATCACCAAGTTATCTCATCAGGACAAATATTACTCCGTACATTGATCTTTAAATGAATTACAGCCATCTGTGAGGAAATTGACATTGAACACTCTTACCTATGAAAACGGATACACGGTGCTTTAGAAATAACAATAATTGAACGGGCTTGTGTATATGGTGCTCTTACTGCATTTGCACTTTATTCTTATGTGCAATATATGAGTATATGAATAGCACTTTGGACACCTTGCATTTTATTTATTGGTACAGAACTTCCATGTTAGAACTGGTATGAGTGGTATTTCGTTTATAAGTAGGGTTTGAATTTATTAAACTCATTGTGATTACATACTAAGCCTTGTATTACTGTGTGAATTGTTATATTACTGTGAGGCTTGACATATTGATTGTAATATACATTATTGGTGTTAGTAGTCTGACGTGGGTTTTTCTGTTTTTCTTGTGCCATATACCACATTTCTCTCTTTTTTGATTTAAGGATATGCTTGACAGCATTCAGCAAGGCCTGTTCAGAAGCCAACAGGATGGCTTCTTATCTGGTCAAAGAGCTGCTGGGTCCCATAGTGTAATTCAGCATGGGACCTCAGTGTCCTTTAGAGTGGCACTGGCCTGTCCTCTCCCTCCCACTAACAAAGTTTGAAGCCTTCCTCCAGCCTAAGGAGCCTTCCTCCATCTCTAATGGAAGAGTCACTTATATTGGAGAGATTTCCCAGCAATTCCTAGAGTGATGTAACATTGCTTCCAATTCCCCCCCAAAAGCGATAGAATGCTGTTTTCTAAGGCTGCTGTAATACTGTGAAAAAATAGAAATCTATTTTTAGCTTCAGAGTCAATAATTTTATGTAGGATTCTAGTCAGCCTGCAACTGACTGGAGACTGGGGGCAGGGACATGGGGGGTATTGTTGGGCAACAGCATTCTATCCCTTTTGGGGGAAAAACTGGAAGCAATGTCACACCACTCTAGGAATTGCTGGGAAATCTCTGGTAATGTTGTCATGCCAGTCTAATTCAAGTGTATTTTGTCTCGTGTGGTTTGACCCTAAGAACTGTGTTAGCTGTTTGGTTACAAAAACTGCACAATCCCTCCCCATTAAAACAGGTTCTGCCTGCTTACTTTTCAGCCATCGTTACACATATATGTCTCAGCTTGCACCCTACACTCTGGCTTATGGGAGGAGCGGGGGACTCCTATGGCCTGTAGGGTAATGCAAAGGGAAAAAAAGACAGCAACACAAGATGCAAAGATGCAGTATGGAAATAATGCAGCAAAACATCCATCATAGTTTAGCTGCATTATGTAGGCTTTTATGTACTGAGTGAAAATAGAATAACAGACTGGTAATGTGGGGTCCTTTTCAGCCTCACCATGCATGAAGTAGCATTGTGATTATAATTAAAAACAAGCTGGAGGCCCAGAAGAAGTCATGCACATTGGATAGAAACATAGAAATATATCCTTACCTCATCCCACCTTACATCTCCCCTTCAGAATTATCTAAGCTTTCAGGGTTTAAGAAGGCTAATTTCTCCTCTTTGTTTTCTTAAAGTCTACCAAAAGTTGGTTTCAGGTATGTAGACATGTTGGTCTGCAGTAGAACAGCAGGATTTGAGTCCAGTGGCAACTTAGAGACCAACAAGATTTTCAGGATATAAGCTATTGAGAGTCAAAGGTCCCTTCTTCAGCTACAAGGAGGAGTAGAGCTCCCTGCCCTTTATTTCTCAGTAAGGAGGTAGGAGGGGTGAAGCAAAGAAGGGAGTCAGGATATAAAGTTATAATGTTATAATGTTTAGAGCAGAAATTAGTATCTGTAATGACATAAGAATACTATGTCTCTATTCAGCCCCCCAAATTCTATTGTTCTGAATTTTTGAATGAACTTAAAGTCAGCAATCTCACTTTGTAATCTGTCCTTGAAGCTTCTTTGAAGACAGCCACTTTTAGATCAGCAATGGAATGTCCTGGAAAACTGAAATGTTCTCCCACTGAGTGGAGTTTTCTCTGAGTGGGAGAAAAGTAAAAAAAAGTAAGGCAATTGGTCTTTCTTGAGATTAGTCCTAGAAAGACTAAAGAGTGACAATTGATGTTTTCAGTGAGGGATTAGAGGTTTAGCTGAAAGTGTGTGAAAAATGACCCTGGGTATGGCCTGATGATTTAAAGCAGCTTCTGAGAGCCAACCTAGAGATGAAGGGAGAGATCTTCATGATTAAGCTTTTTAAAAACTACTGAGCAGCCCAGCTTGACTGCTTTGGAGATCACAGAAGGTTGCTGAAGGGAGGGGTTTTTTATCACCCCAGATTAACAGGAAGAATTAACCATCTTTTGCCATTCTTCTTTAGCTATTTAAATCATTCTTTCAAAGCTACAATTAGCTCAATGGGAGGAAAAAGGACCCTGGTGTTCCACCCTTGTCCATTCTTGCACACATTTAATATTGCTTCTGTATCTTGATATTATAAAATGAAAAGCAAATCTATTTTACTCCTACTCACTTGCCTGTAGAAATAAACTGTGTTTATTGTATTGATCTCACTATGATCCAAATGAGGAACCCAAGACAACCTCTTTTTGCCCTAGGGTGAATATTTCTCAGCATTCAAGCAGGCTTCTCGGCGAGAGGATGATATAGCAATAGTGACCTGTGGAATGAGAATCTTGTTCCAAGAGAGAACCAGTCGAGTGCAAGAGATTAAGCTGAGTTATGGAGGGATGGCTCCCACAACTGTGTTGGCTAGTAAAACTTGTCAAGAGCTCATTGGCAGGTAGGAGAAACAGGCTCTAATGCTGCAGAATACGGTCATTTCATGTTATAGCACTAAATTGGGGACTCATAAAAAACCAGAAATAGTTCTATTTAAAAGAGTCCCTTGCAGACATTTTCTGCCAGCATAACAGTCTGTGTTTGCCGTGCTGGTTTCACTACAATCACTGTTGGCAATGCAAGTGTATGGGAAGGCTGTAAAAGGCCCCCTTCCTGCTATTGGGATCATAGAATCATGGAAGGTACCTCCAGGGTCATCTAGTCCAATTCTCTGCACCATGCAGGAAATTCCCAACTAGCTCCCTTCGCACCCCCAGTGTCCCCTGCTCCACGCCCAGAAGATGGCAAAACACTTAGCCAAACTGTCATATAAAAGTCACATAACTTGCCCAGCTTCATGCCCCCCCTAGACTGACCAGGGCCCCTTGAATTTTATCTCCCTGTTCCCCCCTCCTCTTGGTGACCTTGAATGGGATCTGAATCCAACCTGACTTGTACTACATGGACTATGGGGAAAGGGACGTGTTTCAGTAATGCAGAATACAGTGCAAGTGTCATGCTAATTGATGGTTCATTCCTCTGCAGGGAGTGGAAAGAAAAGCTTTTGCAGGATGCCTGCTGTTTGCTGGCCAGCGAGATGAATCTGTCTCCTTCAGCCCCAGGGGGCATGGTGGACTTCCGACGAATTCTCACACTCAGCTTCTTCTTTAAATTCTATCTCACTGTGCTTCAGAAATTAAGTATAGATCTCAATGGTAATGTGAGTGCTCCCATTGTCTTTCTAGTAAAGTATAAACTCAGGTCCACAACATGTGGAAACAAATACTGTGTCTGTTGAATTCTAGAGATCTCTATCAGTTAGAATAGGAGTAGACATGGGTACGAACCAAAAAAATGTAATGACTCTGTGGTTTGTAGTTCAGTGCCAACGACGATCCCGAGGTCGCGAACCGAAACGAACATTTTCCGTTGCCAAACCGGTTCGCGGTTCGCGGTTCGTGGGGTGCAGAACGGCCCCCGTTGCATTTAGAGAGCCCATATTCCCGGGAAGTGTTTTACAGGCTCTCCTACAGCCATCACCCAAGTTTGGACAAGATTACAAAAGGGATCTTGGAGTTATACCCTCTCCAATCCAAGGCCCCCAGGAAACCCCCACTCAATACAGTGGCAAGCAAGAGCTAAATAGGAGTGTTAGTGGTGGCTTAGCAATGTTTACAACCCCAGTGATCCAGAATTTTTCTCTCAATGACACAAAGAACAAAGACCAGGCTATCTGATGAGGAACAGATCCATCACACAATCTCTTCATAATGCATGCTTCACCCACAAAATTGAATAGAAACAGTGCAAAGTAGAATAATAATTCATTAGGATAGGAGAGCCTCTATTGTCAGAGAATGGTGGTGATGTGAATTTGTGCATATCTAGCCCCACTCGGAATATAAAGGCAGGACCTGTTTGACACCTGCTGCTATTGAATGGATACTTGCCATAAAGGTCCAAAGGAGAAGAGAGATGAATGAGGAAAGCAACACATCTGAGAGGAGGAAGTGCCCCTATTCTCAAACAGTTGGGAGCAGAGCATGCAGTGGGCTAAACAGGAGCTTTGGGACATTCACAGTGCAATACTAAGAACACATTCCTGGATGTAAGCCAAATTGAATAGATCAGTGTAGGATTCTGTGCACTTTGGTACAAATTATAGCTGTGAAAATTTCATATATAATATGGAATTTAAAATTTGTTTTGCAGAACAATCTTGACGAAGTGGTCCCATCTAGATATTCCAGTGCCACTGAGTTATACCAGAAAGATCCCGTGAATAATGTGCAGCTTTTCCAAGTAAGTATGAGGAATCCAATGATCAAGATGAGATGATGCCAATACCAGCTATACCTTACCAGCCTTTATTTTCCCCTGTGTTGTTTGTAGTTTCAAGAAATACATTTGTATTTTTATTAACTCTTGTCTTTTGTGTTTGTTCAGAGGTTTGAAGAATATGTGAGCAGTTTTAACTCTTGATAGAATGTGCATAAAAAATTGACCAACAGCCCTAAAAATACCTTGGTTTTTTTTTTCTTTTGTTACAGGAAGTACCTGCAGGACAGTTGATTGAAGACATGGTGGGACGACCTCTGGTTCATCTTTCAGCTGCCAAGCAAGCAAGTGGAGAAGCAGTCTATTGTGATGATATACCTCGCTATGAGAATGAACTCTACCTAACACTTGTTACCAGCACCAAAGCCCATGCCAAAATTATGTAAGTATGGAATGGAACAAACACATGAACACAAGAAGCTGTCCTATGTAGAGTCAGACCCCTGACTCTACAGTGTAGCCCAGTGTTGTCTATTCTAGTTGGATGTGGCTTTCCAGTTCTCAAGCAGAGGTCACCTCCTACCTGATCCTTTTTTAAAACTGGAGATGCCAGGGCTCAAATATAGGACCTTCTGAATACAAAGGAAGTGCTTTACCACTACACTTTGCATCTGCGATAGAAGTTCCTCTATTAGTATATGCTAGTCATGTGTTCACCATTAGGCTGGGTGGGGAAGACGTTTTGGATAGTTTTTAGATTGCAAGGAAGACACAGGACAGCTCTGTGTCTTCTGGTCATTAAAACCCAAAGCCTTCACTCCATCAAATGGGATCTTGGTCAGTGAGAGCCAGGCTGCCCACTGTTAGGATGAAAGCTTTGCCCTCAAAACAACAGAGATGCTGCTTGTTTTCCACCCTGCCGGATGGAGTGAGCTGATTCCTGGCCATAATTCCCAAGGATATGAAGCAGAGTCATTACATACTAAACATTCTAGGATGAGAGCATGTGCCCTGCTGCAGGGCACTGGTGCTCATGATAAATCTAGGAATTTAAACAGACTGTGAAAACATTGCATCCCTTTGGTAAAATGTTGGGCAGGAATTAATTCACAGACTTACCTTTTTCTTTATAATTAATCCTCACGTCTATAGAGTAGATTATATGCTTAGTGTACAAAACTGGCTATAAATACATTTGTAATATGTTTTCAGGAAGGAACCTTTGTTTTGAAAAAGTCACCGTGCTTTCTCTATGATAGGTTCTTAGGTCATTTTCAGTATCTCACTGTTTAAAATGTTTTACTTTGTTCTAATTACATATTACAGTACCATAAAATATAATAATTTAACAGCCTGAGAAGGTAAAAAATGTCATGTAAAATGCAAAAATAAGGTGTCATGGCAGTTTAAAGATTGACACATGTATTATGGCATTAACTTTCATAAGTATGCTTGCCAACTCCGGGTTGGGAAATTCCTGGAGATTTGGGGAGTGGTACCTAGCGAGGGTGGAGTTTGAGGAGGGACCTCAACAGATAATGCCATATAGTCCATTCCCCAAAGCAGCCATTGTCTCCAGGGGAACTATCTCTGTTGTATGGATAGTTAGATCTCTAGGCTCCACCTGGTGGGCAACCCTATTTGTAAGCTATAGTCCACTTTGTCAGATGTAATCTATAGGGAGATTTTCAGATAAAAGGAGAATGTTACTGACATAGGCCACACAGAAAAGCATGGTGGATCTGGATAACTAAAGGCTGATTAGTGAGTTATGGTAGCCATGTGGAAGCCATTGGAAAGATATCTAGGTACAGCTCCAGTAGTATAGGAATGTTTAGGCACTTCTCAGTAGACATTTCATCCTTCTTTACATAGAGAGTTTCTGTGTCAGCAGGAGCATTTGCATTCAGGGGGACAACGGGCATTGTCTTCCATCTGGAAGAATATTATTCAGGAAGAATATGAGGCAGCTCCACACTGTAGCTCCTGACAGTTTCAACTGTGAATAAAAGTTTTGGAATTGAATAAATCTTCTACTGTCTTTGACAATATATCTTCTACTGTCTGTTCCTGCCATGTCTACTGGGTGACCTTGGGTCTGTCTCTTTGCTGCAGCATAAGCTACCTGTCAGGTTGGCAGATGACACTCACCTATGTCCTTCTTTGCATACATGCAAAGCGAGCATGCACTTCTGACCCTGGCATGGTGACATCACTTGTGCACTGGGCAAGTGAATGGGCAGGCCGGCTACCTCCCCAGTATGCAGAAGGCTAGGCAAGCAGGAGGGTGCCAGCCACTTCCTTGGCATGCAGAAGGCGGCAAGCGGGTGAGGGGCGGGGAGGTGGCGGAGATGCAGGAGGCTGGATGGATTGTCTGGCCACACCCCAGGGTTGCCTAGAAGGATAAGAGAGGAGGCAGAGGTGGTGCAGGAAGGCCTGCTGGTACTGCTGCTGGCTCCAGCACACCAATAGCCAGCCACTCCTCTCCCACGCACAAAAATATTGGACATTCATATGTCTGATGTTTTCGTTGCTTCTCCCTGGACAGTTGACTGATCACAGATAGGATTGCCAACTCTGGCCTGGGGGATGCCTAGAGATTTGGGAGCAGAGTGTGAGGAGAAGGAGTTCAGTGGGGATGAGATGCCATAGGTTCCATCGTCCAAAGCTACCACAATTTGAGAACCTCTATATGTGGCGCAAGATTTATTGTACTATCATATCAAGCAATGGAGTACAATTTAAGTTCAAACTTTAACAGGTACAACAACTGCTGCATCACTAACATAGTTTAGGTTCAAGTCAAATTTCCTTCCTCGACTTCCTGTTTCCTGTCCTACCAGACTACATCTCCCAGCAAACAGTGCTTCCAGTTGTTTATTTCCATTACTTGATCTAAGACTACTACATTTACAAAATATGAGGCTCAAAAGAAAATGCTGAGGAATGTAGCAAACGTAGTTCTTCCAGGCCTTTGCCGAGGTGAAGTGAGCTGATGCTGAGGGGGAAAGGCTATGGGTTGGATCCAGTCAGCCTTTTCTCTCTTTGTCACTAAAAAACCTTCCTTAGTACTCCCCCTCCCCCAATACTGGTTTTTATACATTTAGGCACAGTGATCTTCAACATAGCCTTTTTGGGTGGTGTTCAAAGATAACCTTCTTTCCTTTTTCACCAGCAGTAAAGTTGGCTGGGTCCAACACTATAACTGTCACTTCTTTGTATAAAAATGCTGAATAAAAACTGAGAATTTTGAGGCGCTGGGTAAAGTACAAATTTGATAATCTGGCATATTTCTTGTGAAAATGGCAAATTTCTTGGTGAAAATGTTAAGAATAGAAGTCTGAAGTACTGGCAAGACATGTCATCCACATTGATCACTGAATTTAGAGTTTCAGAAAAAAACATGTAATCCTTATCACTTAAGGTAGTGTACAAACTACTGGAAACATCCCAGAAAAGGGCAAGCTTATACAATCTGCTAAAATGAAATGTATGTGTTCTTATGCAAAGGAATTTTGACCAGACATTTACTAGGGCATCATTTAACCAGAAAACCGTTCATGAGGGATTATTCAGATTTGTCATCCTTTCTGCTTTGATTCCCAGTTCCTCATTTTTATTTTACATTTCTCTTGTATGAACTGGACGCATGATTCTTTATTTTCATGCCATTTTCTCTTTTCTTACACACTTTCTTCAAGGATATTGTTTCAACATTTTTCAATGTTATTTGTGGGTCAATAAATCAGGATTATACATTAAAGTGACATAAAGTGTATGTATAAATACCATATATAAATGCTTGCACAGTGTAAATTACAAAACCAACAGTAAAAAGTAGAGAACTGGAGCCGGTGACAAAAATATAAATGAATATAAAACTCAATAAAATATGATGTATTTCCTTATTTTGAGTAATCTTTCTCTCTGCTATTCTTTTTCTTCAGTTCTGTTGATACAACAGAGGCTCAGAAAGTGCCTGGCTTTGTATGTTTTGTCTCTGCCAAAGATGTTCCTGGGAATAATGTCACTGGGATGAAAAATGATGAAACCATCTTTGCAGAAGACACTGTATGTAACTTTCTTTTTTATTTGTTATATCATGTACAGAGTTGCCTCTAAGGAGTTAGTGAAGGTGTGAAAATGTTACTTGGTTGCTTATTCGTGGGAATCTTACCGGGTAACCTTTAGAAGAGTTATATCCTTCTAAATCCATTGAAGTTAATGGGCTTAGAAGGATTATTTATTTATTTATTTATTTATTTATTTATTTATTTATTTATTTATTTATTTATTTATTTATTTATTGTCCTGTTTTCTCACTGATACTCAAGGCGGATTACATAGTAAGTCATATTGATGCAATCAATAGGATGAAACATTAAATAAGCAATAAAATAGGGCTATGATTACAGAAATCCATCACAAGGTATAAATTATTAGAGATGATATGTTAAACAATGCAGAAAACAGTATTACATAAGTAGAAAATAATACCGTGTAAGAAAGATAATACATATAGGAAACAGATAAAACATACTATACACAGTCCCATTCCCTTTATAAAAATTCCTTTTTGTACCATTCCATTATAATATAGCCCTGTTACCTTTATAAAAATGCCTTCCTGAATCATTCTGTTTTGTGGAATATAATTCTGTTTAGGCTGGTACTCAAACCTTTGCAAAATGTATTCTATAAGTTGGGATGTCAAGTATTTTTTAACTCATCCCTGTCCCATGTCTGTAAATTAACAGAATAAATGGATTTATGTAATTTTTTCTAAATGAAGAAAGTCTCTAAATAAGGAGTAGAAGTGCACAAAGGTTGAGTGAAAAATGGTGCAAGATATTTATGCAAACTAATTATGGGGAGATTGATGCTTCTTAAATGAAGGAAGTAATCAGTAATTACAAATCAAAAATGATTTAGTGACAAAAAATGGAGTGGGACTCAAAGTTTTACTATTTTAAGTGACAGATCAAAGGCAACTGAATTGATGCTGTCAGGGCTTGTCGCTGCTGCCACTGGGCAGGCCCCCAGCTGGGCCAGCCCTGACATCAGAGGGGCACCAGGGATACTGCAGGACCCTGCTCTGGAAGGAGGGGCAGTATACATCACCCTGACTCCCTCTCAATCCACTCGCATTCATTCATTCATTCATTCATTCATTCATTCATTCATTCATTCATTCATTCATTCATTCATTCTCCTCCTTGCCTTTGCTCTCGCACTGCTCTGCTTCAACACCATCACTCCTTACTCACACCCACCACCTCAGAGCTCTTCCTAGCCACCTTATGTAGGATTTCCTTTCCCCGCCCCGCCCTCCTTCTAGGCTTGTTCCCTCTCCTGACTTGGCCCAGCTGTGGCTTTCCTCAGGTGTTCCCCTCCTACCACTAATCCCTTCTTGGCTTCCTTGCCTTGCTGGCAGGGTGGGGTTGAATGCAAGCCATCCCCAGCTGAGGTCTCCTTGGCCTTGCTCACAAGGAGCTGCCCCAGCTGGCTTCTGTGCTGTTGAGCATGCCTGGCCTTGCTTGCGAGGAGCTGCCCTGGCCAGCTTCTGGGCTGCCTGCTCATTGATGCTGGGCGGGGATACCCATCTCCTCCCCCAGAATGCCTGTGGCAGCTCCACCTGGAGGGGCTTGGCTCCCAGTACCTCCTGAGCCAGGCTGCTGTCCTCTAGCCAGGGTGTGGTTCTGGGCTGTAGTGGCTGCTTCTCCTCCTTGGCAGGTAAGGGTTCTGTTTGGGCTGTTGCTGGGTCCCTATTCCCCCTGCCTTGGCCATTTTCCTCTAGCCTGCTTAGCCCCCTCTCTTCCCCCTGGAGGGTGGGACTAGCTGGCTTCTCCCTGCTCCCTCCAGCCTTCTGAGGCTTTGGCCTTTCGCCCCTTCCCCCTGGAGTAGGCAGGTTCTGGCTCTGTTTGCCAGACAGAGCGGTTGAACTGCAGTCTCTCGGCTGCCCCCCCCCCCGCCGCTGCCTGTCAGCAAGTCCGGGGGCTGGGCTGCTGACCCCAGACAGATGCAAATATTAATCCACCTCTGTTTTCCAATGTGAATGATGCTGTGTTCTTAAACTGTTGCTTAACGTGTTTTAAACAGTTTACAGTGCAATCCTAAACTAATAATAACATACTTTGTAAACCGCTCTGAGTGGGCATTAAGTTGTCCTGAAGGGTGGTATATAAATCAATTATTATTATTATTATCATTATGTTGTACCTTTCTGACCCAATTAACTTCAATCTATACAGAAAGGAGTAGTTCTGCTTAGGGTGGAACTCTAAATGTTACACCACACTAGCTGTAATTTGAAAAAGTAATAATTTATCCAAAATGAAATATATGAGAATAAAGTCCCACAAGTAAACTAATCTGTCTGGATTCCTAGGTCACATGTGTTGGCCATATCATTGGTGGAATAGTGGCAGACACACAAGAACATTCACGGAGAGCTGCTAGAGCTGTGAAGATTATATATGAAGAGCTTACACCGATTGTCACCATTCAGGTAAGGAGGCACAAATATGACTTATGTTCCAGTTCAAAACTATGGAATGCTTAATTCCTGAGATCTTTTTAAAAGACAGTCCTTTGGGGATTTTTTACCAATTCAGTATTATTATGTATCAAAGAGAAAACGTATGTGATGTTAGTTTTATGTATTAATTTATTTAGCTCTATGCAATGTGGAATAGTTGGTGTACAACCCATGTACAGGCTATAGGGAGCAACCTATGTTTTCCACTTGGCCGTTCTTCTGTTTGGTTTTGAATTAAAGTTGTAACTGCGAGGGGTGGGGGATTGGGATGTTAAAATGGCCCATTAACAAGACCCCTTAACTCACATCTGGCTAATAGTGATGACAACAATGGATACAGGCTCACTTGTCAATCGTCAAAACCATGTGGCACTGCCAGCACTGTTGAGGTGTAGTGCTGCTTTGCTTCTGGGCACCAGCGACACTCCAGGGGCGTTGTTTACTGGGAACTGTCCCATGTACATTGATGACTTCCATTCAATCTTTTCAATGCCTGAACCTCCTTAGTTTCAGCACTGTAACTGGTAGGAACAATCACAGAATCACAATAAATAAAACTTGGTTATTTAATTTAATAATTTAATTTATTGGATTTATATTCTGCCCTCCCCACAACAGCAGGCTCAGGGCGGATCACAATACAACTTAAAACACATTACATGCTTCAACTATCGTTAAAATTATAAAATTCTACATACTATCATTAAAATTACATCTACACACACACACACACACACAACAGGGAGACATAGCAGCACACAATTTAGACGATCCATAAAGCAGTTTTTCCCAGAACAGCATGTGAGAGATGGAGGGTGATATTGGATGGGAGGGCATTTATTACTAAGTTGTTCCAAGTTAGTAAGAGAAAAAAAATAAATGTGACAAGATTCAATATACTTGTGAACCAATAACTGTGGACCTTATTATCCGTGTAGTTTTAGGTGGGTAGCCATGGTGGTCTGCAGTAGAACAGCAGGATTTGAGTCCAGTGGAAACTTAGAGACCAACAAGATTTTCAGGCTATAAGCTTTTGAGATTCAGAGCTCCCTTCTGCAGTTTTTGTTCATCAACTGCAGAAGTAACATAATAGAGAAACATAGAAAATTGCTGTAGGTAAACATGTGTTTTATGAACCCAGTTTTGGCTAAGTTATGCAAAACTCCTTGTTCAGTTTAATGGAAAGGTAGAGAATGGGTGAGCAGATGTCTACATATAGCAAAGTTGGTTGTTGCAACTGCAAATAAACTATTTTCATTTGGACAGGAAGCCATTGAGAAACAGTCTTTTTTTGACCTCATAAGGAAGATTGAAAAAGGAAATGTTCAGAAAGGATTTGAAGAAGCTGATCATATTGTGGAAGGTGAGAGTGAAGGTTGGCTCATCTGGTCTTTTATCCCCTACATATATTATACAGTTACCATCAAATGACTAATATTTGCATAACATGTTTCAGATTTCATTTTAGAAAAATAATCTTAATTTAACTAGTCAGTTCCTGATCACCTTTTGTTGAGGAGTTTCTTTATTTTTCAGGGGAGATCTACATGGGTGGCCAGGAGCATTTTTATCTGGAGACTCACTGCACAATTGCAGTGCCAAAAGGGGAAGATGGAGAAATGGAACTCTTTGTATCTACCCAGAATCCAGCAGTCACACAGGTGACCAGCCCTGATTGAGAGGGTATTTGATATTTTGGAGTGCTGTACAAATTTCATTGATTTCTTTTTGTCTGACAGTGTTAGGCTGACCCAGGGAACTAAAAATGAAGTATGAAAATTTTGATATTTGTGGAGTCATTGAATTTAACTGTTTCCATCTGGGTCAGTTCATTTATTCATATAATGTATTTTTATATTGCTTTCCCAAATACACTCAAAGTGGCATCCATAAAAAATCTTAATATTAGACATCTAAAATACAGTTAATACAGAATCAGTAGAATTAAAACCAGCATCATAAAATCCAATAAAGAGCAAAATAAAAACAAGCTCAAGCAAAATTAAAACAAGCTTACCAAAAAGCCCTTCTAAACAGCCCTGCCTCACATTGTCTTGCAAACTGCAAAAGTGAAATGGCGGCTCTCACATTATTGGCAGCCTGTTCTGCTGGGATGGAGCTGCCACCTAGGACTTTACCTCGCCTAGGGAGGAAACAGAAAGCGGACCTTAGATGAGGTGTTC
This sequence comes from Eublepharis macularius, assembly GCF_028583425.1. Classification (NCBI taxonomy): domain Eukaryota; kingdom Metazoa; phylum Chordata; class Lepidosauria; order Squamata; family Eublepharidae; genus Eublepharis; species Eublepharis macularius. The sequence goes on along the minus strand of NC_072790.1, from coordinate 180,605,053 downwards.
ATAAAATTGATCCTGGCTTGAATTATTAATATGTGACTTTATAAAGGGGAGAGAGAAGTAACTTTACCATTAATGGGGAAACTTAGCTATTAATTAATCTAAGCTAACATTAGTAATAAGGAGATTGTATTAAAAATAGATAGTTTAAACAGTGAAATGTAGATTGATATATTAGAAAATTGGAGATATAGAAGAATTTGAATATGCTTAGAATAAATGATATAACATATATAGGATTTAGAAAAATTATGGTTAAGAGTAATTTGAGTAATAAGAGGGGTTTGGGGTTGGAAAGCTGTTGGAAGTCAGTAAAGAGGGGGGAAGGGTGGGGGCTGATATAATTTAGATAAGATGGGGAATTTGTGTATTGAATAATATTGTATGTACTCACCAATAAAAATTTATTTAAAAAAAATTGATCTTGGCTTATATGAGAAGAAGTATCCTGTAGGGCATATGGATCCCAGACTGTAAAAGGCCTTAAAGGTCAAAAACACATTGAACTGAATCCAGAAACAAAGTGGTAACCAGTGTAATTGATTTAATTTTGCTATAACAGGAGTAGTCTAACTGATTCCCATTCTGGCCCAGTTCAGTGATCTGAGACATGAGTCTCCAATATAGTGTCTGGGGGTGCAATGGCATCTGCTGACATCTTTCCTGGCAGCTGCCAAGTGTTTTTGGAAAGTGGACATGGAAAGTGGAGCTTTTGCATAGTACAGTTTCTGATTGGCTATTGGAGATCTGATTGGCTGTGCAGATTTTTTAAAAGTTGCTTTGGCAGCACCTGCCACCACAGCACGAGGATCTTCACTGCATGACTGATACTGCATCTTAATATAATATAGTCATTTTAAAAAGGAATCCTGTTAAACAGACCTTCTGCTTGAAATGTTGAAGAGTTGCTATTTCTTTCTTTTTTCAGAGGTAATTTTTTTAAAAAAAATATTTATTAGTACAAAATAAATAAAAAAACAAATAAACCCAAAACCACTGCTGGCAAATCCAGGGCTTTTTTTCAGCTGGAACATGGTGGAACGGAGTTCTGGAACCTCTTGAAAATGGTCACATGGCTGGTGGCCCCGCCCCTTGATCTCCAGACAGAGGGGAGTTTAGATTGCTCTCTGAGCTGTGGCGCAGAGGGCAATCTAAACTCCCCTCTGTCTGGAGATCAGGGGGCGGGGCCACCAGCCATGTGACCATTTTCTCCAAGGGCAACCCACTGAGTTCCACCACCTCTTTTCCCAGAAAGAAAGCCCTGGGCAAATATATACTTCTATAAAAGGTTTCCAGATATCTAAATATAAGTCCATAAGCAGTTGTCATCTATAAGTCCATAAGCAGTTGACATCTATATGCGATACGTTCAAATGAATTCCTGTAATTCATTGTAAGTGTTGTAATATAAGTCTTTTAGCAATTGTAAGGGCATGGAGGGTCCATTTCTATTGACCATCAGTTAGGTTCCAAGAGGCAGAGCTTATGGACACTGAAAGTATGAAAGTATGAGATTGTCTCCTTGACCTTCTTAGTTAGTTGGTGGTTTTATCTGATTTGTCTAAAGGCAAAGTTTTTGGGGGCACATATATCTCCACTTCCAATATATTTTTACCTGAGATGTCTACTAGCTGTTGGCTATCTTAGTACTAAGAAAGTACTGGCTAGAGGTGGAAGCTGAATAGCAAAATTGTGTTGGGGATGATGAAAGAATAGATGAAAGACACACTGTCAGGTCACTCTTGGGGAAATTGTATGTGTTTTACTCCTGTGGAAAACAATTACAAAGCTACCAGCCTGACATTTTCATTAATCTTTGTAAAGAATTCTGAATCAATAAAGAGGGAACCAAAAGACATAGTAAGTGAACCAATTTCTTGATGCTTAGACAACCACATGATACCTGAACAAGCTGGGAAAGCATAATACAAAACTTTAAGTTTCCAATTTATGGCTCACAGGAGACTGCCATAATATCACATGAATGGAAGTTTGTTCAAGCAGAGGACAACACTTATGTTTTCTTTTCAGGAACTATTGCTACTGATGGGACTGATGTGCATACGGGTTTTTTAAATTCTGTTTTAGGAATTTACTGCTAGAGCAGTAGGGGTCCCATCAAATCGAATTGTGGTTCGAGTAAAGAGAATGGGAGGAGGATTTGGAGGAAAAGAGACAAGAAGCACTATTGTATCAACAGCTGTTGCAGTGGCTGCAGTTAAGTAAGTTCCAAGGAATTCAGATTCTGCTCATCCATCCTAGTTCACCTCTCTGTATGAGGGATCAAGAAAGCAAGTATTCTTCAGTTTTAAAGTTTCCACATGTGCTTTAGCAGGATGATCCCATCCTTCTTTCTCCACATATGAATTTATAACTTTGCTTCTGTTCAGACCCATAACCTGTAAGGGGACATCATGGAAATATCACAGAACAATGGAAATGGCCAGGTTATGCACAATGACTCATGTTATAGGTGGCAAAGATGGTGTGACCACAAGTTGATCTAGGGCAGAACTTTTGTTTCAACAGTGGACCAATGGGGCTTTTGTTTCCTTTCCAGGACAGTCTTCTTACATATACTAAGCTTCTGCAGCCTGGCATTGCTGGGGTGAAGTCAGCAGGAAAAGAACACCCCTGGATATGGGCTAGAGATGGAGGATGATGGCATTGATAAATCCCAACCTATTATGAGGGATGGGTGGGTGGGCAGGAACAACACTGAGGAGAGCTGGGAATGCTAGCAGAGGCTTAGTAATTTAGCACACTCATGTTTGGAGTGCCCATTCTCTTTGGACAAAAAAGAATGGTTTACTGTGAGTACAGAATTTCTCTTTTAAGAAATAAAAGTTAAATCACTAATGTAAAGTTAGTAACAGTTTTAGATGCTTCACCAATTCAATAAGCCTACTGCTACATTGCAGAAGCTGCTAGAACTATCTAGAACCCACTGGATCTTCTAAAGTTCAAAAGTGTCATTGGAAATTTTGGAATCTGAAACAGATTCTGGACACGAAGGATGATCTAATCACTTCGTTAGAACCAAATGGAAATTAAGATCGGTTCTCCTCAGGCAACTGCAAGCGCAATGCCTTTTGAAACCGGCCCTGTAATATGTGTCATAAATGTCCTCACCCCAGTCTCATTCTCAGCCTGATTTGTGGGGACTTTTCAGAACTGGTTGCCCAGTACGGTGCATGCTGGATCGAGATGAAGATATGCTGATATCTGGTGGAAGACACCCATTTTTGGGACAGTATAAGGTAAATAGAATTTTTTTTTAGATCACAGGGTCAGGTTAACAAATATAATGGGGACTTGGAGAGGAATCCTAAGCAAAGTTACGCCAATCTAAAACAATAACAAAGATCTAACTCTGCTTGCCCTGACTTGGATAGCACAGGCAAGGCGGACCTCACCCGACCTTGGAAGCTAAGCATGGTTGGCCTTGCTTAGTAACTGGATTGGAGACTTCCAGGGAACACCAGGGTTGCAGAAGCAGGCAATGGCAAACCACCTGTTAGAGCTAAACTACACGAATTACACGTGTACAGCACATGATTGCACTTACACGTGATTTTGTCACTTTTTTATTCACTCACACACCACAGGCACATGACACTTGATACCATGTTTGGACTGGCAGGGGTTTCTTCCCCATTCCTCCCAGTGGTATCCCATGATGGGCTTCTCTTTATGCATGCTCAAGACTTCCTCAGTAACTTTTCTGTGAGGGAGAATTGTTTACTCCATTGGACATGTCAGGAAAAAAAGCCCTGTTGGGTTTCCTGGTGGCAAGGGGCTTAAAAATGGGGAGTCCACAGCTCTGCTGAGATCTTGCAGCTTGGCCCACCAGGAAGGAGGGGCATCTATGCAAAGCAGGGTGTGTGTGTGAATCCCCACTTTCCAACCACCACCCGCTTGTTCCCAGGAAAGACTCCTCATTTCCCCCCCTCTATGCTAAGATCAGTCCATTGATGGATCAGAGGGCTTTCCCCCTAGTCTTTCAAGGCTCCCAGTGGCAGGATAGATAGGGGTGGTGGTGGCGGCAGAGCCAGGTGCTGTGGGAAGAGACAGGTGCCAGGCACAGGGATGGGGACTGCACTACACTGCACAGTGCGGTTAATTCAGTAAACCTTGGGAGCCGCAGCAGCAGTGTTTCTTGCTGTCAGCAAGAATCACTGCTTCCCGCCTGTTTGCCCACAGCTGCCTCAAGTCTCCATTATTCCCTTAGGGGAAAACTATGGGTGTTATCCAGGGGGACGGGGGGTGGGGTGGGGGTGGAACTTTGCAAAAAAAATTCTACAAACACTTTCAGGGAACACACTCCTGACTATTCTCTAAAGACACCCCCCACACACACACATTTCCTGAAGATTTGACCTCAGGGGGGCATTTTATGCTTCCCCAAAGAAGGTGCCCCCAGCCACCTCCTATCTCCATTATTCCCTATGGGGAAAACTAGGGGAGCTATCTAGGGATCTGGGGTGGCATTTTGCAAGCAAAATCTACCAAATGTGCAGTAGGCCTACTCCTAACTGTCCTCTAAAGACCCTCCCAAGTTTCAGGGAGATTGGACCTTGGGGAGCCATTTTATGCCCCTCCAAAGAAGGTGCCCCCAGCCACCCCATTTGTTTCTATGCTCAGGGGGTGTTGGGTTTTTGGGGAGCTTCAGTTTCATTCTGTTGGGCTGTCTGGTGTGGAGATTGTAATTGGGAGTGTGCCTATGGCCATGGAAGCTATGATCCATGTGTTTCTGCCATGGGTCAGTTTTTTCCCACAATAGAAACTAGGTATTGCTTACCCTATGTTCATTTCCCCCCTGTATAGTAAAAGGAGTAAGGTGTGAAACTGAAAATCCCGCTCTATTAAAAGCTTTTTCTGCACTTCCTCTTTTTTCCCCAGCACAATTTATGATAGAAATTGCTCATCTTGTATTATCAACTCAGTATTTTTGTATTTATAGACAGGTGTTCCAAAGGTGTGGAGAAAGCTTCTGGTAGGGACTAGGAGAAGATGGCTAAATATCTCTTAGTAGTGTTCCAGCAGGCTTGTTTTCCAGGCCCAGGAAACTCGGTTTAATGCATAGCAGAACTCTGGGGAAAAAAACTAAATTGTGCTACATGATTACTTTTACTCTGATCTCCTCCAGGTTGGTTTCAAGAAGAATGGAAGGATTACTGGTCTGGAAGTTTCATATTATAGCAACGGCGGCAACTCTGTTGATCTTTCTCATGGTGTAAGTAGAAACATTCTGATCCCTTCTGTCAAAATTCTTTTGGTACAGAGAGAAGTGAGGTATTGAGATTTTTTTAAATGGAAAGATTACAATATTTTTAGGACATACGTAGAGCTAAAATGCATGTAATGAAGTCCCACTGGCTTTTATTTAAAATGAAAAGAATCTTGGGGGAAGCAATTTTGGGCAGTGGGATAGGATGCTTAATTCCCCTGCCTCTTGTTTGCTATTTTAAATCTTGTCTACATTTGTCCCCCAATGGTGTGTGTGCACACTTTTGAACATAAATATGTAACTGGACACATGGAGTGGGAAAAGCAGCTTTGGGGGGCAGTTTGGAGCAGAAACATTGTGATCAGCTAAAGGGTTAACCCCTTTTCCTCCACTTAAGTCCATGTCCTCCCCAGAGCTTGTTTTTGTTAAATAAAATAGTGTCAGAACTTCATTACACATGTGTATGTTATATGTATAGTGCAGTCCTAAACAGAGTTAGACCCTTCTAAGCCCAACTAATTTCAAAAGATCTAACTGTTTAGGATTGCCCTGGTAATCTTTAATTGGGACCATTTTAGCTTTTTGCTATAGAATTTTCATTATCTTTTTAAAGTAGAAGTGTCATAGTACTTTGCTCAGTAAAGGCCAGTGTTTATTGGCATATGGCGCGCCCTGCCTTGTACTGGTGGAACATGTTTTGCACCAATGGAATGTGCCACCCTTAATAGGGTATGGTAATAGGATACACACCAGAATTCTTAATATCTCACTTAGATCTGATTAAGTGCTAGTTAGTAGAGTACCATAAAAATACATCATTAAATAAATTAGCAAAAATTGTAACTGAGGAGAGTTCCCACACACGGCTTATGAGTTGGTTGATAGCTGAGAACTGAAAATATGGGTCCAGGACAAAGTTATGTTTCACCACCTCTCCTCAGAATGATGCAATGACAGAGCAAGTCACACATGAGTCGCACAGCAAGTCATATAACATAGCAGACAATGTCCTCCAGGTGCAGCATATCTTCAGCAACTATTGAGGTCCGTGAGATCCAGTCTTTAGAATCTACCTGGGTTCCAATGAGTTTGCGGGATGATTTTTTGTTTATTTGTAGAAGTTGCAATCGTAGGTCCAAAGTTAACTATTTGGTAGCGTTAAGAGTAGAGCTCCTGGGGAACACAATGGTATTTGTGCTGAATTTTTAAAACTCTATGAAGCTTAATAGAAAATGTACCTGTTTGGATAAGTTTCACTGCTCCCCCTTTTTTCTTTTTAAATTCTAAATCTTACTTTATTCTTTTTTTAATTTCATTCTCCCTTCCTCTGCTTTCTTATGTGTAGGAGTAGGAAAGAGAATGGATTATGAGAGGGAAAGGTTGGATAGTGTTTTATATTATGAATTGTAAAAACTAAAATTTTAAATAATGAAAAGTAGATTCTTGACCTGCTTTGGATCTATTGATTACCAGGTTATGGACAGAGCTTTATTTCACATGGACAACACTTACAATATTCCAAACATTAAAGGAATAGGCAAAGTGTGTAAAACAAACTTGCCCGCCAACACAGCATTCCGTGGGTTTGGAGGTCCCCAAGGAATGATGGTTGCCGAGTGCTGGATTAGCGACATCGCCTTGAAGTGTGGGCTGCCAGCAGAAGAGGTATGCATGTACAGGGATGTGTGTCTACAGTGTAGGCCATTTAGATTAAGCAAGGTCTTCTATTGACATAAAAGTAATATAAATTATCTTTTTACTCAGTAAATGTCTCTCAGCCAGAACACTCTGGTAGCAATTTCCATTAAACAATATGATTGGATTCCAGGCAATTCAGAACCACTCATTAGCTGGATGTCAAAGCCCCATTAAATTCCAAAGATGCTGGGCACTATTCCCTTACATGCCAATTCTCTATAGAATTTGAGGGTCAGGATAATGAGATGCCAGGCAAGTGGGCAAGTGATAATTCATGTATTGAGTGATGCAATTTTACCTGGGAACTGTATTTTTCAAAGACAGAGCCATGTAGATTGCTGGGGAAGGGGAAGGATTCCCTCACTGCCCTCCACCACCACTGATGGCTACTCAGTGCGCCCCCCCCCCCGCCTCCAATGTTCTGGCTGCTATTACTGCTATGGTTAATGATGAAACTTTGCTTGGAGCTCAAGCTAGACAATATTTCAGGGGATCTGTGAGATCTCCTTCAATCAAAACAAAAACTTTAAAGCAACCACATGGAGCTGGTTGTTCTTGTCCCCATTGAGATTGCTAAAGAAAACAATCGCAAAGTACCCTGTGTTGCAAAGTACCCTGTATACACTTTGCTCTAAATGTAGTTTTATTAAATGATCACAGAATTTCGAGGTGTTAGTAAAGAGCTGCTAACTTGTCCTTTGTTTCTGGGAAGGTGCGAAAGCTCAATCTGTATAATGAAGGAGATCTAACTCATTTCAATCAAAAGTTGGAAGGATTCACCGTGCAAAGATGCTGGGAAGAATGCCTTGTAAATTCAGACTATTACTCCAGAAAGAAACTCATTGATGAGTTCAACCGGTAGGTTTCTTTCCTTTAAGAATAATCTTAAAAATCTTACAGTTTTCCACTGTGTGCTGGTTTTTGTACTGTGGAGTCCTGTTTCCACTTTCATTCTGAGATTTTCAGTTCAGGTTAAAATGACCCATTGTGCAACCAGAATCCATTTACTGAGAATGTATTCCTTACATTCTGTCAGTACTTGTCACTGAAATGAAAGGAGAAAGGCTTCTGACGGAAGTCTGAATGAATGTCAGTCAAAGCTGTGATTTGATTGCTTTGTGAGTTACTTTGACCTGGATTACACAAACAGCAACCTGAATTGTTTTGCTTCAGTCAATGTAAGGGTCACTAATGAAACTATATTTATATGCATGCATATCTATAGATATGATATGTATATAAAATACTAAGCATGAGTCTTTTTATAATGGAATCTTTGCATCCAAACTATGGGGTATGCGCACACTACATTATCAGTTTCCATGCAGGGGAAAATCAAAAAGAGTCCAGTAGCACCTTTAAGACTAACCAATTTTATTGTAGCATAAGCTTTCGAGAATCAAGTTCTCTTCGTCAGATGCCTGATACAGATACTGGCCAAATACAGAAGAGCAGGAGAGAGAAGAGAGGCGGCAATTAGGGGGGGAGGGGGAGGGAGCAATCAAAACATTCCTTTGCTAGTATATGTAAACATCTCCTTTTGGTGTGTGTATCAGTTGGCTTCAAAGGAGTTTGCCCTGTTAGTTTGTAGAAGCCAAACAGCTAGACCATCCAATTCCAATGCAGTATGGGCCTTCAACAACCACAGCTCTCCCTGCCAGATGCATCTGACAAAGAGATCTGTGGTTCCCGAAAGCCCACACCAGGTGCCACTGAGCTCCCCCAGACCCCACCTCTGTAAAGGAAATCTGTTACCTGTGGTAATGTGATAACCATTCATAGTCCCTATTCAGTCCCAGCTTGACAGAGTCAAATTTGCATATGAATTCCAGTTCAGCAGCTTCCCATTGGATTTTGTTTTTGAAAGGTTTCTGTTGAACTACAGTGACCTTTAAGTCTTTGATGGAATGTCCTGGTAGATTGAAGTGTTCTCCCACTGGTTTCTGGACGTTTCCATTTCTAATGTCAGATTTGTGTCCATTTATTCTTTTGCGTAGAGGTTGGCTGGTTTGTCCAATGTACAGAGCAGAAGGACATTGTTGGCACATGAGGGCATATATCAGATTGGAGGATGAGCAGCTGTAAGAGCCAGAGACAGTGTAGTTGATGCCATTGGGTCCTGTAATTGTATTCCCTGGGTAGATATAGGGGCAGAGCTGGCATCTGGGTCTGTTGCAAGCTCTGGTACCTGTGCTGGTGACTCTGCTGGCCGATTCATGATTGTAAGTGAGAAGTCGTTTAAGATTGGGGGGCTGTCTGTAGGCAAGGAAAGGTCTTCCACCCAGGGCTTCTGAGAGAGAGGTATCATTTTCCAGGATGGGTTGTAGCTCACTGATGATACGTTGGATGGGTTTGAGCTGGGAGCTATAGGTGACAACCAGTGGTGTTCTGTTGTTAGTTCCTTTAGGTTTGTCCTGGAGCAGACTGTTTCTGGGTACTAGTCTGGCCCTATTGATTTGTTTCTTCACTTCATTTGGTGGGTACTGTAGTCCCAAAAATGCTTGTTGTAAATCTCTTAAGTTCTTAAGGGGAAGTTTAAGGAAATGTATCTTTCAAACATGCTTCAGGTGATTTCCTTCCTTTCGGGACCTGGCAATCATAGCATTTGTGAGTGACTTCCTTATTTGGCTTATATTCAAGCCAAATATAAATTCCCCCTGTAGGATATAGATTTGGTCATTTGGGGGAACAGTGCCCCATTCTGATTTTTCTTATGACTGAGCTTAAATAAAAACCCCATCACCATTGGTTTGCTAACTTTTAGTTTTATTCAATTCCTGTTAAATGCTAGCTTTGTTCAGATAATGGATTGTTTAGAAAAAGGCAGCACAAGGTTTTTGTCCAGTTTAGGATTAATGCATGTTAAAAACCCCGAAAGGCTGATGTTGTGTTATTCACCCAGGCAGAATCGCTGGAAGAAGAGAGGCATGGCCATTATTCCAACCAAGTTTGGGATCAGCTTCACAGTGCCATTTCTTAATCAGGTTAGCAAGCTCCTTAATTGTTTTTTAATATATATATTTATTATTTGTACTTAACACATACAAAGATTAAAACAAATGTCATCATAGCATCTATAAACATACTTTAAATTAAAAAATTAAACTCACATATTTGCTCTGAAAGAATGTAGACTTACCCCTATGTATAAATTCAGATTAATTAAAATCATGTTAAAAATACTAGTACTTCTATATACAAAGATATACCTTACAATCTATACTTACCAATGCGGATTACCAAAATGTGTCAAGATATATTTGACTATTCCATAGCAAGAGGAATGTTCAGAGTGATACACCACCTGGGCACAATTTGTTTCTAGATTTTCATTATTATCTATAACAAATCAGTGTACACAGTTGTATGCCTATTTCATTATCCACCAGCCTGACTTAATCTTAAATACCATGCTCCTGTTTAACTGTTGTTGGGTTGATTTTTAGTGGGAGTAACTATTAGTTCAGAGGATATGTGGGAAAAAGATTTTCCCAATCCCACAATCATAGCAGTACAATCAGTATGATTGTGTGACTCTAGAAAATATGGAGACACAGTTAAATTTTTTTGAATGATTTCATAAATTTCCTCTTACCAAATGTATAGAGAAATGTTACATCTGATTGAATCTTCAGGGCTCTATCAATGTTGTTTGACTGATAGGTGTGGTCAAGGGATTCTTGGGTAAAGGGGATGATTAGAACTAGAGATGGGCACGAACCAAGAAAATTCCGAACCGTGCAGTTCGTGGGTCGTCCTGTTTCACAAACTTTCACAAACTTGCCCTGATTCACGAACTGGTTCGTTCAGTTCATGAAAACATCACTTCCAGGTCAGCAGAAGGTCTGCAGAGAGCCTATCCCCCTGTTGCCTAGGAAACTGATTGATCGGCGCCAGGCTGTCTGCAGTGATGAACCGAAATAGGAACCGAACATACTGGGCTAAAATTTGTCACGATTCATGAGAAATGAGCTCCCACGAACCGCTGGTTCACGAACCATGGACTGGCCCAGTTTGTATTCAGTTCGTATTTTGGTTTGTGCCCACCTCTAATCAGAACCTTATGTATATCTATGCAGCTGGGAAAACTGATTGTATGTAGTCTAAGTTGGACTGCTGTGTATGACAGCCTATCTCCAATTTCTGTTGCAGGCTGGTGCATTAGTGCATGTGTACACTGATGGCTCAGTGTTGATCACACATGGTGGGACTGAAATGGGTCAGGGACTGCACACAAAGATGATCCAGGTAAATGATGAGTACATACCTTTTAGAACTGTTTCTGTACATATTGTCATTTTTCCACTTGATGGTTATGAAAAACAATGGTTTATGCAGCCAGAAACCTACAGCAAACTCCTTTAAGTACATGTAGATTGAATGTTTGAGCTTTTCTTTGTTTTTCCAGTGCTGTTTACTCATACTTCTCTAGAAACTCCTTTTGGTTTGTGGGGATGATAGGATGGGCTGCTTTGGTGGAGAATAAAAGAAAAAGCCCAGCTGTCCATGCGGATCTGTTTTCTGTTTGTCTCTGTATTGTGGTGCATATTTTAATGCTTCCAAAGTAACAAGAACAACACAACATACTTTTCTTACTGATCAGAGTGAAATACTGGTTAAATGTATGAATAAGAAATATTTGTCTATGCTTGCTTGCAAATGATATATTCTTTTGATAATGATAGTTTTCTGTTTAATAAAAAGTTAAATTAAAAGCTTGCTGTATTGCAATAAAATACAACTAGTTTTAAAAAGGTTTCATGGTGTGATTTGTTTCACATCTTTTTGATTTAAATGTGAAGCTGTAATTTCTCACAACAAATGTGGAATTACAAGTATGTGGATATATTTTTTTAGAAATGTAGCATCTTCCTGTGTTTAACCTTACTTAAAAACACAGATAAAGAGAAATTATAGCAGTATGAAACAGCCTTTTCCATAATAAAATACAATATATACAATATAATGATAAAAAACCTGAAGTTTTGTAGACCTAGATTTGCACAAAATAAAAAAGAAGACTCACAGTTCATTGACTTCTTAGACTTAGAAAGATGTAACTCTGTTTAGGATTACACTGTAACTGTTGAGCAAATGATAAGACTGCAGAGAAGGACATGATGGATATTATCTCTCTACAGGTTGCCAGCAGAACTCTGGGAATCCCCACCTCTAAAATCCATATCAGTGAGACAAGCACTAACACAGTGCCAAATACCTCTCCCACAGCTGCATCTGTCAGTGCCGATATCAATGGGATGGCTGTTTCAGTAAGAATTACTTACACTCAAACCTCCTCCAGCATTGTTGATTATCTGTCTACAGCTAGAAACTCTGTGCTGTGCTTGTAGCTTCAGAATTACAGATTAGGCAATATTCTTGATGACAGTTCAAGGGGAAACTTGAATGTAGTATCATTTTTCTGGGAGTTTCAGTTATATTTGGTTACTTCTAAAGAACATGAACATATTTAGATTCTACAGCTTGGGGAATGTGGGAACATTTGGCTCACCATATAGAACCTACAGATGAGCAGATCAGCAGATACAGATAATTTTGAAGCAGAGACCAAACATGGTCATCTGTTCTCATCCAAAGATGCATGAAAATTACTATGCTTTATTGCAATCGGAAAGGACTGTTTTTAAATATACTGCTCTTTGTACTTTTTTTTTTTTAAAGAGTGCTTGCCAGACCATCTTAAAGAGACTGGAGACAATCAAATGCGCTAATCCAAGAGGAACCTGGGAAGACTGGGTATGTTTGCAGCCACTGCAGATTACAGTTGCAAGTATGGTGAATTTACTTTGCTTAATTAGCAATTAACTATCCATTCATTCTGTTCTTGGAAAGCTTATAGAAGGGGCAGCCCTTATATATCAGTTCTAGATACCAAGAGGGATGTGAAGTGTTTTAGGCTAGAAGGGAGGCCTGAGAAACTACATATACCGTGTTGGTATACTCATTGTACTTTTGAACTGTGATGCCTCTTTGGCCTAGCTTGTGGATCCTAAGCAGGTTCTCTATTCCATGCTTTCCTTGCTTGTTCCCAGAGTCTGGTCCTTGCCACACCTTGCTCTTGTACCATCACCATCTGGCTTCCCTTGCTCTTGCACGAACACCTCAAAGGTGTGGTGCCAATGAATCTGCGTCCTCTGCACTAGCTTTGCTATAGGATGTATAGCTACCAATACAGGATTGGGTTTCCCATCAACTTAAATTGGCAAGCACAGAAGCAGAAGTGAGAGGTTAACAGTTCCATTCTAACTGGAGTTTCACCCTTTTAAGCCCATTGAACTCTGCTCAGGATCGTACTGTAAACCTCAAAGTCCTACAACACTTACCTGAGATGAAACCCTGTTAAACATTGTTACTTCTGAGTAAATATGCATAGGCTTGGGCTGTGTATGTAACACATATTTTCTCTATTGCTTCAAGTGAACATTTTCCAAGATAGTAGAATCTGCTTAACAAGGTTATTTGGGGGGTTGTTATGGCATTCCCTCATTCTTAAACCACAGAAATAACACCAGAGGCATTTTTTAATTTTTTTTTTTTAAAAAAATTACATTAACGGGGAAAGGTCAGGTGAAGCCAGGAGCTGAGAATTTCTGAGGTAAAATTCAGATCAGGCACATACTTCCATTCTTATACTTTTCACTGTAACTTAAGGCTTATGTTTTGAGGCATTGGTTCCCTTGTTTCCCCCCAAGCACTCGAGTGTACCTTCTTTCAGTATTCTCTTTCTCTTCTTGGGTTAGGTAGGCTGGTACCCACTTTATATTACCCCAGTCTCCTTCTCTTCACACACCAGTGCTTTCCTTCAGTCGTCAACTGATTCTGAAGATCTCCACAGGAAGTTTTCAACCATATCAAACCAAGAATCTCTCCACTCTCCACAGCTACCTCCCTGTTTGACTGGGTAGGGAAAATCTCCTCTCCTTAGAAGATCTACCCTTTCTTTGGCCCATTTGCGAGTCTGCACTTCCTTCCCAAACCTCCTGCCAACTTCAGACCATCACAGTTGTGTCATGCAAAATTGGACACAGTTTGTCTAGGGGAAATCTGCTCCTCAAAAAAAGTGCAAGCAGTGTAAGATTTTATGTTTTCAGGGGTGCTTTTCTTTTAATATAAGGATAGGTAGCTTTCATTTGTGTTTTAATAATGAACATTTCGGCTCTGACCTTTCTAAGGATATTACAGACACTGCAGTTCAAGGGGAATTTTTTTTTTTAAAAAACATGTCTTTATATCTCCACTAGGTGTCAGCAGCCTACCATGACTGTGTGAGTCTCTCTGCTACAGGATTTTATAGGTGAGTCCAGGTGGGATTCTCTAGATTGTCATAAGCCCACATAACATCTTGAGCACTCTTTAATTGCTGCTGGTCTGGATATGAAATAATTACATATGACATTTTGGGCATATAATAAAAGCATATAATTCAGTAACCTTTCTTTCATGAAAGCTGGGTTTATAAACATGTATCTGCTTTCAGAGGAGTAGCTATGTTGCAGGCAGTTGCAGCAAGAAAAACAATACGTTCTTAAGCACTATTTTTCTTTTTCTAAGGGTCCCTAGAGGGTGAATACCATAGTGTTAGCAAATTCCTAGAAACGTCGTCTTCATCCTTCATCCTCTGGAGTTTGCCAGTGAGTGGGTAGGAGATAATACAGAAAAAATGCATTTCCCAGTTCAGAGTATATTACCAAGAGTGTGCTGGCTTGGAGGGAGTTTCCCAGCTGGGGGAGACAACGTTAGGGCTTTCTTCTAAACTCACATTCTCCTTTGCATGCTGGTGTTGGATGTGGAAGACACTCAGCCCTCATAAGAAGAGCCCTGCTGGATCAGACCAGTGGTCCATCCACTCCAGCACCCTGTCTTGCACAGTGGCCAACCAGTTTCTACAGGGTATAGAGACCAAGGCCTTCCCCCGAAGTTGCCTCCTAGCACTGGTATTCTAGATGTGGAGGTTCCCTTTAATCACCATGGCTAATAGTCACTGAGAGACCTATCCATGAATCTGTCTAATCCCTTTTAAAGTTGTCTGTGCTAGTGTTATGAGCTGTCCTCATAACACTCACTTCCCATTCCAGTTTTTAAATGTAAGTCATGGAGCAGCTCTTCCCACAGTCCCCCACACAGTACCGGGGTCCAGCTGAAATAAAACAGGAAGAGGAGCTAATGTATCCTAATGCTGTTGATATGGCTCTCTCCTGGCAGAGAAGAACAACCAGGTTTGGGGGAAGTTAAAACAGTTACTTTAATTGGGAAAGTGTAACTTGTTAAAAACAGAGCTGTGGCCAAAATTACAATTAACAAACTGTCTGGTCTTCCCTGGGCAAAGGAGGTGGGGAAACAGTTGGCAGCAACCAAAGAATGAATCTTTCTGTTTTGGGATTTGGATGTGGTACTACTTAGAAGGATGAGAAAATTCTGAGGCGGCCGGTCTTTTTCTATTGATTTTAAGTTGAGGCACACCAAGTAAGTTGGTTCTAAGCTGAGGCACACTAAATTGAGGCCCACCTATATTATAATGGGCAACATGCTTGGAAGAGCAATGCCCTGTCAGTCATGGACATGTGCAAAGAGATGCTCGTGTCAGAAGAGATGAAGAGCATTTTAAACATGAATAGATTATTGTGGCATAAGATTTCATGAGTTAGAACCAACTTCTTCAGATGCATGATATATTATCCCAAGTTAGCAGATAGACACACATGGAGTATATATGTGTGCACATATAAATTATATACATCTATATAAATAAATAATAAATAATAAACAGTCAAGCCAAATGGGTATGAAATTTGAAAGGAGATGTAACGCTTAAATGTAAAAATGGAAAGCATACTGACCATTCACAACACCAGTAGTTGTTTGATAACCCAATTTTCCTAGTTTTACAAAGTTATTCTAATATGTAGTATAAAAGGAAGCCTTTGTCTTTATTGAGGCTTAAACAAGTAAAATAAGACTTACTCATAAACGTTTAATTAACAAATTCAAACTTAAGTCTCCCTCTGAAGTTCCCTTTTTGAAGAATGGCAATTTCTGAGTCACAGTGAGTAAGTAAACTTCATACTGACTTCATCCCTTGATTAGTTTTCTGCTCTTTTGCATGTTAAGAATTCCTGACCTTGGATATGACTTTGAAAAGAATGAAGGAAAGCCCTTCCATTACTTCTCCTATGGCGTAGCTTGCTCTGAGGTTGAGATAGACTGCCTAACAGGTGACCACAAGGTGAGCAGCTTAGGAAGATATTAAAGCACCTCTTTGTTTCAGTAAAAACATCTTATGTAACAGAACATGGTTGATAAGGAAGTTTGTTGCTCTGGCATTTCTGTGCTGAATCAACCAGTAGAGGTCACAGCAGGTGATGGCATGGCAAACTTTTCTCCACCTTTGCCTTCTTCAAGCAGCCTGCCTTTTGTCTGGAAATGTCTCTCTGAGCATCAGGAGAGCTTCACAAACAAAATGTGCCACAGGATGAGGTACAGTTGTAGCAATGGGGAATCAGGCAAAATTGCCCTTTCACCATTTTCTGCTTGCATCTTGCATCAGTGTAAGAAAGAAAGAACTGATTTTACTTGATGCCTCTTCATTGCTGCAGCCTTCCCCCATCCCCATCCTGTTAATTGTTTTATTTGTTAGACTCTTCCAATCCTCATGCTTCAGGACAAACAGGCTGCCTGGGGAAGGCAAAGGTAGGGAAATATCCACTCTGCCATCACCCCCTGTGAACTCTTCCAGAGGATCCAACTTAATATGTGGCCCTGAGAAATGTCACAATTTTCCCATTCTTTTATAATTATTATGTATCTTATTATGGTCTATTCCTGAGGATTATTTCCCATACTAGTCAGAAGGTACAGAGGCTCAGCACCCATGAGTGCATGAGGCTCCAGCTATTAGGCTTTGACCCAGTAGTCAATACTTTTTCCTGATGTGCCCAGAACAGTGTTTCCTACAACAACAATGTAATTTTGGCCAATTCTCTTATTTCTCCTCCTTTTACTGATTATTTAGACAGACTAATGACAAAAAGACTGGTCCCATCTTACAACTTAAAATTCAACATAGTCTAGACCAGTGATCCTCACTCAATGGGTCAGGAGCCAGGTGTAGCCCTTTGACATGCCACATATGGCTCTTCTGAGCACTGTTCCCCAATGTGGCACTTGTTTCAAGGAAGTGCAGAAGGCCCTTGCCCAATGATGCTTGTGGTTGGCCAGAGGTTTACACCTTGAAACAGCTTCCGTGGAGCTGTAGGCCTCATACCAGGGATAGAAGTAAATGTGGCTCTTTTAGTTAATGATAGTTGAACATGGGGCTATGACCTGTGGAGCACCTCTGGGCTAGGCTGTAGGCAGAAGAAAGCAGCATAGAAGACGGAATAAATATGGGAATAATATGGAGTCAGTACAGTTACCAATACTTAGACCAAGGAAGGAACTACATTACACTTTTGTAATCATTCACTTCCTGGATTTTTCTGAGTATTAAAGTCTCTGTTAGTGCAATATCCAATAATAGTTGGATTCAGCATTAGGACCAAATTACACAATATGTTTTTGGTGACTTGGGTCCAGTTCCTGGACCTGATTGCTTTGCCTACAGCCACTTAGCAGCTATGGAGAATATCATTTTAAAAATCAGCAGAAACCATATACTGCTGTGTGAGAAGAGAAAAGGTTCCTGCCTTCCCCTGCGCACCATTCTCCTTCAGTGTGTGTGGGGGAGTCATCCTCCTCCAAGTAATGCATCCTACTAACTCCAAGGCAGGCATTATTGCTAATTAAGCTGATCCTTAAGAGGACCAGTAAGAGGAGGACCTTCTCAGGTCTACTGTCCTGCCCACTCCAGGAAAGACTCACTTAGCCAGCTCCTTTTTGTAGGCCAAAAAGAAGAAAGCGACAGTGAAAGAGATTTATTTCTCTGTTAACTAGGCTGAAAGCAGTTTAAAAATTCATCAACCACCCCAGTTACTTTAAAGCTTCTAGCTGCAGCAACCAGGAGGAAAAAGGCCGAGACTCCTTCAAAGGCGAGTTCTTTGTATATGTATCAGACTGCTTCAGAATTGCACCAGGCCAGTCCATCATTGTTCCAGGCACAGAGTTGTAGCAAATGGCTGGAGTTGGCCAAGGATTCTTCCCCTCCGCTCTCCCCAGGCCAAGCATATCCAAGGCTCCAGTTTTGCTTGCTTAGGCATCAGATGTACTGAACAGCCTTTCTGGCTGTCCCTCTGAGGCTTTGGCAGGAACCATAATGCAGGCTTGCTCTGGATCACCACTTGCTTCTTCGTCAGCAGAGGTAGCCTCACCCACGCAGTGGAATGGTGTAAATGGCCTCTCTTTTGGTGACTCAGCGCCTTTGTAGGTGGCTCAAAGGTGTATGGCTGTGATAACTCCCTCAAGGCTGCCCCTCAAGGTTATGGGAATGCTGCCATTTGCCTAGTGCCTTTTCAAAGTGTCTTTGTTTGGTCAGAGCAGGGTTTCATAGGTATATCCCTCAAATGCCCTTCCTCCCAAGCCTAATCTTCTCACTTCACAAGCAACTCCTAGCTAGAGATGGGCACAAACAGAAAAAAAAACTGAACATGATGTTCGTTGTTCATTGCCATCCACAAACAGGGACTCATGAACAACCACGAACATGGCCCTGTTCACGAACATGTTCATGGTTGGCTGTTCATGGGGGCCAGCAGGCTCTCCTCCAGCCATCATCCAAGTTTGGTCAAGATCCCTACTGCACCGTTCCCAGAAACCTGACCTGAGCAGGCAGCAGGAAAGGTAACAATAATAAATAATAGCTTGGCCCAGAGCCTGGCAGCACCCCTGGAACTTGAAGGGCTGTTCGTGGCTTTTTTTTGTTCGTATTGCTGTTTGTGCCCATCTCTACTCCTGGCCCCCAGGGATTTGTGCATTGGCAATTTCCCACTCAGCAACAGGAGAGATCCAAGAAGGAAAAGCAGGAAAGCATGCACCATTAGAGGCAATGTTCAGATTCCTCCTCAGGAGGTCTCCCATATGCTAAAAAGAGGCCTCAGCAGGCACACGCAGGTTGCTGTATTCTCTGTCGAATCATCAGGTGAATTTGGCACATTCTTCAAGGGAGTCTGTTCCATCCTTTTCCTGGTGCCAACGAAATCAGGTGAATGGAGAGCAATCCTGGATTTGAAGTTGGTCAACAAGATGATTGTCGAATGCAACTTCGAATGCAAGCCCCTGGGATCGATTCCAAAAGCTCTCCATCAAGGTGAATTTTTGACCTCAATCAACCTCAATACCTGCATGTTCCAAGACACCCCACTTCCAGGCAATTCCTTCTCTTCACCTACAAGGGATTGAATTACCAGTGTAATCCTTTTCTTCATCTCACAGGATGTTCACAAAGGATAATGGGATCTAGGCAAGACTCTGCTTCTTCTACATCATCATGGTTTTTTAGGCAATATCCCCCAAAGTCATCTGAATCTGACTTAGGGCATTATCCATCTGGGAACAAGGACTGTTACCTCTCAGGGGAACATTTTCCTTACAGGGGAGAAAGAAGCCAGACTAATTCAGGCTGCTCAGAGACTTGCAGCCAAGAAGGCAGAGGATGTCATGGTTTTATCCAAAATTCTGGGCGTCATGGTCTCATCCATAGTCATGGTTCAGTGGGCCCACCTCCACTCATGCCCCCTTCTGTGGACTTTTTTTACAGTTCCAACATTCACTGGAGATTATCAGATCCCTGACTTGGTGCAGCTAGCCCACTTTGGACAAGGGGGTGACTTCCGTTCGGCTCCCCTGGTTCTGACAACCAATGCCATTCTTCTGGGTTGGAGACACTTAGCCTGCATCAGCTGGTCCAGGGGAAGTGAATGTCAAGAGAATGGAACCAGAGCATCAGTAGACTGGATCCGCGTGCAGTCAGTCTGGTACTGCTAGCCTTCAAGCATTTAATAGTTGGAAGGCACCTCCTAGTCAAAACAGACAATATCACAGCAAGAGCACATATCAACCAAGGAGGTTGAACGCGATCTCACACTCTACAGATGGAGGTGTCTCAACTCCTGAACTGGGCAGAAAAACACATTGCAAGCATTCAGTCTCAGCATCTCCAGGTTACCTCGAACATAGAAGCTGATTGGCTGAGCAGTCAGCAGATAGACCCAAGGGAGTGGTCACTGAATCCCATAGCCTTCAGATTGCTGCTCTGTCACTTTGGGAATACTTGTATAGTCCTGTTAATGACACCAGAAAATTACAAAGTTCCTAGGTTCCCATCTTGATTCAAAACCTTTCAAGCAGCAGGAGAAGACATTCTAACTCATCCATGGCCAGCAGGTCTCCAGTATGCCTTTCCACCTTTTCTGTTGACTGCCAAGCTTCTCAACAGGGTTCAGAGGGAGGGAGCCCTAGTGATTCTCATTGTTCCCGTCTGGCCCAGGAGATCATGGTTGTCAGATCCAGTCAACATGGCAGTAACTTGGCCTTTGAGGATTCTGCCATCGCTGAACCTGCTACAATAGGAACCTCTTTCTTACCCACAACCCAAATGGCTGCAACATTTGGAAATTGAAAGGAGAACTTTAGAGATTGTGGGCTTCCCCCAGGAAGTGATGGAACTCATGCTAACTTTCCCTAAAAAGTTTTCCATCCACATTTACAAGATCACCTGGAAGGCATTACATAGGTTGTTTAGAAGAAGGGGCCTGGACCCTCTTTCTCCCTCTGAGAAAGAATAATCCTCTTTATCCATGTTGGACTGTGTCAGGGCCTCTGTCCAAACACATTGAAGAGATGATTATCAGACTTGTCTTCTGTTCTTAAGCTGATCAATAACAAAAATTCCTCTTCCAACAAGTTGGGGAAGAGAGTCTCTAAGGCAACTATTGCCTCCTGGATTCAGCAATGTATTTTCAAGGCATATGAAGAATTGCACCCTCCTGCACTCAAACTCAAATAGCACATTCAACCAGAGCAGCAGTGACACTGGCAGCTTTTTAAATCTAGCACCCTCATTAATGAAATATGCAGGGCAGCCTCCTGGCCTTCCTTTCCTTCCTTTGTTAAGCATTATAAGATGGACAAGGGGGTCTTGGCTGAGGCTGCTTTTGGGTGCAGAGTACTCCAGGAGGTGGTAGATCTATTGATCCTGAGCTTCTTCCCTCCCAAGATGACTTAGCTCTGTTACATCCCAGAGAAGGATGACTTCCCCCCACTGAAGAAGAATGAAATGTTGGACTTACCATGAAGGTTTCTTCTTTGCATCGTCACCCATCTGGATTGGGACAGCTTAGAATCCTCTCGCCTTTCTTCTGATCTTATATGTCGTTCAATTCCAACACATTAATCTTAGAAATGACCTCCAAGTTGACTAGTTTTTTCTAGTGTTCCAGTTTTTTTTTTGGAGCTTGGCTTTGGCAGGCCTGGGAAGGTCCACCCTTTACTGGACTTCTTAAGGATGAAATTAGTTAGCATAAACCCTGCCTTGGAGCGAGTAGGAGGTGTTAGCTGGGGGAGGATGACCTTCCCTCCACTGAAGAGAAGTCTTCATAATTAGTCCAATGTTTCATTTCCCCAAGCTGAAACAGCCTTGACAGGGAGTTATTTGCATGTGGAGTATTCCAATCATACCATAAAGTATTGTGTAGGCTGGCTCTTGGTTTCAGCAGGGGATGAGAACTAAAAGGTTGTACCAAACACTTCATAGAAGATAAGGAATTTGAGGAGGAATTATCCCTGTGATGAAGATGGGTGGTTGAAGCTGAGAGATAGTGCCTTGCCTATAGAAACTTGATGCTTTCATAGCTGAACTGAGATTTGAATTAGAGAGTTCCAGGTCATAGCTTAGCCACAATGGGATACCAGCAATAAGACTGCATGGTTGAAAGAGACCCAGCTTTAATTATTTTATACGATTAGCTCTGTCCTTATTAACTTTTTACTTTCACCAATATTTAGAATCTTCGCACAGACATTGTGATGGATGTTGGCACCAGCTTAAACCCTGCTATCGACATTGGGCAGGTAAGCAATAAATGGATATGCTTTGCTGTGCTGAACTGGGTAGGTACAGAAAGCAAACAGAATACATTAGTTAATGAGCAGCGACAGCAGTGGTAATATGGTTTGAAAGATATCTATTTTCTAATTTAAACAGCTAATGCCTACTACCTAGTAGTAACCTTATTGATTACTAGTAGTTACCATGCATTTATCATCAAAAATGTCCGAGGCCCAAAGAAAAATTAATAGAAAAGCTACCAGCTATACATTTTTTTCTTTTTGATAATTATTAACAAATAATGTTACATGTGCATTTCATAGTCTTCATCATATGTAAACATTGCATAACATTAGTATGATGATATTGCCTTCAAGATTTAGTGGGGTGCAGTAGTTGTTCCACAGTGCATTGGCAACACGTACTGTAAGTTTTTGTAATTCCATTTCCAGCTGTATAAAAGAGGTCATCTATTTCATAAATTTTACGAATCACTTTTCTAGAGCATTGCTGGAAACTTCTTACATATTTGAGGGCAGCGCTATAAAAAGGGCACTGAAAAGTCACTGTGGATGGCAGTGGCAAGATTCTCATTTAAGTGGATGGCTTGGAGGTGGCTCAGAAGCCAAGGCTGATGGAAAGCACCCTCACTCACTGCAACCCCTCAGAATTGTGGACAAAGAAGAATGTAACTCACTTGTGGCTTACTTTTGCAGATAGAAGGAGCATTTGTCCAAGGGCTTGGACTCTTTACTCTAGAGGAGTTGCGCTACTCCCCAGAAGGCAATTTGTACACTCGAGGGCCTGGAATGTACAAAATCCCTGCATTTGGTGACATACCAACAGAGTTCCATGTGTCTCTTCTCCGGGACTGTCCAAATAGCAAAGCCATTTATTCATCCAAGGTACAGTAACATTGAGAGAGACAACTTTTCTACAAAGGGTGTTATGTTCCAACACAATAGTGTCAGGGTGATAAGTGATGTATTATTACCAAATGAAGTCTCTTCTTTGCCATGCTTTTACAATATGAAATATTTTGTATTTCCAAGAATAGAAATGAAGATAAATTAAGTACGTACTTAAATGTGTGTGTGTTGCTCTCTCTTTCAGCACCTTTCCCTGTCTTCACAGTGACCTTTCCCTTACCTTGCAGTGACTCCCAGGCAAGGTTAGGGATTTCCCTGCCCCTTGATATTAGATGCGAATCTATTGCTTTTTTAGAATTCAAAATTTTAACCTTAACTGGCAACATAGGGGACTACTTTTCAGGCTTCAAACTACACTTGCCAACATTGGAACATCCCTAGAGATTTGGGGGTGGAGCTTGGGGAGAGCACAGTTTGGTGAGGGGAGGGAGCTCGGCAGGGATGTGCTGTTTTAGAGCCTATCTTCCAAAGTGCATTCCCTCCAGAGGAGCCGATCTCCATAGTCTAGAGATCAGTTGAATTTCCTGGAGAACGCCAGGCCACACCTGGAGGTTGACAACCCTACCTCAAACCATATGCAGTTATGCCTGTTTTAGCCCATTGATATCAAATAGCTAACTCTGCGCTGCATCATGGTCTTTCTTTCTCTCCTCACTCCCTCTGTCCTCTTGCTTCCTTCTTTCTCTTTGTCTTTCTCCCTCACTGCCTCTTATTCTCTTCTTTTTCTTCATTGCCTTTCTCCTTTTTGTGAAAAAAGGTTAAGAAAAGAAAATGGTGATAGGGCCCATCTTAGGAGTGTTTTGATCACAACCCAACACTTGAAGTAACAGAATAATGGCATTGATCTTTACATATACTGCTGTCCTCCATTGGACTAGAAATGAACTACACTGCTGTGTTTTATGGACTCTGTTCATTTGCGCAAACACACATTACATTGTCCTAAAAGCAACAGCTTTGCTGTAAGGTGTTCTCACCATTGTGAGGTTATTCATTTGTTTTACTGGTGTTTCTGGCCATAGAATTTTTATAACATTATAAATATTCCCTCACTGCAATGGTAGTTACTCTCTCTAAAGCAGTAAACCAGGATAATGATGCTGGAGGCTTTTTAAAATAAACAATGTCTGGAGAATTAGATATTCAATTTTGTCTCTGCTGCTTCATTCCTTTGCATTTGATCTGTTATGCATTACCTCAGTATCAGTTACTGTTGCAGTATACTTAGAATAGCAGTGGCTATAAATAACAAAATTGAAAGCTCTGCTTGGTGAGAGATATACAGCACAATCCTAAGCAGAGTTACACTAGCACATTAACTTTGATGGACTGAGAATGGCATAACTATTTAGGCTTGCACTGTAGTCCACTAGGACAGGAAATAAGACTGCCAAGCGTCCTGCTAAGGTGAGAGAACTCCCACCAGCAGCTATTGTTCACCAACACTCCAACTGATGGTGAGAGAATTTTTTTTTTAAAAGTTAGTATTGTGTGTGCCACTGCATCACTTTCAGGGAAAACCCACAAGTGATGTAGGGTAGCTTTAGGAATTCCTGGAACTTTACCATGGCAATTCCTAGAGCTACCTTACATCTGTCCAAATTTTCTCCTGAAGTAATATAGCACCCCACATGACATTGTGGCCATGTCTCCACCCCCAAACCTCCCATCAGTTGTCAAGCACGGCATAGCAAACCTCACAGGAAGCAGGACGTAGAAGGCAGAAGACTGGATGAGGCCCCGTCTATCTTACCACAGGCTTTGATAGATGATATATGTGAAATGACCCCCAGCATCAGGGCAACTAACATTCCTAATCTCTGCGTGGCTGGATTCACGTCACAAGTATAGTGTGGGAGAAGAAGCAGCTTCAACGATCCCTCCTGCACCTTTTTCCTGAGCTAAAACAACTGCAGGTGCCCTCTTTGCCCTGCTGGTGGGAACCATGTGCTGCATAAGTGGAGTTCCGCAGCAGGACTAGCAGAGACCCCCATGGTCATTGCAGCTCAGGAAAACAGTGCGGGAGGGAAGGCCAAAGCCCCTTCTCTTTGAGCCATGCTTGTGAGCTGAATCCAGCTCAGCAGTGCTGGTGAACATTAATTTGCTGATGTTACCTATGACATGAGTTGGGATCCCCGACCTGACTCATTACACATGTATTATCTAGTTGAGCCCTGAGTGGTGCAGCAGTTGTTTGTGCCCATTTAAGTTATACCATAAGTTAATATACAATAGTTGTGAATCTGAATTGCACTCAGTTGCTTAATACTTTCATGTAAACATTTGGAACATCCATCTAAACATGTGAGAGGATCTCCATAATGCTCAATGGAGCCCTTTCCCCCCTTCCCTGTTTGTCCTCAACTGGACACAAATACATAGCAACAGACATAAAATATTACTGCTAATGGAAGCCTGTGCACAACCCTAGAGAAGAACAGGGTTGCTGGTTCTACATGTAGGAAGATTTTTCAAGGTCGGATGTATTGGCAAATGCTCATGATTGACTAATAGCTGACAGACAAGGGAGCCTTATGGGTAGTGCCTTCCCATGGACATGCTTGCTAGACACCCCACTCCACATGCTTTATAATTGTGTCTGGGGTCCAAGGCTCAGCCCCTGGACTTACGAGGAGGATGGGATGGGAGACAGACAGGAGGCAGCTACTCAGCCTTCCAGACAGACACCAAGGCCCTGCCCATCCTGGCAACCGAGGGAGGGAAAGAGGCACCCAAGCCAGAGCAAGCCAAATGGGGCAGATGGAGGCCGGCCAGCCCCATCCTTCAGGGGGAGGCTAGGAGCCCAGGTGAAGAGAGAGAGAGGGCAACCAGGAGGGGGCCCAACCAGGGGAAGAAGGCACAGGAGACAGGGACAGCCAGCCAGCAACCCCACCAGCAACAGAGGAAAGGCAGCACCGGGCCACACCCTTACCAGCAGGCAGCCTAGAGGAGAGCAGAGAGGACCAGGAGAGGCTGGGAGCAAAGCAACCGTAGGTGGGGCTACCTAGGGCAGCCAGCGAAGCAACCACAGGCGTGGTTGCCTGGGACAGCCAGCAAAGCAACCCCAGGTGTGGCTGCCTAGGGCAGCCAGGGCCATGGCTAGATAGTTGGGGGCATGACTAGGAGGAGGAGCTGGGAAATGGTGAAGGGATATAAGGGAAACACACACACCAGCAAGGGGTGGAGAGTTAGGAGCGGAGAGAAAGGGAAGGAGGGAGAGAGGCGGTATAAGTGTGAGAGTGAGAGGAGGAGGAGGATATTCAGTATGGAAGGGAGTTGGAGAGGAGGCCATAGGCAGACAAGGCGGAGGAGCAGATGAGAGAATGAGATGTACCCCCCCCCCCCTCTGGTTGTTGTACAGAAGCCTGCACCAAGCCTACAGGAGGCCTCAAAGAAGTCCTTCACAAGCGCTAAGACATCCCAAGCGGCTGTGTCCCAACTGGGGCAGGGCAAGGCCACTTACAGGCAACCCATGTTCAGCACTAGGGTGCCCAGCACAGCAACAGCCCAGACAGAGTGGGGTGGAGATGACACCCAAGGACACTCAATAGGCGGCAGGCCAACAGGTGCAGCCACGCCCGGGTGCAGACATGACACTGCTTATCTGTCTGACTATGCAAAATGCTTCCTGCTGTATAACTCTGCCTGCTTTCTAGGGATGCCAGATTTGCTTTGCCCCACCTCTGTAATTCTGATTGCTTTAAAGGTTTGCCAAAGGACTGCCTGGGTTTGCTCTGCTACATGAGCATTTCCTTGCGGTACAAATGTTTAAGTTTACAAGCCAAAGCAGTTTCAGTACTAAGACTAAAGCCACACAGATATGGATTAAGATAATCAGTTTCATTCCAAAAACTCCCCGGAGCACATCATACTGGGACCCTTTGCCTAGCTTGCTGGTAATTATATACAAGGGGTCTGAAGATTTTTTTCTTTGAATGAATAGAAACAATTATTTATAATGAAGAGAAACATTTATAACTATCTGGATTAAACTGGCTAGTCTTTTTGGTTTGTCAAGTGTATGTGTGGAGAGTCTGGGTCTTTATTTCCTGTAAGACAATATAGTCCACATTCTTACAGTGCTCTAGATTCTTTTCTTCACATCAGTTGCCCCTGAAAGTATGCTTGACTGATGACATTATGAAATGTTTACAGGTAGTTCAAGTTGTGCAAAGGAGATTTATTTTAATCTCCTACAGTTATGTCTGCCTGTGTGCCCTGCCCAAACTGACACTTGTACTGAAATTGTGAATCAATGAGGACCATTTTCCAGCCAGAAGTATAGTGTAATCCAAGGGTAATCCATACCAGTTTCTCTGTTGAATGTGCAGCAACAGATACAGTCTTTGATTTCTTTCATCTCTGCAGGCCGTGGGAGAGCCCCCTCTGTTCCTGTCAGCCTCAGTGTTTTATGCCATTAAAGATGCAATATTTGCTGCAAGGGCAGAATCGGGACTCAACCAACTATTCAGACTAGACAGCCCTGCCACTCCAGAGAGAACACGCAATGCATGTGTCGATGTTTTCACCAAACTGGTATATTTAATTGTTCTTTTAATGGTTTTGTATGTGCATTTTAGCTTGGTTTTCATTGTTTTAATTTTGTGGCTTTGTTTGGTTTTAATGGTTTTATTATGTTTGATTTTAGTCTGTTAGCTGCCTTCTTGGCCCCGAGGAAGGCAGAAATTTTATACATTAATAAAAAATAATGGTTGCTTACCTTCTTTTCAACATTCATCTTCTATGGTGCAATTCCACGCCTTCAGGGTTAAGGAGATCAAGGATTTGACCAGGAATCTGTTGCCAATGGTTTTCCTTCAGAGTAGCCATTCATCCCCTGCTGCCCCCAATGCATGACATACAGAATTGTAGCCTTTTTTAAAGGAGTTCTTTGCCTGTCCATGCTCCATGCTTCAAAACTAGGAGCAAATAACAACTGCCTGTCTGGTTTGTCAGTCAGGAGGCAAAGCCAGGACTTCTTCAGCCTTCTTGACATTCTGACAAAACTGAACCAGAAATAGGACTCTGCTATCCCATGCCCCATGCCAAAAGAGCCAGTGTGTTATAGCTCTGGGATCAAACTGGGATCTGGGAGATCCTCACATTAACGGGAAGCTCACTGTGTGACCTTGGGCTACTCACTCTCTTTTAGCTTAGACTACCTCACAGCATTGTCATGAAGATAAAATCCACATAAGCAACCCTGAGCTCCTTGGAAAACATACGCGATAGAGAGCATTAACTCTCTCTAGAGTATACCCAACTACTCTTTTCATTACTCAGCCTGAGAGTTTTGCTCTTTCAGGGTGCAGAGTAGAATGACTGAGGCTACACTAGAGGAGATGCTGCAAGATCCATGATCAGCTCTCTCCCCGGCATGTTTTTTGTTCATAAATAGCATCCACCGAACACCCTGGTTCAGTTCAGGACTCCAGTGGAGGGAGAGTGTAGGACTAACTATTTCCCCTAGCATCCTTGTCTCCAAACCCAAACAGCTCCTGGAGCTGTTATTTGCTCTCTTATTAGGAGAACCAAAAGTGTTTCCTCTATGATTCCTACATGTTTCCCAAATAGCAGGAGGGGACTGGTTTTAGAACCATAGTTCCAGTCTGAATCAGGGCCTCCAATGGCTGCTGTTTATGAAGGAAAAAAGCATTGGATTTCCAGTCATCAATTTTCCATTGTCTTTGGTTTGGAGAAGGAAAGATAAATAAATCAGAAGATGGTTGTATCTAGTGGTTGTTTAGCAACCAGAATCTGTTATATTTTAGACAAGTTTAAGCATTTCAGACCAAGACATCTGTCTGTTGCCTTTATATTGAAATCATTTAAATCCTTTCTTCCCTCTCCTGTCCAGTGTCCGTCTGCTGAGCCAGGCACCTTCAAGCCATGGTCTGTGGGAGTATGAATGAAAGAACCATCTCCTCTCATGAAGCTGGTTTTACCTTGGGACCGAAAGAAGCAACCTTTGTTTCTGAAAACTGAACTGTATTCCTGTGTCTGCCCCACTGATTCATGACATTTTTAAATTTGGTTGTTAAATTATCAGTTGCCTAGGAAAAGGATTTTCACTGACGGATTATTGCTGGGATGTGAGTGTAATGAAGAGAAAAATTAACAGCTTTGCTGTCTGTGAAATTGAAACTCCTTATAAGGTTCATTTAAGCTTGTGGCAAAGATCAGAGAAATCCTTATAACCTGATTGTGAATCTGTTCATTTTTAAAGTATGAGCCTGAAATGCAAAGAAATGCCCATTTTAGCAGTCTTAGGTGTAACACGACCTCCTTTTTTTGCTTTCTGTTTAATCTTTGGAATGGATGGCTGAAAGCAAAGATCAGGGCAGGGCCCCATTGAATTTCCTGAGGTCATAAAATGAATTTGGGGAGTTTATTAGCATCTAATTGATGAACTCTTAGCTTCTCCTTCCAACTTCTTTTCTGTTTGTTTA
The DNA here is from genome assembly GCF_028583425.1 of Eublepharis macularius. Taxonomy (NCBI): domain Eukaryota; kingdom Metazoa; phylum Chordata; class Lepidosauria; order Squamata; family Eublepharidae; genus Eublepharis; species Eublepharis macularius. The sequence goes on along the minus strand of NC_072790.1, from coordinate 180,575,752 downwards.
GAGTATCAGATACAAGAAAAGAAAATGCAGTTTTGCACAATGAGAGAAAAAGTTGGCCTAATGCCCTGCACCTGACTTCATATAACTTGGAAGCAAGACATTGATTCCGGTGAAGCTTATCCACAACTAACAGGGAAAACTGAAGCAATTCCTTTCAATTTACTTCAGTTGAAATCAATGGGCTTAACCTGGCATAACTCTGCCTAGGATTGTGCTGTGAGCAGACTTACAGCTGCAACCTAAGAGAGTATAATAGGCTAGATTGGATAATAGAGGTAGTTTCCAAGAGCATTACTAATGTGTGCTGGGCTCTTTGGAATTGGTCTCATTCCCTACTTTGTAGTACAAAGAGGTTTAATAAAACACTCCATTGCTTGTAAGAAAAAAACACGTTAGTTTACATTTTCTCTGTGATATGATGTTTGCCCAGTAGCTACTAAAGCCCTGTTTTCCAGAGCTTTGAATAAAGCTTACTTAGTAGATCCATCCAGAGGATGTTAAAGTAGAAAGTGGAATAGTGTGGTATGTGGTTGTTTTCATCAACTGCCAGTAAGTAGCGCTATTACTCTATTTAAAGGAATGACAAAGGGATAGCTTGAATTTCTGTGGGGAACATTGGGAGAGTCCTGACTTGCTGGTAAGGTATCTGCTCTGCAGAGGTACGTGTTCATAAATATTATCAGAGATGTCTGAATGCAGTATTGCTGACTACATTGCTCCTCTTACCTGTTAAAACAGAAACAGTACAACCTACACTCTGTTCCCCCAATTATGCACTCCTTGTATCAAAATGCAACAAATGTGGAACATTTATGAAACATTTTTCTGTCTAGCCTATAAACTGTTATGCTAAGCAAAGGCACAAGAACCATATCTATATTATGATATTCTGAAAAAAGGAAATGATTGATGACTGACATATTGTGGATAACCCTGCATGACAAGATTCCAGGAAGTATTCTCATTTTTAATTGTATACTTTACAAATTATTTTATTGAGATTTCTCATTAATCGGTATCTTTATGATCTTAACATGTAAGAAATTCTTCTTGAAAAATTGACAATTTTGAAAAATAAATGTGCTTTTAAAAACATTTTGGAAGTTTGTTTATTAATAACTTGAAGGCCATCTAGTATGTGGGTTCTATATCAAATCAAGCCTGAATTCTCCCTAGAAGCTAAAATGACGAGACTGGCTATCATACTTGGTCACATCATGAGAAGACAAGGCTCCCTGGAAAAGACAACAGTGCTAGGAAAATTTGAAGGCAGTAGGAAGATCCAACATGAGATGGCTTAACTCAATAAAGGAAGCCACAGCCTTCAGTTTGCATGACCTGAACAAGGGTATCAATGTCAGGATATTTTTTGAAGGTCATTAATTCATAGGGTTGCCATAAGTCAGATGCAGCTTGACAGCACATAATAACACACACATTATGGAAGTTGGGACTGGGAGTACCTTTGAAGGAAAGCTTCCCCCTTTCCCAGTGCCATGACCCTGATCCATTGCAGGCAATTGCTACTGGTAAACTAATTTTAAAGGGACATGAAATCCAAAGTCTCATCTATTTTGATCCCAAGTTTTAAAAAGAAACGGTTGAGATACTGGAATTTGCACTGAAACTCTAACTCTGCCCCACAGCAGCTCAGTTCTGCAACATTTTTCTTTGCTTATAAGGAAAGAATGATCCATTGACTTAATTTCAATAACCCTAGGTGCTCTCTGAAATGCAAGTAGGGTCCCAGAGCAAGCTGTTAGGAAAGTGAAATGCAGCAAAGTCAAACCGAAAGAAGTGGCAGAGCTGTTTCTTCTGCACATGAGAGAGTTCACTGAACATTTGCTCCTCTAACCAGCCATAAGTCCAACGTATTTTGGAGTCTATGAATTCAGGAAGCTGGCTGTTCCCTAGAAGCCCCGCCCGCTGCATTAAATGGTGCACTTCACTGCCAAGGAAGCCAAACATGATTATGTAATCATAGTGAATGAGGCATGGCCGGCACAGGCTGACCAATGGTTTCCATTCAATACTGGCATTACTGGATCCTCTGTATAAGATGTATTGGATGAATTCCTTGAAGGTTAGGCCATCTGCCAGCCCATGCATGTAAGCAGAGATGAGTCTGTGGAAAGGTTCCCTGATAAACATCACTTTTGTGTAGGATTTCAGCAGGGCTTCCACTGATGTCAGGTTGTACTGGCTCAGCCTCTTTTGTGTGCCAAATTGCTGGTGAGCAGGAACTGGCATTTGCAGGGTGACATCTTTCTCCTCCAGCATCTCCAGCAGCTGCTCCCAGCCTTCCACCCCAGTTGCTGGGATTTTGCAGTGTAGTAGCTGCAGTTTGTTGTTCACCATGATTGAAGACACCACCTGGGAAGCTTCCTGCTCATTATGGGGAAGCTCAGTGATTTTAGCAGTTTGACCACAGAAAGATCTCAGTGTCTTTTTCCTGAGCTGTTGAGTATGCAGGAAAGTGTCAAATGTTACTGGTAAGTCCTCCTTTAGTACGGTAAGATCACCTGCAAAACATATTATGAAGAACAGAGTTTATCTAGGCAAACAGATTTTGCAAATAATGCTGGAATCAGATACTTTTCTCTAGCTTATTTGAAAGCATTGCTACCTAGTTTTAACTATCCAAAGTTACTAATGGAAGATAGTTTCAGGTAGATAGCTATGCTGGTCTGCAGTCTAAGAGCAAGATCCAGGTCCAATGACACCTTTAAAACCAACTAGATTTCTAAGACGGGAGCTTTTGATAGTAAAAATCTAGTGATGAGAGCTTTGACTCTCAAAAGCTCATACCTTGGAAATCTAGTTGGTCTTTAAGGTGCTATTGGATCAGGAAGTTACTAATGAGCGCTGAAACACTGAAATGGATTTCTGCAGGATGTGTCTTTTGGTTTCATATTCCCTTCATGGAAAAAGAAGGGGAAGCAAGCACATACCATTTAGTGATTTCTTTGTTCCTTGTCCCATGCAGGCTGGCCCCCAAACTATCCCCCTAACCTCCATCTGTGAGTCTACGCAAGACTTCTTACACAGGGACACTCAAGTGAAAGATCTTACACATGTCCTCCTATTGTGGATACACATGCACTGCTAGGGAGACAGAGTATACTTGAATATAAGACCACACAGAAAGTAAGTCACTTGAGCAACCCTGTGTAAGAAGTCTTGTGTAGAGAGACTCTCAGTTGATGACCCAAGCATAGAATTTTCAAGCTGTCTGATGGTAGGCCCCGGAAGGCCTGAGTTCAGTCCTCACTCTGACATGAATCTCAACTGGATGACCTTGGGTCACTCACACTGTCTTGGCCTAACCCATTTCACAGGAATATTTTGAGGAGAAAATGGGGAAGGACGGGTTAAATTTGTCTTATTTATCTCATTTATACCACACTTTTCTCCCTAATGGGGACCCAAAATAGTTTATAGCTTTCTCCCCTTATCCATTTTATCCTCATAACAACTCTATGAGGTAGGTTAGACTGAGACTGTGTGACTGGCACAAGGGCACCCAGAAAGCTTCCATGGCAGAGTGGGGATTTGAATGCATGTCTCCCAGATTGTCGCCTAGCACTCTTAACCACTATACCATGCTGGCTCTAAATATGCACTAAACAGAGTGATTTTGGCAGGTATAGTTATTTATGCTTTATTTGAAAAGCATGCATCCTACCTTTTCCAAAAATTCAAGGAAGTTTACACTAGACACAACAGCATGCACAACAATAAGCTGACTAGAATGCTGCATTGAATAAAACACTACAAATATGAATTTTAGAGAAATTATTCCTTGTAGAGAATTACTCTTTGTAAGAAAATGTCTAATTTGTACTCTACTTATAGTATCATGAGTTTGGAAATTGTAAATCCTATATACTGTAAATCCTAAATATTTGGCCTCTACTCTAGTTTAGTATATCTTATAAGACAGAAGGAATGGTGATGTTTCTTCACAATGGTAGCTGAGCCTTGAGTGTCAGGCTTTGTTTAAGAGCCCATCTGGACTAGAAGAGATGAATTTCCCACCAAGCTGCTGGTGGTGGAAGAGATGGGTATCAGCATGAAAGAAATACAGAGCATTAAAGTGCTGGAAGAGACAAAGAAGCAGACAGACTCTTACTGAGTTCTCTGAAGCACATGGTGGGGGAAGGATCTCTTGTTCTCTGAGGATCTGGTGGGCAGAACTGCAACCTTGTAGGAGTGCCTGCTTACTTGTGCTTTACCTGAGTATTTGTAAATAAAGCAAATATAACAAACACTCTAAGACCCCCAATGCACTCTCCTCCAAAAGGAAACCAGCATAAGCAAGCACTACCCCCAAGGAACTTCTCACCACTTGAAGAAGTGAGGTGCATACAGTAACACTCTGAGGTTCACCTAAACCTGATTTTCCAATCTGGATTTCAGCAGTGATCTCAGTTTGTCAGGTAGGATAACTATTGGTATATATATTGTTTGGCCTGTGTTATATAAAAGGATCTTCCGGAGAGGTAACTAGGCTTGCCGGTTGCAGCTTGGGAAAGTCCTGAATATTTGAGGAGGGCAGAGTTTGGGCAAGGGAAGAACCTCGGCGGCATATGGTGCCATAGAGTCCACCCTCCAAAGCAGCTGTTTTCTCCAAGGAACAGATTTCTGCAGTCTCAGAGAGATTTCCAGCTTCCACTTGAAGGATGGCAACTCTATATGTACCTGAATGACTCATATACAATAAAGGATCCCATAGCTACCTACCAATGGAAACTACTAGAAGCCCCTTAAAAATGTAGCAAGTGGGGGGAAATGTTTAGATAGGATAGGACTAAAAGGGAAATGACTCTTTTGCTTTAAAAAAGGACTTGTTTGGAGGAGAGAGTACTGTAAACAGAAATTACTTAGTCAATATTTTCCTTTTTATGAGCAGTATTTTTTAATGTGCTAAAAGGGGGAGGGGTTAAGTCAGTCTGTGTGGTTTTCTCTCTCTCTCTGGGTAAATGCCTTGCTTATTCCATGCTTACAAGGATAGTAAGGGGAAATGAGGGAAGTCTCTTTCTGGATATTAAATTTCCAAGTTGGGCTTGAATCTCAGGAGTTTGTCTCAGGATAAATTATGGTATGGGACAAAGGGTGGTCCTGGGCTCTCAAAATATCTTAAGTGAGGCAGTTTCATTGCTAGGAGGACTAAATCTGTGATTATCTCCTGATTGCTAATAGTGGCAGTAGAAAAGTTGGTTAGAAATTGCTTTTGTATTTTGGGGAGGGGTGGTGGTGAGTGGAATCAGAAATCTTCATTGACGTCTGATAATTTCCACACCAAGTAGAATCTATGTGTATGTGTGTATGCTATCAAGTCACAGCTGATTTATGGCAACCCCTGCTATAGTTTTCAAGAGATATTCAGAGGTGGTTTGCCATTGCCTGCCTCTTCATAGTGACCCTGGCCTTCCTTAGTGGTCTCCCATTCGAATTCTGACCACAGCTGACCCTGCTTAGTTTCTGAGATCTGATGAGAGTGGGCTACCTGGCTCATCCAGGTCAGAGGGAAAGCTATAGATACCATCTTACCCTTACACCATCAGCACCTGAAATGTCTCAGATTGCCTAGAAAGCCAGATGAAATGGTTTTGGCATACTACTCCACAAAGAGCCTTTAAAGCAGTTCAGAGATCTCTGAAAACTATACTTCTGTAACTGCCAGAAAGTTCTTTGCACTTTGTCAAGCCACCATTCCCAGAATTTTCTAGGGGAGTGATAGTTAAAGTCAGATAAAGCTGATAAACATTTGTAGTTGGATAAGGCCCATCTATAAGCTAGCAAGGAAAGGGGATTTATGAACATGAAAGCAGTGACTTTCACAGCTTTTGGGCTACAGCAAAGAAGACTATGCAGTGTTGCAAAGATGAGAAAAGCTGCAGCTGCCAAAAAGTGTTCTCTTCTAATAGTGCAAGCCTAAACTGTGTTACACCTTTCAAAGCTCATTGCCTTCAACTGATTTAGAAGAGTGTAACGCTCTTTAGGATTGCACAGTAAATTGTTGTTTTCAATTGTATTTGATCACCCTTTAAAAAAATATGGTAATGAACAAATAATTGGATAACACTGAACTGCTACATTAGAGCTGCTTTTCAGATTGCTCTGCTGTCTGTGATAAAATACTACCTTGGCTCTGAGGCAAGCGTTTCCAAAGAAGATGGCTGCACCACAGCAAGGAAATGAAAACCAGGGATGAAAAGAGGAGACGAATGAAGAAGCGCATTGTCTTGCCTGGACTGCCAAAATGACTGCTACTAACGACTGCAGGTAAAGCAGAGATCTAAAGGCATGTCAGCAAAAGAACCATGGATGTTTACTCTGGGAAGCAATTGCAGTCAGGGTAAGGTTAAAGTACAGTTTGTGCATGGGCTTTGTTTCCTAATATAGAGAATGTTTTTTTCTTCTGTTTTTTAAAAGAGATGCTAGTACTCATATTTAAGGTTGCATTGATTTCCTCCAATTCTCCCTCAGGACTAGGAAGAGCCCCCCTCCCAAAAAAGGTGCCAGTGCTCAGAACCGGTGAGTACAACCACACACACAAAAGCACTGAACATACCTATTGTCAACTGATAGGGACAGTTAAGAGGTTAAAGAGGCACAACTCACAGCTTTGTTTCCTAGATGGCATCAAAACTTGTGGAACAAATTTTCATGCTGCCATTTTGACTACAGAGATGTTAATTATAAAATATTGTAATGTGTGATGGTTTCTCACAAGTGTCTGCAAATGTCTACAAACCATTCTTTTTTTAATTAAATTTTGCAGCTGCTTATTGCCAGCCAAAGCTCCTTTCCCTCCCCTTCCTCAACACCACTTTTTAAAAACAAGAGGCATCATTGATTGGAATCCTTCATTTCAAACATGTTGTCCTGACTAGAGATGGGCACAAACAGGGAAAAAAATGAACATGATGTTCGTTGCCATCCACAAACAGGGACTCACGAACACTTACAAGCATGACCTGTTCACAAACGTGTTTGTGGTTGGCTGTTCACGGGAGCCAGCAGGCTCTCCTCCAGCCATCAGCCAAGTTTGGTCAAGATCCCTACTGCATCACTCCCAGAAACCTGACCTGAGCAGGCAGCAGGAAAGGTACCAATAATAAATAATAGCTTGGCCCCAGAGCCTGGCAGCAGCCCTGGAACTTGAAGGGGTAGATCCCTACCGCACCATTCCCAGAAACCTTACCTGAGCAGGCATCAGAAAAGGTATCAATAATAAATAATAGCTTGGTTCAGAACCTGGCAGCAGCCCTGGAACCTAAAGGGGTAGATCCCTATCCTACCACACACAAAGAAAATTCAAGCTCCAATGCACTCTATCAAAATGCCAACAGCAGCTGTCTCTCCCTCTCCACTGTCTGCAAAGCCAAAGCTGGGAGCCCCCCTCCCCCCTGGTCTTTGCACCCTTGTAACAAATTTGGAGCTCCACACTTGAAAGGAAGATCTGCCTATCAAGCTAAATTGGGCTTAGATTGGGGTTTCCAGGGCAACAGCAGGAGTTCAGACAGAGTTCAGACAATCCCTGCCTAAGTTGCCAAGAGAATTGATTACAGGTGCCAGACTGTCTGGCTTGACGAACAGCAAGATGAACAGCAACGAACAAGGCTCGCAATGACTGCCTGTTCATTTAGAATGAGGCCTCACAAACAGCTTGTTCGCGAACAGCAGATTGGGCTGTTCGTGGCTTTTTTTTGTTCGTATTGCTGTTCGTGCACATCTCTAGTCCTGACATCCTAAATACAAATGGGATTCGTCCATATTTTCTATTATGGACTGAGCTCCTGAAATTTGAACATTTTTTTTACTTCTTCATTGTCAGTAAGATGCAAACACTATATAATATAATATAATATAATATAATATAATATAATATAATATAATATAATATAATATAATATAATATAATATAATATAATATAATATAATATAATATAATATAATATAATATAATATACTGTAACAGCAAAAATACAAACAACTACATAACAAACAAGCCAAAAGAACACACACTCACTCAACATTCAGTAGAAAACAAATGGCTTCCATTAAAGAACACTTTTCATTCTTATCTAAATGAAAACAATAAGGAGGCTACTGGGGCATCCCTGTAGTTTTGGTTTTGGTGCTCTTCCTGAAAAGGCCCTGTCTCATGTTACCACCCAACCTCAAATGGTAGAGACACACAGAATAGTGTCTCAGGGGAAAAGATGAGTATTTTGGGAGAAAGTATGTCAAAGAATGCTATCCTAGAGGTATGACAGTTCCAGATTATTAATGGGGTGCTTTCCCTCCCCACTGAGCAAGCACAGTGTTCAGCCAAGTCATATTTGGGATTAACAAGCCAGGCTTCCAAGTGAAAGGCTAGGGTTAAAAGAGGACTTTCACTCCAGTATATTTCTCTGGGGAAACTTTCCACAGAAAATCTGCCTCCTCCCCAAATATTTAGACCACTTGCCAATTTTCCCCCTCCAGTGTAAACTGATGCTGAAAAACTAGCAAGAGGGACAACTTTCATTATCTTGGTAACAAATTACTCTGAGAGGAAATGAACTTCTGCTTTCTCATGAGGAGAACTAGAACGTTATTAGTTCCCTTATGCAGGGAAAGCTCTTTATAAAGAAAAGGAGGACCGTACCAATTAACAATTCCTAGTCTATGAAATTATCCTCTGTTTCCTTCTTTCAAGATGTTGAAAATTGTATTGATTGAACAGTTGCACAAAGGGGTGCGGATGACAGATCAGATTTCTGTCAGTTCCCTGTCCCCAGTTACTGCTCTTCTCGTCATGCCCCCTGGCATTACAGAGGGTTCTCTGACTGTCAGAAGCAGTTGCAGGGGTGGGGCAGTGGTATGTAGCCAGAAGGAAAAGTGTGAGAGGACCTCCACTCACAATTCTCTAGATCTAAGCCACAATGTATGGATTAGAGAAACACAGATTTGAAAACATGTGTCTCATGAAGAAAACTAATCAGATTCAGAAATGGCTGCAGCTGTTGACCAATATATATTTGCTGTCTGCTGGGCCTTTGAGTTGTTTTTTTAAAAATAGCTTCAGCCCTCTTTGCCCAGGAATACTTCCCTCACCACTGCCCCAGCAGCCTTGTGTGTGTCAATGGAGCTCTCCCCCTGCACTTTTTCTTCACCCCTAAGCATGTGTTCATTTTCAGTCTTTTTAAAAGTCAGCCATTATATTGCTGTATAGATATAATCATGCACAAAAAATAAGGGGTTTTTTGCTCTGATGCCACCAATGACAACACTCTCTCTTGAAAATCCTGATTATTTAAGGCATGTGAGAAAGAAAATAAAGTGACTCCACTACTGTAAAAATGCAGAAAGAGGGCAGACATGTGGAAGAACTGTACCCAAACTTATTCCAGTGCTTGAAAATTGACTGCCAAGAAAATCAGGAGTAAGTCAAGAGTGCAAAAAGCCTGCTGAAAGTCTTAGACCCTTTTTCTGCTGCCTTAAATTTCCACTAGAGGGCAGCAAATTCATGAGCCATAGTAGCCTGTCCCGGTATGAAGTCAGATGTGTGCCTCCCTGAAATGCTGAACAAAAACAGATATTTAAAAATGCTCCCATCATTAATTGTACATCTGCTGTATTTTTACTACAGGATCCACTGCTGGCTGATGACTCTGCTCAAGATAAATATCAGGAAAAGTTCTGTTCCAACTTTTTTATGGAAGATGATGTCAAATCATTGGAAGGCTTGCTTTGAATGGCAAGATCCATTTGAAGTGTTCTCCACATCAGCTGTATTTGCATGAAACAGTGTGTGAAATTCTGGGTGCTGAATGCACAAGGCATGTGCAGATATATTGCCTTCCTCACACACTGAATAACCCTAATACTGAATAATCCTTATCCTAGCCAGCATCAATACACTTGGATTTTGGAAGAACATTCAGGTCAGAGAGTTTGTTTCTTTACTTATTTCTTTATTTATCCCTCACTTTTATTTCCAATGAGTACACAAAACGGTTTACAACATTCTCACCATCTCTACTTTATCTTCACTACAACCCTGTGAGGCAGACTAGGCTGAGAGAAGATCACCCAGCAGGCTTCCATGGCAGAGTTGGGATTTGAATGTGGGTCTCCCAGATCCTAGTCTTACACTTTAGCCACTATACCATGCTGGAATGTTATGACATGCTGTGCACATTTTAGAACCAAGCATTGTACATAACTGTTATCATCATAATCACAAGTAGAGGTGGGCACGATCCAAAAAAAAATACCGATCAAGCTGATCGTGGATCAGCGCCGGCGACGATCCCGAATTAACGATCCACACTGATCATCTCCCGTTTCCGATCCGTAGATCGTGGATCGTAGACCGTGGAGGCAAAAGCGGAGGGGCGCCCCGCTGTTCCCAGCGATACAGGAATGGTGGCTGACGCCGGCGGTATCTGTGTTTGTGTTTGGCTGTCTGTGTTTGGCTGTCACAGCTGCCTATCAGGGTTTGCAGGGATGAGATTGGAGTGCCCGTGGCTACAGGACACCCCCTCCCCCCTCCCCCCTGGGTGTCTTCTCCCAACTTGTAACCACTTTGCAGCTCCGTGGTTGGAAGGAAGCCCTGCTGATCAAGGCAAGCTGGGCTTCCATTCGGGTTTCCAGGGCAACAGAAGGAGGGCAAACACAGCTCAGACATTCCCCTGGTTCCGTTGCCAGGGGAATAGATTGCTGGCGCCTGAGTGTCTGGCTTCCCGATCTGAGCATGATTGCCCCGATCCAGCCCCGATCCAGCCCCCCTCCCGACTGCTGGATTGTTGGCCATGCCCGAGCATGATCCGCCGGGTCCCAATCGCGCGATCGCCATTATCGTGGGTTTTTTTCAATCATAATGTGGATCGTGCCCATCTCTAATCACAAGTGCATTCCTTTGCTGCTAGCCACTTTCTGCTGTATCTTGCAATGACTAGAATGTAGCTAGCAGAGAAAGAGGGCACTCTACACCATTACTCAGTAGCTGAGGACACCTGTTGTTTAGCAGCACAGGGAACCCCACTTCAAAGAAAAATAGGTAGGCCTAAGTTTCATTGAGGTTAATGGGATTTCAGTTATGACTAACCTGTCCACTTGATTTCAATGGAATTTAGGTCTGATTGACTCACTGTCCAGAGTTCTCTCTGAGTAACTAACACACTTATTGAGTGTATACCATAAGAAACCCATGTACCATTTTATATTGGATAACTATGGAATCTTTTTGGCTTATTAATTTCAGTCAAAATCCTTTTATATCATCATGAATGAGTAATAAATTGTCTCATTTTACTTACTTGTTTTAGAAGAGTGAGCGAAAGATTGAGAGGTTAGGTTGGAGTCCCCACACAACTGTGAAGTTCATGAGGTGGCCTTGGGCAATGTCACTGTCTATTGACTTAAACTGGACAAAACGCTGCTAAAATGGTGAGATAAAAATCATCACGCAGGGCGGAGCGTGCCGCCTGCACGGCAAGCTGGTCACCCCCTGTCCTGCGGGGCAGGCAAAAGGCAACGCGGGAGGCTGGGAGGCCACCCGTGCTGTCGCCCACGTGCTTCCAGCGGCTGGCAGCTGCACCCAGCGCCCCCTCCTTGGCAGCACCGGGGGCAGACTACCCCCCTGACCCCCCTCAATCTGGCCCTGGACACGGCAGAAAGTGGCTAGCACTGGAGGAATGGAGGACAGGCTATGGAAATATCAGAAAGGATTAGGATCTAAGCCATTAAATCTGAAGTGCATGGGTGGTAGTAGCTGATAATCCTTTAGACCAGCAGTTCCTGACACACACAGAGTGTTTGGATCCTATCTCATATTATGGTTTTGGTATTGAAGCTGCTGTAACATGGTTTCTTCTTGGGTAATTAATCATGGGAGAAAAACTGGTCCATGTGAAAAATTAATGCTGCAGCCCTTCCCCACATAAAGTTGCCAACCCTTGGTTGGTAAAACCTGGGAGACTAGGGGGGCAGAGACTTGCCAAATGGTGTCTCCCCATAGAGATGTTGCAGCATTGCACGCTGCTGTTTCAGCCCCACCCCCCATCTCATCCACCTACCCAATTGGGCAACCTGGCCACTCTCTCCCTATATAGATATTGGTTTAGTATCTAGAAAAGCAGCAGTGCATTCTGTACATCCATGTCCAGAATACGAAAAGAGTCCAATAGCACCTTTAAGAATAACCAACTTTACTACAGCATAAGCTTTCGAGAATCACAGTTCTCTTCGTCAGATGCATGGAGGATAAGAAGAAACTGGTCAGATATTTAGGTGGAGAGGGGAGGGCAGAGTAGATGCAATCAGTAGCTTCTGATAATGAAATCAGTTACTTCTGATAATGAGATAACCATTCATAGTCCCTATGCAATCCAAGCCTGACTGAGTCAAATTTACATATGAATTCCAATTCAGCAGCTTCCCGTTGGATTCTGTTTTTGAAAGGTTTCTGTTGAACTACAGTGACCTTTAAGTCCTTGATGGAATGTCCTGATAGATTGAAGTGCTCTCCCACTGGTTTCTGGATGTTGCCATTTTTAATGTCAGATTTGTGTCCATTTATTCTTTTGCGCAGAGGTTGGCTGGTTTGTCCAATGTACAGAGCAGATGGACATTGTTCGCACATCAAGGCATATATCACATTGGAGGATGAGCAGTTGTAAGAGCCAGAGACAGTGTAGTTGACGCCATTGGGTCCTGTAATTGTATTTCCTGGGTAGATATAAGGGCAGAGCTGGCATCTGGGTCTGTTGCAGGGCCTGGTACCTGTGCTGGTGACTCTGCTAGCCGATTCATGATTGTAAGTGAGAAGTTGTTTCAGGTTGGGGGGCTGTCTGTAGGCAAGGAGAGGTCTTCCATCCAGGGCTTGTGAGAGAGAGGCATCATTTTCCAGGATGGGTTGTAGATCACTGATGATACGTTGGATGGGTTTGAGCTGGGAACTATAGGTGACAACCAGTGGTGTTCTGTTGTTAGTTCCTTTAGGTTTGCCCTGGAGGAGACTGTTTCTGGGTACTAGTCTGGCCCTGTCGATTCGTTTCCTCAGTAACTGATTTCATTATCAGAAGCTACTAATTGCATCTACTCGTTTCTCCCCTCTCCACCTATATATCTGACCAGTTTCTTCTTACCCTCCGTGCATCTGGCGAAGAGAACTGTGGTTCTCAAAAGCTTATGCTACAGTAAAGTTGGTTAGTCTTAAAGGTGCTACTGGACTCTTTTCGATTTTGCTACTATAGACTAACACGGCTAACTCCTCTGGATCTATGTTCAGAATAAGAAGCTAAAACAGCCCCGGAAAAAGGCATCATAGTGCACCCTCCCGCTCCTTCCACACCAGGGGAGGGGCCCTTGAGTCAAGGCATGTATAGCAACCAGCCAGTTCCTATTCAGCTGAGATAGGCTCTCTGTTTCTGTCCAATGCAGCCAAAGATCTGACTGGGAGTGAAGGAGGATCCTTCCTAGCTCAGCTATCACTACTTGGGATGGGCTGAAGGAGACACAAACACAACTGTGTGGTTGCCAGTGATGAAGTCTTGCTCATTCCATTCCCCTCTCAGAAGCACTTCATCCCTAGCAACCATGCAGATGTGACTGTGTCTTCTTTTGTCTATCACCAGTAATTGACAAAATAATGCCTGAGCTGGGAAGGTCTTTCCAGCCAGCTGTTCAACTGCATCGGGTTATGGACCAACCCTGGTTGATTGGGAGCTGGCTGGGCATTCTGCCTGCCGTGGTTCCAGAACGCCTCCTGCCATGCTCGTTCCCCAGCTTACTTGTGCCCTGGCCGGCAGGCCTAAGTTGTGGGACCCAGCAAGGCATGGCATTGCAGCCCCTAGTCCTAATTCAGCCATGTTGCTTCCCATTGCCTCTGTCACCTGCAGCTCAGTTTCACTTGGCCCGACCCTGGTGCCAACACAGCCTAACAGCCCTCCCCTGGTTATGTGGGTAGGCAATAGCCACTAAAAAAGGACATGGGCAGGAAAAATGGTACTAAAGTCGGAGGGACTAGGAAAGATCCACACACTTGCCTATCTACACAGCAGCCACCCTGGCTTTGCTGCAATCTTTCAAAAAAGATGGTGAGTGGAAATGGGATGTAAAACCCAATTCCTGTTAGCATCCAAGCTGAGCCAGACACTCAGTGTGGAAGTGACCAGTATACCCCCGATAAGTACATCAGTCAAAAGCATTTGTGAAGCCATGTGGAAGTCAGGCTTAATAACTGCTCAACTTTGTATGCACTCTGTAAATGACAGACTCGGTTGCTTCCAGATTGCTAAGTCCCTTTCAAGGTTTTTGATTCTTTAAAATATAAAAAGCCCTGCAACCTTTGTTTGTTTTGAGATTTTATAAAATACTGTGACCATGACTGGAATCAGTGTACAATGCACAAAACCGGAGACTGTTCTTCCATGCTAAATAAAACCACAACAAATCAGCAAGACCAAATGCTATTGTTGTAAATACATGGGTTTGCAGAGGAGGTCAGATTATACTGGCATCTGTCTCTGGGTGTCAGCACTTTGGTATGTGATGTCTCCCATTTTCAAGGGTATTTTTATACTATGTACACTGGAGGAGTAGAAGGGAAACTTATTCCTGTTCCTTTCTTAAAGATTTCAGTTGGGAACCCCATTTTTAGACTGAATCCTTGGATCCTTTTGAGCAGCAAGTGCTGCCAAGACTTTTCTATCAGCAGAACAGTTAACAGGAAACTTAACGGTCTAACATTAATGATGGCCCTTTTTTAATGCACCACAGCAAAAATAATGTTAGTTCTGGGGTTAGTAACCTCCAGGTGAAGCCTGGAGATCTCCGGGAAATACAGCTAATCTCCAGACTAAAGAAATAATTTCCCCTGGAGAAAATGGTCGCTTCAGAGGGCAGAAACGGTGGTGTCACAAGTAGCTCCCACCCCATCCCTAACCCTGCCTTCCCCAGGCTCTGTCCTCAAACTTCCAGGAATTTCCCAACCTAGGGCTGGCAGTGGCAACCCTAGATAGTTCACCCATTGATGTGATAAGATATTAACCCACACATTGAATAAAACCAAGACTTAATAATATTCTGGCCACAATCCAGCCAATGCTAAGAAGATTCAGGTCCTATTGATTTCAATGAGAGAGCTGTGCACAAACAACGGGACTTCAAAGTGCTTGACTTTGGCAGAATTGTATCCTCCGTATATGCAGGGCACTCAGCACAGCTGATTCCAGAGGCCTGGCAGCTAAAACAACCAGGAGGCTGGTGGCACTTTAAAGACTAAGGCTGCTTCCAGACATTATACTTAAATATACATGATCCCAGAGTTCATTTTTAACCACAATTCTCTGCAGGAGAAAGGAGGGAGGAGAACTGAAGCATGTACAGCAGCAACCTGGCTTTTGTGCATTTTTTCCCTTAATCACAGTTAAATAAGACCTTTGGATGCATCCTAAATGTGAGGTGCACCACTAGGGCTGCCAGGTCCAGGTTGGGAAATTCCTGGAGATTTGAGGGGTGGGGCCTGGAGAGGATGGGGTTTGGGGAGGGGAGGGGCCTCAGAATGGTATAATGCCATAGTGTCCACTCTCCACAGCAGCCATTTTCTCCAGGGGAACTGATCTCCATCACCTGGAGATCAGTTGTCATTCCGGGAGTTCGCCAGCCACCACCTGGAAGCTGGCAACCCTATGCACCACTGAATCACAACTGACTCATGGTGAACCCATGAAGTTCTACCTAATGAGGTTTTCAAGGAAGAGATAAGCAGATGTGGCTTGACATTGCCTTCCTTTGCATAGCAGCCCCGGTCTTCCTTGGTGGTCTCCCATCCAAACACCTACCCTGATTAGCTTCAGAGCTCTGACAAGTAGGGTTGCCAGGTGTCCAGTTTTGAACTGGATCATTCAATATTTTCCCTTTCTATCCAGTAAAAGAACTGAGAAAATACTAGGCATATAAATGTCCAATATTTCCTAATTAAGTAACCACTATGGCTAAGCTCCATGCAAGTGCTCTTTCCTCTGCATCTTGCGAAAGAGGTCTCCCTCCCCACATACACTTGTTTTCTGTAGCGGACAGCAAGCTTCAAAAGAACCAAATATACCACTGAACTGCCAGGCAGGTCGGCCCTGAAGAAATCTATTGGATTGATTGAAGAAAGCAGGAGAGACTTAAGTGGCCAACCAGTCGCCTTCCCATGTTGGTTCCAGCTGACTGTGGAGGTAGATGGTGGCAGGATTGAATCTTCTACGAAAAGTGAAAAAGAGATCTGGAGAGGTCAAATGGGGAAAACGGTGGCAGAGTTCAGAGGTAGCGAATCCTATGGAGGGTAGTATGTAGCCTGCCTTGCATTTTTATCTTTTGTGCAACCCTGGAGACTGCAAGGCAGAACTATCCCGGCATGCATTTAGCATCTCATATTCATACTGTGAGGCAAAGCTAATTGCTATGTATGATTTCTACCTGCAATTTTAGGTTATCTGCAGGGTTTTATAGTCTGGGGTTGGGACTAGAGTGTTTATACTATAGTATTTTGTACTATGTGGTTATTTTATTGTGATTTTATTGAATATGTTTTGTATTGGTTTTTAACTGATCTAACTGTTGTGAAATGCTTCAAGCTCTTAATTGATAAGAAGCAGTATAAAAATCAAATAAATATATGTACTGCTATTAAGTACTTGAAGGCTGCAAGACTATACACATTTACCCATGAGTAAGTGTCATTGAGCTCATTAAGCTCCTTGAGTGAACATAGATATAATTGCATGGTAATTATCCTAGTAATTTCAGAGGTACTGTTAAATACAGGACTTTTTGTGTTGGTAGTCACTAGGGATCCCATTCCCCCTGTGGGGACAAGATATTCCCCTGTTCCCAGCATATGCCCCATGCCACCTCTCATCTGGCTGGTGTGGGCGGGGGGAGGCATGGGAACAGGCCCAGAAACCCAGCAGCACACTCCTGCGAGCTCCAGAGCACTTCCTCGTGGCACCTGGAATGACAGCATGACACAGAAGCAACGGGTCCTCCTGAGTGGGGCCAATTTGAAAAGAATTGGCTCCCAATCTAGAGTCTGGGGCTGATTTTTATCAAATCAGCCCAGCTAAACTATCTCTGTAATCCTATGCAGATTTACTCCTTTCTTTAATTGATTTAAATGGGCTTAAACTGAAAGAAACTGCATAGGATTGAAATGTACATTATGATAAATATAAGAAATGTTAGATTTTTAAAATTCAGAAATGTGTAACTGCAAAGCTACAATAGACTCATTAGGATTTAAGGTGCCACAGGACTCTCTGGCCTAGTTCTTACAGATATGGTAAACCTGGGTCTGGACTGTATTGCTTTCAGATTCAAAATGGAACACACACATTTAAAAAGAAACAACAAAATCAGAGATCCAGGGTGGTGTAGTGGTTAGAGTGTCGGAGTAGGATCAGAGGGATGCAGGTTTGAATACACCTTCTACTTAGGGTTTTCAGGTCCCCTTACCCTCCTGGTGGGAAGAGCGGGGAGACCCGGCTCTTACCGTCTTCTTTCCCTCTTAAAGTATTTCTCGTGGCTGCATGATGATGTCATTTCCAGTGATGTCATTTCTGGTGGCATCACCATGCAGGCGCAGGAGTGCTCCTGAGCTTCTCAGCAGGCTAATTTGGGCCTCAAATGGGCCCAGTTCGGCCAGTTTGGGGCCCAATTTGGCCTGTGGTGAAGCACAGGAGTACTCTTGGGGCAGCGCAGTGACGTTAGTGACATCGTTATGCTGCCCTGGGAGCACACCTGGGAGGTCCTTTTCCATACCTTCCTCCCCTGCTGGCCAGATAAGTGGAGGTGGGGAGTGGAAGGGAATGGGATCCCTATTTCTACTATCAAAGCTTCCTGGGCGACCTAGGGCCAGTCACACACATTCTCAGCCTAACCTGCCTCACAGGGTGGTTGTGAGGATATAATGGAGGAGTAGAGAATGACATAAACTGCTTTGGTTCCCCAATGGAGAGAAAAGTAGGGTATAAATGAAGTAAATAAATAAAATACAACTAATAAAGCCTTCTGAACATAGAAAACTGGATATCAGGGGGAAGAGCTCCAGCTCAGTCTTTTCCCTGGTCTGCTAGCTTTGCGCAAATGCTATGTGTATCGTTCTTGGCACGTTCTCGTGCCATGTTATGCCCCCCCCCAAAGTTGAATGCGGGGGGGGGCAGGCTGAAAGAGAAATTGATGTGAACCAGCATCTGTGGCAAAACATATGCAACTCTTAAATATACATTTAATTACTTTCCCCTGGAGCCCATAATATGATCAGGAACTCAGTGTTTTTTTAAAAAAAGATATAGCAGTATAATGCGGCTCTCCCAGCTGCGACAGAACGCCGCTTTGGCTGGGAGCTGTCCTTTGGAGCCCCGCCCAGAGAGGGAGACAGACTCCCTTCCTGGGCATCCGGGGATTCGCCGGTGGGGGGCGGAGCCAAGCGCTGTTATGCGCAGGCTCCGCTCTCCCCGGCAGCAGTTGATGCAGATTGCTTGGAGGGAAAGGAGCGTCTTTCCTTTTCCCTCTCCGAGCATTTTCTGCAGTGTCGGCCCTGGTTTCTGCCGCAGCAGCGGCTTTCGGAGGCGATATCGGGGCCTGAGGACACCGTCGATGCAGGTAGCTGAGGACCTGGAATACATAAGCAGCCGATGGCTGGGCGTGCTTATAGTATGGTCAGAGATGCTACAACGAGTTTGGCGGGAGGCCTTGGATCCTAGGGCAATAGAGAGGGCCCGACGCAAGGCTAACCACGCCATTAAGAGGTCTTTGGGGCAAGGCTTGGGCATTTATCTGCCATACCCCAAGATTAGGGCCGAATTTGCCCACCTCTACAAAGGAGATGGTGTCCATCTGTCACCTGAGGGCAATGATATATTCCTGGATGACCTGCGGCAAGGGCTTCGGGTGGCTCTAGGCCACCTGTGGGGCGCGAGGGTCTAAGCAGAGGCTTGACCCTTGCGGTGGCAGGAGATTTTTGGAATAGGGTGCGGGCTGGTGAGCTCCTGTGGCATTCCCCAAGGGTGGGGAACAGGGTCTGCTATTAGGGCGGTATGCTTGTGGCAGCTACCGTCAGGCAGGCAGACGCCTAAGGGAATCCCCTGGCACAAGGCCTAACCTCATGCTAGACGGCTGGGGCGCAACAGGTGCTTGAGTGGGGATCCTATGGCCTAGCTGGCTGGGTTGCAGCCATTCCTGAGATGGCCTACACCCAGGGCATTGGGGCTCGCCCAGACAGGCAAGGCGGTGGTCAGTGTGCTGATCCCAGGGCTTGATCTGTACTGCTTAGTTAGCTCTTGCCGTGCTTATCTTTATGGTCATTTTAATAAACAGCCCATTTTATCCAAGCCTGTGTCTGTCTCTTACTTCCGGCTGGGGCTGCAAAGAAAATGTAACCTATTGTTAGCTATATCTAATTTCTACTTGTTGCACAACCATTTTAAACCCCAAAAAACCTGTATGCACCTGTATTATTAAATTAGGGTGTGTGTGTGTGTGGGGGGGTGTTGTACAGTATATTTTATCATGTCAGACTAGGATTGAGTAGATCCTGGTTAGAGTTGCCAATTGCCTGGAGAAAAATGTCTTGTCTCGTTAACAGAAACTGAATAGGATTTTTTTAACGTAAAGCTTCAACAGCTCATTTGCCCACATAAACCTCTATTAAAGTACAGTGCATTTTTCTTTTTTATTAGAAAAGAGTCCAGTAGTACCTTTAAGACTAACCAACTTTACTGTAGCATTCTTTTTTATTGTGTGTGTGCACGAGCTGGTCAATACATTTTTATCAAGGGTGTCCAGTATGTCTGTTGAAACCAACCAGTCTGGGCTATTAGGGCTGCTATGGATGCAGCCTAAGATGTTTTTAAATTCTAGAACAAGCTGATATGGAGTACAGTCCACTTCATCAGCTTCATGAGAACCCTTACTGAAGTCCTTATAGCAACTCTGGTCAGTGTTACTGTCCCTCCCTCTATAGGCTGGTGGAAGGCAGAGTGATTGAGAATAGCCAATGGCCATCCAGGAAGTTTATGAATGAGCTGGGATTAGACATGGACATGGACCAGGAAAAAGTCACAGACTGTCGGTCCGTGGTCTGTCATGTTTCATGGAACATTCATGGACCTGCCCCGGTTCATGGACCAGTTTGTTGGTCTGTGGTCTGTCACTTCCAGGGGCCCTAGCACAGCCCCCTTCACACTCAGAGATGCCACATTTGCAGTGTGTCTTCAGCAGGCTCTCCTCCAGCCATCCTCCAAGTTTGGCCAAGATTGCATTTTGGATGTCCGAGTTACAGACCCCCAAAGCAGCCACCTCCAGGAAACTTGCAGTACATAGAACAGGAGCCGCAAATGCCAATTGACTTGCATTGGCTTGCAGCAATTGGTAGAGCTCTAGGCTAGCCCAACACCCCATAATCAAATAAGATTTGAAAGGGGAAAAAATGAGACAGAAAAGTGAGCCCTCAAGGAGACCAATAAGCTTGCACCCAGAGCCTGTCTGCAGCTCTGAGACTGGGTTGGGGCACAGCCCTAGGCTATCCCACTGCCCCACAAGCAAATAAGATTTGAAAGGAAAAAAAGAGAAACAAGGGGCAGCAGAAGGTCTGCAGGTGGCTCCCACGTTGCCTAGGGAATTGATTGCTTGGCGCTGGGATGTCTGGTTTCATGGACCAACGGACCAACAGACTGGCCAAAGTTCATTGCGTCCATGAAAAAAGGCATGTCCCACAACCCGCCAGCTTGCAAATGCCGAACTGGCCCGGTCCATGTAAAATTTTGGCCTGTTTTTCCCACCTCTAGCGGTGATCATTTGAATGAGGTTTTCTTGAACAGCTTACTCATGCTTTTTAAACCTTTGCTCCACTTGGGTATATAGTAAAGTAATCCTAGTCAGCCTACCTTCATTCAAACTAGACTTTACCCTTTTCCAGTGAAGTTCAGTGTTCGGTGAAGCTGAGGCATGGAACCACTGATAACTGTGGGAAATTCCCTGCCTGGGGCCCTGCACAGCTGTCACCATGCCCAGTGCGAAGCTTTAGATGCACCATTGCCCATGACCAGAATACAGGGCTAAGGTGTGGTACAAAAAGTTTAATGATATGTCTGTGGCAGCCACATAGGGTTGTTGTCTCCCCCTGGTGGGGGATCCCCTGTTCCTACCCTCTGTCACTGCTACCACTTACCTGGCCGGCAGATGGGAAAGGTGGGGAAACTGGCAGGGCCATATTATTCATAAGGCTGACTAGGCTGAAGTCTAGGGGTCCTGCAGGGACTAGGGGTACGTCAATTTTTACACCCCCCACGTAAATTACAATTAAATGATTCTCTTATATAACCTCTATTGATAAGATAATTAACTGCTTCCTTATTGATGTGAAACAAATTGTCTCTTATATTAAAACAATTATCCATACATTATATATTTTTAATGTTCACTTCAAAATATTACAGTATTGAACAATTATACCCCCCAAATTTGCTTTCCTGAAGATTTCTTCTTGTGCAATAAAAATATTTTAAAAATTGTGAATAAAATTCTTCAGGAGACCCTCAAAATGGATATTGGGCTATGTACTGCAGTCTAGTACCTACCATATCAAGGTCAGGCTGACAGCTGTAGTGGGGTGAAAGATTGAAGTGCCAGAGGGGGCCTGAAATACCTGAAAGCCTAGGGGCAATACGGCCATGGGAACAGGCCTCTAGGGCAAGCTGGGCCAATTTGGGCCCCAAATGGGACAAATTGGGCCTGTTTGGGGGCCAAATCAGCCCAGTGTGAAGTGTGCACATGCTTAGGTTACTGCTGGATCCCCCTTCCCATCTAGAGGGTAAGGAGACCTGGCAACCCTACAGCCACACGTAATTTGCTTGGACAGAAGATGCAAGAATTATACGTGCCTGCTGTAAGCCCCATGGTTATATAAAGCAACCCTGAACTGGTTCTAAGATGGAGTCATAAGGGGGTGGATAGGTGAGAAAAAGATCACATGTCATTACAGCTACACAAACCAGTAAAAAAACGGATCAACACTGCTACTCTGCTCTGGCTCTTCCTGTTTTCTTCCAGGCCAGAACTGTGATTGTCACTTATTTTCCAGTTCCTCATCCTGGAAGGAAGATGATATCAGATTTGTATAGGGGTTGCAGGATGTTTGCATGATTGACTATGTCAGAATGGTGCTTTCCACAGTCCCGGGAGTATGGCAAGTTCCGTAGATTTCCACTGAATAAATACACTCTTAAGATATTAAATAGTCTCAGACTAGGTTACATACTGATCAAAAACAGAAGGCTTTGGGTAAGACCTTAGAGATCAAAAAGATTTTCAGGGTATAAGCTTGTGAGAGTCAATGCTCCCTTCTTCAGCTCAAAAGGAACTTTGACTCTCAAAAGCTTTATACTCTGAAAATCTTGTTGGTCTCTAAGGTGCCACAGGACTCAAATCCTGCTGTTTTACTGCAGACCAACATGGCTACCCATCTGAAGAAGTCTTTGGGTGGGTAATTTCTACAAATGCTAGGAACTACTTTCAGGTTATCCCTGTAATTAGTGCCGCCATACTGAAAGGCTTTCTTTAATTACTATATAAGCAGGTTTGGATGTCTTAGACACGCCTTTTGTGAATCTATGGAAAAGAGCCAAAGGGATTCTGGCCCTTAGCCCATGGCTTGTAGATTTTATTCTCAGGATGCCAGGCCAGTGGATCCAGGAACAGACTAATGTGACAAATAGTTTAATTTGCACCCAGTTTACAGATCTGTACCACTTGGCTCTGGAAGATTTTTTCTCATTAGCTTACACAGCTGTAAATCCCAAAGGGTCTTTCTCAGACTTATCTCTTACAGCACAATGATCTTTTGCCAGACTTTCCCCAGAAGTTATGTCATTCCTCTCAAATGATGTCATTCCTCTCAAAGAATTCCTGTGATTCCTAGAGTGGTATGATATCATATCAGCATCCCCCCAGAAGTGACATTACATAGTCAACTCAATGATCATTTAAAAAATATTTTTCTCCTACCACCTCTCTGAATAGCAGTGGAAAAGAGGAGCTGGCAACCCTAACTTAAACATATAAAGGATGTGAGAATTTTATACAAATGTCTGATGAAGAGAGATCTGACTGTCAAAAGCTTGTTGGTCTCTAATGTACCACTGGACTCAAATCCTGCTACAGAAATGCGGTTTACAAAAAATTATTTGTATGATTTTAGTGTTGTAATCTACTCAAGAATATTTTTATTGAGAGTGTGTAAAGGGAGTGAGAGTGTTGAAAGGGAGTGAGTTCTCCCTCCCTTTCCTCTGGCAAGGCACAAGGATGTTTCAGGCTGTGAGCTTCCCTGCCCCTTCCAGCAGGTGTCAGTGGTGTGTAGTGGGGGTAGAAAAACTCAGAACCTGGAGCCATCTTATCACTTGGGGAGTTTCAGTAGATATTACAAGGGGTACGAAGAGAACTGTGCATGAAGCTGAACACAAAATATATAGTTTGCTGCTGCAAGATGCAGTGATGGCCACTGCCTTGTATGACTTTAAAAGGGATTAAGATATATTCATGGAGGATAGCTCTTTCAATGGCTGTTGGCTATGACAGATAAAAGACCATCCATGTTCAGAGGTAGTCTATCTCTGAATACCACTCACCATGGGAACAGTGCAAGGCTGTTGCTTTCATGCCCTGTTTATGAGGCATCTGGTGGCCAGTGTTGGAAATAAAATACTAGTCTAGGTGAACTCCAGCAGGGCATTTCGTATTTTGGTTGGGTTTGGCAGCATCAGTGCTGCATCACCCATAACTTCTAGCTCATCTGTTCATTGGCTGCAGTTCTGAGGATGCCAGGAAATCCAAACACGTCATCATGTCACACTTTTCAAATATGTGCTATCAAGGAGTTGCAGGTGAACGGAACTCTTGTGTCTGCCTGGACTATGTAACTTGAATGCTTTGTTTACAAAATGTAAATTCACACCTGCACTTTTCTCATTGTAACTAATTAACTAAATTTCTGCTATTTTATTTTAAAATCTAAACCACCACAAATACACCATTGTGGTGCAGTGGTTAGAGTGCTGGATTAGGATCTGGGAGACCCTGGTCTAAATCCCTGGTCTACCATGGAAGCTTGCTGGGTGACCTCAGGCCAGTCATACATTCAGCCTAACCTAACTCACAGGTTTGTTGTTGTAAGGATAAAATGGAGGAGAGGAAAATGAGGCAAGCCTCTTTGGGTCCCGATCAGGGAGAAAGGAGGGGTATAAATGAAGTAAATAAATAAATATTTAGTGTCACTGAAATATGACTTTGCTCCTGGGTAGCTCAGATTTGCTTCATATCTAACTCTTGCTCATTCATTTTGCATGTTTGTCCCAGTTGTAATACAATGTACTTCATTTATTCAGGAGATCTAATAATGAACATTGAAGAGATTATTATGTGAGCAAAGGTCACACATTATATTATACATTAACTTTTTTCAAGAATGGAATTGGCAATTGAAGAAAAGAGTCATGATGACGATCACACTTTTGATCGCAATAGTACTTTGTGGTTTATCATTACAAGTACAAGACTTAAGTGGTCAGAGATGGTGCACTGCATATAAAATATACTGAAAAACCTTGTTTTTCTTCCTTGTAAGAGAGGCTCTCAAGTTGGTACTCCTAAAGACCGACATTTCCCAACAAATTATCATCATCAGTTTTTATGATAGAAGAAACAGAAGAGAAGTAGCTTTCTTAGTATTTGGTTTTGCTTTCTCTCCTAGAAAATAACAACTTGATAATAAATCAGTGAACGTTCATGTTAAGCATTACAGGGTCCCCAAAAAGGAAAATGACATACCCATCGGAATCCAAAGCATTGGCAGTAATTCCCTAGGACTTGATGGAATTGCATACCAAATGACTGTGGATCATCATTTAAAAAAAAAATTATTTAGGATTTTTTTAAAAAAACTACAATCTTTTATTTTTGTATGCATGAGTGCATCTGTGCCCATTTATTTCAGCAAAAAAGCATCCCAAGACTTGTACCGCAAAATAACAATAACAGACCATTATATCTCCTAAGAAGATCAGATAGAAAACAATGGCTCTCAAATGCCTGACAGAATAGCAAACATTTTACTCATGTCCTATCATTACTAACAGACAAATCCCAATGTCCTTCTGGAATTTATTACTTTGGTATGCAGCTCTGCTCTTGTTCATTGCTTTCCTTTCACCACATGTGGGTAAGAAGGAGAAGACACATTAGTAGAAGGAGAATATTACTGGAGAACAGAGGTGGTATTCAAGCACAAGTCAGAAAAGGGTAAACGCTCTGACATCCATTTTCCATCCATCCCCCCCATTCTGTGTTAATATTCAAAAGAGATGGAAGTATTTGGACTAAAACCAAGGAAGCCTGGAGACCCCGAGTCTTATGTTGAATGGAGATAACCCCTGTTGCCATGGCCGTGGATACCATCCATTATCGTCTGCCATGGCAACATGTCAGCACACATTTCCTTTCCTGTCAGCCAGTAGATGACAAATTGTTTCAAATAATAGGGGATCATTCAACTCATGGTATCCTTTGCCTAGTCCAGTGCTGTACTATATAGCCACAAGAATAAGTATGTTGTAGGTAGACTTTGCACTGGTATTTTCCAGCTGCGCAGGTAAGAGGAAGCAACAATAAACCCACTATTCCAGAGATAACTGCTCTTTGGATTTTCAAAGTTAATTTTGGGGTTTCAAAGTCTGTCCTAATACCTAACCACAAACATCAGAAAGGGGCTTGGGTCCTGAGGAAATCTCCACTGACAGAAAATATCAACAAAATCAGTTCTCTGAAACTCAATCCACAAGACATACTTGTCAGTTTTGATGTTGTATCCCTGTTTACCAAGGTTCCAGTAAAAGACACTATTGCACTGATTAATCAGATTTTCCCAGAGGATGTAACAGCCTTATTCCATCATTGTCTGACAACCAGTTACTTCCAATGGGACAACGAATTCTATGAACAGATGGATGGGGTGGCCATGGGGAGCCCACTCAGCCCAGTTATAGCAAACTTCTACATGGAACATTTTGAAAAAACAGCTCTAGAATCAGCACCCCACAAACCCAGTGTATGGTTCCGGTTTGTGGATGATACATTCATCATTTGGAGCCATGGGGAGGAAGAATTGAGGGAGTTTTTGAATCATCTCAACAACATCCACCTGAACATACAATTCACAATGGAGAAAGAAAGTGAGGGAAAACTCTCATTCCTGGATACCTTGGTCATCCGCAAAGCAAACTTTCAGTTAGGTCACAAGGTCAACAGGAAACCAACTCACACTGATCGGTACTTACACAAAAACTCCAATCACCACCCCCGACAGAAAAGAGGCATAATGAAAACATTAGTGGATCGTGCAAGACGGATATGTGAGCCGCGCTTTCTCAATGAGGAAATTAATCATCTAAACCACG
This sequence comes from Eublepharis macularius, assembly GCF_028583425.1. Lineage (NCBI taxonomy): Eukaryota > Metazoa > Chordata > Lepidosauria > Squamata > Eublepharidae > Eublepharis > Eublepharis macularius. The sequence goes on along the minus strand of NC_072790.1, from coordinate 180,549,260 downwards.
CACTTCAGGCAAATGGCTACTCCAGAAATGAAATCCGAAGAGCAATCAAACCCAGGATGAATCAAACAACCAAGGAAAAACAGTCACCTACAGGAAAAGTGTTTTTGCCATATATCAAAGGAATTACTGATCAGATGGGAAAGCTTATGGAAAAGCATAACCTTCAAGCAGTATTCAGACCCACCCGAAAAATACAACAGATGCTACGATCAGCAAAAGACAGCAGAGACCCCCTCACCTCTGCAGGAGTATACCGTATACCCTGCAGCTGTGGACAAGTTTACATCGGGACCACAAAGCGTAGCATCCAGACAAGAATAAAAGAACATGAAAGACACTGCAGACTTGGACAGCCTGAAAAATCAGCAGTGGCTGAACATAGCCTAACTCAAACAGGGCACAGTATCTTATTCCAGGACACCAAAATACTGGACAACACTTCCAACTACTTTGTCAGACTGCACAGGGAAGCCATTGAAATTCACAAGCATAAGCAAAACTTCAACAGGAAAGAAGAAACCTTAAGAATGAACAGAGCATGGGCTCCAGTTCTGAAAAACACCAGGCCAACAAAACACTCCACACCCGACAATAGCCCTGCAGAGAAGATTAGCACATCAAGCACCAATCCATATGCAAAAGAACCTCCTCAGGTTACAGTGAAGCCTCCCACCATTAGCATTCCACACCCTGGGAAACTCTTACAGAATGACTCAGCTCAACCCCACCCCTCCTGAGTAGATACAAATGACCTACATCTTTTCCACACTGTGACACTGAGAGATCTCTGTCTTTTGGTGCTACACCTCTGAAGATGCCAGCCACAGCTGCTGGCGAAACGTCAGGAACTACAATGCCAAGACCACGGCAATACAGCCCGGAAAACCCCCAACAACCATCGTTCTCCGGCCGTGAAAGCCTTCGACAATACGACAATACATAGAAAATATTTTCTTCAGTGGAGCTTTTTTAAGCTTGTGTTTTGCTGGTTTTGCTGGAATGATGTTCGTGCTCCTGGTAGCTCCTGATAACAGTCAAGCCACAACATTTTGCATCAATTGGAGTCTCCTAATTAGTTTAAATGTGAGACTTATGTATAGTGCATTACAATAGTCAAGACTTGATGCTACCATAGCATGGATCCAGATGGCCAGATCAGCCATGTCGAGGTAAGAAGCCATTTTCCAGGCTAGGGAGAGGTTGTAGAAAGCATTTGTTGTGGCTGCTTTGACTTGTTTTTCTAGTAATATTGCTAGATCCAGTATAATCCCTAGGCTCTTAACCAAGTTTGCAGGGGTCAGACGAACTCCATCTAAAGTGGGGAGTACAATGTCCTTCAGGATCTCTGCCTTTCCAACAAGCATCACATCTGTCTTGTTAGGGTTCAATTTCAATTTGCTCATTTTCGGCCCTTTCAGCACAGCTGTCAGGCTGCAATCCAAGATTTCTACTGAATTTTGTGGGGACCTGGATAGTGAGATATAGAATTCTGCATATTGATGACATCCAACTCCATAGCTGCAAATGAGTTCTCCTAAAGGCTTTACGTAGAGGTTGAATAACATGGGAGGTAAGATTGTGCCTGTGAAACCCCACAAGATAGCTCCCATTCTGGAGATAGCTGATCTCCAACAGCAACCTTTTGAGTCCATTCCACGAGAAAAGATTTAAACCAGTCCAAGGCACATCCTTGGATGCCCACTTCTGTCTCTAGATGCCTCAACAGGATGGCATGGTCTACTTTGTCAAAGGCTGCAGATAGATCCAGGAGGAGCAATAAGGTGGCATGGCCTTTGTCTATGTTCAGACGGAGATAATCTACTAATGCTACTAGTGCGTCTCTGTCCCTTGCTCTGGTCTGACTGGAAAGGATCCAGAGCGCTTGAGTTATCCAAGAAAGTCTGGTCAGCTACTCCTCTGTCAATCACTTTGCCCAGAAAGGGCAGGTTAGAGACTGGGTGATAATTGGCCACATTATTTTTGTCTAGGGATGGTTTTTTAATTAGTGGATGGATAACTGCCTGTATGTGTGGCTGGGGGAAGTTGCCCTGAGTTAGTGATTGATTTACAATTTACAATAGACCTCAGCGGTTCACTTATTTAACAGCAAAGATGGGCAAGGGTTGAACACACAAGTAGTGGCTTTCATAGATGTCAGAATCCTGCTAAGATCTGTCATTGTAATTGGTTCAAGGCAGTTCAAATGTAAGCCAGATGGTACATTAAGCATTTTTTCGACCTCATCTGCATTGCAGCTAGCATCTAGATCAAAGTGTATTTGTGCTATTTTATCAGCAAAGGCCTCGCAGCTAATTGTCTGTTCCTGGGACTGTAAAGGTTCAGATTTAAGAGATAGAAGGTGTCTGGATATCTTAAACAATTAAGATGGTTGTGAATTAGCCAACACTTTGATTGACGAGGAATATCGTTTCTTTACTATCTTCATTACTGCTTCATAGGTCCTCCAGTGGGCTCTGTAGCATGCTCTATCAGCTTCCATGTGAGTTTTTTTGTCAGCGTCTTCCTAGGCATCTTCCAACTCTCCAGGTCAGCCAGCTTTGTGGTAAACCATGGGGCTGGCTTCTGTCCCAAGGGCCGAAGGGGTCGACAAGGAGCAACGCTGTCTGTAGCTTCAAGGAGCTTTGCATTCAACATTCCTACAGCAACTTCCATGGAGCATGTGCTTGGAATTCTATGAGCCAAACGACAAGTTACAATTTAGATGCAAATGGCACATGAACGTACTTACATGTGTTTCGCCTTTGCTGTCCTGCCCACTAGAAAAGCCATGGTCATATTGTGCTTGATCTTGTACTCGATCCCGTGTCATGATGGCACTCATTTTCTCTGCGTTCCTCCAAGATACTGGATGGTAGCCCATGATGCACCTCTTGTTTGCAAATGCTTAATTCTTCCTCTATGACTTTTGTGTGACTAGAATCTTTTAATCCATTGGACACCAGGTGGCGCTTCTCTGCAATGTTACCCTATGATTTCCCTATCATCTCCGCGTGTTTCTTTCATGAAAGCATTACAATGTTGTCAAACCGCAAGAGCAGCTGAGCGTTGGGTGTGTTTTCCTGACATCACGTGCTGGTTGGTTCCAGCAGGAAACACGTCTCTTTCTGAACAGTCCACGAGGAAGTTGTACATCACATGTATGCGAAGATATACAAACCCAAACATCTAAGCGCCTGGTCCCCAACTGCTCCTGCTCATGAGCTTTGAACCGCAGTCCTCTTTTGTCTCATTGTGGTGGGAAAACCCCACTCAAGTCACTTTTAATGTGTGACCAGAAACTCACCTTTAAAACAGGGTGATCCCCCAAGGCATTTTGGAATCTAGAAGGGTCCATGAGCCTTTGTGGGAGAATCATTTTGCGAGGTGTTGCGGCTGTATTCACTTTTGCCTTCAGCAGATGATGGTCTGACCACAGTTCAAAGATGTGTGGACCCATGCTTCCCTTTTTGCCCAATTAGTTTATTCCTGTGCTGAAGGCAGGCACAATTCAGCTTTCTCCAGTTTGCAGTCATGGGATGCTGGGGATGTTTGTTGAGATTCCTAGATGTGCAACTGCATTTCACAAAGGAGCCAATATGGACCAGGGTTGCAGAAAGGGGATTTAGCTCTCCCCCCCCTCCCGGTCAATACTATTTTTTGACCAGAAATGACTTCCCTGGAGGTTTTAGGCCATAGGAAGGAAAATGAGGAAGTACTGATGTTGTGCCTGTCTTTTTTCCCTTCTGGGGTTTAAACCAGATGGAGGGATTCCTTTTGGGAGGGAAGCAGCAGGAAGGAGAAGGCTGATCCTTCTTCCCTGGTACTTAACAGTGATCTATAACTGTGCTGTGCCTGCTGAAGACCTGCAGTTTGGCCCACATAGGATGAACAGAAATCACAGAAAAGCAGCTTGCTAGGGTTGCCAGCCTCCAGGTAGGGTCTGGAGTTCTGGAATTACAATTGCTCTCCAAACTTCAAAGATCAGTTGTTCTAGAGAAAATGGCAGCTTCAGAGAGCAGACTCTACGGTATGCCATAAAGTCTAGGAGAAATGGGAGTCTCCCAGCTACTGTGCCCCAATGTGCCCTGTTGCATGAAAGCTTCCTAATCTTTTTGTTCTTGAAAATGCATAAACTGATAAATCCTAAATGCATCTACAGCCTCCTTTCCTGTTGAATTTCTATCAGTTGTGCAGGTGTTAAAGCATAGAGACTGTGACTGAAAAAACCTGTTCCATACAACTAACCTTCATGCTAGGGGAATTCAGAATTACTCCAGCTAGCAGCAGACTAACAAATCAAGGGTGCTATTACACCAAAACTGCTAAACAGAAACATCTGGGTTACCTTAAGACCTAAGGCTTTTGCACCTGCCACAAGAAATCTTATTATATCACAGCACATTTCCTTTTGCATCTTTTTATTTTAGTAGTGGCCCCAAGAGAATCTAAATTGCTTCTAATTTTTGACGTGTCTGTTACATGTCAAAGAGCCAGTTTGGTGTAGTGGTTAAGAATGGCAGGACTCTAATCCACTTGAAGCCAGCTGGGTGACTTTGGGTCAGTCACAGCTCTCTTGGAGCTCTCTCAGCTCCACCCACCTCACAGGGTGATTATTGTTGTGGGGATAATTATGACATACTTTGTAAACCATTCTGAGTGACCATCAAGTTGTCCTGGAGGGTGGTATATAAATCATATGTTGTTATTACTATGAGCAGAAATACTGGAAAGAGCATCATCAAATGGATAAAAAAAATTCTGGAAGAGGAAGAAATGGATCTGCTAGAAATGCTTATTATTGGGTTGTTGTTTTTTTGGTTAATTTAACTCCTGCTAATTTCATCCACAATTCTCCCTTCATCCCTTGCCTCTTCTGTTATTAGGTTGTCTTTTTCTTGACTGCTTTGTATGAATATTGTATTTTGTTAATTGTAGTTGTTAATTGTGCTGACTTTGAGATTTATGAGATGACTTAATAAATGTTAGTTTTAAAAAAAGAAGATGGATGAGAAATTGGCACGTGAGCTTGACAGATACTGAAAGCATTAGAAGACAAATCAGGTTAACCCTATTTTTAGCAAAAGTGTCCCTGTACACAATTGCTGTTTGCTTATTTCATTATTCCCAGTTAAATTGCAGTAAGTGAGCACCATGACTTTTCCTGTTTTAAAATAGATGTGTATTTTCCATTCTTACCAGCTGAAATAGCTCAAAGAACAGGTGGGGACGTTACTGGAGTTGAGGGAGGGGGGAGAGAGGAGGTTTTCCTGTTAGCAGCCTGTGAGAGGTGTGAACAATTGTTAGTGTGAACTTTTGGCTCCTTCAGTTCATATTCTTGTTCTGGTGAGTTACTAGGGGATTAAACCAATTTGCTTTATCAGTCAAGGCAGGCTGGTCCAGTCAGCGTGGAAAGCACCCAGGTCACATAGGTGGTATCCTGCTTTTCTCCATGTTGCTCTAAGGTGCCTTATGAAAATTAAAATGGTTAAAATGGATAAAAAGACATACAAGGTATAAATAATAAAGACACACCTCCATTAAAACCTTTACAAAAGCCCTCTTTAAAAGTTCAGCCTTGTATGGCCCTATGACCATGCCTCAGGACCAAATGACGTGATGCGGGAAAAAAATCTCTAAGTGTCCTGAAATTTTCAATTTTACTTTAGCCAGAAGGCACTACAGAGACATGCTTAAGATAATGTGTTTGGTGTAATCTTTATTCCATGAGAATGAAAAACTGACCTCCTCTGAAACTGACCAGAGGTTTTCAAAACAGTTCTGTAATGTACAGATCAAGGGTAGACATGGACACAAACAGCATTATGAACAGGTCGTTTGGCTGCTCGCGAACGGGCCGTTCGTGAGATGTCATTCCAGCCGAACAGGTAGTCGGCACAAGCCTTGTTTGTTGTGCTCGGCCACCATTCGGGAAGCTAGACACTCAGGCACCTTCAATCAATTGCCTCGGCAACGGAGGGGGAGAGTGCCTGAACTCTGTCTGCACTCCCTCTGTCGCCCCGGACACCCCAATCAAAGACTAACGTAGCTTGATGGGCAGGTCTTCCTTCCAAGCGTGGAGCTGCAAATCAGTTACAATAGGTAACGTGGGAGCAGACACTAGGGGGGAGGGAGGGAGGAGGGGGAGGTATTCTGTGGCCATGGGAACTCCAATCTCATCCCTGCAAACCCTGTTAGGCAGTTCTGACTGCCAACCACAGGCTTCCTGCGTTTCTTCATGAATCCTCAGCTTATAAAAGGGCACTGTGCTCCCAGTTCTGGTTTCACTTTCAGCAAGCAGTGGAGTGGGACAGAGTTCTTAATAGCATTTTGGAGGATTCAGTGGGAGAGTGCATTGTAGCTGGGCTTTTTTCTGTGTGTGGTGAGTGGGATAGGGAGCTGTCCCCTCTGGTTCCAGGGCTGCTCCCAGGCCCTGAGGCCAAGCTCAGTGGGCAGCTCGGCTGAGGGCTCACCCTGATTATTAGTGCCTGATCTGGTCAGGTCTCTGGGGGTGCTGGGCTAGTGCTCTACCCCCTCCCTCTGGTTCCAGGGCTGCTCCCAGGCCCTGGGGCCAAGCTCAGTGTGCACCTTGGCTGAGGGCTCACCCTGACTATTATTATTATAGGTATCAGTGCCTGATATGGTCAGGCTTGTGGGTGTGCTGGGCTAGGGCTCTAGCCCCAGCCTTCTGAGACCTTGATAGGCCTTCCTGGCACAGCCATTCATGACACCTCCTTTCTGCGAAGGCAGGAAAGTGGGTGATGCTGGCAGCAGCCTCCTTTGGGCACTTGTGCAGCAGCTCAGGAGCTGTTGCACATGTAGTTGAGCTGCATGGTGCCCCTATCCATTGCAAACGCTGTGCCTTTTGAGCAGGGGTGAATGGGTCCCTCGACTCATGTCCTTTCCTCAAAGGCAGGAAGGTGGCCGATGTCAGCTGCTGCTGCTGCTGCCACATTTCTGTCTCCTGTCCTGCCCATCCCCTTCTTCCCCAAAGGCAAGATGGTGGGTCATGTCAGCCGCTGCTTCATGAGGGACTATCCTGTTAATGCTTCCTCCTTGGTCACGAGGGACAGCTCGGCTGTGATTGTGCAACCAATTGTATCGTATAGGGATACGGCATGGTTGCACAGCATGGGGGCTTCTCTGTCAACGGGACTGACCGGACCCCTTTGAGCCGGGTGGGAATGTGTCCCGTGACTCCCGTCCTTTCCGCAAAAGCAGGAAGGTGGGCGATAGCAGCAGCTGCTGCTGCCCTATTTCTCCCTCTCCCTCTCTGGGACCCCTCCAACCCCTCCAAACTACCTCTCGCTTGGGAGCTTTCCAGTTCCCAGTCCATACCTCTCCCTCCCAGGTACTGCCAGGAGTCCCTTCCCCACCACTTGCACTGCCTCATCCCCTCCTTTCTGTGATGGCAGGGAGGTGGTTGATGCCAGCAGCCGCTGACAGATCGGGGTCTTCCCATCCCCCTCGCAGGATCTTCCAGGTGTGGCTTGTCATCACGACCAGAACCCCTGGGTCCCCCTTGTGGGAATTTAGCAAGTGTTTTCATTTCAGTCATGAAAGAGTTAAACTGTTTGTGTTACCTACTTAATTAGTAAACATACTTTGAATGTAACCATTAGAGCTTCGAATAAGATTCCCGCCATAGAAAGGGGAGTCACTAAGCATAATGAAGTAAGATTAGGATTTTCTATTGGGCAGTTAGTTTATTGGTGGCAATTAATTGATGCTATATACTGAAGTTTTATTGCTCTTTGTTCACTTCTTCTTCTCCACTTCCACTTCTACTTCACTTCTCCTTGTTTCTACTCTAAGTCACTTATCTAGCAAGATGTAGTAAGCTTAGCAATTTATTATTTTCTCCAAATGTAACCCTAATTTTTATCCTTTAGTAAAATATTTTTACAGCGCTACACTGGAGTGTGTGTTTGTGAATCTATTCTCATTACTTCCAATGCACAATCTTTGCACAATCTCTGCTATATTTTCCTACCTCCAGATATAGTAATGAGAATAACTCCATGTGTTAGCTAAAGGAAGAAATATTCTATTGGCTTTTGTAAGTTTGAAGGCCTCCTCTCTTCTGCGCTCACTCCCTCTCGCTGTGGAGCCTTTTGGAGCCAATTTGAGGAATCACCCTGACAACTTCGGCCCCAAGGAAAGATAGAAAAGTGCATCTGAAAAGAAGGGACATCTAAGTCGTCTACATCAAAGGAAAGATGAGTACCGCAGCTGCCGCAGCCGCCGCATCCACCACTTCGAAAACTGGTGAGGAGATGAATTCCTTTAAAATACCTAATTTGAATCAAACCAACTTTACAATTTGGAACAATAGTCTAAAGTTAGCCCTCAAGGCAAACAAAATGCTTGATCTTTTAACTAAAGATCCGCCTCCCAGCGATGATCCTCAATTTGAGGAATACTCAATGAAAAATTCAAAAGTGATGTTTATGACTGTTACCTCTCTAAATGAGACTTACAGTCCATTAGTTGATCAGTGTGAAACTGCAAAGGAGCTGTATGAAGCAATCCGAGAGAAAAATCTTGGCAAAACTGATGATCAAATTAGAGACCTGAGATTAACTTTGTACACGATCAGATATAAACATGGAGAAGACATGGAGTTGCATATTAACAGAATACTCCACATTGTCAGTCAGCTCCAGTCTGCGGGCAGTACTGTGCCTAAATCTGAAATTTTTGCAGCTATAATGGGAAGTCTCCCTGAGTTATATGACAGCCATATTACAGTCTTGAAAAGTATTCCAAATTTGACCATTCCATCTCTTACTAAGAGTCTGATGGATGCAGCAAGGAAAAAAGAAGCTAGTAGCTTGAGTGAAAGCTTTTGTGCTTTCAGAGTATCAGAGAGAGGAAACAGAGGTGATTTAATTTGTAACATCTCCAAGAGAAAAGGGCATTTTGCAAGAGAATGCAGGATGAGAGACAATTTGCCCAGAGGCCAAGATGCGCCCAGAGAACAAAGAGGCAGCCATTATCACTACAAAGAATCATGTGGTCGAGGGTCGTTCAGAGCTAGAAGTCGCAGTGCTGGCAGAGGAGCAAGCAGAGAAAGCTTTTCTATGAGCAAAAAAAGATGGAATTCTAATTCTAGACACAATGTTTGTATGATTAATGATGAATATGATGCAGATTTGAATCATCTTTGGTTACTCGACAGTGGATCTGCACATCACTTATGTCCAGACCTTGATTGCTTTATTAATATTAATGATCAGCCTAAAGTTAGTCTCCACCAAGTTGATGGAAGTGCGCTCAAGGTGCAAGCCACTGGTACTGTGAATTTAAGGCTAATTGATCTTAATGGGCATGCTAATTTCCTAACTCTCAAAGACTGCCTATATGTGCCCCAGGCTACCGAGCGAATAATTTCCCTTGGCAAGATGCTCAATGTTGGGATCCGGATACAAACAAACAGTACCGGAACCTCAAAGGTTATTTTAAAGGGACATGATGCTGAGATTCCTATTGTGAAATTGAAAAATTGTTTGTACTTGAGAACAGAAGTTGATAAAGTTGCAAGCCTGAAAGAGAAAGATTGTCAGCATAAAAACTGCATTTTTGGTTGGCATCATCGTTTCGCCCATAAGAATGTTAACTCTATTCAAAGGCTATTAGAGAACAATGGAATTGTATATGATGATTGCAAGGCTATTGAGGAAACCTGTGAGATTTGCCTACAGGCAAAGGCTACCAAGCCAAACAGCAAGCCGCATCAGAAAGTTGAGGCTACCAGATTCCTCCAGAGAGTTCATTTAGACTTAATTGGTCCATTTAAGAGTTCAATAGATGGACACAGATATGTTTTAACCTTTTTGGATGACCACAGTCGTTTTGCAAGTGTTTACCTGTTAAAGACAAAAGATCAAACAATAGATAAATTTAAGAACTTTGTGGCTACTGTGAGAAATCAATTTGGGAAAGCTCCAGAAATATTGCATACTGATAATGGAAGTGAATACTGTAACACTGAATTACAGAAATTTCTAGAGCAAGAAGGAATAAAACATGAGAGAACTGTTCAATTTAGCCCATACCAAAATGGGGCAATAGAGAGATTTAATAGGTCTCTGCAAAACATGGCCAGAAGTCTTTTATTTCAATCAAAGCTCCCTGACTTGTGCTGGTCAGAAGCAGTAATGACTGCAGCTTACTTGTATAACAGAACGCTACACAGAGTAACTGGACAAACTCCATTTTTCCGCTGGTATGGGAAAAATCCAGGATTAAAGCATATTAAATCATTTGGTGCTAAGGCTTATTCATTCATCCCAAGGGAGAAAAGAGGCAAGTTGGAACCCAGAGCAGAACTGGAAATCCTTGTGGAGGATTTCCAAGAGGGTACCAAAACCTTTGAAATAAAAGTTGCTAACACTATATTCTTTGATGAGAAGCATGTGTTCACAGGGAACAAAGAACCTGACTCAGCAGCGCCACCAAGCCGTGAAATAGAAGGTCCATTCTTCTGTGATCTGGTTTTGAGGTTGCCTGTTGCTGATGCTGATGCCGATCTCCAGGAAGGACCCAAAGAAGCCTCACCTTCAGAAGGGGCAGAGGCAGGGATCCTACCACCAGAAGGGGAGACAGGTGAAACCTGGCCAGATGACACAGAGACAGAGACCAAGGTGAGGCGCTCAGCAAGAGAAAACAAAGGTGTGCCACCAGTGAGATACAAATCTTGTGCTAAAGTGCAAACTGCTGATGAACCAGCAGACTGGGCTGAGATGCTTGAACTGCCTGAACATGAAAAAGGCAAATGGATTAATGCTGCAAAGGAAGAGTTCAACTCACTTCACAGGAACCAAACCTGGACTCTTACAAAATTGCCACCTGGAAGAAAACCCATTGGGTGCAAATGTGTATTCAAAGTGAAACACTATGCAGATGGAAGCATTGACAAGTACAAAGCACATCTCGTTGCCAAAGGATATACACAGAAACCTGGAATCGACTTTTCTGAAACTTTTGCACCAGTTACAAAGCATTCGACAGTAAGAATCCTACTAAGCGTAGCAGCTTCCAGAGGTCTGCATATTGAACACCTTGATGTTAAAACAGCCTTTCTCAACGGAGAGCTAGACGAAGAAATCTACATGATTCAACCAGAAGGATTTAAAGAAAAAGGCAAAGAGACATTAGTTTGCAAACTCAACAAAAGCATCTATGGACTATGTCAATCTTCCAGAGCTTGGAATGAGAAATTAAGAAAGCTACTATCACAACTGAATTTTAAACAAGGTGAAGCTGAACCTTGCCTATTTACAAGGATTATAAATGGACAATATCAATATTTGCTTTCTTTTGTGGATGATTGATACTATGCTGTGACAGCAGTGAACAAGCCAAAGAAATTGTTAATCAACTAAATAAGGACATTGAGATTAAGCAGCTGGGTGAACCCAGCAGTTATTTGGGAATGCTCATCGAGAGAACCCAGAAAGGAAGTTTTCTTCTAAGTCAGAGACACAAGATCATGGAACTCATGGAATCACTAGAGGTGCAAGATGCCAGACCAAAGGGAACACCACTGGATCAAAATTACATCAAATACCATGATGGAGTGCCACTAAGAGACAATGTCAAATACAGAGAAATAATTGGAAAGCTTCTCTACCTGAGTAAAGTATCAAGACCAGATATATGCGCAGCGGTTGGGACCCTGAGCAGAAAAACAAGTACACCCAATGAAGCTGACTGGGAAGCAGTCAAAAGGGTAGTCATATACCTGATTGGGACAGCAAACCTGAAACTAGAATTTTCACCATGTGATCACCCAATCCTAGTGGGATACATGGATGCCAGCTTTGCTGAGGAGATAGATGACTACAAGTCAACCAGTGGATGCCTTTTCTTTTATGGAAACAACTTGATCAGCTGGATAAACCAGAAACAAACTCTCATCTCCACGTCAACCACTGAAGCTGAATGTCCGGCGACGCCGGACTTTTGTCCACCCTCACCACCAGCCCTGCAGCAGCAGGCACCCCCTTTAGGTCCTGCAGCACAGCCTCTGGCAGTACCTCAGTTGCAGGAGCCCCTACAGGCCTCCAGGCCTCTCGCACCCTTAGGCCAGTTGCAGCCGACGCCCAGGCACAACTCTGGAGAACAGCCTGCAGCCACTCAGCAGACTCACCTGTCTCCTGCAGTTGCCCAGATGGCTACACTTCATCCAGGCTCACAGGAGGTTGCCATCAGCACAAGGCAGGCAGGCGCAGGCCCCAAGATGCCAAGGGAGCCACTGGGGAAGGTTCAGAAGCAGCAGGGGTGAGCCAGGCAGAGAGCAGACCAAATGCCACACCCTAGGTGGGGATGGAGGGGGTGGAGCCAGGAGACTACAGAGTCTACCCAGCCCTCCTATCAGATAGGCTGGGAGCAGGGCCAGTCAGGGAGACGGGGTGATGATTGGGGCCAGAGCCAGGGAGGTGGGGCCAGGGAAGGCCTTTAAATTCAGGTTCCTGTGAAGGCCGGGGAGGATTTTGCAGGGAGAGACAGCTGCAGCGTGCTGCTACTCCCAGGGCAGGAGAAGGAACAAGGTGGTGCAACCCCCTTCCCTGCCCATCTGAGGCCGGAGGACACCTGCCTGGAGAGTTGATAGGATGGCAGGCCATCAGGAGAGGGTGCCAGTGAGGGAGGATCCTCACACAGTGGTGGAGAATGCGGGCACTGATCCTGTTATGAGGCATCCACTCCATGGCAGGCCTGTGCCGGTGCCTACTCGTGCCTTGACAACCCTGACTCACGAGGAGGCTGCAACTCACGAGGAGACCATGACTCACGAGGAGACCGCGACTGGCAGTCTTTCGGCAGCAACATTTACACAGTTTGGCCAGTGGCGGGTGGAGCACCAGAACCAGTTCCTCCGGGATGTTACCCAGCAGATTATGGGGACCCAAGCTGCCCTGGTCCAGGACCTTTGGCAAGTCTTCAGGTCTTGAACAGTTGGGCTCACCACAATAGGGGCTGCAATTAGGGCAGCTGGAACCCCCTGGTTCTCCTTGAGAAAGCTAGGACCTGATGATGATATTGATGCCTACCTGGAAATATTCGAGAGAACAGCGGACGCAGCCCAATGGCCCAAAGAGCAGTGGGCCTTTATCATAGGACCCTATTTGACAGGGCATGCTCAGGCAGCCCTCAAGGCACTCTCTAAAGCAGAGGGGGGCAATTATGAAACCTTGAAAGCTGCCATTTTGGACCGGTACGAGGTCTCACCGGAAACATACAGGCAGAAATTCAGGTCCATGACTTACCAAAAGGGGGACCGGCCACGGGCCTTAGTCACTGCCTTGCGAGATGCTGCAACTCGGTGGCTACAGCCAGCTACGGAAAGTGAGAAAACGATTGTGGACCAGGTTGTGTTGGAGCAACTGATGGTGATCATTCCACCCCAGGCCCAGCATTGGCTGGCTTGTAACAAGCCAGGGGGCCTGCCAGAGGCCATGAAGCTGCTAGAAAACTTCCTAGCAGCTGAGGTCAGGGATGCCCCCTGGGAGGGAGGACGGCCCGAGAGGAGGGAAGAGCCAAACCTCCAGAAGAGAAAGGCTAGAAGGCCCACAAATGGCTGGGTAAGTAAGCAGCCTCAAGGGCCCCTACCTAGGCCAGCCCCAAAGAGGACACCCCAACAGATAAGAATGTGCTCACAACTGCCCAGGCCTCTACGTTCTGGCCTGGGGGAGTTGGGGCCCAGTTCACAAAGCTCCCTTTTCACCTGCAACCCGGAGGGCCACATGCAGCCTGAACACATGCTGACTGGAGGGGGTACCAGAGAGGGGGCCACAATACACCTTACCGCAATCCCTCCACGTCCTCTTCCCTTGTTAGCAATGGTGACAGTTGCGGGGCGCAAGCTGAAGGCTATGGTAGACAGTGGGAGCTCTGTATCAATGATTCGCACCCTACTGCTGCCACCTCGGTTGCCTATAATCCGGACTGTGGTGATCACCTGCCTTCACCGGCACACCGAAGAGTACCTGGTGGTCCGGGTGCCAATGAAATGCCAGGGCACAACCCGAGAGGTAGAGTTGGCCCGGGTGGCAGAGCTCCCCTACCCAGTCCTTCTCGGGCGGGATGCCCCGGTATTTCTTCAGATCCTGCACTCATTGACGGCTTCGCAGGAGGCAATGGCTGGTGAGGAGGTGGCAGGGCATCCTGGCCTATCAACGGAGCCCCAGTTGGACCAGCCTCCTCAATGTCCCCCAACATGGGACACTGACCCTGGATTCCTGGCAGCTCAAGGGAATGATGAAACCCTGGAGGCTCTGCGCCTTGCAGTGGCAGTGAGGGAAGGCGAGATCCAGGATGAGCGCCGGGCACGCCGGCTCCCCCGAATTGTGCAGCAGAGAGGTGTGTGGTATAGGATAGCTCAGGGACGGGGGAAGGAAGTACAGCAGTTGCTAGTTCCCCAGCAGTTCCGGAAGGAAGTTCTAGCCTTTGCTCATGACCATGCCTGGGCAGGCCACCAAGGTGTCAAGAACACTCTGGCACGTCTATTGGACCATTTCTTTTGGCCCTCGATGGCAGGAGATGTGAAAGAATTCTGCAAGACATGTGCAGTGTGCCAGCGGACCTCGACTCGACCTCCTCCCCGAGCACCCTTGGTTCCCTTACCAATCATTCAAATACCCTTTGAGAGGGTGGCCATGGACTTTGTGGGGCCCTTGCCATGGACACCAAGGGGTTGCCGCTACCTCCTGGTTCTCATGGACTACTCCACTCGATACCTGGAAGCCATTCCCCTCCGCAACATGAAAACTGCAGGGGTAGCTCGGGCACTACTCCGGTTGTTCGCTCATGTGGGGCTACCCAGGGAGATTTTGACAGACCGGGGCACCCCATTCACATCTGCCCTGATGAAGCAACTGTGCCAGACTCTGGGCATCCAACAGATCCACACGTCTGCCTACCATCCACAAACAGATGGGCTAGTTGAACGTTTCAACCAGACCTTGAAGTCCATGCTGCGTAAACTAGCACATGACAGGCCAAGCCAGTGGGACTTGTATGTGGATCCCTTGCTGTTTGCTGTGCGGGAGACCCCACAGGCCTCAACGGGGTTCGCTCCCTTTGAACTGCTGTACGGCCGGAAGCCCCGAGGGATCCTGGACCTAGTGGAGTCCCGATGGGTCGACCCCGTTCCAGTGGAGGGTATAGATCCGCCTGAGTATGTAAGACGACTACGGGACCAGTTGGACCGGGCTCAGGAAGCAGCTCGGCAGAACCTCCAGGCGGCCCAACAGGCGCAGAAGGAGCAGTATGACCGGGGAACCCAGCTACGGACTCTGACTGTTGGCAGCAAAGTTCTGGTAAGCCGACGGGTCTTACCGCAAGGCCACAGTGACCTCTGGCAGGGACCATTTCTAATTACCCAGGTTGTGAGCCCCTTGTCATATGAGGTACAGTGTGGACCCCATCGCCGGCATAAAAAGAGGCTGCACATCAATGACCTTAGGGAATGGAGGGAGCGGGAGCCTGCCACATGCCAGTTGGCTGATGATCCTCATGCCCTCCCTGAAGGAGATCTCCCATGGGGAAGTCATGAATCCACTGACACTATGCCCCAACTGGACAAGGACCTGACGTCGGCCCAGCAGCAGCAAGTTCTTCAGCTGGTGGAGCAGGTGCCTGGCATCTTCTCCTGCAAGCCAGGACGAACGTCCTGGGTGACACATGCAGTTACTACTCCCCCAGGGCAAGCAGCCCAAGCTGTCTGGCGCCCTATCCCCCGGAAGCAATGGGAGATGGTAGCCCGGGAAGTTGACGATATGTTGCGTATGGACATAATAGAACCCTCCAACAGCGCCTGGCGCAGCCCAATAGTTTTAGTGCCTAAACCGGATGGAAGCACCAGGTTCTGTGTGGACTACAGAGAGGTGAACAAGGTGGCGCAATTTGACGCCTATCCTATGCCTAGGGCTGATCTCTTGATTGATCAGTTGGGCACAGCCCAATACCTGTCTGCCCTGGATCTTACTAAGGGCTACTGGCAGATCCCCATGAAGGCATCCGATAAGGAGAAGACAGCCTTTGCCACTCCACAAGGCCTGTTCCAATTTAAAGTGATGCCATTTGGGCTCCATGGGGCTGTCGCTACGTTTCAGAGGTTGGTTGATCGGGCATTAGCTCAATGTCAGGGCTTTGCCCTGGCATATATTGATGACATAATAATTTTCAGCCCGGACTGGCCATCACACCTACAGCATCTACAGGCTGTTCTCCAGGCACTGCAGGTAGCGGGCCTGAAAGTCAACCCCAAGAAAAGCTGAGTGGGGTTTCGGGAGCTCAAGTACCTGGGGTTCCTCGTTGGCCGGGGACAGCTAAAGCCACTGAAAGAAAAAGTGGCTACATTGGAACAAACTCCTCCTCCCACAACCAAGAAGCAGATGAGACACTTTCTGGGCCTGGTGGGATATTACAGTAAATTTATCCCCCAGTTTGCGAGCCAGGCGAGTCCTTTATCTGACTGCCTTCGAAAGGGTCAGCCCAACACCATCCACTGGGACCCCATCCGGCAGAGGGCCTTTGACACCCTGAAAACCGCCCTGTCCCAGGCTCCCGTCCTTCGGAATCCAGACTTTGAGAGACCATTCACAGTCCACACCGATGCCTCGGAAACAGGGCTGGGAGCTGTCCTGTCTCAGGAGGTCGACGGACAGGAACACCCCATCCTGTTTATTAGCCGGAAACTGCAACAGGCAGAGCAGAAGTATGCAACAATAGAAAAGGAGGCCTTGGCGATGAAATGGGCTGTTGGGGCCTTGCAATACTACCTCTCTAACAACCCCTTTATCTTAGTGACCGATCATGCTCCATTGCAATGGATGGCTCGCATGAAAAACCATAACAACAGGGTTCTGAGATGGTATCTCTCGCTACTGCCATTCAACTATTCAATCCAGCATCACCCTGGCCGGCTACATGCCAATGCTGACTTCATGTCCCGGATGTTTGAAGACCTACCTGGACCAGGTCCAGCAACCCCACCGGAGGGGGTGTGTCCAGCGACGCCAGCCTTTTGTCCACCCTCACCACCAGCCCTGCAGCAGCAGGCACCCCCTTTAGGTCCTGCAGCACAGCCTCTACCTCAGTTGCAGGAGCCCCTACAGGCCTCCAGGCCTCTCCCACCCTTAGGCCAGTTGCAGCCGACGCCCAGGCACAACTCTGGGGAACAGCCTGCAGCCACTCAGCAGACTCACCGGTCTCCTGCAGTTGCCCAGATGGCTACACTTCATCCAGGCTTACAGGAGGTTGCCATCAGCACAAGGCAGGCAGGCGCAGGCCCCAAGATGCCAAGGGAGCCACTGGGGAAGGTTCAGAAGCAGCAGGGGTGAGCCAGGCAGAGAGCAGACCAAACGCCACACCCTAGGTGGGGGTGGAGGGGGTGGAGCCAGGAGACTACAGAGTCTACCCAGCCCTCCTATCAGATAGGCTGGGAGCAGGGCCAGTCAGGGAGACAGGGTGATGATTGGGGCCAGAGCCAGGGAGCTGAGGCCAGGGGAGGCCTTTAAATTCAGGTTCCTGTGAAGGCCGGGGAGGATTTTGCAGGGAGAGACAGCTGGAGCATGCTGCTACTCCCAGGGCAGGAGAAGGAACAAGGTGGTGCAACCCCCTTCCCTGCCCATCTGAGGCCGGAGGACACCTGCCTGGAGAGTTGGTAGGATGGCAGGCCATCAGGAGAGGGTGCCAGTGAGGGAGGATCCTCACACTGAATATGTGTCTGCTGCACAAGCCTGTGATGAGCTTGGATGGATTATCAACCTACTGAAAGACTTTGGAATAGAAGAACCAAGACCCATCTCTCTATTTGAAGACAACTTAGCTTGCATTGCATTAACCAAGAGTGAAAACATCAAAGGAAAAAACCAAACACGTAGTAGTGAAACATCTCGAAGTAAGACAACGGCAACAGCAAGGATTGATAGACATTAAATACTGTCCTTCTGATGAGATGGTTGCTGACATACTGACCAAGCCACTCAACAAAGCAAAGCTTGAACACCTACGCAAGAAGATGAACCTTCATGACTTCCACTCCAACACCTGAGAAGGGGATTGTGGGAATTTAGCAAGTGCTTTCATTTCAGTCATGAAAGAGTTAAACTATTTGTGTTACCTACTTAATTAGTAAACATACTTTGAATGTAACCATTAGAGCTTCGAATAAGATTCCCTCCATAGAAAGGGGAGTCACTAAGCATAATGAAGTAAGATTAGGATATTCTATTGGGCAGTTAGTTTATTGGGGGCAATTAATTGATGCTATATACTGAAGTTTTATTGCTCTTTGTTCACTTCTTCTTCTCCACTTCCACTTCTACTTCACTTCTTCTTGTCTCTACTCTAAGTCACTTATCTAGCAAGATGTAGTAAGCTTAGCAATTTATTTTTTTCTCCAAATGTAACCCTAATTTCTATCCATTAGTAAAGTATTTTTACAGAGCTACACTGGAGTGTGTGTTTGTGAATCTATTCTCATTACTTCCAATGCACAATCTTTGCACAATCTCTGCTATATTTTCCTACACCCCTCTCCCACCCTGACCACTTTGTGTTCCATCTTTCCTCCTCTCCTTCTTGGGTACTACCACGAGTCCCTTCCCCAACAGTTGCACCACCCCGTCCCTTCATTTCCGTGATGGCAGAAAGGTGGATGATGCCTGCAGCCGCCGATTTGGGGTCTTCCCGTCCCCCTCGCAGGATCTTCCAGGTGCAGCTCATCACCACGGCCGGAACCCCTGGGTCCCCCTCTCCCACCCTGACCACTTCGTGTTCCCTCTTTCCTCCTCTCCCTCTTGGGTACTGCCATGAGTCCCTTCCCCAACACTTGCACCGCCCCGTCCCCTCATTTCCATGATGGCAGGGAGGTGGGTGATGCCTGCAGCTGCCGATTCAGGGTCTTCACATCCCCCTTGCAGGATCTTCCAAGTGTTGCTTGTTGCCACGGCTGGAACCCCTGTGTCCTCCTCTCCCTGACCACCCGGCGGCTGCAGTCATCAACCACCTTGCTGCACAAGCGGATGTTTGGTCCGCCTCCGACCTGGAGGGCAGGCACATGGGGGTGCCACTGGTGAGCGGCCAGACCCCCTGCCCCCTGAGGGGAGGTGGCACACCACCTACTCCCCATGCCTGCAAGGCCCGGTGGCTGCAGTCATCAACCACCTTGCTGCACGAGTGGATGCTTTCTCTGCCTCCGACCCGGAGGCCTGGTGGGCTGGCACATGGGGGGTGCCACTGGCGAGCAGCCAGACCCCCTGCCCCCTGAGGGGAGGTGGCATGCCAACGCCTTAATGTGCTCACCAGGCTCGGCGGCCGCAGTCTTCACCCACCTTGCTGCACACACAGATGCTTTGTCCACCTCTCACCCAGAGGCCTGGTGGGCAGGCACATTGGGGGTACTTTCAGTGAGTGGCCAGACCCCCCGCCCCCTGAGGGGAGGCAGCATGCCACCACCTCCCCGTGCCCGCCAGGCCCAGTGGTCGCAGTCTTCACGCACCTTGCTGCACAAGCAGATGCTGTGTCTGCCTCCCACCCGTCGGCCTGGCGGGTGGGCACATGGGGGGTGCTGCCAGTGAATGGCCAGACACCCTGTCCCCAAGAGGGGAGGTGGCGCACCTTCACGACCACTGCACGGGGCACAAGTGAACTGGGTAGGGTGGCTCCTTTTGTGTTGATTCGGAGTTTCCTGGGGGTGTTGAATTTGGGAATGTATAACTCCAAGATCCATACTGAAATCTTGACCAAACTTGGTTAGTGGCTGGAGAAGAGCCTGCTGCACATTCCCTGTGAATATGGTCTCTCTAAGTGCTAAGGGGGCCGCTCTGGCGCTGATGAACACCAAACACGGTAGGTAATGGGACATGTTCGGTTCCGATCGGCTGTTCGTGTTCGTCATTGGGAATGAACACCAAACACCTTGTTCGGGTTTTTTTCCCCGTTTGTGCCCATGTCTAATCAAGGAATCTACCACTGAAGCTGAGGAAAGCCAAATACACAAAGGGCAAGGCATGCCTCATATAAATACATCTCGTAGAAAGGCTAGTA
Organism: Eublepharis macularius; assembly: GCF_028583425.1. Lineage (NCBI taxonomy): Eukaryota > Metazoa > Chordata > Lepidosauria > Squamata > Eublepharidae > Eublepharis > Eublepharis macularius. The sequence goes on along the minus strand of NC_072790.1, from coordinate 180,529,205 downwards.
CGTGAGGATTTAGGGTGGGGAAGGCTTTTTGTATGGGAGAAGGAACAGAACCATGAAAAAACCCCGTCACGAAGGAGTTCCATTTGTAGGTTTTTATCCCTGCAAAAATAAAAAGGTGGTGTTAACAGAGAAGCACAGACAGGGCATTAGAGCAATTAAATTTGTGTGGAACATCTTTCTCATATGTTTTTCCCCACCCTTTAGGATTGTGACAATGTGCTGCTCTGCTTGGGGAAATCTGAACCAAGGATAGAGGTCTGCATGCAACTAGGGACAAAGATCTTGGATGAAGATATTCATTCCCATTGCAAATCAACACGAATGTGCATCCCCGTCTGTATCATATGCCATTATATTTTGCAATGGATGCTTTCATTCCAGGAGCAGGCTGAGAAATGGAAATGAAAATGACTTCGGAACAAGCAAAGCTGGGCAAGCCTTTGTGGTGCTAAACAGATACCCATTGCTTCTTTTCACAAACTTGCGGCAGTGTGAGAGGAGATGTTAGGTAACTAACTAGGGCAGTGGCCCACCAAGAAATTTCCCTGCTTCACTCTGGTGCACATGTGCATCTGATTTTATACACATTACTACTAATGCAACTATAAACTGTCTGTGTGGAAGCTGATTGCAGTTAAGAGATCTCCCTCCTGGTGAAAATGCACCTTGCAAGTTAGAGAGGGTCAAAACCTTCTACAGCATGATTGCATTAAAAATTTAAAAAAAAGCATTAAAAAAAAAGCTGTGTACCATGCTTAAAACACCTCTTCAATGTACAACAGTTACTCCTATCTTTCATGTCCGATCAGCACAATAAAAACTTGTGTCATGTTAATTCATACACAACAAAAAGTAGATCATTATTTTTCTTTTAAATTTCAATTGTTTAAAATTATGAAGTAAAAAAGTGATGAGCAGGAAACAGTCTATAGGGAGGATTTCTGAAGAACTAGTTTAGAAATCATGACACAATGGAGAGATAAGGATGAAACAAAAGCAATATTTTCATATCTACCACCTATTAATTACCAGCATTAATACCTGGATGCAGCCCTGCATATCCCTAGAAGCTGTCCCTTCCACACAAATAGCTAGCTGATAAGAATGTTGACACAAAAATAGTTTTCAAAAGCTGAAAATATTTCTTTTTAGGAAATTCTCAATGACATCACAAATTCCTCTTTTCTTTTAACAAGTGACAATGGAAAGTATGAATGCTATCCTGTTCCATCCTTCATGGGGGCTTAGCTGGCAATATTTTGGTTCCTGGTACTACAACAGACATTTGCAAAAACAGGAATCTTTTAGTATTTCAACAGGAAATTCTATTTTTACTCAATGTTTGAATTAATACAGGAGAACACATGCAAAAAATGTGCCAAAATTAAATCTATCTCTCTTATAATAGAAATCCATGATCAACTGTGATTTGTGCTCCTAGGCCTGTCAACCTAGTCAAGTCTGTATATTTTAAAACTAAGTCTTGCTGCATAGAAGTGCTTAGGAGTTTGGATGTTGCAGTCGGTCTGACAGCTGACCACCGCAGAGCACAACTTTAGACTGGAACTGCAGTGATGTTAGATTGATTGACTACCGCAAAACTTTAGGATTCAGGTGCCAGATACGTTATTTGTGAATGCTTACTTTATGTTAATTCTGCTTTCCCTTTCCAGCAACAGTTAGAGTAGACCTCATACATTCTGAGGAAACTGATTTTTGACTCAATCTTGTTTTTGTAATATGTAGCCATTAAATTCATTGGTGTTAATGGATGCATCTGATCGAGTGAGCTCTGAATCATGAAAGCTTATGCTGCCTGGAATAAATTATGTTAGTCTCTAATGTGCCATTGGACTCCTCTTGAATTCTGCCGCTACAGGCTCGCTTTACCATTGTTTGGATGCAGATGAACTGTACAAGTGTTTGTGTCATCAGAGCCTTGGGTCCAGTCTTGCCCTTGCCCAAATGAGCATTTTTGCTCTCTAAAGGCCTCTCAGTGGCTGTGAATTTTTCTTTCCTGCTGCAGGCCTGCATGTCACATGCTCCACTGATCACGAGCAGCTTTGGGGAGTGTGCAGGGAACTGCAGTGAGGAGGAAGAGGTAGACATTTAATAAATGGAGCTTTGCTTGCTATGAGTTGGGTTGGATTCTAGACAAAGTGCTGGAAAATGTGGTTATGCACGAGTATGTATATGAGGATTGCCACGCAATTCCAGCTATTGGAATTCAAACCCCAAACTGAGGCTCTGTTAAATCAGAAATATTTCCTGAAACTGCTGAGAAATTTAACAAACACTGCAATGGATCACATCCCAGAATGGCTAACTTGGTTCTTATACCAAAATATAGTTCTTAGGCATTCTTTATCACAACACACCTAATGTAGTATGGAATTTAACAAAGTACACTGACAGTACCATTAAGCAGCACTACACGATAAAATCTACCTTGAGAAAAAACACATTCATGGAGGCAGTAACATTACAGCAGTGTTAGAACCAACTGAAAATCACAAAGCAGTCAACTATAGTTTCACAGAATTCTTCCTAAGGCTCAATCTTAAATGTACCCATTGGCCACACCCTAACCAAATTAGTTTGAGAGAATTTCCCACACAACTACCTTATAATAGTAAAATGGATACCCACCAAGCTCCTGATCAGCAATATCCTTTTCTAACTCTTCCTCATCCTCATTTTCTTATTAATCCTAATGAACAGTTCTGGGAAAAATCAACAGCTACCTCACTATGGGGAGGGGGAGAATTAAAATCAGAATTCCAGAAATTTTTATTTATTTATATTTTATTTATTTATTGGATTTTTAGCCCTCCCTCCCTGCAAGCAGGCTCAGGGCAAGTCACAATCATAAATAAGATACAATAAGTAAAACCAATAAAATAACATCTCATGGATATCCACATTCCAAATGGGACACCCTTCCCCCTTTCCCTGCCCACCATACACAAGGGAAGAAAAGGGTGGAGGTGTGGGTTGGTGAAACTCTAACTCTTCAAGCATGGGGAGGCAGATGGACCATATGCTCCCCCCCCCCCACTGACAGGAGACCGGCAGGGAGGCTAATTAGATGGATCCAATGCTAGCCTCAACCATATGCCAGACGGAACATCTCTGTATTACAGGCCCACTGAAAAGATACAAAATCTTGGCGGGCCTGAGTGTCTTCTGACAGAGAGTTCCACCAGGTTGGGGCCAGGACAGAAAATGCCCTGGCCCTGGTCGAGGCCAGCCGAGCCTCCTTGGGGCGGGGGACCACCAGTAGGTGTTTACTTGCAGATCTAAGTGCTCTCTGAGGTACATATGGGGAGAGGTGGTCCCTCAGGTATGCTGGTCCCAGTCCATTTAGGGCTTTATAGGTCAGAACCAGAACCTTGAACCTGATCCAGAATTCCACGGGGAGCCAATGCAGCTGCTGCAGAGTTGGAGTCACATGTGCCCTGAATGAAATTCCTATCAGGACACGAGCAGCAGCATTTTAGACCCACTGCAGTTTCTGGGTCAGGCCCAAGGGAAGCCCTGTGTAGAGTGAGTTACAGTAACCTAATCTGGAGGTGACCATTGCATGGATCACTGTCGTTAGGTCATGGGTTGAGAGATTGGGGGCAAGCTGCCTGGCCTACTGAAGATGGAAAAAGGCAGTTCTGGCAGCTGCCTTGACCTGGGCCTCCATTGACAAAGAGGAGTCCAGCATCACACCAAGGCTCCTGACCGATGAAACAGGCACAAGTGGTGCCCCTTCAAAGGTTGGGAGCTGAATCCCCATATCTATCCCCCCACAGCCCAGGTACAGGATCTCCATTTTCATAGGGTTCAACTTCAGTCTGCTCTGCTTCACCCATCCAGACACGGCCCCCAATGCTCTACTTAGAATCTTGGGAGCAGAGCCAGGCCGGCCATCCATCAACAGATACAACTGGGTGTCATCCGCATATTGATGGCAACTCAGTCTGAAACTCTGTGCCATCTGGGCGAGAGGGCGCATGTAGAGATTAAACAACAATGGGGAGAGTAACGCCCCCTGGGGGATGCCGCACACCAAAGTTTGACATGCTGATAACCTCTCCCCCAGTGCCACTCTCTGTCCCCGACCACGGAGAAAATTTTGAATATCTCCATGTAGATGCATGGAGAAACACAAGAGGTTCTACTGACTCAATTAAGACTTGTATAGACCTGGGGCCTGGTCTACATTTGGGTAGAGGGAAATTAAGATGGATGATTAATTCCAGTATATAGGGAACCTGGACCGAGATTAGTAGAATGTCTTGGTCTGGGTTGGTTTTGTGGTCTATTTAAATATGAGCTTTTCTTAAAACTGAATCCCCCAAAATTAGCATATTTAAAAATAAGAAGAATTGGAGGGAGAAAGGAATTCTATAGATTTTTTTTTTTGCTTCCCTCTCAATAGTCCAGGGGGAGTAAATTATTTTTAAAAAGCTCAAAACAGGAAATGCTTATCTGTGTGTCAGGAAGTTCCTATTACTTGGTGGAAGTGTTACTTTGGGGTCATTGCTACTTTCAGGAGTTGTTTGTGAATAATTTATGACTTGTGTTGGGCGTAGGACCATCCATGGAAGTAGAGGAGAGGCTCTCAGGCTAGAACAGATAGTGGAAAGGGTGGAGGAAAGAGGGAAATGGCATGGAATAGAACTCCTATTATCTTACATTCCATTTGGTACATTTGCAACGATAATATTTTCATTGTTTGTGGTTGTAAATTATTATCCTGTTTTTGTTCTGAATTCAGATCAGGAAACATACAAATGTACTTTAAAAAAAACACACATTTAGTTTAGGGTTTTTTTTAAATTTTCACTTGGCTACTCTTTTTATGCTGTCAGGTACAAAAAGCTATGCAAACATGATGGTTAAGGGACTCGAGTCAAGCAACAGAGTTGCGCTCTTCCATCCTCAGGCGCTCACTTGCACTGTTTTTCATAAAATCCCCTCAACGTTTCCCCTACCTGTATGAGCCGTGGTTAAAATTCAACACCTGGTCTAAAATTTGGTAGAAGTGTTTGTTTGTCCATGCCAATTCTCCATATAGCCTGCATGAGGGGGGTTACAAAGTTTTAAAAAAAAGAACATAAACACCATAAAAGTTGTAACAATTAACGAACAAACCAATCATTAAAATTTCAGTAAGAGCATAAAAACAGACTGAAACATATAACAAGTCCCATAAAAAACTTCTCAGGCTTGAGAAAGACTATAAAATATGTTTAAAAGACTATTAATTAAAAGCCTGAGTAAAATGAAACAATATGGGCTGGTGCCTAAAAGATGGCAAGTGTCAGGCAAGCCTCAAGGGAAAGGGTATTCTACAGGTGAAGTGCCATCACTGACATTCCCCTGGGGAGTGTCTGTCTCCCCCCAAGGTCATTCTCAGGTTGCCAACTCCAGGTTGGGAAATTCCTGGAGATTTGGGTGTGGATCCTGGGGACATTTTATCTACTCCAACACCCTGCGCAATGCAGTAAATTCACAGCTACCACCCCTCAGTGACCCCTGTTCAATGCCCAAAGGAAGGCAAAAAAATTCCAGGATCTCTAGTTAATCTGTCTTGGAGGAAAATTTCTTCCCAACCCCAGATTGGCATTGTCCTTGGTGCATAGAATGAGCCACAAGAGCTGAGCACCAGTTCTTCCCTTTGTACCCTCCCTCTCATGATCTGCCTACATTCATACTGACAGATTGCTGACACGTTGCTGACAGCCATCAAAGAAGGAGAATCTACCACCTCCTGAGGAAGCCTGTTCCACTGAGGAATCTCTTTGTCAGGAAGTTCTTTCTAATGTTTAGAAACAAACTCTTTTGATTTAAATTTAACCAGCTGGTTCTGATCTTAACCTCTGGAGCAGGGGTCTCCAACATGAGGCCCATGGGCACCATTGTGTTCTTGGTGCTCACTAAGTGTTTTTAGAAAGTGAGTGTGGCCAGGTGGGAGCAACAGAAAGCAATTCCACTCCATTCCCTATGTGACATCCCTTCAAATGCCCAAAGAGGGCTAGCATATTACCTATGATGTCCCCTGTCCATACTAAATATACCCAGCTCCTTCAACCTTTCCTCATAAAACTTGGTCTCCATCTTTGCTCACCATCTTTTTTGTCCTCCTTTGGACATGTCCCAGCTTGTTAACATTCTTCTTAAACTGTGGTGCCCAAAACTGAACACGACTCCAAGTGAGGTCTAACTAGAGCAGAGTAAAGTGACACTGTTACTTCATGTGATCAAACAATATATTTCTGTTGATACAGTCCAAAAATCACGTGTCTTTTTAGATGCTGTAACACATAGCTGACTTATGTTCAGTGCGTGGTCTAGTAAGACTCCTATATCCTTTTCCCATGTGCTACTGCCAAGACAAATCTCACTCATCCTATAATTAGGCATTTAATTTTTTTCCTACCCAAATGCAGAACTTCATTTGGTCCAGTTTTCCAGTTTTTATTTAGTCCACTTTTCCAGCCTGTCGACCTGAATCTTGATTCTATCTTCTAATTTATTGGTTACCTCTCCCAATTTAGTACTGTTTACAGATTTAATAAGCATCCCTTTTGTTCCTTCATCCAAATCATTTATAAAGATGTTGAAGAACTGAGGGCCCAGAACAGATCCATAAGACATTTTACTTGTCACTCCTCTTTAAGAGGATGAGGGATCATTTGCAAGTACTCTTTGGGTACGATCTATCAACCAATTACAGATCCACATAACATAGCACAACCACATTTTACCAACTTGTCAACAAGAATATAATGTGGAATCTTATCAAAAGCCTTACTGAAATCAAGGTGAAGTCAAGGTGAACTATATGCACAGCATTCCTCTGATCCACCAAAGCAGTAATTCTACCAAAAAACGAAATAAGCTTACAGTGCAATCCTAAGCACTGCTAGTCTGATATGACTTGTTTTTGAGGAACCCATGCTGTCTCTTAGTAATCATAGCCTTCTTTTCTAAATGCTCAAGGATTGACTGCTTGATGATTTGTTGTAGAATTTTTTCCAGTTATGGATGTCAAGTGGACAGGACTGTAGTTACCTGCATTCTTCCAGAAGATGGTGAGAACATTTGCCTGCCTCCAGTCTTCTGGCACCTCACCTATTCTCAAAGATTATAGACAGATACAAGTTCCTTTAGTATCCTAGGATGCAATTTCTCTTGTCCTGAGGACTTGATTTAATTTAAAGAAGCTAGGTGTTTACATACCATCCCATGCTTATCCTAGGTTTCAAGTCCCTTCTTTCATCATGTATCCCATTTTTGCCAGATTGAGAACAGTTACCCGTGCAAGAGAAGACCAAAGCAAAGTGGGAGTTGAGTAGTTCTGCTCTTTCTCTGTCACCTGTTAAAATTCCAAAATCCCTCTCCCTACAGAGGGTATGCCACTTGTTCTTTTTCTTGCTCTGACCATAACCAAATAACTTTTTTTTTGTTATGTTTAACATCTTTCATTAGCTTTAGCCTCTTTAACACTCTTCCTACAAGCTCTGCATATTTGTTTATATTCATCCTTGGTCATATGCCCCTCCTTCCATTTTCTAAATGTGTCCCTTTTAATTCGCAGCTCAATAGAAAGCTATTTATGGAGGCAACCTGGCTTCTTTAGGTGTCTCCCATTTTTCCTACTCAATGGAATTGTTTGTGACTGTGCCTTCAATATCAATTGTGCCTTCAATATCTTGCTTTTAAGCAACTTCCACACATTTTCAACTCCCTCCTCCTTGAATATTTCTAACCATAGGATTCTACCCAGCATATATTTAAGCTTATTGAAATTAGCTTTTCTAAAGTCCAACCTATATGTCTGACTGTATAGTAAAGAGTCCAGTAGTACTTTTAAGACTAACCAATTTTATAATAGCATTAAAGATGCTACTGGACTCTTTACTATTTTGCTACAGACTAATATGGCTAACTCCTCTGGATCTATGTCTATGAACAGCTTTCTCTTTCCCCAAGACTTTGAATTCCAAAATAACATGCTTGCTCACTACTATCCAGGATTCCCACTACCTTCACCTCATTAACCAGTTCTTCCCTGTGGGTGAGAATCAGGTTCAAGAGAGCACCCCCCCACCCTGGTTTTCTCCTCCTTGTGGAAGGCGAAATTGTCTGTAAGACAAGGCAGGAATTTATTAGACTTTTCATTTTTAACAGAGTTTGACTTCCAGCAGTTATCAGGGTAATTGAAAGCTTCTGTGACCACTAAGTCCCATCTCTCTGAAAGTTTTGTAATCTTGTCTAGGAAGTCTTCTGCCTGACTTGGTTGTCTTGGCAATCCCCCACAATAATATCACTATTATTTCTTCCTCCTTTTATTTTTACCCAGAGGATCTCAACTAGCTTTCCATGCTCTAATTCATGGATTTCCTCACAAGTATATACATCTTTGACATATTCATCCCACCTTTCCTTTTTGGTGTATTCCTTTTAAACAAGTTGTACCCCTCAATCCTCATATTCCAAATGTCTCATCCCACCAAGTTTCAGTAATGCCTATTAGGTCATTAGGTCATAATGCCCTTCCTGTATTAAGGTTTCAGGTTCTTATTTGTTTCCCATACTCTGTTCATTAGTGTAGAGAAATTGGAATTAATGATGTATGCCCTCTGACTGCATCATTTTTTGTCCCTATCTGCAAATAAATAGGTCCTTGCATATGTGCCCCTCCCTGCCGTTGGGGTTTGGGGAGAGGTATCTCAGTGCCATACAGCCCACACTTCAAAGCAGTCATTTTCACTAGGGAAGTGATCTCTGTAGTCTGTAGATCAATTGTAATTCCAGGAGATCAAGTGGCACCACCCGGAGGCTGGCAACCCTAGATAATTCAGCCCTTCTTTTGAGAGGATTTTAGCAATCTCCGTCCCTTTAGATGTGACATTCTAGCAAGGTGTGAGATGCTAAACCATTATCTTACTTTAGCCAGAAATCCATTAGCATATGTAAGCACCTGAGTGGTCTGTTCTTAGTGTTTGATAGCTCATCCCCAGACCCCTTCCTTCCTGCCACGTAGCAGTTTGCAGCTAGGTCAATCACGCAGAGTGCAGTCTCAATGATTGAAATATCTGGGTGAATTCTTGGGTAGAGAGCAATTCTCCACAGTGCCATTCGGAGCCATTATGATCTTTGGTTCTGTTACATTCCCTGCCTTGGCAGCTTTAGGGTTCTGACAGAAAATTCAATATGTTACAGGATGTTATTTAAAGAAACTCATGCATGACTGAACCAGAAATTGGACACTTGATGGGTGGGATCAACCAACCCTCCTTCCAGTATTTACAAACGAAAAGTTATGTTGATAGTGTTGCAATATGGGTGTTATCACTTGAGAAAGGCTAAATGTGATGCCTGGATTGTTGATAATTGGAAAGAAATATGGTTATAAAATGTTTCTATTTTGTGGGACTCAGATGAGTTTTTAGGGAATAACAATAGGTGAACAGGGATAAAATATTGAAAGCCCATATATTAATTTCTGATGGATCATCAACAGTATTTACTGAAAGCCCTGCAGTATCAGCCACCTGAATGAAAAAATGTATAAATGGTTACAGGGATGGTACTTGAGTGCTCATTGATAAATAAAATTTACCATACTGTTGGGAATGTTGGAGATGCAATCACGAGCAGTTCTTATTCATGGCAGGGCCGTTTCCTTAAGACACCTCCAGATCAGCACTTCTGTCACTGTCCTTTGTTATGTTAGCATGGTTAAAAACCTCCTTAGTTTCATTCTTGGCTTAGTTAATCCATGGCCATTGCACAAACTGCAAAAATCACAGAGAATGTCTGTAGGAAAAAACAATAAACCATAAAAAAAATTATCATTTGGAATGGCAACCTTTTGTTCAGTTCTTGATTGACTGTTACAACATATGGGAGGAGAGTCTTCATTTGTTTTATTTTGATGTGATCTGGAGTAGATTCTAAATATCTTGTTGGATAACTTGGATCTATTCTGGAGGTATGTTAAAAGTCTGATGTAGGGTGATCCTTTTTGTTTGCTTTCCCTTTTTTATAGAAATAATAACTCTTAAACAAACAAAAATGCTTATTTGAGTGCTGACCATTATGGTTAGGAATGTATGCATCAGTGTGTGAGACAGGGAGAGAGAGAAGGGGCCCAATGCCATCCTCTCAAGCCTAGCATGCCTCCAACCTATAGCGACCCTATGAAGGAAAGACCTCCAAAACGTCCTATCGTTAACAGACTTGCTCAGAGCCTGCAAACTGGAGGACGTGGCATCTTTTATTGAGTCAAGCCATCTCATTTTAGGTTTTGGCCTGCTGTCCTTCAAGTGAAAACAGTAAAAGATTACCTGTTTCCTTACTCTTTCCTCCCTTTCTCATTCTGCTGTCTTGCAAATACAAACTCCTCAGATTTTTCCACTTATCACTGCAACATCACTTTAGCGAGGGGTGCAGCAGACAATCTATATAGATAAACTGAGAAGAAAGAGTGGAGGAAGGCCTAGCCTGCCCACACCACTGCTAAGATGCTGCCACCAGATGCAGGAATGATGTCATGAACAGCACTGTTCTTTGAGCAGCAGCCTGGGATTGGAGTATTAGCAATATGTAAAAGCATTGGCAATACTATGCAGGACTTTGTTTTTGTCCCTCTGCAGGTGGAGGTGGAGAAGGGTGCTGTGATGTATCCTTCTCCATCACCACAGGGCCTTAGGGAGAAGAGTGTTTTCTGGGTTACATCATGGCAATGCTGACATACAGAAGCTCAAAAACAATGAATTTTCCTTGTGCCAAATGGCCATTTATTGCTACATGTTTAAAAGAAAAATAATTAACCGTGCAACAGATAACCTTGTCAGAACATGCTTCCAATGAACCCAAACAGAAATACAGACTCAACAGCATTTCAGGTTTTTGATGTTCTAGGGTTGCCACCCTCCAGGTAGTGTCTGGAGATCTCCAGGAATTACAACTGGTCTCCAGGCCACAGAGATCAGTTCACCTGGAGGAAATGGCTCCTTTTGGGGGTAGACTCAATGGAATTATACCATGCCAAGGTCCTTTCCCTCCCCAAACCCCACTTTCTCCAGATTTCTCCAGGTTTCACCCCCCAGATCTCCAGGCATTTCCCAACTTGGAGCTGGCAACCCTATGATGTTCAAATAACAATAATCATAGAACACTGCATACTTTTGTTCATCATTAACTGAAGAACAGCATAATTGAGGGAGCACTAACTTTACTTCAGGTACAAAGCTTGCTAAAAATTTTCCTGGTCATACTGCTTTTATTGGCACTTGCGTCTTGTCAGGAAAAAAGAGTTCTACATATTGATGCAGTTGGAATGCTGCCCCTAAGGAAATGCTGAAATCTGATATGAAGCCTTAGGGAAATGTCAAACACAGAAAAAGAAACTGATAATACTAACCTAGGAAGACCTTTTGGCAAATCGTAAATATAGTTTTGATGACAGGACAAATCTTGCAACTTTTGTGGTTAACTAATATTGACTTTGTAACATCCATACCAACAAGAAAGGGCAAGTAGGTTATTATGCAATAGGGCTTTTAGTATCACGATTGGTCCAATCTAAGGCCTAGGTCTCACTGAGGTAACCTCATTTTGGCTGCAACAATTCATTTGGTAGGTAGAGGGTTATGGGATTGAATATTCTTCCATATAAAATTTCCATATAAATTTATTTATTATTTACAGAATTTATATCCTGCCTTTCTCCTCAGTAGGGACCCAAAGCAGTTTACATCATTCTCCACTTTATCCTCACAAAAACAACCTGGGTCAAATCCACATTCACCCATTACCCGCATGTTTATCGGATATCTTCCATTTGCCTCCAATCCACGATTTTTTCCTCTTCGTTCACATTCCTGCTTCCAATCCATCTTTCTCGCGCGTCCCTCCGGTCACACGGCCGCTTGAAAACCGCTTTTTTGGGCGGGACCATTTTTTCCCGCCCATTTTTTTTAATTTTTTTTAGCACACTTTTCCGTTATTTCGATCTTGCCTTATAAAGAAACATCATTGAAGATAATGATGCCTCTCTTTCCCCCACTGACAGCACTGATGGCTCTCTCCCGTTTCTTTTTTGGAAATTTGGAAGCATGTGGGAAGCTTTCATGGGCATTTCCTATGCAGGACAGTTCAGTGCCTGAATTTTACTGAAGTTTCACTTCCTTGGAGTGTCATTATTTCGATATTTCATAATTTCGATACTACAGTAATATAAAATAAAAAAAATAAAAAACAGTTAAAAAGGAAGTTTCGCGAGTCCGTTCTGAGGATGGATTCACCCCAAAATGATTTTTCAAACTACCAGATTTGATTCAGAAACAGCATAATCAATAAATCCAATGCTATGAAGTCAAAAACAGTCTTTTGCAGACTACGGAGCACTTGCAAGTTGAATCAGTCAATAGGAACTCTCGGAACAGCCAGAGAGACAGGAAGGGGGGTGGTTTTTAAAAAAACCACATAAATTGCGCATTGGCCCATTCACGGCCACCGTGAAACTCCCATTGAAAACCTGTGACCACATATTCGGGAGAAATGCGAATGAAATGCGTCTGTTTAATGAGGTAATGTGACCGGCACTCGGGATTGCGTGGGGAATGCGGGGAACATGTGACTTAGAATGAGTAATGTGGATTTGACCCTGGTGAGGTAGGTTAGGCTGAGAGTTTGTGATTGACCCAAGGTCACCCAGGAAACTTTCATGGCAGAGTGTGGGGATTTGAATCTGGGTCTCCCAGATCCTAGCCCAACACTCTTTACTACACCATGCCAGATCTCATATCTTGTTTAATAAGCATGTCTTATTTTCTCAGGGTTGCAGTCTCCCTGTGATATCATCACTGTTATTTCATTTGCTCTCTTATGCTCTTAAGCATGAAGGGCATTTACAATATTTGCCTCCATAGCTGGCACCCCCAGGGGATCGTGTTGTCCAATGCAAGTGCAAAGGAGAAAGGGAAAATGGCACATTTGCGACAACCCCTCCTCCCTCACAGTATAGACTGGGAAGATCAGTGGAAGAAGATCAGTAGGAGAAGCAGCCAGAGAAAGGGGAACTATTTAAGCCCCTGCCTGTTAGCAAGCAAAACAGGAAAGAAGCCTGTACAGTGACACAACCACACATTTGAGCTCAGCCCCCCCGCCCCACATCATCAAAGCATACTGCATATAATAGCATATAGATTAATTTGGCCTTTTAAGATAGTTTAGAATTAAAAGGCTTTTCATGCTACTATACCTAAGAGTGAACTGGGAATTGTTTTGTTTTGAAGATCAAAGTTCATCATGCTTGGTCACTATGTTGCTTTAAGAAGGTAATTACTCTTCTTGAGTCCTACCAAAAATGGAAGTGCTTCCAGCAACCAGTTGCTATTTTGTCTTTTGCACATCAAGCTGTAATAATAACACACATCAGAGACTATCTCAAGAAACAGAGGAGTTAGCCATGTTAGTCTGTAGTAGCAAAATAGTAGAGTCCAACAGCACCTTTAAGATTAACCAACTTTACTGTAGCATAAGCTTTCGAAAACCACAGTTCTCTTTGTCAGATGCATCTGACAAAGAGAGCTGTGGCTCTCGAAAGCTTATCCTACAGTAAAGTTGGTTAGTCTTAAAGGTAATACTGGACTCTACTATCTCAAGAAACATTACAACAGACCTCAGTGTATGCATATTATGAGTCTGATCCTTCTTCCTCTTTCCAGAGAAATCAAGGGGTAGATCTGTATTTAAAAGGATTTCTTGAGTAGTTTCATCCTTTCAACACCACTACTAGATAAGACATTACACATAAGGGACTTCGAAACACCTTACAGTTACACACTGACTTCTTGTCTCCAACAAAACAGCAGGTATTTTAGATTAGAGCCTTCAAATTTTCCCCACCACATATATCCAATCCTACTCTCAATTAAGTGAAGGTACCCAAAGGGGAAAGAATACCCAATGGGAAAAAGGCACATACCAAGTATTAATGTGAATTACTCTCATTTACATGGCATAGGAACTCTACAGGTATAAAGATAACTCCCCAAAGAACTTTCCTTTGTCCATTTGGATTTAATGCCCTCTGTCCTTTTTTTGGATTTTATACTGTTTCTTTACCCAGTCTTTTTGAGCCCAGCTTGCTTTCTTCTCTGTCTCTGCACACCCATTTTCTTGTATTCCTTCCCACTATTCTTTCAATTCTTCTTCTCTGGATGCATTCTACTTCATTTTTCTAAGCAACTTACTTAACTTTGCTCTTTCTTTACCTATCACTGTACATGCAACTTTTAGCCTTTCTCTGAAGCTCTGCATGCTTGATCTTCTTTGTGTGTATGTGTGTGTTTGATCTTGCTTTTCCTGATCTCTGAGGCCTGGAGATCAGGAAAATTCTGAGAGATCTCCAGCTACCACCTGGAGGTTGGCAACCATAGATTCACTACCTCAGTAACAAGTAGAAGGCATTCACATGTTGAACAAACCCTTTCTGCAATAATGGCTCTTTTTGAAGCCACAATTCAGTAGGTAGTGTTTAGTATTACTCCTGAGAAACCTATTGGGGTTTATTCACTGACAGAAATTACTAGCTGGTTCTTACCACTCCATACCTACCACCATTTTAACTGCCTTAAGACACTGTTGATAATCTTTCAGGGAGTCATCAGATATACAAGAGTGCTTTACATGTTCAATAATTGAGGGACTCCTTAAGGGAGATGTAAAACATACATCCGTTTAAGGTTTCCCAGTGCAGTACTGACATTAGATATACAGTAGCAGTTCCAACAAGAGTAGCCTGCACAGTACTAAGAGCGCCATTGGGAAAAGATGCTGGAGAGGTTTTCTCTTCACTGTGGGACAAAAACAAAGGACTTCCCGTTCAAGCAGTTAAGGGCTGCAGGACACAAGGATAATCCATTCCTGGCAGAAGCAGCTGTGGTTGTACCTTCACAGTTGAAATGCTGTTAAAACTGAGAGCATTCTCTCTCAGTGATAGCTTGGTCACGTTGTTCAGGCTGGGATCTCAGATTAATATATGATCTCCTTCCCAAACAAATAATCACTTGAGGGAGATTGAACTACAACTGCCAGGTTCATTGATTTGCCTGGTTCTGTACTAAAATGATACATTTCACAATGTAATTCAGTGCCAAAGACTGTCAACCAACCTTGCAAGGAAGCTGGGTTCCCATGTTTCCAATATAGTAGAGCTACACATTTTCTGCAATGTCCAAAGAATGTGAAAACATATAGTTGGCACATAGGTCAACCAAGGTTTCTGGCCATATTTGATAGTTTTCAAAAGCTGTATTTTGCTATAAATGTTTGAATTGCATGTCTTTATGTAAACATTCCCCATGGTTTTAAAACTGTCAAATATATAGAATTATTTGTGCGGCAATTGTAGTAAATGATGAGCTAACAAAAAAATTGGAAATAAGAAAAGGTACAAGACAGGGGTGCCCATTATCTCCATTGTTGTTCATCTTGATTTTGGAACTGTTATTGATTCTAATAAAAGAAGATGAGGCTATAAGAGGCATAAGGATTAAAGAATTTACCTACAAGGTTAGAGCTTTTGCAGATGATGTGATGGTCATAGTGGAAGATCCAATACAAAATATGCCAAAGTTGCTTGATAAGATAAAAGAGTTCGGAGATCTGGCTGGATTTTATGTTAATAAGAAGAAATCAAAGATACTATGTAAGAATATGACTAAACAAAAGCAGCAAGAATTAATGGAAATTACCGATTGTGAAGTAACACATAAAGTTAAATATCTTGGAATTGAGTTAACTGTGAAGAATATTGATTTATTTAAGAATAATTATGAAAAGCTATGGCAATAGATTCGATTAAATGGAATAAACTAAATCTATCATGGCTGGGAAGAATAGTGGCAGTTAAAATGAATGTGTTACCACGGATCATGTTTCTATTACAAACAATTCCAATTATTAGAGACATTAAACAATTTGAAAAATGGCAGAGGAAGATCTCTGACTTTGTGTGGGCAGGCAAGAAACCACGAGTAAAAATGGAAGTTTTGTGTGACGCTAAAGAAAGAGGTGGACTGCAGTTGCCAAATATTAGACTATACCACGAAGCAATATGTTTAGTTTGGTTAAAAGAGTGGATGTCACTGAAAGGTTGTAAGCTCTTAACACTGGAAGGTTACAAGAAGCTGTTCGGATGGCATGCCTACTTGTGGCAGGATAAAATAAAAGCTGATTCTATGTTTTTGCATCATTATATCAGAAGGAGCCTCTGCACGATCTGGAAAACATATAAAAAATATCTGGGTGAAGGCATCCCCTCTTGGGTGGTACCGTTTGAAGTGATTGATCCAAGAGCTATCTACAATGAAGAACAATGTTTACCATATAAAGAGATATTGATTATGGAACAGAAAATGATAAGAATTAAATCGGAGGAAGAGTTATCTTCTTGTTACGGATGGTTCCAATATAGACAGATCAGAGACCTTTATAATTTGGATTGTTCAAAAGAAGGAATTAAATGGGAAAACTCAGAGTTGGAAGAGACTATACTACAAGAAAGCAAAAAGAAGATATCTAAGATTTATAAAATACTTTTGAAGTGGTATACAGAGGATGAGATGGTCAAAGTACAGATGGTGAAGTGGGCAATTAATTGTCATAAAGAAATAACAATGGAATCATGGGAATATTTATGGAAAACTACACTGAAGATTTCAACTTGTACCAGTATTAAAGAGAATGTTTATAAAATGATCTATAGATGGTATTTAACGCCAAAGAAGATTGCGCTTGGAAATGCTAACATATCAGATAAATGCTGGAAATGTAAAAAGCATGAAGGATCATTGTATCATATGTGGTGGACATGTGAAATAGCCAGACAGTTCTGGGGAGATATTATAGAAGTAATAAATGAGATATTGCAGATTCAAATAAAGAAGAACCCAGAACTATTGCTATTGAACTTAAGCATGGAAGATGTTCCTACTCAATACCGAACATTACTATTTTATATGACGACGGCAGCAAGACTTTTATATGCGCAAAAATGGAAGGTGCAAGAAATACCAACTATTGAAGATTGGATGCATAAATTGCTGTACATGGTGGAAATGGATAAAATGACAAGGAAGCTGAGAGATCAGAATCCAGCGGAATTTTTTACGGACTGGGGAAGATTGAAAACATATTTAGAAAAGAAGTGGGACGTAAAGGGGGAATTATGGCAATTTGAAAATTATTAGAATGGATTTGTTATTAGAAGAGATAGAGTCTTTACCATATGAAGTAAAGTATTAGCTAATTGTTAGCTCAAATGTAAGTGGACTTAGAGTTGATATTGTTAGAATTTAAAAAGTAGATATTTTATCAGACTTAGTTTAAATTTAAATATATGTGGAGCTAATATAAAGTAATAGATAATAGATTTTAAGTTTATAACAATATTTTTGAAGTTAATAGACAGGGCTTAGTTGAATAAAAGAGTAAGTAAACATGAGATAAGGAGTTACAGAAAAAGGGGACAGATTGGGAATAGATTAGGCTATAGGGTTGGAAAGCTGTTGGAAGTCTTGGAAAAGGGGAGGAGGGAAAGGGTGGGGGAAAGGATAATGAGATGCTATTTGAAAGTTGTATATTAATATTCTCACCTAATAAAAATTTTCTAAAAAAACAAAAAAAATATATATAGAATTATTTTATGATTTAGAGCCTGTGTGATATAGTTGTTAGTATTGCACTGAGAGCTGAGATACCAAGGTTCAAATCTTCACCCTGCCATGGAAACTAAATGGGTGTCTTTGGGCTAATCACTGTCTCAACCTAATCTGCTTCACAAGTTAGTTGTTGAGAAGATAAAATTGAAAAGAAGGAAGTGATGTTGTTAAGGTGCTTTGGCTCCCCATTGGAGAGAAAACTGTAGCATAAATAAATCATATACCAATCTACAAGGTTAATGGCAGATTTAGAGAAATTCATTAAGGCACAACACTATTATGCATGAAATTATGGAATATGTACATTTTAAGAAAATTATTTCACAGATTTGCCAAATACTCATTCCAGGAAACATGAGCTAATTACAGGCTGCAGTTTTTGGAACTCTCACTATTAGCTATAACAAATTCAACTTCCCTCCCACCCCCAAATTAACTCATCTGCAGAGGTTGTTTATGATAGGGTTGCCAGCTCCAGGTTGGGAAATTCCGAGATTTGTGGGGTTGAACCTGGGGAGAGCAGGATTTGATGGGAGAGTCCTCAGCTAGGTATAATGCCATAGATAGTAACTCCCAAGGCATCCATTTTCTCCAGGGGAACTGATATCTGCCAACTGGAGATCAGTTGTAATTTCAGAGCTCCAGCCACCACTTGGAGGTTGGGAACCCTAATTTATGAACATCCTAATTACTTAGATAAAAATGCCAACACAGCAGAGGTTGTTGGTGGGTAAAGTGTGCAGAAAAGATGCAACAACAGAATCATAATGGCAACCGTTAGACTTTGTACATGCATTTTGTGTAGGAATACAGAAATTTTATTTGTATGTGAATCGTGTACATGCAAAAGGATATGGAAGATAAATATATTACAAGAATACACTCTGCTAATTTGCATATTAAGGTTGATCAGTGGATGTATTCAATTTGCTCCATATATCAGCCTTGAAAAAATGTCAGCAGCATACATGGTGGGTGTAGGTTTGGCAGTCATCATTCCAACTTCATGTTCACTCTAATCCTTGGGAAAGACTACCAATAAACAATCTCTCTTAACCAACCCTTTAAAGTTCTTGCACGTGTATTAAATCGCCCCATTTAAGTTGTGCCTCATTTTAGGCATGAGATTGATATAGGAACTTCTGTAAAACTGTTCTGTCCCAAAGGGGTCACAGTAGGGCTGGTCAGTAGGACTGGTTTTAGGCATTAATGTATCTGTTCTGTAGTGGATTTACACCAGCTTATGCACATCCAGAAGGCAAACTGAAGGGTGGTGGTGGGGAAAGAGAATGTCAGCTTCTGATATGGTACTTCTAGAGTCCGCAGTCCAAATATGTACGGCATTTATGTCTGCTGGAATAACCCACTAGCCCTTACAAGAAAAATACAGAACAAACAGTCAGCATTCAGACACCCGGGATGCACATGAGTACTCGGTTAGGGGAAGGTGTCCTGAAGTGAGGCACATATATATCACCCAAGCTGCTGGTTACGGATTCAGTTTATGCAGGAAATTGCCACCCACACATGCAGGAAGACACCTCTATCTGCAACACTTCTTGTGCTTCCAGTTTCTCGCAATCACTAGATACGCCTTAAAAGACTTTAAACTGAGCAGCTAAAGATGACTGGCAGTATCTGATTTCCCCCCTTAATTCTGTGGATCTTGGAGAATGGGGACAATTTTTTACTTTCCAGAGATTTAAATAGCATTTTCATTTCTAGATATTAGTGGCGCTAAAACTAACCAAATATTACAATTTGAGGAAGTCTAGTAAGAGATATGATACATGTGAGTACAGATGCATGTACAAGTTTGTCCAGGTCACCTTTGATGCATCTCAAAGGACCTGCAGGAAAGCGAGAGATTAATCTAGCTCCTAGCCTTTGAAAAATGCTTCACCAAAATGTCCAGCAGGAGGAGATCTTTTTGTTCTTTCCCATTTAATTAGATCTGTGCCATGTTAAAAAACAAAACAAAAAACCGCCATTCTACTGAAATTTAGAAGAAGGGAAGAATTGTGGCCGCTCATTTTATTTATAGTTCACAAGGCAATAGGAGAATTCTGAAACAGTGGGATTGGCACCTTTTACTTAGTACAAGACCAATAGCTGATAAGCAAGTAAACAGTTCTGAATATACTTAAGATCTTGGCTTAATCTGCGAGAAGAAATTTACATAAGGGTAAATAAAATTTACAGTTCCCCATACATTAATCTATATTTACACAGTGGGACACCAACCAGACATAACCTTCATTTTTTTAATAATTTTTAGGACCAGGGTACAAAAAAAAGATTAATGCATTAATTTTTAAGACACAATAAATGCACTGCAGTAAGGATGTTTTTACACACACAGAATATATAATTTCTCTATATAATATTAACACAGATATAAAATAAGTTATAATTGTTCTGGCTCTCTCCCCACCCTCCCGTCACAGTAGGCGTTCAGCATAGACAAAGCAACAAGGACTATAATCTCATCCCAGGCACCAACAAAAACAGGGTGGTGGGGGGAGACAAAGGCATAATTTGGAGAGAGAAGGAAATGGTTGGCTCAGGATCGTCAGTGGGGGTAAGCTTCAGAATAATTATCCTGAAAGTATTTGCGAGTAACTCTTGGGGAGGGGGGAGATTTGACAGACCTACAGAGGGATGCTGAGGGGGATAGAAGCAGCAGCTGATTCTCACCCAGTGTGTCCTCTGCTTCAGTAAATGGATGGAACAATGAGGTGGTAGAAGGACCTGCCATTTTAAACTGCACTCATGTGATGCAAGGTAAAACACTGAACAATGGTTTGAATTCAGGACTGTATACAGCTTTCTTGCTTCCCCCCTCCTGCTGCAACCTGAACATTCCCCTTGAAAAGCTGCACCTGGGGAACAGGGGATTTGTGGGCTGCAGCGGGTGGGAGGGGGGCTGGGGGAGGAAAGGGGAAGCAAGGAAGTGACATTCTGTGGGCAGAAATCTTTCTACCCAAGGGACATGCTGTGCTGGATCCAAGCCAGGCACAGTGAAACCAGCATTCAACGCAGTACGAAAAGCATGGCCTATTTCTAGGGGCAGAAGGTGCCAGGAAAGGCTTGCTTCTACCTTGGTACCTGGCCCTGAGGTTTTCTTTCGCTTTGATGCAAAAGGCTTGCTTGTCCTACTTGCTTCTTTCCTACTTTCTTTGGCCTGTGAGTTATCATTTGATAACTCACAGCTACATCGTGCTCTGACGGAAACATTGCAAAATCCCAGCAGCATTTGGAAATGGGCACAGAGCTAACCAGAAAGTGATTCAAGGCTCTAGATTTGAATCCTGGGTTTCCAAACCTTGGAAAGTCTCTCTCCTTGCCCTCGAATAGCTAAAAAGGAGTCCTTATTTGCTATTCTCCCCACCCCAAATTATCCTGCAGACAATTTGTACCACAAGTATTCAATAAAAATAAAAGCTCAGAAGACAGGCAGGAAGACTGAACAGGAACTGAAGACTGCCCCACAAAAATTCATTTTGGCCATGTAAAAATGCTTTAGATTCAAGTGCAATTTTTAAGAACCACTCTCCTCTAGAGGTATTTTTCATCTCAGGTTTTGGCTTGGGGCCTGTTAGCTATTATAATGCATATCTACATTTGGGGACAAATTCAACAGAACTTCACAAGCGGAGGGCCCTTGAGTGAATGATACAGGCCATTTTCACCAGTATCTACAGAACATAGCCTTTACCACTCCTTCCCTTTTATACCATCACTTTTCTCTTATATTAACACAGAATGGGAAGTACAAATTGTATGTAGGAAGAGTTAATTGCATATCATTGTGAGAAAGATCTGGACTTAGGTTTACATCCAGCTGGTCTTCACTTCACACACAGAAGTCATCATAAGAACCCAAAGGTGACTTCACAACTGAAACATATAGCATAAATATATTCCCTTTCCTCCCATTGCCCCCCTCCCCCTGCTTTCTTTCTGGTGGCTGATCATTCTGCTAATTTCCTCTTAGATGGTGGAATGAGATGGGAAGGAAGCTCATTTGGGAGCTCATGACCTTCCAATTTGACCTTTATGAGATGATTAGCCAAAGCAAATTCCTCATCATCCAACATCCCATCCTTATCGATGTCAGACAGTTTCCATATCTTGCCCAGCACTGTGTTGGGCAGCTTGGACCTCACCATCTCCCTCTTGGCATTAGCCCCCGTTACCTTCCCATCAACAGGTGACAATGTGTAGAAGATCTCATCATACATGGGCTTGTCTCTTGCCACCACCCACTCTGCATCATCAATTCCTTCTCCTGCCCCTTCACCATAGCCGTGTCCAAATGGGCCATGCAGGGTGCCTTCAAAGGCCCCCCCTTTCACCATCTGGACTGGCCTCTGGGACTCCTCCTGGCGCACTAGCACCATGAGCTGTGCAATGTCACTGGCCAGCATATCTTCCACAGCATCCAGCAGTTTGCTCTTAAGAGGCTGGAACTTGCTGAAATCTTGAGCCTGCAGCTGCTCCTGAAAGACACATGGCAAACAGAATGGGGTGAGCATTGCTTTTAAAAAAAAAATTTTTTTATTCTATTTTAGAACTGTAACAATAATCAAACAACAAACCAATATAATACATTGCATTTACAAATATTAACACAGTGCTTCAACTTTAATACATCAACAATGAGTGGTGTGAAGAGGGAGGTTGCAGATCTCTTGCTTCCATGTATTCGTAAAATGGGATCCATTTTTCCCAGAAGTTTGATCCCGAAGATTGATATTCTGTCTGATGTAGATTGTCAGTTATTTTTTCCATTATCAAATGGTTCCAGATTTTTGTAAACCAAAATTCTGTAGTAGGTGGAGATTGGTCTTTCCATTTGGTTGCTATTGCACTCCTAGCTGCCACCAGGAGAGAGTTGATAAGGTCTCTTCTAACATTTGGGATTGATGTCTGATCCCACAGTCCCAAGAAGATTACTTTAGGTAACATAGGGACACTGTACCCTTTTATTTCCTTAATAATATTTAGTATTTCTGACCAAAATCGAGATATCAAGGGGCATTCCCACCAACAGTGAGCAAGGGTGAGCATTGTTACCATTTAATGCAAAGATGTCGGTCATAACAAGTCGAGTGGCCATATCTACTGTCAATTTTGCAGCTACACACTGAACTTCAATAACCACTCTGACTCCTCTGCATATTCTGTCTCATGTGAACGGGGATAGGGAAAGAAGAACACCAGAGAACTTTCTGCTCTCCACAATGCACATTACTGACTTCAACAGAAGTTTTTTTCGGATATTACAGGCTCTGTGTTCACTCTCTTTTAGAAAATAATCTGTGCCAAGGAAACCCCAACATTAACTACTGAACTGTGACCTATACAGATTACGGAAATACAACATTATTTTTATGAATAAGTATTTGGTCACAGCCATATTTTGCAGCTTTTTGTAGAACCTTAGCACCCAACTACAAACTCTTTAGAACCTTAGCACCCAACTACAAACTTAATTTATGGGTCTTTGATATCAATTCAAGCAGTAGAAAAGGGACTCACCATTCAGATGAGTGTTTCATCTAGAAAATACACCACATTCTGCTGTCACATAAGGAAAGGCTCATAAGCGACTTTGGAAACCCAAGCATGGTGTAGTGAGTGTTAGACTAGGTCTGGGGGAACCCAGGCTCGCTATGAAACTCACTGGATGACTTTGGGCCAATCACATATCAGTCTAGCCTAACTCACAAAGTTGTTGTGAGGATTAAAATGGAGGAGGAAAAGGAAAGTGCCACCTAAACCACTTTGAGCTCACAGGAGGAAGGCTGGGATAAAAATGTAATGGACAGCCTCCCCCCATGTGACCTATTCTTACAGTTTTTATTGAATCCTATGAAGTCTATTGTTCAATCACTCATTTAAAGATTAGCTTCTTCCAAGAGACCAATTTCTAGAGTGATGAGCTTTCTGAGACTAAGAGCATTTTCAATCTCTTAAAGGATAAAAAATTTCCATCTGCTCCACACAGACAGAGCTGACTAATGCCATTAACAAAGTAGCAACAAGAAACCTTATTGTTGTGTTACAGATTACTGGCCTAGAAGACTTTATGCAATATTTGTAGAAGACCATAAGAAAACTCCCCCACCCCTGGCTAAAAGGTGAAGCCATTCAAAGTCTTTATAGCGGAAGAAAGATCTACAGTTCTGTTTTTTTACAACAGAGACAGACACGTTAATACCGAACCGTTGCTCCTTCTGAGGCTGTGAAACAGCCTACCAATATTTTTTTAAAAGGTCCCTCACTATGCCTTCATTTAGAGCTGGGAAGGGAAGGCTGAGTAAGATGCCAAATTGATGCTAAGCCTGAGCACCGCATTCAAACTGTCCTATTGTGCAACTTGTGCTCATCAGAGGAAGTAGGTGTACAACCAAAAAAGGCAAGATTCCTCCTACTACCTCCCACATTGCTTAGCCTTGCTTGTAAATTGCTTTTCTTTCCCTGTCTGACTATTCTACGTTGAGACTGCTTCACCTATGTCTGCCTGCCATAACAACAACAACAGCACTTATATACCACTCTTTTAGACAGTTTAGTGTCCCACTCAGAGCAGTGAACACAGTCAGTGTTAGTATCCCTACACTACAGCTGGGGCTGAGAGGAGTGGCTTACCCATGTCCATCTGCCGGCAATAGTAGGATTCCAATCAGCAGAGTGCTGATTCACAGGCCAACCACTTAACCACTATGCTCCTGCACCTTCATCTTGTCTTTACTCACCCCTCAAACCCTTATGAGAAACCTGCTTATGGGACTATAGAGACATGGAGTGTTTCACCTTGAAAAACCTTACCCATATATATACCTACCTAGTAGACAGTTTTACACATCTGAAAAATGATGGGCTTGTAAATCTAAAAAAAGCTTATGTCACAATGTGTGTGTGTGGTGTTTTAATGTGCCATGGGACTCTGATATTTTTACTGTCATAGTTTAAAATGGGTCCTCCGCATGGAATTTAAAAACTACGGCAAAGTGTTTCCTCCTCAATAATAATAACCTAGCCAAAAACCCACGCTCTCTTGGAGGGTTAAAAACATTCCTTCTAACCCACCTGCAGCAGAGTTCAGCTTTCCTATTCACTGTGGTTGTAACAGAGCTGTCTGTCCCTGCTCTCAGATTCCCTCCCATATCTGGCTGGCACTTACTTGCATCCTTTTCAGATTAGGGAAGTCTCCTGGTGAAATCTGATGCTCCCGCTCAATCCGTCCATAAATCTCGCTCAAGTTGTTCACAAGCTCTTTCTTCTTATTATCTTTCCCAAATACTGATGGCATTTCTTTCTTCAGTGAGCTGATGATGTAAGCATGAACCTAGAAGGATCAACAACAGCAACGCAATACACTTTTGAAAGTATCAATGGAATCAGTAGAAGAAAGTGTTCAGGTATGTTTCAGTCTGAAAGGCTGAACATTCCTTGTTTTCTCTCTGTAAGGATTTAATAAATATTATTTTCATTTCATTTCTGTGGCATTTTACAGTAATGAACACTTACAGTTCTTATGCCATTTATCTTCATTTTAACTCTAAGAGTAGGTTGGTCCAAGAGGCAGCAATATGTCTGAAGCTTCATGGCCATGAACAAAAATTTAGACTGAGCCAAGTTTCACAATACCAGCCTCCACTACCAACTTTCTAGACATTGTCTACCCTCCCCTAGTCTGGCTCAGTGTGACGTAATGGATGTCAGACTTTAACAGGGTACCTAGCATTCAAATCGCATTCTCACAACAAGTTGTCTTAGACTAATCACTATTATTGGAACACAAGATCATCCAATAGCCTGTCTGTTTGTGTCACTCATTGATGCCCCATGGGAAGGAAAACTCTTCGAAAGTTCATAGGCATTTCCTGACCTCAAAGACCCACAAATGAAAGAAACTCCTGGGTTCTCCCTTCAATGAATCCCAAAATTAACCTTGTTGGACCTGCATTCTTTCATGGGATCCCTTGTTGGTTACTAGCACAACAGACTATTATTACAAGAGAGGACCAGTGGCTGAAGCAGAAACCAATTCTTGGTACTGTACAGGCATTGTATAGATCCTGCCCACATGCTTCATGCTATGCTCTGACCAACATTTATTTACTACATTTATACCCTGCCTTTCTTCCCAATGGGGACCCAAAGCAGCTTATATCTTCTCCCCTCTGACATCTTCCTTTATCAAGTACAACCTAGCTGGCACAGATACAGACATTTAGTCCCAAGTAACCATATCAGCTTGACTTGTTTTCTCATTTACACTGACAATTAGCAGCAAAAGATTTACAGATCAGGGGTTAATTCTAGTTTAGTTAAGTGGAAGTAATTTATTCCAATTCTTTAAATCTCTCTTTTATTTCTGAACACCTAATTAACTTCAGAAGACCAAACTGTGTCATTTGATACATTTGGGTATGCCACATGGAAAACACACCTTGGCTAGCCGTGCTCGTTTAATGAGATCATTCAGTTTCCGAAGTGCTGCATTGCGGGGAAGACTTTGGATATCTCTGAAGAGGTCTTGCTCCTCTGCCTCAAATAGCTTGCGATTATCTGGGATCAGCAATGGGTGGGACCAGAAGGAACCAATATAGACCCTGATCACTTCAGGAGTGTTGACAATTTTCCCCAAAGACCACATGAGAGCACCATAAACTCTCATAAGCTGCTGTGTCTCAATCTGGTCTGCTTTGTTGAGCACCACTCTCATCTTGTCCTCGTGGTTTTTCAGTGCTTTGATGACCTCTGAGAATTCATCGGAAATGTCTAGCTTGTGGGCATCAAAGAGAAGAATGATGCGGTCCACTCGCTCTGCAAACCACTCTAGGACAGCAGCAAAGTCATAACCTGTTGGAGAAACAAAGAAACAATCCCTTTAGGAATACAGGTATGTCACGTAGGATACATCCACAGCTAATCTTGGAAACAAAACTAACAGGCATCATGTCACTAGCTTTGGAAAGAAACAGACAAGTATTCTGTGGATCTTTTGTGCAGTGTGGTAGCCTGCATTCAAACTGCATTCTCAGCTCTGAGAAACCTTAGAAGCCAATTACAAAATTGCTACCTTTACATGGAAGAGAGACTAGTATATTCCAACAAGTAGCAACAAGACAAGAAATAGAATGCTGGCAGTTCTCTCATTGTACAGCTCACAGGAAGTTGAGGGAAGCCGGGCAATTATAGCATTCGTAGCATTCTTGTAGCACTGGTTTCCTCTATAATTTTTCTTAATCAATGGTAGTTTGACAGCTATTTTCTATCTTCATAGAAATAAGTATCATTCATTACAGGACAAGTTGTGACCTTCAGCCAAAGGCACTGAAGAAAAAAAGTTTATACCACACGTTCACAGGAACGTGTGATAAGGAACTTGGAATACAATGCGACTTCACCAATGTTTGAGATCAGAATAACTGAGTGACCTCCTCCAGTCTTAGCATCCTTTAGGTCTAGAATCCCACAATTTTCAAAATCACCACATTCTACAAAGTAGATGCATATATTTGACACACACCCTCAATTCCATTCCCTCTACAAGCCTGCTTAGTTAGTGAGATTAGTCCTGCTCGAGGTAACCTCTGACTTTGGAAATGAGAAAATCTTCTCTGACATGGTATCTCTTCTATGGAAATGTGCATTTGATTTGTATTCTTATCATTTAGGAAAGATTCTCCAGTGCTTTAGGCTAGTAACACTGAGGTGGACTGAAGGATCACCAGCACAGCTGCACTAATAACATAAACATTTCTCACTGCCTGCTGTACTCCACTGAAAATCCTGGAAGACAAGAAACCTTCCATAGCATGGAGGGCAAAACAGGGATCTACAATGGGAAAGGGAAATCCATAAAAATTGCTCTACTAGCAGAAGACCTTTATGCCAGCAGGAAATGACCTTTGGACCAAACTTGTAATGTCTTAGTACTTTTTTATTCATGATATGCATATTCATATTTATTTATTTAGGACCCGAGCAAGGCTGCCCATGATAGGACATTCTGTAGGTTGTTTTCATAGAGTTGCCATTAGTTGAAAATGAATGGATGGCACATAACACAAACTTTATTATTACTATAAATATCCCATCTGTTATTGTATAAATGGCTACCTTTATCCATTTTAATTTGTAATATACCAGTTTAAGTCTCCTAGTGGAAAAGGTGGTATAGGTGCTTAAAGAAATAAAGCCCCCATGCAACCAATTTATGAGGCGATATTGATTTTACTTTCCCTTTTGAATTTACAGAGTATTTGGTTTTTAGCCTTCTGCAAAGGAAAGTCTTGCTGTATCAACCTTTTAGAGTTTTTTGGCCATGTTAACAAGCATGTGGATAAAGGTAATGTGGTATTCATTATACACTTGGACTTCCATCAACTCTTTTATCTCACCGAAGACTCCTGATCTTAGCACTCATGGGACAAGAGATCAGGTCCCCTTATGGATTAAAAACTGGTTAAATTACAGGAAGCAGAGAGCGGTAATAGATGGACAGTTCTTGCAATGGAGGGAAGTAATGGGGTCTCACAAGGATCGGTGATGGGGCTGGTGCTATTTAATTTGTTCATAAATGACCTGGGACTGGGGGGGGGGGGGCAGGGCAGTGAGCAGTATAGTAGTCAAATTGGCAGATGACTCAAAATTATTCAGGATGGTGAAAACCAGGAGGGCTAAAAAGCCCCAGGCGGATCTCCACAAATTTGGTGAGCAGGTAGCAATGTGGCAAATGGTTCAGCGTTGGTAACGGTAAGTATAAGGTTATGCATCTTGGAACAAAAAATCCTAACTAAATATGCTAACAGAGTCTGAACTGACTGAGACCTAGCGAGAACACTGTAGTGGCTGGCTAGCTCAATGAAAATGTCAACTCAGTGAGCACCAGCGGTATAAGAGGCAGACTCCATGATGGGGATTATCAGGAAAGGGATTGGAAATAAAATGCCCAATATTGTAACGCCATTACTTAGAGCTATTGTGCAGCTCCATTTGGGATAGGGATCCCAGACCCCAGGTGGGGGTGGAGGATCCCCCGCCCCCGCTCCCCACACCCTGCCCCCACTTACCTGAGCAGCAGGGGGCGCGCACCTTCCTTGTGCGCTCCCCCGCGGTGCGGCATGCTCCTGTGCACCTCAGCCACCAGGATCGGGTCCATTTTGGCCCAGATTGGGGCTACTGTGGAGCGCGGGAGCGCTCTGCAGCACTCAATACGGGCCTGATCCACTGCAAACCAGGCCCGTTTTCAGCACGGATCGGGCCTGTTTTGAGGTGCTGTAGAGCGCAGGAACGCTCCTGCACTCTGCAGCGCCCCAAACAGGCCCATTCTGCTGCGGATCGGGCCCATTTTGAGGCACTGCGGAGCACAGGAATGCTTCTGTGCTCCACAGCACCTCAAAAACGGGCCCAATCCACGGCAGAACGGCCCGTTCTGCGGAGCAGAGGAGCGCTCCGCAGCATCCAAAAATGGGCCTGCCCAGGGGGCACGTGATGACATCACTCCTGAAGTGACGTCATCGTGCCTGTGGGGGCATGTGCACCCCCCCTCCCCAAAGATAAGTGCCAGGCCCCTGTCCCCTGCTGGGAGGTTGAGGGGGCCTGGCAACCCTAGTTTGGAATACTGCTTACAGTTTTGGTCACCATATCTCAAAGGATACTGCAGAGCTAGAAAGAGTGCAGAAGATGACAATCAAAATGTTTAAAGCACTGGAGCACCTTTCCAATGAGAAAAGGCTGAATAGCCTGGGACTAAGAGGAGGGAAGCATGGGGTTGAGAAAGCAGATAGAGCTTTTTCTCCTGTCATAACACTAGAACTTGAAGTCACCCAATGAACTTGATGGGCAAGAGCTTCACAACAGACAAAGGAAATACTTCCTTATCCAACAAGTAATTAAATTGTAGAATTCACCCACTGCCAGTGGATGCAGTGATGGCTACAAGCAGAGATTGCTTTAAGAGTGGATTAGACATATTGATGGAGGAGAGGTCCATGAATGGATGATGACCATGGGGATTATGGGAACCACCATATATAGAGGCAGCAAACAGCTGAATACTAAGTGCTATCACACAGCATCAGAGGAAGGTCTTGGCCTCTATGCTCTATTGTTGTCCTCCAGGGCAACTGCTTGACAGCTGTGTGAGACAGGATGCTGGACTAGACGGATGAGTCTGAACCAGCATAGCACCCCAAGAAAAGAGTAAGGTACTTAAATATGTTTTATACTGAAGATCAGATTCCTGATTCTGCTATCAACAGGCTGGCCTCTAAAATGGTTTTACTTTTATCAATTAAATTAAACAAGGAACTAAAGCTGAAACAAAGCTCATGTCCACAGAAAACTCAGAATAACCGCTTACAGCAGCAGTTAACATTTGACAGGATTTGATATATATACCCATCAGTGTATGACAGCTGGAACGCAGATACAGAAGTCAACATTTCATGGTATCCGGTACATGATTTGTAGTAGAATTTAATGCTCTTAAAGAAATTAAACAGTCAAATTGAGGTCAACTTCAACACAAGTATCGAAATGGTGACATTTTAACATTCATTACTTATATATGCCTCACATTCTGCTCCATTCTTCCATCTAAATTGGATACAGGTTATTTGCAACCACCATCTTGAGCTAAGCAGAGTATGCATATTATATCTGTTCTGCAGGCGCTCCATTGGTTACCAATTAGTTTCTGGGCTCAATTCAAGATATTAACTATCATCTACAAAGCCCTTCATGGTCTAGGAGCCACAAATTTAAAGGACAGCCAATATAACCTACTGTGACAACTGCACTCATCTGAGCAAAATCTGCTGAAGGTGCTGCCCTGAAAATGGGTAAGATCTGCAGCTGCCTGTACTCGAGCATTCTTGCGTTGTGGCTCCCACTTTGTGGAACGGCCTGCTTGAGGAGGTTGGGAAGGCTCCCACATTTCAATCACTCCAAAGAAACGTATAAATTGGAGTTGTTCAGAAGGGCATTTTTTATAAAGGGAATGTGGTGGTGGAAAGTGCCCTCAAATCATAGCTGGCTTATGGCGACCCCTGCTGGGGTTTTAAAGGGAATACAGCTGTAGCAAAATGAAATTTCTCTAGAGAATACTTGTACAAAAGGACAAGGACTGTCATTTATGGCATTGTTACTATATGCTTTATCTAGTTTATACTACATTGTGTTCTAATTTCTGTAGTCCAGTTCTTGCATTTATTTTGCCATGTTTTACTGCTCTTATTCCATTATTTTAAATTTTGTAATACACCTTGTGGCTCAGTGAGAAACACAACTAACATAAATAGGAACGTAAGCAACTTTCAGAGTCCAAAGAAGGGTTAGATGGGGAAACAAGAGGTGGGCACAGATCTCTTACTTGCTCCCATCTCATTCTTGTACAGAAACAAGTAGGGAGAGAGTGGAGGCAGGAATCATCCTTGCACAGGTGTGCTTGTGCTAGAAAACTGTCTTTGGAGGAAGGTCATATTAGTAACAAGCAGAAAAAATATTACAATAAACATGATACTACCAACTTAGTGAATTGCAGGTAACCAGTCTAATCAGTAACTCCTACTCCACAGTAAGAACTGCTTATTTTTCTTCAGGAGAAATAGCAACTGTCCAAAAAACCATGGTATGTATATCTTGGCTATGTAAGCATTTCTGAAGCTGTGCATGCTCTATTGCTTTTTGAGCCAAGACGGATGTGGACATCAGATTTCTAGAACTAATACTTACATTAAGACATAGCAGAAGAGAACAAACTCCTGCTCAGAAACTGCTCAAGTACTGATTTTTCAATGAAAACTAGAGACTCACCCAAATCAAATTTCTTTATAATCCTGAACATTAGGGATAATTTCAGTGCTGGCACTACCGTTATGTGGTTGTAAAAATATGGGAACGAAAACAGAAAGAAGCTTCAAGGAGGAACAATTCCTTCTGTATTTAAAAAAGTTGTTTCTAGGAATAAACTACTCTTTGCTCCCCAATACTGAGTCAGTTTTGCAACCATCTCCCTACTCTTCTCCAGATTTTTATATGTTTCAGGTTTCTCAGTTGGTCAGCAGTCAGATTTTCAAAGTTCTTCATCCATTGGAGGTACAGAATACTTACTGACTTTTCAAGATAACTGATCAACTTAAGATCAGGTTGTAAATGATATTTTGGCATAAGTTATCCAGGAAGGAAAATTACTGCTCAAGAAAATACTGTTTTTATCATCAATTATGCCAAGTACTGACCAACTGAATGGCTTCTTAACATAAACAAACACCATGTATCCTTTGGTGTGACCAACTAACTGCTAATGTCTGAACTGATCGGCAAATTAGCTGTTCTCAGAAGCATTTTATATTTTACATCAATACATAAAACAATTTTAATGCAACAATATTAAATACAATAAGCAGCATGATACTAACATTTGTGCTATTTATTTCTACAGCATATTAGGAATCACATTTTTCCATTAAAAGGCACAGGCTCCCTAACTCTACTTATTTCGTAACCCTTCCTAGCTATTTCTCCTTATGCTCCTGCTTCGTTTTCCAGTCCTTCGTTTTCCAGTCCTTCTGCTTGGACCTTGACTCCTTTTCGAGCATCATCTCTTTACATTAGGACCGAAATACACGTGGACTCCCCTCCCAAATTCACCTTGTAGCAGATGCCTTCCTGCAAAAAGATTTCTGTCTGACTTCCTTTAAGAGATCATAGTCTCAGTTCCCCATGGGTTCATACCACTTCTTCCCCCTTACTTTAGCCTTAAAGATCCTAAGTCAGAGTCCTGCTTTTTAAAAACTGCACAGGAATCTGGCATAGATGCTATTAAAAGGAACAATAATGCAGATAAAATTTGCATAGTGACGTCAATGAGATAGCACTTCTCCCATTAGGAGACAATGGTAAGCAGGCCATCAGAAGCAATGTGAAGATCTCAAAAGCCAACTTATTACTGGGCAGTTCTTCAAATGCTAACAATAAAAGATTGTAGCAGGATGCTATGGTCCTCTATACTGATATGCACCTAAATGATGATATGGTCCATGAAAGGGTGAAATTCAGATACACTTTGAGGCACTGTGGCTTCCTGGCAGAGCAACTACTTTGCATAAGGCCCAAGCATCAGTCCCTGGCATCTCTATTTAAAGGATCTAAACTGGTAAGTATTGGGAAAGATCCCTCTCTGAGACCCTGGAGAATTGTGCGAGTGAATTGATCAGTGGCCTGATCTTGTATGAAGTAGCTTTGTATAAAGGCTCGCTGAAGTCTTACCTGAACTGGAAGAGAATGGTTCCTCCACCTAAAATCCACAGTAGTTTTTGAGGAATGCATCTTCTGAGTACAAGGCTGTATACTTAGGCTATATTTATTACCTACATAAAAGGTGTGCTGTGGGGATTAAATGCTGGAACAACATGTAGTGCTTTTTAGATCCACATGATAAAGCTTTGAAATTAATGATTAGCAGCAAGAACTCAGTGCTGTGCTAATATAAAGCTAGAGCATTACAGTTATCAGGATCATTGCTTCATCTAGTAGTATAGAACAAGTGTGGAAGCAATGCTTTGCAGAGACAGCAGGATGTCTAGCAGCAGGAGCAAACAGAATTTACTACACGTCAGATGGATGCCTAACCATTCTCCCCCAGCCCACCCCATTCATGCACTGTGTGGCTCTGACTAAGTTGCATACTCTCGTGTTGTCTCCACTGTATGGGCTACTGAATACCAGAGGCTGCCAAACCCACATCTGACCCAGAGTCTTGTGACTGAAGCATCTCCATTACAAGAATGCTTTCGTTCAAATAATCGAGTTTCTAGTTTTTAGATGCCATTAAGGAAAGTATCTCAACATTCTTAGAGCAGCCAGAAAAACTGGAAAGTACACAAGTAAGAGAAATTACGAGTGCCCAAAGATCTACTGAACAGTGCATTAGAGGACCCATTTAAAAGGGTATAACTCTGCTTAAGATTGCACTGTAACTGTCAGAGGTTTGCACTATTTGACATTTGTCACTTAGGTTAATCCTATTTTGTCTTTGGTTACCATCTGAAGCTAGATTCACAGTATTTGTGAACTGTAATCGTCGTACAACTGCTCCTGGGAATAAGGTGTGATGAGGATTAGTCAATTAAATGCCTGCATAGCATATTGCCCTTCTGAACATTTTTAGCGTTATGACTGAAGCAACTAAGGTTTCAAGAAAGCAGGCAGCTGCTGTGGAACCAATACCTCCATAGGGGCATCTGTGCTGACTGCTATAACTCACTCCTCGGGCTGGAGAAAGTGAAATGAGACACTTGTTAATGAACAGACAATGTGAAAGCAACAATGAATGAGTTCTTCTAGAGGATGCTTGAAACAATTTTTTTTATGGCATGATTTGCCTGAAGGCCATTCCATAGGTGAAACTAATGGGCCGAATTTTTGGTTCGTTTACACAACAAGGATTTGGCTATAAAGACCGCTGTGTCAAACAGTCTCAAAAAAGGTTGTAGAAAAGATTTTAAAGTGTCTACTTAAATACAAAGGTTCTGAATAGCTGAGTGAAGTCTTAAGGCGTTGTAATCAATGTGGGGAACTACCCTGAAAACTAAGAGTCCTTGACTTGGGCAGAGGACTATGTTGCAAGGAAATCTGAAAGGTTGTTCCTACATCCCTGCCCAGAACTACATGCCTATGGGCTAGGGTTGCCAGCCTCCAGGTGGGGCGGCGGGGGCGGCTGCTGCTGGAGATCTCCTGGAATCACAACTGATCTCCAGATTACAAAGATCAGTTTCCCTTGAAAAAAAGGCTGCTTTGGAGAGTGGACTCTATGGTATTATACCCTGCTGAGGTTCCTCCCCTCCTCAAATCCTGCCCTCCCAGGTTCTCCTCCGACCCCCCAGATCTCCAGGAATTTCACAACCTGGAGCTGACAACCCTACTATGGACTTGACTTGGATAATACAAATTCCTTCTGCTCATGCAAAGGATATGTCATACTCAATTTACTTAGAATATTTTCCTGCTTGCTGGGGGTTGTTACTTTTCAATTTGGACCCTTTAAAAAAGTTTCAGTGCTCCATGCAAGGAAACTCTGGGAAGGAACTGTTAACAGATCAAAGAGAAAGACAGAGAAAAGGGCACAGGTGCCCTTATAAGGAGGACCACCTTGATGAGTTTTGCTGCAACATCTTTTATCTTGCCACTTCCTTGTACTTTCAAAAAGGAGCATCCACTATGGGGATCAAAAAAAGGTCACAGCCTTCTGGAATAAGCACTAAACAAATTTTCATAAAGAACCAGGCTGGTGAACTGAGAAAAGGGGAATTGGGAAAGAAAGAACCAATCATGGGGAACAAAAGTTTTCAAAAGAGCAAGAGTTAAGTCAGATGAATAGCTTCCTGATAAAGTCAGGCCTGTTCCGCATAGCTGCACTATCATCCTGACTGAGGAAGCTGTGTTGCTGCTACAGCTGTCAACGTGCCACAATGGCAACAGGGCTTCCAGATGGCAGGTTTCCCCTGCACCAGTCCCCATGATGGCTATATTGCCACATCATACCACCAGGGGGCTTCAATGATCTCCCCCCAGTAACTCACATAGCAATATATTATTCTATTAGTATATCAATATGTCACTTACCAGGAAATAAATCCTCAAAAAAGCTCCTGATCATGGTGAGGATAATAGCCAATGAGGTGCCAGGGATGGAGAAAATGGCTGCCATGTAGGAGGGGACTAGGAACATCCAATCTTTCCTGTCTACATGGCAGCCATCCAAGTTTTGCTAGGATCTTTCTCAAAACTTTGCAGCAAAGCAATTTGGGAAAGATTAAAGAAAAGCTGGAGAAACCCAGGAAGTGCAGAAAGTACCATGATGCTGTGGGGAAGCAGGAAAAAACCTTGCTTCCTAAGAATAGTGACCCTGAGGCAAATAACCCATATGGAAAAGGTCTCAATCTTTTAGTTGAATGGATATTTGTTAGAGTTAACTTTAAATTCCTTAAAATCAGTTTTCGCAAACTCCCCTATCACTAATTATTATTCCACATGGCACTAAACTTAGAAAAATGGTCTTTACATAATTATGCACTTTAGCTCTGAGCAACTTTCTTTAAATGAAGAAATTATGTTGAGAATTCTTCATGTATATCTAGCATATTAGTATGGAACTCTTAACTCCCTAAACTATCACATCTTCAGAGGAAGCTATTCCAAGATTCCACCTAAGTTCAGACACTACCATAAACTTTTGACTACTGCCTCTTTAATTCTGCACAGCATTGCACTTTTGACTCTGTATCACGACCTAGCATCAAGATGCAAATCCTGTTTGCTGTGAACTATTTAATGGGATTTAATCACTTGATTTCATTTCCAGAAGTTTAGTGAGGTTTAAACTGCAATATAAAGTTTAAGTGTAATAATATAAGCCTGACAACATGTCCATGTGACTAGAGGTGGGCATGGACTGGGAAAGCCCCACGGACCACCAGCCCGTAGTCCGTCCATTTTCACGGACTATGTACTTTCACGGACTATGTACTTTCCACAGACCAACCCTGTTCATGGACCAGTTCATCAGTCCATGGTCCGTCACGTCCGGCAGCCCTGACTCCGTCCCTTCACACCCAGAGAGACCAAACTCACAGAGAATCTTCACCAGCCTCTCCTCCAGCCACCCTCCAAGTTCAGTCAAGATTGCATTTCGGACGTTCGAGTTACAGACCCCCAAAGCGGCCGCCACCAGGAAACTTCCAGTAGATACTGGAGTCGCAAATGCCAATTGACTTGCATTGGCTAGCAGCACCAAAAGTTGCAATGAGGCAAAATCAAACAGAAAAGGGTGGGGGAAGAACCCCCTCACTCACCACACAGACACCTTCCCGGCTGTTGCCTAGGGAATTCATTCTTGCTCCTTGCTCACATAGAGCAGAATGGGAGCTCTCTGGTTGGCAGGCAGAGCTGCCTATAAGGTTTTTGAGGGCTAAGGTATTGCCATGGCTGCAGAACATCCACCTCTCTGAGCCAAGCTACAAGTGACGCCTGACACAGGTTGGACCCTTGTCAGCTTCCCTCAAGTTTTGATGGGAAATGTAGGCATCCAGGTCTTGCAGCTGTAATGGAGAGCCAAGCTGTAAAACCAGGACGCCTACATTTCCCATCAAAACTTGAGGTAAGCTGACAAGTGTCCAACCTGTGTAAGGCGTCACTTGTAGCTTGGCTCTCAGTTGACTAGAGAATTTATTCTTCCTCCTTGCTCCATAGAGCAGAATGGGAGCTCTCTGGTTGGCAGGCAGAGCTGCCTATTAAGTTTTTAAGGGCTGCAAAAGGTCTGTGGATGTCTTCTCCATTGCTTAGGGAATTGACAGATCGGCACCAGGATGTCTGTACTCACAGACCATGGACCGGCCCAAACGGACCAAAATTTGTGAAAAAGGTGAGTCCCATGAACTGTGTGTTTGTGAACCATGAACCAGGCCGCACCATGCAAACTTTTGGTCCGTTTTCCAGACCATGCCCACCTCTAGCTGTAACTATGCCAAGCAAGATGCTGCGTGTGAGATGATACTCAACTGGGCAGGCTACTTAGCTACATCTCTCAACTACAGCTATTTTTTTATGTAGTCACCTGTGGGGAATAAGTTGATCTACACAGAGAAATGGAAGCAAGCAATGCAACCTAAATCAACTCAATGTGGCGTTTTGCCCAGCTTCAGTTCCCAGCCAGCCATTTCTGAAATAAGCAATTGATACATGCAGACAAGCCACACTTCATCATTTTGGGGTGGAGTGGACATTTTAAAAAGAATGCTTGGCCACTGAAATGCAGCATATCAGGAAGGCACTCACTTTGATAATCTGGCAGAAATAATACAAAGTAGTGTAGTTCAGGAAGACTTTTTGCAGTGGATGGCTTATTTTTCCCAAGATAGTTGTAGTTTGCTGGGTTCATCTTGCAGTTTGGTTAAAAGGGCTTGTGTTTTACTGACTCTGAATTATCACTACAACCTGCCTCCACTTATCAGAGCAAGGTGGGCTGAAAACATCTTAGATACACAAGAAATCTTTACTCGCACACTATTTAGCCTCGTAGGTGGCATTTTGTACTGGGGAGCATTCAGACATAAATTCTACCTGCTTGAAGCAATACAGTGCTTCCTTCTAAATTGTACTTGATCAAGATGCAGACATGTCATCCCCCTCTGACAGCAATTACAAAACGCTACAGGTCATTCAAAGCAAACCCCACATTGATTCAATACCATTCTAAGAATACTGTCAGCAATACTCCATTGACTTGCATGCTTATAAAGTTTGAAATAGGCTTAAGCCAAACCCAGAAAAGTGCCCTTTCCCCATAATTAGAAGCTTCCTTCCCTTTACCTCGGCTAATTCTTTGTTTCTCCCCAGAAAGGATTCCTGGAGTATCGATAACGCTGATGCTCTCTAGTACTGGATTCGGCAGTTGAGCACAGACAAATCTAAGGGGAACAAAAAACACAAGAAAATTGCTTACAGTGAAGTGATGTCTGAGGAACATGGGTAGCATTTTGCGTAGTATATGCCTCTTCTCAGTTACCTTCAAAACTAACCGCTGAGTGTTTCAGACCTTGAATGTTTGCCAGACAGTCTTTGAAACCACTGTTTGACATCCGGTGACATGTCAGTTCTGTATTTGACAAGGCTATTTAGCAGCTGACAACTATCACTGGAGTCCAACAGAACAGTTGATAGCTCTCTTGATTTGTTTGGTCAGATGTCAGATATAAAATACCCTATGTTGTCAAGGTGAAAGACTTGCACATCTCAGTATCAGATGCGGAACTCAAGATCTAAGCTTGTGGTTGCATATTTTCCAATGCAGTATATCACTGGAGCAAATGAAATACTAGAAACATTCCAGCATTTCATCTTTTGTTCTAATTATATTTGTGCATCTACTCATTTTTTTTATTTAGTAATAAATTTATTCCACATTAACTTAAAACATAACCATACAAAACCCATTCCACATTAACTTAAAACAACCATACAAAACCCCAAATATAACAATTCCTAAGGAGTTCCATACATTTAGAAATTCAATAGTTCTTGACAATGAATGTTAGAAGAAACAATTTCTTTTTCCTGCAAAAATGTACTGTGTATGCATCTACTCACTGACAAAATATCCAGTGATATTAGTGTCATTTTAAAATAAAGGGCTGGAAGAGATTCTGATGGTCATCTACCAGCATATGTCCATGCCTCAAGGCAAGTATTTCCAAACAGTTCAGTCTATACCATTCAGCTTATAGAATGTCACAAATATGAGAAGGCTGAACTGAACTGGAAGGATAGTAAGATAAATCTAAAAGTTATTACAGGTAAGAGGAGGGTAGCAATGTTGATCTGTAATAGAAGAACAAGATTCAGGTCCAGTAGCACCATAGACACCAATGAGATTTCTAGGGTATGAGCTTTTGAGTCAGAACTCCCTTCGTCAGACACACGAAGTGGAAAAAGTTAAGTCTTTGTAATCATGTAGAGGGTGGGAGGAGTATTGCAAATTACAGTGCCAGGAAGCTAGCTATGATACATGTAGTAATCAGCTTGAGAGAGAATGGGTGTGAAATTGGCATCTTTAGTGCAAGAAAAACCCAATGTCCTGATTCAACGGGGGGGGGGGGGGGGTGTTGATCTGAGTTTGCAAAAAAATTATTTGCAAATTCTTATTGTAAATAAACTGTTTCAGCAATCTTACACTATAATTTTCCTTTGAAGTTTCTCTGCTTGAGAACTGCTATTCTTAGATCAGCAACAAAATATCTTGGCAAATTAAAATGTTTCCAACTCAAAACACCAGATGAAATACCTGTTCAGTCACCTGTACTGAGATGCATGTGTACTGTACTGTGTATGCATAAAAACTAGACAGTAACAACAACAACATTCGATTTATATATCACCCTTGAGGACAACTTAACACCCACTCAGAATGGTTTAAAAAGTGTGTTATTATCCTCACAATGATCACCCTAAAGCTCTCCTACCCTTTTGAGATCAGCCTGATGCATCAAATATGCTATCACTGATTGGGTTCTGATGTCTTGGAAAGATTATGACAATTACTGAATTGATGGTTGTTGGGGGTTTTCCGGGCTGTATTGCCGTGGTCTTGGCATTGTAGTTCCTGACGTTTCGCCAGCAGCTGTGGCTGGCATCTTCAGAGGTGTAGCACCAAAAGACAGAGATCTCTCAGTGTCACAGTGTGGAAAAGATGTAGGTCCTTTGTATCTACTCAGGAGGGGTGGGGTTGAGCTGAGTCATTCTGTAAGAGTTTCCCAGGGTGTGGAATGCTAATGGTGGGAGGCTTCACTGTATCCTGAGGCGGTTCTTTTGCATATGGATTGGTGCTTGATGTGCTAATCTTCTCTGCAGGGCTATTGTCGGGTGTGGAGTGTTTTGTTGGCCTGGTGTTTTTCAGAACTGGAGCCCATACTCTGTTCATTCTTAAGGTTTCTTCTTTCCTGTTGAAGTTTTGCTTATGCTTGTGAATTTCAATGGCTTCCCTGTGCAGTCTGACAAAGTAGTTGGAAGTGTTGTCCAGTATTTTGGTGTCCTGGAATAAGATACTGTGCCCTGTTTGAGTTAGGCTATGTTCAGCCACTGCTGATTTTTCAGGCTGTCCAAGTCTGCAGTGTCTTTCATGTTCTTTTATTCTTGTCTGGATGCTACGCTTTGTGGTCCCGATGTAAACTTGTCCACAGCTGCAGGGTATACGGTATACTCCTGCAGAGGTGAGGGGGTCTCTGCTGTCTTTTGCTGATCGTAGCATCTGTTGTATTTTTCGGGTGGGTCTGAAAAATACAACAGATGCTACGATCAGCAAAAGACAGCAGAGACCCCCTCACCTCTGCAGGAGTATACCGTATACCCTGCAGCTGTGGACAAGTTTACATCGGGACCACAAAGCGTAGCATCCAGACAAGAATAAAAGAACATGAAAGACACTGCAGACTTGGACAGCCTGAAAAATCAGCAGTGGCTGAACATAGCCTAACTCAAACAGGGCACAGTATCTTATTCCAGGACACCAAAATACTGGACAACACTTCCAACTACTTTGTCAGACTGCACAGGGAAGCCATTGAAATTCACAAGCATAAGCAAAACTTCAACAGGAAAGAAGAAACCTTAAGAATGAACAGAGTATGGGCTCCAGTTCTGAAAAACACCAGGCCAACAAAACACTCCACACCCGACAATAGCCCTGCAGAGAAGATTAGCACATCAAGCACCAATCCATATGCAAAAGAACCGCCTCAGGATACAGTGAAGCCTCCCGCCATTAGCATTCCACACCCTGGGAAACTCTTACAGAATGACTCAGCTCAACCCCACCCCTCCTGAGTAGATACAAAGGACCTACATCTTTTCCACACTGTGACACTGAGAGATCTCTGTCTTTTGGTGCTACACCTCTGAAGATGCCAGCCACAGCTGCTGGCGAAACGTCAGGAACTACAATGCCAAGACCACGGCAATACAGCCCGGAAAACCCCCAACAACCATCGTTCTCCGGCCGTGAAAGCCTTCGACAATACAATTACTGAATTGTTTAAGTAAATTAAATGTAGGCCTTCTGCTGAAAAGTCATCATAACCAGTCCATTTCTAAAAAACAATGAAGCCCGTTGTAGGATATTTTCCCTCCATGTGCTACTTTAGGTTTCTCTGCAAGTGTATTTGTTTTTCCTACTTTTAAGCATTGCCCTGCAGGAACCTGACCTCTCCACTCACTCAGCCAGTTAACATCTGAGAAAAGGCACAGTGCTAATTAAATGCCAGAGAAATCAAAAGGCAGATTTGGCTCTGAGTTAAAAAGCAAAACACACATCTCCCTGTACATTGCCTGAAAAGGGCACCCCAAAAACACAAACTTTAAAATGAGCAGGAGTATTGCTTAAATGTTACCTCTGCCTAACCAGAATAATCCTGGATGGAACAATTAACACCCCCCAAATTATACTGGGTATACTATAGAAGGTGGTTGTATAGATAAGGCTTCATCTATGCGGAGACAAATCTAATAATATGCCTGTAAGTAGCCACGTAGGCAGCTTTGCTTTCTGACCGTGCACACCTTCCAGCAATTCTTCCAAAGACAACCTCAAATCAGAATACCTGTACATGTTGAAAGATGCATAACTGGGTTTTAACTGAGTGTGCCTCAGAAATAAAAGGAAACATCTACAAAAAAGGTATTCTGCCACCGCCACCAAGCCTGTAAAGTTCTAAATGATGGTGAAGTTGAAGCTGTTCTGTATCATTTCCACCTAGGCAACTTCTCCATCAGGAGAAAGTAATAGGGCATGGACAAAGGCTCTCATTAGAATGGAGTGTGTCAACTTTAAAATTTTATTAGCAGCTCTCTCTCATTATTATGGGAAAGGGGTTAGAGCTGAAAATGCAACAGCAGACAGAGCTAAACATTCAGATCAGCTTTATAACATCACCAAATATATTGTAGTCAGCATCACAAGATTTTGGACTTATTTGCTCTCAACGTGATTCTGTTAAATCAAATTTGAAGCTGGCAAGATCAAGCTTGTAATTCCTGGAAAAATGAGCAGTTGAGATGCTTGTCTTACAAATACTTCATTCTTGCTCTTAATCCCTCCCACCCACCCCAACCTTCTGTAATGTTAAAATGAAAATTACAGAGGTAAATATATATTGTTTTTACCATTTGCTGCATTTCTAATGCAGCACTCAGTGGAGAATCAATCTTGCCCTTCTGCTACTAATGCCTAGTTACTTGGATCAAGCAAACTTGGTATGCTAAGCAAGCCAACTTCCCAGCTCTGCATCCTCAATGAAGGCAGTGTATTAACCTTCATTCATCTGAAACAACAGACAGCTGAACTATTCTTGCATGCACCACCCATATTTCTACAGCCCCAACTGAACAGCTTGTGCACCGCCTCTACAGATTCAGCTAGGTCAAATAATTACAGTGATCATTGTTAGGGTGCTTCTGAGGTGGGCAAACAGCTAAGTAACCAGAACTCTCAGGTCCAACCCAAGGGGAAACAGGAAGTGGGAAGATTGCTGTGGCTGAGCCACGAGGGTAGGAAAGGAATGAAACAGGAATGGTGAATGGAGGAAGTCACTTGACAGCAGTTACCGCTACATGCTGCAATTGCTGATTATGTCCTCCCTTCTATTATTTTTGTCTGACAAGCAGGGACATGAAATTTCATGAACATTATGTTCATTAGATTCTGAGGGTGGAGTAGAATGGACTGTTTTTGATACGGCTTCTTACTCTGCATTACATACATTTCAGAACTGGAAATCCCCCTCATATTATTTGGGATCTATTCCCTGCCAGCTTTTTCCTGTTTGCCCTCATACATACATTTTGGTCATCATGACTCATAATGTAGCTAAAACCACTTCACAGAATTATATGGCTGTCAGAAAATATTTGGGGTGAGGAAGGAAATTCCCCTTAGGTCAGAATGGATAGTATGCCTGGAGGGCTTTGCTTTCCCTTAGCTCCCATGTAGGAATGATTTCCAGTTATTGTTCAGTAAACTATTTTCTGTCTCACACAACCTGCAAGAACCAACAGCCACCTGGATTCTGTAGGTAGGATGATGTTTTGTGTGTGTGGCTTGGTAGACAGCTAAGCCTCACATCAGTTTAAAGAGACTGGGGGCATATTGCACAGAAACACCAAGAACAAAGAGAAAGGCACAGAATGCATTTTACTTTGCTCTCTTCTGGTATCTTAGGCATACATTAAAAAATAGGAAACTATGTTTATTTTTAATCACTAACAGAGACAGCAAACTGACAATGAAACAGAACTTTAATACCTTTTTGTTCTAGACAAGGCAGCTAAGGGTTACTATAAGCCCCCAGACAAGGACTCCCCCTCAGCACCCTCATACTATCTACACCAACCAGTATATGAAAATAAATCGTGTTATTTGTTTGGTTCCATGGGTTCCAGGGGGAGGAAAGACTACAGCCTTTGGAATTTTGTCCCCTTAGTCTTTCTCTCTTGGTGCCAACTGGGTCTAAGTTCATTAGTTGGGCTAAATGCTGCTGCCACCCTGGAGAAATAGATCCTTATTCTCGGTCTGTTGCCATAGCCACCAAATCTATACTATGAGCCATAGCTCATCCATCCCTTCACCGAGACTCAGCTTTAGGACAGCCCATCTAAACCTCTTGCTCCCATGTACCATCAGAATCTGTATTCCTACAAGCATCTCAGCTACTGGCTGAGGACTGCCCTTTTCCATATCAACCTACCCGTCCACTTCAGTTATCTTTTGAGCCCTTGCTTCAGGTGCCCCTGCCATCTGAGGCCAGATGGGTGGCAACCCAAGAAAAGGCCTTCTCGTTCATGGCATCAAAACTCTGAAACTCTCTCCTCAGGGATATTCACCAGTTTCCCTCTGTTTTGTTTGGTGCACCCCTTAGTAATTTCTTATTGGCCCTTGTCCCAGGTTTGTGTGTATATTTGTTTATACATCTCTATGTATTTTATTATATTTACATATACATTTTAAATGGTGTTTTTAATATTTTAAATGTTTTAGTGTTTGTTTGCTGCCTTGGGGATCCTGTTTTGGGTGGAAAGGCAGCATATAAATGTTTTAAATAAATAAAGAAAACAAATAAATATTGTTGAGAAGGCCATTGTCCCTTACAAGCCCAATCTCTTCCAAGAGAGAAGAAATGAGAAGATGCTCAAAAGTGGAAGACAGAGGGGCTACAACATGCCACTGCTTTGCATAGAGGGTCAACTCTCAGCAGCTTCC
Organism: Eublepharis macularius; assembly: GCF_028583425.1. Taxonomy (NCBI): domain Eukaryota; kingdom Metazoa; phylum Chordata; class Lepidosauria; order Squamata; family Eublepharidae; genus Eublepharis; species Eublepharis macularius. The sequence continues at coordinate 180,484,640 of NC_072790.1, read as the reverse complement.
TCTGAAGAGCGCTGTGGCTTTTTACCTCAGCAAAGACGGGAGGGGAAAGTGACAGGACAAACACAGATGGAGCACATGCTGTATGGCTGGGCACCCTCCCTACCCATGAACAAGCTTTATTGGGTGCTCTGACATTTCAGTGCTGCTTTCATGAGCTTTTAAAAGACACCTCAAATTTTTATCATTCCAGGCTTGCCACTACGTTTAGGGCTTTGATAGGATTGCAACAGCTCAAATATGAAGAGCAAATAAGTATTTATCTTTTATGTGGAATAAAAAAAATTATCTCTTCTGATCATGAAGATCCAGTTTCATGAATCATTCATGAATCCAGAATCATACAAGCTATAAGACTGGGGAAGGCTGGTGGGAGAAGAGATTAATACAACTCAGAAACAATAGGCCAGTCTCCACCATGGCCACTTGTCCACTACCACCTAACTGCCCACAAGTATTTTATTTTATATTTTAATTATTTGCAAATCACATTAAGTATCAGAAGAGGAAACAATGGCTTTGCAACTTTCATCAAGTGCTTGGAAGTAGAGTAAATCAGGATACTCTTACTGCAGGATTTGGTTTTTCCCTGAACACAAGGTTTTCTCTGGTTCTAACTCAAGGACCTGGTTGCATTTCAAAGTAGCTTTGTATCAGGGAGCTCCATACTGACCTGTTCAAGAAGGCATTGCCAAAGGCATTGAGTTTCCTGAAAGGTTTTTTAGGATCCACTACCAGTGCATTTCCGGGAATGATGCCCTCCACATCCCCTTGCATCACTGCAATGAAGGAATCAGTTGTAGGCTCCGGCCCAATCCTCATGCCAGGGAAATCTTGTTCAAGAAGGTACCTAAGAAAAAACATAAAGCACAAGGGATGTGGCATGCTCTGTCTAGCTGCAAGTCTTTGGTACACAGTTGAAAACCATTTCCTGTTATGAACATTGAAGAAGCTTGTAAACAATCCTAGATGTGCAATCTTTTCCAGCCTCTTTTCTCTAAAGAATCATGAAGAGTACCATGTTGGCTCCCACCATGTGAAAACTGTCCCAACTCCCAACACAGGGGAAGTAGGAAGGAGCCAGCCTACCCTCTCCAGTCAGTGCTATAAGGGCCCAGACCATTTAGGGCATTTCCAATATAACAGACAGTGCGAACTGACAAAGACAGTGATTCCCAAAGTTTAAGGTGGGGAATCTATTCTTTCCAGATATTTTCATATCAAAAAATTTAAATCTGTGTGAGCATATATCCTATTTTATAAAAAGGGCATTTATTCAAGAAACATCCTGACCTGGATGGCTCTGGCTGGCCTCAGATTACGGACATTAAGCAGGGTCGGAGACCACCAAGGAAATCCAGGGTGACTATGCAAAGGCAGGCAATGATGAACCATCTCTTGCCTTGAAGACTCTACAGGATCACCACAAGTTGGTTGTGATATGACGGCACTTTCTACTTCCATTCAAGGAACAAGGAGATCTCCTGGGACTGGGAAAAACAAACAGCCTCATCCCCCGCCCCATCCCACTGTTTTGCTTCCCATACAGGCACTCATCCTGATATGCTGGAATGCTTGAGTAAGTTTACTTTGAAGGAAGTCACATAGCTTGCTGTATTAAACAAAAAGGTATGAAAATGGCTATGTATAGTCCACGCAATCAACATCCTGAGTTGTGTGACTAGAACTGGAAGTCAGCACAGACACGTAATATATACCCAGGAACCCAAGCCGAGTCCTGGCTCAGTCAGATAAAGTGGCTAGCATGACAGCATCACAAAACCCAATGAATATTCTAGTTTTTCAAGAGGTACTCATTATACTGATAAGAGACTGCTGACCTTTGCACAGGCAGCTTTTAAAGACCTTTCTGAAAAGTTTTCTAGTATTCAGTCAAAGAGCTGCACATTCATTACAGCTACCAGGTTTTCCCATCAGCATACACCACCAGAAAAGAACAAATTTCTTTCCTGGCTTCAGTGTCCAGTGCCTGGGAACAAGCACTTCATAAAAGAGAAACAGGGCAAAGAACATTCCAGCCAGGCCCACGGGATGCCAGTTGCTCAGCTCCACCTTCCTCTATGCCTGGGGCAAGAGTTGCCAACTCCAAGTTGATAAATTCCTGGGAGGGTCATAGAGTTGACCCTCTGATGCAGCCATTTTTTCCAGGGAAACTGATCTCTACTGTCTGGAGATCAGTTGTAATTCGAGGAAATCTTCAGGATCCATTTGGAGGTTGGCAACCCTACCTGTGGGCCCCTGAATGAACTTTTATCTAGATGAATGACAGGTTCACTTGATCCATGCCATGTAAGATATTTGGTGCTGTTTGTTGTATGGGAGAGTTCTTTAAAAATTCTTTTACTAAGTCACTTGGGTCCTGCTTTGCAGAACGGTGGGGGGAAATTAAAAAATAAGATAAAGGGTCACTAATACTCTGGGAGAGGAACCTTTGGAAAACAAAGCTGCAAAAGTCCCAGAGCTATGATTCCAAACATCAGGTTGGGAAATTCCTCGAGATTTGGAGGCAGTGGTAGGAAAGGGGAGGGAGCTCAGCAGGACTGCGATGCCATAAAGCGCACCCTCCAAAGCCATCATTTCCCCCAGAAGAGCTGATCTGTAGTTCTGGGATAACTCCAGGTCCCAAATGGTGGTTGGTAACCCTACTGGAGACCCACATTCTTAAGTTTAGCTGATGCAATAATAGTTTAGACAAACTTTGTTTGGTATCTGGTAACCAAATTGTTATGGTTGATCCTATCCCTACCGTAAAATAGTTTAGTTGAGTAGGATATGGCTACCGAAGAGAAATGGAGGGAGGGGCAGGGACAGCCACTCTAACATCATCCAAGAAGGCAACGTCACTTCCAGCTTTGTGATGTCACTCCTGGCAAAAGCTGAAAGTGACATCGTTACATAAGGGGTACTGAAGGATTCTAGGAATCCTAGAGAATCGCTCTGAATGTAATGAAGTCATTTCTGGTTTTCTCCAGAAGAGATGTGGCTCTCTGGTAGGATACCAATCTCCCCATTTTTCTCCCACCAGCTTTTGAAGTACCAGAGGGAAACAGTGGTAAGCAGCAGGACCTGGCCTGCCAAGAGTAGGAACAAGCGGACTGGGATACCAAGGACCAGAAGGCAGCCAGCTCAGAAGATACAAAGGCCTATCTTCCAACAGAAGAGTCTCAGTCAACCTTTTAGAAGAGTTCAATCAAGCCTTTTAGAAGAGCTTAGTCAATCGATATTTTTTAAAAATTGGATAGCCCATGCAGGCAAATGATAAATGAAATTAAGACCACGTGGTACAAGTCAAGTAGTGCAGTACATTAAAAACTTTGATAAGGAGACAACCAGACAGTTGAACAAAATTTGGATTCAGATTTTAGAACCTGTGACATCATTAAGATATCAGATGTGACAAGCTTCAGGGTTTTTTTAATTAGATGGAGCATGAAAAAGGATTTTGAAGGATTTTTAAAAAATCATATCTTGCACCTGATTTTTAAAATGCCACAAAATCAAACATGGCAGTGACTGAAGGAATCTAGAATTCAAGAGAGCCAGTTTGGTGTAGCGGTTAAGAGCGTGGGACTCTAATCTGGAGAGCCAGGTTTGATTCCCCACTTCTCCCCTTGAAGCCAGCTGGGTGACCTTGGGTCAGTCACAGCTCTAGGAGCTCTCTCAGCCCCACCCACCTCACAGGGTGTTTTGTTGTGGGGATATTAATAACATACTTTGTAAACCACTCTGAGTGGATGTTAAGTCATCCTGAAGGACGGTATATAAAGCGAATGTTGTTGTTGTTGTTATTAAATCCGGGACATGCAAGGACTCGTGGGAGTTTCAGCCTCCTTTCTTACACAGAGTTAAAGTTAGGGGAAGGAAGTAGTGGTCATTCCCAACCTGAGGAGTAGACTGTGAGAAGGGGATGTTCTACCCTATATCCATCATTCTATATGCAACAGTCTGGGCTGTTGCTATACAGTAAACTCCTACCTGACCAAGAGAGGGAGGAAGATGTGTATCCAGCCCCCAGCCTAAGTTTCCACATACTGTGTATTGTCGAAGGCTTTCACGGCCGGAGAACGATGGTTGTTGGGGGTTTTCCGGGCTGTATTGCCGTGGTCTTGGCATTGTAGTTCCTGATCTCTTTTGGTGCTACACCTCTGAAGATGCCAGCCACAGCTGCTGGCGAAACGTCAGGAACTACAATGCCAAGACCACGGCAATACAGCCCGGAAAACCCCCAACAACCATCATTTTCCACATACTGTCTGGAAGAATTCCCCTTTTCACCTCCTTGTTCCTTTTGTGGCAAATTTGGTCATCCTCATCTTATTTATCTGCTGTATTTGTGAATTGCTTCACTTCTTCAAGTGTCCACAGTTCAAAAGCTGTGTTTGGAGTAACTGACTTCCATGTGCTTCACAAGCTAGAGATCATCAGCAGAAGCATACGGTTATGCCTGCCTGCTCTTTTCATGATGCTGCCTTCAATGCAACTGACTCTTCTGTTGTCTCCTCTCAAAATTAAATGGCTTTTCAGTAGCCCTGGAGTGGAAATTGGGAGATACTGGGATACCTCAACTGGCTTATTGCAGTCAGAGCTTTTAGTTGTTTCCATTTCTAGAGATGAGCTTTAACATGTGCAAAAATTAGAGGTGTGCTTTTTTTTGTTTTAGTTTGTAAAACATTTTACATACTCTGGGAAGCCTCTCAAGTATGCAGAAGGCCCTATACTGTCTGCTTTCAGTCTAGTTTTGCTTCTTTCAGCAAGCTAATATACTGAACTATACAATAATAATGAAAAACAGCAAAGGACTATGTACTCAAGTTAGCAAGAGGAAAAGTTACTAGGTTTCTCTATCAAGTCAAAAAGGTTTAGCACCATCAAGTTTTAGTAGTACCGGGCCAAACCTTCTTGTCAATGCAAAACTGACTCCAGCCTCTCCTTTTCACATATTACTACAGGAAGGACGGAGAAAGATTTTTGCCTATTCATCCCAGTCTTCATGCTGCCTAAAACAGGCAAGAGAAAGACTGGAAAAGAAGGCAGAAATGGCAGTTACTTTTACGGATGGGCTACTTGCCAAGGAAGTGTTGCCGACCAGCATCCTATATCACAGACTCCAATACCTTGATCGTTAGAAAAAGCCCTGGGTGACTGCAACTGGAGTGACTCAACATATGACTCTTAAATTTTCCTACAAAAGGAATTATGAGTTGGTAGCAAGCCACAAGCAAGCACCTGAAATTGATGGCTATCAATCCCACGTCTTAGTTAAAGATTGCAGCTTGTGCCGGGGCTGAGGCCATTCACAGCCCATAGGTTTTATTAGGGGGAAAGCTTGCCCTACATTTAGCACTGCCAGTCCCCCAGTTGGGGCAGGGAATCCTCCACTCCCAGCCTCTGCTGCCCTCCACTGCCGCCATTCACCTGGCTGACAGGGGAAAAGACCACAAGGAATGGGCCCGGGAGGCAAGAAGCCTCCTGGGCCAGCATGCAGTGGGCATGCTCCCCACCGGCATTATGACTTCAGTTCCAGGAATGACATCATCATGCCTGGTGGGAGCATGTCTGCTGCTGGGCACGATGACATCACTTCCAGAAATCCACCACTGTTCTTCGGATCCCCATGGACACATTTGTTTTCTTCGGCCCACTCAAATGCATGTTTTGTCATCATATACATTTACATAGATGAGGGACTAGACAACTAAATTCTCTACAAGTAGATCCTTCTCAGACTGAGGGCCTATATCTACACCACAGATTTAACTGTTATAATGGATTGTTTCTGATGTGAGCCGCAATGAAAAACAGCCAGCAACAGGGACTCATCCTTTCCCTCCTGCAGTTGTACCTGATGGTACACAGTGGCGTAGCGTGGCTTGGCAGCGCTCAGGGCAACTCCTGGCAGGAGGTGGCACCCCTGGCATCACACACATGTGCACGCTTTGTGTGCGCGTGCTCCCAGGACTGTGCGATGATTTCACTTTTGGGAAGTGATGTCATTGTGCAGGGTGTGGCTGCCCCCTGGGAGAGCTTCCGTGATTCGGGCTGCTGGCCTCACCGCCCCTGACCATGCAGCCCTCTGTGGTAGCCGCCCACAGTGCTGCTACCAGCTCGGTGTGCTCTTCGGCTGCAGAATGGCCAGCTCAGCACCCAGCGAGCCGGCTGCTCCATTGGCGCAGCAGGCAGCCAGGGTGCTGTGTGAGGCCTCCCATGGACGGCGCGCAGGCTCTCCTCAATGCGGCGTCCCCTAAAAATTATGCAACTGCCCCTCTTATCCCCCACACACTATGCCACTGATGGTAAAGATTTCAGTGTAAATGGTGTTTGCACAGAACATTGTAAGTTATTGGGAGTCTGCTGAAAGAATTGAGAAAGAAATATCCAATGCAAAGCCTGGTGTGGTGTGGAACATTGGGAACAGAAAGACCAGGGCTCATTTGGAGACGGAACATGCCAGAATGGTGTTCCGGTAGCTCTGAAAAGAGATCACATGGGTTTTGGCCCTGCCCATGTGATTCCTTTTCCTCAGCGCTGCCTCCCTGCTGCCCATCTCTTTAGCAGCAGGAAGTGGAGACAGCAGCCAGGCTGCTGGGGCTATCTTTGTAAAGGAGGGCAAGCTGCTTTGATTTCACTTGCTTTACTTTCATTCATGACTCCTGAGTGAGTGAGTGAGAGTGAGAGTGAGAGACTGCCTGCCTGTCTGCAAGCCAGGCTGCTGGTGTAAAGGAGGACAATCTGCTTTGATTTCACTTGCTTTAGTTTCATTCGTGACTCGTGAGTGAGAGAGTGAGTGAGTGGCTGCCTGCTTGCAAGCCGGGCTGCTAGTGTGAAGGAGGGTAAGCTGCTTTGATTTCACTTGCTTTACTTTCATTCGTGACACTTGAGTGAGTGATTGCCTGCCTGCAAGCTTTGCTGCTGGTGTAAAGGAGGGTAACCTGCTTTGATTTCACTTGCTTTATTTTCATTTGTGACTCCTGAGTGTGTATGAGAGAGTGTGTGGACGGGAAGGGGAGAGAGAGGAGTGGGGGGGGGTAGAGGGAGAGAGAGAAAGTGTGTGTGTGTATGGACTGGAGAGAGAGGGGGGGGGTGGTATATAGAGAGAAAACAATCCACAGTTCATGAATATAAATATCCACAGATCTCGAATTCATTTCATCTGAGGCTCAGCTCTACTGCTTCGGTTATCTGCCTAGTGTGCCATTTTCCTTCTTGAGATGCCCAGGAGATGCAGTTGAGGTCTGAACTGTGTTTGAAAGCTCTGTGCTGGCCTAGCAAGTGCACAAGGTGGCCACTTAGAGAGAACTGTAGAGTTAAGTGACTTACAGTGCAATTTTAACCAGAGTTACTGTAGTCTAAGCCCACTGAAGGGACCTCTCCCTCAGTATGATCTTTGCCACTGCAAGGACAGGGTTGTTCCTTAGTATGTACTACACTGTGTAGTGACTTTTTTCCTCTGAGGTTATTTTTTTGTCATCTTTTGATTGTTATCTGTATTCCTCTGGAGGGAGAAAAAGGGGACTCTGGAGGGTGATAAAGCCTCCCCCAGTGATGTCAGGGGGTGTGGCATATGCAAATCAGTTATGCCAATGCACACTTCTGGTGATGGCAAGGGGTGTGGCATATGCTAATAAGGTATGCTAATGAGTTATGCTAATGAGTTCCTGCAGTTCTTTTTCTACGAAATGACCCGAGAAAGATGATGCAAGGAATGAAAGCAAGCAAAAGTTGGGTGACTGGGATCAGAGCAGCCTAAACTGGCAGCCAACACTACTCTAGCCAGTTTGTGTTTATTTTATTATTAACAGGTTAGATGGACTCAAGCCAGAGTCATTCTAAGCAGCGGCTATTGTACATTAGCCAGTTATAATTGTAATTCTGCTTCCCACGCTCCTTGCAAGTAACATGAAATGACGATCATGCTAATATACAAGATTACAGTGGAATCCCATTCATCGTGGCAAATGGCAATGCAGTTCATGACTAGGAGGAGATGGCATCTTGACTTCAAGCAGAAGAATGTATAAGCTCCCTGCAGCGACTCCGCACACAATGGAACTCTGATAAGACAGCATGCAGTAAAGGAAGGAGTCCATGGTAAGAAGGAAAGAAACGCTTCAGTCAGTTGTTCAAAGGAGTATCCCCAGGGTTGACAGAGTGAGACTGTTTCCTAAGTCGAAAGAAAGCACAGCTGGATTTCCCTGGAGCCAGAAAGGCATACTTCAGCCTTGCTTCACTGACCTTAAACACAGTGGGCCTCCTTTCTTTTCACTTTCAAAGTGTCCAGGAACACTAAAAGCCAGGGTTCCCTGCTATGTCTCTGTAACCTTTTCTTTATCCCAACAGTCCCAATAACTTTGCTGAGACAAAATTTAATTTAACCTTGATATAACCCAGATTCCCTCAAGCTTTCAGAAAGAAAGACTGATGAGCTGATCAAAGTTCTTCACTGAATAACTTTCAGATCTACTTAAAGAAGTGGTCTAAGGCCTGCAGCGTCATCAATACTGTGTCTAAAATCTATCGCTCTACAATAATCTCCACAAGCCCCTGATTCTTTCTTACATCGCTGATATACGCAGTGCTTTGTAGAAACACAAGTATGGAGTCTCTTTTCTTTTAAGCCCTGCATAACATACTAAGGCAAAATGCTAACAAAGCTTTAAAGACACCATTGTCTCTTGGCAAGTGTATTTAGTATTGAACGAGAACACAATGAAAAAGATACCTGAAGTACAGTCACAAGACCTATAAGCTTGCATAAAATACTTTTGATGTTGTTAATCCTAGATGAATTAGCTTCAGCTACCAACCATGGGAGTTCTATCGACCCCTTTTAATCCTAAAGGCCTGCTATTCTTCTCTCAGGTAGATTCCAACTCTTTTGAGAGCTGGAACGTCTGCAGAGAATAACAGAAGGGCACAACAAAAGAGATTACCTGAAAGATGATGATGTTATGCTACTAGTTAGTGCAATTATGATACCAGTGCTTGGTGATGGAATAGAGACCAGTACTTTCATGCCATAAAATGGGGCTTACTTATAAAAAGCTTCTACAGTTCCATATAATGCACTCAGTCTATAAAACAGAGAAGCACTGATATGTAAACACACATCTCACCTAAAAGTACGTAGTGGGTTTCACGCCCAGATATTTGAACCCAGTTCTCTATCATGCCCATATTCATCACTGTCCTTTGGACACAGAAAAATAAAATCAGCCTAGTGACTGGGGGGGGGGGGGCTTCTGCTGCTCTATTTTCAGAAATTAAACCAGTAGTTTAGGGGAGAGGGTGGAAGGACCACTTTATTCATTATATACTTGGTTATTTGCTGCTATTTTATATATGATTTTCATTCTTCAATTGTTAGAGTGAAAGACAGCAGGCATGTACACACATCCTGTGAATCTTAAGAAGTTTGAAGCTTCTTTCCCAGTAGTCGCATAGCTTTTACTGTGTCGTGCTGATATATATGCTTCCTAACCTTGCTTCAGCCCCCTCCAACTAATGGGTGCATGCTTCAGTAGGTCATAAGGCACTCAGACACCCCACACTTCCACTGTGTGCCGCTGCTGAAGAAGCAACACCAAAATACAGAAAATGCTTGCAAAATGTATAAAAGGGCAGCAAAGCATAAGAGCATTTTCCAGTAGCTCTACCACACAACACAAAAGCCATGGACATTTGAACATGTAAACTTGGCTGTTACATCTCAGTACAGATGCAGCTGCTACGCTCTGCTTAGGCCCAATTTAACTGAAAGGCTGGTAGTACAGAAGAACTTTATCCATGCAACTTTGCATGCACCCAGTGCCTTGACCACTCTGCAAACAGAGTGTTCCAGGTTTAAACATGTGCAATGTTAGCACTACAGTGCAACAACTACCGGTGCTACAGTGGTTACACCACATCATGTTTAAATGAAAGCTTTCTTCTTACTTCCTCTTCTATGATGTTACATCTGTCTGTGCTGAGAGAGACTCTTCAATATTCAGGAAAACCGATGGCATATACAACACAAGTACTATCTAGGAAGGGAATTTCATTTAACCTTACTGAAAGTTTTGAAGTGGCAGATCTGAAATAGTTTTGCAATCAAATCTGACTGAGGCCTACTTTTCAGAGAGGCAGTACAACATGTTTCTCAGCTATACATACCACTTCAGACAGCAGGACGGGATCATAACTGGATACTTTACCACCCAAGAAGATTATTCCATATTGAAAACTGGGATCTTGGGGAGACATTATGGCTAGAACACTTGACCCCAGCATCTATTTTTCTCTGTAGAGATTTTTTTTTTAAACAAGTAGTATTCAGTCATGTAAGCCCACTCATGGTATCCTGCAGGTACAAGTTTGCTATGTTGGTGAGCCATATCAGGGTGAAATAGGTATACAAGTGTTACAGATGATTCTCTATAGGGCTTTTAAACAGATATGGAAATCACTCACAAGCAGGGCTTTTTTTCTGGGAAAAGAGGGTGGAACTCAGTGGGTTGCCCTCAGAGAAAATGGTCACATGGCTGGTGGCCCCGCCCCCTGATCTCCAGACAAAGGCGAGTTTAGATTGCTCTCCGCGCTGCTCAGCTGACTCTTACCTTCCCTCCTTCCTGTGAGTTCTTCTCACATGTGCATGCTTCTGCTTGGCATGATGATGTCACTTCCCAGAAGTGACATCATCACACGGGTCAAAGGGAGGCCCAGGAGCACTCTGCACTCGCCAAAGGGCTAAATTGTCCCCCCGGGGCCCGATTCGGCCTGAAACAGGCCCGCTGCAGGGTGCAGGAGTGCGCCGCACTGCCTAAGGGTGTGCCACACTGCCGGGGGGGGGTGTGCCCCAGGGGACATGCCTCCCCGCTGGCCAGGTAAGTGGGGTGGGGGGGAGGAGGTGGGAGCAGGGGATCCCCTGTCCCAGGCAGGCCTACTTGCTAGTATAGCAAATATAACTAATACTTGCATGTAGATGATGCAACCTGTGTTTTTGAAAACACTTCCTTCCCTAAGTAAAGTTGAACCTTTCAAAACCTTAGGATCCAGCATTCAAATTACAAGAGCCAACTCAGCTAAAGCCTAGAAGTTATTTGATATCTCTAGGTGCTCCTACCACATTGCTCAACATACAGCCATTAGGTACCTACCTAAGTGTTTCCAACATATTTTTCAGGTTTTGAAGATTTAGTTTATCATCAGCCTCTCATTACATCAGCACTCGCCAACATTTCAAAAGAACATAAGAGTTTTCATCACAACAATAGTCCAGCTACGTATTTCACACAGTGGTGAGCCAAACAGGACACAGAGACAAACATTTTCCCCTTATGTTGCCTACTAGCACTGGCATATGGAGGTTTCCTTTAGTCAGCATGGCTAATGATCACTGATGATCTACACTCCATTAGCCTGTCAACCTTTTTTAAAGCCATCCACGCTCATGGCCATCACTGCATCCACTTGCAGTGAACCCTAAAATGTAATCTGTTGAGTGGAAAAGTACTTCCTTTGTCCTAAATTTATAGCCCATCAACTTCAGTGAGTATTCTCAAGTTCCAGTATTTTGGGAGAGGAAAAAAAAGTTCTTGTTATCTACTTTTTAAATTCTATGTATGATTTTATAATCCTCTATCATGTACTCCCCTGTCATGTTTTTTTCTAACTGAAGTGCTCCAGACTTTTTAGAATTACCTTGTGGGCAAGGTGTTCTCAACTATTGTGGCTCACTGTAGGGTTGCCAGGTCCAGGTTGGGAAATTCCTGGAGATTTGGGAGGTGGAGCTCAGAGAGGGCAGTGTTTGGGGAGGGGCCTCAGTGGGGGATAATGCCATAGAGGTCTCCTTTCATAGCAGCTATTTTCTCTAGGGGAACTGATCTCTGCTGCTTGGAAAACAGTTGCAATTCCGGGAGATCTCCAGCTACCACCTGGATGCTGGCAACCCTAGACTGCCCTCTCATACAGAGACTCGCATGTTCTGCGTGAACAGCAGACCAACTCTGAGACTCTCCACTGAAATTTTGGTTATGTATCTTGCTAGAACTCCTATAATCTTTCACTAGTACTTTTAAGTTCAGTAACAGATACCAACCAAACATTTAGCTGGTATTTCATACTTGCCCATTCATGCTCACCTTCACCACTGAGCGCAATGTGTGCTCTCAGACTTCTGTAGCCTCATGTTTTTCCACATGTTTATATATTCTACAAAGAGCACAGAAGCTGAATAATGCTTGTTTTCTAACAGGAAAAAGATCACCATGACTTGCTCTCCAATGTCAATATCTTTATAACCTTCCTCCAAGATTAGTTTCTGAACTTTGCATCTCTTTGCTTCTTCTGAATCTATTTAAGAAGCCTCATTGCTGACACTAGAGAGTTCCTGTAAACCAGCAATTTAGGGAAATAATCAATAACTGGAACAACATGAGCCTAAAAGATTAACAATCAGGGTTTTTATCTTTGAAATCATAAACTTGGGTGCTGACGGGGAATAACACAATTAAAATAGACATATTATGCCAACCTAGATTAATGCAGTTTTCATATAAGTTTTTGTACCAACATGGCCAAATTCTTCTTTGCCCTGACAAAAAACAGAAGAACAATCAGATGTTACCTTATGAAGGTGGTCTTCCCAGTGGAATACTGTCCCACAAGCAGGACCATGGGCTTGTTGTCAAAGTCAGCATCTTCAAGGGCAGGAGAATGAAACTCATGGAATTTGTAGTATTCTTCCAGAGGGAGCAACTTGGTTTTGTAGAGTTTTTTAAGGCCCCCACTCACAGTATGGAATACTTCAGGGTCTTTCCTTCGTCTGTCATCAGTACCCAACCAGCTGAACATTTTTGCAGGCGGGGAAGATGGGCTACTGAGTGTTTTTCTTTGGTGAAAGCTGAGAACTGTTTAACTCAGGTCGCTCTTGAAAGGTTCCAGGCTGCAGTGCTACTCGGCTTATTGGCTGCAGCACTTTATTCCTGGCTAACCGCTTGCCCGTTATACAAAGAAAGCAAGAAAAGGTCTCGGTGCACCACGGGGATGGAGTTGTCCCATCAACAGAATGTATGACAATTTCTTCCTCCCTTGAGTGTCTCCACGTTTCTTGAGGTCGGTTGCTGAGCAAAGACTATTGGAAAACTAGCATGAAGCTTGCGGGAGGGGGCAAGGCACCCCTTCTTGCATTAATTTTAGGACGATGAAAATAAAAAAGGGCTTTGCGTCGAATCGATTTAACACTAAGCTTGACTTGCTCCAGCCTTTCCAGCTATCAGGTGAGAACCGATGAGCTAATACTTCCCAAGCATTTATCCTTCGCCGCAGAGAGAGGCAGCTGAATCACAGCAGCAGCATCTCCCCTCACGGCGCAGCTGGTGTTTAAAAGCCAGTCTTTCAGGAAGTCAACCAGGAACCGGAAATCTCCCAACTACTGGCAACGCCCAAGCGCCGCCAGAGAAAATCATGGCTTTGACTGGAATTCAGGTTGTGCGTCTGACGCGACGGCTCCTATCTCTATGGCAACGCGAAAACGCTATCGCGGAAGAGTCGAAGCTAAGCAGGGAGGCGCCATTTTGGAAGGCGGAATCGACGTTCAATAGCCAGGGAACTGCTCAGTTGGCTGAGAAGTCGTCGAGCGCAAGCTGGTGCTCTTGGTTGGTTCCCTGGAGAAAGTTGAGGTACTGCGCCATCTGGGGGACACAACTAGAAATTAGATCCAGAGGAGTTAGCCGTGTTAGTCTGTAGTAGCAAAATCAAAAAGAGTCCAGTAGCACCTTTAAGACTAACCAATTTTATTATAGCATAAGCTTTCGAGAATCAAGTTCTCTTCATCAGATGCCTGATCAGGCATCTGATGAAGAGAACTTGATTCTCGAAAGCTTATGCTATAATAAAATTGGTTAGTCTTAAAGGTGCTACTGGACTCTTTTTGATTTAACTAGAAATTAGGCATACTTTAAGAGCTTCCCGGAAATGAGAAAAGGCAAAGATAAACTAGTTTGTTAAAACAGCAGTCCAGTGGCCCGACTCACGAACATTTATGCGGGAGGAAATTTTGTTAATCTTTAACTGCCAACTGTTTAATTTTGCTGCAACAGTTGCAATGCCAACTCTGAATTGGGAAATTCCTGGAGATACAGGGGTGGAGCCTGGAGAGGGGCCTCAGGGAGGTGCTATGCATTAGAGTCGACCTTCCAAAGCTACTATTTTCTCAGCGGGATCTGATCTTTCTCAGAATCATAGGGTTGGAAGGGACCTGCAGGGTCATCTAGTCCAGCGCCCTGCACAGTGCAGGAAATTCACAACTATCCCCCCACGCCCCCAGTTACCCTTGCTCGAAGTCCAGAAGATGGCAAAACACAGGCAGGATCCCTAGCCAAGCTGGCCTGGGGGAAATTGCTTCACCTTGTTTGTAGAGTCACTAATTCTGGGAGGTCACTAGCCGCCACCTGGAAGTTGTCAGCCAAACGTACAGAGCAATTCTAGGTTTAGACTGGCGTAATTCCGCTTGTGATTGTGCTGTAAATTGCTTATTTTTTTATTTACATATTAATTTTAAATAGATTTATTCTGGAGTAATTTACTCATAGGAATTTATTGCCACTTATGGGATGTAATGATAAGGAAGGAGTAAAAACTGAAAGAGGCCAGGACAGCCAGAACGGGCATTAAACAAACAGTGGTACCACAAAAAACAGTGGGATGTATTAAAAGACACTGGAGAATACATTTTAGAAATGAAAACATGGAAATATCATGCTTTAGTCACTAAAGAAATGATGGGACCACACACACAAAAAAGTGGGAAGCATTAAAGACTGCAGAACAAACAGTGCAATCGTAAGAGGAGTTACTCCAGTCTAAGCCTATTGATTTCAATGGGCTTAGACTGGAGTAACTCTTCTTAGGATTGCATTGAAAATTTGAGGTGTGAAATCACTGAACTGGCATGCTTTTATTAACCCCTTCCCTGCCAAAACACTCCTGGAACAGCATGGAACAGGCTGGAACGTGAACTAAAGAAATGTTAGTACCATAAAAAGCAGTGGTAAGCATTAAGGACACTCAAGAACAATATTTTAGAAATGAAAACATGGAAATAGCAGGCTTTCATTAACCCTTTTTCTGCCAAAATGTTCCCAGAACATCATGGAACAAGCCAGAATGAGCACTAAAGAAATGCTAGTAACACAAAATAACAGTGGGAAGCATTCAAGTAACTGGGAAACATTATTTTAGAAATGAAAACATTGAACTGGTATGCTTTTATTAACCCTTTTCCTAACAAAATGCCCGCCCGCCCCAAACACCACAGAATGGGCACTAAATAAATGTTAGTATAACACTAAATGGGCACTAAATAAATGTTAGTATAACAAAACAGTGGGAAGCATTAAAGGCACTCCAGAACAAGATTTTAGAAATGAGAACACTGAACTGGCACGCTTTTATTTACCTTTCCCTCTCCAAATGCTCCCGGAACACCATGGAACATTCCTTGGGGATCCTACATTTGATAGAAAGACAACATTGAAATATTTTAAATAAATAAATAATAGTACCCCATAGACCAGGGACCCAGAGGGCAAGCAGACTTCTCCCAGCAGCATCTGGGATCTGGGATCATGGAATGGGCACTAAATAAATGCTAGCACCACACAAAAAAGAAAGAAAAATAAAGAAAGGAAGCGTTTAAGACACTGCAGAACAATATTTTAGTAGTGAAAACATGAGGATATCAAGCTTTTATTAACCCTTTTCCTGCCAAATTCTCCTAGAACACCATGGGACTGGCTGGAATGGGCACTAAAGACTCTGTAGAACATTTGAGCAGTGAAATCACAGAACTGACATGCTTTTATTAACTCTTCCCTTGCCAAAATGCTCCCAGAACACCACAGAACAGGCTAGAACAGGCAGTAAAGAAATGATAGGACTACAAGAAACAGTGGGAAGCATTAAAGACAAAGTGGTCTGGAGTAGGTTACCAACAGTTCTGGAGAAAAATGTCTTGTCCCTTTAATAGAGGAAATGGGCAGCACATAGAGGCATCTCGTGTAGACAGGCGGGAAGCACAATGTTTTCAAAATCTCTGCCTTCCCAACCAGCATCACTTCCATCTTGTATGGGTTCAATTTCAATTTGTTTCCTTTCAGCCATTTGACCACAGCTGTAAAGCAGGGACTCTACTGCATCACCAGGGGATCCTTAAGAGTTGTGTCTGGTTAATTCCTGTAAATGCTTTTGTTTGGTTAATCCCCAACTATGTTAGCAGAGTTATCTGGATGCAGCAAGCCTAGGCTTCTCCCTCCCATCCCTCCTTCCCCCATTCCTATTGTCATTTACCTCAGTGGCAAGAATAGCACTGTCCATGGGACAAGAGCCCCACTTTATGTTAACCCTTTGGTTTCTGTTATGCACCTAAATATGCTCAGAGTACTTTCATTAAAGGAAAGGTTACAGACACAGGTAGCTTTTTGGGTAACAATCTTTCAGAACCACGTGGCAGAGATGGGCCTGGTTGGTGCTATGCTAGACTGGTTTGAGTCCTTTCTGGAAAGTAGCTTTCAACAGATGCTGCTGGGAGAAGTCTGCTTGCCCTCTGGGTCCCTGGTCTATGGGGTACTATTATTTATTTATTTAAAATATTTCAATGTTGTCTTTCTATCAAATGTAGGATCCCCAAGGCAGCCAAAAGTCAAAAACATTAAAAACAAACTTTGAAGTACGTTAAAACAAACTTTAAAATACATAAAAATTAAAATTAAAAACAGAAAATACATGAACAAGGATGAGTAAGTGAGGGAACACCAAACTATAAGGTTCCATCATGTCTCTAATGCTTTTTAAGATCTACAAAAAAACACTGGAAGATATTGTCTTGGGATTTTGGATGAAGGTCACCAATATGTGGATGACACTCAACTTTTTCTTTTTCATCAAGATCCAGAGAAGCTGTGGATGAAATTTAACAGTATATGAAGAGTTCCGTGGCACCTGTCATTGTAGTAGGTGTGGACTAAGGGGAAGTGTCCTTTCCATCTTTCCACAAAATAGTACATTACCTGAAAAGGGTAGCGGAAGGGGTATTCTATGGGACTTTTATGGCTGGTTGCACTGTTAGTTGCTCCTACAAATTTTGTTGGTGTAAACCAAGAAATATCCATTCCAAGCTATTTTTTGCACGAAACCAGTGAATTGAATTGCTAAAGGAATGCGTGTTCTGTGGAACTTTTGTAGCTTGGTTCATCACCGCCATCTATGACAATGTACTATGTCTATTAGGCTGGTTGGTGTGCCTTAGAAACTGTTCTTATAAAGTATTTTTGTTGCAAATAAGTTTAGTTTGGAAAGAGGTTAATAAAATTAATACATTACCCTGTTCTTATTTCTAATATACTGTTGTCCAGTGTCTTTAATGCTTCTCACTGTTTTTTGTGGTGTTCCAGGAGAATTTTAACAGAGAAAGGATTAACAGAAGCATGCCAATTCAGTGTTTTCATTTCCAAAATCTTATTCTGCACTGTCACTTCCCATTGTTTTTTGTGCTACTAGCATTTAGTTATTGCCATTCCGGCCTGTTCTGTGGTGTTCCAGGAGCATTTTGGCAGGGAAAGCCTGATATTTCCATATTTTCATTTATAGAATATTGGTCTCTTTCATCCTTTCGTCCATCCATCCGTCTATATGTCATTCAAGGCAGATTACACAGTATGAGATTAGTACAATCAGTATCAAGTCTATTTCCATACATTATCAAGGACATTTCCATAAACAATGCCATTGGGTAAATATATACAAGTTTAAAAAGACATAGCATTAGCAAGAATCCAATACAGAGTAGAAGAAATACTGAAACAGAACATAATCAATTCTAGGACTGACATTAGACAACATATAAAGCACAGGTCATACATAGGAGTACATATTTAAAGCAACAGATAATATGTAAGGCAACATAGTGGTGAAGTTTACGGTTCCACTTGTCAGGGCTTGCAGCGGCCGCCACTGGGCAGGGTGCCAGGCGGTCTGCTCCTCACATCAAAGGGGTGCCAGGGATGCTGCAGGACCCTGCTCTGAGGAAGGAGGGGTAGTATACATCACCCAGACTCCCTCTCAATCCCCTCGCTGGTCTGCTCAACCTGTGCCACTCACCCCCTTTGATCTCTGCCAGCTCCCCCTCCATCCACTCTCCTCCTTGCCTTCACTCTCACTCTGCTCCACTCCATTACTCCTACTCAAACCCACCACCTCAGAGCTCTTCCTAGTCATCCTTTATAGGGTTTTCTTTCTCCGCCGCGCCCTCCTTCCAGGCTCTTCCCTCTCCTGAATTGGTCCAGCTGTGCCTCCCCTCAGGTGTTTCCCTCCCATCACTAACCCCTTCTAGGCTTCCTTGCCTTTCTGGCAGGGTGGGGCTAAATGTGAACAATCCCCAGCTGAGGTTTCCTTGGCCTTGCTCACGAGGAGCTACCCCAGTAGGCCTCTGAGCTGCTGAGCTTCCCTGGCCTTGCTCGTGAGGAGCTGCCCCAGTTGGCTTCTGCGCTGCTGAGCTTCCCTGGCCTTGCTCGTGAGGAATTGCCCTGGCCAGCTTCTGGGCTGCCTGCCCCTTGATGCTGGGCGGGGCTGCCCATCTCCTCCCCCAGAATGCCTGTGGCAGCTCCACCTGGAGTTGCTTTGCTCCTGGCACTCCCTGAGCCTGGTTATTGCCCTCTAGCTGGTGGATAGCCTGGGGTGTGGCTCTGATCTGTTGTGGCTGCTTCTCCTCCTCGGCTGGTAAGGGCTCTGTTTGGGCAGCTGCTGGGTCCCTATTCCCCCTGCCTTTGCCCCCTCCCTCTGCTCTGCTTAGCTCCCTATCTCCCTGGAGGGTGGGGCTGGCTGGCCTCGCCCTGTCCTGCCCCTTCCAGCCCTCTGGGGCCTTGGGCCTTTGCCCCTTTCCGCTGGCACAGGCAGGTTCTGGCTCTGATGGTTGGCCGGGGCAGCAGGGCAGCTGTCTCCCGGCTGTCTCCCATTGTTTCCTCCCGGCGAGGCCGGGGGCTGTGCCTCAGACCCCGGACACCTAACTCATTAGCAAAGCATCTGAGACCTCATCCCTACAATACAGCCCTTCCATTTGAATAAAAAAGCCTTTTTGAATAATTCGGTTTTGCATTGTTTGTGGAAAGCCAGGAGAGTGGGGGCTCTCCTGACCTCCTCAGGTAGGTTGTTCCACAGGGTAGGAGCCACCACAGAGATAGCTCATGTACGGGCTGCTGTTGATTTGGCCCATGTGAAGCCTGGCACCTGCAGGAGACCGTGTTCAGATGAGTAAAGCTGCCGTGGAGGAACATAGGGAGGGAGGTGGTCCCATAGGTGTTGGACCAAGGCCGTGAAGAGCTTTGTATGTAATAATCAATACCTTGAACTGAGCATGGTAACTGATAGGCAGCCAATGGAGTGACTATAGGATGGGAGTGATGTTCATGCTCCTACTTGCTCCTGATAACAATCGAGCTGCAACATTTTGGACTAATTGGAGCCTCCTAGTTAACTTAGATGGGAGACCAATGTATAGTGCATTACAATAGTCAAGCCTTGATGTTACCATAGCATGGATCCAGGTGGCCAGGTCGGCCATGTTGAGATAAGAAGCCATCTTCCAGGCTAGAGTGAGTTTGTAGAAAGCATTTTTTGCCACGCCTTAACTTGTTTTTCTAGTAGTAGCGCTGGATCCAGTATAACCCCTAGGCTCTTAACTGAGTCTGCAAGGGTCAGACGAACTCCATCGAAAATGGAGAGTACAATATCCTTCAAGATCTCTGCCTTCCCAATAGGGTTGCCAGCCTCCAGGTGGTGGCTGGAGAATTACAACTGGTCTCCAGCCAACAGAGATCAGTCCCTCTGGAGAAAATGACTGCTTTGGAGGGTGGACTCTATGGCATTATACCTACTGAGGCACCTCCCTTCCCCAAACCCCACCCTCTCCTGGCTCCACCTCCAAAATCTCCAGGAATTTCTCAACACAGAGCTGGCAACACTACTTCCCAACAAGCATCACTTCAATCTTGTTTGGGTTCAATTTCAATTTGTTGTTTTTCAGGCATGGCTATCATGCAGTGATCTTTCTACTGCATCCTGTGGAGATCTGGATAGCAAGATATAGAGTTGGGTGTCAATTGCATACTGATGAGATGACATCCAACTCCATAGCTGCAAATGAGTTCTCAACATAGAGGATTACCAGGTCCCCTTGAATAACACGGGAGATAAGATTGCTTCTTGTTGATCGGGACTCCCACTTAAGAGATTTACAACAAGCATTTTTAGGACTACAGTACCCACCAAATGAAGTGAGGAAACAATCGACAGGGCCAGACTAGTACCCAGAAACAGCCTGCTCCAGGACAAACCTAAAGGAACTAATAACAGAACACCACTGGTTGTCACCTATAGTTCCCAGCTCAAACCCATCCAATGTATCATCAGTGATCTACAACCCATCCTGGAAAATGATGCTTCTCTCTCAGAAGCCCTGGATGGAAGACCTCTCCTTGTCTACAGACAGCCCCCCAACCTGAAACGACTTCTCACTTACAATCATGAATTGGCTAGCAGAGTCACCAGCACAGGTACCAAGCCCTGCAACAGACCCAGATGCCAGCTCTGCCCCTATATCTACCCAGGGAATACAATTACAGGACCCAATGGCATCAACTATACTGTCTCTGGCTCTTACAACTGCTCATTCTCCAATGTGATATATGCCTTGATGTGCCAACAATGTCCATCTGCTCTGTACATTGGACAAACCAGCCAACCTCTGCACAAAAGAATAAATGGACACAAATCTGACATTAAAAATGGCAACATCCAGAAACCAGTGGGAGAACACTTCAATCTACCAGGACATTCCATCAAGGACGTAAAGGTCACTGTAGTTCAACAGAAACCTTTCAAAAACAGAATCCAACGGGAAGCTGCTGAATTGGAATTCATATGTAAATTTGACTCAGGCTGGGATTGAATAGAGACTATGAATGGTTATCTCATTATCAGAAGTAACTGACTTCCTTAACAGAAGCACACTGATCTCCATATCGGAAGCTACTGTTTGCATCTACTCCTCCCTCCCCTCTCCACCTATATATCTGACCAGTTTCTTCTTGCCCTCCATGCATCTGACGAAGAGAACTGTGATTCTCGAAAGCTTATGCTATAATAAAGTTGGTTATTCTTAAAGGTGCTATTGGACTCTTTTTGATTTTGCTACTACAGAATAACACGGCTAACTCCTCTGCATCTATGATCCAGCACTATTGCTCTTCTGTGAAATATGTCTTAGAGACTGTGTTAGGGGATTGTAGCCCAAACTCCTAGTTAATCATACTGGGAAGCAAATCTAATTTATTTAAAGGAATCTTGTGCTTGTTTGTTCAGATGTACATTCAATGTTGCTCATATGTTCAGTGTCGTTTACTCACTCACAGAGTCAGTTTTTTAAAAAAGTTCAATCTGAATTGTTTTACATTTTGTATTTTTGGTCTGCTTGGAGGCATAAAGGTTGCGCTTCCTGCATAGTAGTAACAACAACAACATCCACAACAACAACAACCAATTTATATACCACCCTTCAGGACAACTTAATGCCCACTCAGAGCGGTTTACAAAGTATGTTATCATTATCCCCACAACAATCACTCTGTGAGGTGGGAGGGGCTGAGAGCGCTCCTAGAAGCTGTGACTAGCCCAAGGTCACCCAGCTGGCTTCAAGTGGAGGAGTGGGGAATCAAACCCCATTCTCCAGATTAGAGTCCTGCGCTCTTAACCACTACACCAAACTGGCTCTCAGATAATAAATAGATAAAGGCAAAGCTGAAATGTGAAGGAAAATGTGGTTATTGGACTGTGGCAAAGAAGATGGAGATACACAGAGTAGGTGAAGTGAAAAGTTGCTTGGCTTAATTTTTTTTTAATAGGTGGGGTGGTGAAACCAAAAGGAAGACAAATGGGAAAGAATTATTTTTGGTGGGAGGGGGTCAGGGGGAGATCTGGGAGCAGGATTACCAGGTCCCCTTTAGCGTCCTGGCAGGAGGGGATGGACCTGGCATTCACCTTTTTGGACATCTTCTGGAAAGTGATATAATTGTGCAGGGGCTGGGAGCACTCCCACACTTCGCAGTGGGCTGATTTGAGCCCCAAACGAGCCCAATTCAGTCCATTTGGGGCCCAAATCAGCCCACTGTGAAATATGGGAATGTTCCTGGCCTCTGTGCAATGATGTCATTCCTGGGAGCGTGTTCGGGAATCTTATTCCCCTGCCTCTTCCACCCATTGGCCTGGTGAGTGGTGGCGGGGAAGGGGAAGCAAAAGATCCCTGCCTCCACCCAGGGACCTGGGATATGTATCTGGGAGGCAATAAATAAGGGAGGGGGATCTTGGACAACAGGATGTCCTTGGAAGCTCCCAAGCAATGGTTGCCCCTTGTTTATCCCTAGAATCTGACCTCTGAATTATTTTAACTTGCTGTTGATAGACCTTATATCTTGTCTAATCCTCTTTTAAAGCCAGTAGCCAACACTACATTAGTTATGTGTTGTGTGATGAAGTAATATGTGCAGCATTGCTTTGTGAGTCTGCCTGAATTTGTTTTTTCTTCAGTCTCTGAAACATGAGAAATCTGAAGGGAGAGGAATAATTTCAAGCATAGCATGTCATGGGATCACAGCTAATGTTTGGTCATGATTACTAATTTTTGGAAGAGGAAGTGACTTGAGTGATTTAGGGTTTCTGGCTCAGATGCTACCTCTGACTTCGTTGCCTGCCTTCTGTAAAATGGACACTGTGTTCCAGCAGCAAATGCTGGGTAGAAGGAAGGGCATCGTGTTTGTGCAGACTGCAGAGGTCAATAATGAGTTTGTACATTTTTTCCTTTCTGGCAGGATATCTTGCCATTCTCTAGAATACAAAGAAAGGTGGAAATCTTGTGCTGATATTGGAAAGGATTAGAGAAAAGAAAAAGGTGTCATTGCAGAGATGTAACATTTCCGGAAATTTTGAAGCCGTTGGGGGGGTGGGGGGGGTGAAGAATGCTTGGCAGGGAGGAATGAAAATTTTGAGAAAAATAGAAATATTTGAAATACTTAATTTTCTATCCAACCTAATTTGATTTTTCTACTTTACTAAAATACATTTTGATAATGTATTGCACAATCCTTGGAGGGACATGCTGGTGTATCCCAGTGATTGATTGATTGATATATCTTGCCTTTCCCCACAATGGGACTCAAAGCAGCTTACACTATCCTTTCCTCCAATTTATCCTCACAACAACTCTGTGAGGTAGGTTAGGCTGAGAGTGTGTGACTTGCCCAAGATCACCCAGCAAGCTTCTGTGGCAGAGTGGGGATTCGAACCTAGGTCTCCCAAATCTAGTCAGATACTCAAATCTCTACACTATGCTACTGGTGTAAACCAGAGAAGCACTGGCACATTGTCCTGACACTACCATGCTGCTTGTGACAAACCTACCATGACCACCCACAGGTGAACCATTGGCATAAGCCCTTGTGCTGACATGAGAAGGGGGGGCTGGGGCGTGGCGGGAGTTGGCTGCCTATGCTGTCCCATCCAGGGAACACCCCTTAGAACTGGGATAAAGTTACACCAGCAAAAACCATGATGTAGCCCATATGCAGAAAAGGCCGAGTCCCCCCGCCCCAGCACAGCTCCACCCCCAACCCCTAGTTGAGCACAGAATACCTACTAGAGCGGCAACCAATCATCCCACCTAGCTGTGGCCAAACATCATCCCCTGCACACAATCATAGGCCCCCAGCACTTCATAAACCCTAGTTAGGATGTCCCATAGTATAGAAACCAGGGCACATGGCACAGGATTCTTGTCTTACAGGTTCCTGCCATGTACACTTAGAACACACAGCATTGCAATTTGGTGGTGGAAGAGGCATAGAGAAGACACTTGGCACCACTGAGGGAGCATTTAGCACTAACGCTCAAGGGGGAGAGCAAAGTCCATGCCAACATGTCTCATTTCAGAACCTTAACAGGTACCCCAGTGCTGAAGGCTCAACTTGAAGAGGCGGCCATGCACTGACAAGTGAAGAGGGGTGGGATTCCAGCTGCTCTGGCCCAGGAGTCCACATCTGCCTTCTGTGTTCCCCCTTCAAATGCCTGGATGCCACCCCAACACTGCTGGTTCTCACAACTATGTTACAGGGGTGGCCTAAGCTAGGCCCTCTCCTCATCATGCTCCATGTCATGCAATGGAGCATACTCTCAGGCAGGGCTTTTTTTCAGGGGGAACGTGCGGGAATGGAGTTCCGGCACCTCTTGAAAATACTCGGAAATAGTGCTTGAAAATAATATGATTTCAAAGAATCCCATGTGTTTCTTCCTCATTTTCCTCTCGAGAGTTCCACCACCTCTTTTCCCAGAAAAAAACCCCTGCAGGAATGTATACCTGGGAGTGCTGCCAGTGGAGCGGGGCAGGGATGCTCCCCCTCATACTGGTCTGTGAGCACACTCCCTTGCCAGGGTGTGCCCTCCCCTCAGGCAGGGAACAGGGCACTGTTGTGGTTAGGGGAGCCTGGCAGTTGCCCCGCTGTGCTCTGTGGATCAGCCGCCCAGGCATCCCTGGGATGTTCATCAGGCTTGCCAGATACTCACTGAACCCTAGTTTTCATATACCTTCCTTTAGTGGAGCTGGCATGGAGTAGATAGGGGGAGCATTGAGTAGATAAGAGTTGAAGGAATATGTGGTAAATGGTTGTTGTGGGTTTTCCGGGCTGTA
The DNA here is from genome assembly GCF_028583425.1 of Eublepharis macularius. Taxonomy (NCBI): domain Eukaryota; kingdom Metazoa; phylum Chordata; class Lepidosauria; order Squamata; family Eublepharidae; genus Eublepharis; species Eublepharis macularius. The sequence continues at coordinate 180,459,856 of NC_072790.1, read as the reverse complement.
TTGCCGTGGTCTTGGCATTGTAGTTCCTGACATTTCGCCAGCAGCTGTAGTTGGCATCTTCAGAGGTGTAGCACCAAAAGACAGAGATCTCTCAGTGTCAGATCTCTGTCTTTTGGTGCTACACCTCTGAAGATGCCAGCCACAGCTGCTGGCGAAACATCAGGAACTACAATGCCAAGACCACGGCAATACAGCCCGGAAAACCCACAACAACCATCGTTCTCCGGCCGTGAAAGCCTTCGACAATATGTGGTAAACATGGCTTGGAATGGTAGATGGGGCTTGCAGCGTCCCCACGTTTTGCAGTTAACAGCCATCCTTGCATTAAGGTTACCAAAAAGGCCTGGAGAAAAGTGTCCTTTCTCTTTCATAGAGGTTTAATATGTGGCAATGGGCAAGTAAAGCTTTTTGTAGCATGGAGGTAAATAACACCTAAAGGACTAACTACTCCCATATGAACCCTCCCAACCACTATGTTTCCTACCTTGAGAACCTTGAATAAGGTGGAAAGGTGGCATAAAAGTATTACAAACAAACAAACAAAAACAAACAAACCCTGGTAAATAACATACTGGTAGCTGGCAACTCTACTTCGCTCACAGGCAGGCATTAGAGTTTTAATGGCTTAGGAATCACAGTTTGAGATCTACCTGTATCTTGTACAAGGTTCTAAACCATCAAACTTTTATATATATAAATGAGTGCTGTCAAAACACTCAAAACAATTGATAATTTAATATGGTATCTTAGTATTTAAGATTAAAATAATACAAAAAGAAAATAATGTGGGCAGCCAAGAGAAAAATTCAGCAAATTCTGATATTTTCCCCTCAGAATGTCATTTAATAAGCACATAATTAAACTTCCAAAGTCAAAAAATTATCATTTGTTTTAAATAGATTTATATATTATGTTTTTGCATTTTGAAGAGATATACTGGACATGCAACTATTGATCTCATTTTCCCTTCCTCTAAGAAGCTGAAAACAGCATACATAGGATTATATCTTTTCACAGTTACCTGAGAAATAGATAGGTAGAGATAGGGTTGCCAGCCTCCAGGTGGTGGCTGGAGGTCTCCTGGAATTACAACTGGTCTCCACCCGACAGAAGTCAGTTCCCCTGGAGAAAATGGCTGCTTTGGAGGGTGGACTCTATGTCATTATACGCTGCTGAGGCCTTTCCCCTTCCCAAACCCCACCTACTCCAAGCTCCACACCCAAAATCTCCAGGAATTTCCCAACCTGGAGCTGGCAACCCTAGGAGAAGCAGTGACTTCTCCAGGCCACTCAATGAACTTTGTGATTTAGGATAAAATCAAGATGAGACAGTGGAATTTTGTACATTGATAAATAGCAGCCATGCCATGCTCCAATTTGGACTGAAGTCTTTTCTCCTGCAAAGTTATCCTTACCTTAAATGCTCCAAAGCTGCTATTTGCCTTATTGGGAAAAATATGCAGCTAACCTCTATTCCCCCACCCCACCCTGCAGTGGAGCAATTAGTATCTGCTGGGGAGGAACTGCACATCCAAAAATCAGGGAAATGGCAGGGGGGAGAGTTAAAACCCCCTCCCCTGCACTACAACATTGATCTGAGTTAGGGAGAGGGCACTGTTGTGTTTAGCAATTAAACCAAAAAACCTTATGGAGATCTGATCATGGCTTCTCCAGTGATTTGACCCTAAGTGGAGACCAGTCCAAAACTCCTCAATCTGTAACTGTTACACTATGCTTTTTCTGTATCAAGACGCTGCATTGAAATGCTGCATCTTGAAGTTTTCCTTGTCAACCATGATAAATTCTTGCAAAGTGGAATGTTAGGCATTTCTGTTCATATTGAGAAACTATTGAGACTGCCAAACATTAAATTTGGAAATATGCAATGAAAATGAGGTGCCAACACTAATTTAAGAGACAATGAGAACACTGTTGACATCATAGACTTTGATGTAGAGAACACAGGTGAAAAATCACACTGGACTGACAAAATGGGGGTATGAAATTGCTGTAAAGGGGAGAATTTGTCTTCTCTTTGTTTCCACTGGAATAAATTCAAATGCAGTCAGGATTCTGCCTTCTCTTATTTGAATGTTATTTCACTTTGCTTTCCTCCATGGCAGCACTAGGGCTCTCCCAAATTGTTTCGGCTGCCACGCATCAAGCGGGCCACGCGATAGATTTGATCTTTGGGATGGGGATTCAGGTGGACCTTGATGCCATTGAGGCAGTGCCATGGTCGGACCACTTTGCCCTGAAGGCTAGTCTGGGAGTGCCAGCCCCTCTCTGCATAGGCGGTGAGCTGATTTATGCTCACCTGCGGAGACTAATGGATCCAGTTGGTTTCCAGAATGCTCTGCGGGATCCGATGCCCCCTGGCGGTTCATTAGATGAGCTAGTGGAGGACTGCCATGGCCATCTCTCCGAAGCCATCAATGAAATCGCACCCCATCACCCTCTCCATTCCCGTGCCAGACTCGCCCCCTAGTACATGAAGGAGCTACGACAGTTGAAGCGGGAGCTGAGATGGCTGGAGTGAGTGTGGTGGTGGAATCAGAGCGAAGAGGCAAGATCATCTTATAGAGTGTTTATGAAGGCTTATGAGGTGGCTGTGAAGGCGGCAAAGAAGGAGTATTATGCCACCTCCATAGCGTTTGCTAACTCACGCCTGGCGAAATTATTTCAGGTAGTTTGGTCCTTGGTCTCCCTCTCTCAGGGAGACTGCCAAATTAGAAATTCAGCTGTTAGCTGTGAGGCTTTTGGGAGGTTTTTTGTAGATAAAGTCTTGTCTCTCCGCCACGACCTGCTGACCACGGTTGATACAGTAAGGGAACTGGAGACCCCTTGGCCGTCTTCTGGTCCAATTTTAGATCACTTCAGTCTGGTCTCCCAGGAGGATGTTGACAGGATCCTGAGGCTGGTGAGGTCCACTACGTGCCCTTTGGACCCCTGCCCCTCATGGCTAGTTAAGGCCGGTATCGATGGGCTGAGGGCCTGTTGGAGGCCATTATTAATCTATCACTGAGCTCCGGGGTTTTCCCCAGGGCATTAAAGGAAGCCGTAGTGAGGCCCCTCCTGAAAAAGCCAACCTTGGACCCCACTGACCCATCCAGTTACTGCCCAGTCTCAAACCTCCCATTTCTGGGTAAGGTGATTGAGCGAGCAGTGGTGGAGTAGCTGCAGAGTTTCCTGGAAGAAGCGTCGGTCCTGGACCCATTCCAGTTTGGTTTCCGCCTGGGCCAGGGGACTGAGACAGTGTTGGTTGCCCTCATAAAAGATCTCCGTAGGCATCTGGATCGAGGCAGGTCAGTGCTGCTGGTGTTGCTAGACCTCTCAGCAGCGTTTGACATGGTTGGCCATGAATTGTTGACCCACCGCTTTGCCAATGTGAGGATTCGAGGGACTGCCTTGCAGTGGATTGTCTCTTTTCTCCATGGTTGGGGACAGAGAGTGGCGCTGGGGGAGAGGTTATCAGCGTGCCAATCCTTGGTGTGCAGCATCCTGCAGCAGGCATTACTCTCCCCATTGTTGTTTAATCTCTACTTGTGCCCTCTTTCCCAGCTGGCACAGAGTTTCAGACTGGGTTGCCATCAATATGCAGTTGACACCCAGTTGTACCTGTTGATGGACGGACAGCCTGGCTCTGCTCCCAAGGCCCTAATTAGAGCATTGGGGGCTGTGTCTGGATGGGTGAAGCAGAGCAGACTGAAGTTGAACCCCATGAAGACAGAGGTCCTGTGCTTGGGCCATGGTGGGGTAGATTTGGGGATTCAGCTCCCAGCCTTTGAGGGGGCACCACTTGTGCCCGTTTCATCGGTCAGGAGCCTTGGTGTGACGCTGGACTCCTCCTTGTCAATGGAGGCCCAGGTCAAGGCAGCTGCCAGAACTGCCTTTTTCCATCTCCAGCAGGCCAGGCAGCTTGCCCCCTATCTCTCAACCCATGACCTTACGACAGTGATCCATGCAACGGTCACCTCCAGATTAGATTACTGTAACTCGTTCTATGCAGGGCTTCCCTTTGGTTTGACCTGGAAACTGCAGAGGGTCCAAAATGCTGCTGCTCATGTCCTGACAGGAATTTCATTCAGGGCACATGTGACTCCAACTCTGCAGCAGCTGCATTGGCTTCCTGTGGAGTTCCAGATCAGGTTCAAGGTTCTCGTTCTGACCTATAAAGCCCTAAACGGACTGGGACCAGCATACCTGAGGGACTGCCTCTCTCTGTATGTACCTCGGAGAGCTCTTAGATCTGCAGGTACACACCTACTGGTGGTCCCTGGCCCCAGGGAGGCTCGGCTGGCCTCGACCAGGACCAGGGCGTTTTCTGTCCTGGCCCCAAACAGGTGGAACTCTCTGTTGGAAGACACTCGGGCCCGCCAAGATCTTGTATCTTTTTGGCGGGCCTGTAAGACAGAGATGTTCCACCAGGCATATGGTTGAGGCCAGAACTGGATCCATCTAATTAACCTCCCTGCTGGTCTCCTGCCAGTCGCAGGGGGGGGGAGCATATGGTCCATCTACCCCCCCTCATGCCTGAGTTAAGAGTTTCACTAACCCACACCTCCACCCTTTTCTTACTTTGTGTATGGTGGGCAGGGGAAGGGGGAAGCGTGCCCCATCTGGAATGCTGATATTCATGTTTGCACTGAGATGTTATTTTATTGGTTTTATCTATAGTACCTTATTTATGATTGTAACCTGCCCTGAGCCTGCTTGCGGGGAGGGCAAGCTAAAAATCTAATCAATCAATAAATTATTCAATCAATCAGTCTTCATAATGGTAGGTGAAATTTCGGATGAGGAAGAAGCTGCTCTAACCAGTGATCAGTGTAAGAAGTAGAGCCAGAGCAAAAAGAGGAGCAATAGAAGCAGCAAGCCCAGAGAGTTGAGAAAGAGTAGTTGAAACCATACACAGAGGTGTGATGACTAGCAAAGAATCAGAGAAAAATTATGGAAAATAATTCTTTCTGAACTGTGGGCAAATGTTTCTAAGACTGAATGACCAAGGGCAGGTGTAAAAGAAAGGCCCAGATTGTTTTTAAACTCGTGTTTGCCATTAACAGGCAGTAGGTGTGTAGCTGATTCTCTTGCAAACCTTAATTACCCCACTGGTACTTATCTGGGTACACTCTTCTCCAGTACTCCCATCTCAAATGAATTTACCCCAAGATTTGAAGTCAGCTTTACAAAAGGCCCAAATTTACAACCCTTCCATTTATCACAATAATTTCAAGAAGACCTGTATCCAGTATCCCTAATAATTCCAGTGTTAGCAATGGGGCTTGCAAAGAAAAGGAGAAAAGAGCAAACACTACCATTTTGTAGAAGGATTTTGCTTCAAAGAACTAAATGCAAACTAACTTCATTTTCAGAAGCAGTGCTTGTCTGTTGATCAGATGTACTTGAATGTTGGTGTCTTTTGTTGATTATATTATTGTTTAAAACATGTCTGTGTTAAATGTTGAAAAGGCTGCATGTTACTGTGTTTGTTAGACGTTTCTGTATGCTGTACAACATTAAATGATTAGTTGTATATTAAAAATCACAGTTATGATTTTAAAATAAGTTTTAAAAATAAGTTCAGGATAAGTTTTGGATTTGCCAAGTTAGGTTTTTATTTGAGACACGGCTTTTTTTCTGGAGAAAGAGGTGAGAGACCTCTCACCCGGGGTAACTCCCAGGAGGAGGTGCTGCCCCTGTGAGTACGTGTGCATGCACACTGCATGCATGCACTCCCGGGACTGCATGATGATGTCACTTCCGGGAAGTGATATCATCACGCAGGCTGTGGCCGCCCCGGGAGCACTCTCGTGCTCCACGGGGGACCTGATTTGGCCTGCATCAGGCCAAATTTGGCCCAGATTGAGTCTGAATCAGCCCTGAACAGGCCGCTGCAGTGCAGCGGTGCACTCCCCAGCCTGGAAGCGGTCAGATCTGGGCTGTATTGGGCCAAAACAGGCCCTAAACAGCCCAGATAGGGCTTGAATCGGCCTGGAATGGGCTGTTGCCACATGGGAGAACACTCCTCCACTGGGCAGTGGCCTGATCCTGGCTGTTTAGGGCCCAATGCTGGCCATTTTGGGCCCAAATTGGGCCTAAAATGGCCAAAAGGGCCCAAAATGGCCAGGATCTGGCCACTACCAGGTGGGGGAGTGTTTCCCCTCCTGGCAGAGGCCCGATCCTGGCCATTTCAGCCCAGATCCTGGCCGATCCTGGCTATTTCTGCCCAGATTCCCTGCCCAGCAAAGGCCCGATCCTGGCCGTTTCAAGCCCAAAATAGCCAAAAGGGTCCCAAAATGGCCAGGTTTGGGCCTGAATCGGCTTAGAACTTGCTGCTGCCACATGGCAGAGCATGCCTTCATTTGGGCGGTGGCCTAATTCTGGCTGTTTAGGGCCCAATCCTGGCCATTTTGGGCCTCTATTGGCTCAAATTGGGCTCAAAAGGGCCAAAGGGCCCCCAAAATGGCCAGGATCTGGCCACTGCCAGGCGGGAGAATATTCCCCCTCCTGGCAGAGGCCCAATCCTGGCCATTTTGGCCCAGATCTTAGCCATTTTGGGCCTGAATTAGGCCCAAAATGACAAGGATTGTGCCTGAATCGGCCTGGAAATGGCTGCTGCCGCGTGGGAGAGCACTCCCCCACTGGGCAGTGGCCTGATCCTGGCTGCTTAGGGCCTGATCCTGGCCATTTTGGCCAGGATCTGGCCACTGCTGGGTGGGGCCAGATCCGGATTGTTTTGCCCAGATCCTGGCCATTTTGGGCCTGAATTGGGCCCAAAATGGCCAATAGGGAGGCCACCCAGTAATGACATGATCCTGGCTGTTTCAAGTCTGATCCTGGCCATTTTGAACCCGAATTGGGCCCAAAAGGGCCAGGATTGGGCTGCTACTTGGTGGAGAAATGTTACCCCGCCCATCAGAGGCCCAATTCTGGGCTAGGATCGGGCCGCTGCTGGGTAGGGGAGTGTTTCCCATCCTGGCAGACACTTGATCCTGATCGTTTCTGGACCAATCCTGGCTGTTACGGGCCATAAATGGGCCCAAAACGGCCCCAAACAGTCTGGATCGGGGCCAAATCGGCCTGGAGTGGGGCACTACCAGATGGGGGAACCCTTTCCCACTTGGCAGCAGCCCAGTCCTTGCCATTTCTGTCCTTATACTAGCCCTTTTGGACCCTAAATGGCCCCAAATGGCCAGAATGGCCCAAAACAGCCTGAATCGCACCTGAAATGGCCTGGACTGGGCTGCTGCTGGGTGGGAGAACACTCCCCTGCCTGGCAGCATCCAGATCCTGGCTGTTTTGGGCCCAATCCAGGCCCAAATAGGCACAAAATGGCTCGGGTGTTTAAAAAATATCCACATGATATGGGTATTTTTAGAGGTGCCAGAGCACCATTCCGGGGCATTCTGGCGCAAAAAAAAGCCCATTTAAAAAGAGCCTTCCACAGGACTTATAATACGGTCAGGACAACTCTTCTTACCCCTAAAGTTAAGGGAAAAGGTGTTGATATAGGGTTGCCAGGCCCCCTCAACCTCCCGGCGGGGGATAGGGACCTGGCACTTACCTTGGGGGAGAGGGGGGTGCACACCCCACAAGCACGATGATGTCACTTCGGGAGTGACGTCATTGCATGGCCCCTGGGAGCATGCCCAGGCTCTACAGGGGCTCAAAATGGACCCGATCCTGTTGACATAGTGACCCAAGAAGCATGTCTATGTCTTGCTGTTTGTATCTATCATGTCACTACTGATGTAAAAGATCTATTTGACAGGTCCTTGGATGATGCAAGAGCAGAGAAACTACCTAGGACACCTCACCAGATGTGTTATGCTTGGACACTGGGGGGTGCTGTGGGAGGATATAAGCCAGCAGTGTCTTGCTGTGGGAGGATATAAGTCAGGAGTGGAGCTTGTTCCATTAGGTGCTTGTCGAAGCACTTTGACACTGAGAACAAGGTTCTGTATATAAGTCACTGTAAATAAACTGTACATACACTTGAATGCTATAAGTGTGTGGAAGCCTTATTTATAGCTCAGCTACAGTTCAAACCACGCTGCGCCAACAGGGTTACGGGCCCAGAACCGCGTGGTGGGCATTGCAGGTTCGAGGAACTGTGAGCCGTGAAGTCCTATGTGGCTTGGAGCTGGAGGCTGTGGACGGTGAAATCCAGGAGTGACTGTTCTGCGTTGGTGAGGAGTGCCCAGCAAGCTGTCCTCACAGGGAAGCAGTGCAGAGGAGGAGGAGAAGGAAGATATTCTCCCGGGGCCAGTCCAGATAACAGAGATGGCTCAAGTCCAAACAGCCCTGCCGGTGGAGAAACTCACGGGTGAGAATTACCAGGTGTGGTCCCTCCGTATGCAGCATTATTTGAAGAGGGAAGGTCTTTGGGTCTGTGTTGACAACCCTCCAGATGACCCCACGCCGGCAGAGGAGACAAGAGATGAGAGAGCGCTGGCAGCAATCGTGTTGAGTATAGCCGACTGCCAGCTAAACCATATAGCACACGAAACCGCAGCTCAAGCGGCTTGGAAGGCACTCAAGGCCGTGCACCTGCGAGATTCGGCAGGAGTCCTTATAGTCTTGACAAGAGCCCTGTACCGGAGGGTTCAGCAGCCTGGAGAACCAGTGCAAGACCACATAGCCGCATTGACGCAGAGCTTCAGGGACCTGGAGCTACGAGGGAAGATTTTCTCTGAAACAGACCGTGTGTATATTTTGCTCTCTAGCCTTGCACCATATTACGAGGTTCTTCTAACTACACTAGAGATGGTGAAAACTGATGATTTAACTTGGAGTTATGTTATAGCAAAATTGCTGGACACAGAGAGGAGGCAAAAAGACAAGCAGTTATCTGTGTCTGGGCATGCAGCCAAGTCTGGGCATGCAGCCAAGTCTGGGAATGCAGCCAAGTCTACAGCGTGTTCTGAGGGAGCCAACTGCAAGCTTCAAACAGACTACAGGCAAACTGTACAGTCGTCTCCAGTCGTGTTGGCAACTAGGAAGTGTTGGACCTGTGGAAGCGAATCCCATTTCCGCAGAGAATGCCCACGTCGAAGGAAAGGAAGAAAGCCGGTATCCAACAGTAGCAGGAGTGAAGCCAGGAGCGGTGAAGCAAGGCTTGTGGTGTCTGCTGTTGCCGGGGAGTCCTGGGTCTTGGACTCGGGGGCTTCGCAGATCATATGTCGGGAGGAATCCGTGTTGGAGGAAGCCCACGAGTCATCATTGCCTCACGTCAGGCTAGCTGACGGAAGGTGTGCCAAGGTGACTTGTCAGGGGCAGCTAACTTTTTCTTCCCTAGGTTATACCTTCAGAGACGTTTTATGTATGCCTTCATTAGAAAGCAACCTGTTAAGTGTGTGTGCTCTAACAAAAGCATGGTTTAGTGTTTCTTTTTCCCAGAATGGGTGTACAATCTCAAAAGGGGGAAAGAATCTGCTGCAAGGTAAATTGCATAACAATGTATAATCAGTTGAGAATGGCCAGGCAGGAGCACAAGTTGTGTCCAACAGGTGTGACCATGAGGGGTGTGTGCATCTTTTACATCGTCGGCTTGGTCACATTGGGTTTGAAGCATTGAGAAAAACATTGGCTCTGTTACCAGGGGAGAGTGTGAAACCATGTAAGCATTTTCTAGACTGTCAGGTCTGCAAACAAGTGAAAAGTCATGCTTATCCTGTGGCTAAGTCAAGTAGCCGGGTGTCAAACAAGCCCTTAGAGTTGGTCCATATGGATCTGATAGGGCCATATCCTCAGAGTCATTCAGGAAAACGTTTTGCTTTGCTTATCTGTGATGATAAAAGTCGTTTTCTCTGGGCATATGTGCGGACGCACAAATCAGACACGTTTCAAACAGTAAAATACTGGTGCAAAAGAGCTGAATTACAGCTGGGTGAAAAAGTACGTGCCATTCAAACTGACATGGGTGGAGAGTTCCAAACAAATGAATTCTCTAAATGGTTAAATAAAAAGGGCATTGTTCACAGAATGGCAAACTCAGGGGTCCGAAGTGAGAATAGTGTGGTGGAACACAGTGGTGGAAAAATTCAAACAATCATGAAAGCCATGCTGACAGATGCCAATTTGCCAGTGACTTATTGGGCTGAAGCTTTAGGGGCAGCCTGTTATGTCAGCAACAGGGTTTGGAGTAGGGCAATAAACAATATTCCCTACAAAGTGCTGTACAAGAAAGATCCCAAGCTCGGGTTTCTAAGAGTGTTTGGGGTTAAAGCGTGGATAAATGTGCCTCTCAAGCAAAGAAGAAAAGGATCTGCTAGAGCAGTTCAGCACGTGTTTGTAGGTTATCAGTCTGGTATGAAATCCTACAGATTTGTTATGTTTGACCGGAAGGTTTGTTTTAGCAGGTCCGCTAGCTTTAATGAAAACAGCAGTTGGGCAAGACTCCATGGTTTGGAGGAGCACTCACAAGTGTTTTTTGCCTCTAACAGAGCACAAAGAAGCTCAAAGTGGCACAAGTCAGCCACAGAGTGTGATTTCTGAACAGGAAGTTAAAAAGGAGGTAAAGTCTCCTGGAGCTCAGTCTCAGAGTCCTGGTGTTCGAGTTCCAAGGGTGTCAGAACACTCCACGAAAGGAGTGCCTCCTGTGAGATATGGCTTTGAGCCAAATCAGCCGCAAGTGAATTTTGTATGGGTGCCAGAGCCGGCTGACTTTCAAGAGGTTTTGCGGCTTGATGGGTCTGAGAGAGAGGCTTGGTTTGCTGCTATGCAACAGGAATATGAGTCTCTCACAAATCATCAAGTGTTTTCTCTATCTGAAATGCCAGAGGGGAAGAGCCCAGTGGGCTGCAAATGGTTGTATAAAGTTAAATACAGTCCTAATGGAGAATTTAAGCATAAGGCTCGCCTTGTGGCCAAAGGATACTCTCAAATACAAGGGAAGGATTATGATCTGGTGTTTTCTCCAACCATGAGGGGGGGAACCTTTAGAGCAGCTCTTTGCAAAGCAAGTGCAGAGGGTTTGTCTGTCTTTCATTTCAACATTGAAACTGCCTTTCTGCATGCAGACTTGGAGGAAGAAGTCTACATGGAACAGATTCCAGGGTTTGAATCTAAGCAACAAAGTCTTGTATTAAAATTGCGTAAGTCCATTTATGGGTTAAAACAGGCAGCACAGTGCTGGAATTTGTGTCTATCAAAAGCACTGGCTAGCCTTGGATTTAAACAGGCAAAAGCTGATCTTTTTTTATATACAAAGGAAAATGGTGGTAAACAGTGTTACCTGCTTTGCTATGTGGATGACCTCTGTTTTCTGTGTGGGTCACCTGAGGAATCGGCTGAATTCCAGCAAGCCATAACCAGAGTGTTTAAAACCAGGTTTTTGGGACCTATTTCAAACTACCTAGGTATGCAAATTACCAAAAACAGCTCAGGGTGTTTTGAGCTGAGTCAGAGCAATAAAGTGAAGCAATTGCTGAAGCAGTATGGGATGGCAGAGGCACGAGAAGTGCAAACCCCCATGTCTGCTGGGTGTCTCAAGGAGCCAAGAAACACTCCTTTAGAAAACAAAACTAAGTACCAGTCTCTAGTTGGGTCACTGCTGTACTTGTCCTGCTGGAGCCGCCCTGATCTGGGCTATGTGGTGCAGTGGCTGTGTAGGCAGTGTACAGATCCCTGTGAAAGAGACTGGCAGGCAGCAAAAAGGGTGCTGTGCTATCTGAAGGGTACTTCAGACTATAAGTTTGTATTGGATACTACAAAAGGTACTGAAGTGTTAGCCTTTAGTGATGCATCATGGAGAGATGATGAGGGGAGATCTACCTCTGGTTATCTTATCCAAGTTCTGGGAGCACTGGTGTTCTGGAAGTCTCAGAAGCAAACGTTAGTCGCAACTAGTTCGTGTGAAGCCGAATATGCCTCGCTAAGCGACTGTGTATTACAACTGGAGTGGGTAATAAAGTTGTTGGAAGATCTTAATATGCAGTGTCCATTACCAGTGGAAATAAAATGTGACAGTTCTGCTGCAGAGCAATTGGCACAGTACCAAAGCATCGGTGCCAGGAGCAAACATATTGTGATCCGTTATCAAAATGTGCGTGATGCTATTCACAGAGGTATGATATGTTTGTCTCATTGTAAATCAAATGAGAATGTTGCAGATCTGTTAACCAAAGGACAAAGCCAGGAAATGTTGGTTAAATGCAGAGAAGTGTTGGGTATACATGCCTCTTGTCTCAAGGAGGAGTGTTGACATAGTGAGCCAAGAAGCATGTCTGTGTTTTGTTGTTTGTATCTGTCATGTCACTACTGATGTAAAAGATCTATTTGACAGGTCCTTGGATGATGCAAGAGCAGAGAAACAACCTACGACACCTCACCAGATGTGTTATGATTGGACACTGGGGGGTGCTGTGGGAGGATATAAGCCAGCAGTGTCTTGTGCTGGAGTGGAGCTTGTTCCATTAGGTGCTTGGCAAAGCACTTTGAAACTGAGAACAAGATTCTGTATATAAGTCACTGTAAATAAACTGTACATACACTTGAATGCTATAAGTGTGTGGAAGCCTTATTTATAGCTCAGCTACAGTTCAAACCACGCTGCGCCAACAGATCCATCCTGAAACAGACCAATTTTGAGGCGCTGTGGAGCACAGGAGCAGGAGCACTCCTGCGCTCCACAATGCCAGAAAATGGGCCTATTTTGCCATGGATCGGGCCTATTTTGAAGCGCTGTGGAGCCCAGGAATGCTCCTGCACTCCGAAGCACCTTAAAAGCAGGCCTGATTCGCAGCAAAACGGGCCTGAAACAAGCCTGATTTTGGCCAAAATGGGTTCGTTTTGAGGTGCTGTGGAGCGCAGAAGCACTCCCGTGCTCCGCAGCAGCCCTGATCTGGGCCAAAACAGGCTGGATCCCGGTGGCTGCTGTGCATGGGAGCGCACCGCACCGTGAGGGAGTGCGCACAGAAGGTGTGCCCCCCGCTGGTTAGGTAAGTGGGAGCGGGGTGTGGGGAAGTGGGGCAGGGGATCCCCCTGGCCCTCCGGCGGTCTGGCATCCCTATGTTGATTGGATGGTTATACCTTTAACTTATAACAGCACTTACAAACCAGTTAAAGCTATTATAAACAAATATTAGCACCTCCTATCTAACATCCCTAGATGCCAAAATCCTTTATTTACAGCTAAAAGAGCTAAAAACCTTTGGGATATCTTAGAAGCAGGCTTCTAGAGATAAGGGGCCACAGGGGTAGCCAAATACCTAAACATTTTTTTGCTTGTGGTCACTGTGCTGTATGTGTTTTTGCTGAGACCAAGAGATCCTTTCAAAACTCAGCCCACACCAGAACCTTCTCCATTGATTCATTTTGTAACTGTAACTCAAGCAGAGTAATTTACTGTGTCAAATGTCCTTGTGGTTTATTGTATGTGGGAATGACTACAAGACAGGTGAAAGTGAAAATATGTGAATATAAAAGTTGTATCAGATTAAAGAAATTGTGTGCTTCACTTGTAAACGATTATTTGGCTTCTAGTCATACTGATACACAGCTGAAGTTCTGAGTCATTGAACCAGTGCAGAATACATCTTCAAACCTGCTCAAACATCTCCAGAAAAAAAGAAATGTTTTGGATACATCATCTGCAGACACTTACTCCCTTGGGAGTAGGGGTGTGCAAAGGCACTCTGTTTCGTGTTTCTTGTTTCGAGTTTACCTGAAACAAGAATCTGTTTCGGAAACAGCAAAACCCGAAACGGCTAGCCGTTTCGGGTTTAGCGTTTCGGGTTTCTTTCGGGTTGTTTCGGGTTTCTTTCGGGTTTTTTCAAAGGGAAAATGCCTCCGTCTTCCCGGACGCCTGGGGGAGGCATTTTCCCACCGAATCAAGACAAAATTGGTGGGGACCTTCCTCTAACTCCTCTCTAACAACCCCCCAAGTTTCAGACCTATTGGATTTTGGGGGGCCATGTTATGGCCCCCCAAACCAGGTCCCCCTATCCTCGCATAAGAAAGGGAAGGGTGAGCATATTGTTAGCTTGCTGCTGCTCATCTTGTTCTTCATTATTTCCTAAGTGGAAAAAATGAAGAGGCATGCTTCCTTTGCCGGGGGGGGGGGCATTTTGCATGCAAAATGCCCCCCAACCCTCTGGGGCCCTTTTCCCACCCTTCCTCCACGCCCCCCAAGGCTCAGCCTGCTCCCACTTGGGCGGGGGGGGGGGCATTTCATGGCCTCCCCAAGTAGGTGCTCTCAGCCCCCAAAGTCCACCCCCTACAGCCCCACACAAACCCAATTCCCCCCCAGCTGCCACACACAGACCAAAATCCCCACATTAGCCCCTCACAGACCCAAATCCACCCCCAGCAGCCTCACACCCATAACCCCAGGAACAGGCTGGCAAAGGCCAGCCCTCTCCCTTTGTTCCCTATGCTGGGAACTTCTAAACTCTCTTTCCCTGGGCAATTCTGCACAGCCCAGGGGTGCCACAATGGAGGGCACACTTCTGAGTGCCAGCTGGTCCCTGTGAAAGAGCACCTGAACCACAGACACCCTCCCTCAAATTCCCCCCCCCCACCTACAGAGATGGCTGGCCGGCCAGCCCCTATGATGGGAACCAACTGCACAACAAAGAATAAAACACGAACAACACAAAATAAAGTTTTTAAAAAATTATTTTCTCCCTTTCAAAGTACAAATAGGCAAAGCATTATGACACCAGCAGTCCCCCACACAGAAAAATAACACAACTCACTTAACATCAGAGAATCACAAAGCACAATTCCTGTCAAAAACACTTTATTTCTTGAACAGCTTTAGGTTACACAGCAGGGGGGCACACCAAAGGGCATGGCAGCAGTATCTTACACAGAAAAATAACACAACTCACTTAACATCAGAGAATCACAAAAGCACAATTCCTATCAAAAACACTTTATTTCTTGAACAGCTTTAGGATACACAGCAGGGGGGGGGCACACCAAAGGACATTCCAGCATTCCACCTCACAAAAATAACACAACTCACTTAACATCAGAGAATCACAAAAACACAATTCCTTTCAAAAACACTTTATTTCTTGAACAGCTTTAGGTTACACAGCAGGGGGGCACACCAAAGGGCATGGCAGCAGTATCTTACACAAAAATAATACAACTCACTTAACATCAGAGAATCACAAAAGCACAATTCCTTTCAAAAACACTTTATTTCTTGAACAGCTTTAGGTTACACAGTAGGAGAGCACAACAGGGCATGATAGCAGTGTACTACACAAAATAATACAACCCACTTCACCGTTTTTGACAGCAATTGTGTTTTGTTGATTCTCTGATGTGAAGTGAGTTGTGTTATTTTTGTGTAGTGCACTGCTTTCATGCCCTGTTGTGCCTTCCTACTGTGTAACCTAAAGCAGTTAAAGAAATAAAGTGCTTTTGACAGCAATTTTTTTGGGGTGATTCTTTAATGTGAAGTGAGTTGTGTTATTTTTGTGTAAGATACTGCTGCCATGCCCTTTGGTGTGCTCCCCTGCTGTGTAACCTAAAGCTGTTCAAGAAATAAAGTGTTTTTGACAGGTATTGTGTTTTTGTGATTCTCTGATGTTAAGTGAGTTGTGTTATTTTTGGAATGCTGGAATGAGCCTTGGTGGGGGTGGGAGTAGAGGTGGGAGAAGGGCCCCTGAGGGCTGGGGGGCATTTTGCATGCAAAATGCCACCCCTGGCAAGACAAGCCTCCCCCAGCTGTAAGTAGTAGAGAAAAGAGCACCTACTTGGGGAGGCCATGAAATGCCCCCCCAAGTGGGAGCAGGCTGTGCCTTGGTGGGGGTGGGAGGAAAGGTGGGAGAAGGGCCCCTGAGGGTTGGGGGGCATTTTGCATGCAAAATGCCACCCCTGGCAAGACAAGCCTCCTCCAGCTGTAAGTAGTAGAGAAAAGAGCACCTACTTGGGGAGGCCATGAAATGCCCCCCACAAGTGGGAGCAGGCTGTGCCTTGGTGGGGGGGTGGGAGGAAGGGTGGGAGAAGGGCCCCTGAGGGCTGGGGGCATTTTGCATGCAAAATACCCCCCCCCCCGGCAAGACACGCCTCCCCCAGCTGTAGTAGAGAAAAGAGCACCTACTTGGGGAGGCCATGAAATGCCCCCCCCAAGTGGGAGCAGGCTGAGCCTTGGTGGGGGGTGGGAGGAAGGGTGGGAGAAGGGCCCCAGAGGGTTGGGGGCCACCCCTGGCAAAGGAAGCCTGCCTCTTCATTTTTTCCCCATAGGAAATAATGAAGAAGAAGATGAGCAGCAGCAAGCTAACAATATGCTCACCCTTCCCTTTCTTATGCGAGGATAGGGGGACCTGGTTTGGGGGGCCATAACATGCCCCCCCCCAAAGTCCAATCGGTCTGAAACTTGGGGGGTTGTTAGAGAGGAGTTAGAGGAAGGTCCCCACCAATTTTGTCTTGATTCGGTGGGAAAATGCCTCCCCCAGGCGTCTGGGAAGACGGAGGCATTTTCCCATTGAAAAACCCAAAACAACTGGAAACGTTTCGGGTTATTTTGTTTTGGATAACCCGAAACGTTTCGGGTTTCCCAAAACGTTTCGGATAACCCGAAACAACCCGAAACAAGTTTGTTTCGGGTTTCTTTCGGGTTTCAGAAACCCGAATTGCACACCCCTACTTGGGAGTGAATGAAGAAGCAGATTGGATTTGCTGTCTCTGAATGCAAAAATTCCGCCCTCCTTTGGTTCTCTCCTCCCTACTCCCTCCTGGTACTTTTTTTTTCTGGATTAGTGATTTATCTTGTAGTGGTTGGATTTCATCATCCTCTATAGTCAAAGCATGTGTGATTCAGGTGTGTGATTGCATTATCTACTCCTGGAGCAACAGCATTATGCAAAGTAGGAGACTGATTGCATCATCCCTTAGCTCCTTCAAAATGAGTTATGCCATTTGATTGCAACTTTTGATGGAGTCTTCAGTTCACACATGCAGAGATAGGAGATACTTTACACCAGGTAGTTTGCTATTGGATGTTTTGGATTTTAATTAACTCTTTGCGTCAGTTTATATTTAGATATGCTTTATTTTAACTGATGTATATTTATTTTCAGAACAACATTGAATATAATAGCCAGATGTATAGGTGAAGTTACTATGAGAAACAATTCATGGTTCTCTGTATAAATCCCAGTAACCACACATCATGTAAGGTAATAAGAGTTAAAACTTTGGTTTATAAATTCCATAAAAAACATGTTAACAAGTTTTGAATATATAATCACAGCATCACAGAGCTGGAAGGGGCCATACAGACCTTCTAGTCCAACCCCCTGCCCAATGCAGGATGAGCCTAAAGCATCCCTGACAAATATTCATCCAGCCTCTTCTTAAAAACTGCCAGTGAAGGGGAGCTCACCACCTCCCTAGGCAGCTGATCCCACCTTTGAACTACTCTGATCATGAAAAAGTTTTTCCTAATATCCAGCCGGTACCTTTGTGCATGTAATTTAAGCCCATTGCTTTGGGTCTTACCCTCTGCTGCCAACTGGAACAGCTCCCTGCCCTCCTCCAAATGACAGCCTTTCAAATATTTAAAGAGAGCAATCATGTCCCCCCCCTCAATCTCCTCTTCTCCAAACAAAACATTCCCAAGGCCCTCAGCCTTTCCTCGTAGGGCTCAGTCTCCAGACCCCTGATCATCCTCGTCGCTCTCTTCTGCACCCTCTCGATTTTGTCCACATCCTTTTTCAAGTGAGGCCTCCAGAACTGCACACAGTACTCCAGGTGTGGCCTGATCAAGGGAGTATAGAGAGGGACTATGACCTCCTGCGATTTCGATGCAATGGCCCTTTTGACCCAAGACTGAATTTGCCTTTTTTGCCACCGCATCTCACTGACTGCTCATATTTAGTTTATAGTCCACTCTTACTCCAAGATCTCTTTCACATACACTATTACCCAGAACTGTATCCCCCATTCTGTATTTGTTCGTCACATTTTTGTGCCCTAGATGTAATACTCTGTACTTATCTATGTTGAATTGCATCCTGTTCACAACTGCCCACTTCTCCAGAGTATTCAGGTCTTGTTGAATTTTAACTCTATCTTCTTGGATGTTTGCCACTCCTCCCAATCTGGTATCATCAGCAAATTTAATGAGTAGCCTGTTTACCCCTTCATTCAGATAATTGATAAAAATATTGAAAAGTACCAAGCCCAAAACCGAGCCCTGCGGCACCCCATTGGACACCTCCCTCCAATCTGATGAAACGCCATTGACCACCACTCTTTGGGTGTGGTCCTCTAACCAGTTCCCTATCTGCCGAACTGTCCTATAGTCCAGTCTGCAGTCTTCCAGTTTACCCATTAGAATGTCATGGGGGACCTTATCAAAAGCTTTACTGAAATCCAAGCAAGTCACATCAACAGAGTTCCCACGATCCAATAAGCTCATCACTCGATCAAAGAAGGAAACCAGTTTGGTCTGACAAGATCTGTTGGGGACAAAACCATGTTGACTTCCCCAGATCACTAAGCAGTCCTTCAGATGCTTACAGATCGATCCCTTTAAAATCTGCTCTAGTATCTTCCCAGCAACAGAAGTCAGACTGACCAGCCTGTAGTTTCCCGGTCATCCTTCTTCCCTTTCTTAAAGATTGGAATAACGTTCGCTCTTCTCTAATTGGATTTGTATTCGTCCAGTGCAGCCAGGTGCCTCTCCACAACCTCTCTGTCAATGTCAACTAGCCCCCCCGGTGTCCTGTCATGTCTACTACCATCTCTAGATGAGCTTGAGTTCTTCAGGGAGAAAACAGAGGCAAAAAAGTCATGCTTGTCTGCTTTTTCTCTGTCCTCTATCAGAGTTTCTCCTTCCACTCCCAACAGCGGCCCAATTGCTTCTTTTACCGTGTGTTTGCTTCTCACATATCTGTAGAAGTTTTTCTTATTGTAGTGAGCCCCCCGGCCAGACCCAGCTCATATTGAGCTTTGGCTTCTCTGATGGCTGATCTGCAGTACGTAGTAACCCTCATATTTTCCTCTTTAGAGGTCTGTCCTTCTCTCCATTTCCTGAACATTTCCTTTTTCTCCCTTAGCTTATTCTGAGCTCTCTGTTCATCCACATTGGTTTCTTGGAGCCTTTACCATGTTTCTGTCTTGCTGGGATAGTGAAGGCTTGAGCTTGCAAAAGCTCATGTTTGAGAAGAGCCCACCCTTCACTCGCTCCTTTCCCTTCCAGCACACTCTCTCACGGAATGACTCTCATCAAGCCTCTGAGTTCATTGAAGTTGGTCCTACGAAAATCTAACCTACAAGTCTGGCTACAAACTTCCTTGGCCCCCCACAGCAACTAGAATTCAAGGAGGGTATGGTCACTTCCCCCTAAGCCCCCCCCACCTTCACCCCATCTACCAATTCTTCCCTGTTGGTTAGTTTGGCCGAGCCCCTTGTAGCTTCCTCCGCCATTTAAAAAAGGAAGTTATCGGCCAGGCAGGTTAGGAAGTTGCATGATTCTTGTCGCTTTGCTGAGCTTGTCTCCCAGCACACATCGGGGAAGTTGAAGTCACCCATAATTATAAGGTTCTGATGTCTGGATACTCTCTCCAACAACAATACCCTTTGTCCTTCCTCCCCTTATTTCTACCCATATACTTTCCACTGGGCTGTCAACCACATTCTCCAGAACTTGCTGACAATCAAGCCATCTCCTCACATACAATGCCACTGCGCCTCCTCTTCTACCCTTCCAGTTTTTCTTGAACAACTCGTACCCATTTACTACCACATTCCAGGCATGCCAATCATCCCACCAAGTCTCAGTATATTGTAGCCCTCTGTTTGCAAGAGAAGCTCAAGCTCTTTCTTCTTATTACCCATACTTTGGGCATTGGTATATCTTCCTCTCTTTTACAGTTGCAGACAGCAACACCTGGCTTTTTATTTTTAATTTTATTATTACTATTATTGGATTTATTTACTCCTGGATGTGTGTAGCTTATCACACTGGGGAAGGCCTTTTAGGGGCCAAAACACGTATGGTCCATTTGTTTTTAGGTAGTCAAGTGTCTATGAGATACTATTTATTTGGATGTAATTGTTATTGGTCATTGGGCAACCTATCTTTGTGTATGAAATATTACAATTGTGTATGTACTTACTTGCGGTCTGATATTCAGATTTTTATCTTTTTAATTTTTTTTAGTTGTTGCTGTTGTGTACACCCTATAATAAATATATGTAATTTTGTTATCTTTTTTTAGTGCTAGTTTGACCTTCTCATCCTACTCACTTTTCTGGGTTGAGTTCCCCCCCCCCGCCCCGCTTTTCCCCTTCATTTTCTGGTTTTTTGGAGCCACAAAAATGGAATCATAATAACTGCGTGCCTCTGTTTTGGAAATGGTGACATCAGAAATCACGTGAAAGAGCCACCAGCATTCTGTGAGTGTTTAAGAAGTGGAGAAATGGCCAATGGCTTTTCATTGCTGTTCCAGAATTCTAGAGGGCTTAAATTATCAAAGGGTAGATTTTAATTGAACATTAAGAGAAACTTCCTAATGGTAAGAGCAGCTCAACAATGGACCCAGCTACCTAGCAGGCACTCCCTCCCCAGAGGTTTTGCAAGCACATACTGTGAGCAATCGTTTTTTGGAAATGCTCTTGCTTTGGGTTTACTTCATTCAACTGGAAGGATGGATAGACAGGGCCTACAATTTTATTTTTATTTATTTATTTGTTTATTTATTTATAAATAAATAAAAGGATGGATAGACAGGGCCTACAAGGTCTCTGATTCTCAGTGCTCCCCGTGACTCTATGAATACAGGGAAAAGCTCACTCAGCAAATGCTAAGTCATCAAGGTCAATATAAAATATTATATTAGCATCCTGTCAAGGGCTCTGAAAATCCTGAAACTGGCTGTGGGTCATCTCCTCCAAACTTTTATTTGCATGTGCCAGTTTTATTTAAAGAAATCTCCAATCTCAAGCAGAAAATATCATTTTGACTTTTTATTTCATATACTGAAACATCTAAGGTTAGCATTTCCTCAGCTCCCATCCACTAAAACCATTTCTGTACTTAAGGTTCTTGGATGACATCTTCATCATTTGGCCCCATGGGAAGGAAGCCTTTGAGACATTCCACCAGGAATTCAACAACTTTCACCCGGCCATCAACCTGAGCCTGGAGACTAGACATGGGCACGAACAGCATTACAAATGCAAAAAAGCCCACGAACAGGCTGTTCGTGAACAGGCTGTTCATGAGGCCCCATTCCAAACGAACAGGTGGTCATTGGAAGCCTCGTTCGTTGTGTTAGTTGCTGTTCGTCAAGCCAGACACTCTGGTACCTGCAATCAATCACCATGGCAACTCAGGCAGGGATTGTCTGAACTCCTGCCGTTGCCCTGGAAACCCGGAATCAAAGAGGAATTTAAATGCCCATTGCCGTGCTGCTGCTCAGTGGCACGGAAAGGGGCATTTAAATCCCTGAATCAACTGATCACCAAGGACTTCCCCTATGAGGAGCTGAATGCCGGCTGCCCCTCTCCTGGTGCGAGAGGGATGGGGAGAATAACCCTGCCCCTCTTAGCTCCGGGAGAGCCGGCGCTGCATGGCTTCTTCTGCCCGGTGCAAGAGGAACAGGGAGAATCTCCCTGCCCCACTCGCACAGGGCAGGAGCAGCCCCGGGGCGCAAGGCCTTCCGGGTGCGAGTGGGACAGGGAGAATCTCCCGCACTGCTCGCACCTGATAGAAGCCCGGCAGTGCTGCGGTGGGGCAGGGTGGGTGGGGGCTTGGGTTTTTTAAAGGGCCCTTCCGCTTGCAAGTGGCAGGACAGGGCCCTTTAAATTATCAGCAGGCAGGCGGCAGGGGGAAATCCCTGTTCGTGTTCATGACAGCATCATGCTCATCAATGTTCATTGTTTGTGGATGGCAATGAACCACGACCAGCGTGTTCGTTCCCCCCCCCCCCGCATTCGTGCCCATGTCTACTGGAAACAGGTACACTTCCTAGAAAGCACTGAAAAACTACAGATTCTCCTCCTCCTTACTGAATTTTGGTTTCTGCTCTCTCTCTTTCCCCACCACTGCCCAGCACTGTCCACCCTTGACCCAGACAGACTATTTTTGTACAGGGTTTTTTTTTCTGGGGAAAGAGGTGAGGAACTCTCACATGGGGCAACTCCTGGGAGGAGGTGCTGCCCCTGTCAGTACATGTGCACATGCGCTGTATGCACACACTCCTGGAACTGTGCAATGACATCACTTCCGGGAAGTGACACCATCATGTAGGCTGTGGCTGCCCCGGGAGCACTCCCGTGCTCCTTGGGGGACCTGATTTGGCCTGGATCAGGCCAAATTTGGCCCATATCAGGCCTGAATTGGCCCTGAACTGGCCACTGTGGCACGGGGGTGCACTTCCCCTGGCAGTGGCCAGATTTGGGTCGTATTGGGCCAAAACGGGCCCCAAATGGCCCAAATTGCTGCTGCATGGGAGGGCACTACTGTTCTGGGCAGTGGCCCAATCTTGGCTGTTTTGGAGGCAATGTTGGGCCAAAATTGGGCCCAAAATTGCCAAAAGGTGCCCAAATTAGTCAGGATCAGGCCTGAAGTGGCCAGGATTGGGCCTCTGCCAAGCGGGGGAACCCTTCCCTGCCCAGCAGTGACCCAATTCTGGCCATTTTGGGTCCAATACGGGCTCAAATGGGCCCAAATGGCCGGGGAATGTTAAAAACACTCATGTGAAAAATACACACAGAACAAAAATTTTTATTGTAAAATAGTACATTTTGCACTATTGTTAAGAATTTCATAAATTGAATGACCATCTGTGGAGGCCAAGATGCCAGCTATTATATTATGTTGGTAGTGAGGACAAATAATAATAGAGAATAGTTTTGATAGTGGAAGGAAAATATGTGACCACTAGAGTTGCCATGCATGTGCCTAGTACTAGTTTGAGCTTGTTGAGGTGGGGCATAGACTTACCCGATTGCCTTCTATGGGCAATCTCCCAGCCCTGGCTCTCAGCCTCTGCTGCTGCTCTTTGCTCCAGTGGGAGGAAAAATGGGGTGTGAGAAGTGACATTACACAAGGCACAATATAGTGACATCACTTCCAGTTGTACCCAGAATTGATCTCACAATGATCTAGAATGCTTCCCAGAGGTAATAGCTAGTGGAAAACATTATGTTGGAAGAGTGGAACGACAGTTAGTTGACATTTTTGTTTACACGCTTAGGAATACTATTTTTAAGGCTCTGTGTTTGCTAATGTCTCATCTGTGGGAATAAATATGCAACTATTACTTTCTAGGCTGAGGGTATAATTATCTGAAGAAGGTAATGATTTTTAAAAAATGACTGACATCATTGAAGCCATGAGAAGTTTTAGGGATTAAAAGTTCCCCTATTGTTTTGAGGTGTGGATGGCAGTCACGTGCTCAGAGCTTTTTTTCTGGGAAAAGAGGTGGTGGAACTCAGTGGGTTGCCCTTGGAGAAAATGGTCACATGGCTGGTGGCCCCACCCCCTGATCTCCAGACAGAGGGAAGTTTGGATTGCCCACCGCACCACTGGCGATCGAAACTCCCCTCTGTATGGAGATCAGGGGGCGAGGCCACCAGCCATGTGACCATTTTCAAGAGGTTCCGGAACTCTGTTCCACTGTGTTCCTGCTGAAAAAAAGCCCTGCACGTGCTAATGCTTTGCCCAACACATTTAAACCCAGCATTAAAAACAAAGCCACAGCATAAAAGCATAGACCACTGAGCAGTTTAAATAACAATTTATAGACTAAAATAGTGTTTTAAAAAAATCAACCCTTTGATTAAAAGCCTGGGTGAACAGAAATGTTTTGGCCTTGGGCCTAAAAGCAATGTAGGTGCCAGGTGAGCCTTAAAGGGAAGGACATTGCGTAAATGAGATACCACCACTGGAAAAACCCTATCTCTAGTTGCCATCAGCCTCACCTCTGAGACCGGGGACATTGAGTCTCTCTACACAAGACATCTTACATGAGGATGCTGAAGTGACTTATTTTCTGTGTGGTCTTATATTCAAGTGTACTCTGTCTCCCTAGCAGTGCATGTGTATCCACAGTGGGAGAACAAGTGTAAGATCTTTCACTTTAGTGCCCCCATGTAAGATGTCTTGTGTAGAGAGACTCTGAGAGCAGAGCTTCTGAGGTAGATCATAACTGGCAGGCTGGACTGCAAGGGAGGAGGAGGTGGCAGTCCTTCAGTTATCCTGATCCTAAACTATTTGAGGCCTTACAAATATGAACCATATACAGAACTTTAACTGTGAAAAAGACATACTTTTATTTAATACTAAAGTATTTTTAATCTTTGAAAACAAACTTGATTGGGTTAAAAAAAAGTTGACATAGTAAAGCAAAAGTGGAGTGGTTTAGAGGTTTTTTTCAGTTTAATTTTTATGTTTTTAAAACTAGGCCCATTACTTTCATCCTCATCTGGGTATGCTACCTGTCCCCTCCTCCTTTGAGGGCTTCCTTTAATATTGCTGCTTGCTTCTCCATATTTTTAAGCATTTCCTCTGTGTATTTCCTTGATATTTTGTGAAGAAAAAAGTACTTCAAGATATTTTTGGAATATAAAACATATTGTCATACTATGCTGAAAATGCATGCTAAACTCTTCACATTTGAGAAGTAAAGCACATCATATCTTTCATGATTGATTAATCCCCTTAAATGTGTAATAATTATAATTATAACTTCCACGGTCAGTAGAATTTTATCAGTGATTACCAGGAACTGAGAAAAATAAGAGTGAATTGCTAATTGCTCTGTTTATGAGCTTATCAGAGAGATTCTTTCCATGTCATCCTAAGCACAGTTATACCTTTCTAAGCCTGTTTATTTCAGTAGTGTCAAAACAGCATAAATCTGTTTAGGATTGCACTGTAGATTGCTAATGCTAGTCAGCAGGGCACTTCCCGAATAGAGATTCAGTTGTATATGTCTCTTGGTAAGTATTTATTTCATTGTAGAAGAAGGTCATTTAAAACAATTCATGTCATGAGTCAGCCAGGGCTCAGTGATAGTGAGGAGGACTCTTCAGGGAAAGAGGAGCCCCGTGCAGCCAGCCTTGAACTACCAGAAGCCGAGGACTCCTCAGGAGAAGGGGAGCTCACAGAAGCTGACCAGCAGGAGGCTGATCAGCAGGCGCAGCCAACAGCTGGGGCAGAGCCAACACTCTCGAGCTCTGATCCAGCAGGTGAAACTCAGTTCGCTGGCCTCAGCTCTCCAGCTTCATCTCCACACTGAGAGCACCGTAGACAGAAGATGAGAATGGAACTGCAGGCAAGGAGGCAAAGTGCACGCCTCCTGAGTCTGCACCGGCTGCTCTCTGATGATGAGAAGGAGTAGGGGCAGGGCAGGCTCCTTTCCCAAGCAATTGCCTACACTCATGGCCCTTAGCCCTGGGGCTATAAAACCAACCAAGAGAGGCTGCTGGGCGTGGATGCAACATGTACAATCACAGTGAAGCCATTCACTCTGCCTTGCCTGTTTCCTGAAAGCCTGACTTGGACTGCCTAACCCTGTCTAGCCTGACTACTGGAACTCTGACTTTGGGCTGCCTGTCTTTGCCTAACCTTTTTTAATAGAAATTTTTATTGGATTAGATTATATAATCATAAAATACAAACATCCCCCCTTTATTACTATCTGTTTCTAACCCCCTCCCTTTCCTCCCCCCCTTTTATTTGACTTCCAACATTTTTCCAACCCTTTATCTATCTTATTGCTTACTTACATAATACCTCATGTAATCTATTAAACATACACTTAAACTCTCTTCTAAGCTTGTTATTCTTTTTTTTTATAAACACAGAGCGACCATTAACCCCTCCTTTACTAAATCTTATATTCTAAATAACACATTGCTAGCATATTGATAACCTTTATATTATTAGTATAACATTTTATCCATTTTCTATTCCCTTACTTAATCTCTTTACTCTCCCTCATGTAAGTTAATCAATTTAACTTATAGTCTATATATTTCTCTAAACATTTCTTATTCTTATTCTCAATCTATTTTAGTTATAAAAAATATCTGTTATACTAAGAACTTAACTACAATAAAAGATACCTAGCTAGCATGCTCATATATATTCATAATATCTATTCATAATAACACGTCTGCTATTTAATACTATGTATAATAAAACAGAATTTTCATCTTAACCCTAATAATAGCTTAGAATTTAATATTTACATCCCCCTTTCCCGGTAAGGCCACTTCTCTCTTCTTTTATAAAGTCTCAGTAATTTTTGAACTGCCACAGTTTCCCTCCCACATCCCATTTTTTCTCCAAATATTGCTTCGGTTTCTCCCAATCCATATTAAACTGTCCTGGATCAAGGTCTCTGAGCTTCCTTGTCATTTTGTCCATCTCAGCCATGTACAGCAATTTATAAATCCAATCTTCGATAGTTGGTACTTCTTGCAATTTCCATTTCTGCGCATATAAAAGTCTAGCCGCTGTTATCACATAAAATAACAATGTTCTATGTTGTGCTGGAATATCTTCCATTCCCAAATTCAGTAGCAGCAATTCTGGGTTTCTATTAACTTGAAATTGTAAAATCTCATTAATCACTTCTATTATTCCTCCCTAGTATTGCTTAGCTACCTCACAGGTCCACCACATGTGATACAATGATCATGTTTTTTACATTTCCAGCATTTATTTGACATATTAGTATTCCCTAATGCAATTTTCTTTGGTGTCAAATACCAACGATATATCATTTTATAAACGTTCTCTTTAATATTTGTGCAAGTCGTTATCTTCAAAGTCGTTTTCCACAGGTATTCCCACGCCTCCATTGTTATCTCTTTATGAAAGTTTATCGCCCACTTCACCATTTGAACTTTAACTGTCTCATCTTCTGTATACCATTTTAAAAGTACGTTGTAAATCCTTGAAATTTCCTTTTTGCCCTCTTGAAGTATCACCTCTTCTAATTCTGAATTCTCCATTCTCAGTCCTCCTTTCACGTAGTCCGAATTATAGAGATCTCTTATCTGTCTATATTGAAACTATCCATAACTTGAGGACAGTTCCTCTTGCGTCTTTATTCTTAATTTAGAGAATTCCAATAATGTTATCTCCTTATATGTTAAACACTGTTGTTCATTTCCAACAGTTCTTGGGTCTATTACTTCGAACGGAACCACCCACAAGGGGATTCCGTCCTTCATATAATTTTTGTATTTCTTCCAAACAGCAAAAAGGCTTCTCCGAATATAGTGGTGCAAAAACATAGAGTCAGCTTTAACTTTATCATACCACAGGTTTGCATGCCATCCGAATGTTTTTTTATATCCCTCCAAAGCCAGTAGCTTGCAGTCCTTCAACGTTATCCACTCTTTTATCCAAGACAGGCAAATTGCTTCATGATATAATCTTAGATTGGGCAGCTGCATTCCACCTCTTTCTTTAGCATCCTGTAATACTTTCATTTTCACCCTAGGTTTCTTGCCTGCCAACACAAAGTCCGATAATTTCCTTTGCCATTTTTCAAATTGTTTAGTGTCACGAATGATTGGAATTGTTTGTAGCAGGAACATCACTCTCGGCAATACATTCATCTTTACTGCTGCAATTCTTCCCAACCATGACAAATTCAGCTTATTCCATTTAATCAAATCTTGCTCTATTTGAGTCCACAATTTCTCATAATTGTTCTTAAATAGGTCTATATTCTTCGTAGTCAGTTCAACTCCCAAATATTTTACCTTGTTCGTTACTTCACAGTCTATTATCTCCTCTAGTTCCTGCTGTTTCTGTTTGGTCATATTCTTGCATAGTATCTTGGACTTCTTTTTGTTTACATAAAATCCAGCCAAATATCCAAATTCCTTAATTTTCTCCATCACCTTTGGCATATTCTCAATTGGGTCGTCCACAATTAACATTATATCGTCCACAAACGCTCTGACCTTATAGGAATGCTCTCTTATTTTTATTCCTCGGATTGCATCGTCTTCTCGAATTTGAATCATCAATATTTCCAATACTAAGATGAACAACAATGGTGACAACGGGCAACCCTGTCTTGTACCTTTACCTATTGTCAATTTCTTAGTTACGTCTTCATTCACCACAATTGCTGCACTCTGGTCTCTGTAGATTTCTTTCACAGCACGAATGAACTTTTCTCCCATTTGCAGCTTCTCCATAGTGGCAAACATGAAGTCCCAGTTCAAATTGTCAAAAGCTTTTTCAGCATCCACGAAGAAAAAACCAACTTCTCTATCACAACGTTTATCATAATATTCAATAGCATTTATAACAGTCCTTAGGTTGTCTCTAATCTGTCTATCTGGCAAAAATCCAGCTTGCTCCTCTGCAATAAATTCAGACATCCATCCTTTTATTCTCTCCGCCAAAATCTTCGCAAAGATTTTATACTCATTATTCAGCAACAAAATTGGCCTATAATTTTTTACATTGGTCAAGTCTTGTCCCTCTTTAGGAATCAATGAAATATTGGCTTCACTCCAAGTAACTGGAGTCCTTTGATCTTGCATAACTCCATTGATCACCTCTTTCAGAAAAGGCGCCAGTTCATTTGCCAGTACTTTATAAAATTTAGCTGTAAGTCCATCCGGGCCTGGTGCCTTTCCTAATTTTGTCGATCGTATTGCCTCTTTTATTTCTTCCTCCGTCACTTCTCTATTCAATTTTTCTCTCCACCCCTCAGAGATTGCAGGGAGCCTCATCTTTCCCAGATAATTCGCTATTGAATCTTTATTAACATCTTTTTTTTGGTACAACTTTGCATAAAATGTATAAAAGGCTCTACTAATGGCTGACTGCTCCAAATAAGTTTTATTCTCCTCACAAATTTTGTTTATGGTTCTTTTCTCCTTTCTTTTCTTCAATTGCCATGCCAAATATTTCCCAGGTTTATTTGCACCCTCAAACGACTTTTGATTCAGTCTCTTAAGATTCCATTCCATTTCTTTATTATTCATTGCCGTCAACTGTTCTTGAAGGATTTTAATATCCTGATATAGCTTCTTTTTCCCTGGTCTCTTCTTTAATTGACTCTTCTTGGCTTTTATTTTCTCCATAATCTCCAATCTCTTCTCCTCTCTTTTCTTCCTAGCTCTAGCATTTAAGTCCATTAGTATGCCTCTAGTCACTGCCTTGTATGTGTCCCATACCTTATTTGTTGATACTTCATTGTTCATGTTATGCTGTATAAAGAACTTAGTCTCTCTTCGCAGCAATTCAATATTTGCCTCTTCTTGCAATATATCTTCATTTATTCTCCATCCTCTCCTTTTTACTCTTTTCCCAAACCTCCACATGATTGGATTGTGATCTGAGCCTACCATTGGCATTATTTCAACATCCTTAGTCCAAAGCACTAAATCTTTGGAGGCCCAGATCATATCAATTCGTAACAAAGTGGAGTGTCTTGCAGAATAAAATGTATATTGTCTACCTTTAGGGTTATGGCTCCTCCATACATCTTCTAAGGTTTCTTGTTCTTTTATTGCAAAAAAAGACTTTGGTAGTAGTCCTCTTTTCTTTTGTGCAGTTACAGATTTTTTATCTTCGTCCAAGTTAGTAACTCCATTGAAGTCTCCAGCTAAAATCATCTGATCATAAGATAATTCATCAAGTTGTTTTCCCAAATCCTCAAAAAAACTTTCTTTTGCTCCATTAGGTGCATATATTCCAATCACCAACAGTTTCTTTAAATTCCACGTAATTTCCACAGCTAAATATCTAGCTTCCACATCACTCACCACTAATTTTGGCTGCAATTCCTCTTTTATATACAACACCACACCTTTTTTCTTTTTTTTTTGAAGCAGCCACAAATTCAGTTCCCAATTTTGCAAATTTTAAATATTTAACATCCTTCTTTTTAATATGGGTTTCTTGCAAACAAACAATGTCACATTTTTGTTTTAATAGCCAATGAAAAATATTTTTTCTCTTATTGGGCGAATTAAGTCCATTTACATTCCATGATAGAATTTTACACTCCATATTCATGATCTTGCTGTTGGTAAGTCCTTTTCATTGTCCCTAATAAACTTTTCCATCTCCAATTCAGATCTGATGCGTTTTTAGCGCCACCAAATTCAAAGGATAGTCCTTCAGGCATTTCCCATCTGTATCTTATTTTCATATCCTTCAGAATCTGGACTAGGTTTTTGTATTTTTTCCGGTATAGCAGCACCGATCTGGGCAATTCCTTCATGATAATAACAGTCTTGCCGTCAACCTCTAATGGATCCTGAAATTGTTTACTCACAATAATTTGTCTTGTGTTTCTGGTCGTAAACTGCACAATTATATCTCTTGGTAGATTCCTCTGGGTCGCAAATCTTGAGTTTATTCTGTAAACCACATCTAGGATAGCCGCAACTTCCCCCTCCTCCTTCCCCAGGTACTCAGCCAGCACTTCTGTGATCTGTTCTTGGGCAGTCTTTCCTTCAATTTCCGGCAAACCACGAAACCTTAACTGCTTCTCCATGTGTTTACTTTCCGCAACTGCCATTCTACCTCTCATCATCCTCATCTCAGTTCGTTGCGTGTCTGCTAGAGTGTCCACCGCGTTTTCTACCACATTAACTCTTTGCTGCGTGGCTTGCAAGTCGTTTTGTATCTTTTCCATACCTTTCATCACTTCCGCCAATTCTTTTCTGAGTGTCTCTTTAAACTCTTTCGCCATCTCAGGTATCATGTCTTTAAGCTCCTTAATTCCTTCTGAAACTTTTTAATCTAAACTTTCAATTGCCGCCTGCCACTCCTTTTTCGACATCGTGGGGCTAGCTTTGCCTCGCTCCCACGTGTCCGCCCTTTTCCTCAGCTCCGTGGCATTTTACTTTCTATACTTCTACTTTTAAAAGTCCCAAAATCACTTTGTTTCTTAAAAAAACCAATTACAGAGTCCAAAATGTCGGGCGTCTTTTCTCTATGGTTCCTCTATGATTGTTCCCCCTTTATTTGTAATCCAAGATGGCCTACTTCCTGTTCCGCTGAAGCCGCGACCCTTCCCCTTTCCAAAATGGCGTTCTTCTACTTCCTGTAACATGGAGACGGCCGCTTCTCTCCAGCTTCTCTATCGTTGTGACGTACTTCTTGTTCCTCAGCCACACACAGCAGTTCTCGCGATGTTGAAACTTTCTCACAGTTCACTATCTCTTTGTCACCGCAGGTATGTTAAACAATAATCAAATTTCTTTGATAACTTCGTTATACTTAGTCCTTCTTTAAAAAAATTTCTTGCCGGGATTTCCCCTCCTTATACTCAGTCTGTCGCAGTTTTAAAATTAACTTTAATAGTTCATTTGTTAAGTTAATCTGTCCCGTTTCAAGAGATAGTGATCTTTACCTTCTTAGTCGATTTCTCGGGTTGTAATCACTGTTCCAATCTTCCATTCACATCAGTTCCCTTTGCCCCTGTTTGAAGCTTGGGCATGTAGGTCTTATGCCAACCGAATTGGCTCCGGAACTACTGCAGAGATCTTGGCAAAACCTGTCTTCGGGTGGGACCTCAAGGGACGAGAGAGAGTCCGTTGTGCAGGACCCCCCCTCGCCCGAGATCAATGCGCCCTGAGGTTCTTGAGCGTACTAAGCCTGCTCTCTGCCTGAGAGCAGTTGGCTGCGGGTGATTTCGGCCCCTCCAGCCCTCAAAACACCAGTCCGGACAGCTCAGCTTAAAGAGCTGCATTAGACCTTCATGGATCCCAAACCGGAAGTCCTTTTGCCTAACCTGATTGCTGGAACCCTGACCTTGGACTGAACGACCATGCCTTGCCTAGCCCCTGGAGTCTCAGCCTTGGACTGCGTGTTGGAGCCCAGTCTGCCCCCCCAGCTCCAGTACTGGGAACCTGCAGGCCAGTACAGTTTGCAGCCACCCAAACTAATTGTGTTGCAGCAGGATGGATGGTGCAGCTTCACCCCTGGCTGGCTTGGCTGCCTAGAACCATGTGCTTCAAGCTCAGGAGCAGCAGCTGACTAATGCTGTGGCTGTGCTTCAACAACAGAAAACTGCTGCTGGCCGCAGCACTGGCAGCCCCCACCCCTCCAGTCAAATGCCCTGTGAGCCCTCCAGAGAAGTTTGGGGGGAATCACTGTAAGTAGTCGGCCCATTCTCCGCCATTTTAATCGCAGTTTTATTTATATAGCTGCTGGAGATATTTAAAAGGTTCAGGCCTCTGGAGTTAAAATGGCTGCTGTGTGGCCACCAGAGAGCCTCTAGCAGTTGCTAAATCCTGCCTGGGAGAAAATGACATGAATGGAATGCCACACAGGAATGTGGAGTGATTAAGAGGCGATTGGGATTTACTATCTCTCCAGCCCCACAGGTGCCCAGTGCAACTAAGGCCTCATAGAGTCATCCCCACTTAACACATTCCTTTTCCTCCTTCCATGATGAGATCTCCTGTCCTTGATTGAGGAGCTAATCAAATGATATTCATAAGTATATATAGATGTTCCCAGTGCTTTTTTTCTAAAAAAATGTTTAGGGGTACTCTCAGTTTGACTCAAGAAAATCACCATTTTATAGTTCAAATTGGAAAAAATAAATGCAGTCAATGGACAAAATTACCAAGAACATGCTCACTCTTCACGTGGTCAACAGAAGACGGGGCCGTGTGCCCATTTTCCACGTGGTCTACAACAGACGCTGTATCACACAACACCGTTGTTGCATCTTTTGTTTTTACAGAGTCATCATTCACTTTACACTTCTTTGCTGGCTGTGATGATGTAAAATAGTAATTTTCCTACTCATTGAAATACTGCCACTCAATGAGGTTATAGGCCAAACTTTCATCAGTAAAACACCACACTACTTCACAGATTAAACACTTGCTTCTATCTGAGACTAAGGAAACACTGTGAAAGGAAATGACGTCAGAAGACTCTCAGTGATGAGAATTATGGGTATTGTCAACCAAGCCCCTCTATAGTGACAAGTGCGCACAACCAAAGAGTTTCGGTATAGACGAACTCTTTGCACTCTTTGTGCAAAATGTACAAAAATACACAAATTAGTTGCTGCCATCAGGGGGAGCAACAAGACTGACCAATCACTGTGCTAGATTCCAACTACCAGAGCTCCAAGTGGCTTAGAGAAGACTTGTTTGTATTTGTCTGCACCCTAACGATCACCGATTATGCCAGCGATCTCGGTGATGTGTTCGATGCTCAAAGACGTTCCATTTTTTGTAAGACGAACAGCGCTCCTAGTGAGTTTAAATATAACTAAACATCTTTGTTGCCAACATACGCTACATAAAACTTAACAAATCACATAAATATCCATAATATGTTTGGAGTTGGTTTAGCGGGAATTCCAACACTTTAAAATGTTTACTTTCTCCAGTTAGATTCACAAAATGTTTAGGGGTATGCGTACCCCTGCGTACCCCCAGAAAAAAGCACTGAATGTTCCTGGAAAAGTACAGTCCCCACCTAAAATCCATCAACTTTGCTCTGGTAGAATTCACTAACTAACGATCCCTTTTGTGCAGCACTAGAACACATTTTGCGTTTGCTTTTACACACCCCGGCAGGTACCGATCAAGGTACTCAAGCCTTTTGTCTAACTAACTGTTGGAACTAACTGTTGGAGCCTTTGTTCTAATGGCTAGGTGGGCTCTTCCACCTCAGGGTACATTTTACCTATAAAGGTAGAGCTCTGGCCCCATTCAAATCGTTCACACTTTTGGATCCATAAGAGTTGTTGCCTTGAGGTTTGCCCAAGCCTCTTTCTCCCTCAAGACAAAGATGCTGGCATTCGAAGCTACCCTCTTCTCTGCAGACTGGACCCCCATTTCCAGGATAGGTAGATATATTTGCTCCCTCTATCCCCAATTTCTGGCTAAACTTCCCCAGTGTCTGTGTACGTGTGTATGATTATTTTTACCCTGTAATTGCTAGTGTATGTGCACGCCATCTTGTTCTTTAATAAAAGTTATTGTTTGACCTTAAGAGCCAGCCTTGCTTGCTATTTTGGAAGGGACCTGGTATACACTGGTGATAGATCCCAGAGTTGCCGGCCTCTTGCGTAGCCATTCTCCTTGCTAGCTAATTCCCCCAGAAATTATTTATTGCAAGGAGACCACTTCTGGTAACACCACGAGGAATTTCCTGCCTTTTTGGCCCAATGCCGGTTGTACATTGATCTGCGAGCAAGAGATTTCCCAGATGACAAAACAACGGTTGAGTTTGTGCTGAGTCTCTTAAAGGGGAATGCTGCCAAGTGGGCAACTCTACTGATGCTGGCCGACTTCCCACTCCTGATAAACTTTGCAAACTTTACTGCCCACATGAATATGTTTGCAGACCCTCAGAAGGCCAAGCGAGCCAATTGCCATATCCACTGCTTGCACCAAGGACAGGGTTCAGTAACAACTTATACCACGGAGTTCTGGTTGTTGGCCCAAGACCTGGATTAGAATGAGGCTGCTCTGATGGACCAATACCTAGAAGGGTTAGCAGAGGAAGTTCTGGATGGAGTAGCTCGAGTGGATCACCCCACAACGTTGGATACCTTAATCCAACTCTGCACGTGCATTGATGGGCATCTAGAGGATTGCCAGCAGGCCCAAAGTGGGACTCGTCCAAGAGGC
The DNA here is from genome assembly GCF_028583425.1 of Eublepharis macularius. Taxonomy (NCBI): domain Eukaryota; kingdom Metazoa; phylum Chordata; class Lepidosauria; order Squamata; family Eublepharidae; genus Eublepharis; species Eublepharis macularius. The sequence continues at coordinate 180,425,288 of NC_072790.1, read as the reverse complement.
CTAGGGCCACTGCCTACGTTGGCCCCTCTGGTGGCCCCTGCTCCCAGAACACACATGGCTGGGGCTGGGGAGCCCATGCAGTTGGGGGTTGTCTACCCATGGCTGTCCAGGGAAGAGAAGGATCGACACCGTTCTTTGAACCTGTGTTTGTATTGTGGAGGATCAGACCATTATACAAGCTGCTGTCTGGAGAAAAGGCAACCCCAACTGCAAGATTTAAACTCCACCACCCCAAGTCAGTGTGGTTCTGGCTACTTGGGGTGGGTTGCAGAGCTCCGAGGCCCTTTCAGCACAGGACCCCGACACCTCCTGGTCCCACTACAACTCTCCTTATGGATGCTGGCTGCAGGCTCACAGCCTGATTGACGTGGGGGCATCTTGGTCCTATACGGATGTCAGCTTTGCCAGCCAGCACCAAGTCCCATTATGCTGCAAGGAAATCCCCATGCAGGTGGAAGCTATTGATGGGCTACCCCTGCGGTCAGGCCCCGACACCCAAGAGACACTGCCTTTGGAGATGGTTATACAGCACCATCAGGAGCAACTCCACTTTGACATTGCCTGCAATCCTCATTTCCTGCTGGTATTAGGAATGTCATGGCTGGAGATGCATAATCCCGTGATTAAGTGGGCACAGCAGGAGGTCCACTTTCAGGACCCATTTTTCCACACATGCCTGCCCACCAAGCTGGGAGCTGCAGCACTCCCTGCACCCTCTCAGTTACCTGCTACATATGCTGGGTTTCAGGATGTCTTTGAAGAAAAGGGGGCTGATCAGCTGCCTCCTTTCTGTCCCTTTGATTGTGCAATCAATTTAATACTGGGAGCACCATTGCCCGCTGGGCATCTGTATTCTTTGTCAGAAGCAGAGCGGGGGTGCTGAAGGACTTTCTAGCCTTTGCAGTAGGGGGTTATCCAACCATCTACTTCCCCAACTTCAGCCCGTCTCATTTGTCAAAAATAAAAAGGGGGGGATTACACTGTGCAATGACTCTCGTGCCCTCAATAAAATTACAGTCTGAGACCGTTACCCATTGCCCTTAATTCCGGAGCTACTAGAACAGTTAAAGGGGGCCAGGATATATACAATGCTGGATCTCCGCAGGACCTACAACTTGGTTCGTGTCCATGCTGGAGACAAGTGGAAAACTGCATTCTGCACTTAGTATGGACAATATATATTTTTTTTGAAAAATTTTTTATTGGGTTAGAATCCGTTATTTTTGCATTTACATTCAGTTTTTCCCAAATTTTTCATTTCTAACCCCCTCCCTTTCCCCCCCTTTTGTTGACTTCCAACAGCTTTCCCACCCTTTGTCTTTTTTCCCTTACTTCTATTAATTTCCTCTATCTAAAACAGATATACATTCTCCATTATATTAAGCAGTACATCCTTAACTACTTTTCTTATTGTATACCCAAACTGTAAATCCTTGTTTCCATCTTGAATAAACCATTTTTAAATATTTACATATCATAAACCTATATATCATAAACCATAAAAATCTTACATTCAAATCAAACAATTTGACTTATTCTCTATATATCACTCATTCTATCTTTTTATGGTAATTCTATATAGCTCATCACATAGCCAATCAATTTGACTCTTCTGTATATTCAGTTTGGTGCATTATATAGATCTTATCAAAGAAAGAAAATACTGTTGGTTACTCAATCCTTATATTTAGACCTTGTCATTAATTGTTTTCTATCAATGTTCTATCTATTAACCTATATATATCTATATATATGTCAATCTGTTAATCTAACTGCTTATAAATTCACATTTATCTCTTCCTCCCCCGGTAAAGTCACCCCCCTCTACATTTTATTATACTTCAGTAGTTCTCAAACTGCCACAGTTTTCCTCCCACCTCCCATTTCTTCTCCAGATATTGTTTCAGCTTCTCCCAGTCTGTGTTAAACTGCCCTGAGTCCAGATTTCTCAGTTTTCTTGTCATCTTGTCCATTTCAGCCATGTACAGCAATTTGTAGATCCAATCTTCGATAGTTGGCACTTCCTGTACTTTCCATTTTTGCGCATACAATAGTCTAGCTGCTGCCGTCATATAAAATATCAGCGTCCTGTGATGAGCTGGAATTCCCTCCATTCCCAAGTTCAGTAGCAGGAGTTCTGGGTTCTTATTAATTTGAAACTGTAAAATTTCACTCATTTCTCTTATTATTTCCCCCCAGTACTGCCTAGCTACCTCACATGACCACCACATATGATAGAGGGAGCCCTCATGCTTCTTACATTTCCAGCATTTATTAGAAGTGTTCAAATTCCCTAGCGCAATCTTCTTTGGTTTAGTATGGACAATATGAATACCTGGGCATGCCTTTGGCCTGTGTAATGCTCCTGCAGTCTTTCAGGGGTTCATGAACAACCGTTGGAAAGCGAAAGGAACATGTCCGGTTTTGGAAATATATGGAGTAATTATTCCTTTTGCTCTTGAAAAGCTTGCACATATGCGCGTGCGAAACAAACCTGAGCTAGCAGTTTGTCGAGCAACTCTGGAAATGTTATTTCCCCATGGAAACGGGAGGGCTGGAAGAGGAAATCTTGAGCCACGTAGCTCCTCTCAGTTAATCCAGCAGCCTTCAGGCAATGGAAAACAACGGGCTAATGCAATAAGGAATGTTTATTGACATTGATTGAAGTTTACAAGGACTGTTCATTGAAGTTGATTAAAGTTCACAAGAATTGCATTTTGCGTGTATTACCGGACTTGGTTGAAAGTTACATGATTAACTGGTTGTAAGAAATATTGTTGATATTTTTGATAATTGGGTGTAAGAAATATTGTTGACATTTTTAATACAATGTATTTACTTATATGTTAATGTAGAATGATGTACAGCATAGAGCACTTTATACATTGAATATATTGGAAGTTACACTGTATTTGAGAGAGAATTATCCTTTTATTACATGAATAGACTGAAAAAATATGAAGCAAAACTAGTAGTATGGTAGTATGTCAACCATCCAATACTCTTCTTACTTCACTCAAAACATGTGCTCAGAAACAAATCACACTCGTATCAATGGGACTTTCCAGCAAATGATCATAGCTGTAGATTTTTTAAAGTAAAATGATAAATTGCAATTGAATGTGATATAGATATAGTCATGTTGCAGTTGTAGAAGTGTCAGAATGCATGAAACATATTGTACATCCTTGATCTAGTTCATCTCTGGCCCCCAAATTATGCTTTTCTTAATTTATAGACAGGAATATACCTGCAAGCAGAAGTATACATATGCTAGAGTCAATGTTGTCCTTTTGAGTTGATGGCTGTGGAAGATGTGCTGCTTCTAACCTTTGGCCTATTAAGATCAGTACTACAATAGGGGTGGTGAGGAGGTGATCTCAGCAAAGAATTGGGGTGGGGAAGTGGCAGCCTCCACTATCACCAGCACCACTGCCTTTAGCCCTACCCCATGCTCTGCAATATCCTCTTTTCTTCCTTTGTCTCATCCTTTAACTACGCACGTCCAATAAAGGTAAAGGTAGTCACCTGTGCAAGCACTGAGTCATTACTGACTCATGGCCCAATAGGACTTCTTAAAATCTTCAGGACCCCCTGTTATGCATGCATAGCTTGAACTACTGTGTTCAAAGGTGCCTGGGGAGATTAGGAGAGAAGGAATGTTAGCTATTCCGGATTGAAGTGGTGGGGAGTGGTGTCATGGAGGTGGAGGGCATTGGCTGGAGGGTGGCAGCTTCAGGGTGCTCCCCTTGTTCAGCTGCCACAGAAACGATGCCCTCTTGAAGTGGAAGGCCGCACTTCCATTAGCACAAGCTCTGACATCAATCAGGAAAGGACCTCATGCACAGGGCCTCCATCGGCAGTGTTCTGGACAATGAAATGTATAAATGGATAGATGGATGTTATAATCAATGTTCTGAGCATTCCTTTGCAGAAAACCAGTGGCATTAAAGATGTGCTATCCACTACCCATGGCAGCTGTTTTCCGCTAGAGAAAGTTGTTGCCAATGTCAACCTGAAACTTTTTCCTAAAATGTGCTTATTGTAGTCTCCCAAGTTTATCACTCATCTTCCTTATACCAGTTTCCCAGTTTGTTTACTACTTGATCCAGCAACTGGTTAGTTGAGTCAGTAAAACCAGTCTGCATCCTGCCAAAGTGATCTGTAGCAAATAAGAATGTGAGGAATTGAGGAAAAAATTGTTATTTTCACAGTATTCTTTCTGGATACTCTGGTAACAGAAATGTAATGTCACCAAAACCAATATAATTCTAGAACCCACCCCCCTACACTTTCCTATACGATATCTAATAATGAATACACGCCATCCTTTCAAGCAAACTATGCATAATAATAATGTAATTAGATAAGGAATCAAATCTGAGTTACTTCATCATTCTAGATAGCAATTGGCAGCCCTCCTCCCCATTTCCCAGTTCTTATGACAAATTTTACATGGGTTTTTTGGAAGGCAGCTCAAATGTTCCACTATGCCTGGATACTCATTTGGAAATGGATAATGTGTTTATGATATGGTGGCATGCATCATTCACAACTATACCTTTCATTGTAAGTATTACTGGTTTATTTTAAAAGGTAGCAGTAAGACTTTTGATAAGGTTCCACATGACAACTTGGCAACATGTGGTTTGGATCCTATGACTGTTAGATGGATTTGTAACTCATTGACAGATCAAACCCAAACAGTGCTTGTAAACGGTTCCTCAGCCTCTTGGAGAGGAGTAACAGTTGGAGTGCCTCAGGGATCTGTCCTGGGCCCTGTGTTGTTTAACATCTTTATAAATGACTCGGATGAAAGAACAGATGGAATTCTCATTAAATTTGCAGATTATACTAAATTGGGAGGGGATGCAAACACAATCAATGTTGACAGAATCAATGTTCAAGGTGATCTTGACAGACCGGAAAACTGGGCTAAAATTAACAAAATGTATTTCAGCAGAGATAAATGTAAAGTTCTGCATTTAGGCAGGAAAAATCAAAGGTACACTTATAGGATAGGGGAGACCTGTCTTGGCAGAAGTACATGTGAAAAGGATCTAGGGGTCTTAGTATATCAAATGCTGAACATGAGTAAATAGTGTGATGCGGTAGCTAAAAAGGCAAATGCAATTTTGGGCTGCATCAACAGAATTATAGTGTCTAGATGATGTGAAGTGATGGTATCGCTTTGCTCTGGTTAGGCCTCATTTTGAGTACTGTGTTCTGTTTTGGGCACCTCAGTTTAAGAAGCATGTTGACAAACTGGAACATGTCCAAAGCAGGGCAACGAAGATGGTAAGGGCTCTGGAAACCAAGTCTTATGAGGAAAGGTGGAAGGAGCTGGATATGCTTAGCCCGAGGAGGAGGTGACTGAGAGGTGACGTGATAGCCCTCTTCAAATATTTGAAGGGCTGTCCATACTGAGTACGGAGCAGAGTTGTTTTTTTGTTTCCCCAGCAGGTTGCACTAAAAATAATGGGTTAAAATTAAAGCAAAATGACGAGCCACCTCCCCTCAGGGAGGGGACGTTTTCACACACACACACACGCACACACACATACGCAGTTAGAGCAGAGGGGGGGAAAGTTTTTAACCCGTCCCTGCTTCTCCAAATAGAGAGAGAGAGAGACACCCCGTCAACAAGTTTCACCCAGCTTTTAAAAAAAAGCAGGGACAGAATCCTCCCCACCCGATTTTAAAAGCAAGCAGCCAGTCTTCCAAAATGCACTGAATGAACTCAGTCAGGAGGAGAGATCTCTTCTCAGTGTTGTTAACTCTTTCAACGCACTGAATGAACTCAGGAGAGGAGCACAAAACAGCTTCTGCTGATAGCCGCGCTCAAAGTGGCTCTCTTGTTTTCTCTCTCTCCTAAGTCTTAACCCCTTCCTCTCCAAATCACTTTGCTTATATTTTTCTCAGGAAGCCACCTTTTCACTCACAACTGTTTGCTTTTCCTCACTAGGGGAAATATTACCAAGTTTCAAACAGAGCTCAGGCATTTCCCTGCCTCCGTTGCCAGGGGCATAGATTGTTGGCGCCTGAATGTCTAGCTTCCCAATCCTATCACGATCACCCCGTCCAGCCCCGGTCCAGCCCCCTCCCGACCACTGGATCGTTTGCTGTGGAAGACAACGATCCACCAGGTCCCGATTGCGCGAACGCCATTATTGTGGGGGTTTTTTTTATCGTAATGCAGATCGTGCCCATCTCTAGTCTTAGGTAGTCATCTACCATACCTACAAAGGCACTGGAGGCTCTCCAAAAGATCTGAACCAATTGGGTATGTTTGTAGGGGAGCAGATTGCTCCTTCATATAATCCAGATTTGATGCATTTCAAACTTTATAGATCAAACCAAAGCCAGCACTTTTGTATGGAAGAACACTGGAAATCAGAGCAGATGTTTAAGCACTGGTGAAATATGGCCAACTCTGCTCCCTGTTGCCTGTGGCTTTAATATTTTGAACCAACTGGAGTTTCCAAAGTCTTCAGAGATAATTACAAGTAAGAAACCTTACAGTAATCTGACCATTACTATCAGAATAGGGATAACTGTGTTAAGATCATATTTCTCTGGGAGGGGCTGTGGCTGCAACTTCTTCTGAAGTTGCTTAAAGGATGTCCTTTCAGTAACCTCCAAACACAGACGATGTGCTTTATCAAAACTCATATTCTCTCAAATCTTGACATTCAGCTGTTGATTCATTGTTTGCTTTCAAGATGAGGCTTGAAACTTTACCAGCATCTCAAATTAGTCACCACCACTGAAAAACAGGAGGAAGTTGACATTTAAAAAAAATGTTGTTTCTCACGTGGACTTAATTTTAAAGAGAAATTAACTGATATCTAAAAAATGAAGCATGACAAAACCTACCTGGTATAGGATAAACATTACAGTGAAGCCAGTTACATTTAATTAATTTTAAAAAGCAAGTAATGTTATTTATTTTACTGAGTTACCGAATTTTCAAAATGTTGGAAGTATGATCTTTCTTCTGCTATAGGCATTCAAAGCAAGTGATTTAGGTTTGTATTTTGTTTTTGCTGTGCGTCTAGATCTGGAGATATGGTGGGCTAGCAACTATATATCTTGATGTTAAGGCAAACTAAGAGAAATCTATGTGAAAACAAATGCCAAAAAAGGACTGGAAGTGAATTCTGGACTGTTTGCATGTGGAAATCAGGAATGCGAACTCAGGATATGCATTAAGACATTCATCCATCAAGATCTGACTAGAACGTCAAATTCATAAATACATTCAGAATTATTTCTGACATTCAGAAGCAGTGCAGTCAGAAACCATCCACTGTGACAGATTCTAGTGCCTCACTGTCTGGTTTCATTTTTCCTGGGTGGTGGGAGCACAGGGCAGGGACCAGTGAAAGAGACAGTGACTCAGCATCAGGAGATACGTACGTAAAAAGGATGTGGGGGTGAGGATTGTTCTGAATGGTATTTTTACTGGCAGTATTTCCACTTTCCGTCAATTATTATATACTCGCTAGCTTTGGAATGGAACTCTGGAAAGCAAAATCAACCTTGACTCTGTACAGTGGGTTCCATGGTCAATTTGCAATCCAAGGCAGCTGCTTTGAAGATGAGGGAAGAAGAGTCACAGGGCAGGTGGAATGTTTTTACATGCTTTTTAAGCATTTTTTAAAAAAATAACTTTTATTAACTATAAAAAGATAACAACAACAATGAACATTAAACAGCAAATACATGGGGTAACATAATAGTTATACAAGATTGCAGGTTACAAAAACCATTTAAAACAGTTGTTTACTGTTGCCTGTAGTTTGCAAAACACAAAGGAAAATTCACAATATGCTGGTATAGATAATTTAGCTTGTAGTCCTAGACTTTCAATATATCTTGATAGAGATGATTAGGAGGGTTTCAGTTTTATCGATAAAATCTAAGAAAGACCACCATTTTTCATAATAATTAGATGTAGAGGAATTAACAGATAAATTATCTGTTATTTTATCTATAATGAGCTGATCCCACACTCTGGTATACCAGTGGTTCAAGGATGGTGGAGACTGATTTTTCCAAAAATAAGCTATTGATGATTTTGCTATAGCAAGTATTTAACCAATGTTTTAACATACTTCTTAACCAATGTTTTTAAATACTTTCCAAAGCATCTTCAGGGACCCACGACAATCAGTTGCAGCTTTGGAGAGCTTTTATTAAAACAGCTGGTCAAAAGCAGGAAAGCAGCTAATCAGTCAAAGGCCAGACACACAAGGTACAATTCGCCGGAGGGCTTTGGGGGCAGTAACTGATTAAGTATAAAGCGCATGTGCAAATGGGTTGTAGTCAACAGAGTATACTATCACAACAGCACATGCACAACAGCAACAGCACAGGAGGAAATGCGAAAAACTGAACACTGTAAAGAAAGGTAGGATACATTTAGGGAAGGTCCAGATAAAAACCCTGAGTGTGGATCACATCCCAATGTGATCGGAGGTGCTCCTGAGGCAAAGAAAACTTTGGTCAGCGCTAGTGTCTGGAAGATGCTGTTGAATGATGCTAGTCATGTGTGAGTTCATACAAAAAGACCTGTAGCCATCTGCACAGGGGTGTTCACACTATCTGTGTCATCCGGACATTTGGAAAGTGGTTTATCAAAATAAATAATAACCAGTGGTTTATCGAAAAAACTTACTGAAGATTTAATTCACATTGATCTAAAAGTCCACCCTACCATTTAGAAGCCCACTTCTTTTTTTGTTTAATTCTCTTTAAGTAAAAGTTTGGGTTTAGCTTTTAAAAGATTTCTCTCCCATGCAGTAATGAGTGAATGAAAACTACTTTGGCAGCCACTGATGTTAGTACATACACCATACAATTTGGAGTTTTTCAAAAATTGACTTTAGGCTTTCCCCTTTCCCTGATTCTAATAATCTTAAATTGGAAATAATTCCTGTTGATTTCAGTGAGTCCTACTTGTTTGTGTGTATTTGTGTGGAATCTCAGCCTTCATTAACACACAGAGTCTATCTGTATTAACACACAGAGTCTATCTGTATTCTCCATGTGAAAATAGAAATCTAGTTTTACAGTACTGGACTTAAGTTAAATAAACACATCTATCATACAGTGTCAAAAATATTCTGCAGTCTCATGTCTATGCCTTAGGAGTCTGAATACAAAAACAATCAACAGTAAACAGAGGAGGAAGTACTTTTTATTGTGGGCAACGGGTGTGTCATTTGCTGAGGAACTGACATGCTCTTTCAGGTAAGTTAGGTGACTGACACAGAAATACCAACTACTGTGTCAAGGTTGTCTCCTACCTTCCTCTTCCTTTAAATAGTGGGTGGAGAGTAGTTCCTTGATTTGCATATGTGGGGTGTAGTGAACATAAATGTTTAGGGAAGAGAAGTCATGACAGCATTGCCACTAGCAAAGGCTACAACTTAGTGACACACAAGAACAACAGAAGAGCAGAGGAAACTGCCAGGAAGAAGGTAAGACTCAGCCTTCTCTGCATGTTTAGTGTAGCCAAAGTCAGGCTTTTAGACAATGGCTGCTACATTGCTCTTGATAAGGTAGAGTTTAATTTTAAAAGAAGTCAGTTGGAGGCCAACTGAGTTGCCTGGGTTTTCCTAAATAAATAAGAACAGTGAATGGAATCACAGACAGTTGTAGATTGTCAGATAAAGGTAAAGGGATTGGTTTCCTTACATGTCCTTCAAGAATTGGGTGATATGTAAAAATAGCAACTTTTAAAAACCTAATTACTCTGAGGCAGGCTTCCAGTTCCAATTCTAATGAAACAAATATTGTGTAGACTAAATTGGAGATTCATTTGTGTTCCTTTTTTTCCTGCCCCCGATCCTGAGCCTCTTTAAAAAGATCCAGATGTTCTGTATAATTGGTGTCGATTCAGTCCAGCACTGTGGCTTTTTCAGACCATTATCCTGCTCCCCTTCTTCACAAGCTTTCTTTTCCTCCCCATAAAACAAAGGACTTGATTTGTATTATAGTACCTGGGTGCATGTCCAACAGGGCTTAATGCCAGAAAATTAGTATTACACGTGCCAGTTTTGAAAGGGGTTCATCTGAGCAAATGTGAAAATGCTATTTCAGGATTAAAAAAGTGTAATTAATTGGTCAAAGAGGAGAAAACAGAAGAGTTGCAGGGTGAAGATCCCACCTCTAATAATCAGGGCGAATGCGGGGGCGGGGGGGGGGGAGCTTGTTGTAGCATGTCTTAGCCTTGAAGAGTGAGATGTAATTTTTTGTACTCAGCTGCAGATGCTTTAGGAAAACCAATGTAACCCTTGTATTATAACCAAAGGCTCAAGCGGTTTCGATCTACTCAGTCTGTAGTCTCACTACTCTGCTCAGGATACAATCCTAAACAGAGTTACAGCCTTCTGCACCCATTGACTTCAGAGTTGCAGTGTGAATCAGCCTCCCTTGCTCTAAGGTGTCCTTCCTTCTTATACAGGAGGGTTAAAGAATACATCATTTGAAAGCCTTAACCATGATTCAAAAATTGTTGAAGCTGGTATTGTTGATGAAAATATATAGGGCTTCATTCACATTACCACCAGTGGAGTGAAGCTGGCAAAGCTGGACTTCCCTGCCTTCCCACTCAATCCCAAAATTATGCTAGTGGGTGTCGAGGGATGCTCAAGACCAGTGTGGGGGACCTACGTAGGAGGGGAAAATCAGTAGAAATCAGCCTCCCTTGCTCTGCTAACAAAAGTTTTTTCTGCCAGTATAAATGCTATTGCACTAGGTATGACATCTTTGAATTGAGCCCACTGTTTTGCTGTTAAAATTTATTGGTGAAAATTTTTAGGTTACTTATGCATGGGCCCAGAAATAAAATAATTAGAAAAACAGATGGGGAAAGAGATCTGTATTGAGATGCTATGGGGGAAATGGGAATGTTCTATATGTTATTTTTTCTTTGAATTTGACAAAGATACAACATAAACTTTTATAGAACTGGAGTTTAATGTCCTAAAGAGTTATGGAACGAATCAAATTAATTGCTGGAAATATCAGGCAGTTCTTCCTAATTTTACACATAGGAGGTAGAAGTGGCCATTTGCTGATTTATTTTGGAGTAATTAATACAGAATATATGGAGATCAGATCCATTTGGGATACTGATTAACTTTGGTTTAAGAGAATTCAAGTTTCTTATTGAAAATTGATTAGCAGTAGTGAAGATCATAATAGCAAAACAGTGGGAAACAAAATGATTATATGCTTTCAGAATAGTAGAAGATAAATTTGTGTGTAGCTGAAATGGATGAATTAACTTGTTTTATTACATTTTATGGTGGGGGATAGAAAATGTGAATAATTATTGAATTGGCTAAACTTTTTGATTATTGAAATAACCTCTGCAATCACCCCCATTAAGAGGATAACTCTTCTGCCTGGTTATATGGAATATTTGATATGTTTGTGTATGTGTGTAACATATGTGTACTTTCTGATAACATACTCTCTGTGATCATATACCTGAGATAGAGTAAAACAAATACATTTGCTCAAATACATACATGCATCAGCATCTCAATTTGTATTTGTTAAATTGTCTTTATAATTTATGGAAGAATTAATGGACACCCCTTATATGAGCATTATTAATGAAGTGTAAGGTAGAAAATAGATTGCATCCAGCACAGGATTTCCATGGATGGAAGAGAGGTGCTTTTTGCTGTTTCCCTAGTCTTACTGCAGATCTCCAGCACCCTCCCCGCAGTGGTGTTCAGGGGGCTGTCTATCAGGAGCAGCATTTACCTGGCGCTTTAGGCCACAATGGGATAGAGGAGCCGAGAAAGTCATGCTCTGTAGACCAAAATACTTCCATCCATGGAAATCCTCCATGGGATCTAAGCCATTTCTCAACAAATGATGCCTTCTATTTATTTTGAACGGTTGATTTGCACAATAATTAGTAACTCTCTTTGGATTAAATTGAGCTTTTAAACATTATATTTGAGATTGTTTGATTTGTGTAATAATTCTATACATGCTTTCTAAAAATATTGTTATCAGTCTTGTCCTATTGGTTTGATACATAGGAATTATTCTTAGTGCTCCTATATGGATGTAGTATTAAAGAGGAATGATTGGATTTCATATGTGTACATTATTAGATCATCACTCTTAATATTTAGTATTGAATCTCTGGTTTGTCTTTTACCTTGTTGGGCATTTCATAACCTGTGAAAATTTTATGGTAACAGTGATCAAACTGATCTCACTTCTGGGTCATGCAGTTTCAAAAGTAACTTCTGCCTCCTTTAGGTCAGTTCTGTTTTTTTAGAACCAGAGAAGTGTTGGCAGGGGCATCTAAAGGCCTGTTCAAATGTTTTTCATTACTGAAATTCTTCACAGGATGAAAAATAAGCAGGTGTGGTTTGGCTCATTTGCTCCCTCCATGCTCTTCTTTTCCTCTGACCACAGGTAATGGGGGAATAAGAAAATCTTACGTTTATTTGAATGTGGAATGTCCTGAAGTTTGCAAGGGAGAACCCATATTTCTAAGGAGTTATATTTTACAGGGTTAGGGAAATACTATGTACAGATGAACACAGGTCTCTTGATTAACACTTTAACTTCAGTCAGTGGCAATGAGGGTGCAGTTTGGAGACGAAAGGAGGTGCATTCTGAGGTCAAGCCAGTGTTTTAACAGGCCCAGGAGTTATAAGTTCCCTTAAACTTCCAAAGCCAGGTACTATCAGAGACAGTATATGGAATTAAATATCTTAGTGGTCTGACCATCTACAGTTATGGTTTTGGTTTTCTATAAGGAGCTACCAACTTGTGCGGTACTAATACATTTCTTCACTCTATCCTCAGTTTATTTATTTAGAAAATTTATATACCACCTCACCAGAGAACCTGCTTGAGGTGATTCACAAATACGATAAAATCTTAAAACAGCATTTCAAGGATTATTGGACTTCCCCAACTAATATACTTTCATAGTTCTTAATGATGCAAGTTGTTTTTGTCTCGTCAGTGCTGTTGGCTCCCAAATAGCCAGTGCTTCCTTATATCCTGTGAGGCATATTTATAATTCAAGTCTAACTTGTTTTCAGACTAAAATGTAATAAATCTTGGGTCTGTAGAATTCTCATTATCCACACACCCAATTTAATGCACATTTGCCCAATAGAAAGAAGAAAGGTGCCAACTTGGTAATTTTAATGAGTCATTATTATAGATACTCAAATCTGTAATGATGCTGAATTCCAAACACAAATCATTTCTTCAGTGCTAAATTCAGGACTAATATTCTGAAATCAATCCTTATATGAGCTGCTAATACAATATTTTTTTTGTTTAATTTTTTAGCCTTTGTAACTGGCAAAGAAAATCTCTGCAATGTGAACATACATTTAAGGATCATCAATTTATAAAATAAATCCTAAAATTGTTATGTGAATACCTATGAATATACTTAAATTTTTTTTTGAGGGGGGATGATATCTCATTTGAGTACACGTGAAATTAACATAGTCATATGTACCTTCTGGAATACTCAGTACATATGTTTAATTAAAACTGCTCCCTTTTCCTCTTCCAATTAAAAAAAAAGTTCAGAAGGAGGAAGAACCAGGGCAATCACAAGTCACACCCTGATTAATAGAAGAGTCATTTCTGTGTTGATGTTACATGCATGACTTCTTAGCTGGCTTTCGCTTGTCACACTGCCTTCATTACTCATTAAGAGCCAGATTCTTTACCCAAACTGACCTACCAGTTTACTTCCACTGACTTCAGTGTAATTGATGTGTGGATTAGAGTTTGGGTTAGTAGTACATGTGCATTCGCTAGATGTGATCTCAGTGACTCATGCTGGCAGCAGCATTTGGAAATTCAGATGAAATGGACTTTTTGTGGTGCCTAGAAATTTCTACAGACCGATTCGGTTTTGTTTTCCCGGCCATGTTGGACGTTCCTCTCCACAGGTCTGGGGGGAACTGTCTGAGCAGGCTGACTGGGCGGTTGACCCGCGAGGGTTAACCTCCAGGACTCCCAGGGAGGGAGCCTGGATCCGGGGCGCCACGGGAAGAACCCTCTGGAAGTAATGCAGGGGGTAAATTGCCCACTTGCTCCAATGGAGGCCGGCAGACTTGCGCAGCACCGCGTGTGCTGCCAGGCCATGGAGAACGGCAATAAGCAGATTTAAGGTGAAGACCTGTAAGTAAGCGAATCCCTTCTGATTTTTAAGCGTATGCGAAGGATCGGTGGGAATTGAAGCTAAAAAGGCGCAGACTTCTTCCCCTGCACCGAGTTTCGGAACTTAGTTGGTGCCCCCCCCTAAGATGGCGACGAGAAAGCAGAGCCCAGCAATGAGTAAATCGGTGATGGCGACGTTACAGGGGAAGGGGGAAACGTTGGAAGAGCTGGTGAGACGAGCAGTTTTCGATGCTGTGCAGCCCTTTGTAGCGAAATTGAATGAAATGGGGCAAAAGGTTGATTCAGTGGAGAGCGAGGTGAAAGCCATTAAAGAAACAGCGACCGGAGCAGAGCAGTCTGCGCACAAGAACGCAGTACTCATGAAAGCAACAAGTAAGGAAGTGAAGCTTTTGGAGAATCAAATAATAGGATTACAAGTGGACCGTGCCCAAACGGTATTGCGTCTTCAAAATGTAAAAGAGCAAAGTGAAAATTTAAAAGATTTGGTGTCTGGACTTTTGGCGCCATTCGCAAAGGCAACTAAAGAAGAGATAAAAAACGATATTTTGGAAGTCTGGCGGACATCTTCAAAGTATGCAATGAAGCGGCAGCTGCCTCGCGAGATTATTATTGACTTTTCATCTAAGAAGATTCGGGACAGCATCTTAGACAATTCGAATAATGTGGACTTGGACTATTTGGGCAATAAGGTTAAAATATTGAAGGATGTTCCATTTTTGGCTCATAAAAGAAGACTCAAATATAAAGGACTTGCGGCTTTCTTGAGGAAATGTGATATAAAATATAAGTGGCTGTTTCCAGAAGGCGTCTGGTTCAGATATAAAGATCAAACTTACAAGATTACATCGGACGCGCAGCTGACAGACTTTTTGTTCAACCATCAGGAGTTTCAGCAGGAAGAAAGTTCGAAGTCTGAAGGGGAAAGTGGGGGGGAGGAAAGAGCGGGCGCAGCTGCTCCAGCTGCGCAGAGAGAATTAAGACCGAGACGCAAGGGGGGGGGAGAAGTTCTGATCCTGAATATAATCTGTATTGTATAAGACCTACCAATCTGACAGCATATTAGAAAGTTAATTTTTAAGAAAAATTGCAGTATGAAGGGAATACAAGACATGTAGTGTAGTGTTTGTTGTTTGTATGTTGATTTTCCCTTTCCCCAGTTCTCCCTTCCCCTTTTTTTCCCCTCTCCCCTCCCCTTTATACTTTTGTAGTCTTCTGTAGTTTTTTATGTTAGATATTAAAAAATAAAAAACTTTATTAAAAAAAAAGAAATTTCTACAGACCAACTTTATTGTTTTCATTGTAAATGTTCTATAGATTTTTTTCTCTTGGTGATTACTTTTTAATTATTATTTATTATTTATTTGACCTATAGCCTGCCCTTCCCACAAGTGGGCTCAGGACAGATTACAGTAGTGTAGTCAGAACAAGGATAAAACATAAAAATAAATTTAAATACATTAAAATCAAACAATAGTATGAAGTATCAGACTCAAGATGGCAGCCTCATCCACTTTTCCCAGCACAACATAACCAAGGGGGAGAGTGGGTACAACTGATGCTATCAAAAGCAACTTTACATGAGGGAGCAGGGAATTATACCCCACCCCCCTGCAGCAGGAGACCAGTCGAGAGGCATTTCCAAGGAAACCTTAGGTTGGCCTCAAAACCATACACCTGGTGGGACATCTCTGTCTTACAGGCCTGCTGAAAAGATATAAGATCTTGGCGGGCCCGGGTGTCATCCGACAGAGAGTTCCACCAGGCTGGGGCCAGGACTGGAAAAGCCCTGGCCTGGTTGAGGCCAGCCGAGCCTCCCTAAGGCCAGGGACCATCAGTAGGTGTTTTCCTGCTGATCTAAGCATTCTCCAGGGTATATACGGGGAGGGAAGTTCCCTTAGGTATGCTGGTCATACCCTCAGGTATGCTATGATCATACTGTTGTTTCAAAGGATCCATTTAGAGTAGAGTTTCCAACTCTGGACTGGGAAATTCCTGGAGATTTGGAGGTAGAGCCTGGGGAGGATGGAGTTTGGAGAGGGGAGGGAAGTCAACAGAGATGTGATGCCACAAAGTCCACTCTCCAAAGCTGCCAGTTTTCCAAGGGGAATTGATCTCTATAGTCTGGATATCTGTTGTAATTCTGGAAGAAGTCCAGGCCCCACCTGAAAGTTGGCAGCCATAATTTAGATAGGTTAAAGCAATATGGGACAGTTGGTAGTTCAGTCCACTTATGATTATATTCCTCTGCATTGTCTATATTTCTGGATCACTCAATGGTTTTACACACTGGGTATTATGATACCCTAAGTAGGCATGCATGTGTTAACTGAGAGCCAAGTTACAAGTGACGGCTGACACAGATTGGACACTTGTCAGCTTCCCTCAAGTTTTGATGGGAAATGTAGGCATCCTGGTCTTGCAGCTGTAATGGAGAGCCAAGCTGTAAAACCAGGACGCCTACATTTCTCATCAAAACTTGAGGTAAGCTGACAAGTGTCCAACCTGTGTAAGGTGTAACTTGTAGCTTGGCTCTGAGTACTAATGGCTGGCAGGCAGGACACATGAAGCTTGCTTGAAGCCAAGCAGGTCATACCTAGATGGGAGAGCTCACAGGTGTTATGTATTTGAGTTTCATAATGGAGGAAAATATAATAAAGGGACAAATCCCCTTCATCTTTATTGATAACCCTGCATTTTTGCAATTCAACCTTTATTATATCCAAGAATAAATCTATACACTTTGCCACTTTATTACACTCACTAGTATGCAATTTCTGGTTACACCCTGAAATGTCTTTTCAAAAGAGTTAGACAAATTCATTGAAGATAGATTTTTAAAATCAGCCATAGCAGTGAAATGGACACTCCAAGTCCAAAGCTTTAAACACCAGATATGGTAAGACACCTGATGTCTTAAACCCAGGACTTTGTCAGTGTAGGATATAGCACATCTGCACAACACTGACAGTCTGTGAATGCAGATCTAGGTGGTTATTCTTTTAAAAATCACACACAGAGTCCCCTGATTCTAATTAGGACTATGGCATGAAGGGAAAAAGTCTTTTAGATTTCCCCATGCACCATTTTCCCAAGTTGAAACATTTCAGGAGAGCCATTATTTGCCTCTCTAGGACAAACATGCATGTGGTGTTTAGCCTCCTTTATGTGACGTAGCCTCCCTGATTTCTTTAGTATTCTCTTAGATTTTTGCTGCCACCAAAGACTCTTACCTTAGTCTTCTCTTAGTTTGATTTATTGTATAAGGAATCTCAGCTATTGATAGTAGTATGACAGAATGGTCAGAATGGTGGTGGTGGTGGTGGTGGTGTGAGATAAAAAAGATCCTTTATGCTAAACAAAACAGGCATTTTGCTTAATCAGAAATAGTTTATTTATAAGTACATATGTGTAATGGTTGCAGAGTATTTATAAGCATATTGCTTTTAGTATAGGTTCATAAGCTCGGTGGTTTCAAAATTGGTATAGATCCTTAAATGTTTGTTCACAGATCCAGTCACAAGGATTGTTTATCCACACAATTGCCACTTAGGCTAAAATAACAAACAGATTCAGCCAAAAAAAATTATTTCCTTCAGTTGTCACTTAGGCTGTGTTCTTCCACCAAATAGAACACACAGTCTTCTTCCCTCAGCTCTTTGCTCACAGAATAACTGTCTCTTCTTACCACACGTATTCCCATGCAAACTCACTGAATTAGATTCAACACTTCCCCTCAGCACTCTGACTAAAACTGCAGTTCACTCTGCCCCCTAGGGTACACCTACCATCCAATCCTATGACACCCCCTTCTTTCTATCGGGCTGCTGCAGAGGCTTTTCTCTGCTGTGGCACATGCTTCCTCTGCCACTAGCACTTCTGCATGCATAAAGGCTCTATACAAATCTTACCACATGGAACATCTAGCAGTACAGAGGAGGAAAGACTTGGCCGTTACCAGAGAGAAACACAAACAGAACAAAGATCCACGCATATGTATCTAGAGTACAGTTCTTCCCTCCTTTAAATATTTTCAACTTTCTGTTGGTATCTCTTAAAATCTAAAACTAAACAAAGAATTATGGGTTTATGTTTTCCAGTCATTTTTAACAGATTCCAGCTGTATGGATGTAGTTTTACGATACCCCTTCACAAGGAAGTAGAGCAAAATACCCAAAGTTCTGCTGAGGCAAAATCTGAAGTATTCTTAGCTGGGAACTTCCTCTCATCACAACACAACCATGCCCTTTCTGGACTGGGTTGCACGACGGGTCAAGAAACAACCACGGCTTTTGTACAGAAGGAGAATTTTTCAAAAGTCAACTAGTCTCCGCCAGCAGGATTACCAGACTTTGCTTGAGGAGTGTTTGAAGAAAAATTGTCTCTTTGAGGATGAGAACTTCCCAGCTGATATCAGGTCCATTGGAACAGGGCCACTCCTTCAGAAACTCCCTCAGAATCTACAGTGGAAGAGGCCACATGTAAGTGATGGGATTTATGAGAGGAATTAAAGATTGACACACGAAAAGGCTTTTTGCTTCACAGACTCAGAAGACCTTTCTACACACAGAGTTTCTGAGTGTCAGGTTTTCTGAATTAGGAGACACCTGACACTAGGAAAGCATACAAGGACAGATCACAGTGTGGTTCACAGCTAGTTTTTTAGTTTTCTTTATTGTGCGCTGCTTTGAGTGATCTAAGAGCAGGATATAAATCTATTATTAGTATTAGTATTTTATTATTAATTATTGTAGGAGTTCCAGGTTACAATCTCAGAAGTGGATATGAGGCCCAAATTTGTCATTATATCTTCCAAATGATAAGAACCAACCTAAGATTTAAGGTAGAGGGCTGTCCAGTGTTAATACTGAGTAAGTGACCTGGGCTATATTTTTAATACAGGTGTACATAACAAAATTCTCAATCTGAAGATATACATGAAAATTGCAGTTTGGAATCATTACCCTGATTGTCTGGAAGGGTAACACAAATCCAAGATGCTTGGGGATTATGAAATCCCCTATCCCTCAAATCATTTTTTTTTTAATTCCAGTGCTTACCTGCCATTTGGCATCAGCATGTTTTACCTATATTCTACTGATTTCCTGGCGATTGGCATTTCTTCCTTCCAATTGGATCCTTGTTAGGGAGGAGCACAGAGCACTGCCAGCCAATCCCAGCTAATCATGAGCTAGAAAGAGCTGCCTTCTTCTTCTCTCCTGTGTGGGAATTTCCTTCTGACAATAGAAAGCCTGGAGGAACCAGTGGCTGTAGAATTGGAACGCTTTGTCCAGGTTTTTTGAGATTTGGTTGGTCTTTGGCTGTAGTAGGTTCCTTGCAATTTTGTTGTCATTTGATTGAAAAACAGCCCCCCCTGCCCCCCGAGTCCCCATAAGGAATAACAGAAATGCTACTAATCTATCAATCTCCTTCCTTACTTTGTTAAATAAACAGACCACAACAAGGAATCATTACAAATGGAGAATTTTCAGTGGAAAGTAATTTTTTAAATTGTCAGTCAGTCACTGTAAAAGTAGGAAAATGAAATGAATGCAGAGAGGTTTTTAAAAAATGATGATACCCATCCATAGGATTCCTGCTATGCTGCTGCTATAGGAATCTGTATAGAGAGAGTTATGGCTGTGCAGAGAGGGATCTACTTTAGGAGTGTGAATTGACCCCTTTGATTCAATTTACTTAAAACTTAGAGGCTCTTTAGAATAGAGGGAGAACTGTGTTCTGTGCAAATTTATTGCCATTGTGTAGATAAACAGCTCTCCTAGACCCTAAAATATATTTCCCATTGAAAATTATGGTCCTGAAGAAAAACCATACAAATTTGATAAACCAGTAATATCCTATCTGGAAATAAATTTCTCCCCCTCCCAGAGTCAGGGTTGGGATGCACACCCCTAATTTTTTAGGTCAAAGCAATTGCTTATGTAGTTGTAAAAATATACTTACGCTACAGAGCATTGTTCAAAAAACTATTTCACAGACCTTGTTTATGCCTTGCAGTCTGGAGTGGCAAGCTCTGGTTTAGCATTTGCTTCTAAATAGGGATCCCATTCCCCCAGTGGAAGCAGAAGATCCTCTGCTTTCATCTTCCACCCACCGCCACTACTTACCTAGCCGGGGGGGGAGGTGTGGGAATGGGCCTCTTGGGTGTGCTCTTGAGGTGGTGTGATGACATCACTCCTTAGGAGTGACATTATCACACTGCCCTGAGAGCACTCCTGTGCTTCACAATGGGTCGGTTTGGGCTCCAAACGGGCCAAATTGGATACATTTGGGGCCCAAATTGCCCCGCTGCAAAGCGTGCACATGTCCCCATGCCTGCATGTTGACATCACTTCCTGGAAGTGATGTCAAAGTGCACAAGAGAGGAGCATCATGGGAGCAGAAAACAGGTAAACGTTGGGTCCCCCCTCCCGCTAGGAGGTAAGGGGACCTGGCAACCCTATTTCTAAGACTGCTTTTTTGTTTTTGTTTGTAATTTCAGGAGCTGCATAAGACTCCAGTGTTTTATGATGCAAGCACCAAACGCCTCGCTCTGTGTCAAGGACTGATAGGTATGCCCCCTCCTTGTTATGGTTATGGTCATGATGTACAGTGTATAACATCTGACATAAGATGTCTAAATTGAATTGCCAGTTCCAACAGTCGTTGTGCAAACAAGGATTATGCTGAAGTTTAGACAAAGTTGCTAGTCCTGCTACCTGTGATGTCAAGAACTGAGCCTCAGATTTCTGCTAGGATTGCCAACTCCAGGTTGGGGAATTGCTGGAGATTTGGGAGTGGAGCCTAGGGAGGGCAGGCTTTGGGGAAGCAAACGGTATAATGCTATAGAGTCTACCCTCCAAAACAGCCATTTTCTACAGACGAACTGATTTCTGTAGTCTGAGATCAGTTGCAATTCTGGGTGATCTCTAGGCTCCCCTTGGAGGTTGGCAACCTTGACTTCTGTATACAACTTTGTATCATCAAACTGCTGCAAATCAGGCCCCTGGACAGATGTATACTTCAGAAATATACAACCTTTGTACAGCAGTTACATTTGCTTCGTGGCTATTAGCTCTTGATATCTATGATTTTTTATATCATTTTAAAAATATCAGCCCTGGTAGCCATCATCATTTCCTTTAGAATCTCCTTTCTTTAACTTCTCCCATTTGTTGTTCTAAAGAGTGGTGTTAGATTTTTTAAAGCCTCTAAGGCACCATGCTAAATATTTCAATAGTGAAACTTTCTGGACAGAAATAAGCCAAGGATCTATACATCACAGAAAAGTTTGAAAATGTACAGACGCAGTAGACAATTTAATTGAAAGCTAATTTCAAAATACATTTCATAAAGATCTACTTTCCAGTCTAATGTTAATTGCAATAAAGATATTGCACAATATATTTTACATACATTTTCCCTAAATTATTTAGCTCCATACTAATGGTAATAATAACTAAATATCTGTATTGTCTTCTCTTCAAGTATTAAAAATATTACATGCAGATCTGTTTTCTTCTTGGTACAGGAGACTGCTGGTTTTTGGCTGCCTTGGAAGGTTTGACTTTTCATCAGGATATCTTGTCTCAGGTAGTACCACAGAACCAAAGCTTTGAGAGGAAAAAGTATGCTGGCATATTCCACTTCAAGGTGGGCATCAATCTCCTAAAGATGATTTGATCACTATATCTAATAGCAAACTACCTGTTAGGGATATCTTCTTAGGAGATGTCCAGGTATGAATAAAAATATAACTTCTTTGATTAACCAAAAGAATAAGGGAAGGAAAAATCCTAAACATCTACAGATGAAGCCTAAAAGTCAATGTTGAGAGCAGCTGAATGTCAGTAAAAGAATGGAAAGAGGGTGGGGGAATTAGTCTGCTAAAGCCCCTGCCAACTTAAAAGGGGAGATTTTCAGGAGTAGGATGAGATTTCCATGTTGTCACTCAAAAAACAAAACAAACCTGTGGGGAGAGGAGCATTTTAAATTTGACATGTTCCTAAGTCAAAGATAAATTTGAACCTCAGCTTTCAAAATAGAAGTGACATGAATCTTTCATGGCTAGAGAACATTAGTTGTTGTAGATTTTCTGGGCTGTATGGCCGCAGCACCGGATCTAGGCGCATGGGTGCCCGGGGCAAACCTTGCCTGGTGTTCCGCGCACACGCACAGCATGCGCGCGCACGTTCCCAGTGCTGCATGATGACATCACTTTTGTGACATCATCATGCAGGGGCGGGAGGCATGCCCGCCTGCACGGCAAACTGGCTGCTCCAGCGCCTGGTGAGCCGTGGAACTGGTGGCAGCACGGGCATGCGCTGGGGTGGCTGGCTGGCTTGCCATCCGTGCAGGACCTCCCAGCCCTGCGCTCAGCCACCCATGTGGCAAGCCAGCTGCCCCAGCGCACGCCCTCGCTGCCGCCAGTTCCACGGCTCACCAGGTCCTGAGGTGGCCGGCTTGCTGCACGGCCGGCTGAGCACAGGGCTAGGAGGCCCTCCACATGGTTCGCTTGCCCCACTGCCCTGTGCCGCCTGCATGGCAAGCTGGCCGCCCCAGTGCACGGTGAGCCGCGGAGCTGGCGGTGGCGAGGGCATGCGCTGGGGCAGCTGGCTTGCCGCACTGGTGGCTGAGCGCAGGGCTGGGAGGTCCTGCGCGCGCAGGAAGCCAGCCACCCCATTAGCGGGGCTGGCGAGGGTCTCCCAACCCTGCGCTCAGCCTCCCGAGCGGCTGGCAGCCATGCCCAGTGCCCCCTCTTTGGTGGCACTGGGGACAGGCTACCACCCTGCCCCCCTCGATCCAGCCCTGTATGGCCATGGTCTTGGCCATACAGCCCGGAAAATGCCAAGACCATGACCATACAGCCCAAAAAATCTACAACAACTGACATGAATCTGTTTTTTCGATCTGTTCCAATCTGTTTTCAGGCCTGATTATTGAACTGAAATAGCCTTGATTGCTGTTTGGTAACATGAATTGTACTGGGAGACACACAGGAGGAGTGTCACTCTTAATTCTCCTGGTCCTCTCTGCAGTTTTTGATACCACTGATCATGGTATCCTTTTGGACCGTCTCTCAGGGTTGAGACTAGGAGGCACTGTTTTGCAGTGGTTTGGGTCCTACCTTTAAATTAGGTTTCAAAATGTGGTGGTGCTAGGGGACTTCAGTTCAGTCCCTTGACCTCTGGCCTACAGGGTCCCCCATGCGTATTAACATCACATTAACATGTGAAGCTGCTGGGAGAGATCTGGGCTGAGTTGCTGCTCATGTGTGGATGACACTCAGCTCTGTCTTCTGGTGGATCCCAGAGGGGTTGTGGAAACTGTGAACAGGTGCCTGGAAACAGTTTTGGATAAGGGCTAACAAGCTGAAACGAATCCTGACAAAATGGAAGTGCTACTGGTAGAGGGAAAGTTTGACCCTGAAACTGGGATGTCTCTCTCGAAAGGAGCAGGTTCATAGCTTGGGGGTGTTGCTGGGCCCAGGCCTCCTGTTAGATAAACAGATAGCAGTGGTGGCCAGGGGTGCCTTCTATCAAGCTGTGGCCCTATCTGGGCAAAATAGATCTTGCCACTGAGGTACATGCTCTGGTAACATCTAGATTAAACTACTACAATGACAAGCTGCCCATGAAGACTATCTAGAAGCTACAGTTGGTACAAAATACTGCAGCCACACTGTTGGCTGGAGTGGGTCATAAGGACCATATCACTCCAGTCTTGTTCCATCTACACCAGCCCCCAATTGCTTTTGGGACCAATTCAGGGTGCTGACATTAATTTTTAAAGCCCTAAATGGCTTGGGATCAATATATGTGAATGACTACCTACTTCCTATGAACCTACTTAACCACTCTCAGGCTCATTCAGTTGTTCATCTTCCAACATTATATATGCCATCAAGAGTCAGCAATGCCCTTCAGCTCTCTATATTGGACAAACAGGTCAGTCCCTTCACAAAAGAATAAATGGACATAAATTTGATATAAAAAATCACAACATTCAAAAACTAGTGGGAGAGCACTTTAATCTACCAGGTCATTCCATTGCTGGCCCAAGAGTAGCAGTTCTCAAGCAGAGAACCTTCAAAGAAAAATTACAATGTGAGATTGCTGAAATTGTGTTTATTTGCAAATTTGGAACAATGGACCCACCAGGGTTGAATTGGGACACTGGATTTGTCTTGCACTACAGATGCTAATTTTCTGCACTTTGCACCCATACTCTATCAAGCTAATTACAACATGTATTATAGCTAGCTTCTGGACACACTAATGCAGTACCCTTCCTACCCTCAGCCATGATTAAAAAGACTCCTACCTTTTCCCACTCCCTCTGTCTGATGAAGGGAGCTCTGACTCTTGAAAGCTCATACCCTGGAAATATAGTTGGTCTAAAGTACTACTGGACTGGAATCTTGCTCTTCTATTACAAACCAACACAGCTACCTACCCGAAACTAGAATTGCACTTTTAATCTTCAAATGTGAGATGCTGAATCTGGCAAATTTATCAGCGTTCCAAATTCCTATTTGAATAATTGCTTCCCTGCTTCAAGGGAGACCCTTGAAGTACATCTGAGTCTAATCTGGCCCAAATTCTACTCTGATTTTGTCCTTTCTACCAGAGATCTACTTTGTCAGTTGTATAACTATCACCTTACAGCAATGAGTCAACAGTATGAATGATTGCATTTTTCTCCTTAAAAATGGTGATTATTCTTACAAGTAGTTGTGTGCTCATATGCTGAAGAAAATTAATGTATTCCCTTTCTTTTCTAGTTCTGGCATTTTGGCAAATGGGTTGATGTGGTAGTAGATGATCGACTGCCAGTAAACGAAGCTGGTCAACTTGTTTTTGTCTCATCAGTCTATAAGAACCTGTTCTGGGGAGCTCTTCTGGAAAAGGCTTATGCCAAGTAAGTGAACCTGCAAACATTATTCAAGGAATATTGGTACATAATATGACCCATCCTGAATTCTTTGTTTTTGTTCCTTGGTACCCACATTGCAATCAGTTGACCAAATAAATGAAAAATGTTTGTACTAATTATCTTTACAGGCTGTGTGGTTCCTATGAAGATTTACAGGTTGGGCAAGTATCAGAAGCTCTGGTGGACTTTACAGGTGGAGTTAACATCACAATAAAACTGGCTGAAGCTTCCCCTGAACTCTGGGATATACTGACAAGAGCAACTTACAGCAGATCTCTGATAGGTTGCCAGACCCATTTAGGGGTAAGAGTTATTATCATCATAAACAATAATATTTGTGTGTCTGATATTTCCTTCAAAGAATTTGGAAACGTATATCTGGGAGTTCCCCCTTTTTATCCTCACAATTCCATGTAAAGTAAGTTCTGCTGAGGTAGCAACTGGCCCAAGATCACCAATAAATTTAAGAGCTGACCAGTGATCTTACCTCTTCCAAAATTTTGTGTATTAAACCACATTGTCTCTCGATGGATTAATGTTATATAGATTTAGAACTGGGCTCTTGCCCAGAAAATATTCCTTCCTAATGTAAACCACAAAACAATAGTTTAGCTCCCCTTCCCTCTCTCACCCTCTGCCTGGATTATAAAGACTCCTTCTTTTTTCCACTCATTTCCCACTCATTTCCTTCTCATTTGATTCTGAGTTTGTTATACTGAGAGAGAGCGAATAATTTGTTGCCATATCCTCCCTTTACCCCACCAAACTTCTATTCATGCTGTACCTCACACGAGACGAATTACACGAGGATGCTCAAATGAAGGGAGATGCAATGTTAGCTGGAAAGTGTAGTTTGAATTTCACTTCTTTCTACAGAGCTGGCGAAGATGGTTCCTCAGAGGGTTTGTTAATAATTGACAGGGCCTTCTGGGAGGCAAAGAGGAAATTAACAAACCCTCTGAGGAGCGATCTTTGCCAACTCTGTAGAGAGAGGTGAAATTCAAACTATGCTTCCCGGCTAACATTGTATCTCCCTTCACTTGAGCATCCTCATGTAATTCGTCTCATGTGGTTTAGCTCACAGTCTTATCTTTTCTTTCTTTCTTTTTAGCTGAACACTTTTCTTCATTTGACAAATGAGTCATTCCCCCTAACTTCATAACAAGCCAAACAGAGAGTCTCTGAAGGAGTTTCATTCAAGCTGTGTGTGGCACTTACCGAGAGCCAAATGTCGGCTGCTTTCTCATACAAGCAGATCACATTGCTTCATTAGGCCCTGGGAATATGGGTTTTGAGCATGGTTCAACTCAATGGCTGTTTTTTATGCCCCTCTATACAGAAAACAAGAGTCCTTGAGAATGGGTTGGTAGCAGGCCATGCCTATACAATGACAGGCATACGAAAAGTAAGTCCAAATTTGTTTTGATAGTTCTACATGTCTTTTTTTTTAAATTTAGGCCAGAGTAATTTCTTATGTTTCATTTGATCACAGCATTTTTGTATAATTGAAAAATCGTGCTTTCTATAGATCCAGAAGCTTTTGGGTCTTGTGGCATTTCTTTCCATATCTTTTCTTGCCACAAGGCCTATCATGCCAGAGTAGGGCTTCCCTCAGCTCTGCTCTCATTTTGTACCAGCCAGCTGTCCTTCGATAACTGACCTTCTTTCATCTTTGTGCATCTCAGTCATCTTTAGTGATCAGTTATGCCTCACCCTTGGATGCCAGTTGGATTTTCTGGCCCCTCTCCTCTGTTCCTTGCTATTATTTCCTGTTGGTTTGAGTCTCCTTGGCTTGCTATAGCCTCACTCACTCCATTCTTCCTGCACACCATGCTATTCCTGACCAGTAGAAATACAGGAACATGGGAAGTCCAACAAGGGAAAGTCCATTCCCTTTGCTGCATCAATGGAAGTGCTGTCCCTGTGATCAGTGGTTAAGAGGACATCAAGGACTTTTTTCTTCAGTAGGTGGTCCAAGGGCCATTAAGACCCATCAAGGATCTTGGACTGGACTGCTGAATTTCTGCCACTTCCTCAATATGGCATTCATACATTTTCTCTGCTATAATTGATTTCTTGCAGTTAGAAACCCAGGATGTAGCAAACAGGACCCAGTCTTTGCTGCCATGTAT
Organism: Eublepharis macularius; assembly: GCF_028583425.1. Classification (NCBI taxonomy): domain Eukaryota; kingdom Metazoa; phylum Chordata; class Lepidosauria; order Squamata; family Eublepharidae; genus Eublepharis; species Eublepharis macularius. Next base: position 180,398,028 of record NC_072790.1, on the reverse strand, counting down.
GCTGCCAAAGATGGTGTAGTGTCTTATGAAAAGCCAAAAATATACAAAGCACCTTGATTTTGAATTGGATTAATGGATTTCAGAACTGGGTCTAGTGGTTGTTGCTTTCAGACAGAGATATTGCTGCTATGCAGGAAACTTTTAAATTGGAGATGCCAGATGGAACATGGGCCCTTCTGCACGTAAAGCATGCAACTATAACTCTGAGCAATGAACCTTTTCTCAACATGGCAACTGAGGTGGGGCTCTCAGCCACCAGGAACATCAAGTATGTGGAAAGGTGATGGCCCCGAGGAAGCAGGTCCAAATGTACAGTGATGCCTCTCTAATCATTTAATGTACCACTGATCTAGAGTTTTTTAGTGTAAAAACAACAATGATCTTGGACAATGACAATATTGTAGACAGCATGAGGGAATTTTGATGTATGTTACTGTCCTTGCTTTAAATACTATCAAGCTTTATTGAAGATGATGAAAGTATCAAAATGGTTTCTTTTTTAGAGCTGCTTTCCTTTCAGTGAAATGAATAAAACATAGAGGATAATAGCTGAGCCCATGTGTAAATCAAAGGCTGTCAGAGATTCACAAGTCTCTGCTGGTAGCAGAGCTAAGCTAAGCTGAGTTACGTTTATCTTCAGCAGAAATGAGAACTAGTGAAGGGTGAACGTGTGTTTCAGATGCAGTGCTTTTTACCATAATACAAGTATTATAGCACACAACATCTTTAATTCTTGCCACAGATGTTTATCCCCAATTCTGATAAATCTGGAAATACTGATAAATCCTCCCATGATGAACACCAGGCTAGGAACATCCCATATCCCGAGGCATAGGACACGGCATTTGCTTGAGCTACTTGGTATTATTTGGCTAGCTATATTAATCTACTGTTTTTCTTACGATAATAAGACAGAACTCTGTTCTTCAACAAGGGGCCAACAGATGACATTATGCCAGCTAAAACTCTCCAGCTGACTAACTGTGCTTTTGCTACTTCTCCTCTGCTATACCTTCTTGGTGCCCTGATGATACATTTTGCTTCCTGTGATGGCTGTCATCACAAGCAGCTCCCAGATACCATCTTTCCTTTTCTGCACACGGAGTGAAGCTGCTAGACAGAGATGACTCTTTTAAGATTTTACGCTTGAAAACTGGGTCTAGCCATCAGTGCTCCATTCTGAATTGATATTGCTAGACTTCATAATGAAGACAGAAGTAGTGTTTGGTAGCTGTTTTGAGATTTCTTCATCTAGAACAAAGCAATGCACATCTGAAGAGGCCTGGTATTACTTGTAGTATGTGCTACAGTGAAGTATGCATAGCCCTACAGATTCTTTGCATACATGCAGAAAGCTGAAAGAAGTTGGATTTGCATGAGAAACTGACTTTGCAGGAGCTAGTTCATGATTTTGTAGTGGAAAAGGCCAGAAAAACAAAGTTTTAAGTTAATTGTCCTAATCTTTGCAACCATGTTGGTCCATTTGAATTTTTTTTAAAAAGATATTGCCAGGACAACAACAACAACATTTGATTTATAGATTGTCCTTCAGGACAACTTAATGCCAACTCAGAGTGGTTTACAAAGCATGTTATTATTATCCTCATGACAATCACTCTGTGAGGTGGATGGAGTTGAGAGAGCTCTGAGAGCTGCGACTGACCCAAAGTCACCCAGCTGACTTCAAGCGGAGGAGTGGGGAATCAAACCTGGTTCTCCAGATTAGAGTCCTGCCACTCTCAACCACTTCACCACTTTTTGATGGTTTATGAGATGGTGTGGGTTGAGGGATTGTGGTGTTGGGCATGTGTGTGTGGGGGGAACCTTTCAGGGTTTTGCTGAGTCTCTGATGGAGGAAAAGGTCAAAGGTGAGGATGACCACTAAGAATGTCAATGTCTGCACCCTTGCTGGGGCAAACCAGAAGAAAAAAAAGATTATAAACACAAGAGGGATTTCATGATCAATGTGTGACATTGGACATAGGGAAAGTACATATTTAAGTCAAGCTGCTGAAAGACCTTATAGGCAAAATAATTGTGCCCAGGTTGTTATATGTTGTTGGTGCAGCTGGGGATGGAACAGTAGCCTTTGTAAGGGCAAACCATTATTGTTTCAACAGGTGACATGCAAACATGGACCAGAATATTTAGTAAGACTGAGAAATCCTTGGGGAAAGGTTGAATGGAAAGGAGACTGGAGTGACAGGTGAGTGTGTGTAGCGGGGTCTCCAGTGAGGGGCTCATGAGATAACAGTGGCTCACAAGCTGCTACAGAGCAGCTTGGGCATCCCCTAGAAGATTCAGGAAAAGATCATGAATGATCTGCTATAGTTTTTTTTAATGCTTATATTTCATAAGATTTTTCTCTGTGCGGCTTACCTGATAGCTTCCTGTCTGGTGTGTGTTTAAGTTTACATTCTGTTCCTTGAACAGAACAAAACATGGTAACATGCCATGTGAGGTGGGGGTGCCCAGTAGCTTGGTATATTTTTCATTAATCAAAAATAGTTCTCATTAAAGAAAAGTTTGGCAGGTGTCCCCAGCAGAGCAAAGATTTGACAGCAAGAAATCAGATTGCCATCTGCTGGCAGAGCTTAATGTAGGCAATCTCATCGGTGATGACACTGAGGTTAAATGAATTTATGTGCACACAGCTCATAAGGTCAGTTCATGATAGTGAAACATTGCTGTGCGATTATATGAATAATGCAGACATTTTGGAACATCTGATGCACTTGGCCCAACACATACCCAAGCCACAGCATAGCACAATTAAAAGAGAGGGGGGAGGATCATGACGAATGTTTATAAAATTAGCATAGGATAGAGAGAGAGAGAGAGAGAGAGAGAGAGAGAGAGTGGACAGGGAGAACTTTTTCTTTCTCTCCTATAATACTAGAACATAGGGGCATCCAATGAAGTTGATGGGCAGAAGACTGAGGGCAGACAAAAGGAAATACTTCTTTATCCAACAAGTGATTAAGCGGAATTTGCTGGCAGAGGATGTAGTGATGGCCACAGGCATGGACAGCTTTAAAAGGGATTTAGACAGAATCATGGCAATTAGGTCTATTGGTGGCTACTGGTCATGGTGACGAAAGGGAACCTCCACATTCAGAGGCAGTCAATCTCTGAATATCATTGCTAGGAGGCAAAACCAAGGGAAGGCCTCAGCTTCTATGCCCTGCTGATGGCGCTTCAGAGTAACTGGTTGGCCCCTGTGTCAGACAGGATGCTGGACTAGATGTACCACTGCTCTGATCCAGCAGGGCCATTCTTAGGTTTATTATGGCAAAAACACAAGGACGCAGAGAGAAAACATGGCACAGAACTTGTAAAGAACTGTGAAGAAGAGGGGATTGCTGCAGGTATTGCAGGCTGTAGATTGAGAAAATCTGCACTTGCTGAAATGACCTATTCTGTGCCACTATCTAAGACAAGGTAACCCAGTTCTCTGTTGCATTCATCTCCGGTAAGGGTGTCCATCCTGATCCAGTGGTTTTCAAGCTTCTTTCCCTCAAGGCAGCCTTCATGTATCAGACTATCCACTGTGGAACCTATGTGTATTCTGGCCAAGCATCCTAGGTGCACTACCAGTTCACATAGTTGAATCGTGATACACAGCAGGCTTAGCTAGGTGCCCCACATGTATATCCATGAACAAGCCTGGCGGGGAATATGGCATCTGGATTGTCCATCACTACTGTTCTCGTCATTGATGACTCCCAAATGACCTTTTGTGGGAGCTAGGGACAATATTTTGGGACAGTCCCCTTAGGTATTCGTTTTTAGAAGCCTGGCAGGGGGTGAGGGAGGAAGTTTACAAAGTATAGGGGGGGAGACCTGTGGATTTAATTAAGGAGCCACTATTCTCCTCTCTTCCATAATCTGAGCACTGTCTACAACACAATAACATTTAAGAAGCACTGTTTCAATTTTTTTTTTCTGATCCCATTAGGTCTGGGAAATGGGAACTACTCAGCCCCAAAGAGAAGATTTTGCTGCACAGAAATGGTGATGATGGAGAGTTCTGGTACTTTTAATGAAATAGCACATCACTGGCTTCCATATTTCTGCCTCTTCTGTCACCTAAGACCAGAGTTCTCAAATTCTCACAAATATCCAATTGAGAGAATGTGAAAAGCCCTCTACCTCCCATTTTCCTTCGGTCAAATACTCACATATAATATGCATTTAGGTGGAAGGAAGCAGTACTGAAATCAATGGGATTTCCCCCCTCATCTTGGCCAAATCCACACTCACTCACCATCCGCTTATCTTGCGCAGTCGTGGCAATCGGGTTCATTCCGCTACCATGCTGTGCATCATCACATTCACCCTTCCATTGTGCCTTTATGGCGCAATCAGTTCTCCACACGCCACTGAGTAAAGCGTCACAGTGGGCGGTTCCATCCTCCGCTGTAAGAATTAACGGCGCTCGTCACTTCCCCTTTTTTTTTTTAAAAGGGACAATTATCCGGTATACCGATATCTTGACTCCGGTGACCGTTTCTTTTCCCCACAAACCGCTGTTCACTATGGTTGGTTTACCGGTATACTGACCTTTATGCACTAAAAAAAAGGGGAGAAAACGGTTTTCCGCCATTATCACGTGGTTTTGAGGGAAGGTGCAGTAGTGGTACGGTGATGGCGGGGAACATGCGGAATGGGAAAGAGTGAGTATCTGCAAGAATAGCGCGCTGCTTGCGAAAAAGGCGCGGAAACAAAAAGGATGTGTGGATTCGGCCCTTGTGTTTAGAAGAGTTGTAAAGACAAAATGATTGGCTTGGTAGTAGTGTTCACTCATGGTAATAAGAATGTAAGAAAAGAGGAAAGAATGACTCAGTGAAGAAAGATTGTCCCAATTGGATGGGATGGGGTAGTATACAGTACTGATTGGTCATAGATGAGAATTAGTTTGCTGTTTCTTCTTCTTTGGCCGGATCAATAAATACAGTAGGGCAGAGGCAGGAAGGAGCTCATATTTCTGCTAACAACCTTTCCACACTTCCCTGCAAGAGCTTGTCTTACTTTAAAAATTAAGGAAGCGTGACACTTTTAAAATAATCATTTGATTTTGTTTATGTTCTTTTTATGTTTTACTTTGTAAGCCACCTTGAGCAGGCTGTATGGAGAGGCTGTCGAGAAACTGTCTAAACAAAAAAAAAACCATCTTGTGGTATAGCCTTGGTGGCCCAGTACCACCTCAGCTTGGAAACACATCAAATATCAAAGTCATTGCAGAAGTAATTTTTCAGAGCATCGACACAATGTTGTATCATCCTCTTCTTGTTCTCCTTCTGTTGCCTTTCATGATTTTCCTTCTTTTGCTCCAATGTTTTGACAATCAACTTGGATCTGATGTTTCTGGAAATCTCAGAGTCAAAGAAAGTTAGCCCTATATGTTTCTGTGCAGATTTCTGAACTTCCCCAGCCACAACTGGTGCCATTTCTTATCCCAATTATCTTGCACTGTTTCCTACATACACTGCCAGCAGGCTTTTTACTGGCTTTTAAAGAAAACCAGGAGTGGTATAGTGATATACACTATAGAGATATATCTACTACTTTTTTTTTAAGTTGGCAAAAAAGCCTCCAGCATTTCAGAGACTAAGGAATGGTAGTTATTAAAGAATGAGGAGGTAAAACCTGAGAACCACTGCTAATGCCTCTGCATTGGCAGTGGCAGTGAGTCCACAATGGGGGATTGCTCCCTGTTTGGAGCAGCCAGAGAGAGAAAGAGTAAAATACTCTGAGTACTATTTCCTTGAACTGATTCCTGGTTCCATGGTGGTTTTCAGCTGAATGAAAACCAAACATGCAGATTTGATCATAGATCTCTTAGCTTCATGTCTAGATTAGCTCACATTTCCTCCTACATAGATTGTATTCATTCACCTTTTCATACTATACCATTGTGCCACTAGATGGCAATATGAACTTACAATTAAATTCCACATCTTGTTCTTCCACTTAGAGAAATTCATCCACAAATACTTTCTTTGCCATTGCCGTTTCTGCCCATCTTCCTGTTGCTGCTTGCTAATAATTAAGCATGTATTTAGCACTGACAGTGTGTCAGGCATTGCACACGACAAAGAAGTGACAGTTGCTTCTTGTAGTCTACGGGTGTGTTTGCTTTGCACAAATGAAGGTTGCTAAGTTGCAACTGACTGCATGCCAGGCCAAAATTCAATAAACAAGCCTCCCTCTCAAATGGATCTGCAGAGTTAGAGATGGGGGAAATCAGCAGATGAGTTTCTGCTTGAGTTTTTGAAGTGTTTTATTCATTGCTTTCTTTTCAGCCTGAGCCAGCCCTGCATGATGGCTGAATTAATATAAAGTCTTAGGAATGCTGCTAGGGCAGGGCAGGAGTGGGGAAGATGGTAGCTTGATTACCAGCACATGGAGGCATTGCATATCTGTCTTGTGTTAAACAGAGAGGACAAAAGAGAGGAAACAGAAAATCCTAAATGGAACTGGGATTTGCTAAAACTATAGCCCTGAATCTCTTTTCAACACCAAGGCTCAGCTGTAAAGAAGAGAGGGGCTGGGGGGGGGGGGCGTCCCTCAAGAGCCTTTACGTCAAGTCAGAGGAATCATAACAAACCCCCATGTGTCTGGACTTGAAGGGAATGGTTATGAGGGCAAAGGATGTGACTTGAAGCCCAAGATTTCTAATTTTAGAAATTAAGACCTGAGCAAGGGGAAATTAAAATGGTATCAATTTTCTTTCAAAAAGGACCTCTGCAGTGCTTCAGAAGGGGACTGTGAAAGATATGGCTGAAGTGGCTTAAATGGGGAGTTAAGAAGAGGGACTTGGCATGTAAGGAGGAAGGTTATTCCTGACAATTCTGCCATATTGATAGTGCAGTCCTAAGCAGGTCTACTCAAAATCCTACTGAAGGCTACTCAGCAGGGCTTACTTCTTAAGATTGCACTGTAATTCCCTCTAGTGCTATGATCCCTCCACAGCCTTTCCCTTCAAATGCTATGGCCAATACACTTCTAACTTTGAATGTCTTGGTTCCTTTATCACAGGATGTCTTTGCAAGATTTTAAAACCCATTTTGACAATCTTATTATCTGTAAATTAACTCCTGACCTGATGAGCCAGGAAGATGGGAAGAAGTGGATGTCATCCCTGCAATTTGGAAGATGGGTCAAAGGAATCACAGCAGGGGGCAGGTTGAGAGCCCACAAAGGTAAGACTCGGCTGGGGACATGAGATTGTATAGTAATCATGTGCTTTATTGCAATATTCTACATGACCATTATGATTATTTTCTTGGACTGACATATCTGTATCAACATTCTAAATGCAATATTACTTTGGGTTGGATCTGGACTAAAATTTCCACCAATTCTCCTTCTTGCTGTAGACTCTATTCATCTCATTTCTCACTAGGATTGCCAGTCCTTGGTGAGCAACCTCTGGGAGTAAGGGGGGTGGGCAGGCTGCAGAAGTCAACATCATGTGACATTCTAGGAATTCTATGATGCATTGCACAATGCTGATCCCCCCCCTCCAATTTTTGCTCTCATTTCTCCATTGAGCAATAGCAAAAACCTGTGGGCCAGGGGTGGGAGGTTGCAGCAATCTGCCACCCCATCCTCCAGGGTCCCCTTACCTCCAGGAACAGCATTTCATGGAGATTAGTGGGCTGCTGTGGGAGGGGGGAAGGCAGGAAAGTTCCATTTTGCTGCTGGAAAGGTTAGTATGGATCCAACCCATTGTTTTGCTGTCAAGCTGTTAAATTGCCAACCCTAGAATAAATTTGAAGGCTAGACCTTTTATGCTTTAGGAACGTGAAAGTTCACACACATCCTGACTCTTAAAAACAGCTGCATCAGTGCAAAATTTAGTATCCTTAGAACACATCACAGTAGTTAGCTTTCTTCACCAAGTTGGGACCTCATATAAATTAATGCAGAATCAGTGACTTCAAAGCCAAATATCTATGCAAATTTTAATACCTCTGAATATTTTGTATATGGGTTGTTTCTTACTTATCTGAGCCCTGATTTAATACCTTATTAATATTATGGATCCATTGGATCAATGGAATCACATGTATACTGTTAGTAGAATATGCTTTTTGTTACTATCCCTGTCCTGTTTTGTTTTTTGCTTTGATGCTACAATTCAACCTCTGTAAGCCTTGCAACACTATACTGACCTGTGCTTTGGAAACAGTGGCTTACACATTTGCTTACATATTTGAGGGTTTGCTTCCCAGGTACATTTTGGATGAACCCCCAATACCAGCTGAAAGTCCTGCAAGGCAATGGGAGCAAGAGGTCCTTGTACTCTTGCAGTGTATTAGTGTCTTTGATCCAAAAACACAACAGCAAACACCGGAATCGGATGCCTCATCTTCACATAGGACTTTATGTCTTTAAGGTAGGCCTGGAATCTTTTTACTGGTATAGCAATGACTGGAATGAATTGTCCTAAGCAACCTGTGAAAAGGCCTTTGGCTCTTCCAGTGAATGGGAGTTCAAGGAGCTTCCTTTTCACTGGTTAGAAGAGGGATCCTGGTCCATTGTTGTGACTAAATCTAGGGATCCTCCCCAGTTCTAAAATGTATGCATGTGTGTACGCGCGCATGGGCGCACACACACATGTGTATAGTGAGGATGACAATAACACACTTTGTTTTTTTAATTTTTTTTTTATTGGTGAGTTTAAATTTCCAATTTAATACATACATTCCCCTTATATCTCACTTTGTAAACTGCTCTGAGAGTCTCTCTACACAAGCCATCTTACACTGGGGTGCTCAAATGAAAGATCTTACTCTTGTTCTCCCATTGTGGATACACATGCACTGCTAGGGAGATAGAGAACACTTGAATATAAGACCACACAGAAAGTAAGTCACTTGACCATCCCCATATAAGATGTCTTGTGTAAAGAGCCTCTGAGTGTGGCATTAAGTTGTCCCAAAGGGCGGAATATAAATCAAATGTTTAATATCCCATATAAGGGGAAAGAGTGCCCTTCATCCTTGTTTTAGATGAGGAAGTCTCCCAGTTACTTCATTACTGCCTTGTAGATGGTATACACATAGAAGCCTAGTCTCTATCTTCAGTCCAATTTTCATTCATAAAATAAGATTTCAGTGGCAATCTGTGTCTCAGCTCCCTCCTTGAGCAGGATGAATGAACTGTAGATGACTGGGTTAAGATTTAAAATGCTTCAACCCTTTGTTTGGTTCAGGGACTAAATATCATACAAGCAAGTGACCTAGAATTCACTAAAATCCACAGACTGACTTGTATTCTCCTTTCTTTTCTTCTAGGTAGGCCAGCAGGTATGTAGAATTTTAACATCCCTCATTTATATATTGGCACTGTCTTTTCATGTACCATGTTGACCTGCTATTTGCTACCCTAGTTGGAAGTAAGAGGGAGACACAGGCTTGGGTACTAAGGGCCACTTTATTAAAACAACAACATAACAAATAACTGCAGCAACAAGGGAGGGCTAACTAATGGTACAGGTCAAGCCAGCAGTCACCATGGGACCTCCTCCTTGTACCTGTCTGGGCAAGATCCACTGCCCCAGGTACAAGCCATCCAATAGACATGGCTTGGGCCTGGCTGGCCAGGCGAATGGTTCCCCCCATAATGCTCCAAACATCCCAAGCCATGGAGCCTGAGGGAAGGACTTGTCTGGGAGGTCCCATCAGACAGTCCGCCCTTGCAGTTGGGCCGTGGAGCCACAGCCGCTCCTGACAGACCCCATTCCGCACCAGTGGGGATATGCCAAGGGTTCTCACCAGCCCGCTCTCATTTCCCCAACTCTAACCTGCCAACGCCAAGGCCAAGCCTCTGCTTAGGCCTTGGTGCCCCACAGGTGGCATAAAGCCTCCATAAGCTCCAGCCACAAATCAGTTTGGAAAATGTTGTTGTCCTTGTAGGAGAGATGAACTCTATCACCTCAGTAGAGGTCAACAAATTCAGCCCTTATGCCTGAGCCTTGTTGGCCTTATAGTGTGCAACCTCTATCCCTTTAGGATCCAAGGCCTCCTGCCACACCCTCCTGGGAAGTATGTCAGACCAGATAATCAAGACAACAGGCCAGCGCTTGCCTATTAATTGCAAGTCTGCCTGTGCCTGTGCCTTGCCCTTCACCAAGCCCAAGTCATTGCCTCCCAGGTGAATGACGAGGATATGAGGTGGAGGGCCACTCCTCCCCTCGAACAGCAGTGGAAGCAGGCCCAGCCACCGCAGGCCACGATGGCCCTACTACTCCACCTTAGCCCACCGACTCAGCCCAAGCTGGGACCCAATTGGTGTCCTCTTGGCTTGATGAGCCACCCAAAAGACGAAGCTGTACCCACAGATAAGGATACGACACCTCTCTCGATGTGCCACAGCACCTAAAAGAAAGCAACAGTTAATAAACTAGAAAGGCCCCAGTAGGGGGCGCACATAGGATTTGTAAGCCGAGGACCTCCTTCGACCTACCTGCTTGATGGTCTGGCCAGGGTATCCGAAAGCTGCCACTATGAAGGCTGCCCCAATCCTAAATGAATGGGTGCCAAATTTGACCCTGAGCTTGAGCTGCCGAATAAGGGGGCTAGCAGTGAAGTGTGCTCTGACGCTCCTAGCTCTGCCCCCCTCAAGATGCCTTGGAAGGAGGGGGATGCCCCTTCCAGGGCAGCAAAATGCAGCACCCGGCCTTAACGGCTGTTGCTTAGTCCAGGATTACCATCTTTTGTTCAAACAGCTTTTCAACTTAGTGTTAAGGAAGGAAAGAATATTTTGAAATCATTTTGAACACTTGCAATTTTGATTTGAATGCAATTCCAGTTCCATTTAATTCTGTCTCAGAGTATTTAAAGAGGACTTTAAATACTGAAAATATATTTGATGTGCCAAAATACAGAAATATGCTTTACAGGTATGCTGAATTCATATATAGATTGCAATCCAAAGTATACTTAACTAGAAAGTAGGCATAATTAAAATTGGTGGGTCTTGTGAATTAGTTTAGGGTATCCAAAATAGGCAAATCTTAATTGTTTGTGTTTGCAGACCTTCTGTTCAAATTAAATGTGCAGATGTGAAATTCAGGGCGAGCACAATATTGGTTTTATCCTATTTAAAGCAAGTTTCTTAAGGCATAAGATTGTTAATATCACAATGCAACTGAATACATTTAAAGACAATGCAGTGTTCTGGATTAATTAAGTATTAGTTGTGATGGTCTCTTGCTGTACCAAGAAACAAAAGAGGGCCAAGTGAAAAATGATTTTATATTTCCTTTGAAGGATCAGAGATACCTAGAGGAAGTTCCTACATCTTTTTGATTCATTCCTTGTAGGATTATTTGTGAATGCTGCTAAATCAATAACAAGCATTTTCATCTATTTGATTTACCTAACATTTAAATGATGCTTCCAAGTTACTTTGAACAACATATTTTAGATTCTTCATACTTTAATAGATATATATCAGGTAAGGAGCATCCTTAAGGGTATTTCTGCGTGGACACTAAGCCACACGTAATCTGATGGCTGTGTTCTGATATGTAGCAGAGGTGTGAGAACCACCCCCAGTGGCATATTGGATGAATCTGCATGGGAAATGGAATGTCTCCGGTGCAGGTTCATGCTGAACTACCCTGTTCCTGCCTCCTTAGAAAATTAGAACGCCAGTAACTTGGGACTTCTCCTCTTCCTTCAGCTTTAGGAGAACAATGGGGACAGGTGTAGATAATGAGCCAAGGTTTTACCCAAGCCCAGTCAGTCAAAGGAAAAGTGAACAATAGCTATGGCACAGCAAATCATTTTAATTCAAAGTGCCAGAGTTCCAGAGATGAGTGACCATAGACTCAGACTTGGAACCTATGTAGTCATAATAAAGAAGACAATGCCTTTCAGCACTTGCAAAAGTCCATTTACTGTACAATCACAACTGAGCACATAAGATGAAATTGGTAGGCACATGCCACTTGAGAAATTAAGCACTTTTCCTATAAACCCATTACAAGACAATGAAGCCTGCTTGGCTTCTGCCCACCATGGAGGTTCTAAAGGCAGGTTGGGGCTATCTGGATGCAGCACTGTAGCCAACCCTGCTTACCTTCCAAGCTTGGGACCAGCTGCACATTCAGGCTTGTGGAAAATTGAAGCTGGAGACTGTTATAAGGTAAATTCCAGGCTTGTATTGAATGCTAAGATTAATATAGTGAAGTACAAAACCAAGACCAGTTTTAAAATTGGAAATACAATGAATCACAGCATTGACTGAGGCATAAAAGCCTGGAATTTAATATATGATGTATTTAAAGGGGCAACCCCACCTTCTTAGTAGATGACGAATTGCTGCATTAGCAGGAGAGAACTATAAGCAAAGAGAGCAAAAGTATTTCTGCAGCTGCTTTTGTGGGCAACAAAGTCCACAGAAGAGCAAAATGTCAGAGTCATTTTGAGAAATAGCCAGTTCAGGAAGGCTCTAGTATTTTTAGCCAAAACAACTTTTGACTTATTTTCAGTGCTGGGTATTCTCTTATTAAAACACTAGCAATGGGAAATGCTTTGTAAAGTGAAGTTTGTCAAACAAAAGTTGCAGTTTAAAGCATACTTAATTGGAAGTCCTATTGAAATAAATTAGACTTCTTCCAAGCTGTCATGGTTAGAACCAGGCTTCAGGATATGTTCCTTGTATGAGAAGAAGCCTTAAATGTTGAGATCATGTGGGATAAGGAGAGTGCATGTATGACAGACCCCATTCACTCTTCCACTGTGAGGCAGATTTTCCTGCCAAAATTCAGTTTGCTGGCTTTTGCTGAGCAGCCCCAAATGGAGTGTTAATCTTTGTAGTCTGAAAGTCTCTGAACAATCTTGTCAGAAACCAACTGTCAGTCCTTGAGCTGGTTTCTAACTGATCAATCATAGAGGAGGGAACATAAATACAACAGGCTCTAGAAAGCTGGGGCTGGGAAGAGCTAGCAGGCAGGGGTGGGGGGATCTTGGAAGGATTGTTTCTACTCAGGCCTGGTTGAGGGCTATGTTTCCTCCCAGTTCCTCACTCCTGCCAACCTGATTTTTAAAAAATGTATTACATGCCTATTTAATGAACATGCAAGAGATGGAGGGAGAAGCTTGACACTGGAATATTCAAAATCATATGATAATCACCACATTAAAAGGCTTTGTGAATCTGTCCTTACTGCAGTTCCCAGCTGGTTTGATTTTTAATGACAGGATAGCAAGCACGATATATATTACATAATATAATGTGAGACTATTGGTGCAATCCTAAGCAAAGTCACACATTTTAAAATTCATTGAACTCAATAGGCTTAGAGAGGTCTAACTCTATTTAGGATTACACTGTACTTCAATTTATGTGTCTTGCTTCAGCAATGCACCAGGCTCTCTACAGATCCCAAGTGATGTGCTTTATGGCTGTATATAGTCAAAGCAAGGGTAGAGAGGGAAGATGAGAAACTGAGCAGGGGAGCCAGGCAAAAGGACTGTGCAGGCAAGATGATTCTGGAAGGTTTGCTGGGGAAAAGGTCTTGAAAGGGCAATGTGAGGTTGAGGTCAAGCTCAGAGGCTCCATTGTTAATCATCCAGAAGCCTACTGAGTTCTTCCTTGAGCACAGTAAAGGTCAATCTAACTAGCAGTAGAATCCTAACACTTCCCTGGAAGTAAGCCCCATTGAATGTGTAGGATAATGAATAGAGCGGCATAGCACAGGATTGCTCCTCAGAATCCTGTAAATTCCTTTTGTAACTTTGCTCTTTCCACTCGCTGCGGTTCATGAAATGATACTATCAAACACTTAAGGCTGGTTTACATACTATGTGGAGAATCCTCTTTGCATTGTGTATGGGTAGTGTGTGGCCCTTTCCACACCAGGAACAGATCAAATTTGTGTAATTCATTTCCTCAAAAAAATTTCCATAAATCAAGTCACAACACATATAGACATAATTTCTTTGTTTAAAATCTATACCAATAAAAACCAAACATCAGGTATAAACATAAAAAGAATCTAAACTACAAATTGGTGACCATAAAGCAAAACAACAAATCAAAGCACTTTTTTAAAAGCTAAAAAGCAGCCATTACACATTTAACTTTATACTCGAGACCAGGTAAGTGCATGTAGGGAAAAGCTTTGCTTGGGCTAATTGACTTGATATCACTTAGAGTAACTACAGGGACAGTTTTGTCAGTAGCATCTTTTTTAATGAATGAATGGGATAACCCTGGAGTAAGGTGTTTTATGATCACCATTGCTTGAAGACAAGATCTGTTTCTCCAGCCCCTTTGCCTTTTGTACAGTGATAGGGTATGATGGTATATTCTTCACGTGACTGTTTTCTGAGACTCCTAATCTACTTGAAGCTTGCTTATTTTTCTGTTGTTTTCACCTGGTCTTTTGTTTTCTGTTGCCAGTACCATGGGGACAATAAAAGACTACCTCCTGAATTCTTTGTCCAGAACTCACCTTTGAGTAGCTCTCCAGTCTTTGTGAATGACCGTGAAGTGACTCGGGATTTCCGGCTGCCCCCTGGAGTCTATGTCATTATACCTGCCACCTCAGAACCTCACCAAGAGTCAGAGTTCCTCTTGCGTGTCTTCTCCAGGAAGCACAGCCTTCAGTAAGATCTGCTGTTTCTTTTGCTACATCCATTGTAATATATCTAATGATAAAATAATATATTCTTATTGTGGGGAGATCCTTTGGTTCAGTGGCAAAGAATATATTCTGCAAGCTCAATTCCTGGCTCAACTCCTGTTCAAAGTTCTTAGGCAGTTTGAGGCCCTGGAGAGCTCCTGCTAGTCAGAGGGACTACTCTAAATTGGAGACACCACTGCTACCATGTGGTTGTGGTTGTGGTCAGAGCATAATCTTGGCAAACCATTGTACTTGAGACATTCTGTATCTTTCAACTTATGTTGAAAACCCCTCTGATTGTCTTTTTTGTTCTTTTTTTGTCTAGTGAAATGGGTGGAAATCCAAGTCTTGTCCTTTCAAAGGTGAGATAAAATGAGAAAAATAAGGCATTTGGCTTTATTTTCATATTATATCCCTAGCTCCTCTGCTACTCCTCTCTCTATTTCCGCCCTGCCAGTAGTTTTGATCTCTCTCTGTAACTTGGCACTATGCTGCTTGGTGCTGTTTCCTGTACAATGTGCCAGCTTTCTGTGCTTTTCTTTAAGGCAGCCTGCCAGTGAAACCAATCTAAGAAAAAACCTTGAACACTTTACAAATAAAGACCTTGGCACCAATCTCTATGCAACCCATTTAAGGTGGAGATGAAAATTCACATCTTCAGTGCAAGACTAATGGAGCATGCACCCCCACTATCTTACAGATATGTAGTGCATTCACAGTGTTGATGTGCATCTAGAAGTGTGCCTCACTATGTGTGCATAGTTCTTGATTTAGCAAGGGACAATCCATGAATCCTGTTCTAATATTTATTTTATTAGGATTCAAAGTAGCTGTGATAAGTTTCATTGGAAGCTGGTCTCTTACTAAAATATGGTGCTGCCAATGTGACCTGATGACGTACTGCAACTTTTTTCTTTGGTTATATCATTTCCACTCTCACTGCTGTTCTAAGAAGTGCTGGTTCAATTCACAGTCTTTCCTGAGGCCAGCTACTGCCACCTCCAGTGCTTCTTTCTGGAAGAAAGAGCCACTAAATCTTGCAGCCCCCTTGCTTCCCCAGGCCTCTTTAAAAATAGTGGGCAAAGCTGAGCATGCGCTGTTGGGCTTCTCAAACACTTGCAAAATCCTTTCCTTTTTCAAGAGTGTGATTACTATTTTTAGTTGCCTGTGCAGGTAACCAAAATGGTGGCCCAACTCTTCCAAGATAAAGGAATTTCTTAAGAGTTCAGGAAACCCTACAAGGCATGCATGGCCCAGAGAATAGGCCCACTGAAAGTCATGCATCAGTTTGTCCACATTATAAAACTGCAGTGCAGTGTCCATTGACTGTAAGAGATGGCAAGGAGCTCCAG
The DNA here is from genome assembly GCF_028583425.1 of Eublepharis macularius. Lineage (NCBI taxonomy): Eukaryota > Metazoa > Chordata > Lepidosauria > Squamata > Eublepharidae > Eublepharis > Eublepharis macularius. The sequence continues at coordinate 180,382,029 of NC_072790.1, read as the reverse complement.
CTCCCAGACAGGGGCACTGGGGCAAGGTGGGTGGTGAAGGAAGTGGTTGTGGAAGAGATGGACAGGATGGGGGGGGGGGGCTAGTGACAGGCAGGTCGGCATCATCTACTCTGCCATCCCAGCTCTGCTATTTGTGACCAGCTGCCTGAGTTGGCCTTTTGGTTTTGCTGGCCCTGTTCCTAAACACTAGAGCCATGGAAAGCCCCGGTTTCTTTTTCTGAAGTACTTTTTTTGTTTTCCCTTCAGGAAATAGTTGACAAATATGATGACAAAATTTGGGAGGATTTCTTCACGAAGTACTTTGAACAAGTATGTGTGTGTACATGTAGTCTACCAAAGGAAATAATCTGGCATTATTAAACTGTTCTATTCTAGTTGAAAGAAGATTTATAGGTAAAAAGAAAGATCCCGTGTTTGAGAAGATAATGGCCCCTGGAGAACATTGTCTGAGGCCTATGAATATTGCTGAGGTTATCAAGAAAGATCCAAGTCTCAACAATCATCAAATATGCTAACAGAATCCAGTATGCTATGCACCCATTATAGCTGGTCTCCATATTCTTCAGAATGATAGGGAATAGACCTTCAAAATGTAGATTTGAGAATCAATCGTTTGAATATATTCTTGCATTCTGAAGTGGTGCAATCCCAGGACCTATATCATATGATTCTTCTTAAAATGTGACTTTTAGGAAGCACTAGAAACCTGACCAAAACCTGTTCTATGGTTTTGCTGTGTTTCTGTCACATATTAATCAGGTTGTGGCCATTGGTTCAAGGAAAGATGGGCTGAACATTCATGCATCGTTTCCCCATATTATACAACTGCAGTGCAGCATTCCTTGACAGTGTGGTGCTGTTATCCTGGATTTACAGATGCTTCTTTCATAGTATATGAGCTCATTGCCTAATAGGTGGAAGAAAGAAGGGGTATAATAAAGAGACATAGCAGGGTTCATATGCAGGAAGTGATTCAGATGCTAAGCTTATGTGTGAGCATTTTTCCCTGCTGACAAGCAGTGCTTGTGCATGATGAAAAAGCTCTAGCTGATGGATGATGGATGTTATAGAACTCAGGCATGTGATATTTTTGCTTGATAGTTAACTAGGAGCAAAAATGGTGCTTAGTATTTAAGACTTGCCTTTTGTCTCTCTTGCTCTAGTATCCTGAAATTAATGCAGTCCAGCTCCAGCGGCTCCTGAACGTGGCCTGGACAAGTAAGTACAATCTAGAGTGTTAAAGCCAATTCATCTGTACATTTGCAAGTGAAGCATATAGTAAAGTTAATTGTGCAACTGAGCCTTGTAGTGCTTCCTGAAAGATGGTTACATATCTCCTGTCTTTCTGTTGATTATTACATATCTTGAAATGTTGACATTTTCACACTGTTAGGTGCTGGGAGATGTGTGAATTTTCCCAGTGTTTGTAAGGGGCAATAGCAGTTGGCAAAGGCTGTGATTAGGGCTACAGGGAGAGACAGTAACCCATTCTCACTCTCTGTGTGTTTTAAATTATTGAAGCCACTCATCCCCCCTCCCCCCCCATTGAGAGGGATGTATCCAACCAGTCAGTGCGGGAGAGGGAGTGGCTTCAATAATTGAATGTGGTATCTGAAGGACTGTCTCCTCCCATATGTTAAGATTGTGGTTAAGATGACAGGGAGAGGCCCTCCTGACTGTCCCATCAACTAACGAAGCTTGTTTGGTGGGTACACAAGAGAAGGCCTTTTAAATAATACCAGTCTCACAATTATAGAACAACCTCCCCAAGAGAGTTGCGCCTGGCCCACTCACTGTTGATCTTTAGGAGGAAACTGAAGATGGTATTATTTAGGATTGTTTTTAATTAACTTTGTGTTTATGTTTATTGGCAGACCTAAACTGTGTTTTAAAACTTCTTTATTCAGTTTATTAATGTTATTTATATTGTAAGCCACCTTGAATTCTTGCAAAGTAGAAAGACAGCAAGTATATATTTTAAATATGGACTTTGCAGAGTGGGATTTTCCTGCTTTCCTTTCCTGCTGAATAACCTGAAATTTTGTTCCTGAGTGTCAGAGGGAGGGAGAAATTGTCACTCCCTCCTGCAAACACAAAGGCAGTTCCACTGGAGAAAATGCACAGTTGGATAAAGGCCACTCTTATCACACCTAGTTTTTAAAAAGACAGCCAAAGGAAGTGTGTCTGTCTTTTTTCTCTTCTAGAGCTAATAATAATCCAGATTTTGATCTGCAAAACAGTATGGGAGGGAAGGATTAAACACCCTCTTCTTTTACATTGTGGCTCCAATCTGAGTTATTATCATCCTTTAAGAATTCTAGGAAGATCTGCTCATAAATCTCCTAAGATAATGTCTTCTTGGCTCTTAATTATACAGTTTTTAAATGTGGGAGAACCCTAACACATGGGTAAGGCTTGGATACTACTTTTTTCCTCTATGGCAACAATTGAATAACCATGTACAGTCACATGTCTAAGCCCATGTTTGTTCACAAGAATAAGAAAATGGGTTCCCATGATATCATTTGAACTACTTTTCTAGAAAATATCAGGTACATTAAGAATATTACAAACAGTGTGTGCAAGGGTTTTTTTAACATTTCCTGTCCTAGGCAGCAGAGTTATAATGCCAGAGATATTTTTGCAGGGATATATTAGCTATGAAGTGGGGGGCTGGAGGTGGAACATGGAGAATCAGACAGAAAAAGTGAAAGCTACTAGTTTCTCAGCTGAGGTTATCAGTGGTCAGTGAGAAGCAGAGAATACCGCCTGAGTAGATCCAGTATTATGTACAGGTGAGAAAACAGTCTACCTTTAACAAACTGGTGTGGGTCCCAACACCATACTTTGGAAGGAAGATAGGGAAACTTCCTTGTTTGAAATTAACATTGTTGGTCTGCACAGGAGGTTGCCACATGCCCAGTTTTATGAACCTCCATAAGGTTAAATAGGTTTGAATGCCTCTGTTTTATCAGTCTTCCCTACTTTTTCACAACAAGGGCAATATTGCTGTTATAAAAGCAGAGCCGAAAGAGAGTACATCTGTATCCAAAGCTTACATGAACTGTTCATTATTTATTTTTACTATATATATGCAGAGATCTTGATAGAAAGATCTTAATAACACTCATTATTCCTGCTAGCACAGCAAAGCACTTCATGAAGTTCCACAATGAATAACAATACACCTTCTCAAACCACTTTTCCTGAATTTATTATTTTGATAAAAAAGTGAGGTCTCCTTTGATATGTTGCAGTTTCCTAATGTGAAAGCTAGTGGTGCCATAAAAATTTGTGTGACACATTTTGTGCACAAAGTTTTGTGAAGTCCTTACAGCATATTGAAATCGTCCATTTTGTCTATGGCTTTTAATTTTTGTAAACTGCTTATTAAGCATGATCTATCTGAGAACCTTGCAAACCTGGAAAATATGATTGTCCTTAGGCAGTATAACACAGTTATCGTCATTTTATGGAAGCAGAATACAGGCATGGCACAATTACTGTGCTGATCCCTACAATGTGTCAAGGTGATCCTGTGTGTGCCTCTAGTTTTGAGCCTGGGATTCAAGCCAGAGGGATGTACTATAAAGTAGAGAACTTCAGGCCTTCCAAGTTGCTGTCCAATGTGACCTATCTTTCTCACTTTTTAGTCCTTTTATTATATCTTCCTGAAAACTCATTCACTTCCAGGATGTTCTCAGGGCAGTCCCTCCTTATTCCTCACTGATATTTTAGCAAGATGCATCTGTTGATTTTGTCATCCAACCTGCAGAAGGAGACTATTACTGAGTTGTATCACTGGCTGCACTGGAATTTTGGTATGCACAGAATTGGTGTGCACTGATGAATCAGCTGGGGGGAGGGGGTTGCCTTAAGAATGTAAGACCAGCCAGACTGGATCAGACCAATGGTCTATCTAGTCGAGTATCGACCTGTTCTATGTAGAGACCAATCAGATGCCCCCAGAGATATAATACACAGGGCATAGAGGCCAAAGCTTCCCCCTATTTTTGCCCCCAGCACTGAGTTCAGAGGATTACTGCCTCTAAACATGGAGGTTTCCTTTAGTCATTCATCACGGCTAATAGCCCTGATGGACCTATCTCGTATCAATTTGTATAATCTCCTTTTAAAGCCGCTTTATGAATGCATTTACGATAAAATATTTAGTCCATAATTCTTTTTTCTCCTGTTCTTTTTAGTGATGATGAGTATTACCATGATGAAATATGCCCTTGCAAATAATGGGTATAATTCCTGGAAAATGTTTTACTGCATTATATTCTTCCCAAACATTTTACATTGGATGCCTTGTTAGGTGTTCTTTTTCCTTCCCATTCCTGCATTCTTCACTCCAACCCATTCCCTTGCCCATTCCTGCTTTCCTATTATGGGAAACCTTTGGGCCTACCCACGTTTTACAATCTTGGCAAAAATTGGGTAGACTTTTGGATCTTTGGTGGATTCTTGAGATTTTTGCTGTTCACACCTGATGGTGAATATTTAATTCACATTTTGCCTTTTAGGAGTATCCTTAAAACAGGCAGACTGTCCACACTTAGAATGGTAAGTGCCAAAGTGAGTGAGCCCCTTTTCTTCCTGACCATTCTTCTACCAGAAGCCTAGCACTTACAAACAAAACAACAGCCGTGAATAAACAATAAAGCTGAATAGACAAGGCCAGGTTCATAAATGGATAAAATTTGAAACTGCCGAGGGCATTAATGAGCTAAAAGCTTTTGTGGCAGACATTCAGAATAAACAACAACAACAACAACAAAAACCTTTCATCTCTTTAAGGGTTGCCTCTCCAGTCTTCTTAGCTGGCCCAAGAGTGAGCATAGATGGCGATGTTATTTGTGCTGGAGAATCCTTCCAAAGTAACCCATCAAGCATTGTGAAATCTATAAGGAAACTAACCAGGCTGTGTGGCTCATCTTTTATTCTTCATAGGCAATCAATTTTAAGGCTTTCATTTTCAAACTTTACAGTGCATGATTCATATTTAATAAACAGGACTATAATGAGATTAAAACATCGTCGGTTTCTGTAGAGTAGGGATGGGTGAGTTATGAGCCTGGCGCCTGCTCCATGGAAGTCTTCAGGCAATCTATAATCATGATTTGCAACAAGATTAGACTCTCTTTCTGTTCCATTTCTTGTCATTCGCAAATCGCTAGGAATGTTCAGCTCTGTGCTTTTAACTCGTCTATCTGTTCTGCCTCTGAGAGATGCAGAGGGGATGAGAGGAGAACACAGAACTGCCAGATTTATCCCTTGCCTTGTTCTGTTGCAGCCCATATAGCAACACAAGGAACAAAGCAAGTAGAATTAGAAGGCAAGTGACTCCTCCCAAGGTCATTTGGGTTTCCATTTGAAACTTATTATCTTCAAAGTGTGCTTCATTGTAATCAAAGGAACTTAAGCTGTGCCTCAATGGAAAACTTAGTTTGGTTCCCATTCTAATAGTATCCATCTAAAGAGTCTACTGTACGTGAGTGTCTGCAGGGGCGGGGCAAGAGTGCATAGCCCTGGAATCTTAAATGTATTGGTATAAAGAGTGTATGCAGTCACTGCAGTTACAATTAATATACCATGCTCATCTAATCATTATTTCTTAGAGCATTGCTGCTCATCTTTAGGGAGCGAGATCTACCCCAGGTCCTGGACATGGTTATACAGTATATGGGTGCATTTGTCTTGGTGTGTGACCATTTCTCAGTGTTTCGTTTTGCTTTGCTTCTCCAGATCTTCAGAACAGTAGGCTGTGGTTCAGTCTGGATGCCTGCCGGAGTATCCTGGCCGTCTTAGATGTATCCTGACTTTTGCATTTGTCAGTCTGATATACAGATATCTGACCTGAGTAGCTGTACAGTTATTGATTATTTATTTTGCATCTGAGTGTCAGGAACCCTTGGGAACAATGTGAGGTGTGACATGAGGAGGGTGTTGTGGTGGAATCTGAAAGTTGTCAAAAATGTCCTCCTGTCTTGCACAAGTGAAAGTGAGACCTTGGTTCCAGCCTAGAGTCCAGTTGTCTAATCTTGTAAAAATTGGACTCAGTGGTTTTGATCTAAAGTTCTGAGAACTGGTGTTAGCACTGCTGAGTAGATGAACCTGATCAGAGGAAGGGGCAAGAGGCTCCCCCAAAATCCCCCCTCAATTTGTATCTGAAGCTTATCAGGCAATCTGGCTCAGAATTCATTCATTTAAAACATTTATCGTCTTAGACCTACTTTTCTTCCAGAAAACTGAGATCCATCATTGATAACAATAATAAATCAAAACCTTATAGCAACATCAAACAACAACCATGGAAATGGCCAGCAGTGACAAATTTAAACAGAGTCCAATCTATAGATCTAGGGAAGAAGTTGTGGCCCAGGACATTACTATATGCACAAAACACTCTTTATATACAATTACTCTGAGGTGTATGGGGGAGGATCAGGATTACTTTGATGCCCCTGAACCTTATTTGGGTTATTAATGGGCAGGTTTTGCTGCCTTTGAAATTATTGAGAAAATGCTCATTGATTTCTGGGAAACAGAAGAACAGCCCTTGGGGGCCAGATTTAAAAATCCCAGGCTCATCCTGACTTTTAATCCAAAAAATTTAACATACCTGCTTTGGGATCAGGCTAATCAAAACTTTCCCAGAATTGGTATCTTCCCTGCCACAACTTAGTTCAGTATTGAATGCCTTGATGAAACAATGCAGTTTAATGCTACTGGCACACTGAGTATTCAAGAATTCAGGAGTCTGTGGAGGAGTTTGCTTCATTACCAGGTACAAAAGACATTATTTGGTATGTGTGTGTTTGTGTGTGTTGCTATTAAAGGTAAGGAGTGATTTCAGGCTTCCCATCTTTTGCTAGCAACTGCACCATTGCTGTAGTTGATAGGGAGTTACCTCCATTCTATCTACTCAAGTGCCGCTTCCAGCCTAAGAGAAGCAAAGGAGGGCTGTGTGAATGATGGCCCCCATGCTGGTGCCACTGCTACCATGAGAAGGCCAGCTATCCATCTTTGCTTGCCACTTTGTCTAGCTCAGCCACTATGTCTGCCACTCTAAGTTCTTTGGAGGACTTAAGGAGGACCAAAATAATAATGCAGATGCACTCAGGGCACCATCATTCTCTTGCCCTTTGAATTTTCCATCTGTTGTAACAGAGAAAGTATTGCTCTTTTTTTAACACTGGGCAGGTTACCATTCATACCTTCATTCATGAAAGAGCATAATCACTGTACCTCTGCCATGTAAAAAGGGAAAAGAGAGGGGCAAGGCAGTTTTATGTGTATGTTTTTGTATGAAAGGATTGTCTGGGTTCCTAATAGTTGACCTTTTCTCTGAACTGTTCTGACAGAAAGTTTTCCAGAAAAAGGACACTCACAAAACTGGAACCTTAGGCCTAGAAGAGTTGCATGCAGCCATGAAAGAAATCGGTGGGTAATATTGAAGTATTTTCTCTTAGTAGCATCCATGGATATCCAGTATTAAAAACATATGAACAGCCCTTCCGGATCAATCCAGTCCTCCATCTAGTATAGCATCTTGTCTCACACAGTGACCAACTAGTTGCTATGGAGGGCCAACAACAGGACATAGAGGCTGAGGCCTTCCCCTGAAGTTGCCTCCTGGCACTGGTATTCACAGGATTACTGCCTCTGAATGTAGAAGTTTCCTTTAGTTACCATAGCTAGTAGCCATTGATAGACTTATCATTCATGAATCTGTCTAATCCCCCTTTAAAACAGGCCATCACCACATCCTCTGGCAGTGAATTCCATAGCTTAATGATTCATCGTGTAAAGAAGTATTTTCTTTTTTTTTTTTACTTGAATCTACTGCCCATCAGCATCACTGGATGCCCCCATGTTACATGGGAGAGGGAGAAAAAGATCTCTCTTTCTACTGGCTCTATCCTGTGCTTGATTTTATAAACCTTTATTATATCCCCCTCTATAATAGAGTAGAAGGACACATGCTTTGCATATAGAAGATCTCTTAGGAGAGGGGCTGGGACTCAGTGGTAGAATGTCTGTTTGGCATACAGAATGTCCTGGGTTCAGTTCCCAGCATCTCCAGCTAAAAGGATCAAGTGGTAGGTGATGGAAAGATCTCTGCCTGAGAGAGACCCTGGAGAGCTGTCAGTCTAAGTATACAATACTACCCTTGATGGACCAATCGTCTCATTTAAAATAAGGCAGCTTCATATGTTCATGTGTTCAGCTTTGGGTCAGTCCTCAGAATTCCCTAGGTTAAAAGATCTTAGGTAGCAGGGCTAAGATTGACCTGTGCCTTGGAAAGCTGATGTCAGTTTATAGCTCTGAACTCGATGGACCAATAACCTGACAGAAGGCAGCCTTCCAGAAGTTGAAGACTGTAAGAGCTCATCCTCACTATCTTCACTGAGTACAATGTTCATCATGACTGCAAACACATGGGAGCAATGCAATGTAGCAAACCCCAGCAGCTGAAGGTTAGAAATGAGGTATAATGCATACACTGGAGGTCACTGGCATCTTCTTCAACCAAGTCCAGATTCTAGGCTATATTAGTGTGCAAGTAAATCCTAAACAGATTGAGTGGAGCTTTCAAATGTTGGGCAACATATCTCCCATTATTTGAAGTAACATTTATCTTTACCAGTCATTTACATCAAGTACTTTGTGAGATCTGATAGGGTGTATAACTATTTCTTCTATAATGGACCTAATCTTATGATTGTTTTACTAATTTATTAGTTTATTAGCTGCTTAAATGTGCAACCATTCTACTCATCCTCTAAGTCCATTAATTGGGCTTTTTGAATACCATTTTCAGTTGTTAAAGTCATTGTTATAGTCGATGTGGAAGGGAAACATTCTAGAAGCAGAGCAGAGCCTCTATTGATTACCTTAATTGGAAGGCAGGATCATAAATGATAAGGTGACTTTGAATTCTCACTGGAGGTAGACAGACAACATAGAATTTTTAAAACTGGCAAGGTATGATCCCAACAATTTATATCTGCTAGCTGCACATTGAACCATTTGAAACTTCTGAACAGTCATCAAAGGTAACCCACATAGAGAGTGTTTCAGTAATCCAGCCTGGAGGTAATCAGAGCATAGATTACCGTGGCCAAATCATGTCTCCTAAGAAGGGCTGCAGCTGGCAAACCAACCAAAGCTATTTACAGGCATTAGGTGCAATGGAGGAGATCTTTGCCTCCATCCACATAGTCTCTTATACATAGAGACCCAAGGACTTTCATGCATTACCACATTGGTGCCAGAACTGCTTTCCTATGGTGTCACCCCACATAATAATAATAATGTATGAAAGGCTGGAGCCAGATGGGTAGGATAAACTACATTCGACTTTCCAAGCAAACTGTTATTGCCTCTTCCAAGCTGGACAATGTTCAGGTGGGATGTACCGGTGTTATTGACCCCACTACCACATTACAGGCAATAAACAGACCAAACTCCAGCTGTCTCTCTGATATCAGTGTGGCATTTGTGTACTTGTGCCAGCCTTACTCTTGGCTTGGAATTCCAAAGAGGCGCACACGTATAGTAGCATCCAATGATCCAATTCTCTTTAGAAAAACATTTGATTTAAATGGCTGTAAGGTATATGAAATTAGTTCAGTTTTTAATGATGCTGAAGTTGGAGCTAATTAGCTTGAAATTGATAAAAATTACAAAAAGGCACAGCTAAAACTGTGTACTGAAAGAAATGAAATTAGAATTCATTACAATTTACTTGCTGTACCATCTGACAACAATAAACCAATCATAATTGAAAACATGATATAATTAAACAATACAGCCTTTCAAATATCAAATTAACAAACTTTAAGTGATTGAGGTTAGCAAATGTGTTATTAATTGGTTTCACTGGGGTTCCCCCGCAGAGTCTGCTGCTCCTTGCATAAAAACTACTTATTTTCTGATGATTCTCAGCACTTATTTTTTGGTACGTTTTGTGTCAATAGTTTCTTAATTGGCAACATACAAACTTCTGTGTGGTGCTAAAGAAGCTAAGGGCAGAGTTGTCATTGCCATTCATTGATGGGGCCAATATTTCCAGCCCAGTCCAGGTTTCTGTGAGTCCAGGGCATTAGTGGACATTTTAATTGCTTCTCTGACCAAAAGCCACAAGGTCTGTAAGGATGGCTTTGACATTCTTGGAGCCCTGGGCAGCTTCTGAAGAGCACTATTCACCAATATTAGTTCTTCCTCATGCCTCATAATACTTGCTGTTGCTGTTGTCCATATGCAAGCTCAACAGTAAACTAAGGAGTCTTTCTTATCTATCTAAAGGCACCTCCCTGCGTGATGAAGTCTGTAACTTGATGGTGCTCCGATATGGGGATCCTAACTTGAAAATCAGCTTTCAGAGCTTTGTCTGCTTCATGTTGCGTGTGGAATTCATTAAGGGTGAGCATGGCCTTTTGTTTCTCTCACATGGACTCCCGATCAAAGCTGGTTTTTAAGGAAAAAGCTGTAAAACACTGGGTCTTAGCCTGGTTTGAAATCAAAACACAAGCAATCATTCCATAGCCAACTTTGTCCCCACTGTTTTAGATGATGGAAAATGCAGGGATTTTAGGTGATTTGATTTTTTTCCCTATAGAAAATAATATATAACATATGGAGATTCCATATTAAGGATGACTTAGGAACAGAGGGAACCTGAGCAATGGATAGAATTCTGATGGACTCTTTTACAGGACTATTTTTCTGAAGAGAATAAGGACTCCATATTCTCCATGAATTTCAGAATAGAGAGACTGATGGGATAGTATCCTGATTGCATCTTGGGCTGAGAGGGGGTGGGGGGAGGGAACACTTTAGAAGCTTTATCTGTACACATTTTTTCAGTGTGAGAAGACAGCATGACCCAAAGTTCTAAGTTTCTCCATGCCCTTTAAGGCTACCTTGAGGGATATGTGGTCAGGAGTTCTGGAAGGTAGAGGACCAAAGCTAGTGAAGAGGTGGCTGTAGTGACTTTAGCATGTCAAGAGCAAATGTGATAATCAGGCTGCAGGATAAGGTTTGTAAGACATGTCTCTTTTTCCTGTGAACCATCAAATCAGTTCTCCTAATTTTTACCCTTTATAGAGGCCTTCTGCAACTTAACTAAAGATGGGAAAGGGATATATCTTCAAGAGTATGAGGTAAGCTATATTTTTCTACAGCAAAGATCCACCTGCTAAATAGAACATCATTTGCTTTTGAATTCATTCATTTCATGATTGTGTCCGGATCTGAGTTCTGTACCTACAAGCCCATAACAGCCTAATCAATGTCACATGGCTGATTCTATTCCTTTCCATTCATGGTACTGTGTTGAGTGTACAACCAGAGTTTGCTTTCTTGGGGACATAAAGTATGTCCCAGACTCATATGATGTTGCTGCTTCCATTTCTATTGCTCTGCTCTTTTCTGCCATGGGGCAAGAGAGAGTACAGCTAGCCCCTTCAAGTATAACTGTTATAACCGTACTTTCAAATTGCTGAATCACAAACACAAAATTATGCAGCTTTTCTCCTTGCAATAATCTCATTTGTTCACAGGGGCAGGCTGCAACTATTTCTGTGCTTGCAGTAGTATTTACTATGAAAATGACTGCACCTATCCTAGGACTGCAGCCTGATTGATTCCTATCATGCTGTACATGAGAAGGGAGAAAGCACAGATACAAACCAGCTTTTAGCTACAGAAGAGTGGGACAAACCCCTAAAGTCTGAAAGAAAAATAGTGCTGAGCTCCGTAACTCAGGAACGGCAGTTTTAGGAGGCTGTGCAAGTACCCAGGCAACCCCAGGAATTACCACCCATTGTGGACCAAGAGTCCTCTCAGAGGAGCTTGAGTTCCCAAGCCCATTCTCCTTGTCGTCCAGGGAAAGAAGTTACTGCATGGGTTGAAGACCACCATTTTTTCCCTATGAACTGCACTGAGCATGTAACTCAATGTGGAAAGGGTAGAGGGTTGTGTGACTGGCTTGCTCTTGATTAATCTTACTAATCATACTAAAGTATGGTCCTACTACATCAAATTCCCTCCCATGAACACATGAAGCTGCCCTGGTCAGTATTGTTTACTCTGTCAGCAGCTCTCAAGGTGCTCACCAGAGGTCTTTTGCATCACTTACTATTGGGTCCTTTTAAGTGGAGATGTCGGGGATTGAACTGGGGCCTTCTGCATGCAAAGCATATCATCTACCACTCAGCCATAGCCCCTCCCCTTTAAGTTCCTGTTCTGAATGTCAGCAGGCTGTACCACTGAGCCACTGCTTATTAGAAGCATGCAGGAAATATTGCTTTCCTTAACATTAATACTGGTGAAGCAATACCCACTTTTCCATTGCTGAGGACATGAGAGGGAGTGCGAGAATCACTCTGTCACTAAGCCCCTGAGGGCACTGTGCTCTTTTTCTAAGCAGCAGCAACTGAGGACAAGTGATATCACTGGATTTAGATCTGGTCATTTTCACAACGCCACTTCTGAAAGCAGGTAGCGATAGTCACCTGAGCATATAGCACAGTTTAGAATGTGGCAGAGAGCCAAGGCTCTGCAACATTTATTTGGCCATCTTTTCCTTCTCACAATGTACAGAAGCCTTTTAATTCAGTTGGAGAGACGCCTGGGATGATAAACCCAATGGTTTGTTTGTTTGCCTGGGCCTACCATTGGCCAGTGCTACGATTGGTACCATAAGTACACCTGCATTTCTAGCTTCTGCTAGGAATGAAACTAATTCTCCTCTCCACTGAAATAGAGGTATGTGCACAGCATTGTCTCCCAGTAGGCCAATTAGAGTTCAAATGGTGATATTTTCTTGACTTGCCTGAAGAGTCCCAGGCTCAGAAAACCCAGACTGTATGAAGCCCTTTCTTCACCAGCACTAAGGCTAATGGCCACTCCAAGTTGGGCTAGACTTACTTATCAGGCTGTTCTCCTCCCCCTCTAACCTCTAATAACTGTGCATTTGTGTGCAGACTGCCATGATAATGCTATTTTGTGCATTTCTCCTCATTTTTTGCAGTGGATGATGATGACTCTCTATTCATGAAGCAGAGAAAAGGAGAAGAGTTTGGATACTTGGAGCATTTCAAGGACAAAAGGAACATTTGCTTATCCACTTAATGCATACAATTGTGTACATTTGGGGGTCAGCTTCATCAACTGGAGCAGTTTCACATCAGTAGTTCTACCAGTGACTTGCTTGTGCAGCACCATGGACTGTAGAAATGGCCAGAAATCACAAGATCAATCAGCACATGGTTGATTTTCCCTGAAAGAGCTTTCTGAAACAACTGTGTCCCTTCAAAGAGTAAATCTGAGTTACAGATCTACCAGCTGGGAGACAATGCAGACTGATGTTATTAAGTCATTTGTTTTTTCAAGCACTTTTGCTAAAAATCAGCTGATAGTCTAGAAGGAACGTAGTTACTGCTTCACTAAAGGACAGCGAATAAGCAAACAAACAAAATTGTCTTATAATCACCAGTGAAATGGTCTGCAGATGATAAATTGTATAAATATGATAGTTATCAAAAGCAGAATGATACTAACTGAAAATCTCCTAGTAATGAGATAATCAGGAGTTGCAACTTATATGGGTATATTCCACAAGAGGCATATCACTTGTTACATTTTAGCTGTGCGTTGTATATGTTCTAAGTGTGCATCTAAAAATATGAAGGATCTCTGCAATAAACACATTTGCAATCACATCTATCATAGACAGAGACTAGGTCAGGGGATTCTGATTGGCTGTGACTCCCTGTGGAGTCACTTGATAGCAAATGTGATGTGCAATGTGTGAAACATCCCAAATTCAGGTAATTAGGAAATTCTCAAGCAATGTCATTTGTGGATTCAAAAGTGTACTTCTTAACGTTATTCTCTGTGTTAACATCTGTGACATGGCAGATGTTTGACTTGTCAGTTATTGAGCCACAATCAGGATGGACAAGCCTCTCATCTCTATCATACTGTGTAAGTGCCACTCTTGTTCCCTTTCAGAACTTACATGATTTTTAGGAAATCCTGTTGCCAGCTGCTCACCATCTAATTGTGACCTAGGCATCTGATTTGTTGATGGTCTGCTTTACCTCACTACGTCATTTTCAAAGGCCAGTTTGGTTTTGTGCCTCTGTCCTAATGCCAATGTTTGGAGACACACAGGAATTAGGTAGGTGTGATCAAAGCACATGATCACTCAGTCCATTTTTGCAAAGCTATCCAATTAGTAACTCATTTGATCAAGACTATCCCAGAATTTGCAGCAGCTTTCTGCAGCAATCCATCCACAATTCAGTGTGCTAACCCATGACCTACAAAGAGCAAAATGGCTTTAGATCCACATATATAACTTTTGCTATATCCTATTGTAATCCTGAAGGCAGATTTGGAAAGTCCTCTCAACAATAGTATCCTTGCTCTACGTCAAACTACAAAGGCAAGGGAGGCAACATTGGGAACTGTTCCACATTTATGCAGTGCTACTTTCTTGAAGGCTGACCCTCTAGCCCTTAGCTTAAGCATATTTTTGGAAGACTTGTAGGGGTAGTTTTGAATAGAGTTGAAACCTTTACCCTTATTAAATGTTAGAATTCTGGTCAAAACTTGTGCTGGTACAGCTTTACTCTTCACTGTGTCTTCATGTGGGAAAAGAATCTGCCTTCGACAAGCTTTTAAAGGCATAAGACCCCTGCAAGGAAGAAGAATGGGCAACCCTAGCATGTTCGGGTGCTAATCTTATTCTTTTTTACTGGTATTTTGTAGCTGCAGTTAAATAGCTGGACTATTTAAGCGTAGTATTTTATTTATTGCTTTTTAAATTTTAAGTTTATAAAATATTTCTATTTTTTTATTAACTGCTTCCCTCCTCCCCTTTAAGTTTAGGTAAAGGTAAATAGACTATAAAAGCAGGTATGTAAGAATGTAATGAAGACATGATGAGGAAACTTTGTTACTTCCCAATAAGCAAACCTTTGTAACTCTTTTACACGTACTGGGGAAATATACATTCGTATAGTGTAAGAGCCTTCCCTTGTTACATTAATTGCAGGATCCAGACCTACACTTTAATGGCTGGAAAATCCATCAGCCTATGCAGTTATGCATAATTATAATGGATAGAAATCCTTCACATCTAAGAGATTTGGGAAATAGCAGAAATGAAAAGGAGTAATCTCAGTGGTATTGGAATTTTATACTGCAAGAGTTACCCCCCCACACACACACAATATGATTTTGTATGTTGCACAGATAGTAGTTGCAATTATGAAGGAAGCCCCATTTGAAAATGGGTGCAGCCAAGGTAATATGGTGTTCAACACCTGGATTGTTTTATGTAACTGATTTTATACATATTTACCCACTACCTCTTTTAATGCCAGGCATTGGAATTTCAGCAGTATTATGTACCTATTGACTACTCACTCATGCCACAGAATCTCTCTCTGCTGTGTATCACATTGTTGATAACACTAAACAGCTCTGAGCTATGAGAGTTGCTTTTCTGAAATTGTAAAAAGGTGTTTTGCTGGAATCATTACACCTAAACATGTGCAATTCCAGTCCATTCTGCAGATCACAATAAAATTGTTTTGGCAATAATGCTTACCTGGATGTTTTTCACGCTTTGATATCTCCAACACAGGGATGCTTCTCAAGTAATTCTGAAGATATACAATTCCTCATTTTCAATGTGCATGGTAGAAAATGTTGTAAAAGATATCTAAAGAATGCAGCCAGAGGTATTTACATAAGGATGCTCATCATTACATTAAGTGCTACTGCAACAGCTGGGAGAAAGGAAGCAGAAGGGATATCGCTGGTGAGCTAGGAAGGTGGATAAGAAGCCTTTTTCAGAAAGAAACTGCACTATTTGATATGGACAAAAGATAGGGGAAGAAAAACTATGAATAGAGAAGGGAATCTAATGTTCTTTTATTATGAACTGCAAGAGTTATTCAATCTCACGCCTACTGTGTTATCAGAATGCAAAAGGATTGGTTACATGCATCTGTACACCCTGGATGTAACCATTTATTTACTTATTTATTTTGTGAGTTTGAATCCTGCCTTGATAAAGGCTCCCCAACAACTCATCACATTCCAATGAAAACTATTAAAATATGATGAAAAATAGCATGAAACAGATCAGCAAAAAGGCCTCATATAAAACAACAGAAAGCCAATATAAAATCACATACATTTAGTGTGAAAGCTTGTCAGCTTACTTCAAGTGTCCTCTGGAAGAAGTAAATGTTGTCTTTCCACTAGATGGCCAAAAGGGAAGGGGCCAAGCAGATTTCAGTTGGTGAGCAGTGCCAGAATTTGTGTCAACAGCTGAAAAGGCCCTGTCCTGGGGCTCTGCCAGTCCTATTTCAGAATATACAAGTTTCCTAAGTTGAGTGCCAGCAACATATTTCAGGTTCCCTGCAGATACATGTGGGTGGAGATGGTCTTTCAGGTATCTCATTCCCAAGCTGCAAAGGATAAAATACATAAACATTTAGATGGAATCTTTTGGGGAAGGTCCAGCTGTTAGACATCACCAATGATCTATAACTATTAAATGCATGGGTGGGGAGGGAGTGATACAAGGTTGTATGAAACTTTTTTATCCCTGTGATGACTCATACTTCTTTTTTGGCGTCCTCCAGATGGCTGCTGGCAAGGAAGAGGTCTAGTTACTAAAGATGCTTGAAAACAGTTTCTTTGATGCCATTCTTTTGCTTGCCACAATTGCAGTACTCAATCTGCATTACGACAGGCAAATATCACTTTTTGTTTTAGATCAGTCATGCCAGAACAAAGTACATTTTGTGTTTGTGTGCTGCCTTTGAACAAAGTTCCAAGAATTCCAGAGTCCTTTTTTTGTTTGTCTTGCCAGCTAAGCATTGTTTTTTTTAAAAAAACCATGGGTTCCGTATTTTTCTGCCATTGTTGACATATTATGACACCTCACAGCTTGGTGGAAATGCACCACTCCATTAATCTGCATTCAGCAAAAGCTTATGCTGTGCACTCCCTCCTCTTTGTGTTTTCCTTTGGTTTGGAGGAAGTGCACAGCTCCATCAAGCCACTTGCAGGAAATAGCATTTCAGTTTTAAAGACAGACCAGAATGGAATGGACCCAGTCTTTGTGGTACTTTATAGAGAATTCTCAGGCTTTTCCTGAGAGTACTTTAAAATCCCAGAAGACTAGTTCTGGAGAAATTCCCTGCCAGCCTTTCTTCCACTGTACACAGCCTTCCCTGTTACTATTTTCCCTTGCTTAACATCATTCAAGTATATGCCCCAACTACAGATGCTGAGGAGGAAGAAATCAAAAACTTTTATGCATTTGTCCAAGAAGAAATTGATCATACACCTAAACAAGATATGCTGATAATCATAGGTGACTGGAACACAAAAATAGGAGACAAAGCAGAATCAATTGTTGGAAAAATTGGACTAGGATCATGAAATAAAGCAGGAGACTGACTCATAGAATTTTGTGAAGCCAACAACCTGTTCATTGCTAACACATGCTTTAGGCAACCAAAAAGATGATTGTATACATGTAAATCACCAGGTGACCAGTACAGGAACCAAATAGATTACATAATTGGAAGCAGAAGATGGAGAAGCTCTATCCTCTTAATGGCACATAACACACATTAACCTTCTCCAAACTTAACCAGTGAGGAGGAAAAGCTTTTGACATCAGAGGACTCAATTTTCACTTCCAACCTTCTGAGTAATAAAATGAAAGCTTCTGAGCATGCTCAAGAACTTCCATTGCCACTGAGAACGCTGGAATATATAGTTTTTATAGGATTGCCAAATCCAGTTTGGAAATTCCTGGAAATATTTTTTTTGGGGGGGGGGTTGAGCCTAAGGTGGTTTGGGGAGGGGAAAGACCTCCGTGGAGTATAATTTCATACAGTCAACTGTGATGTCATGGTTAAGGTGGGTAGCCATGTTGGTCTGCAGTAGAACAGCAGGATTTGAGTCCAGTGGCACCATAGAGACCAACAAGATTTTCAGAGTATAAGCTTTCAAAAATTTGAGTTCCCTTCTTCAGACACCTGATAAATTTCCATTCCATGTGGCTGAATGTGGTGTTTGAAGAAGGGATCTCTGACTCTCAAATGCTTACACTCTAAAAATCTTGTTGGTCTCTATGGTGCCATTGGACTCAGATCCTGCTGTGATGTCACAGCATCTGTATTGCAATGCAAAGGTGAATGCAGGTCCATTGTATGCTTATTGCCGCTGAAAAGCTGTTACCATTGGAACAGCCTCACACCACATACACACAGGTTCATTTACCCAGATTAGCTGTAAAGTTTATTTTAGTTTATTCAAGTTACATTTAGTTACATTCTAGTTACATTCTAGTTATTACCCTGGTCTTAATTGTGTATCTAATTTATTCATTTATTTACCTCATTTATAATCCACCTTTCTCACTGAGACTCAAGGCGGATTACACAGTGTGAGTCAGTACAATCAATATCAAAGACATTTCAGTATACATGTAATAGTAGTGAAATCTTTGAGCCCTCCTTATCTCTTTACTGATGCATCTTTTGAGGCCACTTTCTTACAGTACAGCCCTCCAATCTGAGCAAAAAGCCCTCTTGAACAATTTGGTTTTACAACTGTGATGGATTGCCCATTTTAAAAAGCCTGGAATGGCTGCACACAAACAGGTGCAGGACTGTTAAGGGTTAATCCTTCACATAATCAGAGAGCTTTGAGTGACAGGCTACTTCAAGGCATCTGATTGGGTAGAATGAACTGGAAAGATGAGGGCTTTTTTTCAGCCCTAGGAGAGAGGAAACCAGTATGAAGAGCTGGGAGATGGAGTCCTAAGGGAGAGCAGTTTTAATACTGGCAGGAGAACTGGGAAAAGTGGGAAAGGAGGTTTGGGAAGTAGGTGCAGACTACCAAATGGGCCAAAGAAAGGGAATAGATCTAGAAAGAGGAGATTTTCCCTACCCAGTCCAACAGGGAGATAGAGAGTGAAGAGATCCCTGTTCAGGTCTGGTTGGAAACTGCCTGTGGAGACCTTCAGATTCAGTTAATGATTGAAAGAAAGCACTGGTGTGTGAAGAGAAGGGAATTGGGATACTAGAAAGTGGGTACCAGCATCCCTAACTCCAGAACAGCGCTGGATCTAGGGTTGCTGGCGCCCCGGGGCAACCCTAGGACGACCACCTTGTGAGCGCGCTCCCTGCGCTGTGTGATGACATCACTTCAGTGGGCGGCCAGCTTGCAGTGCACCCCCTGCCCTGCAGGGCAGGCAAAAGGCAGAGCGGCCACCTGTGCCTTTCACCTGCCCCGCAGGACAGGGGGAGGCCAGCTGCCCCCTGTCCTGTGGGGCAGGTGAATGGCGCGGGTGGCCCCGCAGCCCCCCATGCTGCCTTTTGCCTGCCCTGCAGGACAAGGGGTGCGCGGCAAGCCGGCCGTCTCCTGTCCTGTGGGGCAGGTGAAAGGCAGCGCTGGTGGGCTGCCAGGCTGCCTGCGCTGCCGCCTGTACCCTCTGGCAGCTGGCAGCTGCTCCCGGCGCCCCCTCCCTGGTGGCACTGGGGGCAGACTACCCCCCCTGCCCCCCTCAATCCGGCCCTGCTCCAGAAGAGAAAGAAAATACTAAAAGAAAGTATGTTAGAGTGCTTTGGGGGAAAACAAGAGAACCAAAGCCTCAAAAGATACGCCTTTAAGTATCTGTAAAGATCAAAAGAACTGAAGTCTGTGCATGCTCTGATTTTACCTCATATATATGTTGAAGTACCTCAGAAATTTTCAAGTCTTCATTTCATCTGACCTTTCCACTCTAAAATAAATAAACAAGTTAATTATTTTTGGAAATTTAAAAATGTCTCCAATGCCATTCTTTTGTTTAAGGATGAGGGAATGTCATAGCATCATTTATGGAAAGCCAGGAGACTGGGTGCTTTCCTAACCTCCTCAGGTAAGCCATTCCATAAAGTGGAGACCACCACAGAGAATGCCCATGTATGGGCAGCTGTTGATTTTGCCCATTTGTAAGGTGGCATCTGCAGAAGGTGGCCCCTGCAGAAGACCCTGAGCCAAGTTGCAGTAGTGGAATATGGAGAGAGAGGAGGTCCTGTAGATATGATGGACCAAGGTCATGAAGAACTTTGTAGGTGATAGCCAATACCTTGAAATGGGCTCAGTAACTGATAGGAAGCCAACAGAATTACTGTGGAATGGAAGTAATACTCATGGTTCTCCTAGCTCCTGATAATAACCGAGCTGCAGCATTCTGCACCAATTGGAGTCTCCAAATTAACTTAGAGGGGTGACCAATGTACAGTGCATTGCAGTAGTCAAGTTTCAATATTACCATGGCATGGATCAGGTGGCCAGATCGGCCATGTCGAGGTAGGGGGCCATCTTCCAGGCTAGGCTAAGTTTGTGGAAAGCATTTTTTGCAGCCACCTTAATTTGCTTTTCTAGCAGTAGTGCTGGATCCAGTATAACCCCTAGGCTCTTAACTGAGTCTGCAAGGATCAAATGAACTCCGTTGAAAGTGAGGAGTACAGTGTCCTTCAAGATCTTGCCTTCACAACCAGTATCGCTTCCGTCTTGTCTGGGTTCAGTTCCAATTTACTTGTTTTCAGCCATAACCCCGAAAGGGCAAACAAAACGCAACAAGCCCGTCTCCTTTATCCTCCATGGTACAGTTTATGATATTCTCTGACAAATGGTGTTATTCAAGTTGGGTATCTTGCAGATAAGTATCTGTATCATGGAAACCTACCTCTCATCAATCTCCTGGTGCCCACGTTCCTGTCTTCCTCACACACCAATCTTGCAACCCCTATCTTCCCACGGCATCCCTAAAACCTAGGTTTCCATTCAACTTCAGAATTATCTAACATGACCCAATTCAGAGTAAGACACGTACCAAACGTCCATACGAATCACCTTAGTTTACATATTATTCAAACATATTCTATATATATAAGGGCAAGTGTCCTGACTGACTTATCAATGCCCAGCCCAAACCCCTGGACCTAGAAATGTGAAATTTGGGGAGAATGTTCCTTTTATGATGTAGAGGCTCACTAAGAAGGGATTTTAAGAAATTCGCCCCCTAAGGGGTAAAATGTGTTTTCCCATAGGGATACAGCTTCCCTGTGTGGCTGGCAAGCTGCTCCCCCCCCCACCAACTGCCAACTCAGCCTCCCTGAGGTTATTTGCATATGTGGCCTTGATTGGCCATCTCCCCAACATTCTAAAGAATATACAGTTGCTATTGGGAATCATTGAATGTGTCCTGAGGAAAAACTACACCTCCCAGCCTTCCCCTCTACGGTTGTCCTGTGGGACCTGGCTTTCCTGTGTGGCTCACAGGCTCCTGCCTGCTCACACCCTCCCCCTCCATGATGGGTCAGCTGTGGAACTCTGTGTTCTAAGGTAAAATTCAGGTAAAGGAAACTACAGACAGTTGAAGAAAGACAGTACAAGATGCCTGAAAAGGAATTTTATAAAAAAGTCAGTAACTGAGTTTTTAAATGTTCATGGGGAGATGGTGCATGACCTTTCTAGGGGCCATTTCAATGTGAACCTCTCACATAAACCTGCCGAAGTGCCCACCACACCACTCCTCCCTCAGTCCAACTCCACCTCATACCTCTTGCAGCCATCATCTCTTACTGCCCCCAAGAAGCCTCCTGGCAGACATTGTGCAAGATATACCGATGCTAAAAGGAGGAAGCAACTTAGAGATGCGGCAAAGAAATATGCATATCATACTCCTGTGGTGCACTGAGCAGCAGTGGCCAAGTACCAGCAAGTCCCGAGGCAAGGGAAAGGTGACCATCCCTGCAGGCCTGGGCACAGTAGTGATGACCCTAGCAGACTTAACAGCCATGATATACCCTGATTTCATCACTATCATGGAGAGGTCTATGGGCGGGCTATGCAAGCATGCCATTTTAACCCCCAAGAACAACAAGGTTGCCATTATTAATGAAACACAACTTAACTCCCTCAAAGGGGTAGAAATGGAGTATAGATCTGTGGACTCAGTGGTGCAAATGGATGATGCTGTTCACTACCCTGTGGAGTTCCTCAACATGCTCAACCCTCCTGGCTTCCAAGCCCACAAGCTTCTCCTCAAAGTGGGGGCTCCAGTGATGCTGTTGCAGAACCTCAGCCCACCCCAACTCTGCAATGGCACCAGACTATGAGTGAAAGCCCTCCAAAGGAACATCATAAGGCTATATTGTTCACTGGCAGTGCTCGGGGGAGGGGGAGGGGAAATCAGTGATCATACCACGCATACCACTCATACCATCAGAGAACCTCTTCGAGTTCAAGAGACTGCAGTTCCCTCTCAAGATCTGCTTGCTATGATGATCAACAAGTCCCAGGGGCAGACACTGAAGGTGGCAAAAATTGACGTGAGGGAGGACTGCTTTTCACATGGGCAGCTCAACGTGGCCTGCTGCAGAGTGAGCTCACCCAGCAGCCTGGTGATCCTAGCACCTGAGGGGAAAACCACCAATGTGGTCTACAAAGAGATCCTTCAGTAGAAAAAAAAGGTTGTACGTATTTTTCACTTTATTTATTGCACTACAATCTTTTCCTTTTAAAATCTCTTCAATAAATGTTACATTTCGAAATTCATCAGTTTTAGGCATCAAATGCTTTGCTTTATTCAAACACGTTTGTGAAGCTCAGGTACTATGCTATTATACTACAAAACCAACTCAACCTCCCCCCAACCAAAAATGTTACATATCCATAAATATTATAACTGGATTTAAAGTAGTTACATGCTGTAGTGAAGCATGGGCATCAAGCTCGTTCAGTATAAGTGAGACACCCCACCAAATCGCAAGTGGGCAAGCAAGTCTAATGCAAGCAGTAGGCAAAGTTCATAAGGTTTTAATCAATCAGGCAGCGTGCTCCTCTGCCAAGGCACTCCCACTGAGAGCTTCTTCCAGTGTCAAGCAGGAACTGTGGTCTCTAAGACAGGTCATATAGGTTTTTATTATTGCACCTACACATACACTGGGACTTTTAGATTCTTTAGGTTCATTAGGATTAGGATTAGCAATGTTTGTCATGTATGTTTTCTAAGCCTGAATCACTCTCACATGGAGTATGTGAATGTTGTTTCCTTATTTTATTATGTATATATATTTTATTATGTATATATATATATGCCTACAGAGAGGTCCTTCAGTAGAAAAAAAAGGTTGTATGTGTAGCAGACCTGACTGGGAACTGGGCAGCCCAAGTTTGCAAGCCAGGGTCCTCCCCAGGGCCCAGCCAGCCCTCTCCTAATTGGTTGGCCAGGTGATTCAAACTGATAGACCCCCATGGAAAACCTCCTGGGCCCATGGGGGCCTATCAGTTTGAATCACCTGGCCAACCAATTGGGAGAGGGCTGGCTGGGCCCTGGGGAGGACCCTGGCTTGCGGACTTGGGCTGCCCAGTTCCCAGTCAGGTTCGCTTAGCGGGGTCTGCAAGAAGAGTCAACTGGGCCACACATGCACTTGGATGCAGTAGGCATTTGGGCACATGTGGAGCAGTGGCAGTGACCTGCAGCAGTGACAGTGATGCAGCACAGCAGCAGCAGAGGCAGATAAGCAGTGGTGGAGCTTCAGCCCTGCCAGGCAGCCTCCTCCTCAACAAATGATGTGCTTGGTCACCTTCACTCTGTGGAAGGGAGGCTCAGTGGCAGCTCCAAGGGCTGGGCAGAGAACGCAGCTGCCCCAGTCCAGCAAGGTATGTGGGCAAGGCCCGGGGGTGGGGTAGGGTGGAGTTAACAGCAGCAGGTGCTGTACATGCTTGGGACCTTGGCCCAGTGGCTGGAGGTTTTGCCCCTTGCTCTTGCCCCCCAAGCTGGTTCCACAATATGTTAATCCTTGTGGTGCTAGTCTGCACTCTGTATGTTCTCAGGGGGATACTTCTGAGGCCAGAGGATAGCCACATGTAGTCATTCAGATAATACCACCCTCCAAAGCAACTATTTTCTCCTGGGGAACTGATCTAGATCAGTTGTTATTCTGGGATCTCTCCATGCCCCACCTGAAAGTTGGTGAGCCTAAGTTTTTAACGCCTCCTGGCGGAATTAATTTCTAACAAATGAAGCAATGCAAAGGAATGTGGCTGTGAGTCATTGTGATGCAGCTTCTCTCATCCATGAGTAGTTTCTATAACTTTGGAGTTTGGGGAAATAACCCCTGGTCTCATTCTAGGGGCCCGATCTCCAAAATCTCTAGCAAGCATCACCTGTCTGATAAAGCATCTCTAATGAAGCATAAACTCATAAAAGTAGCATGCTTCCAGGTGTTATTCTCATAAAGGTGCTCAACAGTGACATACAGTGGTTAAGTGGGTGGGCTGCGAATCAGCACTCTGCTGGTTCAAATCCCACTACTGCCATGAGCTCAGTAGGTGGCCATGGGTAAGCCCCTCTTCTCAGCTCCAGTTCCCCAGCTTTATTATAGGGATAATAATAACTTTGTTCACCACACTGAGTGAGGCAGTAATCTGTCTAGAAGAGTGGTATATAAGCTCATTTATTATTATTAAATATTTCACTGAAATATAAGAAGAATAAACGCACTAAGTGCCTTGCATGGTAATCCTAAGAAGAATTGATTTCAATGGGCTCAGAAGGGTGTGACTGCTTCAGGTCGCATGGCAAGACACTGCCTCAGCCCTGTCCCAATCTACATTACTGGGGTAGGGGGAAACTGAGCTTTCAATATTTATTCAATGAAACTGAGAACAAGAATAGACAGGAGTCTTTCAGTGCCTTAGTGATGAACATGTTTGTATTCTATTCTACTTTATTCTAATGCAAGACACCTGTTTATTTTTGCAGCAATAGGCTGACATGGCTGGCTATTCCTCTGGGAATAAGAACAAACTTCTCCTGCTTTGGGTTGGTTTGCTTTGGTAGTGGAAGATTTCATTGTGATTTGTCTTCCCTGGGATTTGAAAATGGCTTTTGAAATATCAGTCCTGGTCCCAAGGGATCAGATAAGCTTTTGAACCTAGTTCTCTCCATCTGCTGCTTTGATTTTTGGGAGACATTTTTACACAAGATGAGCCATGAGTAGAGAAGAACTGATTTTCCTACTGAGCAGCAGCGTTTTTTGGCGCAAAATGAAATGCTAAAAAACGATGGTTCCCTTTTGCCTTGGCTTCCTGCTGTGTCTCACACTGGATTGCACCTGAAAAGGAACCTTGCCAAGCTTGAAGTTCAATTTATCAGCACAGTCAAGATTGATTTGTTACACCACCTATGCTGGGGAAATGAATGTCTCCATTCTGTTCCCATCCAATCCTGGCAGATCTTTGTTTTCCTCAGGTCACCTGTGTAATGTAAGAAGCTGACAGTCCTCAGATAAAGGAGGGAAATCCAACCCTGAAAAATACAAATTAACTGCCTGCTTCCAGCAAAGACAGTTCCACAAATTAATGCTGCTTGGAATGTAAAGAAAAACCCTGGTGTTATATGTGCCTGGCGATGAGACAACAGCAGCTACCTGATATGTTTAGGGGGGTGGGAATGCCAAAACTAATTGAGAAGATGAGATTTGAACTCTAAAGTGGATATAAATGTCTCCATTTTGCCATCTGTGCCTTACAATTCAGTACAAAGTTGAGTATGTTTCTATTGCATTATGCAGAGACAGTGGATTTCTTTAGCAACCTTCTGGTTTCATCTGTAGATCAGAGTTCCACTGGATCTCACAAGAAATTGCTATCGTTACAATTTGTCACCCAATAAAACTGACTCACAGTAGACTGAAAATAGACAAAAGAAAGTCCTTCATAAAACAATGGTAGATGAAGACGCAGGCGATTGGATGGCTGAAGACTTCAGTCAGAAATGAGGGGCTGGGAGAAGTCTGTGTTCTTGTTTCTCTTTAGACTAGGCATGGGCACAAAACGGAAAAAAAACCAAAACAAGAGGTTCGTGTTTCGTCACGTTTCATGAATCATGAACCACAAATTTTCTTGAAATTGACCAGTTTTGTGAATTGATTCATTAATTTCGTAATTCGTCAGAATCAGGGGCATTTCAACTGTCCCCTTCACTCAGAGATGCCAAGCTAGCAGGGAGATTTCAGCAGGTTCACCTCCACCCTCCCAGTTTGGCCAAGATTGCAGTATGTGCTGCCAGAGTACTTGACTGAAATGGGGACTGGGATTTGCTGGGTCAGACTCAGGAGGAGGATGAAGGATTACCAGCCATAGTGTGGAGCTGGGCTGGGAAGATGGAGTGAGAGGTGGACTCAACTGCAGGCAGGGATAGTCCCAAGAGTGTGGCATGTGTACTGGAGGATCTGGAGGCTCCAAAACCTTGCCATTCTCCAAAACCTTGCCATTCATCCTGAGAGGTGCCCTAAGGGGTGCCCATGATGTATAGCATGTGGGTTTTGTCAGTGGCTGCCCCCTCCTCGCAGGCCCAAGAGGCGGTCAATGCTTTGGACCACTTCCCTCCTGTCTACCTGTGTCACAGGCTCAAGGGTGGCCCAGAGTGTCCCCTTTGGCCCTAAGGGGCACCCATGACATACGGCATGTGGGTTTTGTCAGTGGCCGCCCCCTCCTTGCAGAGGATACTATAAGTCCCACTCTTGGGGACGGCTGCCGACAAAACCCACCTGCCAGACATGGCGGCACTGACAGATGCCTCCCCCTTTGGGGGAAGGTTATTCTTAAGTCCCCAGTGGGGGCTGTCTTCCCCACCCCAGGATGTGAACGGATTGGACGTATGAACAGACAGGGGGAGGTTATTCTTTTTTTTTTTTAAGAATTTTTATTGGATGGGTCATTATATCAATTCACACATACAACACATTATTTTATTGGGGGAGGTTATTCTTAACTCCTCAGGGGGGCCATCTCCCCCACCCCAGGATATGAACGGATCAGATGGATGAACAGATGCCTCCCCCTTTTGGGGGAGGTTATTCTTAACTCCTTGGGGGAGCTGTCTCCTCCACCTTGGGACATGTACAGATCAGACAGATGGATGGATGCCTCCCCTATTTGGGGGAGGTTATTCTTAACTCCTTGGGAAGGCTATCTCCCCCACCCCGGGCCGTGAAAGTTATGGAACAGCCGCCAACTAAACCTACCTGCTGGACATGGCAGCACTGAATGAATGGAGGTTGGGGGAATGGTACTGTAATGGAATGGATGGATGGATGGATGGATGGATGGACTGATGCCTCCCACATTTGGGGGAGGAGAGCACCAAACCACCACACAGACACATGGCCAAGAAAACAAAAGCAAGTGTGAAACCTCAGCAGAGGAACCCACCAAGCTGTGCCCCAGTGCCCATTAACCATTGCCCCAGAGCCTTGTGGTAGGTGGGTGGCCACACATAGGCCATGGTGTCTCAGAGCCCAGACAATTCCAGATCCAAAGAGGGGTAGCCAAGCAAAGGAAGGTTGACCTTGATAAAGGACACCATATCCACCCGGTCTGCGTGCAGACATGCACAACGGGGACGGAGGAGGTCTCCCAGGGGAGAGAATACCCGCTCACTCTGGACACTGGTGGGAGGGCAGGAGAGGATATTAGTGGCCATGATTGAGAGGTCCGGCCAGATGGCAGATTTTCTTGCCCAATACTCCAGGGGGTTGGTGTTGGGGGGCTCAGTAGGCTCGGCAAAGTAATCTTGCACCATCACCCCCACTGAATCCTCCGCCCTGACAGATGCACCAGCCCTGCTGCTGCCAACCACCCAGCTCACTATTGAGGACCAGAATTGTGGTTGGTCCCTCCTGTGAGGGCTCTTGTGGCCAGTGATGCCTGGCTTACCCTCCCCTTCCTCCTCCTCCTCCATCCCCTCTGACCCCCTACTCCACACCTTCAACCCTCTGTCCCACTTTTTTGTTTCTGGAACATGCGCACCACTCTGCACAAGTCCTTCTTCCATTCCTACAGCTAGCCATTTCACAGTGTGATGCTGCCCTTTATATGGGGGTCACACATGCACACCAGTCTGTATGGCAGCTCCTGGCAGAGAGAATGCAAGTGGGCAGCGATTCCCACCTGCAACCTCCTGACCAAGTCCCTGACCCTGAGGAGAAGAGCATCATGCTCCAGCTCATGGACCAGCACCTGGTCCAGCCCATGGATCAGGGGGATGACCTGTCCCAGGCTGGCCTGGTAGGAGCAGAGGAGCTCAGTGGTGTCCTTAAATGGCTTCAGGATACAGACCATCTGGGAGAGGGCCAACCAATCTGTAGAGCTGAGGCTGATCTCTCCCTCCCACAGAATGGCTGCAGGTGACATTATGTCCTGCACCGGGTTTTTTTGCTCCACCAGACAACTAACCATGTCATAGGTGGAGTTCCAGTGGGCGGGCATGTCCTGGTAGAGGTAGTGCTTGGGATCTCCCCCTCCTCCTGCCTCTGGACCAGCTCGTGCAAAGACCTCACACTACGGGAGAAGAGGGAAGCCAGACACCGGCAGTTGTCCAACAAGGCATGCATAGACATAATTCTCTCATCCCAGCTGGCCTTGACCTTGCTTCCTAACCCAAGAGCATCCATCATGATCAGGTGCAGCTTATGCACCAGGCAGACAAGGCCATTGAGGGATGTCTCTCTCAGGGCTGCCAGGATGTTACTTCCCACATCGGTGACCATGATGCCATGGACAAAATCCGGTCTGGACGTCCATTCAGGGCTGGAAGTGATGTCACAGTGCCTGACTGAAACGGCCACGGGGAGTTGGCAAGTCAGAAGGAAGACGAAAGATTACCAGCCGCGGTGTGGCGTGGGGCTGGGAAGACGGAGTGAGGGGCAGATTGCAGGCAGGGACAGTCCCAAGAGTTTGGGATTTTGAGGAACTGGATGTCTCTGACCCCTTTTGTTGCTGTCTTCTGCCAGCTGGTGAACACTTTTTTTGGCGGGGGAGGGGGTTGGCATTCTCCCCCTTTTAACTGTTGTTTATGTGGGTTTTACTGGAACTTAAGATGTGATTTCATTATATATTTCATCTGTTAGCCACTTTGTTGAATAAAGCATGTAAATAAATAAATAATTTTCTATTTATTTCCATTGGTGGTGATAGAGCAACAAAATCCAGTCCTTGGGGTGGGGGGATTTTTAAAAAATAGATATAATGGACTATAGACCCAATGAACTCTGTTACTATGTTGATGTAATATTTGAAGGATTTATTCAAGAACACACATTGAATTAATTGGCAAGCACATGGAAAGACCATCAAATAGAGATATTATTATGAATTTAGTCTGTTACTGAAATAACAAAATTAGCCTATTCTGTATGACTACACAAAGGAGAAATAATTAATTTCAGAAGGGAAAGGTTCCATACATTAGCTACTGGAGCCAATTTGATTATTCCTTTTATTATATAAAATATTTAGATAATAAAATTGTATTATGCATTTTTTAAAAAAAATACAATATGGGTATGAATTACCCATTTTTGTTCTATAATTGTGATATCATGGGAATGTGCTCATAAATAAATTTTGAAATGAAGAGCTTCTGGGGATGGTGACCAGTTTATCAGATATCATGCTCAACAAAATTCACACTATTCCCTTAATTCTTTCAGTGTAACTCTTCAGCTCGGCCATAAATTCAGCCCTCTACATTATGAGGAACTCGTTTAGAAACTGACCCTTAAACTGGGCCTTGGAGCAGAGTTATGTAACTCGCAGTGAGACAGACGTAAGGCCTTCAGAAACAAGAGTCCTCTTTGCCTCAAGGGATCTGTCAGGTAGGGGAGAAAATGCCTCTAGCTATTTCTCATTAATTCTGGAGACGATAATAGGTTTCTTCTTAAAATAATTTACAGAAAATGAATTATCTTCCTTGAAATACATCATGTTTTTGTGAAAATTGTGTAGGAACTGAGACTCAAATGTTAAGAGTGAAAATTAGAATGTTTGGGTTATTTATTTTCCTTTCTCCATATCTTTTTTTTAAGTGGAAGGATGCATACTTAAAAAATAATAATAATGTATATGTCAGTGTGGGGTGCACATGCAATAGTTAGAGTGTCAGACAGGAATCTGGAAGGTCTGACTTTTAAATCTCCACTCTGCTATGAAGTCTAGTGGGTGATCTCTCTCTCAGCCCAATCTATCTCACAGATTTGTTGTGAGCATAGAAAGTGGAAAGGAAGAAACATGTACAAGGGAGAACCTTAAAAAGCTGTGGCAAGAGCAGTTGCTGTGCAAACTAGTTGTGTGTGTGACAGAGAGCAGAACCACAAGTGACAAAAGGCACAGATTGGACACTTGTCAGCTTCCCTCAAGTTTTGATGGGAAATGTAGGCATCCTGGTCTCGCAGCTTCGCTCTCTCACTGCTGTCCAATGGACTTTTCAACTGTCACTTGTCCAACATTCCGCCAAGCTGCCTACATTTCCCATCAAAACTTGAGGGAAGCTGACAAGTGTCCAATCTGTGCCTTTTGTCACTTGTAGTTCTGCTCATGGTGTGTAAAAGATTTGGTAGCTAGAATCATAACATTGGAAGGTGTCTTACTGACTATCCAGTCCAACCCTCAGCCCCATGTAGGAACAGCCTAAAGCATCCCCAACAAGTACATGTCCAGCCACTCCTTGAAGACTATAGGCTGCTGCCAAGGGAGCTGCTTCCATCAAGGGCTGGGCTTTCCATCTGCCCGGCCCCGCCCCTTGTTGCTCCAGCCTACAAAGGTTGTTGTAGCCTGCACTGCTGCTGCCGCTGCTGCCAAGGGAGCTGCTTCCATCAAGGGCTGGGCTTTCCATCTGCCCGGCCCCGCCCCTTGTTGCTCCAGCCTATAAGACTGCTGCTAGGGGACTGCTCGCCTTGTTACTGTTTATTGTTTTTATACTATGTGTGTTAGTTACTGTAGTCTATGTTGTTAATTTGGTAGGGTATTGGGGTTTTGTGTATGTTTGATAGCTTAGTCTGTGATAGTTGGTGGGCTGTTGATTTTGTGAGGGTGGTGGGTTAGCACTATGTTCATTGGTGAGGAGGCCAGCTTGGGGTCGGGGATCCCAGTGATCCGGGGACGCGGGAGGTATGGTGGTGGGAGCAGATTATGGAAGGGAAGGGCATTGAGACATGGTAGGGCTCGGTGCCCTTCCAATCTGCGTCCCATCCCAAGACATACCTGTTGTGGGGCTAGGATATTAAACCACTCTCCGACACTGGCGCTGTGCAATGCCAGGTCCATAAATAATAAGACCAAAACGCTGCAAGATTATCTTGCAGCATTGAATGTGGACCTGGCTTGCGTGACCGAGACATGGGTGAGGGAGGGCGAGACGGTCGCTTTGAAAGAACTAGCCCCCCCAGGTTATACGGTCCTCCACCAGTCCCGGACAAGTGGTCGGGGGGGAGGCGTGGCTTTGCTCATTCGGGAGTCTTTCTCCTTCAGACCACTCCCCACCCCAAAAATTACTAGCATTGATTGTGTGGGCCTAGTGTTGGACGCCGAGGAGAGGTTGGCAATATGCGTGGTGTACCGACCGCCTACTGCACCTGCATCTTCCCTGTCTGGTCTCTTGGAGGCGGTGGCCAGCTGGGCCTTGGAATTCCCGAAACTTTTGGTTCTCGGGGATTTCAACGTCCATGCTGATGACGATGCCTCCATGCAGGCCATTGACCTGGTGTCCTCCATGGCGGCCCTAGGACTCTCCCAGTTTGTTTCGGCTCCCACGCATCAAGCAGGTCACACGCTGGATTTGATTTTTGGGGCAGGGATGATGGTGGTCCTGGATGCCTATGATGCAGTGCCATGGTCAGATCACTTTCTTCTGAAGGCTCGTCTGAGCATGCCGCTCCTTTCCCGGGTGGGCGGTGAGCGGATTTACGCTCGCCCGCGGAGGCTTATGGATCCAATTGGTTTCCAGGCGGCTCTGCGGGATCCGATGCCCCCTGGCAGTACGTTAGATGAGCTGGTGGATGATTGGCATGGCCGTCTTTCCGAAGCCATCGACGCTATTGCCCCCTGCCGTCCTCTCCGAGCCCGCAAACGGGTAGCTCCTTGGTTTACCGAGGAGCTTCGCCAGATGAAGTGGTCTCTGAGATGACTAGAGCGAGTGTGGAGGCGGGGGCGCGACGAAGAGGCAAGAACATCTTATAGGACGTTTATGAAAGCCTATGAGGTGGCAGTGAAAGCAGCAAAGAGGGATTTCTTTGCTGCTTCCATTGCATCCGCTAGCTCACGCCCGGCTCAATTATTTCAAACAGTTCGGTCCTTGGTCTCCCTCTCTCAGGGAGACCACCAAATTCTTAATTCAACTATTGGCTGCGAGGCTTTTGCGAGCTATTTTGCGGGTAAAATCTTGTCCCTTCGCCGTGGCCTGCCACCCACTGTTGATACAGTAAGGGAACTGGAGACCCCTTGGCCGTCTTCTGGGTCCGTATTAGACCATTTCAGGCTGCTCTCTCAGGACGATGTTGACAGGATCCTGCAGGGGATGAGGCCAACCACCTGTCCTCTGGACCCCTGCCCATCCTGGCTGGTGAAGGCCAGCTCGGAGGGGCTACGGGACCATCTGGAGGCCATTGTTAACATCTCCCTGAGCTCTGGGGTTTTTCCAGGAGTGTTAAAGGAGGCGGTAGTGCGGCCCCTCCTGAAAAAACCATCTTTGGACCCTACCGACCTGTCCAGTTACCACCCAGTGTCGAACCTCCCGTTCCTGGGCACGGTGATTGAGCGGGCGGTGGTGGTACAACTGCAGGAATTCCTGAATGATGCTCTAGTCCTGGACCCATTCCAGTCTGGCTTCCGTCCTGGCCATGGGACGGAGACAGCCTTGGTTGCCCTCACAGACGACCTTCGCAGGCATCTGGATCGAGGCGGGTCAGCGCTGCTTGTGTTACTTGATCTCACAGCAGCGTTTGACACGGTTGACTATGATTTGTTGGCCAGCCGCCTTGCCGACGTGGGGATTAGGGGGACAGTCTTACAGTGGCTGGTCTCCTTTCTCCAAGGTCGGGGACAGAGGGTGGCGCTCGGGGGAGATCTATCGGCCCGTCACCCTTTGGTGTGCGGGGTTCCCCAAGGGGCGATACTCTCCCCAATGTTATTTAACATCTATATGCGCCCCCTCGCCCAGTTGGTGCGGAGGTTTGGGCTGGGTTGTCATCAATACGCGGATGACACCCAACTTTTTCTGTTGATGGACGGCCGGCCAGACACGGCCCCAGACAATCTGGCCAGAGCTTTGGAGGCTGTGACGGCATGGTTGAAACAGAGCAGGCTGAAATTGAACCCAGTGAAGACGGAGGTCCTGCAGCTGGGACGGGGGCTGCCAGATGTTGGGATCCAGCTCCCTGCCCTGGATGGGACACCACTGGCAACTTTGCCAGTGGTAAAGAGTCTGGGTGTGTTCCTGGATGCCTCCCTATCGATGGAGGCCCAGGTCACGGCGGTTGCCAAGTCTGCATTTTTCCATCTTCGTCAGATCAGGCAACTTGCCCCCTACCTGACGCCCCAGGACCTGGCTACAGTGATCCATGCAACGGTCACCTCCAGGCTAGATTACTGTAACTCACTCTACGCTGGGCTACCCCTGGGCCTGATCCGGAAACTACAACTGGTCCAGAATGCGGCGGCACGGGTCCTGACTGGTATACCTTACCAGTCACACATCACACCTGTCCTGCGCCAGCTGCACTGGCTTCCAGTTGAATTCTGAATCAGGTTCAATGTGTTGGTTCTTACCTTTAAAGCCCTGAGTGGGTTGGGACCGGCATATCTTCGGGACCGCCTCTCCCTGTACGTTCCCCGGAGATCGCTCCGATCAGCGAATAAATATTTACTTGTGGTCCCCGGCCCTAAGGAAGCCCGCCTCGCTTCAACCAGGGCCAGGGCTTTTTCAGTCCTGGCCCCAGCCTGGTGGAACGCTCTGTCAATGGAAACCCGGGCCCAGCGGGACATATTATCGTTCCGCCGGGCCTGTAAGACGGAGCTGTTCCGCCAGGCATTCGGTGGTTGAAGGGGGCGGTGCCATGTCGGCCTCCCACCTTTGGGGTGGGGAAGGTTCTCCCCACCACTGCACCTTGTTCATTTGTTTTATTATTTGTATATTGATTTTAGTTTTTGTTTTTATCAATTTTAACTGTTCACCGCCCAGAGCCCCTGGGATGGGCGGTATATAAATTGAATAAATAAATAAATAAATAAATAATGAAGGACCGGGGTCCTAGAAGACCTATCAAATACACTATAATACAATTTTGTTTATGTAATTTTTTAAATTTATAAAGTGCAAGGTACAAGTGCAATTAACAATTCAGTACATATACATTTCTACAATAGGTACCCCAAAACACATTCACTTAACCAATGAGTCCAAATCCTAATTCATATAACCAAATAAAGTCCTTTTTCTTTTAAGTTAATTTCTTTCTTTGTTCCTTTAGGTAGGCAGAAGACCATTGGTGGAGAACAAAGGCTGCATCTGACGGGGAGCAACAGCCTGGGAGAGTTGGCAATGGGTGCGCTAGCAACTAAGACATCCCGTTTTGCACTGCAGCCACATTCAGAGAGCATCTCCAATCACTATCATTTCATTCTGTACATTGATAGTAAGTTCTTGGTACAATATCATTTCATTCCATGCATTGGTAGTAAGTTCTTGTACCAGTTTAAAGGGTCCTGCCACTTGCAAGGCAGGAAAGGGCCCTTTAAACTGTCAAATGCCCCTTTCCCTGCCACTGATAAGCGGCCAGAAAGGGGCATTTAAACCCCACGAGCCACGAACCACAAACTGGTTCGTAAACCTGCCCCAGTTCATGCCAGTTCGTGGTTCCTGTTTCATGAAAACTCACGAACCACTAACCACATGGTTCGGTTTTTTTGTGGTTCATGCCCCTCTCTAGGCTGACTTCCCTGTATCACCATGTTGTCCATCAGATGCTTGCAGACTGATGCATTTAATAACAGTTCTAGTATTTTTCCTGGGGCAAAGGTCAGGCTGACTTGCCTGTAGTTCCCAGGATCATCCTTTCCCCCTTTCTTGAAGATTGGGATGACATTTGCCTTCCTCCAGTCTTCTGTCACATCACTTGCCTTCCAAGAGGCCTAGAAGATGATTTTCAAAGGGTCTGCAAGCTCTTTCAAAAGTTCTTTAAGCACTATAGTAGACAGTGTTGGAAATGTCAATGTACAGATGCAACATTTTATCACATGTGGTGGACTGGCAAGAAAGCATGAAGATTTTGGATAAAGATACATGAAGAGATGCAGAAGACTCTTAAACTCAGGTTTGAGCTGAACCCGAAAATTATGCTATTAAATATTTTACTAAATAATGTTACAAAAGAACAGGGAGATCTTTTCCAGTATATGGTGACAGCCCTGACATGCCTGAGTGGACAGACAAGATGTATGAATATGCATCAATGGCTAAATTAACTTCCTACATGCAGAATAGACCAATGTTGGAATTCTTGAGAAAATGGAAAGATTTCTTCAATTATTTAGGCTAAAAATAAGATAAATTAAGGTAATTATATTATAGAGATAAAATACAGAAGAGATGACTGATTAAAAATCATTAACATTCAAGTCTGGGTATAAGCAACTAAGAAGAGGGGAAGAGAGCGATCATATAATTTAGCTGTGCTGTTACATACTTTGAATATATTTTTCTGCTGGTTTAAATCTAATTCATATGTAGTGCTTGTATAAGTTTCTATGCACTTTCTATTGTTGTTCATATTTTTTCTTTTTAAATAAAAACTTTACTAAATGAAAAGTTTTTAAGCACTCTCATGTGCACTCCATCTGGCCCAGGAGATTTGTACACATCCAGTGTAGCAATTTCTGCCTTCCGCTCAGCCCAGCCCCCGCCCAAGTGGGAACCCTAGTCCTGACCATGATAGCAGGACTGTTAAGGGTTAACCCCTTTCTGAATCAGAGAGCTTTGAGTGATAGGCTACTCCAAGCCTTTTGGTTGTGTAGCCTGAGTGAGAGAGGAGGGTCTTGGTTCAGTCCTAGCAGAGAGAAAGATCCAGTGTGGAGAGCTGATGGATGGAGTCCTGAGGGAAGGCAGTTTACAACTGACAGAAGAACTGGGGAAAGTTGGCAAGGAGGTTTGGGAAGTAGGTGCAGATTCCCAAACGAGCCAAAGAAAAGGGTAGATCTTCTAAGGAGAGGAGATTCCCCCCCCCCATCTAGTCAATGTTATTTGCTTGTATCTCCATGGTGCACCTAGTTGTTCTTTCTGGTCCTTGTTGTTGTACATCTGCCAGTGATTCTGTCACATCAGCAATGGCCTGGAATTGATTTCACAGCTCCAGTGGCATTGAGTGCTGCCTTGCTCTCTGCCTTCTGGCTCGTTCTGTCAATCCCTGAAGAGGTTCATTATGCTAAGAATCTCTGTTTCTTTAGAAAATGTATAAACACAGCCATATACATACACACCTACATTCTAAAGCATATATGTGGTCCAATGCATAGGTCATGCGACCCTGTCATGTCAAAAATTCAATAACTGAAACCAAGAACTTCATGGTGTGAGGCTGGGATCTAACCTAGTAAGGAACATGATGTGCACATGGAAAAAAGCATACCATACCAACCAGGGGTCATTTCGTAGAAAAAGAGATGGAGGAACTCATTAGCATAACTCATTAGCACAACTCATTAGCATATGCCATACCCCCCTGCCATCACTGGAAGTGTGCCATTAGCATAACTGATTTGCATATGTCACACATCCTTGACATCACCTCTCCTGGCTGTTTTGGACCCAATCCTGGCCATTCAGGGCCGAAATTGGGCCCAAAATCGCAAAAAGGGGCTGAAAATGGCCCCAAAGGGGCTCAAAATGGTCAGGATTGGGCTGCTGCTGAGCAGGAAAGTGATCCATCACCTGTCAGAGGCCCAATCTGGACCATTTTGGCCCCAATCCAGGCCGAAATGGGCCCAAAATGGCCGAGAGTCAGATGGGCAGGGCCACCTGACACGTGACCTCTATGGGGAACTACCGGAACTGCGTTCCTGTGTGTTCCCCCTCAAAATGAGCCCTGATACCACCACATACGAAACACGAAACCTCTGGCTTAGCCAGGCCTGGTATGAATAATAAGATCCAAGCCAGGTCAACAAAGCAACAGTATCTGCTCTCTCTTCTTCAGGCCCCAGTTCTAAGTATTCACCTGAGCTGGAGAATGCACACTCCAGGTCTGAATTAATTAAATGTTTTTTTAAATGGTGGAATTCACTGCTGGTGGATGTAGTGTCGGCAGTGAGTATTGATGGCTTCAAAAAAGGGTTGGTCAGATTCATGGAGGATAGGTTCATCAATGACTACAAGCCATTGTAGAGGGAACCTCCACATTCATAGGCAGCAGTCTTCTGAGTATCTGTGTTAGGAGTGAACATGTCTTGGCCCCTATGCCATGTTTATTAGCCCTGCAGGACAACAGTTTTGCTACTGTCTAAAACAGGATACTGGACTAGGCGGACTGATCCAGCAGGGCTCTTTTTATTGATTGAAGACCCTGTCTGAAGGTGGCATCACCCCTGGACTTACCTATTACAGGGGAACCTCCGACAGGGAAAGCCTCATCCAGGTAGCACAGGAACAGACAACTTAACCAGGGACTGTGAGGAATGAAACAAGGGTGGTGCCACAACCAGAGGTGCCCCAGCAACAGTCTCAGAGCTTTGCAAAACTTAGGAGAGAGGTGAGGCTCAGGTGATAGGCTGCATCTGGGATAAGGTTGTCAGGTCCTCCTGTCCCCCCTGGTAGGAGGTGGAGAACTCGGCACCTAACTCGCCTGTTGTCTTTGAACACACACACACACTCCCAGGCCCACGTAATAACATCACTTCTGCGAAGTGACATCATTACGTGGCACGTGGCTACCCTGGGAGCACTCCTGCACTCTGCAGGGGACTGAATTGGGCTGCTGTCAAGTGCTGGAGTTCTCCTGTGCTCCACAGAAGCCCAATCCTGGTCGATCAATGCCCCATCTGGGCCGCTTCAGGCCCAGATAGGCCTGGATTGGCCCCAGATTGGCCCAGAATGGGCTGCTGCAGAGTGCAGGAGTGCTCCTGCACTCCACAGCAGCCCAATTTGGGTCGATTCGGGCCCGAATTGGGCTGCTGTGGAGCATGGGAGTGCTCCTGCACTCTGCAGTGGCCCAATCCATACCCGATCCAGGCTGGATCAGGTCTGCGGGAGTGCGCTGCACTGCCTGAGAGCGCACCCCTGGAAAGGTGCTTCCCCGCCAGCCAGGTAAGCGGGGTTGGGGTGTGGAGGGTGCGAGCGGGGGATTCCCCACCCCCAGCGGAGGACTAGCAATCCTAAGCTGGGAACAGGTCAGAGGAGGAGGCCTGCAGCACATGCGACTTCTTGAGGTCTGAACAGGAAAGCACGGCAGCCTCTTAAAACCTCTAAGGAGGGTGTGGCAGGAAAAAAGGAAGCCAAGCCAGGCAAGCTATTGGTCCAGATTCTCTCCACTCACCTTGAGCCCACCTCTGAGGAGAGGGTATTGGGGGAGTCCAGGGTCAACTCACCTCTACGTAATTCTTTATTAGGCTGGCCTGGGGAGAGGCAGCCAGGCAAAGTGAGACTGTTTCCAAGGTGTCAATAGAGTTATAGGAACCAGGGCACAGCACAGCTCCCCTCATTGTGGTTCATGTGGTGTAGATGCTTGAAAAAGGGGATGCTGGAAGGCACTGCAGCCCCAAACTCAACCCCAAATCCCAGCCTGGCCTTGACAGTGATTTCTGTTTGAAATGCCACTTTGTAGAGGCAGCAGAATCTGGCTAACCGTGTGTGTGTTGAGTAAGTCCATTTACAATTTTGGTAACTTTAACAATGCTATTGCAAATGCCTGAAAAGAGGCAATGCTGAGGCAGGGAGCATGTACGATTGGGCCTCAGAGATAGCAGTAATTACTGCTCCCAAAGTGGTAATCACTGAGATGTTGTACTTTACTTTGCAATTGACTTCTGGTTTTTTCAAAACATTTGGATGAAAAATACACAGAAGCAATAGTGATCTCTTTTTTGGAAAGAAGAAAGCTACAATGAGAGTGGAGAGCTGTGACTTCTCTCCATACAGTTGAGTTTCCCCAAATCTCCACAATCAGCAAGATGCAAATTAGATAGACATTGTGCCTTTCCCTTTCATTTTTCAAACATACTGGGCTTAATTAGAAAAAAAAGGGCACTCGGTGCACATTGAAGTTGTGAGGGGCTGTCTCTGTTTTTGCATATGGTTGAGTTCTAGGTCTTTAGACAAGTCTTAATCTGTTTCTATAAACAAA
The DNA here is from genome assembly GCF_028583425.1 of Eublepharis macularius. Classification (NCBI taxonomy): domain Eukaryota; kingdom Metazoa; phylum Chordata; class Lepidosauria; order Squamata; family Eublepharidae; genus Eublepharis; species Eublepharis macularius. Next base: position 180,342,745 of record NC_072790.1, on the reverse strand, counting down.
TAACACATTCATTTACATGAATGGTCTACATTTCTAATGCAAATCATCTTCCCTAGTGCTGCTCTACAGAGAATAATATTCAGTATAATTACCACACATATTTACCAAATACATTTACCCATAGTAGCTTGCGGTCCATAAAATTCTTTTGCTAAAAAACTCGTTTGACTTGAGGCAGCTTTGGTCATACCTTTGAGGCTTTTTCTCTCTCTGTGAGGTGCTCTCCCATGTTAAGAGGCCCATGGTGTGTGTGTATGTGCATATGCACATTTACACACACACACGTTCAATCCAGAAATTAGTCTCAGCATATAATGTGAGGGGAAAATGCTGATTGTGGCTGGCTTAACAAATGGAAGCATGTTACTAAACAAACCCAGATGTGCTATTGCCCTGCTGTGCTGTGTATACACTGAAGAGGCCTGAAATCCCCTGAGAAATTCTGCTGTGAAGTCTTTTTGTCTTACCCAGAAATGTCTACAAAAATTTTGTCTCTTCTGCAGGATATTGACTGCTTCACATGTGCTGCAACAATTTTTCACAAGGTCTGAGCCAAATTACCATGAGGTTTGGTTTGGGCAGTGAAAAGTGACCTTTTGAGGAATGCAAAAGTATGCCTAAAAGAAGAGTTCTTTAGAAAAAAACATCACCTTTCCTCTTCTCTATTCAAATCACTTTCCACTTCCTAGTAGGAGGAGGGATCCTGTGAAGTACTGAGATGCCAATTGTCCCCCCTTAAAGTGGCTGAAATAGCCATTGCAAAGGAGGTGATCTGCAAAGTGCAATGTGCAACATAGTCCTTTCACACTCTTAACAAATGGCCAGGGAGGAGGATCACACCAAACTTTTTGCTATGGATTCTCTCTCTTTAAAACTGCTCCTGTGGGTACTTTCAAAGAGAGAATCCAGTCATCATAGTGTTGTGTGCTCCCACATTCTTTTGCCTCTTGTTGGCCAAGATAAAAGGAGGATCACACCACACACATTGCTAGAGTTGGCCTCCTCTAAAGTGGTAATGCCATGTTCACCCTAGTTCAGTTGCCCTTCTGACAGGTTGCCCAAATACCACCCCCCTTTACTGAGGCCAAACTCCAAAAGGGCTCCCATATTTCAATTTAGCCCAATTCATCGCTTGCTTCCAGGAAAGCAATGGCACACATGTGTACTATGTACACAGTTGGGTGGATCCTACTCTTGTCCTACCACCCCACTGTGCAAAGTTTATCAGTTAAAATACTTGCACCCATCTTTCCTTTCAAAGCCTTCCTTCAAATTAAGTAGCTCTTTCTTTGACAGAAAAGCCATTGAAGTTGGAGGAAGGCTTTTTAGGCTGGAGGAAAGCTTGGAGGATGGTTGGATCTACCCAAGTCTTATTCCATCATGGGCTTACGCATGAGGACTGGAGTAAATTTCTTAGAATATGTGGGGTTTGTATTTTTCAGTCCACAGAAACAGAGTGCTTCAAGAATGAACGTTCAGCAGCAATGGTAACGGCTCAGTGTTGTACATTTTGAAAGGTATGCCCCCCCCCCTTGTGTGAAGCCCAAACTTCACCCGGAATTGAGTTTTAGCAGCAAAGTGTACACCTCTTTGAATACTGGGGAGCACCAGACAGAAAAAATACTGCCCAGATGCTTGTGGGATGCAATCCCAACCCCCCTTTTCCAGGGTGTCTGTGGTTTGGAACGGCCCTGCAAATATAATCAGATGCTTCTGCAGCATTCATATCCCAGCTTGCAGTTTGGGCTTCTCTAAACGCCCTCTCATTCACAGGAAGGTGATTAAAACGATTTGAAGTTTAGAAATTGCGAGGGGAGCTTAAAACCCTTCTTAGTCTTACCATTCCTAATTATGTTCTCATGCATATGCATTACCCACCTGCCTGCTCACTCATTGCAAAGAGATCAGAAGGCAACTCTGCAGCATGGTTTCTTCTGCTGTGATATCTTGTAAAGAAAACATCCAGGTGAAACTCACCCTCCCTCCCTTCTAAATGGGATAATCTTCTTTGGCTAGAATGGCCTTCGCAGCTCTCTCCCAGCACAATTAAGACAAATCCACCTGCTTTCTGCTCACTTCCTGCCTGGATTGTTGCAGGCGAGAAGATTATTGCTCATTCCATGGAAATTGTTGCAGAGTCCTGATGGGCACTGCCAGAATTCTGATTGCCTGTTTTCACCTGTTTGGGTTGCATCCCTTGATCAGTTTGGCCTGCAGAAACCGCTGCACAGGAACCAGTCAATTTCTACCATTTTGTCTACCTTGGTGAGGCATATTTTCAGGCAGTAACAATGATATCATTGTTAAGCTTTCGACTCATCCTACTCCACAAACTCATTTATGAGAGGGTGTTACTTCATTAATAAGAAAATACATTTCCCCCCCTAATATCCAGAGTCAATTTAATTTTTGTTGCTCAGATTAAATTTCTGAAGGCAAAAATAATTTTAAAAGCTGCAAAATGCTTATGAAATATTTTGTCAAGGTTTGAAACAAAATCGGCATTGCCAAACCTTTGTTGTATATTTTGCGACAGGTTTTTAAAAATGTTAGTTTTCACATTTCCATATCAAAGTCAGTGTCATTCTAAACAGATAGTTAGTGGTTAGCTGTGTTGGTCTGCAGTAGAACAGCAGGATTTTCATCCAGTGGCACTTTAGAAACCAACAAGATTTCCAGAGTATGAGCTTTCGAAAGTCAGTGCTTAGAATGAGCAGCTGAAGAAGGTTTCCACTCTGAAAATCTTGTTGGTATCTAAGGTGTTACTGGATGAATTTCTGCTATTCTAAGCAGAATTACACTCTTCTAAACTCATTGACTTCCATGAACTTGGAAGGGTGAAACTTTGTTTAGGGTGGCACTGAAAATCTATTAGTCAAGAAGCTGGAATCTTGCAGCCCAGTCAAATATTTGTTTATTGATTATTTGGTAAACACATGAGTGACAAGTTGACACACTGTTGCTTACTTCTAAGAGCTGATCTTCAGGTGAGGGATAACTGAAACATCCTGGGCTCTCATTCTGCTTTCTGCAGGCAGCATGCATTTGTCACTTGGGAGCATTCATTGCAGGCACTTAACAGTGACCCTGCTATCTCTTTGACATGCTGGTTTTCTGTGTGTTGGGGGAGTTTTTCACATGAGAGAACATTAAAATGCAATTCCCAATCTGAACAGGTAGTTTTCAATGAGGGCTTCAAGAGGCTTTTTGGAATCTGTAGACTAGTCATAACTTTTGCTTCCATAGGTATAGAGGCAGAAATAAAAACAAGATTTTTTAGTTCAAAATATTTTTTAACTTGGAAAGTCTGAAAGAGTGAAAGGAATTATTAATTATTATTATTAATAATTATTATTTTAATTAAAAAAACACTGATAATTTCCTCTTGAGGATCAATTGACTTGATCATGCCCCCCACCCCATGTCATACAACTAGAGCTATACCATTTCAGAAAAAAGATAAGCAAGTAGATGTTTGAATGCTTCCCTTTAAAAAAAACCACCCTGTCCGAGATAAATGAGATCAAGGAGAAGCATTCTTACCTATCCTGATTTGCTGGCTTTCTGTATAAAGTGCGGGTCTTTAAAAAAAATTGTGGTGAAGTGGAACATGCACTTCCTCATTGCCAACTTGCAGTCTGAAGATGCAACGGGTATCAGATGAACAGCAGGATTTGAGTCCTGTGGCACCTTAGAGACCAACAAGATTTCCAGGGTATAAGCTTTCGAGAGTCAAAGCACGTTTCTTCAGACACAAGTTGGAAACTCTGAAAATCTTGTTCGTCTCTAAGGTGCCACAGGACTCAAATCCTGCTGTTCTACTGTAAACCAACATGGCTACCTACCTGAAAATGTATCAGGTGTTTTCACTGAACACAAAGCTCAGCTCTAGTACTTCTGCTTATCGTAATCTTCTGCCATCTCACAGAATCTGTAGAATCTCTCCATGTGATTCCCTATTTATAGGTCCATATATTAAGGAAGGTTGGTTTTCAGACACTTGCAGAATTTACCTGTGAACACTAAAGAAGAATAAATTGTCTCCAGGGACAGGGTCTCTCATTTTTAACAAGCTTCCTTTTTTATCCCTCCCGAGGAAAAAACCCAATTATGCTAATTTGGAATTGGGATCAAAATGACCCCAGTTTACAACCCCCAAAATGGAAACCTGATAGCTCTCTCAATCATGGAATTAGCTACTAAGAAAAAAAATCAGGCCTCAAGAATAACTTTCTTCAGCAATGCAGGACAAAGAAGTGTAAAATCTGGAATCAGGGTCAAAAATACCCCTGACTGAAAACATCAAATCCTCACTGAAATGTAAATGGGGTAAAATTGACCTCACCACTTTTAAAGCGCAAGACACATATTATAAAGAAAGCAATCATTTTAACTGTTATAATACTGAAACTAATATCATGTGTCACTTGCCCTCCATTGCCACCCTGTGAGACTTGTCCACTGTTGCCACCATGTGTGAGTTGTTCACCGTTGCCACCATGTGGCCGACTCACATGTGGTGGCGGCAGCAGGCAAGTCTCACATGGGGGCAGCAGTGGGCAAGTCACACATGGTGGCAGTTTCAGGATTATAACAGCTAAAAATTATTGCTTTCCTGTTCTGGGTGGGGAAAACCTGGAAATGATAATACACCTCCCTAGGAATTGCTGGAAACTTGTGTGATTCCTAAAGAAGAATGATGTCACTTCCAGATTTTCTTCAGAAGAGATGTCAATTTTTTTAGTTTATTTTTCTCCTGATGCTACTCAGGGCTCAGGTTGGGGGATCTCCTGCCCCCAGCAAGAAGATGGCAGCCCTGCTGATCACACATCTGTGCAGTTCCCAGTCAATCAGTAAGATCCAAAGAGCTCGAGGCTTGCTTAGTTTTTTACAAGTTGCTATGGCCTAATTGCAAGCAAGCACCAGCACCTGTCCATGGGATGCTTTCCCACAGGCAGGCTCTTTACTGCCTTTACCGTTATCGTTATGTATTAATTGGCTGGGAATGGACAATGTAAGTTTTAAGCCTGAGATAGAGTGAAAGTGGACAAATAGAGACAACTCCCAGAGGTTTGTAAACATTTACTATCTCCTCATCATATAGTGGTCTTCTGTGTGTAAACCCGCTATAATGATCCTGCTCTTCAGATCCTCCTCAAGGCAGCTTACAACCAAAACTTTTTAAAAATAAGGCAACAAAAACAAGCCTAGCCAATAAAAACAATTAAAGACAAGGCAAGCTAATGTAAACTAGTCAAGTCAATAAAACTAGATAGGTAAAAACATACCAGGGCATAAAAGCATAAAATAAGCTAAAAAGATAAGACCATAAAAGGCGAGACCATAAAACATCTTTAAAAAGCTATATTCCCTTGGTTAAAACTTTGGGTAAAGATAAAACTTTTGACCAGGAGTCTAATGAAAAGTAAGGTAGGTACCACCAGATGAGCTTCAAGGCAGAGGCCATTCCAAAGCTGTGGTGCCACCACCAAAAAAAACTCTTCTCTGTTTGCCATTTGCCTCACTTCTGCAGTTAGTGGCATAAAGAACAGGGCTTACAAGAAGGATCTTGTGGGCTGGACTATATGGAAGAAGTCAGTGAAGAGATCTGATTCAGTAGGACTATTCTCATGTTCTTTGATGTCTACTGTCTCCAGAACATCTGGACATGCTTTGAGAATGTTGAGGGGGCAAAATATAAGCACTTCAAGTGTTGTTTTCAGTAGAAACCCCAAGGACCTGGGGATTAGCAGCTGTGTGTGTGAAAGCCATAAATGATTAGATCAGAGAAAGTAAAGATGAGGAATGATCCCTTCAGTGATCAAGAGGTAGGATTTCCTCAACAGTGCAGAAGGTCTCATTGTCACCACTTAAGCCGTTAACTGAGAGCATCAATAACATTTAAGTGGCTTGCAGTGGCTCTCCACAGTAGGGGGTTTGCTGCACCAAATCTTTAATTAGTAATACATGAGGTAGATTGAGAGTAAGAGACAAACTTGGAGAAGTCTGAAAAAATCCAGTTCATTAACCCTTGAGTGCAGCTAGGTCCTTATCATTATACACTTGGGGGAACAGCACAGCTCTCCAGCTAATGGAAGTGATTAAGGAATCTCTTTCTCAACTCCTTGTGTTGATTTTGGTTAAAAAGAAGGCCTTGCATTTTCTCACAGTTGCAGCTATTAATTGAACAGAGATGTCATCAAGGAAAGTTTACCGGAGATAAAGGAGCCAGTGGTTTAATTAAAGAATATTCTCAATATTCTCAATAGTTAATGGAGAAACCTATTCCAAATTCTCTCTCTATAGCTGTGCAAGGAAAAAAACAACAACCCCACAGGAATTCTTGCATTTCTCTCTTTGATGATTTTTAACACTAACGCAGGATGAGCAGAAGCAACATGACAGCTCTAGCAGAAATAGAAAGTGCTTTCAAACATCACACTTGAATCTCTGATTTTAACCGCAGTTCTGAGCCTCAGATCAGATGTGAGGCAGGCTGGAAATTCTGTTAGCCTTACAATAGGCAATAGAAATGAAACAAAAGTCAAAATCCCCTACTTTAGGTCTCCCATTTACACACCTGGGGCAGGGAATTATCTGCCCCCATCCCTAATCCCCTCCCCCAAGGAATTGAGGAATACGATTAAAAACGACCTCCACATAGTAATGCTGTAGGAATTTCTCCTAGTCTCTATGGGGAGGCAGCCTAAAGTGCCACCCTGAAGTGACAATTCATCCTCACCAAACTCCACCCTTCTCCAACCAAGTACCCCCTCCCATCTCCATACATTTGCTGTGACAATATTGGGAACTGTGCCTACGTTATGGGTGCAAGATTCTGGGTATACATATTTTGGAATGCTCATCCATATTTGCAAGGTTTGAGTCCCATGGCGTCTTAGAGACCAATATGATTTTCAGGGTGTAACCTTTCAAGAGTCAAAGCTCCCTTCTGAATGAAGCGTACACCCTGCAAAGTTGGTCTCTAAGGTGCCACTGGACTCAAATCCTGCTGTTCTACTGCAGTAGACATGGCTACCCACTTAAAACTACCCTATTTGCAAGAATCTCCTTCGAGGGAAGTCTTAGAACTATCAGTTACAGGACAACACTGTCGTCTTCTACAGTTGACTATACCACCAAGGTAGAGTAAAGGCAAAGATATAGAATTGATCAAAGGTTTGTGTCATCTTTGAACTATGCTTTACTAAAAGTACTTTTAGCAAAGCAGACTCGCAGGAGAATATGTCAAACATTGTAGGTAGCCATGTTGGTCTGCAGAAAAATTCCAAAAGCAAAAATCATTTAATACCTTATATCAGGATCAACCAAAATACCACAAAACAGTGAAAGCATTTCAGTAGACAGGGAAAAAAACACTGATGTTTGCCAAACCAGTGTAGTTAGTGGGAAGCAACATTTGTGCAGATAACAAATAGGATAACTGAGGTTGAACAAGGTTGAACACAATAAGGTGCCTCATATTGAGTTAGACCTTTGACCCACCTGGAGATGAGTACTGGCAGCAGGACCTCAGGCAGAAGCCCTTCCTTTTCTTCACAGATGTTAATCCAAGACATTATGTTTATGGGAGAATGAAATGCAAAGTAGGAGAAGCTGCCAAACCAGTCATTGACATACCTTTTGAGACATTCTACATTTGTCATATTTTGGTCATTTCTGTAATCAGATAAATAGATATAAGGAAATACTGAAATACCAGTAAGTTTTTTTGGACAAAAAAAGTCGGACAAGATTAAATTATGACAGTAATAGGTCTTTCAGTCTTCTGATAGCGTTCGACTAAAAGGTTGTCATATTGTACAAATAAACATACAAATAATTTTTAAATGAAGTGTTTTTTTTCAAGTTATACAATGTTTATAATGAATACAGATGTGGTAATATGAAGATATTTCCACATAAACATGTAACATGGTCGGCCTAACTGAAAATGTAGAGTGTAGGTTAAAGCCACAGCTCTAGCCTCTCGGAAGGACTCAGCAAAAGTGGCTGGTAGAGAAAAACACCTCTCTATGTTTATTTCCGCTCAGACACTTTCCAGTTAATGTTGTCAAATGAGAACATGATCTAACCATCTTTTGTATAACTTTGACAAGATGGCTCCCTTTCACACACACTATTGCTGGGTGGAGATTCAGTTTGCCTTCTGCAAGAGAAAGTGACACCTTTGAAAATGAAAGCTATGAAACATTCAAGATAGAAGAGTGGCTCTCTGCCAAGATGTACATTGAGCCAGCATGGAGTAGTGGTTAGAATAATGGTGTAGTGGTTGGGATAAGAATCTGGCATACCCAGCTCTGAAATCTCACTTCTGCAATGGAAGCTTGCTGGGTGACATTCTCAGCCTAACTAACCTCACAGGAGAGTTGTGAGCATATATTGGAGGAGAGGAGAATGATGTAAGTCTCTTTGGACCCCCATGTTACAAACGAAGCAAATAAATAAATAAATAAAAATTGTTACTGAATCTTCAGATCTCAGTTCACTGTTAGTTTCCTTAGTACCTCTCTGCTTCTTCTTCTGAGGGCGTCAGCATCCTGCTATACCCTTGTTCTTCAGACCATGCACATACTGCTTGCACTTCCTTGCCTTGGCTTCTGGATATCATTGTACATCTTTCCTTTGAAGACTAGGCCTTCAAAGACATTGGGTAGGAGGAGCCTCTATCTTTAGGAAGCCAGGCACATACATTTCCTTTGCCCACAACTTTACAATGCTGATAACAGACTGCAGTTGATAAAGATATTACATCTGTTGTAATGCTGCAGTGACTTATAACCTTGGAAAGTTTTGTTTGGATTGCTGCTTAGAGTTCTGGAAAACCTCTTGTATTTTTATTTGTCATGCTTTGTCTTCACTTGATATTGAATTTTTTTCTCATACTTGAGCAAAAAAAGATTCATGAAGAACTAGGAAGAAGGAATAATAAAAGGGCCTGCCAATGTTGTAAGGGGGGAAAATACAATGAATTATTTAACAGCTTTGAAACTTTCATGATTTATATTAAGAGCTTGACATTTGGCAAGGGGGTTCTCTTGGGATCCCTGTGCTTCTTGGTGCTACTCCCATGAAAATATAATACAGAGATTTAGTCAAAAATCTCAGAAAAATCCACATTTGCCTGAGTGCAGCAAATTAAGACTCTGTGGAAGGAACAGGCAAGCTGAACTAAATAATAGAAATCTCAGATCAGTCTTTACCACTCACAGAGTTTTATGATCATGTGGGATGATATAATATTCACATAATCTTAATAATATTCCAACATCTTAAAGAAACAATATCACACAGTTACACATGCAAAGTTATGCAGTAAAGCATAAGAAATGTCAGGATAAAGAAGTGATATGTCAGGTCGTTTTTCACATTTCCTAACCTCTGAGAAGTCTTTCCATCAGAGGCGAAATGAAAATGTGCAAAAATTTAAAATTTTGTTTGCTGACTTTTTTGAAAAAAATTACTTTAAAGTACATTTTTAATCCAGTTTTGAGTGTGCAATTTTAGACACAGATTCTGAAAGTTTTTGACTTGTTGGAATCACTTGTTTATTTTGATGTTTGAAGTTTTTAAATATCAACCCTCTTAAGCTATAAACTATCAATTACCATTTATGTTATGTACCAAATATTGTAAAAATAAACAATACCATTATGTACCAACTATTAAATAATCCTATTAAACGTTACTCCATGACAACCATCAAGCACTGTCAAATAAGTACAAGTGCTTTTTAAAGTATGGGTGATTGGGAAAATTAGCGAAGGTGGCTTGGTGGGAAAACTACCTGAAAGACATCCTGTGCAGCACTAAAGTTTGTCCTCTGAAGCAACAAGAGACAGTGACACTAGGGTTGCCAACCTCCAGATGGTGGCTGGAATTCTCCCAGACTTACAACAGATCTCCAGGCAACATAGATCAGTCCCCCTGGAGAAAATGGCTGCCTTGGAAGCTGGAATCTAGAGCATTATATTCAGTTGAGGTCCCTCCCCAAACCATGCTCTCCCCAAGCTCTACTTCCCCAAATCTCCAGGAGTTTCCCCACCTGGAGCAAATCTAAGTTACTGTCTAGAGACTAGACTATATGATAACACATAAGAATGGCAACTACATTGAAGCTCTTGGGCAGACCTCAGTGTAGAATGAGGCCCTTAAAGGTAACAAGTTTCAAGATGACTGCGATTTCCCATTGCCTATCCATGGTCAATTTAGTGAAAAACTATATGCAGTTTGTCCCAAGCGTTCCAAACCATTAGTGGTTTGTGTTTTGGAATGCTTGGGCTTCACCACTTGAGTCCTGTGGACCTCATCATCGTCCCCCGAGTTACTCTCAATGCTCTTGTGATGGACCTGTTCTGCTCTCTTTGGTAGGGTTGGACTCCGTGATTGGCGCACCCCTCTGGTTGACTGGTCAGCTGCTTCCGCTGTGAGGGCCTCCTCGAGGGCCTCCTTGAATATGAGCTTCTTCTTAGTGAATAGGCGACATTGTAGCTTCTCATCCCGCAGACCACATACCAGTCAATCTCGGAGCATGATCTCTGGGTCAGTGAAGTTGCAGTGTCATGCCGCTTGCCGGAGTGCTGTAATGAAAACAGTCACCAACTCACCCTGAGCTTGGTCCCACTTGTAGAAGGCATGCTGGCTGGCAATCTCTGACAGATGTGGCGAGAAGTGGTCTCAGAACTGGTCTTTGATGACATTGAATGCCATTGCTTGGAGCTGAGCCAGCACCATGAGTGCCCAGGCTATGTTGAAAGTGGACTGCCCACAGACGCTGAAAAAGGTTGCCCTCTGAAGGTCTGCATCAGTGACCTTGTTTGCCTCAAGGTAAAACTCGAACCACGATGTATGACTCCCAGTCCTCGGTGGTTGAGTCAAAAGGCTCAAAGGGGCCCTTGGCAGCCATGGCTCACTGTTGGCGAGTTACAACAGAGCAGCTGTGTATCAGCTCTGGGTCGGCCAAGGCGACAGTTCCTCAGCAACTGATGTGATTCAGCTCTAGCCATTGCGGGGCTGCCTACCCACCTTCAATCCCATCCTCATTGCCAGTATTAAGTATTATGATTAACAGCTCATTAAAACAACTTTATTGTTGCAAATAACTTACTGGAAGCAGACAGGCTGAAACCAGGCGCAACAGGAACCAATTTATACTTAAGAAAACCACACCCCTTTTTAACTACAAAGCAAGTAGTTAGAATCCTTCTTTTGCATGTACTCTATACAAAGTAACTATTTACAGCACAGCGATTGCATTATAAGGCAACCATTATGATTGGCCATTACCAGTGAAAAACACCCAATAGCCATGCAAGCCTCAGGAGCCTTCATTCAGACTCAAGCTCCAGCAATACACAACAGTAGGATTACCATTTTTCCCACAGGCATGCTCTTGTTCCATAAGCATCATCCTAATACTGAGACACTGAGAGATTTCTGTCTTTTGGTGCTACACCTCTGAAGATGCCAGCCACAGCTGCTAGCGAAACATCGGGAACTACAACACCAAGACCACGGCTATACAGCCCGGAAAATCCACAACAACCATCGTTCTCCGGCCGTAAAAGCCTTCGACAACACATCATCCTAATAACCCAGAAATGTAGCTGATGCAGCTTTCCCATCTCTTTTTTTCCATATCAGGATAAGTGTCTCTTGCTAAAAAACACAGCAGTATGGTCACTAACAAAGAGCTGACAACCTTATTAGATGCTAGTGGTTTGCAAACAGGCCTCTAGGAAGGAAGTGGAGGACAGTGTTGGGGACCTTGGGGCTTTAAGGGGAGCTGACACTTCCCCCATTACTGCTTTGTGTGGAGTTCCCAGGAAAAGTGACAGGAATGTGTACAATGTGGACTCTTTCTCTGGCCCTCCTCTGCTGCCTGATGCAAAATAAGCCTTTCCCCTTCTGCAAGCACTCAGTGCACAATGGTTGGAGGAGGGAGATTTTTGTTTCACTTTGTGCTCAGCTGTCAGAGCAGTACAACTGTCTAAAGTGCTCCTCTGAGATTCCTGATACAATGAAACTTCCCCACCTTCCTGCTCTGAGATGTGCAGGGGTTGAAGGAGGGATGCTTTTCACTTTGTGTTGAGCTTCTAAGAAGATTAGAGCAGCACAAGCTCCTGTTGTTTTGTGGATTCCTTACAGGTCACTCTACCACTCACTTCTGTGGTGTTCCCAGCCCTTTGGAAAAAGACAGGTGGATCATTTTCCTGCCTGTGAGTATGGAACAAGCTGCTCAAGAAGACTCAAAAGCACTTGATACGTGCTCTTCCCTCTCCTTCTCAGAGCACTCTGCTATTTCTGCACAGCTTTTCAAGATAGTCCAGGGACCAACAGAATGAAATCTTATTCCCATATTAACCAAGTTGCCAAACTGATCTTTATAGGCAGACATTGCCTTTGTTAAATTACTTTGAGCAAGCTTTGCTCAGCATTACTGAAGAAAATTATTTCCAGAAAAAGAAACTTGGACTGTCAGAGATAGTAAGTTGCTTCTTTCCAAGTCTTATATGGAATGTTGTGTTCTTCTTCTACCAGATGTGTTGGTGTACATCCACCTTGGCACCACAAATGGCGGCTATAAGTAGTCATAGTTGTGGCAAAGTGTGGCCTGTTTTGGGGTAGCAGAAACATTGCCTGCAATGAATTTTATCTTCTATAGGTGGAATGAACTATACTAAGTATTTTAAAGTCTATCTAAACCATGATCATATGGCAGTTTATCAGCATTTATAGCACTTCATGGTTGGGCATTTTTTTTCATGGGAGAGAACAAAAATTTAAACATTCTGTCTCCCACTAAGGTTGTCAACCAACTGGTCAAGAGAAAATGTCCTGCCCCTTTAAGACAGGTGGTGACATGGGCAGTTTAAGCTTTTCATGGCATGAAGGTAAACAGGCAGGCTATAGTGGGAGACAGCTTGCCACCTACCTCTGTGCTTTACAATTGCACTTCCCTGCTGAAGCACTGCCACATCCACCAAAAACTGGAAGTAATTTCATAATGCTGGGAAGTGGGGTCTAGAATTTGGGCAAATCCTAGCACATCACCCCTGACTTAAAGATGTCACTTCCAGTTTTCACCAGAAGTGAGACTGCACGCTGGCACACCTGTCCCCAGCTGTTGCAGTTCTACAGGTGAATAACATCACCTGATATTCACTGAAGCTGAAACTGATACTAAAGGGACAGTTAGAGTGACCAGCTATGGTTGCTGGGGTAGCCAACCTTCATGGGGCGCCTGGAATTCTCCCAGAATTACAATTGATCTCTAGTTCCCCTGGAGAAAATGGCTACTTTGGAGGGTGGACTTTATGGCATTATGCCCCACTGAGGTTCCTCCTATCCTCAAACCTCACCCTGCCTGGGCTCTATTCCCAAATCTCCAGGAATTTCCCAGCCCAGAGTTTGCAACCCTATCGCCTCTGATGTACTATATTCCCAAGAGGATGACACAGGCCATTTCCACACATGTTGAATAATGCACTTTCAATGCACTTTTGCAATCCTTTGGAAGTGGATTTTTTTGTTCCACACATGGAAAATCAGTTTCAAATGTTCACTAAAGAGTATTGAAAATGGATTATCCAATGTGTGTGGAAGCAGCCACAGTCTATTTATTCTGAATGTGTAGCTCAATTTGAAGGATTTTCAAGTGTAGAAAACTGATCAGAGAGAATATACAAAAGAAACTAGAAATTAAAAAAACAGCCTGTATCTAACATGGATCTCAGGGCCAAAATATACATTACATACATGTGTGTTTAAGGGTGGCATGAGCAGCCTTCTAAACATGAAAAAGCAGGTTTCTGTTGAGGCAATCAAGGGAACAGCTCTTAAGAACAACTACCCCAGAAAAAAATGACCCATTCCTTTAACAGAGGTTTGATGGGATGTTACTCATCTCCATGCCATGAAGAGCTTTAGATACCCATTGTGGTAAAGAGTTACACAGGATGATACAGTTAAGGAAGAGTTAAAATGTTGGACACACTACTTCCTATTGGTAGAAGAAGAGTTGTTGCTGTTAAGACCTTTAGGTTCAAGTTATATTATATTTAAATAAACCCGTTCAGTTACTTCCAAGCAGCTGGGGCCAGTTCTTTGTAGAACCTGGAGAATCTTCCTAAGTTCCCATTATAACATCCATTTCCACACTTCAATTCTCTATTAAAGGGACAGTACAAATTCTCACCAGGCCCATTGGCAACCCAAGGCATCAAATGTGAAAAATGTGGAAATGTGGATTAGAGGAATTTGGCTCACTCTAATGGCCAGCAAGGAAAGAGTTAAGCATCCCCCTATCTGCCACCTTTCCCCCCTCTAATGAGAAGCACTTTTTCTGTTACATAGATTAGCTTGGGCCTCTGTAACCTAGTTGCTGGAAACAAATACAAAAAGAAAACCAACTCTATGGTGTTTGAATACAGCACACGCTGGCCTTCTTCTGAAGTGTTCCTCAAGTTCTCACTCTGTTTTTTAAATCTAGTGTGACAATGGACAAAATTATCCTCTGTTCTATTGATGCAAATCACTCAGCATCAAGGGGGTTACACTAAAGTGGCTGAAGGGAATTTGATCTCTGCCTTCGCAGTATTCAGTCGGCCTTGCTTAAAATATAATTAGCCAGCCAGCAAGTTAATGGATTTTCCTCCTCCTCCTATCTCTGCAGCATACATGTCCATTTGCTGAATTTATTCGTAGGCTGCCTGTCTCAATCTATATAACACAAAAAAGTAGTTCCTCTTGATTTATAACATAAATAGAATAATAGTGTAATGCTTTTCCCACTGTAGAAACAGTAAGGAACAAAGACCTATGCTGTTCAGCCACTGATGGCTGGTATTTCTTTCTTTTTACAGCAGGAAACCCTGTGGGGGAGGGGGGATAAATTTCACAGGCAAAGTTTTTCCCCAAATAAAGAAGTTCATTGCCCAGCAGTGTCAGCAGAACAAAGAGCTCCACATAGCTCGAGCAAGTAATCTAAGCCATACAGTGCATGGGAGAAAACAAACAAACCATTAGTTTGGCCATGAGATCCAACTTTAGCAGGAAGCTCAGCAGCAGCTGAGTGTGAACAAAACCATCCCAATGGATAGCGTTGTCATCTGGCCACTGTCCTGTCCCTTTAAGAGTATATGGAAATAGGCCGCTGAAGCTTTGAAGGGCATGGAGGTAAATAACATCACCTGACATTTGCAGCAGATCAAACTGATATTAAAGGGATAGCTAGAGGGACTGGTTTAACAGTCACCAACCCTACCAATGAGTCATCCCCAAAGTATGCTTTGTGCCACCTAATATGTTGCTTCTGTGTCAGGAGCATATGAGCACATGCTGCTGCTTTGTAGCAGACAGTTTCTGAACAGTGTGCTGGGAAAACCTGGCCTCCCTCTGAAACCAACAAAGGGCCCCTCACTCTCCAAAGATCACTGTGACACTGAGAGATCTCTGTCTTTTGGTGCTACACCTCTGAAGATGCCAGCCACAGCTGCTGGTGAAACGTCAGGAACTACAATGCCAAGACCACGGCAATACAGCCCAGAAAATCCACAACAACCATCGTTCTCTGGCCATGAAAGCCTTCGACAATATATATTTTTATTGTTTTTCACATATATATAGAAGAGACATGAGACAGTTATCATTATGCTTGCCTATATCCATTATAGGATATAGGCAAAAAGAATATCTGGAGGTACAATGATTGAAAAAATCACTGCCTCAGAGCATGAGGGCAAAGCTGCTTCCTTAAAAATGTACCCAATGGACAATTCCCCTCTTCTCAAGGACAAGCCACAGGAGTACTTTTTGAAACAGTTCCTGTGTTCTTGAGTGTGCTCTCCTGGCATCACCTGTTCTCAGTGCATGTCAAATGGCCAGTTCACACTAGCACAACCCCCAGGCCAATTGCAGGGGTCAGGGCCTCCGAATCCAGGGCTACTGACTTTTCAAGTGGCCTCTGCAGTGCACCTTCACCTTACTCAACAGCAATAAGCAGATAATATTTCATCACCTGCTATTTGCTGCAGATCAAACCGTTGGCATGGACACAGCTACAGAGAATGCAGAGAAGGATGGCAATCCAAAATTCAGGACACTGGACATCTGTACTTAGTATGTAGAATATACTGATGCTACTAGGCCAGCTGATCTATTAGAGGTCTTCTAGGACAGTATGAGATAGTACTGTCCCTGTGCTAGATAGTTCCTTAAGGTTTAGCAGCTCTACTGGAAAGCTGGAAACCCATCGGAGACAAACTAAAAGTGATAGTGGCCAGTGGTCCACCCCATGACTGCCAATGCCATTTTAGATGCATTTGTAGTTCTTAAAAATTATCATGAGGTCCCGATCTGGGATGTACATGTAGTGCTGTGACCCCAGGAGCTCGTGTTTCTCCTCCCCTCTGCACTTTTTCAGTGCCAAAACAGTAATGAGGGGAGGATTTGGCACCGGAAAGAACACTGAGGTGAGGGGACAAGAGCTCCTTGGGCCACCATGCCACACATGTTCCCCAGGAAAGGGGCATGAGGCAATTGTAAAAACTACAAATACTTCCAAAATGGCATTGGCAGCCACGGGGTGAACCCACGGTCACTGTCATGTGTAGTTTGTATCTCATAAGATCATGGGGGAGTGGGAATCCGAAATCTTATGTAGTGATTTTAAAAATACAACAAAAGCAAAGCAAAGGAAAAAATGTTATGTAGATAATACATGAAGCTGTCTTATACTAAGTCAGATCACTTTCAAAGTCTTTCAAAGTCAGTACTGTCTACTTTGACTGGTGGTGTCTCTCCAGGGTCTTGGGCAGAGGTCCTTCGGATCATCTACAACTGGCTCCTTTTAATCAGAGAAACTGGTCCCGGGACATTCTGCCTACAAGATGGGTGCTCTACCACTAAGCCACGGCCCCTTCCCTCTTGAACCAAGAAAATAAGCAAGAAAAAAGGGTCCCAAAATGTTGTTTGTTGTTTTTTCTTCAAACATATAAATGCAACTCCCGAGTGCATTTTGAGTAACCTCAGTAAACTGAAGATTGGGGTTGGGCTGCAGACAACAATGCAAAGATTCTTATTTTAAAGCTACAGAACGCCCACAATGACTATTCAGACTTACAGATATATGAACACCTCCCCCCCCCAGCCTAAGTTCACAAGTCTTATTGAAACAGTTTTAGCTTTCCTTGACATTTCCCACATCTCTCATTTCTCATTTTGCTTGAGGAGCTTCCAGAATTGCTTGAAATTCTACTATACCCTTTTCCCAAGCAGAATTTTACACGTACAGGAGTGATTGTGTTTTTCATCACATTTAACTAGAGGAAGCTATATCCCATTTCTGGGAAGTAAATCACTGGATATTTATTGAAATTGCTGGGACATTGTCAATATCTCTTTTTCTCAGCAGAGGGAGTTGTTTCTCAAAGAAGCACGGCAGCATCCTTTAATTGCATTTTTGTCAGACAAGCTGTATTTATTATCTTACCTGTAATTTAATTTCTACTGTATTCACCTTGCTACTTTCTCTTTTTTTCATATATTTTATAACTTTCAATAAAGGTTTGTTCTATAAAGAGAACAAGATTTTAATCTGTCCTTGAGCTGCAATATACAAGTTACAAACACTTTCTCATTTCTTAAGCTTTCTTGCTTTTTGACCTCTGCTGTGCAGCCCAGTCCTATGGATTAAGCCCATTTAATTCGGAAGGATGTTTTCTTCCAGAATTGTGCATAGGATTACAGCCTAACTAAACCCAATGCAATTTATTCCGAGCCACCATTCAATAGATCAGGCTGTTGAGGCAACCTTCTCAGTGAACAAATTACTACCTAGTAATTGGTCCTTCTTCAACAACGGAACTTCAAAGGGAGACAGCAGCAAGAAATGGCTGAATTAGACATTATTGGTAGAGCTGACTGTATCAGTCAGGGATGAAACACACCTTATACCTGTCCAAACCATTATAGGAATTACATTGCTTGATAGAATAAAGTTAACTGGTTATCTCCAATTAGTAGTGCAATCCTAAGAACAATTTCTATGGAGTAAGCCCCATTGAATAGAATTCTGAGGAGCATTGCTCTTTAAGTCTATTATGAATGGTCTCTTGGGTTATTTTAGTTATGTTTCAACATTACAGAGAATTTTCATAAATGATTCCTCTTGCATTTCATGGCCTTTTAGCCCACACTTCTCTCTCTTTCTCCCTGCTTTATACAGATTGGAATGACACCCACCGAGTGCTTATCAGAGGCTTCATCCACACATTAGAAAGTCATTGTGTTTGTTAGGATACAACATGAAGATTTTGCATCCCCTGTGCGATGGAAGTTTTGTGCCTTCCAGACATGTACCAGAAGGCTGTTTTCTGTTTGCAGGGAGAAGTAGCTTTGACCTCACCCTCTGCTCTATTTTCATATCTGCAAACCACCTCACAGAGCTGCTGTCTGCTCCAATATAAAAATAATGTTACGTATGTGGCCACACATTAAGTTTCAAAAAGAAGCCAATAGCAGCCCCACAGGGCAACATTGCAATGGCCTCTGGGACAATCTCTTATTTATTGTTCAGAGTGGTTGGTCAGTCAAGGGTCGGCAGCGGGCCTTCTGATGGGCTATGGCCTGCAGCAGCTTCCCAGCCATGTTGAGCCTTGATGCTGGCTCTGAATACAACCTTAAACAACGTATGTTGGCATAATAACAGGTGCCATACATTGTTATATAGTACATACCTGCAGGCTGCAGTTTCATTGGACCACAGAAGCATAGCTCTTCAGGGCCTCAAAGAATGAGCATAGACCATCAGCCTATGATTTTGAATGTGTTTTGACAGATGCTGCGATTAGTTCAAACTGTTATGAGACTGTGAAGCTGAGAATGAATAGAAGCCCTTGTAGGAAAAGGCCTAAAATATGAAAGGCTACAGCAAGTTTCCTAGAGAAGGAACCTGACAATGAACAAATATTTGGCAGTTTTAAGGGCTTACCATATTCTTGAGTCAGAACACTGGTCTATCTGACTGGCTGCTGCTATTCAGGATCCCTGGCAGAAATTTTCCCCAACCTTGCTGTCCAATATGCTTTTAAGTGGAGATACCAGCAAGAAAACTTGGGACCTTTGCCATACACAGTATGTGCCCAACCAATGATATTTTCCTACTCGACCTAAGCCTTGCCAAAGTTTTGAAGGCATCGTGAAGCAGCAGGCTTTGAGGAGGTAACAGTTCTAAAGTTAGACTGTGGGAGTTTCATTTGCAGACCCAGCAGTGGTTTGGGGGAGAGAATTATTCCACTGAGCTATAACAAGGACATCAAGCAGTAGCCTTATTCTTTTTACATATTTGTCACTAGGAATATTTTCACAGAGGGTTTATTCTCACTAGAGATGATTTTGTGCAAGACTGACAAATCTCCCTCAGGTACTTTACGATGGAGGTGATGTAGTATGCATACAGCTCTGCTATTCTGAAAGCAATTTTATCTCCAAAATAAAGTACTGTCTGATTCAAAGACGGATAGATTACCTCAGGGCAAAAACATCTGAATGCTGTGCAGTGAGGTAAATGGCTGTTCTTGCAAGACAGATATGGCTAAACTGCAGCAGATATGTTGACAGTGATAGATCTCCACAAAACATGAATACAGCTCCCGATTAACTCCCATAATCCTGATTAAAATGAGCAGGAGTGCCAGTGCAAACAGGGTACCCCAAGGGTTACAAACCTCTTTTTAAAAATCATGGCCAGGCCCCTGAGCTGTTAACCGCTGCCTAAAGGACAGAAATGGTACAAGTGAAACATTAGTTCTTTATTGCACCTATTGAAGAATTTGTGAGGTATTGTGGCTAGCGTGCCAGACTTGGGTTCAAATCCTCATTCCGCTGTGAAGCTCACCAAGTGACTTGGGCCTAATTACTCTTTCACATTCTAGCCTCTTCACACAGTTGTTGTGAGGAAAAAGTGGTGGGAGGGAGGAATCACGTACGCTTCCCTCAGCTACATAGAGGAAGGAGGTGATAACAATCAAAGCAATCAATTTATGCCAGGATCCTTTTAAATGCCCAAAGTCCTCCAAATAAAAAGTGGTCAAACTATGCAAGAGAAGTCCGCCCTGGCAAAAGAATAATTTAGCAACACGTTTCAGAAGCTTTAAAGAATCAACTAAGCTGTGTGGTATTTGGAAAGGAGGGAAAAAGCAGCAAATTAGGTTACTAACAGGAAGCAGAGTTACATCCTTCTAAGTACACTGAAGTCAATGGCCTAAGGAGGACGCAACTGTGTTTAAGATTCCACTCTAAGCAGCCTGAATTGGAGAAAAAGTTCTTTGCATTGTCATCTGTGGGAATTGGACAGACTTCAAGAGGAAGGAATCCCATGAGACACACGCGCTGCTGCTGCCGCCACATTCCCTTCATTACCACTAGAGTGAGGCTCGGCAACGTATTTTGGTGCCTTCCCAGAGGACTACAGGAGTTTTGTTATGATATCAGAGTGTCAACATTTTGGACATGAAATCTTTCAGTCAGCTAGGAAGGCAAGGAAGCACCACTATTTCTGCATGGGAACTATAGATTCTGTACTGTCTAAACTTTCCGCAAGATTCCAGTTTGAAATACTCAATAGATACAACACCAGCTAGAAAACTCCAGCTCTGGAGATTACAGCTCAGGAACCCAGGTTCAAATTCCCACATGAAACACACTTGATGACCTTGGCCCAGTCATTCTCCCTCAGCCAAAGCTACTTCACAATGGATAAAATGGGTAAGAAGAGTACCATATACACCACCCTGGAGGAAGCACGGAATAAAAATAAATATTCTGCCTGAATTGCAGATAAGCCACCATACAGAGGGTCTTTCTAGTGGCTGTTGCTTGAGGTGGCATGTTCTTGGGAAAATGTGATTTAGAATTGGTGGTGGTATGTACAATGCAAGAAAACCTGAGTCTCATGCAGTAGCCATGCCAGTTGTACACAGCCCTTTCTCACACAATGCGGCTGCAATGGCTCTTTAGTGGAAGAGTGATGTAATCAGTAGTTTCACTTGATACAACTCCTGGGATTTCATTGGTCTCATCCACATGCTGATCTTGCACCGCTGAGCGAAGACAGCCTTATGCAGGCCCTTCTGTCGTTTTCCTGACTGTTGATGGTATGACCACCTGATCCCATTTCCTTCCCACTCTCCAGAGGCAAGCCACATACATACAACAAAAACAAAACAGACTGTCTCTTTTTGTGATCGCTAATGAACTTTTTCAAAGATTGGGGGCTTCTCTCTAAGCACTTCCAGCCAGAGACGCAGATCGTGCCAAGAAAATGGAAACAAGAGAGACCCTGGGAAATAAATCAAAAATGAAGACAAAGGATGGGGGAAATGCAAATATAGTTAATAAACAAGTGGCATGAAACAACTGGAGGAAATAATTAAAAAAAATGCACTGGAGAATGTTTACAATGTGCGCATTGGACTTTAGTGCTCTCTGACATCTTATCTCCAACTTTCTCCATATGTTATTTTATGCACTGGTTTCTATTTTTATGGACTTTTACTCTAGTTTTTGTACTATCATAAATGCCGCACATCTGCTCCAATCCCTAATTTATTCACTGTTCTCTCCTGAGAGGGAAAACTTAGATGATAGTTGCCTGCAGTAGCTGGGAAAGGAATACTGGGATGAGGGAAGCTATCTGGTTCCATTTTCTAATAAACAATGCTTATTCTGTGAACCTGGGCAGATCATGAGAGGGAGAGCAGGAAGGGTTACATCAGTGCTTAGTTCTCGTGGCCCTTTCTTACATGACCACAGTAAGACTGATCACCAACTTAGGGTCAGGTAGCAATTTTCCCCAGGTCAGTTTGGCTAGGGATCCTGATGGTGTTTTGCCATCTTCTGGACATGGAACAGGTGACACTGGGGGTGTGGGGAGGGGAGGTAGTTGAGAATTTCCTGCATTGTGCAGGGGGTTAGACTAGATGACTCTAGAAGTCCCTTCCAACCCTATGATTGTATGATTCTATTAGGGAGATGTGCTACACTAACCGTGCAATCTTACACAGAGGTATTCCAGTCCAAACCTGTTGATTTTGTTGGCTTAAAGTTTGCAGAGGACTACACTGTAAATCAAGTAGAGTTTTAAGACCCAGGTTCAAATGTCCATTCTGCCATGAAAGCTTAATGGGTGACCTTGTACCAGTCACACACACTCAGCCTAACCTACCTCACAGGGTTGTTGAAAGGATAAACGGAGGAGAATGATCTAAGCCACTTTGGGTCTCCACTGGGGAGAAGGAGGGGGAATATACGTAACACAAATAAATAAATTCTGCTCTTTTGGAATTTCATAACATACCCATTCATTGTAATGAAACACGACTACATACTTAGTTCTCCATGTATTTTAATTCCAGATGCTGAGAAAGAAGATCTGTGGCCAAGATGGTAATTTATTACTGCAGACATGTGAGCCAGTTCTAAATCTTTTCACAGCTGTCTTAGAAGCCCACAGATCACTTAGCTTGCCACTCTTACAGGTTCCCCTTGAAAGTGGTTTACACACTAAACAAATGAATGGATGCCGTACACATGTGCACTACTGCTGGCAAGCTGCTCTGTTTCTAGTGAGCTGCCAGGTGAAACAGGATGCTGGACTAGATGGACCACTGGACCAGCAGGGCTGTTCTTATGTTAATGATGGTCCTTGTAACACACCAGATTCATAGTCATATTTTTCTGATTGTGATGGCCTTGCTGCAGCACACACTGCAGTACACGAGAAGTGCACACATGGGCTGAAAAAGGCAGCAGCAGCTTCCCCATCTTGAAAGAACACGTGATAGACATGCTTGCCATGCTCACATTGTGTAAAGCTGTTATCATCCACAGGGTGTAGCTTCCAGGAACAGAACTCTTGCTCTCCAAGCCTCCAATCTAGCATTTGGTGCAGAACTTCATTTGCTTGAAACAGATCTGATCAATGCTGAAGATTACAATTTTATTTTTAAGTGCTCATGACAGCACTAGAAGCTCACATCTTCGCTTCCAAATCCAGTAATTAAATTCCACCTACCTGAATTTCCCCCTGCTGTTTCAATCGGACAAATTAATCTTTATACAGTGTCTTTACCTGCTATCTGAAATGTTAAGCAGTTGCTTCTCTTCAGCCAAGATATGGAATGCAAAAAGTGACTCCACCTTTGTGTGTTGATAGAGCTTAACACTTCTGTGAAGTATTTTAGGGTCCTTGAATTCAGAAATGGATCTCTCTGTGTGTTAATTAACAAATTCTAAAATTTGGCCAAGCAGGCTAATCCTACCCTGTTCCCTCCTTGTGGATAACATCTGCAGAATTCTGGAGGGCGCTGGAACATTTGACAGCTCCATACAAACTATCTGAATCACCTTGCCCATAGTTTGCCCACCCTTTTCATGAAGCATACTGTGTTTCAGTCTTACGAGCTGTCAACTTACTCACCATAAATTCCAAGAAAATATGTACCTTCACCACCAACTCAAAAGAGGCCCCATTAATAATCCTCAGTGTACTTAGAAAGCAAACTAAATAGCATGGTGTTTTGTTGCATAGCAGGATGGTCACTTACAAAGAAATTCTAGCCTTGCATTCAAATGACACAAATTTCTTGTCACGCTATACAGAGTTGTTAAAGCAATCATTATTTTATCTAATAGTAAAGTGGATTTGTGCCAGTCCCCAAACAACAAGACCAAGCCACCCTGAGATTTGACACTGTAAATTAATAAAACAAACAAAACAGTTTGGTGTAGTGGTCAAGAGCAGCAGGGCTCTAATCTGGAGAACCGGGTTTGGTTCCCCACTCCTCCACTTGAAGCCAGCTGAGTGACCTTGGGTCAGTCACAGCTCTCTCAGCCCCACCCACCTCACAGGGTAATTGTCATGAGGCTAATAATATCACACTTTGTAAACCACTCTGAGTGGGTGTTAAGATGTCCTGAAGGGTAGTATATAAATTAAATGTTGTTGTTGTTGTTGTTGTTATTATAAAAACCCGATGAGGACTGAGCATGCTCCAGGAGGCATGGATGGCTGAGAGCCATTGAGAATCTGTTAAAGGAACATCAGCAGAGGTGGATGTGAAAACTGGCCAGCTCGAGCATCTGAAGGCAAGAGGGGGCATCTGGAGAAAGAGAATTTTCCAAAGGTTTAATCCCTTCTCCGCTGCAATTCCTTGTGCTTTTCACTTATTCCCTCTTGTTACCCTAATTGGAGCTGGTCTCCTTGTGAGTTCAGGAAATTAGCATTCAAAAAGATATAATGAGAAGGGGTAACATAGGGATCTCCACCAATGTATACCCAGATTGTTCCCTTAGAGAACACTCAAATAAATAGGTAGATGATCTACAGGAATATCTACCTATTTAAGAGAGAAATAAAAGGCAAACATACAGAGAACCACACACGCAGCATACACACAGAGCTAGCTAAGAAAACAGTGAGGAAATGGGGAGAGCAATTCTGAGTACGGTGATATCTACCAGTCCTGGAGGGGGGAAGGTCCATGAGAACAGCAGCAAAATGAACAGCATTTCATGGAGAAGGGAGAGCTCAGACATAATCTGAGGGTGCATGGATGGGTTCCAGAACACACATATGGCTGAGGGCAGCCCAGTTATAGAACGAAACATGCCCTGGGGCAGACTGACATCTCTCTGCCCCCCAAACAATGGCTTGATGGGTGTCTCCGAAGGTGGATGATGGAGTTGGAAGAGGCTTCCTAAGGTGGGCTATAGGTGTGAACAGTGCTTGATGACCCTGCTATTACCAGATGGGAAGAGCCATCACGTCCCTGACTAGCTCCGATTAGGAAGGTGGGTTAGGGAAGTACGGAAAGGTGTGGATGAGATAAACTCAGGAGCTTCTTGGAAGACTTCATTGTTTCACTTAAGTGCTTCTCTGGGGCATGGAGGGACAGCTAGCTAGTCAATCTGACGCACCTCCTGGCAATTTTCCAACGCCATCTGAGGTTGTGCTTAAGGCACATGAGGAAAGGGGGTCTGACAACTAACACTCTAAAACCCAATTTCATGACTGCTATCACGAAGTTCACAAACAAGGCTGGGGATTCTGCATACTTGGGAGATTCCCTAGGTATGCATGCAGGAAACTATTAAAGAGTTCTTCGGCACCTTAAAGACAATGAAATGTTACTGTTAGCCAAGTTGTTAGTCTTTTAAGTTGCCACAAGATTCTTGGTTATTTTGGCTGCAGTGTAGTAAATAATGATAAAAGTAATAATAATTCGTTTATATACTGCTCGTCTGGACAGATTAGTGCCAACTCAGTGTGGTGAACAAGTCAGTGTTATTATCATCCCCACAATACAGCTGGGGGAGCTGAAGCTGAGAGGAGTGGCTGACCCAAGGCCACCTGCTGAGCTCATCCCAGCAGTGGGACTCAAACCAGCAACGTGCTGCACCGCTGAGAAACCCATAAAATGTGAAATCCTGACCCATAAAATGAAAAGCAATTCAGCAAATCCAATCATCTATTGTCCCAAAGAGATGATGTGATTTTACTACAATATTCTCCCATCCTTTGTGATAATGTCTGTTTTTTTAAAAAAAGCAGGGAAGAAATATCTATTGCCTTGTACAGATATTTATGTTTAGGCCTGTAAATTCAGAATTGCCTCTAGGCAAATAGGCAGGGGGAAGTTTTTGTAAACTGGAAGAGAGATTTTTTTCTCCAGGCTGTTAATGTGCCACAAATAACTTACACTCGTATGTGTGGGCAGGTGGGAAAGTAAACATTTCTGTGGGCTGGTAACAGTTTTAGGGATTTCTTTGCCACAAAACAAACAGTTATGGATAACAACAGGCAACAGGCTTATGACACCGGGCCTGTAATCCTATACACATTTATCTGTAAGTAGGTGCCACTAAATATAGGAGGACTGAATTTTGAAAAGACACAGCATTGAGAGGTGTACAATCGAGGAGGCTGGTTCACGTGAACAAAACAGCCTCCAGAAGATGATAGGGCCTGGGTGAAACAGTATTCCATGGCTCCGGTCCCA
Source organism: Eublepharis macularius (assembly GCF_028583425.1). Lineage (NCBI taxonomy): Eukaryota > Metazoa > Chordata > Lepidosauria > Squamata > Eublepharidae > Eublepharis > Eublepharis macularius. The sequence continues at coordinate 180,316,664 of NC_072790.1, read as the reverse complement.
GGACAGCCTGTCTCAATTTCTATGCTTGCATTATCTTCCCATACTGTCACCTAAACATGGAAATTGCACTGAGACCAATTCACAGTTTGTGCAGCTGGGCGGTAATTTGCATGGTATGCTGCTAGTGCACATGTAACTCATGTCACTGTGGGATAAATCACAGAATAGACTGGGCAGGGCCCACTTGACCATATAGGTGAACTTGGTGGTTGCTTAGGGTGCTAGGCTTTAAAGGGCACCAAACATTTTTGTAATATATAGATAAAAACAGGTCTTACCTGTTTACAAAGAAAAATATTAAATAACGTACTTGCAAAACAGTGCATCATTGCCATGTCAGAGGTTGAGTCATATTATTGATTTCTCAATGGAGCCAAGGAGGAAGACTGACCTGGGCAGAGCCAATGCTTAAAGAGGCCCTCCTGGCTCCGTTGCTTGGGGATCCGGCCGAGAGCCGGCTTTGAAACGGAACTGCCTTCTAACCCACGTAAAATTCTCCGTGCAAACTGCAGAACTGCAAGGGTGGGCAGTCCGGCGCTCGTTTTTTCGGAAGGCGCCGCTTTCTTCCAGCCCTCCTGAACTCCGTGGCTAAGCGCGGAAAGTGACGGGGAGCAAAGCGGCCGCGTCCTCGCCAGAAGAAGAAAGCGCCCCGCCGCCAGCCCGTTCTTCCCCCGGGGCCGTCGATCTCTCTCTCCTCCCGCCCCCGCCCCGCCCTGACCCGAAGCCTTCCCCGCTGAACTCCGGGACGCTCGAAAGTTGCCGCGCCGCGCCGCGCCCCCCCCCCCCGCTCGCCGGCCAGGCACTGCCGGAGCTCTGCTAGCCCCGATCGCCGGCGCGGATCGAAGCCTCGCCGCGCACCTGCCGCCGGAGCCTCAGTCGATCTCGGCCTGGTAGGGCGCAGAGCGCGGCGGCGGAGCGAAGCCCAGGGCAGGAAGCGGCTTGCCAAGCGCTCTCCCCGGCGGCGGGCTTGACCCGGCGCCCGGTGCTGCCTGCTCGCACGCCTGCCGGTGGCTGCTTCTCTCCCTCCACAGGGCGGGCGGGAGCGGAAGGTCGGAGGCAGCCACTCGGCAGTCTGGCGAGCAGGAGCGGCCGGCTGAATCTCGCCGGGGATCTGTGCGAGCGGGGCGGGCACAACCGCCGCCTTCCCAGGCGGATCCTGTACGGAGAAGAGAGCCGCTTCGAGAGAGGCGCCCGAGAGCTCGCTCGCCGCCGCCGCCTCCGCCGCTCGCCGCGTCCGGGGCAGGAGAGGCGCCCGCTCCGTTTCCCCGCCCGGCCCCTCCCCCTGCCGCCTCTTCGCCCCTGGGGGGGCCGGCCCGGGACTGCCAGTGCCTCCGCCCCGCCGGCCCCACCTCCTTTGTCCCTCTCCTGCGCTGCCGGGAGGCTGGATCTCTTCGCCGTGCCCCTCGCGGGCTCGCCGGGACTTGTCGCGCCGGTAGCGCTCTCCTTGCAGCTCCCGGCTGGGAGGAAGGGGGCCGGCCGGACTCCCCGCGTCTTGCTACTTCTTTGGCCCCTGAAGCCGGAAAGGCTCGACGCGCCCCGCACTCCCGTGAGCGATGAGGCGCCTGAGTCGCCGGCTGGCTTTGTCCGTCTTGGGCGTCCTGTGGATCGCGGCTCTCCTCCTCTTCTTCGGGACCAGGAAGAAGTCCGAAGTGGTGGGACCCGAAGGGCAGACCCCCAAGGTAAGTGCCTGGCCCGCTGCCCTCTCGGCTGAACCGGCGGCTGGGGGTGGTTTGTGTTGCTGGAGAGCGTGGCAAGGTGCGCACCGGTGTCAGCAACTCCTGGCTTGCCGAGAAGTGGTGGGAAGCGCTGCGGGAGAGGTAGAGGGGAACGCAGGCAAGTTGGCTGGGATGGAGCAGCTCACAGCGCGGCCAACACCGGCTTGCTGGAGCTGAGCCGGGGGTCCCAACTTCTTCGCAAGAGTTTCCCGGCGAAGCGCGAGGGAAAGGGCTCTCCAAGCCAAGCGCAAAAGCGCCGGAGGGAGCTGGACTTCCGACGGCGACTGACTGCGGGTGACTTATTCCGGGTGTCTGTTGCAGCACGCGGCTGTCACCACCTCCCTCGCCTCCGGGAGGGTGCTGGGAGATTGTCTGTCTGTCTGTCTGTCCGTTAAAGTTAATGGGGTGGCAAACTAGGCATAGATTTAGGATGTAATATCTATATTTGTGCTTGGTGAATTACATACTTCTCTCTTCCGATGCGTGTCAGTTTCGAAGTTTAAATGCCGCCTTATTCCTAAGGATCATCTGGCCAATTTTCACCCAGGCTTCTGGCTGAGCAAAGAATTTGGCAGAAAAATATACACACACCCTTGCAAAAGTGGACCCCAAGCTATGCTTCTGGCACCGTGAAACATAAGATAAAGAGAGTTTGAGATGGGAGGAAGCCAGGAACCACATCCAAGAAGCATGTGTTCTCTCCCTTGAAGTGAAACACTTGTTTGAAGTGTATGTTGAGATTGCATTTTCCTTCCTCTCAACTTTTGACTGGTTTTCACGAGTGATGCTGAAGACTTTTTAAAAAGTTTGAAAGAGAATCACATCTAAAGTCTGATATTGGGGGCAAGGAAAGGGAAGAGGGACCATTTTAAGAGAAATTTACATTTATCCGGTGTGTGTTTTGCATTTAAGTACAGAGTTGGGAAATGCAGGAACAGATTTACTTACGTGTCACTTGTGAAAACGACCTTAATGCCTTTACAGCCTTCAATCTAATCGCACCTATTGCTGCCTCGGATGGTTAAATGAGAAAAGTTTAAATTGGATTTTGCATTTCCCAGGTCTGTCATTTGAATGTAACACACACACTGGTGAGAATGTATCTTTGATTTCAGGTTTAGGCTCTTCCCTTTTCTCTCTTATAGAAAAAAAATAAGTTCATGTTACAAACTCTGTGTTCAGTTTAAATTCTCTCTTCAGTTTTTGGCTCCATTATCAGCATTCACACATGCACAGAAATAACACCTGACGGGCTCAAAGGCACTTTTCATTTCTTGTATGAAAATGCCCTTGTTGTCTTTAAAATACTTCAGCCTATTGACATATGACTATTTGGACTGGGGAAATAAATGTCTCCTGTGCATCTATTTGGTCATTTGTTACTTTCAAGTGTAAACCCATTTAATGGTTTTACTCCTAAATGAGGCCATCGTAGCTTGAGCTTTGGTTTAACAGGGACTGGACCCAGGGGAATTCCGGCTTTCTTTCTGGCATAATTTGGCATTGTAGCAATTCTGGCCTGTCAAGAGCGCACACATAAAGCTGTCTTGTCATTGATCCATTGGTCAATCAAGGTCAGTATTGTCTACCCTGCAACTGTCTGTGTCTCTGGAGCCTCAGGCAAGGGTCTTACATATTACTTACCTATCTTTTCATTGGAGGTACCAGGGACTGAACTGGGATCTTCCACAGGCAAAGCAGATGCTCCACCACCGAGCCTCAGCCTCAATGAATTTTTAATAGCGAATGCAACTTCAAAAAAGCTTGAGCGTGTATATCTGGTGATACTTTCTGAGATTCTTCTGACGAGTCCTCCATTCACTACTGGTGGATTTTTTGCTGGCTTTGGCATGCTTCTTCAATGCAGTTGAACTTCATAACCCGCTCACTGAGCTGATCTCAAGAGGAGCAGAATCATTCTAATAAATGCTGGAAATGTAGGAAGCACAAGGGCTCCCTCTACCACATGTGGTGGACGTGTGAGGTAGCTAGGCAGTACTGGGGGGAAATAATAAGAGAAATGAGTGAGATATTACAATTTCAAATTAATAAGAACCCAGAACTCCTGCTACTAAACTTGGGAATGGAGGGAATTCCAGCCCATCATAGGACGTTGATATTTTACATGACGGCAGCAGCTAGACTTTTGTATGCGCAAAAATGGAAAATACAAGAAGTGCCAACTATTGAAGATTGGATCCACAAATTGCTGTATATGGCAGAAATGGACAAAATGACAAGAAAATTGAGAAACCTGGACTCAGGACAGTTTAACACAGACTGGGAGAAGCTGAAACAATATTTGGAGAAGAAATGGGAGGTGGGAGGAGAACTGTGGCAGTTTGAGAACTACTGAAGTACAATAAAATGTAGAGGGGGGTGACTTTACCGGGGAGGAGAAGAGGTAAAAGAGAATTTCTAAGCAGTTATGATATTAGATTGATATATATAGAATAATAAATAGAATATTGATAGAAAATAATTAATCATAAGGGTTAACTATAAGGATTGATTAACTAATAATATTTTCTTTTTGATTCCGTACAGTGTACCAAACTGAATATGTTTATTTGAAGTTGTATATGAGTCAAATTGATTGATATCATATATAGACTTATGACTGAAGGGGAATAGAAATACTAATGTAAACAAATATAATTAAAATAGAAAGAAGAAGATAGAATGAATAACATATAGAGTATAAGTTAAACTGGTTGATTTATATGAATGTATGGTTTACATAGTTTATGATATATAGAAATATTTGAAAGTGAAATAATGAAAAATGGGATAAATTGTTTATCCATTATGGAAAATGGGACTCATAGTCAGGGTACAGAGTATTAAAAATAGTTAAAGAAGTATTGCTTAGAATAAAGGGAGAATATATATTTGTTAGATAGAGGAGATTAAAAGGAGTAAGGGAAAAGGGACAAAGGGTTGGAAAACTGTTGGAAGTCAACAAAAAGGGGGAGGAAAGGGAGGGGGTTAGAAATTGGGAAATGGGAATATTGACTGTAATGTGTAAACATTTGATCCTAACCCAATAAAACAATTTTCAAAAAAAAGAGGAGCAGAATCAGTCTTTCAGTCCGATGGGAGACTGAGAGGCAGTCCTCCATCCAGGTGTGTTTAAAGCCAGTTCAATTGTCAGTCCATTTCATGAAAAAGCAGGAGGGGCTTTTGAGTCTTCAGGTTATTTGTAGCACTGAGCCTCAAGTTTGTGTTTGGTTTTTCGGTATGTGCCCAAGCCCTGAAAAAACTTGTTTAATGATATGCGTATTATTTATAAAGTATGTGCTTGGGGGAATAAGGATAGGCTTCTGAATCAGAGCCTGGTACTGTGGTCCCTCCTTTATTTTCATTCCAACCACGACTAACTTGATTTTCTCTTCCCTCCTACATCCTTCCAGTTAGATTGAACATGACACACTTGGGGTTCTTCCTGTGTCACAGGAGTGTTCTTGTGAGTTTTTGTATCTGTACAAAAGTTGCACTAATATGACATTCATTTTTTGACATTCTGTGACCAAGGAACAGAACCCAGCATAGAATTATGCAGCTGACATCAACGGAAGGAATCTGGCAGGAGTGTGAATGCGTCTCTATGTGCACATCATACAGATCATACAGACATGCAGTGCATTCCTCAGGGCGTCCCTGCAGTGTGCTGGCTCTCCATCCTAGTGTTGGGTATTTGGGTAGTTATTATTGGTAAAAATTACAAACATGGAGGCCTATGCATGTGCTGCCAAGCTGCTTTGAGTCTTGCAATAGGCACATGATTCTTTAAACTTGCATTAATCATTGCCAGGTAGCATTTTTTAAAAAGTGCCTAATGCAAGTACTCTTGTGTTAAATTGTGGTATGGAAAGTATGCCAGCAAGTTCAATCATCATTTTCATACTGATATTGAAAATAGATATACAGGCAGAGGAATAGTGTCCCCTACTACCATTTAGCCTCTTGGAGCTGGGAAAAGAGGAAAATTAGGAATACTGAGCAGACTCATTATGGAGTTTGCTTTTATGGCTCCTGGTCTGAAGCAACTTGACCCCTGATTCTTCTTTGTCTGCCCGAAGACCCAGTGTATACTGGCAGAACAAGATCTTAAAATTGTGATCTGATAAATCTGTTTTTTCCTTTGTTTTCTGTTTTGTAACATCTGACTTGAAGAAGAGTTCTGTTGAACTCAAAAGCTTGCACAGTGTTATGTTTCACTGAGTTGGTTTTGTTAAAAAGTATTACATAAATTGTGTTCTTGGCTTTTTCACTTTTGCATTTGGACCAAGAAGGCTGCATACAATTTCTGTATCTATGCAGCTGTTTAGCACTAAAAAATAAACAGTATTCCTACCCTTCTCATTTTATCCCTTCAGAGGACCTTCTGAGGTAGGGAGGATCATCCTGTGAATATCTAGGACTGAGTGGGGATTTGAACTGCAACCTCCTTGGTCAAAGTCCAGCCCTCCAGCCAAACTGGCTCTCTATATATGAGGTGATAGTCGGGCCAGAGATGCATAAGAGGGAAGTGCTTTTTGTGTTTTTAATGGTTGTACAGAAGAGGGAATTTCAGTAGTTTGCTGCTTTTCTTTCCTCTGTAAAACAAGCATTGCCTATTTAAATGTTTTCTTGAACAGGTATGGGAGTTCACATGCCACATATTTCCTGCAAAATACGTAGATTGCTACACGGGATGATCTGACAGGGATATGTAGATTGCTACATGGGATGATCTGTTTGTTCTGCACATGGGATGATCTGACAGGTGTGTAGGTGGCTGCATAGAGGTTTGATCATATGCTGTTTTCCAGCATGTGTACACTGAATATACTGATAAAAATTTACACTTGTATGTATGATCACCCTTCACAGTCAGAAGGCATGGTTTCCTACATGAAAATGGCTGTTGTGTAAGAAACCATTAATATGTGAGGTAGCTCAGAGGAAGTGTTAAATTAAGATTCTAATTGGAAGGGTTAGGTCAGTGCTGCCCAACTTTTTTTCCCATGGAAGAACCCCTAAATTGTTTTTTCAAATTCCGAGGAATGTTCATAGGCGAAAAAAAGTTGATGGTAGGGAGTAGAAATGGGCATGAAATGGGAAAAAAACCAAACGAGAGTTTTGCATTCTGTCGCATTCCATGAATCATGGAACACGAACTTCCACGAAATTCTCCCATTTCACAATACAATTCTTTAGTTTCATGATTCGTCAGAAGCCGGGGAACTTCAGCAGCCCCTTTCATACCCAGAGATGCCAAACTCACAGGGAGACTTCATCAGGCTCTCCTCCAACCACCCTCCAAGTAGCTCTCTGCAAGCTCTTTTTGCTGACTTTTCCCTCCCGTCCTCCTGGCCTCCTGCTGTTCTCGTTAATAGATTTTTATTGGATGGGTCAATATATATTCAATTTCAAATACAAATACATTCCATTTCAATTCCCCTGTGTATATTTCCCCCCTCCCCCCTCCCCCCTTTTCAATAATGACTTCCAACAGCACTCCAACCCCCCGTTATTAATAATACCTTATTTCAATACTAAAGTTGTTCTTTTCTTATTATTAGTAAAGATCTTAATTATATCTTATCTTGCTTAATTTCTTTAAAACCCCTTGAAAGACCATAATTGTCCCTTAACATCCCATTTCTTTTCCATGTATTTATTCAACTTTTTCCAATCTTCCAAAAATGTTTCTGGATCTTGCTCCTTCAAATTTCTTGTTAGTTTGTCCATTTCAGCCATGTACAACAATTTCCTTGTCCATTCTTCAATTTCAGGTATTTCTTCTCTCTTCCAGTACTGAGCATATATTATTCTAGCTGCTGATATCATATAATATAACAATATCTTATCATTTCTATTAACATCTTCCAAATGCAATGATAATAACAACATTTCTGAATTCTTGATTCTAAGGCCTTTGGTCTGAATCAAATAGGTCTTTAATTTGTCTATATTGCAACCAACCATATTTGAATGGCAACTCCTCATTTGGTTTAAGGTTCAACTAATTATCTGTTACTTCTGTTAAGTCTTTGAGAGTTAGCCATTCTTTTCCTTTATATTCTAAGTTTGGGTTGATCACCTCAGCTGGTATAATCCAAAGTGGTTTCTTCTGGTCTATAAATTTTTTGTACTTTAGCCAAGTCAACAATAAATTTCTTCTCAAATAGTGGTGCTGAAACAGGTTGGCAGGAAGAGCTGCCTATCAAGGTTGTGTGGGCTAAGATTGGGGTTTCCATGGCAACAAAAGTTCTGCAGACATTCCAGGCCTATGTTACCTAGGGAATCAATGGATCCATGCCAGCCTGTCTGGCATCACAAAGCATTCACAAATTGAACAAATCGGCCCCAAAAGTCTTGGATTTCATGAAAAACACGGTCCCACGAAATGCAGTTTCGCAATACATGAATAGGCTCAATTCGTCATGAAATTTGATTCGTATTTCAATTCGTGCTCATGTCTAGTAGAGAGCACAATGCAATTATTGCTAAACTATTGTCAATAATTTTTTTTTGTAAAGAGCTGGTTCCCCTCTCTCTGTAATGTAAAAGCTTACATAACCTTAATAACTGAAATATTTCAAGGGATATTTGAATTTTTTCATAGTATTTCAACATTTTTCGTGATTTCTTGTGGGATCGCTGACTATGTCCTGTGGAATCCCAGGGTTCCATAGAGCCCTGGTTGGGAAACACTAGGTTAGGTGCTATTGAAGTTGAACAGTAGAGAAAGGAGAGCACAGTTTTCCACCCCTCAGCTTGAATTGAAACTGGCAATCACAGAACTATTTCCCCACTATTGTGCAAAGCATGCGCATGTGTGAAATCATGCATTTGAAAAACTTGTTTTAGAAAATGATCCAAGTCAGTCTTAGGTGGATCACTTTCATGGCCCAACTCTGCTCTTTGAGATGTACATTGTGAGAACCACTCTGAAATGGGAAGAAATGATACAAGGTGAAGCCATACAAAAAGTGCTTCACATGGTGCTCCTGTTAACATTTTATGTTCTATATTTAAAAACAGTCTTGTCCTAGGTAGGTCCCACACATCATTGAATATTGGGCTGCACAGTGCTTTTTTTCTGGGAAAAGAAGTGGCAGAACTTAGTTGTGGAACTCAAGACCGCAGAATGATGTCACTTTGGGTCAGCTGGAACAAGGGGGGAGTTTTTTAAAGTTTAAATTGCCCTCAGTGAAAATAGTCACATGGCCGGTGGCCCTGCCCCCTGATCTTCAGCTCTCCCCTCTGTCTGGAGATCAGGTGCGGGGCCACCGGCCATGTGACCATTTTTAAGCGGTGCCGGAACTCTGTTCCACCACGTTCCCGCTGAAAAAAGCCCTGGTGCTGCATAATTGTTCAACTTGTGGAGTTTCTTGTGTGTAGGAAAACTTGGAGGTGATTGTGCACTGGCCAATGATGTATGGATCCATTCTTAGAAGAGACCAGAATGGACAAGACCCTTGGAAGAGTAGTTTAGTGATTCACTTTATCTGTCATAATGTTTAATTTTCTCAATATTGATATTTTATTTTAATCTCATTTTTCAACAACAAAAAATGGCCCCCAAAGCAGCTAGCACAAATCAAAAGAGATTACAAGGTACATTTAAATACAACATTTCCTGGGGGGTGGTTCAGTTGAGCTATTTCTTCCTTCCCTCACATGGTCTCAGCAACTTTATTTCTACCATAAAATTAAGGAAAGCAGTGGGTCAGTGGTGGGGCATCTCTGTTGCATGCACAAGTTTTTCAGCCCAGTCCCTGCCATTTCCAGTCAAAGGATTGGGTAGAAGATGATTTGAAAGACCTCTGCTTGAGATCCTGGAGAACTGTTGCCATCTGAGTAAACAATACTGACCTTGATAGAGCAATAGTCTGATTCTCTATAAGGCAACTTTTTGTGTTCAGTGCCCGCATTATGCTGAATGGGACCCAATTTTGATCTGTGGTCCTCTGGTATAAATGTAGAAATGTTCTATTCAAATATGTTGACTAGTGCCTGAAGCCATTACCAAGGTTCTTGTTAGTTGACTGCTGAACTTTGGAGGAGTCTCCTGAACAGGACTTTTTAAAACGTTCTGTAGCCCAGTTGCAAAATCCTATCTGCTACACTTACAGTGAAATCCTAATCAGAGTTACTCCAGTCTATTGACTTCCATGGGCTTAGACGAGTAACTCTGCTTAGGATTGCACTCTTAGTACATCTGTGACATGAAATTCATAATTTTATGTTACACTTTATAGTTTTGTGAGGTCTGAAAATTTAATCCAAAATGTTTACATTTCCTTGCTCATCTTGACCCTTGAAAGTATAAGAGAGTTTCTAGTAAAGGACTTAGCTGATCTTAATGACTTGCTGAGTCTTTGTGTGGTACAAGACACTCTTTCTCATCTGTGGTTAGGCAAATGCAAACATGGAGCTGTTTTAAAACTTCAAAAATCCTCTGGGGTAGTGCATGCAATTTCAGTCCTATTTCTAGAGGAAGGAGACACTGACAATGGGTTTAGAACAAAATCACCATCACTGGCATTGCAATTCCTCTTTGTAAGGTATGTGTTGGAAATGCATTCTTTGCAACTGTAAAATAAAACTCGCTTGTTGGGCATGATATACTGTATTCTCCTTCAGATGAACCTTTTTCTTACCCTTTAACACTTGCTTTGGAATTTATTCTTCATTTTACAATTCCCTTAGAACATCCACTGAACAGTTAGAGATTTAGTTTCCCCCTGATCTTTTTCTTCCTGCTGAACTCATTACAGGCCTGGTTCGGCACTCAGTCAAATCAACAAGCCCATCCTTCAATAGATGCACGATCAAGTTCTAAACCTCTAAGATACTCAGGCCATGATACTGTCAACTCCATCAACCTCGCTTCTTAAAATAGCTACTCTTTCATTTACTCTGAATTTCCCATCAAAACAGTTCCATTCCCATGAGATCTGTTGAATTTTCTGGCATTTTTTAAAAATTGCATTAGATTCCTCGCTTTTCCATTGGTTAATTATGTGTTCATCCTGGTAGCGGAGACCATTATGTCACTGCAGTTAATTCTTCTTGCGGGATCCCAATCTGACTTTAGACAAAATAGTTGCACTAGAGTTAATACATCTGTAACATACAGGGAAAGATTGGGCAACGCAGTACTCTGCAATGAGAACAGCTACTGGAGTTAACACACAGGGCAGGTTATGTTTGTAAAAAGGGAGCTGGATATCAGATTTCTCTTAACAGGTTTAGGTTTATATGTTCTAGAAGATTCTAGACGTTTAGAAACTCAGTGGGGGAATTGTTTCCATTTATAATTAAACATTCTTAGTAAGGTTACTTCTTGGTTCTATTACTTGCACCTTCTGAGTATAGAAATGAAAATAGTTGCATTCACACAACTAAGTACTTTGTGGTCTCAATACTATAACTTCAGCTGCATGGTAGTACTCTTGTGTCAAGACCTTGGGGTGAGCAAAAATAGAACATTAATTAGATAGCCAGATTAACTGGTTTATAGGGAATAAAACTCTGATCAAGTAAGATTGTTCAGTTGGACAGAGGGTGTGCGTATGAAGCCTTTATAAGTAATAAATCCCAGGCTTCTAACACTTAGCTGTACTCAAGATAGATGCTGTCGCTTGCTTGCTACTCTTAGAGTGACTCGGGCTGCCCCTCTGAAGTTAGAGGAATTATTGGCCTAGAGGATCATTCTGCTAATTTATAGGATTGTTCCAGTCTATACACTTCTTTTCTTTGGAAGAACATTCATGGCTAGTAGACCTTTCTGGCTTTTTTAAATGCTTATTCTGTCCTCCCAAAGAGAAGTTGCTACAGCCTATTTCACTCATGCTTGTTCATCTTGTGTACTGCAACTGATGACTTGCATGTGTAAATGAGCAATCACAGATCTAAGACAATGGAAAGAACTCGATATCTCTCCTGGTTTCTCCACACATGGTGGCTGGCAGCTGAAAAGTATTGACTGAAGTGATGTGAAGAGATACTGAGTGAAGTGATGCGAGACAGAGAGGTGATCAGAATAAGGATGGGGAGACCTAGATTTTGATCCCACTCTGTCACGAATCATTCCAAGCTAGTCCCTCTCTCAGCCGGATCTACTTCAAAGGGCTATTGTGAGGATAAAATTGTGTTTGTGTATATGTACATGGTGAACCTACATTTGCTACCCTCAAAGGAAGGGTGGAATAAAAATGCAAGAAGAAAGGTACATATTAAGAGAGCCAGTGCGGTGAGGTGGCTAGAGTGACACACTAGGATCTGGGAGACCCAGGTTTGATTCCCTGCTTTGCCATGGAAGCTTGCTGTGTGATGTTGGGCAAGTCACACATTCTAATCCTAACCTACCTCACAGCGTTTGCTGTGAGGAAAAAAATGGAGGAGAGAAGAATGATGTAAGCAGCTTTGGGTCCCCATTAGGGAGAAAGATGGAGTATAAATGAAGTAAAATAAAATTATTGCTTAATATTGTACTCATCAAGTAGCCAGGGGCCATGGGCCAGAGCTGAGAGCTAGAGCTCTACTTTGCATGTAGAAAGGACCTCAGATAGGAGGTCTTGGAAAGTCTTAATGAATGATTGCTAGTCATAGCTAGAGATAGGCACGAACAGAAAAAACCCCAAACATGATGTTCGTTGTTCATTGCCATCCAGGAACAGGGACTCACGAACACAAGCATGACCTGTTCACAAACATGTTCATGGTTGGCTGTTTGTGGGGGCCAGCAGGCTCTCCTTCAGCCATCATCCAAGTTTGGTCAAGATCCCTACTGCACCACTCCCAGAAACCTTACCTGAGCAGGCAGCAGGAAAGGTACCAATAGTAAATAATAGCTTGGCTCAGAGCCTGGCAGCAGCCCTGAAACTTGAAGGGGTAGATCCCTGTCTCACCACACACAAAGAAAATTCAAGCTCCAATGCACTCTTTCTATCAAAATGCCAACAGCAGCTGCCTCTCTCCCTCTCCACTGTCTGCAAAGCCAGAGCTGGGAGCCCCCCTTCCCCGTGGTCTTTGCTCCCTTGTAACAAATTTGGAGCTCCACACTTGAAAAGAAGACCTGCCTATCAAGCTAAATTGGGCTTAGATTGGGGTTTCCAGGGCAACAGCAGGAGTTCAGGCAGAGTTCAGACAATCCTTGCCTAAGTTGCCAAGGGAATTGATTGCAGGTGCCAGACTGTCTGGCTTGACGAACAGCAACGAACGAGGCTTGCAATGACCACCTGTTCATTTAGAATGGGGCCTCACGAACAGCTTGTTCGTGAACAGTAGATTGGGCTGTTCGTGGCTTTTTTTGTTCGTATTGCTGTTTGTGCCCATCTCTACTCGTAGCAGAATAGACAAATTGCCTAACAAACAATTGAGATAAGTAATCTTTTAATTTCACTTAAGTTCTGTAATCAGTTGCACATCTTAAAATGGCCTCTTTTGTTTTGTACATCGCTGGTGTTGAAAAGTTGGCTAGCTCTTTCTAGCTTTAAGGAATGTGAATACTCAAGAAAAACCCTACCCGAGTCCTCCAGGCACTTTCTTGGCTGAGCTAATTATACTATACTAGTAAGGAGAGCTTGCATTCCTCAAGCATAAATACCTTCTTGGCTGCCCTTGGAAATTCTTCCAATTTAATAATAACCATACTTAACATTTGTGTAGCAAATTTAAAATTTTCACAGCACTGCACATACATTATATTAGTAATCCTTACATTCTAGTAAAATAGGCAAGTAGTATTAACCTCCATATGCCACTGGGTAGGGGCCTACGGCTGAGAGATTAGTAGTTTGCCTGTGATCCCAGTGGGTTTATGACTGAGGTGAGATTTAAAGGTGGTGGTGGGACATAATCACAGTTCATAATCAGTCACTGGTGTGTGGAGGAGGAATTCCTACACTGTTTCATACTGTTGAAACCTTCTTCCCTTTAAAAAACATTTTCTATGAAATACCAGGAATATTAGCCTCAGTTGCCAGTGCAACTCTTGGTTTTTCACATTGTTCATAACAACAACAATATTCAATTTATATACTGCCCTTCAGGACAACTTATCATCCAACCAGAGCAGTTTACAAAGTATCTTATTATTGTATTGTCGAAGGCTTTCACGGTCGGAGAACGATGGTTGTTGTGGGTTTTCCGGGCTGTATTGCCGTGGTCTTGGCATTGTAGTTCCTGATGTTTCGCCAGCAGCTGTGGCTGGCATCTTCAGAGGTGTAGCACCAAAAGACAGAGATCTCTCAGTGTCACTGTGACACTGTCTTTTGGTGATCTCTGTCTTTTGGTGCTACACCTCTGAAGATGCCAGCCACAGCTGCTGGCGAAACGTCAGGAACTACAATGCCAAGACCACGGCAATACAGCCCGGAAAACCCACAACAACTATCTTATTATTATCCCCACAACAGTCACCGCATGTGGTAAGTGGGGCTGAGAGAGCTCTGGAGAGCTGTGACTGACCCAAGGCCGCCCAACTGGCTTAAAGTGGAGGAGTGGGGAATCAAACCTGGTTCTCCAGATTAGAGTCCCGCACTCTTAAGCACTACACCAAACTGGCTCTCATTAGTATGGTTGAAGTTGCTGATGTTCATGGAGAGCAACAGCACACAGATGGGCTCCCAGGAGGAGCTGCCTCTACTCACCTGAGTTTCAACTAATGCAGCTGCTAGCAAAAGTGAATTGGATCTCAGAGTTTTGGTGGCTTGTAGGGATTCTTTATTATATGAACTGAATCAGGATATCTGTGGCTTCTCCCAGTCCAGCATGGATGCAGTCATTTGTGTTAATGTTTAAGGGTTATGATGATACTGCAGTCAGAAATACTTTGTAGGATGCTGCAAGCAATTTTGCATAGCTCTGGTGAAAAAGCTGGGGCATCATTGAAAATCTCTATTTATTTTATGTGGTTCTGTTCCAAGCTTTTATATTCCATACTGTCAGCCAGCTTGGTTCCCTTTAAAGCAAAAGGTTTTTAAAATTAGTATTAACAGTACAAGTGATGTTGTTTCACCTTGTACTAACACTGATAAATGAAGAATAGTTCTTAGCAGCACTCTTGGAATCACTAACACCACTGGCTCTTATTTGATTATATGATTCTTGTTTTAGGTTTCTAGTGAGCTGGAGCTCAAGGTTAGAAAAGGCTGCTTGTTTGCTTTTTAACCTGGGATCACCTCTTCTCCACTCTTAATCTAATCTTCTTGGCTCTGAGACTTTCTTTAATCCCTGCTTCTGTCTCTCCTCAAATTACCTAATCCGTCATCTTCAATATTTCCTTTGCCTCAGTCTTTTCAGCCTCATTCACCTGTTCTTTAATTCCCCACCCCCCATTGCAGCCATCCAATTATCAAGTTTCTTAAGTTTCTTACCATAGTCTCCTGCCGCTGCTGTGTCATGTCCCTTCCAAGCACTGCTTCATGTGGGATACCAGACTGCTTGCTGAGTGTGTTGTTTTAAGTAATATTCTCACACAATATTATCAGAGCCTCTACAGTGTGTGTGTTATTGTATTATTTTCTACTGTTGCAAGCTGCCTGGAGGACCAATTGGGTCAAAAATGGCAGGACATAAATATTTAAACAAAATAAACTCCGCTGTGCCACAAAATCTAGTCTACTCTACTTACCCCTTAGGGTTCTAAGATCTGCTTAGGCAAGTTGTTTATATAGGACAAATTCCCTGGCCTGTCTGATGCTGTTGTCCAGACAGTTATTGCTGTAGCCACTTGCATTTTTCAAACAGACAGATTGAAGCCTATTTGTACAGCTGAGAAAGCTTTCTTATACTCCATTTTTGGAATCCTTGAGATCTGTCAGGGAATGAATCTACTGGAACGGTGTGTTTGGCTGCTAGTGTTGAGCACGTACCTAATCAGGTGAGCCAGTTAGCTGGCAAGGGATTAGCATGAAGCCAAATTAATTCTGTCTGCTGGGTAGTTTATGAGGGACTCTAACCACTACAGCAATTTTGTGAGTTTGAGCTACTGAGCTTCTAAAGGTAACTTGTGTTAGCTATCTGCTGACTTCAAAGCATTGTGGAAGCAGTACTTAACTTTTAAACAATGCCCTCCCCCAGCCACTAATTTATATGTGTGCGGGAGTATGCTGAGGATAAATGAGACTGGCAGTTTTTAACATGTCTGCACTTCTCATTGACACACATACACATGGAGACAGCTGACATTTCTCAGTGCTTCTGAAAAACAATAGCTCACTTGCCTCTGGGCTTGTCCACACATTACGCTAGTAAGTGCTGGGGGGAGAAAAATTCCTTGACTTTCCCACCTCATATTTGGACCATTTATGTCAACATCAATTTTGTTCATTGCTTTTCAGTGTAATTTGTGATCGCTTTTGGCCACAGAATTGATGTCCATAAATATGTATGTGAGGATGTAATGTCAGGGTCCACATGTGAATGAGATACTGCCTTGCTCAAGGAGATGGGAAAATGGCCTCAGATTTCTTTATGAGGGTCATATCCTGCAGCAGAAAATTCAAGAACCCAGACTCTCTGCAGCCTATTCTGGTTTCTGGCGGGGAGTAGGGTGGGGCTACAAAACAGCATAACCCACCATTGAGCTTCCTTCTGAATTACAAAACAAAACACAGCAAAATTAGTAATTTAATTACATTGAGGAAATAATGATATGATGGATTAATTACAAGTAAATACTCAGATTAATGTGTTAGGAATGCACAGTTGGCTCTTCGAGCAGTATTTAGCTGACAAATCCAATTCCCAAAGCCTAGGCTGAAGCTTTTCAGCAGGGGGTGGCTGTTGTTCACTAGAAACAAGAAATAAGCATGAGATAGAGGAACTGGGCTTGTCCTTGTGGGTAACTACTGATGTCACATACAGATTTAGCTCATGTCTGTAGCCTCATGGTTCTTGGGTAACCGGGTCATATTTTTATAGCTGCCTGGTCTGACCACCTGCCAGTGCCAAATGCTCCCTTACTTTCTGGTTTCGGATGTTTTTTTGCAAGAATGGTGAAGAGAGAGGAGGGAACTTTTAGTGGCTGGATGAGCTATAAACCTGAGTGATAGGGTAGCAGAAGATAAATGCCTGCTTACATGTGAATATGACTGGTTCTTAGACAACATGTGGCTAGTCAATTGGATTTGGGGATTCTGTAGTTCAAGCCACATACATTCTTCTGTCATAGTAGGACTGAAAAAAGATTTGAATTGGTAAGACATCAGTAATAAATTCTTGGAAGATAGCAGCAGATTTTTAGGTGCCAACCCTACACAAATCCTTCCAATTCCTAGATGCCAGTATGAAATTTCTAAGTGCCTGAACTACTAGGCATTTACTAGTTTTTGAACTTGTAAGTGTTTTTGCAGGACTTTCTTATTGGATTAATTCTGTATCAGGAGTGCCAACTTCTGGGTGGGGCCTGGAGATATCCAGGAATTATGACTGATCTCCAGGTGATAGAGAACAGTTCTCCTGGAAAAAATGGCTTGCAGAGTAAACTGTATGGAATTACATCCAGCTGAGGTCCTTCCCTTCCCTAAACCCCACTCTCCTCTGGTTCTATCCTGAAATCTCAAGGAATTTCCCACACAGATTTGGCAATCCTAAATCTGCAATCTGCAGGGTAATGTATCAAATGGAAAAGCACAGAATATTTCATAGGCTACATTCAGACATCGTTGTAAGATGACATGAAGCCAGCGAATGCTCAGACTTGTTGCTGGGCTTGCATGTGCACCTTCCCACTCCCTTCTCACACAGGTAATCTTAGGCTGTTTCCACACGTCCTTAAAGGGACGGCTCTCTCACCGAATGCTAGCAGCTTTTCCTCTTGACTCCAGACATCTCTGTTTTCAAAATGGGTGCAGGATGTTTACCAACTGCATTTTAGGCATCTGAAAAGGGTGGAAGAGGATATAGAAAAGAAGTGTATGCACAGGCCTGGCAACAGGATGTCAGATAATGAAGCCCTCATTTTTGTTTTTTAAAAAAAACAAGAGATGCAAATGCAATCCTATCCTCCATCTGCGGGTAACAAGTGTGAAGACTCCATTGAGGCTGTGGGGGTGGTAGACAAGGAAAAGGCTTAATATTCTCCTGTCTTCTAAAAGGTGGGGTATAAATGAATTAAATAAACAACCTCTTCCTTCACTGAGTGGTAGTGGGAGACTAAATAGGAGATGGGAGGAGAAGGCCAGCCTAACATTGTCGGTCCTCTAGCTTGCTGGGTGCCTGACTTCACACACCTCCTCCTCCCGAGGCATTGAATGACATAGGCCTCACTGCATGCTGCGCATGCTTTTACTCTGGGCAGAAGGAGCATGACGTCCATACCCGAAGGGTGGGTGCTGTCTAGTGGCTTGTGTGCTGCACATGAAAAGCATGACTGCAGCCAAGCAGTGTGTTTGTAATCCAGTCTAAGGAGCATGGAACCAAACACTGTTTACCGTTTTCAAAAAAAGGAATGCCTTTTTGTAGATGTTATTTTTAAAGAAGTGAATTTAAAGAAAGCAATATACTTATTATGTCCTCCGGCTATTATGTTAGTTCTACTTAAGTTGAAAGAGGAATTGTTAATGTTAAGCTGCATTGGCAGATGAACTTATATAGAGCCTTCCGTATCTGTCACACAAAGAACTGGGTGCAACCAAATCCTAAAGCAGTGTGTCGCTGGCATTAGCCCTTGGTCTCCACAAAGGACAGTCAAGTCATTCCATTGTGTCTTTTGGCTTCTTCCCTTCATCCTGCATTGTAGCCTCACAAGCTGTCAGTCCTTGAATATTTTAATTCAATGCTGATTTTCAATCTTATTTTTTAAAATATATTTGCATTTTTAATTGTTGGATTTTTAGCCAGCAAACTGCTGAGGAAATTATGGCTGAAAGGTGGGGTGGAGACATTTTAAATAAATAAATAAATAACATTGCTTATGGGCTGAAAAACTAGGAGATTTATGGAGACCCTGGTGCTCCGTACATGGCTGGTATGGTACCATTAAGCTTGATGTGCCATATGTTGGTCAGATGTGCCCTGTATGTTAAAAACTCCACTTTACCCCTTAGGAACTGATGCGCTTCCTTGTGGCTTAGGCTCAGTGAATAAATCAACTGTCCAAGCAGCAGACCTTGGGCCTCCCTTCTTCTGTTGGCTGACTTAGGAACAAGGCTGGGGTCTACAGTTGGCAAGGCAGGGCAGCTGCTGAGGACTGAGGGCCCCCAGCAGGTGGTGTCAACTCTGAACTGCTCATGAATAACAAACTGGTTGATGGA
The DNA here is from genome assembly GCF_028583425.1 of Eublepharis macularius. Taxonomy (NCBI): domain Eukaryota; kingdom Metazoa; phylum Chordata; class Lepidosauria; order Squamata; family Eublepharidae; genus Eublepharis; species Eublepharis macularius. The sequence goes on along the minus strand of NC_072790.1, from coordinate 180,297,691 downwards.
CAATTGGTTCCCAGTTCATGACCAGTGAACAGATGGTAAGCTGAAGCAAGCATCCTTACCTTTCCTTTCCCCATTCTCAGTGAAGCAGTAGCTGCAGAGAGGACAGAGCAGGCTGGGGAAAAATAGTGATTTGCTTTCCCCTGACTAGCTATCTTAAAGCAGAATTACATAGACATGCATCATGTGATAATATCAATACAATAAACAAATATAAGAATGAACATTGGCTCATTAGTCAGTACAGGCTAAATTCCACATCATCCGACCTGCCTCATTTTATAACAGCCTGCGAAGGGCTCACAGCCAATGCTACATGAGCTCACACCCATGCTAGGTCAGATGAGCCTAACTTGGGCAAACCTCTAGCTTGGCACACCCAGCTAGCCAGCTGGCCAGCCAGCCAAAGAACCAGCATAGAACAGCTGGTCTGTTCAGAGCTGCGTGCAAAATCTTCCTCTCTGCTGAGATTCTGTTCCAGTCTTTTAACTATTTTATCAGCAGGCTCAGTGCTTTCTAAAATGCCCACATGTGATCAGTGATGATCTGTTAAAGACTGTGGTGCTTTATTCCATGTACTTCCATGGTTTTCTGACCTTACCAGAGCATTGGACAAATGACTTTTTTCCTTTGGCACATAATCGCATGAATTTACATGGTTTGTGTATGTGCTTGGAATGGGATTACCTTTCTGCTCAGTACTTTCAAGTAGAGATGGGCACGATCGGCATTATGATAGAAAAATACCCACGATAATGGCGTTCGCGCGATCGGGACCCGGTGGATCGATGCTGTCCACGGCGACCAATCCAGTGGTGGGGGTGGGGCTTGATCGGGGCTTGATGGGGGTCGATTGGTATCTGATCATGGATCCAGTCACTCTGACGCCAGCAATCTATTCCCCTGGCAACAGAGCCAGGGGAATGCCTGAGCTGAGTTTGCCCTCCTGTCGCCCTGGAAACCCGAATGGAAGCCCAGCTTTCCATGATCAGCAGGGCTTCCTTCCAACCACGGAGCAGCAACACACTCACCAGTTGGGAGAAGACAGCCAGGGGAGGGAGGGGGAAGGGGGTGTTATGTAGCCATGGGCACTCCAAATGTTTTTTGCTTTTTAAAAAAACGGGGCTTTGTAGGAGGAATGGCTGTTTTTCTGTCTGTCACTCTCTGTTTTTAACCTGCTTTTAAAACACTGTATTTTGTGGGAAAACCTCATTCACGGCTCTGTATGTGTGTTTAAAATATGCTTTTGGAAGACTGGCTACTTGCTTTTAAAATCGGGTGGGGAGGAATGGAGGATTCTGTCCCTGCTTTTTTTTAAAAGCTGGCTGAAACGTGTTGACGGGGTGTCTCTCTCTCTCTATTTGGAGAGGCAGGGACGGGTTAAAAACTCCCCCCCCCTCTGCTCTAAGTGTGTGTGTGTGTGTGTGAACGTTCCGTCCCTGAGGGGAGGTGGCTCATCGCCGGGTTAAAAACTCCCCCCCTGCTCTAAGTGTGTGTGAACGTCCCCTCCCTGAGGAGAGGCGGCTCGTCGCCACCTCCCCGTGCCCGCCGGGCCTGGTGGTTGCTGCCACCACCCACCTTCCCACATAGCTGGGAACAGCGGAGGCCCCCTCCGCTTTGGCCTCCCCGATCCCCGATCCCCGGATCGGAAACGGGAGATGATCGGTGTGGATCGGTAATTTTTTTTGGATCGTGCCCACCTCTACTTTCAAGGCAAAAGCATCTGATACTCAGACAATAGAAGCAGTGTTGAGTTGGGAAGTTTCAAAATGGCAGCAGTGGGTTTGGCTGGGTATACTGGTTAACTTCTCTGGCCCAGGTTCTTTACGTAACTGCTGCAATAAAGATTGTTAATTCAGTACAAATATACTTAACATAATGAGACTACGTGGGGTTATTTTTTTTCCTGTTAGTCCCCCCAAATGCAAATTTGTGGCAATGGGTTCTTCTGGGTCAACTGTCAAGGAAACCTTGCTGATAACACAGCTCACATAGGTCTTTCAGCCCCCAGCAGGAGTCCCCATATGATCCACTGACATTAGCTTTTCATAGCTGTTTACTGTTGCAGTTAATGTTGCCAACCTCCAAGAGGGGCTTGGTGATCTCCTGGAGTTTCAACTGATCTCCAGGTGAGAGAGATCAGCCCCCCTGGAGAAAATGGCTGTTTGAAGGGTGGACTCTGTGGCATTGTGCCCTGCTGAGGTCCCTCCCCTCCCCAAACCTTGCCATCCCCAGGATCCATCCCCAAATCTTCAGGAATTTTCCATCCTGGAGTTGACAATCTTAGTTGAAGCTAAGCCTTGGACTGAGGTGAAGCCTGTTCTGGGGGACAGAAGGATATGGCATTTCTCAATCACCCAGAAGCCGTAGAAAATACAAATGTTTTATTTCTGTCCTGTCCTCTCACCCCCTTCATGTATTCAGACTTCATGTGTGACCTATTGCCTCTTTCCTTTGGCCTCATGTAGCCATGGGATAGAGTGTTTGAAAAACTAGGAAAAAAGAGGGCAGGCCTTGTCTTTTGCTTTTTCTCTACTTGCCAGGAAAACAAAGGGCAAAGGTATTTTTCCTCTCTCCACAGCTGTATGATTAGGTGAACAGAGAGCCTCTATAACGTACTCAGATCATATATGTGCCCTCAAACCTCTGGCCTCTTCCATTTAGGGTTGCTGGCCATGCTACCTTCCTTCCTGAAAGGTAAGGTTAATAAAGTTTTAAAAATGGTTAATACATTTTAAAAAATGTTTAGATGTTACACTATACAGTCACTGAGCTCCAGTTTAAAGAGGCGGACACCATATGTTCTAACCTCCCCGTCATCTATGGTTGCCAGGCATGGCCTTGACAACCAGTGGGAAATGGGTGAGGGAGGGACATGGTGGGTTACCAGCAGTGATGTCATGACATCATTCTGGTTAAAATGGGCAGTGACATCAGTTCTAGCTAGGAATTGTTGGAAACTCTATGATAAGCCCATTAGTGACAGCCATTTTTTTGTTTATTTTTCTGAATGGCAGTGGGAAACATGAGCTGGGGATGGGGGGGGTTCTCCATCCCCATTGGTGGCTGAGCAACCCCACCCCTATCTCATTTTCCTCACTTAAGCTGCTTTTACCTCCTCCTAAGGAAAATGTACATTTGAGTATAAGTTTTCTCCAGTACGACAAATGCAACTGGGGCAAATAGCTTTGGAGCTATAAAATGCTGTATCCTTTCCCCCCCATCCAACTTTTTTCCAATTCCACTTTAGCATCCATCTAAGGAGGCTAAATTACATCATGGGTATCAAATTCTGAGGCTGTTCAGATGTTCAGAATCATGTAACACACACCCTCTTATTTTTACAGAGTTCTTGGTGTGTGTGGAAATGCAGAGGATTTGAATTCTCACATTATGGTGAACTTGAAGACAAGGTTAATTTTCTGGTTAAGTTAGATTTGAACAAAACTTTCAAAACATACCAGCTTCCTTTTGGGTCAGGCTTGATTTGAACGAGCTTCTTCTGGTCGTATCTGCAGGGATTTATAACTAGACTTGTATATTGGCTTTGCTTGCTTTCTGAAAAATCATAGAAGATATTCACTTTGCTTCAAATACCGGCATAAAAGTTTCTGTAATATTAGGTGGTTGATAATCTTTTTACTTATTTTGGTTGCTGTCGTTTTCATAACATCCAGTTGAGCATAGGCATTTAACACAAGTTAAACCAACGATATGGGCTCTGAAAATTAATTCTTCGGTGCATTAATTCATTGAGCTGCCTATTCCAGTATCAAAACCCCTTTTTTGGTTAAGACAAGGCACTGGAAACATTTTTGTTGATTTTGCAGTCAGACTCATGTTGTTGGATGATACATGTCTCCTAGGCATTAAGGCAGGGAAACACTAGTGCTGTAGCATGCATGGAACATTAATCAAGTGAAGATGCAGAAGTGTGTCTTGGACCTAATCCCTTCATTTGAATTACGTGCTTAAATGTGTTTTTAAAAAGTGTGTAAGATATGAAGGTTCTAACACGTGTATGAACAGATATCTGCCAAGCAAAACACGGTATTACACTGTATTCTCAGCTGTGCTTGTGATGATCGTCCATAGCTAAACTTTAACACAAGCTGTCCTCGGGGAAGTTCAAGGTCCATTCCCATTGCCAAAAACAATTTTAATTTCATAGAATACAAACTGAGCCCCCACATTCCATCACTGTTTAGTAATCCAGTTTGGTCAAGCAACTCCATCAGCTGGGATAATGAAACACTCAAGACAAACCATGTATGGCCTGTGTTACCCAGGGTTGTTTAATTAATCTATTGACTGTGCATCAACTATCTCTTTACAATATCTGAAAAACAATAGGCTATAAATGAAAACTCTTGTTAATTTTTCATTGGTAATTACAAGGAATGAATTTTACCCTATTATGCTTCATTATGGCTTCATGTTGTAGCTGTGAATGATAGGGGCATAAATATTGATCGAACAAGGTCTATTTGTGTTACGAAATGATGAGCATGGGGTGTTCAGGGACCAGGCATTGTTCTGCACTTGTAACAAAGGGGGGAAATTAAGGGGAGGGGGGAGAACAGCAGGCTGCTCAGATGAGCCCCTCTAAATCTTAACAGCAGCTGGAGCTTCCTGCTCATTTGGCACCATCAGGAGAAAAAAAAAGATGCGGGGGGGGGGGAGCTGTTTGGTTTCCAGCTCAGATAATAAAAGGTCTGAAAAGATCTCAAACTCTGCCATCTCCATTCAAAGCTACGTGATGCTGCTGGATTAAAATCATATCCATCCAAAATGATGATTGAAGAAAAGGAAGCAACAAAACAATTGCTTTTCAATGTGCTGCTTTTCTGGTGTTCCTTTTTTATTTTTATCTGCCCTGGGGGAGAAAGCTTTAATCATGTGCAGGCATTCTCTCATTGATGTTAAGTCCTGTTGGAACCTCCAGACTAAAAGCACTTGACTTGGTTCAGGTCTTCACTGGAAGATTTGTAAATAGTGTTCAAACTACACGGCAATGAACAGGCAATGAAGGATTAAGGTCTGTCTGTTCTTTGGTGTGGTTTATTTGTGGCCTTCAAGATTCTTTCAACTCATATTCCAATGCACAGAGACAGAACATGCCATGCAAGGATGAGTGAAAGAAAGGAGGAACTGTTGTGAGGAATGCGATTGGTACATGGATCCGCACAGAGAGATGTGGTCCTTCAAATTATAAGGATAGAAAGTTTATCCATTTTTAAAAGCAAAGAGGTGATATTGCCACAGTATTATTAAAGAACCCTTCCCCCCACCCCCAAACATGCAAAGTTGAGCATGGCTGCTGCTGGATATGTAGATCATAAATTGCTTGTCTTTGAGATGCATGAGTCATTATTATTAGATGATTATAATAACAGTACAACCACAAATAATTGTATACCTTTTTGACATTCTGATTTATTTGCTGTAGCTGTAGGAATGTACTGTTTATTGTTATTTGCCTAAACAGAGGAGTGAGAACTTTTCAGACATTATTCATATCCCAGAAGAGGAGTGACAGCAGAGTTAAATGGATGTGACAGTGGATTTGGCTTGGATCTATGAGGTCTGAGTTCAAAACTCACTACAGCCCTAAAACCGTTCACTTGGCGGCCTTAGGCCTCTTTCTGAAAGCCACACATATAGCCTATAACTTACTTTTTTGAGGCTGCTTTTGTGAGCAAACAGGATAAAGATGGTAAAACATATTGTGCATTAAAAACGCAATTGAAGTAATAATAAAATGTTAAACTCTGTGTGTGTGTGTGTATTAATAAACAAATATCAGGCTCTTGTATTTAAAAATGCAAAGACCAGACATCACATTTTAAAAAGAGCAAGTAACAGACTTTTCTCTAAGGGGAGTAATTGCACAGATTCCACTTGTAACAAGTGATACATTTTGTCTAAGAACCCAAAGACCAGTCTATTGGCAATTAGCTGTTGTACTGCCTTGCAGCCTGGGAAAAATCCATACATCCAGCATGGCACAAAACAGAGGAAACACAGGCTTGTCTTCAGAAATCTTTGCAGGTAAGTACCTGAGTTCGTCAAGTTTGAAGTCTGCTTTTGCTCTGGCAGTGTGCATTGCTTTTTGAAAGACCCTGGAGGGTGCTGATTTTGCCCTTTCCTGGCTTTTCTTTGTTAGTTTTATTTTCTTTACTGAGAGAAGAGGAAAATACAGAAGAAAGGATAAAAAATGCTGAAGTAAACTGCTGCAGCTGGGAAGATTTTTTTTAATTCCCCTGCAGTAGGGCAATGTAGCATTTGGTGCAATAAAACCAATTACGGGGCTGTAGCTGCTGCACAATGAAAGGGAGGGGGAGGAAGAAATACTGTGCGGGCTCAATAGTTTATAGTGTAAGTGAATTTATACAGAGGGTGTGGTGTGGTGTGTTGTATTAATTGAAACAGTTTAAGTACAAAATACCCCAAAGTGTTGTCTATTTCTTGCAGGCCATTCCTATCTCAAAGGGGTGATGAGGGAGAGGAGAGTGACAAACAGATGCTGCTGTGAAGGATTTGCAAGCAGTCGATTTCTCATGCCACCATGCAAAAGACTACTTTCTTTGCCCCCCCCCCGCCCCTGCAGCAAAGTGCATTTTGCTAGCAGCACTTAACACATTTGCTTACTAAGCGGCAATTAAATGGATTTTTTTCCTTCCCCAAACACCCGACTTCAGGTTCCAAAGCTGCTACAGGAGTCTTAACAGGAGGTCACTAATCAAAGGAGCTGAGAAAGAGAAAGAGCAGGGCTTGCTGAAAGGTTGTGGTGGGGCCATGGAGTGCTGCCATAGCATGTCATGTTGTGTGGCCTCACATCTGTCTGACCAAACTGAACCACACTGTCAGGCATATAAGAGACAACTTCTCCCCCTCTCTGGTTAATTCCATGCATAGAAGATGCCATGTAGGGTTGCCATCTCCAGGGTAGGAAATTCCTGGAGATTTTGGGATGAAGCCTGTGGAGGGCAGGGTTTGGGGAGGGGAGAGACCTCAGTTGGATATAATGCCATAGAGTCCACCCATCAAAGAAGACATTTTTTCTAGAGGAACTGATCTGTGTCGTCTGGAGATCAGCTGTAATTCTGGGAGTTCTCCAGGTTCCACCTAGAAGTTGGAAACCCTATGTATGTTCAGCCACGTCATTTCATTTCTCATTATGGAGAGGTAACTTCTACTCTTTCAAATGTTGACATAACTTGGAACAGAGTCCCTAATTCATTATCACACTGAACTGTGGGGAATTTGAAAGGGGCCCTCTGCAGGGCAATGCACAGCCTGGAAAGGAGCCCTAGCTTGGTAGTCATGTATTTCCTTAGCACATAAACACTTCCAGATTTAGGACCAAACTGGTAATGACTGTAAATTTGATGCTGGTGCTGAAAATAAGCACTATGTGCCAAACTTCTTACTCCTTCTCAGCGTAATGTACTTTATGGAGCTGTTGTGAGGATAGTACTGAAAAAGAAGAGGAATGTGCATGTCTTCCTGAGCTTTGTGGAGGAGAAATAAAGATGTAACAGGCAGGTAGATTAACTGTGAAATCCTAAGGGGAGTTACTCCTGTCTAAGTCTGTTGATTTCCATGGGCTTAGACTGGAGTAACTCTGCTTAGGATTTCACTGTAAAAATAAGAAAACACAGAATGTCACATCACATGGTAAGTTTTACTAGACGTTGTCAGGATGTGTGGTAGACTCATGGCTGCCAGTTTCAGTAAAAAGTGTGTACCATATATAGTTTGGCACTCGATTTCTGACATCTTTAATTAAACGGACTCTGGGAAGAGGTCAGGGAAAGGCTCCAGAGAGCTGCTGCCAGTCCGCGTACATAGTAGTGAATTATCTGGGCTGGTGGGCTGATTCAGTATTTGAAATTTTATGAATTGTAGTGTAAAAATTCAATACGTAAAAAAAAACCCCGATGACCGTTTGTACCCTGTCTTTTGGTCCATATGGCTGCAATAAACTTAAAATTACAAATCAACAGAAAATCAACAGCAAAACCTGAATATGGAAGGAGGGCACGTGATCAGGGATGGGCACGAAACTGGAAAATATGAAACAAGCGTTTTGCATTTCGTTGCGTTCCACAAATCACGAAACACGAACTTTCACAAAATTGTCCCGTTTCGCTATATGATTAGTTAGTTTCGTGATTGGTCAGAACTTGGGGCACTTGAATTGCCTGTTTCATATCTAGAGAGACTGGGCTTGGGGGGAGGGCCCCCAAACCACCACACAGACACCTGCCCAGATGGGAGAGGTGCACAAAATAAAACCAAAGGAAACAACAACAATGTGAGCCCTCAAAAGAGCAGAGAAATAATTAAGAAGAAACAAAGACAAGCAAAGAAAGAATAAGGGAGGCCTCAGTCAAGCTAGGACCCAGAACCAGGCAAAGGTCCGAGACTAGGGTGGGGTGGGGTGGAGGAAAAAAGGCACCTCACCCAAAGACCTTCCCAGCAAGGCCAAGAGCTGAAAATAAGAGGCTTTTCAGTCTCTTTTAAAGTAGCAGCAGCAGCTAAAAGTTCAATTCCACTCTCTCTCACTCCAGTCCCAGCAACAGGTCCTCCCTCTCCCTCTCTACTGGGACAGAAAAGCACGAGGCAGAGAGCTTTGCCTTATATAACAAATGCTCACATAGAGCAGAACAGGAGGTCTGTGGTTGGCAGACAGACCTGCCTAATGGTTTGAAGGGATGAGATTGGTGTTCCCATGGCTACAGAAGGCCCATCTCCTCAGTTGCCTAGGGGATTAACCCCCCTGCTCCCCCCTGTATAGGGCAGAATGGAAGCTCTCCAGTTGGCAAGGAGAGCTGCCAATCAAGGTTATGTGGGCTACGACTGGGGTTTCCAATGGCAACAAAAGGTCTGCAGATATTCCAGGCCTATGTTGCCTAGGGAATCAATGGATCAGTGCCAGCCTGTCTGGCATCACGAATTGTTCACAAATTGAACAAATCAGGCCAAAAAGTCGTGAATTTCGTGAAAACCACAGCCCCACAAAATGTGTTTTGTGAAACACGAATTGACCCAATTCGTCATGAAATTTGATTCATATTTCGATTCGAGCCCATGTCTACACATGATACAGTTACTACCTTCTTGAAGCTAAGCAGAGATGGCTCTGATCAAGAATTCAAGCGTTCTTGAGTTCCGTGAAGGAAGGAAGATAGGATATAAAGGCAATCAGTTATTAGCAAAGAAAATCAATGGCAACACTCAGCTAAAATTCACACAGCCAATTATCACTAAAAGTCTCTGAAAAACCATCAAAGCTCAAGCAAAAGAAGCCATCCAAGGAAAAATTCCACAGTCTTGGTGAAAAAGCCAGCCCTGTGGAACCAAACACTGCATCGCAGGCCGGAAGGCTTTTGACGATGACCTTAGTGTGCAGGTAGGATGGGGGGGGGGCAGGGGTAGGACTTAGGGGATCTGGTTGAAATGGTCAAAAATAGCACTTTGGTCCTGGAAACTGACCAGGAACCAGTATTATTGCAAAGGGCTCAGAGAAACATGTCTATTAAAATCCTCCCAGCTGCATTTTGGATCAGTTGCTATTTCTGAGCAGTCTTCAAAAGCAGCTGCACATAGAGCATGTGTTATGGTCATGTAGTCTGGATGTCACCAAGGTACAAATAACTGTGAACAGATCCCTCAATGCAAGGCAATGTCTTATGACTCTCCTTGCCTGAATTTCGTATCTGATAGACTGAGCCAGCACATTTGAGCCACATGGTAATGTTCAGATCTCTCCTAGTGCAAATAGCAGGTGTGCATTTGTAATGTGTATGGAACCTTCCAAGTGGACATACCTGCAAAGTAATGCTCAACCACTCCCAGGTTTCTTGGGCCCTTTTTAATCCCATATGTAGCATTATGATTAATCCTGGCCTGAGGAATAGGCTTAAATACATGGGCTTCAATAGCCTTATGTAGACTTACTTTTGAGCCCATGCAACAGTCTGATTCTTCTCTCATATTGAAATATAATAATAAAGGTACTGTGTGTGTGAGCATATAAAGAACAATAAACAAAGCCAGTGACTTTGTCTGGAAGATTTGCATCAGATTCAGTTCAATGCTGCGGGGGATGCTGGAACCTCCCTCCCAACAGACCACATGTGATCAATTGATTGCCTGTCAGCTTATGTGCATTTCTATTTATTCAAGGTGCTTGCTGTTGAGCTTTAATGGAAGAAAATATAATGTCTTTGTTTAAAGCCCCCACAATTGGGCACTACTTTACATCAGCTGTGCTTATAATAGTCAAAGCTTGCAACCAGTTAGTTCTAATCGATATGTGAAATTAAGTCCCTCTCTGCACTTTGGCCCTTGTTGCCCCCAGAGGCTTGCCAGATACTGCAGTGCCACTAGAAGCCCAGCAAATAGACGACATTTCCTTGTCAGCATTTAGATTCCAGATCTTCTAGCCTTTCAATTACCTCCTCTTCTGTCCTCTTATTTCCTGGAGAGATACTCCTTCTTTAGCCCCTGGATTGGACCCTGCCTAGAATTTGAAGATGCAAGAAGGAAAAATTGGCAATTCTGCTGTCCTGGGGAAATCCAAAATGCTACTTGAAATGTTGCTTCTGAGGAATGGATGCCCCCCACCCCGGAACAGCTTGGGGGTGAATCAGAGAGGTCTCCCACAGGAGAGGTGGGGGGGACTGGTGAACATTGCTCCTCTTGCACTCTCAGAAATTCTAATTGGGATCTACTGTTTTGGCCCTGCCTTAGTGCCTTCTTTCTTCAATTCCATTTTCCCATAGCCATTGTTTTCTCAGGTCCATGCTTTTCAGGCTACTGTCAGCTCTATTGTACTTCTTTCTGAAAGCAATCCTAAGTACTAGGTCTATTTAGATTCCTACTCATGTTTATTCAATTGGAGGCTTATTCCAAGGAAAGTGTTCTTATGATGGCACTGTTAAACTAGCATGATTATTACTGGTTCTTTTCCTCTGACACAGCATAAAACTCACCCAAATTTTAAGCAATATTAAACTTGTTCTGAGGTCTGCCGCTGATTAGCCTCTTGCCTCAGTTCCCTGCATCTTCAAGTCTTTTCCTTTATGCTTCTGGTTCCTCATTGCCTGTTTCCTCAGACATCTTGCTTTTATGCTGCCTGTTCCTTAGTTCCGTTTTCCTGAGGGACCTCTTCCCAGTCTTCAGACTGTCAAGAGAATCTAGTTTATTTCCTTAAGCAGATGAACATTCCACGCCCTCATACCATTTCAGTCTATTTGTATCAGAAGTGGTTGTCTATCATCATCATCACCATTTCTACTTTTCTTACTGGAACCCAGGGCAGATTACATGTATGATGGATCAGTAGACGGATTACAAATACAACAACGCTGAATATAACAGCAAAGATTCCTAGTATGACAAAATAATACAGTTGGGCTAGGATTGTAGAACAGCACATGCAAACATATCTGTTTAAGGCAGCAAGACAGTCAGTGTAGGAAAGACTTTATCCCTGATAAAAGTCCCCTCCAGCACTGAACTATTGCACCACATTGTTGCTCCGTCTATAAAAATGCCCTCCTAAACAATTGTGTTTTGCACAATTTGTGAAAGGATAGTAGGGGCTTTCCTAATCTTACATTGGCTGTTTGATAGTGTAGGAGTCACCACATTGCCTCAACTGTAATAACTTTCTCTTCTCTGTACCATACCTGAACCTAAATTCTTAGATGAATACAGTCATTGTTCTCAATGGAATATTATTCATATCACAGTTATTCGTAAATATAAGTCTTACAATGTTTGCATTTTTATCACTAATATTTCAAGGTACTGGCTTGGATCCTTTGGAAGATTTCTGCATGCAGCAGGGTCCTTGAACAAGCAGAGGTGTGAGAAAAACCTAATGCTGGCCTGTTATACTGTTAAAACAGTTTATTTTGAGCCATTTTTCTGAATGTACAAGACTATGCAGGCAATTTCTGTGCACTATGAGATATAGGGAGGAAAGTGCTAGGTGTTGCAGATCTTGTGCAAATAGAACTGTGCTATGTCCATTTATGTTTCCCCTTGCGCATCGCTGGACCCAAGCATTATATATTTCTTTTAAATGTAGAAAATGTATTGTGGGGACTTTGTATAATTAATGAATGCATGATCCTGCCTTATACCAACTGGAGCCAATCTGGTGTTGTCTACTTTGACTCTCTGGCAGCCAGAAGTTTTCCCTTGTACCTTGTGCCCCCGTTCCTTTAACTGGGGATGCCAGGGATTGAACTGGAGATCTTCTGCCTGCAAAGTGTGCCTTCTATCGCTGAGTTACATTCTCAGTCTCCAAACTTCTGTGTTTCTTTCTGGACCAAAACATGAGTTTGTGTCTTCTGTTCTTTCTCTATCAATTGAACACGGTATCTGTCAGCACCCCTCAGCATCTCATTGGCAGGCCAACCTGTCAGTCTCTTTTCAGATTCTCCTAACGCATGGGAGACGCAGTAGGGCTTATTGACACTCTTATGATCCATTTTAGTAAATAGAATTGAACAGTACACACTGGTACTTTGCTAGTTACTAGCCGATGAAAGTCTGCAAAGTTCTGCCGCTGGCAAACTAATAAGCAAGTTTCTCTATAGGCACTGAAATAATCCATTCACAACAAATGAAATGCATCTCTACTGAAAGAAACTCATCTTGCATCAATGAAACTTAATGAATAGCCTTTCTCAATGCAAAGGATCCATCTTATCCCATCATGTGCCTGTGATACAATGACAGTTACAGTCATGTAACTGTAATTATCCATGTTGTGAATGATCAAACACATTAAATGTTTCTCTTATATTTGCCTGCATTGAGTGCTTGCATTTTCTACTTATGTGAATCTTTCTGTGTGCTTCACACTTGATCAAAGGCCCAAACCTTGTCTGAACAACTTAATGACATTTGCTTTTAGACTTTTGAAGACTTAATAAACCCTTTTAGGCTTCTGGACTGAAAATCTTTTGCTTGGGTTTAAATTTGGAATGTGTTAAAATTTTGATTGGGATTCAGTGAGTTAACATCATGTGTTATCATAGTATATGAGCCAATATAAGGCCATGATCTTTGTAGGGTTATTAGTGGCCAGATGCTGAGAGAGCTGAAGCCTTAAACTCTGTGTGAAAAGCTGCATGTAGCTACGGCTGAAAAGAGCCCAGGGGTGGTGATACATCAAATGTTGGCAAAACTAATATGTTTGGAAGAACTTCTGGCTCCTTTGACATTAGCAAGAGGTTTGCCAGTCATTTCAGAGGGTTTTGCCAGTCATTTCAGAGCAGACAGAGTTGCCAGGTCCCCTTCCCTCCCAGTGGGAGGGGAGACCCAGCACTCACCTTCTTTTTGTTCTTCACACTCATGGGCTCCCGGGCCTGTGTGATGATGTCGCTTCCAGGAAGAGATGCCATCATGCAGGCTTGGGAGCACACCCAGGAGGCCTGTTCCCTCGCTTCCCAACCCTGCTGGCCAGGTGAATGGTGGTGGGAGGTGGGGGTGGGAGCAGGGGATTCCCCACCCCCACTGGGGGACCTGAGATCCTTAGACAGGCTATTGCCCTGAGTCTCTGCTTGAAACTAAGTACAAGAGACTGAGAGAGTTGCAGAGAGGAGATTTGGCAAGAAGCTTCAGAGCAACAACAGAGACCGCAACAACAACAGGCACCAACCCCTGAAACAAATCTAGCTCTCTGTAGTCTGCTCTGACACCTTCTAAATGGCAGGAACTTGGACATGATCGTTTCCTTTTAATTATAAATGACCTTTTATGTATCATATTTAATATACATATTGATTTAGAGTCTTTATTTCATTTGGCTCAGCACGATCCATTTGACCCAGGTCATTATGATCCTGATGTTTACAGACAGAGAAGCAAATGTGATTGGAAAATTATTAGTATTTGGTGGAAAACTGTTTATTTAAATAGTTTTCTTGGCACAGCTGACCTGGATATAACAATAAAAAGTGAAACAGGAAATTAAAGAAAACTAATTTACCAACTTAGAAGCAATACATGGTTGTTGCATGCACGTTGAATATGTCATAGGCATCTCAGGGCTTTTTTTCAGCCAGAACACAGTGGAACAGCATTCCAGCAGCTCTCCAAAGACATGTGTCTGCTGCCTCTGCCTATCTGTTCCTGTTTCCTCCGTGCATGCAGCTGAAGGCTTCCCGCTCTTTAGCTGCATGCTGAGCCTGTGTGTGGAAACAGGAGCATTCTCCCGGGCAGAAGGGAGCCTCCTGAGATCATAGCGAAGCAGCAGGTCCTTGTTCCTGCCCTCCCAAGGCAACGCCCTGCCTGTCTTCCTTCCAGCTGGCCTGCCCCAGCGCAAGCCGCGGAAAGGGGCTGTTTGCAACCCAGCTTCACCAGGCCTATGGGGAAGTCCCTGCAGGCCAGCTGAAGCCACATGGTCTAAAATGTAAAGAGCCCCTTTCCCTGCCTGCACACCATAGGGAAAGGGGCCCTTTGGAACCTGGCTTCAGCTGGCCTGGGGAAGTCCCCGTGGGCCAGGTGAAGCCGGGGTTTAAATGTCCATTACCGTGCCGCTGTGAAGCAGCAGGGAAAGGAGCATTTAAACCCCGTCCGCTTGCTTAGGCTGCCTGGTGGGAAAGTCCCCACCAGGCAGCTGAAGCCAGGGTTTAAATGTCCCTTTCTGTGCCTCTGCACAGTGGCAGGGAAAAGGACATTTAAAACCTGCTGGCTTGCTTGAGCTGCCTGGCAGGGAAGTCCCCACCAGGCAGTTGAAGCCGGGGTTTAAATTGCTTCCTGTCTGAGCGATCCTCCAGGGACCAGCAAGAGGATGCAAATCTGGTTTTCCCAGTGGGCAGGTTACTTTCTTTGTAACATTGTAGCATTTCACTGGCAATCGGGAGTCTCTTCCAGCTTCCCTCCTTGGAGGAAAAGAGGAGTGATGGGGGGAGGGTATCTGGAGTCTAAAGGGGGGCAGAAGGAAAGCGAATTTCTCTTTTGCACCAGGGCTGCACGGTGTGATGATGTCCCTTCCCAGAAGGGACATCATCACACAGTCCTGGGAGTATGCGTGTGCTTTGTGCATGCGCATATGGTACCAGAGAGTTCCACGACCTCTTTTCCCAGAAAAAAAGTCCTGGATATTTACCTAATCAATCATCAGCGTATTAGCAAGGACAAACAGGGATTGTTACCTCCTAATGGAGAAGCCCTGGTATAACTGCCTAGGAATCCTACTTCCCTGTATCAGATATGCCTCGTATTCTTAGAGATCACTCTGTTCTTCAGATATCAGTGACATGTTTGGGGTCAGGCTGTGTAATAAAGTCAATGCCATCTAGCAGGAAATCACTTCACATATACAGGGCACAAGTGTAGAGATGGTATGAAGTCATAATGGGGGCAGGAGAGGCTGAGAAATGAATGTGCTTCCTGACAGAAATTCTCCAGAGAAAAATTGGCAGGATGAGCAAGAGATAGCAGTGCAGTAAAATGGGCATGAAATACACAGGGAGACATGGCTTCTTTTCTATTCAAATGAAACTGGGTATTTTTTATTTTTGAAACCATATCTGGATTGAAATTTGATAGGACCATGGCGGGGTTGGGGGTGAGGATGAAATTACTCTCAGGTAAGGTCTGGCCTGTGCACTGCCCGTTAGTCACCTGCTCTGAACAAGCCCTTGGTCATCAAAAGAGACGGGATTGCAGAAGGGCTTTCAGAACTGCAGAAAGATTTGGAAATTAGTTTCTTTTAAGTAGCATCAAATTGCAGAAAATAGTTGAATTGTTGTTCTTATTTTTCCCTATTTTGAAATGGGAGTGAAGAGTCTTTCACACTTCTTTTTCAGTTTTATTATCTGAGATGTCAGCAATATGACTGACTGAAAAGTGATTTGAAGAGAAAAGTGATGACGGTACTGGGAGGGAAAAGTGTTGTGCTTTTCAAAAACAAACAAAAGTTTGAAATCACTTTCGATTCTCTAAATACTGTTTCAGAGCCAAGTAAATGGAGGTGGATTAGTCTTAATCTTTCCTCTTTAAGTCACAGAAGTCCAAAAGTACTAATTTGATTCCAGCAATAGGAGCAGCACTGTCCTAGCTCTAAATAGCCTCTCTGGCACTTAGACACACACCATTTCCTTTTCAAGGACCAATTCGCATCAGACAATTACAAACACACCTCATAACGCATTATTGAGACACACAGCCTGCACATACAACTACCCCCCTCCCTAAAAGAAGCAATGGTTGTGCACATGAATTGTCTGCTCATGGTTGCGTTTAGGAGGCTGCTTTCTCCATCCTGCAGCCTTCGCCCTTTGCTGTGTGGGGGCAGGGATAATAATACTGACCTGTTGAAAGAGGACACTTATGTTTAGATATTTGAAAAATCACTTTATAGATGTATTTGGTATTATTATTTCTTTGACTTACTATTGCAATATTTCATTTTTGTGCATATAGGCCTGGGGTACTCAACCACCAGCATGTGTGCTGAACAACAGCACATGAGACCATTTTCCTTGGCATTCAGTTCTCCATCCGAGGAACTGAGGCAACCTCTTGAGGCTCTGGCAGTATCCCTGGGGCTCAGCTTGTGCAGAGTTTGTCTGACTAACTACAACCTTCTTCTCTCCCTCTGTTTTTGTTTACTGACAGGCCAACGTTTTCATAGATAGACATTGCTGTTTTCTGGCATTTGGGCCAGCCCCAATCTAGGGCATGATCTGGTGAATTTCTCAAATCTGTTGCTGAGCAATGTTGCTTGAGAGGATTCCCTACCAAAGTGATAAGTGACTGGGTCACCTGTTGGCAGAGGTAAAGGAGGTGTCTGGGTTTAGTTCTTCACACCTCCACTGAGTTGTGGCTCAGTGGTAGAGCATTTTCTTGGCATGTAGAAGGTCCCCTTTTAAGTCCCCATCATCTCCTGTGAAAGGATCTGGTCGTGATTTATTTAATTTATGTGAAAGACCTCTAGCTGAGACCCTGGTGAGCTGCTGCTAGTCTGAGTAGATAGTACTGATCTTGATTAACCAGTGGTTTGATTCAGTATAATGCAGCTTTTTGTGTTCCAAGCTGTCAGCACTGATAATCTGTTCAGCAGTGCATATGAAGCACAAGAATGTTGCATGTGCCTCACCCAGGTGTGTTTTTTTAAACTCTGCAGTAGCTCAATGTTCTTTGTATAGCAGATCTCAGTGGTCCAACTGCATGTTCAGCACACAGGAATTTATAATCAGACATAATAAAACTAAAGCTAGAGGATGAAGCAAAACTTTTAAAAAAAAGAGTTTAGAGGGATTTTTATTAATTTGTTTTCCAGTGGATCTGGGGTAATTCAAGTTAAAAAAGCTGTATTTGTTGCCAGACTTTGAACCATAACCTTAGACTTTATCCATACCAGATCATCCTAAAAATGTGTGTGCCCTGGAGGGTAGAAAATTGGAAGATGTCAAATTGCATCTTTTCAGGATTGATTTGTAGCCTCCTTTCAGTTATTTATTTATATACTTCATTTATACTCCACCTGTCTTCCCAATGGAAGCTTTCAGAATAACAGTGTTACTGAACGAGTACTAAAATGATATTGAAGTCATTTTATATAAATGAGTAGTTTCCTTGTAGCTCTTAAGGTGTATATTTAAAATTAATAATGTGTTTTTTGGCATTTTGAAGAAATAACTTTGAAAAAGTATGACATATAATTTTACAGATTGTCTCCTCTGTATCCCTAAAAAAACTTGACCACCATAAAATGTCTTGTATTCCTAAGTAAGAAAGTTGTGATTGTAACCAAAGAAAGTTTATGAAGCCTGGGAGGAGAAATTGAGAATGTTTATCTGTCCTTTGTTATTCCTACACTGCAAGAGATCACCACTCCACAGAAGCAATTTGATTGATCAAAGGATTCATCTTGGATGCAGGGTTGCCAACCTCCAGGTGGTGGCTGGAGATCTCTCAGAATTGTAACTGATCTCCAGATGACAAGAGATCAGTTTCCATGGATAAAATGGCTGCTCCGGAAGGTGGCCATAATAACTTGCTGAGGTTCCTCCCCTTCCCAAACCCTGCCCACTCCAGGCTTCACCCCCCAAATCTCCAGGAATTTCTGAACCTGGAGCTGACAACCCTACGATGGGATATTAGTACTTCAGTGCTTAGTGCATTGTACATTGTTCTTCCTTTCTAGGCACTACCATGAAAGATTTCTGTCATTTTCCAGTCTCGTCAATCCCAGTGTGTCTATGTAAGTAATAATAATAATAACATTCAATTTATATACCACCCTTCAGGATGACTTAACACCCACTCAGAGCGGTTTACAAAGTATGCCATTATTATCCCCACAACAAAACACCCTGTGAGGTGGGTGGGGCTGAGAGAGCTCCAGAGAACTGTGACTAGCCCAAGGTCACTCAGCTGGCTTCAAGTGGAGGAATGAGGAATGGAGGAATTAGAGTCCAACACTCTTAATCACTACACCAAACTGGCTCTCCTGTAAGTACAGGAGATGGGACCTTGTCATGGCTCAGGTGGGGTGAGCCACCTTACACTGCCACCACTCTGAGATTTAGGGTCCCTTGGGAAGGCCCAGAGTACCCTCCCAACCCTTCTGACCTTCTGTACAATTCATTTAATTTCCCACAGCTATATATCCCCCTCCCCTCCCCACTTCCATGTTGACTTCCAACAGCACTCCAACCCCCCATTATTATTATCACATTATTTCTATACTATAGTTGTTCTTGTCTCATTATTGGTAAAGATCTTAACTATATCTTATCTTACTTAGTATCTTTAAAACCCTTCAAAAGACTATAATTGTCTCTTAACATCCCATCTCTTTTCCATATATATTTTTAGTTTTTTCCAATCTTCCAAAAACTTTTTCGGATCTTGATCTTCCAAATTTCTTGTTAACTTGTCCATTTCAGCCATGTACAACAATTTCCTTGTCCATTCTTCAATTTCAGGTATTTCTTCTTTCTTCCAGTATTGAGCATATAACATTCTTGCTGCTGTTATCATATAATATAACAATGTCTTATCATTTCTATTAACAATTTCTAAATGCAAAGATAATAACAACATTTCTGGGTTTTTAACAACATTATACTGGAGTATCAAACACAAATTTTAGTCCAAAAGTCTCTAGCCTTTCGGCAAGTCCACCACATATGAAATAGAGAGCCCTCATGCTCCTTACATTTCCAGCACTTATTGGATAGCTGTTTATTGGCTATGGCTAATTTTTTCGGTGTTAAATACCATCTATATATCATTTTATAGCCATTCTCTCTTATACTGGTACATGTTGATATTTTTAACGTGTTTTTCCACAATTGTTCCCACGCTTCCATCGTTATTTCATTATTACAATTTATTGCCCACTTTACCATCTGTACCTTGACTGTTTCATCTTCTGTGAACCACTTCAATAACAATTTATACATTTTTTAAATTGCTTTAGTATTATCTCCTAACAAAAGTTCTTCAAATTCTGAGTTTTTAATTCTAAAACCTGTTTTCCTTTGGTCTGAGTCAAATAAATCTTTTATCTGTCTGTATTGTAACCAACCATACTTAAAAGGCAACTCCTCATTTGGTTTAAGCTTCAGCTCCTTATCTGCTACTTCTGTTAAGTCATTGAGGGTAAGCCATTCTTTCCCCTTATACTCTAGATTTGGGTTGATCACCTCAGCTGGTATAATCCACAGTGGTTTCGTCTGATCTATATATTTTTTGTACTTTAGCCAAGTCAACAATAAATTCCTTCTCAAATAGTGGTGCTGGGACATTGCATCCATTTTATACTTATTGTACCACATATATACATGCCATCCAAAAAGCTTATTATAGCCTTCCAAGGTTAACAAATTATGATTGGTTAAAGATACCCATTCTTTTAACCAGACTAGGCATATCGCTTCATGGTAAAGTCAAAGATCAGGTAACTGCATTCCACCTCTTTCCTTCGCATCACAAAGTACTTTCATCTTTACTCTGGGTTTCTTTCCTGCCCACACAAACTCCGATATTTTCTTCTGCCATTTTTTGAATTGCTTTTTGTCTTTAATGATTGGTATTGTTTGCATTAAGAACATAATTCTGGGCAGCACATTCATTTTAACTGTGGCAATCCGACCAAACCACGATAAATTTAATTTATTCCATTTTATCATGTCTCTTTCAATTTGTGACCAGAGCTTTTCATCATTATTCTTAAATAAATCAATGTTTTTAGCTGTCAGCTCTATTCCCAAATATTTAGTCTTGTGTACCACTTCACAGTTTGTAAGTTCACACAATTCCTGTTGCTTCTTCTTGGTCATGTTCTTAGTTATTATTTTTGATTTCTTTTTATTTATAAAAAATCCTGCTAAGTCTCCAAATTCTTTAATTTTATCCAGTAATCTTGGCAAGGTTTGTATTGGGTCTTCTACTATAAACATCACATCATCTGCAAAAGCTCTTAACTTATAAGAAGATCCCTTTATTTTTATTCCTTTTATGTTGTCATCTTCTCTAATCTGCCTTAGTAATATTTCTAAGACCATAACGAAGAGCAAAGGTGATAGTCGACATCCTTGTCTTGTACCTTTCCTTATTTCAAACTTCTCTGTCAGGTCGTCATTGACAAAGATTGTCGCTCTTTGTTCTTTATATATTGTTCTCACTGCTTTTATAAATTCTTTACCTAAATCCATCTTTTCCATTAATGCAAACATAAAATCCCAGTTCAAATTGTCAAAGGCCTTCTCTGCATCTGCAAAGAAAAAGCCAACTTCTTTGTCTGGTCGTTTATCAAAATATTCAATAGCATTTATAACCACTCTCAAGTTGTCTTTTAATTGTCTGTTTGGTAGGAATCCAGCCTGATCCTCTCCTATAAAATGCATTAGCTATATCTTTAGCCTGTCTGCTAATATTCTTGCCATTATTTTATAGTCATTGTTTATCGGTGAAATTGGTCTGTAGTTTTTCACATCTGACAAGTCTTGTGATTCTTTTGGGATCAGAGCAATGCTCACTTCATTCCATGTGTTTGGAAGTCCTTTTCCTTGAAGTATATCATTCATTATATTTTTTAGTATCGGTACAAGGTCCTCCTTCATTACTTTATAAAATTTAGCTGTGATCCCGTCCGGTCCTGGTGCTTTTCCAGTCTCTGTTGCTTCTATTGCTTGTATAATTTCTTCCTCTGTTATTGGAACATTTAGTCTCTGCTTCATATTTTCTGATATCTTTGGTAAATCTGTTTTTTGTATATATTGATCTATTTCTTGCAAGTCTACTGCCTTCTTTTGAAATAGTTTCGCATAATATTTGTAAAAGGCACGTTTAATTGTTTGTTGATCTTTCAATTCTTTTCCTTCTTCTATTATCTTGTTAATAATTTTCTTCTCCTTTTTCTTCTTCAGTTGCCAGGCTAGGTACTTTCCTGGTTTGTTTGCTCCTTCAAATGACTTCTGTTTTAATACCTTTAATTTCCATTCTAGTTCCTTGTTACTGATGGCTCTTATTTGTTCCTGCAGTATTTTGATCTCTTGTCTTATTGATTTTTTCCCAGGTTTTTTCTTTAGTTCCTGTTCTTTTTTATACAATTTCTCCTGTATTTCATGCCATTTCTCTTGCTTTCTTTTCTTGTCCTTGTTATTTAGTGAAATTAAATTTCCACTTATTACTGCCTTATATGTATCCCATACCATCTGGATTGAAAGTTCATTGTTATTATTTATTCGAAAAAATTGCTTTGTCCCCTCTCTCAAATACTTCAAATTTTCTTGATTTTGTAATAGATCTTCGTTTATTCTCCATCTTACTTTTTTCCGACCAATTATCACTTTCCATAGTATTGGATTGTGGTCTGAACTCACCCTTGGCAAAATTTCCACTTTTTTGTCCATAGAGCTAGCTCTTTTGATGTCCAAATCATGTCTATTCTTGAAAATGATGAATGCCTTGCAGAGTAGTATGTAAAATCTTTGCCTTTAGGATTTTCTTTTCTCCACACATCCTCAAGTTGTTCTTGCTGGACTAATTCAAAAAATATTGTTGGTAACTTTCCGGATTTCTTGTTACCTCCCTTTATATTCCTGTCTATTTGTAAGTCCACGACACCATTGAAGTCTTCAGCCATTATCATCTGGTCTTATGAGTCTTGATCCAATTTGTCCATTATTTCTCTGAAAAACTGGTCTTTTGCACCATTGGGTGCATAAAGACCTATTATTAATGTTTTTTTAGCATTTACATTAATTTCCACAGCCACATACCTTCCATTCTGATCTTGAAAAATTAATTTAGAGTCTGTAGCCTCTTTAATGTAGATCACTACTCCTTTTTTCTTTTGCTTGGACGATGTTATATATTCTTTTCCTAATTGTTTTTTAAAAATATTTAATGTCTTGATCCTTGATATGTGTCTCTTGTAAACAAATTATATTTCAATTTTGTTTTTTTAGCCAATGAAATATTGTTTTTCTCTTTTGGGGTGAGTTTAGTCCATTTACATTCCACGATAATAGTTTGTATTCCATTATGTTACATTCTTAATGGTCTGGGAAAATCCTCCGCATTTTCCTCAAAGAACTTTTCCATCTGCTCTCTTGTCTTGATGATGACTCTTAAAGCTTTATAGTAAAAACTTAGTCCTTCTGGTATCTCCCATCTGTATCTGATGTCCTTTTCTCTTAGTTTCTGGGTCAACTCTCTATATTTTTTCCTTTCTTGGAGAATCCTTTTTGGCATCTCTTTCATTATCTTGATTCTGTTTCCCTCCACTGTTAAGGGATTTTCAAAATGCCTTTTAATAATTTCCTCTTTCATTCTTTTTGTTACTAATTGCACAATAATATCTCTTGGTATCTTCTTTTGTTTTGCATAAGCTGAATTAATTCTGTATACCAGATCCATATTTGCTGTTATTTCCTCTGTTTCTTTATCTAGGAATTCTGCCAGAATTTCTGTCATTTGTTCCTGTACAGTTTGTGTGTCCGATTCCTGCACGCCCCGAAATTGCCTCTCTGTCACCTTACATTCCATCATTGCCATTTTTTCTTGCATCACTTGGTTTTCCTGCTTCATATTCATCACTATAGCCTTAGTCTTTTGCTCTACCTCTTCAACTTTGTTGTTAGTTGCTTGCAATTCCTTTTTTATTCCGTCAATATTTTTTGCCAGTCCCGCTACTTCCGCCTTAATAGTATCTTTCATATCTTTTAAATCTTTTGCAAGCATTTCCTGCATTTTTTGCAGCAGCAGCTCTTTATGATTCTCCGTGACTTTTTTCTCTAATCCTTCAGTCGCTGCATCTACTGAGGCTTGCCATTCTTTATCTGCTTTTTTTTCCGGCCATCGTGGGACTCGGTTACGTGCCTCCCCACGTATCTGCTCTTTTCCTTAAATCCGTTTTGACTTCTTTTATTCTTCTCTTCTTTCAATGTATTTAAATGTCTCTTATTTGGCAATTAAAAATAGTTTCTCTTAATTCCAAAATGTCGGGCATTTTTCTCTATGGTTTTTCTGCCACTTCTCTATGGTTACTGGCTTTGCTTCATTCCTCACTTAAAATGGCGTGCTTCCTGTTCCTGTAATCCTTGTAGCCTCTCCAGTGTTTCCTTTGTTTTGCTTCCGGGTCTTCCTTCTTCCAGTCAGTCTTCTTACTTCCTGCCCTCTGCTGTCCTCTCTAGGCACCAAGTTGTCTACCTTGCCTGTTTACTTTCCGTCTCGCGATGTGTCCCCTAGTCCACACCTCCTCTCTCACGCTGGCTATTTCTCTTCTAACCGCAAGTATGTATAAACAATATTTCTTTTAGTTTTTTTAGTCCTTAAAACTTCACCAGCACCCAAAAATTTTACTCAACAATTGTTCCTTGTCGTTTACTCTGTTAAATTCTATCCTTTTGAAATTTTTATCTTGGTCTTTTCACTGCTGTTTTAATTTACAAAGTTCGATAATGATCTTTTACCTTGCGACGATTCTGCAGGTTGTCTGTGCTGTTTCCTTCGCTTATAGTTGGTTGAAGCTGTTACTGAAGCTTGGTTTCTGACGATCTTAAGCCAATTAAATGACTCCTGAGGTACTGCAGAGATAGTAGCTCACCCTTCTCCGAGGGGACATCAAGGTGGTGGGGAGAATCCTTGATTCAGAACCCCCCCTCACCGAGATCACACTTTCTCGGGGATGCGTAGCGTTCAAGCCCAACTTCTCCCTGAAGTTGGGTTGGTAGCAGGCGTTCAGTGCCTCGCTTTCCAGAAAAACAGTGCCTCGAATAGCCCAGATCTCTAGGCTCCTCAGATCGCCATTAATCCCAAACCGTAAGTCCCCCCAAATTTCTTGATAACTGCGTAGCTGAAGACAAGACAGTCAGGAAACTAGAAGTAGTTTTCATTAAAGGTTCAAGAAGCTTCCTTTAAATTTGTGATTTGGAGATTTTTTTACAACGGAAAAAAAGAAAATCCCCCCATTTCCTTCACTGATCCCAAAGTACACAAAAGCTTACAAAATAGCCAGATACAGTAAAAAACAAAACAACCCCCCCCCTACAAGTGTTAACGTTTATTTCTTCAGTTGTGGGTCACTCACTGCCAGCCCAACTAATAGTTTGATAAATAGTTATGAAAAATGTTCAAGCATAGTCTTCAGAGAAATAGAATTCTGTTGTTACGGTGAATTCATCAAGGGCATCTCTCTGCATGATCCCATAGATGCACAAGAGATATTTCCTGTGCACTTACCCTTGGTCCCAGTGGACCCTTTGGTCCATTGAGCTGATCATGATGTGGCATAGGTAGACTCTTCAGTATACTGGGTCAACTTGGATATCTATGCCATTAGGAAACAATGCTTAAAGACATCATATTATTTGAGGACTAAAATATTGTTTGAGGACTAAAACAAATAAGATTCAGGGGAGCTGAACCTCCCAACAGTTTTTTTTTTGTTATTTCATACCAGTCACAGCATCTGTTAATCAGATTGGGGAAATGGAGCTAGGGGAAGATTTTGAAAAAACCTTTCCCTCATGTAGTTTTCCTGTCTTTTTGACCCTGACTTGTAAAAAGAGTGAAGGATTGAGGCCCCAACCATATTCCTATTCTTTTTCATTATGCTATTGTTATGTTGAAAACCGTAACAGAGACAATGTTGTTATTAGGATTACCAACTCTAGTTTGGGAAATTCCTGGAGATTTGGGGGTGGAGCCTGGGGTGGATGGGATTTGGGGACAGGAGGAACCATCAGCAGTGTATAATGGCATAGAGTCCATCCTCCAAAGCAGCCATGTTCTCCAAGTGAACTGGTCTCTGTCATCTGGAGATCAGTTGTAACTTCAGGTTCTTAATTCCTAGGTATTATGACTTCTAGAGTTTGTTTGTTTGTTGCCATATCAGTTAAAAACTTCTCTGACAGCGTGACAGGATTGCTTGAGTCAGAATTTGGCTTTCTGAACATTGCAAGGGGTATCCTGTATATGAACACACATACTTAAATTATGTGATTGTATGAAATGTGATCTCAGTTTCTTTACCATAAAGAAGATATGGAAGCAAACCTTCCCCTTCTCCCAGACGTTTCATTTGAATATAATTTTAAACCAAATAACATGTTACAAAGAGCTTTTACAGATTCAGACGTTCAGTTCCAGGCAATGAAAGGGCATTATGTCTATGCCTTTAAAGAAAACAGATGTTGTTGGAGAGTTGGAAAAGCAGGCGAAGTTCTATTGCATGCATTTGCAGAACTATTATTTCCACACTCCCAATGTATAGACTTTTTAAAAAGATTCTTCAATAATACGCTTTCTTGATTATCCATCATTGTGCAATCCACATACATTTTAGCCGTTGCTCAACAGACCTACACATCAATAATCATGTATCGTGCAATCCAAGCCTAATGGATAGGATAGGAGGAAGGGATTAGCTTCAAGGGAACAGCTGTGCTGCCCTCCTTGTATGCAGCTTCCCTTTATTTTAACAAGGCTTGTGTGAGAGTCCTTTGTGGTGAGTTGGGCTCCAAGACTTTGGCAGTGAAGCTGCCTTTTAAAGTATTTACATTCTCTCCTGCCATTTAATTTATCCAGGATTGATATTTATGGCTCTGAGGCACATGTGTGGTTCTTGAATGGACTGAAATTTCTAGGCCTACTGGCTACTAGGAGGAAAAAAACACTTCTAAAATCTCAACAGTCAGCATTGGGACCCAAGAGTACTATTTTGGAACAAGCCACAAATCCAAAATAAGTTGGACGGGAAGTGGAAATTTTGCAAGGTCATAATTATGATGGGGTGAGGGCAGTGTTGGGTCTTCTCATTGGTATTAATCTTAGGAGTTCATAGCAGTGCAGTCAGCAAGGAGTGCTAGCTGAAGATATTGTATGCGGCTCCATTAAAAATGAAGAACTACACCTGAAGCAAAGAACTGTGGCTGGCCCAGTTTGAATATTGGTATCTTGGTATCCATTATGCCATGGTGTTCTGACAAAGTACCTTCTGGTTCAGATCCCTTTCCTGAATGGGCTACTTGAACTTCCACACATTATGGAAATGAGCTGCAAGGAGTCAAAGGACAACTGGTCACAAGAAATTCCGCTACATGAAAAAGGGCTGGTATTCTGACAAAGAAATCTTGAGTTGTCTTCTTTTTCAGTTTGTACCACCACACTAAAAGAAGTGCTCTATAAGGTGGTGCTTTGCTGTTCTATTGCCCTGGCCAGGTTGAATGGGGTGGCAGGTGTCTGCATTGCCCAGTGTTGAAAATGACAATAATATACCCATGCTGTTTGGTGAGTTTTGTCTAGCTGTTCAAAAAATGCTGTGTGTAGATAATTAAAAATCAAATATCAGAAGACTGGTTAAGGTTAGGCTGTGAGGTTTCATTGTCGAATCTTTAGGTTTCCAAAGACATTTCTTTAGCAAAACTCATAAAAAACATTTTGAGGGCTGCAAAAATAGTAATAAAGTAAAGTAGTAATACTGAAACTCTGTAACCACTCCTGTGGTAGCAGAATCATAGAATGATAGGGTTGGAAGGTACCTCTAGGGTCACCTAGTTCAACCCCCTGCACAATGGCTGTTCAGTGTTTTGGAAATCGCTGAGAAGGACCTGATATAGAAGGGGCATTGAAGAAACTTAAGAATGATTATAAATTTGTAAGATGAATGAAACTTTTTCATTAGATAGTGGAACATTCTTTATACTGAAGGCCACTGGTTTTTTAAAGTGTAAAATGACTTTTTTCAATCTCTGTTTGTCGTTCGCTCTTATTTTGTTGTGTGTGCTTGGTTTTCTGTGTATCCCCCCTCCAATCTT
Organism: Eublepharis macularius; assembly: GCF_028583425.1. Taxonomy (NCBI): domain Eukaryota; kingdom Metazoa; phylum Chordata; class Lepidosauria; order Squamata; family Eublepharidae; genus Eublepharis; species Eublepharis macularius. The sequence goes on along the minus strand of NC_072790.1, from coordinate 180,270,383 downwards.
TCGAAATAATGACAGTAAAAAGAAATCAGATACAGCTATTGGGTATTACTGTTTCTAAAAGCTTCTTGCTGTTATGATATGGGTCAGCAGCATAGAATTAAACAAAATCAAATGTAAGAACCTTTGCTTTAGACTGACTGGTCTTTGGCCCATGGATCGGGACCCACAGATGAGTAGCAGAGCCCCTACAGAGCTGGTATTTTTTGTGCTTTTTGGAAGGTCCATGTTATTGGTTTCATGCGCACACAGCAGGGATGCCGTGCCTCCTCTCACTTTTTGTGTGTATGCTCAGAGATATACCTCTTGGTAACTGGCTTGTGTTCCATATTCTCAACTCTCTTGGACAGCTGTTCTCCACCATCCTGACCTTGACCCTGGTGAAGTCGTAACTCTATGCTCCCCTTTTCTGTCCCATGACTTTTTCCACACAACTTTGTGCCACATGCTTACAGCTCAGTGGGTTTTATGCTTCCTGTGGGTCTTACCACTGAAAAGGTGGAAGACCACTGGTTTCAGTGGAAGTGGGTCTGAAACAAATCTTTCCCACATTCTAGGGTACATCTTACATACCTTCCTGGTTTCTTTAGTTTTCTCAAAGACAGTTAATCAGTCAACTAGTAAATAAATCTTTCTTCATGAATTTTACATAGCACCAATGTGATAAGTTGATAAATAAATAAATATTTGTATGGAATCAAAATTGCCACCTTGCAAGGACAGCGTGAACTGTGCCAGTCATTTAAATGCCAAAGAAGGTTAATCAGGGATCTAATTGACTCTAATTAACACTTCTCCAAGCTGTGAGTTTGCTCACCTGAAGCGGAATGAGCATTGCATGAGAGGGTTCCTGCCTCCCCTTCCTCCATTTCATTTATGATGAGGGAAGGGAAATGGTGTGTGTGTGTGTGTGTGTGTGTGTGTGTAAAACAGGATTCTTTTTGTGAAGAAAACACGATTTGTCCAATTTATGTACAAATGTACCATTTTGGTTTTGTTTTATTCACAGCTGATTCAAAAGCAGGCAGTAATGGTAATCTTTCTACCAACTTTTGTTTAGGAATAGAGAGACTTGCAATTTTGTCCCAAACAGGGAGCACCCATGTCAGAACCTGGAGTTTTCCAATCAGTGTGGCCATGACATTTAGAAGTGTCCCTGTTTGTTATTTGGTGTGAGGAGGCAGGAAGGCTGTTGAAGTTAGAAATGGGCTGCGTTTTGTTGAATTGGCGCCTAGGTAGATTATTGTACCATATGATGTACTTTGCTCTGAGTCAATTTATTTTTGTGCAGATGGGCTTTTTGATGAGTTTTCATTAGCAAGCAGAGTCCAACTCTGTATGATGGCATCACAGTTCCTGCCAGAGAAAGTTACGCCTGGCTGTGCTTAGGAGCTACAGTGTGATTACAAGGGCTAAACAGCTTCTAATATTCATGTTGAATATTTATTCCTCCAAACTCTGTTGCTACCTGACATACGGTTAATATGATTATTAAATTGCTTGTAATACCCTGAAATTCCACATGGGGCTTCTCATTCCATTCTCACCCACCTCTTTAACATCTAGGGAAATGCAGAGTTGACTTTCATACCTGTTTGTGAAAAGAAAATAAGAGGTGGGACTATTTATGGGCTCTAATAAGGGTATATAGTATTTAGCAAGATGTGGAAGGAAGAACTTGGCAAGAACTTGGAAAAGAGCAAGGCATGATTGACTGATTTTGGAAAAACAGCCATGTCTAGGGTTATATGGTGTACTATTTACAGTGTTGGACTAGGACCAAGGAGGTCTGGGTTCAAATCCTGCTTCTGCCATGAACGTCACTTTGGTGATTTTGAGACAGTAACTCAGCAGTGTTGTTGTAGGGATAAAATGGGGGGGAGTCACATATACCACTCTGAACGCCTTGGAGGAAGGGTGGGATAAAAAGGCAAGCATAGTATATTCTATCTGTTAGGTCAAGGGGAGGAGTTTTCCCCTTACTGTTAGAGTATTTCTAGTCATTATCCTTGGCCAGCTGTATACATGTAAACAAGAAAATGGAGAACCTTTCTTCATGGGGACAAAGTAAGATTGCTCAGTAGGGTTGCCAATCTCCAGGTGGTGGCTGAAGATCTCCCAGAATTACAACTGATTTTCAGACAACAAAGAAAGGCTGCTTGGGAAGGTAGACTCTATAGCATTATACCCTGTTGAGGCCATTCCTCTCCCCAAACCCTGCCCCTTCCAGGCTCCATCCCCAAATATCCAGGAGATTTCCTAACCTGGAGCCTGGCAACACAATTGCTCATCCTGACAACCAGAAGGAGACGAGGGCAGAGGGTGGGCCCCTCTAAGAACTGGCTTATTTTTTTTTCAAAGCCAGGAGCAAGTCTTAACATTGCTGCTTATTCCCTGCTGGCTTTAGAAGCCAGGAATGGGTTAAATGGCTGCTTTTCCCTTCCTCCCTTGTGGGGAGGAAGGGACACTGTGCACTGTATGCTCACACTCTCATTCCCACCCCCACCCCCAAAACTAGGAATGAGTTGTAACATTACTGCTCATTCCTCCTGGCTTTAAAAGCCAGGAAAGGGTTAAATAGCTGCTTTGTCTTCTCCTAATGCCTAAGAGGAAAAAAACACAAGCCTTTTGCACATTAGTTTGCAAAACAAAGTGGCAGGGAAGCTGCCAGGAGGGAATAAAGCAGCAGCATTTTAACACTTTCCTGGCTTGGCTTTTCAAAAAATGAGAGTGGAACAAGTATGAAAAGTACATGTTTTTGCCCAGAACTCCACCACTAATTGCCTCTCCAGTGGGCACAGGACAGCCCAATCAGCAAATATGGGAAGGTGGGGCGGGATGGGTTCCAACATTACAGCATTGCAAAAATAAGAAAAATGACATCAGTTTAGTTTTAGTTTAGTTTATTTGGTGTTTAACCCGCCCTCCCCGCAAGCGGGCTCAGGACGGGGTACAATAATCATAAAATACAATTACATAGCAAATTTTACAATAAAATTCAGCAATTAAAATCATAAATACATGAAAACCTTAGATGGTTGGGTACACATTCCTGCCCCCGGCATACAAAGAGGAGGGATACAGACGAGCTGTAATCAGCTCCAGCCCCCACAAAATGCAGCTCCAAACAGACACATCTCAACTCGTCAGCAGATACCACATTGCCTTGAGGTCATACAGTGCAGAAGGATGGGACCCCAAGCTGTTTCAGCATCGATCGGCATGAATGCTCAGCAGTGCTGGCTTAAAGTGTACCATGTGGAATGGTCCCTAGTGTAGTAGTTAGAACATTAGACAGACAGGGGAGTGACGCACATGCTCCCTAATCAGCTCCAAATGACCCCGGGTGACCTTGAAGTAGTCATTATCCATATTTACCTGACAGAGTTGTTAACATAGGAGCCTTGTAGCACCAGGCCCATGGCTGTTGCCCAGCTTTGTTGTTCCCATAGTGGCCAGCCACATATCTTGGAAGGTCCAAAAGCAAGAAAATAGAGACTTCACCTGTTGTTCCCCAGCAATTGGTATTTAGAGGTTTCCTGTCTCTGAACATGAATGTTCCATTTAGCCATCATAGCTGAAACTGTTTATGGAGCTATTTTTCCATGACTTGAGTCCCTTGTAATGGTTGCAGAGTAGACATACGTGTGCTACACTGAGCTCTTTGGAACAAATGCAGGATAAAAAATGCAATAATTATTTTTAACATGAGAAAATGATCTTGAAATAGCAGCACATTGGTATGGGGTAGTGAATAACCTTGCATTATTACGTTTATTGCAAAAAGAGCTACATGTGCCTTTATATGGATATGCATTCATCTTTTACTTTATTAAAAATGATATTTAAAAAAACTTTTTAAATTATTAATGTTTTGTTGAAGAGGGTTTTTTAAAAAAATTTACAAAACCTAGAATTTACAAGCAAAATTGAGTGGGCTGTGGGGTGGGGTGGGGAGGGTAAGAGATAATAAATAACTGAGAGACGGGGCTAATTTTAAAAGCCTTTAAATAGTTGCAAAGTGTTGCAAGGATGAGAGGGAGGGAAGAAATCCTCTGGGTTGGCTGCAAAGGCATTAGGTGTTCTTGACAGTTGTGCAATCATTCCCTTTCTGGGAAGAGTTTCTGAAGTATAAGTTAAATGTGACAGAAACAGAGTTGCCAAGTCTAGCTTGGAAAATTCCCAGATATTTGGGGAGTGGAAATCTTTAGTAATACTGCCATCAATGAGGAAAGTGAGCCTTGCCTCCAGGAAGGGGCAAAATGGGGGGGGGGGGGTTATAACCAGGAATTTTATAATGCACAGTAAGCCAGACTCTTGTGTCACCCAGAATGACCTTGGTCTACCTGTAGCAGCACAAGCCTGGACACTGATACCGAAAGCTGTGGAAGTATCAGGCACCTGGAAGGAAAGCATAGAACAATCTCATGGGCTGTTTTCTGTATAAACAAGGATAGAACTGGGGTGGCACAATAGCCGAGATGGTGGAGCTCGTAAACCCTCCTCTGCAGGGCCTCCACATGCAGGGTTGGAGTACCCTTTACTGAGACCCAGAGAGTCCAGCCTGGCCCAGGTAACAATTCCTATTACCATGAGGAAAAAATTGTAGATAAACTGTAAATTGGGCCTGAGGTAATTTATAGAAACTTATTTCCTTGTATCTATTGTCCATAACTTGTAGGACTTGCTGGAGCCAATTAGAAGCAATGTTAGAGCAGCAATTACAAGCAACATTCTGAACTGCTGAGCCTCCTGAGTCTATCGGGTTGCCATTCCACCGCCAGGGGCGGGGGATCCCCAGATCCCACCTTCCCCCCCCATGCCCACTTACATGGCTGGTGGCGGTGTGTGCACTCCCTGGGGAGCCCCCGCCCTGGGCAGCGTGTCGGCACGCTCCTGCACTGTGAAAGTGGGTGGTGGCTGTGGCAGCAGCTAGAGCAAGCTCTCGCTGAGAGCGCAGCCACTCGCTCTCACTGCCGCCACTGCCACCAGCTCTCGCCGCTGCGGCCCCCATGTGCCAAATGAGAGTGAGCGGGCGGTGGTGGTCTCGCTCGCAGCGAGAGCTGATGGCTGCAACAAGGGCCCCCCTTTGACCCCCGCATGATGACATCATTCGCGGAAGTGATGTCATCACACAAGTTGGGAGCACACGCATGTAAAAGGAAGCCGGGGTAAATACCGGCTCCCAGTCCTCTGCTGGGAGACTACAGGGACCTGGGGATCCCCTGTTGAGGGACTCTGGGTCCCTGGCAACCCTATGAGTCTATCGTATCAAGGACTACCAGTTCCAGAGTTCCTTTTGCACAGTGGGAGTGGGGCCATCTGGTGGGAAGGGCAAAGCAAAGCACCATAAGACAGCAAGGAGCAAGTGCTGCCGCTTCTTCCAGTAGAATTTGTAGGCCACAAATATATGCCAATGAGTAATTCACTTACAGTCACAAATACACAAGCTGCCATGTCTGGTGGGGGCTATACAAACAAATCAGAGAATCTGAAATGTAAGGAGCTTAAGAAAGGGAACAAAAAGAAGCTAAGGGAAACCAATATTTGCTTCACTTTTTCAGCCAAGACAACTTACAAGGCCTTTCTGCAGTCAAGAGACAACATAATAACTAGAGAAGCAGATGAACAAAATCAAGATGAAAATTATTTCAGTGTACAGACTGAGTGTGACAATTAGCTTTGATTCCTTCGGAAAGTTTTTAGGCGATAAAATAGCATGGATATGGTCTGATCAGGCTGCTAGCTATAGTATAGGTGAGGTGGAAGAAATGCTTAATACACCATCTAGTTCATATATGAACCACTTTGAACCAGTTATAACAATGGATATTGACAGGATCCTGGCATCTGTGGAGGCCACTACCTGTGTACTGGATCCTTGCCCATCTTGGCTGATAAAATCACTAAAAGGGAACAAACTGAAACTGAACTCAGACAAGATGGAAGTGATGTTGGTTGGGAAGGCAAGCATTTTGAAGTACATTGTACCCCCCACTTTTGATGGAGTTCGTCTGACCCTTGCAGATGTAGTTAAGAGCCTAAAGGTTATACTGGATCCAGCGCTACTGCTAGAAAAGCAAGTTAAAGTAGCTGCAAAACTGCTTTCTACAAACTCAGTCTAGCCTGGAAGATGGTCTTGTTCTTCAGCACAGCTGATCCGGCCACCTGAATCCAGGCCATGGTCACATTGAGACTTTGCTACTGTAATGTGCTGTAACTTAGAGGTCTCCCCTCTAAGTTAACTTAGAGAGCCAATTAGTGCAGAATGCCGCAGCTTGGCCATAATTTGGAGCTAGAAGGAACGTGAGTATTATGTTCCATTCTAAAGCCCTTGTATTGGCTATCTCTCAGTTACAGGGTGCAATTCAAGGTATTGGCTATCACACAGAAAGCTCTTCATGACCTTTGTCCATCATATCTACAAGACTAACTCTCTCCCTATGTTCCACCATGGCAACTTTGCTTATCTGAACAAGACCTTCCGCAGGTGCCACCTTGAACATGGGTAAAATCAACAGCTGCCCATATATTCTCTGTGGTGGCCTCCACTTTGTAGAATGGCCTACCTGAAGAATAGGAAAGCTCCTACTCTCCTGGCTTTCCAGAAATGATGCAAAACAGAATTATTCAAGAGGCTTTTTTACTCAGATAAGAGGGCTGTAATATAAGGAAGCAGTCTCAAAGAATTTCATCAGTAAAGAGATCACGAGTAACTCCAGACTTTACTACTAGAGATGGGCACGAACCGCATTACGAACTTCAAAAATCCACGAAATTGGCGATTGCGCGATCGTGATCTGGCGGTTCATGATTGTCCACGGCCAACGAACCAGCGTTCGGGAAAGGCCTGGTTCGGTGCGTTCGGCCATGGTTCAGGAAGCCAGAGAGTCAGGCGCCAGCAATCAATTCCCCTGGCAACGGAGCCGGGGGAATGCCTGAACTCTGTCTGCGCTCCTTCTGTCGCCCTGGAAACCCGAAAGGAAGCCCAGCTTACCTTGATCGGCAGGTTTTCCTTCCAACTACAGAGCTGCAAAGTGGTTACAAGTTGGGAGAAGACACCCAGGGGAGGGAGGGGGAAGGGGGTGTTCTGTAGCTATGGGTACTCCAATCTCATCCCTGCAAACCCTGATAGGCAGCTCTGACGGCCAAACACAGACCTCCTGCGTTGCTCAATGGGACCTGTGCTTATAAATAGCAGTGGGCTCCCAGGCTGGGTTTCACTTTCAGCAAGCAGTGGAGTGGAACAGAGCTCTTGCTTGCCACTTGCTAGTCTTTGGGGAGAGAGACTGAGAGTATAATTGAGCTTGGATTTTTGTGGGAGTTTCCTGGGGGCCTTGGATTGGAGAGGGTATAACTCCAAGATCCCTTTTGCAATCTTGTCCAAACTTGGGTGATGGCTGTAGGAGAGCCTGCAAAAGACTCCCTGGGAATATGGGCTCTCTAAGTGCAACAGGGGCCATTCTGAGCCCCACGAACCACGAACCGGTTCGGCAATGGAAAATGTTCATTGCCGTTCGCGACTTTGGGATCGTCATTGGCACCGAACCACGAACTGCTGGTTCGTTACATTTTTTTGGTTCATGCCCATGTCTATTTACTACTGTTGATGTAAGTGTTATGCCTGCAAAAGGCTATCTTCTCCAGTGCCTAACCCAATAAGATGCTGGAGGCCAGAAGTAAGAAGAAGGTTTGATTTATTTCGTTGTTACAACAACAGGAGGGAACTAGGCCTTAGAAGCCAAAAATATTGTTTCCCTCTAATCCTCCCCTGAGCAAAACAATATTTATATCAAATATTACATCAGAACATCAGTGTAACATGACTGGATCACAGTTATGTTGCAGTTAGAAATTTTAATACACATATCACCTTCTTTAGTGTTAACTCAGCTGTGCATGTCCAGCCTGCAGAATAATTTATTGTTCTAAACTTGTGACTTCTTTAGGAAAGTGATGCTTCTCTATATCTAGCTTGTTCTGAGAAGCAAGCAAACAGGAATTCTGTCTGTTATCTGGGAGTCAGAACCATAATTTCTGCTTTCAGCACCTTTAGAGTAGCTGAACAGAGCAGAACCAGTTATAAATCATCTAAAGTTTATCAGCATCTAATTGACTGTTAACTATTGTAGTTGTAATTAGCTGGGATATTATAAGTATGATCCTACAGAGTGGTTCCTATGTTAATATGTCAGTCTTAGAATTGCTTATACTCTGTTTCAGCATTTCTTCAGCTCTATATTAGATTTCTGCTGGCTTTAAATCTTTGCAAATTTGTGTGAATATACCCTAGTACATGTTTATTAAAATGTCTTTGAAATTGACTGTATGGAGTCATGCTGTGTAATCTGCCTTCAGTCTCAGTGAGAAAGGCGGACAATAAATGACATAAATAAATAAACAAACAATTTTTTGGTGAAGTGTGCTTAGCCCTATGGGTTCTTTGCACATTACCAGTGACCATGGAAGAAGCTGAATGAAGTTTCAGTAACCTAGCACTCATAAAAACAACTGCAGGTGTTCTACAATGGGGCAAAACCCTAGCCATCTTGACTACTGTTTGTGAACTTGCAGGAGAAATTGACTTTGGGGGCTAGTTCATAATATTGATGAAAAAGGACAGGAAAATAAAAGTTTAAGTTAATTGGCTCAACCTTTGCGGACATTAACAGAATCACTTTAGAGTGACCAAAATGTTACAAAATAGTTAGCAAACTTGTAGGACTCTTAGTCTGTGTGCTATTATTAAACAAAAGTAGCAAAAATGGACATTTTTTCATAAATGTAGAATGTATAACAGTAATCCCATAACCGAGAGAAGCTTTTTTCATGGTTAATAATGAGATTATATGTATGGAATAAGGGATTGTGGTGTTGGTGTATGTGACCGGGGTGGGGGGTGGGGGTGCTTTGTGTATTGGGCCTGAAAAGATAATGCTTGGGCCCTGCCCCTCTACTTCAGCAAGATGATAGCTGAGAGTAGAGAGCAAAGGAACATACTAGATGAGATGAATTGTCCATCTACTCCAGTATCCTGTTTCACACTGCGGCTAATGAGTTGCCCGGGGGGTCGACAGATGTGTCATGCAGGCAGAGGCCTTTCTCAAATGTTGCCTCCTGGTACTGCTATTCAGAGGCAACAAACCTCTGAATATGGGGTTTCCTTAGCCAATCATGGCTACTAGCTTCATTAATCTGTCTAATCCAATTTTAAAGCCAGAGTCACAGCATGCTACCAAACCAGGAATGTCTTCTGAAGCACTGGTTGATACCCATACCATTATATTATCACACCAATTTGTGTTTCAGTTGTAAGTTGATTCAAAAGTTAGAGCTCATGTTCCTGCTTGTGGGTATATTATTTGTGTAGACGTTGAATTTGTGGTTCATTGCTGGCCATTTCAAAGAGAGCCATAATGGAGACCTCAGTTTTATCAGCAAAACATGTTTAAATTGCCTGGAAATAAATGACATTATAACTACTTTGTATTTGCCAGCTGTGCCACATATCTGTTATGTTTGTGATATCTTAATGCAAATCACATTAATTGCGTAGAAATTAAATATGAAAAGTGGAGGCAGTCATTTGAAATGTAAGTCCTGAGTGGCCTTTGATAGCCCATGCAGGCATTGAATTCCTCCATTTGGCTCCAGGTGTGTTGGTGCAAAGAGGAGGAAATCCAAAATGGCCCAGATGATACCATCATGGTGGAAAGATGAGTTCTATGAGCCAGCCCTCATTTCAGTGTATCATTTTAATGGTTTGAGTGTCCTGTCAGTTTAATTTTTTTTAAGCTTGTACTTCCTTATTTAGCTTGGTCATTTCTGAAGTAGTTTATACCTCTGTATGCCATTGATAGAGATAGTAAGCTCTGGAGTGCAGATTGGAGGTTTCTATTGATTGGGTCTATCTCAGATCACAGGATCTGAGTGCAGCCTTTGTATCCCTGACAGTAACTTTCTCAGGTTCATTGCTCTCAGAGGAATATGGTTGCACTTCTGTATATATCAATCCACCTTCCTATCCTCTTGAAAAATATTCTTTTTTACAAAATCTGTTCTGGACTTTCACAGTCTTACCAATTCTGTGTTATCTGTATTACTCCACCTTTCTTCTATCTGTCATTGTGCCTTCTCTGACTCTTTTGTGTTGCCTTAACTAAGAACCCCAATATGCATTTAGAACTACTGAGAAAGGCCTCAAGGCCAAAACATGTATATAATAATGTATGTAACAGTACCTGGTCAGTTTAAAGATGTCTGTAAGACATCCCCCTATGTATGAGTACAATTGCTCAAGAATTTCTACCCTAGGTTGGGTTGCCAGGCCCCCTCGATCTCCCAGCGGGAGATTGGGGCCTGGCTCTTACCTGGGGTGTGTGTGTGTGCGCCCGCGTTCCTGCAAGCGCGATGATGTCACTTAGTGACGTCACCACGCAGCCCGTTTGGGTGTGGATAGGGCCCATTGTGGGCTCCTGCGGAGCGCAGGAGCGTTCCTGTGCTCTGCAGGGGCCTACAACGGGCCCAATCCACGCCAAAATGGGCCCAATCCACGCCCATTTTGGCACGGATCGGGTCTGTTTTGGTGCGGATCGGGCCCGTTTAAGGCCCCTGTGGAGCATGGGAGCTTTCCTGCGCTCCTCAGGGGCCCACAACGGGCCCGATCTGTGCCAAAACGGGCCCGATCCATGCCCGTTTTGGCATGGATCGGGCCCATTTTGGCGTGGATTGGGTCTGTTGTGGGCCCTTGCTCCCGCGCTCCACAGGGGCCCCAATCCAGGCCAAAACAGGCCTGATCCTGGCTGCTGCTGTGCTTGGGGGTGCGCAGCACCGCAGGGGGGCGCGCATTGAAGGTGCGTGCCCCCCCGCTGGCCAGGTAGGTGGGGCAGGGGTGGGTCTGGCAGCCCTAACCCTAGGAGGAGGTACTTATGTATATGGAACTAATCATACATTTTTAATTCTTGGAATTTTAGCAAAATTGTTGGTACTTTTTTGTTTTTTGGTATTGATCTTGGCACTTGTATGTATAAATTTTCTTTCTGATTTGACAACTGTTCCAGAAAGGATTTGATCATTGTTACTTATGCCCTAGTGACATCCAGTGTACACTACTATTATATATTCAACATGGTGCTGCCTGTGAAGGGTATTTAGAAATTGCAGACGGTGAAAAATACTGATTGGTGGTAGTTTTTCACCTTGTGAAAATTCCAAAATATCTCAATATGTTAACCATTTACATATTCTCACCATTTCCCTTCTAAAATGGGCTTCTTGTGGCAATAGTCACAGGGATATTTTTGGACACCTCTCTCCATTAGCATTCCACACCCTGGGAAACTCTTACAGGATGACTCAGCCCAACCCTACCTTCCTGAGTAGATATAAATTACCTGCCAACATCTTCTCCACACTGTGACACTGAGAGATCTCTGTCTTTTGGTGCTACACCTCTGACGATGCCAGTCACAGCTGCTGGTCAGGAACTACAATGCCAAGACCACGGCTATACAGCCCGGAAAATCCACAACAACCAAACTGTAGTTTGTTTCTTTTAATGTTATAATTGCTTCAGATGGGAGGGCAGGGTATAAATGCTTTAAATAAACAAGTTAAGATGACAGTGGTTGCAGTGAGGATAAATTGGTTGCAGTGAGGATAAATTGTCATATTGACAATATTTCTGGAGGCCTCTCGTGGTGTCAATAACACGTACTCTTGTTTTTAAAAATGTTAGGATTTAAGCCTGTGGAGGGTCTTGAATTGACAGCCTGAGGGATGTCAGGTGGGTTTCTGTCTGTGCTTCACCGCCCAGTTCTTAACAAAGAACGTCAGAGTAGAATATTCACTATCCCAGCAGAGAAACCATTGAGGAGGCTAGAATGAGTAAGACGATACTCTGTGGGGCGCTGGTCAGACTCTACCTGGAGTATTGTGTGCACTTCTGGTAGTGTTGCCAGTTCCTGGTTGGGAAATTCCTGTAGATTTGGGGGGTCAAATCTGGAGAGGAAGGTGTTTAGGGAGGGAAGGGACCTCATTGTGGTATAATGCCACAGAGTCCACCCACCAAAGCAGACATTTTCTCCAGAAGAACCGATCTCTGTGGCCTGGAGATTAGTTGTGATTCCAGGAGATCTCCAGCCACTACCTGGAGGCTGGCAACCCTAAGTTCTGGAGGCCTCACCTCAAAAAGGATGTGGACAAATCAGAATGCGTGCGGAGGAGAGCAACCAGGATGATCAGGGACTTGGAGACCAAGCCCTATGAGGAAAGACTGAGGGACCTGGAAATGTTCCATTTGGAGAAGAGGAAGTTGAGGGGAGACATGATTGCTCTGTTTAAGTATTTAAAAGGTTGTCACTTAGGGTAGGGAAGGGAACTGTTCCTGTTGGCAACAGAGGATAGCACACAAAACAGTGGGCTTAACTACAGGAGGGAAGGTACCTGCTGGACATTAGAAAAAACTTCTTCACATTAAGAATAATTCAGCAGTGGAATCAGGTCCCTAGGGATGTGGTGGGTTCCTACTCATGGGCAAACTTCAAGGAGTGGCTGGATGAATACTTGTTGGGGATGCTTTAGGATGTTCCTGTATTGGGCAGGGGGTTGGACTAGATGGTCTGTAAGACCACTTCCAACTCTATGATTCTCCAGATTAGTTTTGGTTTGGGGTCTGATCTGAATCTGCTTTTATTGACTGGTAACTGCCTTCACCTTGTTCCCCCTCTGCCCTTCTCTGCCCCCCACATTAGTGTGGGAACCAGGACTAAAGCAATAGTAAAACTAGGCATAGCCAGTTTTTACTTTCATGTTCTATAGAGTTACTGGGTGGTGTTTAATGGGCCTCTTCCTTGCTTTAGGCCTCCTTTCAATTCTTGCTTCACACTGTTTGTTTTCTTTCCCTGAAGAATCTCAGGGAGGGAATCCAAAATAGGTGAACATTAATGAACGTGTCAGTTAATCATTCCCCCGTCAGTTCCTGTTAGTAAGAACACCATGGTGGGAGTCGTGAGGGAGTCACACTTTTAGACTACACCAGAAGGATCTTCACAGGGTTCAGTGAATTTCAATTGATCTTGAACTCGTTCTGTCATCATATTCATTAGTATATTGAGGCTGAATTAGGTGATAGTGAAAGGCTCCAACTAGGTGAGAAAAGTGGCGATTTGTCAGTACAAAGAGTAAATTGCCACCTGATTCTAAGAAAATGATAGGGTCTCTTCAAATTGTTCTTGGAATGAGCTGTTTGGGGGTGTTGTTACTAAAGAACTTATGGAATTTGGATGGGGTGGGTTACATATTCCTGACATCCACATGTTGTTCCTGTAGCAGTTTACACTAGTGAAGGGGATCACAATTTACAGAATGCCTTATCTGTTTGAGCTTAGATATGAAGTTGTTATGGGGTTGAACTAGGGAGACCTAGTTTTAAATATCTAAATAAATAAATGTAAAGAATATACATTTACATTTAAAGGATATAAATATTTCTCCCCAGATACTATGATAATCAACATAGGATCTTTTTCAAGACCTTGCCCTTCTGCATTGAGGGACAGGGTCTTTGCAGCGGCCCCTGATTATGAAATGTCTTCCCCCTTCCCCTGCCCCATCATTGGGTGTTTTATGATACAACACCAAGATTTAAATTTTCAGTTGGTGTTTAACTGATTGATGGAATGCTTCTGCCCCCTGCCCCCCAATTGCTCTGCTTGCTGGCCCATATTATGATTTAATTAGTTGATATGAACACATTTTTGTTCTGCTAGTAAGACGAGAACGTTCAGCATTCAGTGAACCTTCAGGAAAGACAAAATGAAACACTTCTATTAAAGAATTATTGGCTTGTGGAATTTTCTGTCACTGGATGTGGTGAAGATCACTGATTTAGTTGACTTTAAAGGGGAATTAAATGAGTTCATGTAGAACAGGTCCATCAGTGGCTATTAGCCATGATGACTAAATAGAGAGTCCAGATCCAGAAGCAGTAGCCCTTTAGTCCCAGTGATTTCAGGGCAACAACAGTAGGAGCCTTGGCCTCTGTACCCTGCTTTTAAGCCTTCCCAGGGCATTTGGTAAGCTACTGTATGAAGCAGGATGCTTGACTATATGGACCAATCTTCTGCTCCAGCACATGATCTTAATATGGCTTTGCTTTTCAGGTGGTCTAGTTACTTTTTATACTAGACTGTATTGTCATATAGGTTGTTTTGATTGGTTTTACTATTGTGAACTGTCTTGAGGACTTGTTGTGGTGAGGTGGTATGCATAGGGTTGTGAGGTCTTCTTACCCTTCCAGCGGGAGGAGGGAACCAGTATTCACCTTGTTCTTTGCCTTCGCACTTGTGCAAAGTGCAGGAGCACTCCCATGGTGGTGCGATAATGTCACTCGAAAGTAATGTCATTGTGCAGGGCCCAGGAGCACTCTTGTGCTTTGCAGTGGGCTGATCTGGACCCCAAACGGGCTTAATTTGGCCTGTTTAGGGCCAAAATTGGCCCACTGTGAAGTGTAGGACCACTCCCAGGGCCTCACAATGTCAAAACGCTGCCTCAGGAGCATGCCTGGGAGGTCTGTTTCCCCACCTTTCCCCCTGTAGGCCAGGTGAGTGGTGGTGGAGGGTGGGAGTGGAGGTTTCCTTGCCCCCACTGGGGGACCTGGGATAGATATGCAAATATTTTAAATAAATAAATGGTTTATACCAATAGTATTCCACATCCCTGTGCACTGCATTCATGATTGGGTGAATAAGAATATAGTAGAGAGCTACATTACACTGAGTCAGGCCAGTAGTTCTAGCCTAGTCCTGTCTGCTGGAAATGTTACTCACTGAACCTGGAACTTTATCCAAGGGTATAGAATCAATGTGGGCTCCAAATACCTGCTGCCAGTCTGGGTCCACATCTCCACACGGTAATAATTTACTTCCTTTTATGAAGTTTGGTGGGGAAAAAGAGTAATATTGTGAGCTGGAAAGAATTTGAAGGGACAAAGACAATATTTTTCAACAAACTACAGTAGGGGGCATAATAGCCTAATCTCTGGTACAATGGACACTGTCTAAATAATTATTTATTTAGATATTTATACCGTGCTTATCCTCTTTGCTCAAGGCATGATATTGATGCCTAGAACAAATATTGATGTATTTGTTCCTGATGTATAAAGAGGTATGCCAACTCTGAACTTTGAAAATGTCATTGTCATGGCTAACTGAATTCTACATACATACACCTGATGAGAAGGTAAATTTCTCTACAGAGTGTACCTCTGGACACTGCAGGCAGGTCTCATATGATCCCCCCCAAAATAAAAGTTTGGTGTAGTGGTTAAGAGCCATGGGACTCTAATCTGGAGAACTGGGTTTGATTCACCACTCCGCCACTTGAAGCCTGCAGGGTGACCCTGGGTCAGTCACACAGCTTCTTGGAGCTCTCAACCCCACCCACCTCACAGGCTAATTGTGGTCGGGATAATAATGACTAGAGATGGGCACGAACCGCATTACGAACTTCAAAAACCCATGCAAATGGCGATCACGCGATTGCGATCCAGCGGTTCGTGATCAGCCATGGCCAACGAACCAGCATTCGGAAGAAGCCTGGTTCTGTGCGTTCAGCCGCGGTTTGGGAAGCGAGACAGTCAGGCACCAGCAATCAATTCCCCTGGCAACGGAGCCGGGGAAATGCCTGAACTCTGTCTGCACTCCTTCTGTCACCCTGGAAACCCAAACTTACAACTGTGGCCATTGTACAGCCTGTAGGTATGTTATGAAGGGAGCAGCTGTGCAGATACCAGGTACTATCATCAAATTGCAATCTTTAATCACATGTCAAACAGCAGGCATAGTTCATATGATCATGTGCCCCTGTAACAAGATATATATAGGGAACACCATTAGACCCCTCAAGGTTCGCATCTTGGAGCATGTATCCAGGATTCGCAACAGGGTGTTAGAGGCTCCCCTTACCCCCCATTTTTTGGAGTGCAATCATGATGCCCATAGCATCAGGGTCACTGGATTGTATCAGGCTAAGAAGGGTGCCAGTCTGCAACGGGACTTGCTGCGTAAGGAGTCTTATTGGATTCGCACTCTGGATATTTTGGCCCCTAGGGGCCTTAACAATGAAATAGATCTTAAGTGTTTTCTGGGTTAATACCGGTGGAGACACAGCAAGACATGCAGGTTATTAGGACCCATATTTAAATCGATAGATCCACATAAGAGACACGCCAGGAATTGCCGGCGTCATTCTCGGAGGTGGGTTGAGAAGCCCTGTGCTTACGTGTGTGGGTGAGTGTTTATTTTGTTACCTTGGAAAGAATTTTCATAGCATGTGCCTGTATGAATCAATGAG
The DNA here is from genome assembly GCF_028583425.1 of Eublepharis macularius. NCBI lineage: Eukaryota > Metazoa > Chordata > Lepidosauria > Squamata > Eublepharidae > Eublepharis > Eublepharis macularius. Next base: position 180,254,030 of record NC_072790.1, on the reverse strand, counting down.
CCGTAGATGTTTTCTCTGTATAGCGCTTGCCCCTGAGGAAGTGGAAGACGAAAAGGCGATTTGAACATCTGGCCAACGTCGTCCCTTCGGGCACGCTTGGGAAGCTCGCTTACAACGTGTGAGAGACTGTCCAATGAAATACCTTTAGGCATTGTCCTCATTTGAATGTTTGTTAAGGACGCTCTCATCTGGACTCAACCCTCCCGGTCCCCATTGGGGAACTCGTCATTACACTCTGCAAAGTTTATAATGTATAGAACAGTGTTTCATGAATTATTGTCTGTATGCAACATTGTATGATTGAATAATTGAAGACCATTGCTTTTGGAAAAAGGTTTCATCCTGTATTGATTAATTAGGTTTTTACACCTGTATATTTATCATAGAGCTTGTGGTGGGTTTTTCAAACCCCCCCCCCATTTTTTTCAGACAGCTTACCTTGATCGGCAGATCTTCCTTCCAACCACGGAGCTGCAAAGTGGTTACAAGTTGGGAGAAAACACTCGGGAGGGAGGGGGAAGGGGGTATCCTGTAGCCACGGGCACTCCAATCTCATCCCTGCAAACCCTGATAGGCAGCTCTGACGGCCAAACACAGACCTCCTCCATTGCTCAATGGGACCTGTGCTTATAAATAGCCATGGGCTCCCAGGCTGGGTTTCACTTTCAGTGAGCAGTGGAGTGGGACAGAGCTCTTGCTTGCCACTTGCTAGCCTTTGGGGAGAGAGACTGAGAGTATACTTGAGCTTGGGTTTGGGGGATAGGGATCTATCTCCTCTGGTTCCAGGGCTGCTGCTGGCTCTGGGGCCAAGCTCAGTGGGCACCTCGGCTGAGAGCTCACCCTGATAATTGATCACTGCCTGATCGGGTCAGGTCTGTGGCAGTGGTGGGCTAGGGCTCTAGTCCCTCCTTCCCTCTGGTGCCAGGGCTGCTGCCAGGCCCTGGGGCCAAGCTGGGTGGGTACCTCGGCTGAGGGCTTACATTAGTGCCTGATCTGTTCAGGTCTGTGGGAGTGGTGGGCTAGGGCTCTAGTCCCTCCCTCCCTCTGGTGCCAGGGCTGCTGCCAGGCCCTGGGGCCAAGCTCGGTGGGCACCTCGGCTGAGGGTTCACAGTGTCATCTCCGTTCTTCTTCTCAATTGTTGTTTGCTGGCACAATGAGGCTTCAGGTGGAGGACAAGAGTGGTCGTGGGGGGAAGTGCAGAGATTGTCCCGGTTTCAGGACGGGAAACAGTGCTGTGCAGGACTCTGGAGGAGCAGAGACTCCCGCTCCCCCAAAATCACCAGTTGCGGCTGTGGAGGAGGCTGAAGAGGTCTTGCCAGTGGTGGAAGAGGAACTCCTGAAAATTTTGGGGGAGGAGGAGGCCGAGGGATCCTTGGAGGAATGGTTGTGGTTCAAGGAAACATCCAGCCCGTCCCCATCCCAAACTACCAATGGTGCTGTCCCTGCCTGCAGTCCACCCATCACTCTGTCTTCCATTGCCAGCTCTGTGGCACATCCAGCAGCAACCCTCATCCTCCCTCCCCTGGAACCGTTAGTGGGCCACAGTTCAACCTCAATGTTTGGAGGCACTTTCGGTCCCTTCCTACTGACCCCCGCGTAGTGTGGTGCTGTTTGTGTGAGGGCCTGGTGCACAGGGGCAATGACCCGAAGCACCTGTCATCGACAGCCCTGACTCGGCATCTGAAGAGGCACCACCCAAGCCTGTGGCCTCCGTCCTTGGCCAGCGTAACATCCGTCGGGGGGAGACTGAGGGCCACCAGCTCGTCTCTTCTGGGATCGATGGGAGGGTCTCCAGAATGCACCCCGAGCAAGTAGCCTTGCCTCGAGGGTGCGGCTGGTGGGAGCGGAAGGGTCAGGCAGGCCTCCCTGGGGGAAGTTGTTCCATCGGAGTCGGGGGTGACTCCACTGAAAAGGGTGAGGTCAAGGGCTCAGGAGGCCGGTGTTCGTGTGGTGACTCAGACGATTGCCCCGCAAGGCTTCCCCCTATCGGTCATGGAGGGCGTGGGCTTCCAACTGCTGCTCCAGCATTTTGCCCCATGGTTCTCCATGCCGTCATGGCGCACTGTTGGGCATTGAGTTGTGCCCGCACTGTACGAGGCAGTGTGAGACATGGTGCTCAGAGACCTGTTGGCCGCCCAAGGCAGAACAGTGCACTTCACGGCCGACCTGTGGAACAGCTGCCATCATGGGTACCTTGCCTTCACCACCCACTGGTGGCAACCAGAGGACCTCCGCCTCCCCAGGCCAAGATCTGTCAGCCGTAAAAAGGTGCCCAGCTTGACACCGGGCTACAGGGCGGTTCTTCTTCAGGCCCGGGGGATGGACGAGGTCCACACTGGCAAGAACATTGCCGCCACCATCAAGGCGGCTCTGAAGGAATGGACGTCTGAGGTGGAAGAGTTTGTCCATGGCTTCATGGTGACAGACGCGGGAACCAATATGTTGGCAGCGCTGAAAAAGGCATCCCTTCCGGGCCTGGTGTGCATGGCACACAACCTGCACTTCATGATGCGGGACATGCTCGGGCTGGGGAGCAAGCCAAGGGACAGCTGGGATGAGGGAAACTTGTGGACGCGCAATCTGCTGGACAGCTGCCATCGCATCGCTTCCCATTTCTCCCACAGCATAAACTCTTCCTGCGAGCTGTTCCAGAGGCAGGGGGAGGCAGGGGACCCCAGGCACCAACTCTTCCAGGACCTGCCCACCCACTGGAACTCCACCTACGACATGATATGTCGTCTGGTGGAGCAGAAGGGCGAGTTGGAAGACATCCTGTCCTCTTCAGATGTTCTGAGGAGGGGAAAGGCGTTGAGCCTCAGCTCCATGGATTGGAGAGTCCTTGCCCAGATGTCCCAGATCCTGAAACCCTTCAAGGATGCCACTGAGCTCTTGTGCTCCTACCAGGCCAGCGGGGTTCAGGTCCTCCCTCTGATCCATGGCCTAGACCAGTTTCTGGCCCAGGAGCTCCAGCAAGGGCAAGAGCTGCTCCCCCGGGTCTGGGACTTTGTCTGGAGGATCCAGGCCTGTGTCACTGAACGTGTGCGAGGCACCGTGCCAACTGGCCTCCCTCTGTGACCCCCATATCAAGGGCAGCATCGCCATGCAGGTGGGTCAGATGCAGCACTGGAAAATGGAGCTCCGCAGAGCGGTGCTCTGTTTCCAGAGACAGAGGACAGGAGAGAAGGAACCGGGCAGCGGTGAGGGGCACACGGTGGAGGAGGGGGAGGGGGAGGAGGTGGGAAAAGAGCCACACCAGGGAAGAGCCACCCCAACTGCCACATTCGATCTCTGGGCCTCATCGGTGGGCTGCGTGGTTGGCTGCTGCACGGCGGGCACATCCCTCTCAGTGGAGGACTCGGCGGGAGCCATGGTGCACGAGTACCTTTCTGAGCCCCCCGAGCCCCCCCCATGCCAACCGGTTGCAGTATTGGGTGAGGAAATCTGACCGATGGCCAGACCTGTCCATCGTGGCAACAAACATCCTATCCTGCCCTCCCACCAGCGTGCAGAGCGAGCGGGTGTTCTCCCACCTGGGAGACCTCCTCCATTCCCACCGTGCACATCTGCACCCAGACCTGGTGGACATGTTGATGTTCATCAAGGTGAACCTCAACCTACTGGGGCACCCTCCCATTGACCTGGACCTACCCGGCCTCTGAGCCACCCTGGGGTTGTAGCCAGCCCAGCTTGTCCAAGCCTCCCTCAGTTCTCGAGGCTGCTTCCATGGCTGGTGACCCTTTGCCCTCCTCTCCCAGACAAGTTCCCATTCCCTTTTCACACCTCTCCCTCTCTGGATCTGCTCAGATTCCTCCCAACCTCTCCTGTCTTTCCCATCCCATCCTTTCTGCGAAGGCAGGAAGGTGTGGTGCTGCCAGCTGATGCTGCTTTTGGGCACGAGGAACAGCTCTGCTGCTGTTGCCGATGTGAGAGTGGCACTTTACGGTACCCCCCTTCCATGGCACCTGGTGTCCCCTCTGAGCAGGGGGGAATGGGTCCCTCCCACCCTTTCCACGAAGGCAGGAAGTTGGGTGCTGTCTGCTGCCGCCGCTTTGGACCCCGAGGGCCAGCTCAGTAGCTTTTGCTGAGTTTGACAGGTTTGAGCTGCACAGTGCACCCCTATCCATGTGTACCTGCTGTTCTCTCTGTGCATGAGGGGAATGGGACCCGCCACAACCAGTCACGTGTCCTTTCCGCGAAGGCAGGAAGGTGGTTGAGGTCTGCCGCTGCTGCTTTTTGGCACGAGGGGCAGGTCAGGAGCTGTTGCTGGTGTTAGTGTGGCGCCACATGGTACCCCCCCTTTCCATGGGCACCTGCTGCCCCCTCTGAGCAGGGGGGAATGGGTTCCTCGCCCTCACACCCTTTCCATGAAGGCCGGACGGTGGGTGCTGTATGATGCTTTCGCTTTGGGCCACGAGGGACAGATCAACTACTGTTGCACATAAGATTGTACGTCACGGTGGCCCCTGCCAACAGCAGCGGCTGTCTCCTCTTGGCAGGGATGAATGGGTAATGCCGCCACGACCAGTCATGTCCTTTCTGTGAAGGCAGGAAGGTGTGGTGGTGCAAGCTGATGCCACTTTCTGCCACAAGGAGCAGTTTTGGTGCTATTGCTGGTGTTAGTGTGGCACTGCATGGTACCTCCCCTTTCCATGGGCACCTGCTGCCCCCTCTGAGCAGGGGGGAATGGGTCCCTCGCCCTCACACCCTTTCTGTGAAGGCCGGATGGTGGGTGCTGTATGATGCTTTGGCTTTTTTTTTTTAAATAAATTTGTATTAATGTTTCAAACTCAATATACAAAGTTGAAAAATAACTGCAAGTAAATAATTAACTATATACATGTGTATATATATATATATATATATATATATATATATATATATATATATATATATAAATATAAACTTGTTGTTTTTAAACATAGTTTTGTACAGAAAGAAAGTTGAGAGATAATGATTAGTAATCCAGTTTGCTAGTACAGAGAAAACTAAAGCTTAAGTGCAATTTTAGTAACCATTTTTTCAGTCTTGTATGATAAAGAGTAAATGTTTAGGGGGTTGTTGATTTGTAACAGATATGAAATCAATGAATGGTAACCATTTTGCTGTAAAGTCAGTTTCTTTTGGATAATGTTCATTTTGATATATTTTATCATATATTTTTTCTTGTATGTAATAATCCCATACTTTCTCAAGCCATTTGTCTGTTGAAGGAACCTTCTTTGATTTCCAGTTTAAAGCTATCAAATGTTTTGGCTTTTGGCCACGAGGGACAGATCAACTGCTGTTGCGCATAAAATTGCACGTCACGGTGGCCCCTGCCAACAGCAATGGCGGTCCCCTCTGGGCAGGGGTGAATGGGTAATGCCACCACGATCAGTCACATCCTTTCCACAAAGGCAGGAAGGTGAGTGATGCTGGCGACAGCCTCCACTGTGACACAGGGGGAGCGGACAAGCCTATGCCACAGCAGTCTGTGCACTCCTTCAGGGTGGATGTGTGGTCCCTTCTCCCGGTCCTGCTGCGCAATGCGGCCAGGAAGCCTCGGGCTTGGCCCTTCTCTCAAGTACACGTTCCCTCTTCTCACCTTGCCCTCTCCGGAACACTGAGTCCCCTCCCAACGACCTCTCCGGTCCTGTCCTATTCCATCTTTTCTGCAAAGGCAAGAAGGTGATTGATGCTGGCTGCTGCCGCAGAGTTCCTCAGTGGGATCCACGGAGGAGGCCTCGCGGCTGTTGGGATCTTCCGACTTCACAGACCCTCTTTCGACCTGTCCCTCACTGGAGCACTCCGACCCCTCCAAACAACATCCCCTCTCCCTCCCGTCCTTTCTGGCAAGGCAGGAAGGTGGGTACTGTTGGCTGCTGCCACAGAGTAGCTCAGTGGGAGCTTCGGAGGAGGCCTCGCGGCTGTTGGTGGATCTTCCCACTTCCCCTCCAAATGACATCTCTTCTCCCTCCTGTCCTTTCCGGCAAGGCAGGAAGGTGGGTGCTGTCGGCTGCTGCTGCACTGTTCCTCAGTGGGACCCTTGGGTGAGGACCCTCGCTTGCTGGGGGATTAGGCCCCCATCCGAATGACACGTCCTCTCCCACCCATGCCAGGAATACGAGCGCACTCCTCTTTGGCCTGGCGGGCGGGCATATGGGGCGTGCCACCGGCGAGCAGCCAGACCCCCCGCCCCCTAAAGGGGAGGTGGCTCATCGCCTCCTCCCCGTGCCCGCCAGGCTTGGTGCCCGCTGTCATCACCCTCCTTCTGGCCTGCGTAGGGAATACCTGCGCGCTCCACTTTGGACTGGCGGTTGTAGGGGGATCTTCCTACTTACCCCCACAGGGCCCGGTAAGTAGGAAGTGTGTTTCCAACTGAGTGTGGGGTGAGGAGAGACGCTTGTGATCATCCATTAAAACTAGTCCAAGAAGAAGTAACTACGAAACGGGAACTGGAAAGTTGCGAGGATAAGCCCGTCGGCTAGGTGTGTCCTCTGGCACGTCCAGCTCCATCTGTGGACTATGGACTGATTTCCAGCACAAGCAGGATGCTTTCCTTCCACCTCCACGTACTCTCCATCCACCAGTTGAGAATATATATGGAATTTTTGAAATAATTTATAGACTGACAGACTACCTCATATCTATGCACTTTTGAATTATTTCTGTATGCACTTGCACTTCCGTATTTTGCACATGTAAATATATATATTTATTAATATTGAGTATTTATTGCTTTTGCCCCCCAGTTTCTTGTACCTTGAGTTGTTTCATTCCCCGGGGGTTTCCCTTTGTTTTGTAGCTCAAACTTGGGTGATGGCTGTAGGGGAGAGCCTGCAAAAGACTCCCCGGGCTCTGTAAGTGCCACGGGGGCCGTTCTGCACCCAACGAACCACGAACTGGTTTGGCAACGGAAAATGTTCGTTGCGGTTCGCGATCTCAGGATCATGGGCGGCACTGAAACGCGAACCGCTGGTTCGTTAAATTTTTTTGGTTCGTGCCCATGTCTAATAATGACATACTTTGTAAACTGCTCTGAGTAGGCATTAAGTTGTCCTGAAGGGCGGCATATAAATCAAATGTTGTTGTTGTTAAAATCCCAGCATGTAGATAACTAGCTATCACAGAGAAGTGTTCTAGCCTAACCATATCTCTGACATGCTAGTTTTCCATGTACTACATTTTTATTTTATGTGGTTGGATATTGATTGACTTCTTTGCAAGCTGCATCTTCTCAATTTCTTTCCATTTGTTAAGAGGTTGAACAGTACATTTAGAGACCAGTGGAATGGGAACCCTTTCAAAAGTGCCCAAAGTTATCATTATTATCACAAAGAGAGAGCTGAAGGAGAATGAGGAGGGAAGGCAGGTGAGAGGAATAAATATGACACTGTTCCAAACCAGGAGTTCACAGAAGTGCTGTTCTTAATTGTACAGATTTGGCAAGAATTTTGTTAAATGTCAAAGTATAGTGCTGAACTGGCTGGTGTGATGTCTGTCCTGTTCCTGACAGCCCACTATGTGGCTATTATCTTAGCAAACAGGCATGTTTTTCTTTTACTCCAATGCACAACAGTTAAAGTTGCTTTTCTCCTCATTCTCTACAAATCTTTCTAGTTGTGCTTTAAAAAAAAAGTTGATATGACAGGATGTCCCCGCAATAAGATGCCACTCATCAATGGAGTTTTAATCCAGTGGCTAGGTCAGAAGATCAGTTGCTGATTGGTGTGTGTATATGTATATGCGACTTGGCGCTGGTCGTATTTTAATGGGCTTATCTTTTCCTTTTTTTATCCTCAGGGATTAAGCTAAATTCATGGATAGTGTAGGAAGAAAAGAAAAGCATCTTCTTGCTATCTGCTTATTAAATCATTTCCTGGTGATCACCTTATGTGAGGGCCTATCTTACCTTTTAACCCTGTCTCCCTTTCACCACCCCTCCCGCCATTTTTGGCACAAGCTGATGTGTTATTGCCCTTCCTAGCTTATGCTGAAGCTCTGCTGATAGAAGCAGTAAATCAGCCCATTGGCACTAGGGAGACAAATGGCAGCTGTAATGTGAACTGAGGGAGATCAGATAAACCCCCAAGAAATATTGTGCAAAGCAGAGGATGGTTTTAAAAACAAAGATCTATCTTGATCAAGGGCCTTGAGGCAAAACTGGAGACCCATGTGGGATGGGTTTGCACACATGTATATGTCATTTGATCCTATGCACTCTGTCAGTGCTGGACTGGCCATTTAATTTCAGGGACATTTCCCAGTGGGCCACTGCCATAGATAACTGCTGGTGGCCAGAAGCAGTGGATAAGCTAATACCCACTGATTGTGCCGCTGAGCTGAGTGACCCCTGCAGCGCTGGCTTGTAGCACCATAGGAGCCACTAAACGTGGCTTGCTCCTGGCCCATTCTTACTTCTCAGTCTACTCCTACAGTCAGTGATAGACAGCTGAATGTGTGAACTCCTGAAAATATTCATGTTTGTGGTTGTGTGTGTGCTGATAATCAAAGATGAGTTTTGTTTGCTTTTAACATTTCTATATTGCCTAAGGTTGCCAACCTGCAGGTGAGGCTTGGAGTTTTCACAATTGATCTCCAGACTCAAAGATCACTTCCCCAGGAGAAAATGGCTGCTTTGGGTTTGAAACATAAATTGGTGACTCAAATGCAAGATGAATAACACAGTGGCCATATTGGTGTGATGGAAGTGCTAAAGATGTCTGGGTTAATCAGGCACATTTATGGTGCTTCAAATACTCTTGGTTCTGTACTTGAGAACTAAAACAAAAACACTGGAAGCAGACTTGAAGAAAAAGATGGTATCAATGCTGTTTTATTCATCAGAACTTCTAATGGAGTGTAGGTTGTAGGAATTTTGTTGCATTTTATGGCATGTTATTAGGTTTTATTAGGTTTCGGGGGTGGGTCGGAAATTGGTGTATGATTCTTGTTTCATGTTTTATATTATGTACTATTATAAACTGCCTCAAGCATAGAGAAAGGTGGGATATAAATGTTTTAATAAATAAATGTACACAAGATGTTCCACTCTTATCAGAGATTCTTGCAGGCTGTGCAGCTTGTAAATGCCTACATATGCTTAAAGAACACATCCAAGACCTCCAAGAGCTAAAACCAAATTACTTTATTAAACATATATATTCTGCCTTCCCTAAACATCCAGGGTAGCCAATAAATAGATCACAGACAAACAATAACCCCCTAAAATAATCCTAGGCAGAAATCCTCAAAGACCCTTTTCGCACTTACGGTTTAAACCGCCATTTATGAGCATTTGCCCCGATCGCAGTGGCTTCGGCATTGCACCTGTTCATTTCACACTGTCCACTGCAATTTCGATTTGATGTCTGTGCTTCATTTCAAAACCTCGGTGCAATTTTGGGCTTTTGGGGCCTTGCAATTCACGTCACACTTTTTTTAAAAAAATTCAGCATGCGTAGTAACGTTGCAATGTTGGAACCCTTCCCCCCTTTTTGCTGATTGGGCTGTCCCCTGCCCACCGGAGAGGCAATTGGTGGCAGAGTTCTGGGGGAAAACATGTACCACTCTCATTTTTTTAAAATCAAGCCAGGAAAGGGTTAAAATGCTGCCGATTAATCTCCTCCCAGGAAGCAGAGGCTTGTTTCCAAAGGGCTGTGCAAAATGCTTGGGTTTTTTCCCCCTCATTGACAAAGTCTGAAACATTCCTGGGAGGGAGGGAAAAGCAGCCATTTAATCCTTTCCTGGCTTTTAAAGCCAGGAAGAAAGTGCAGGAACATTACAACGTTGCAACCCATTCTTGTCTTTAAAAAAAAAAGAATGTGTGTGCATACCCTAAGGGAGGAAGGAGAAAGCAGCTATTTAACACTTTCCTTGATTTTAAAGCTAGCAGGGAATTAGCAGCAAGCTTAGGAATCATTCCTGGCTTTTGAAAAAAAATAAAACAGCATGCATACCGGGAGGAAGGAAACCAACGAAGAAGCAGCCTTATGACCCTCAGCTCGCTTTACTAAAAAAAATGGTGGACAAGGAGTTCAGAGAGCTGAGGAGGGTGGAAGTGGTTAATTCTGCACAAACCAATCAGCTCCCAGGGAAAAGGAGAGGGGGGGGAGAGAAGCAAAAAGGAGGCAAAAGTGTTCACATTAGCAAAATGCGGGCCAGCTGCCAGTCGGCAGCGAACTTAAAAAAACATCGGGGTATGTCCGCAGGGGGAAAAATCGGGGATACAGCGGACAAAAAGCGGGATTGCATCCCATGACTGCTTTTAAGTGTGAAAACCTTGCAAACATGGGATGTGGAACAGGTACAAACGCGCTCTAAAAACCGAGTGCGAAATGTACCTTAGAGTGCTTTTCTGTGTGCTCTTCCGTGGCCCATGTCTCTCCCTCTCTCTTACACAACGACCAGTTCACAAAATACTTCTGTATTCTAGAAGGATGCACACCATCACCCCTCTTGCTATTTCACCTGTAAGAGTTTAGTCTTTGCTTCATAGTGTGTGACAAAAAAAAGAGATGAAGGAGAAGCATGCCAAATAGAACTCTGTCACTTCCTGATTCACAGTGACTACCAAAGAAGTTTGATACGAAAGTAGCATTGTTCAGCAGCTTCTGTATCTCTTAGGGTTACCGCCTCACCGTTTGCTGATGGGCTGGTGAAGGTCTGAGACCTAGTGAGACGCAGGAATTCTATTAAGTCACAGAAAAGAAGATGACTGACGGGGTCACGTTCCACAGGCTGTCCTGCCATTGGGCTTCATACTTGATTTGAGGCATATATATTTTCACACTGTGAGGAAATATTGAAATTGTATTAGGTTCTGATGACTAGTAGATCCTTATCTTGAAGATTATGTGTTGGGGAGAGTCCTGGGCCAAATATGAACTTCCAAGAGGTGCTGCCTGCCCCCTCCCCAGGGCTAGTCTGAGAAAAAGAGGTGTCATGTACTGGAATCTGTGACAAAGGCACGTACTTGCAGGCCACTATAGAGGGTGGAAGAATAATGAGGTGTCGGCCCATTACCCTTCATTCCCATTGTAAAATGGCCTTCCCTAGCTGCTGATAAGGCAGTCTTTTCTTCAAAAACCTTTCCCTATTTTTCCTTTGCAATTCTTCTGCTTCTTTTATCTCTTGACTCTGTGTGTTCATTGTAATACGTTTATTTCTTTCAATTCAAAGTTTAACTGTTGCTGAATCTAGTTCTGAGAAAAATGTGTTGACTGCTGTACATATTATGGAATATTGGGGGGATTTATGGTACTTCACAATCTGTCTTTAGCTTTTCAGCAAAAGACAGTCCCTTGCCACACCATGGCAAAGATGTTTTTCTCTATGAGTGGATATATTTTCTGGAATTAGGAAGGTGTCAGTCCTAGGGTGGCCGTCCCTGGCAGTTAGATCCCCAAGCCCCTCACAGCAAGCACACAGGTGCATTGGTTGAAGAAACTTTATTCAGAGATCTATTCAGTTCAGGTGTGCACTCGTAGGTAGAAGTTGGCAGAAGTGATTATTCAAACAATAGGACTACTGATTATAGGGTACGGTCTCCTGCCCTCTGGCCTGTTTGCATTCAGGTGCGAAAACCCAAAAAGTTACATGGGAACAGAGTAGTTTAGTCTAGACAAAGTACAGAGTGGAATCATTCTGTCCTGTGAAAAAGATACATTTCAGTACACAGCTGCAGCTCTGGTCCAAGGACACTCAGAAGTGAAAGCACATATTTCTTAGAGATAACAAAGAGGTCACTGGCTCCTCTGGAAATTAGTATTAGCAGTCTAGATACCCACAGGTGATTTATATAAAATGCATGAGACACAGTATTTAACTTTGGCATTATATCAGTATGAGTTTAAGATGTAGTGTAAGATTCAGAACACAACAATGGCATGGATGCCATTGTATAACAAGTGTTTTCATGTATGACAACACTTGGAAATTTGTGATCTGACATCAGCTGTGGTCTAAGAAGATCACTGTCTACATGTTTTGTGGCAAGGTGAGGAACCAAGGACCCATTTCTGTGATTGTGGATATAACTCTGTTGACAAGGACACTGTCCATTTGTCATGTGAGTGAACTCATTGAAATGGTAATTCAGTGTACAGACAGGAGAAAACATGAGCTCTGCTGGTTCAGACAACGGGTCCATCTTATCTAGCATCCTGCTTCCCACACAATCTTCTGGGAAACTTAGAAAATGGTATGAAGATAATAGCTCCCTTTCATATATAATGCTTCTGAACCTGAAGCTACTGTCATGGCTGATGGCTACCAACAGAATTTGTCAATTCCCCTTTCAAAGCCATCTAGGCTTGTGACCACTATGGGATAGATCCCATGTAAAATCTCCACTGACAGCAGTGGAACACAGCTTCCCTGTTTCCTCTCCCCTGTTGCAGTGCAAAAGGGGACCCCTATGAAGCAGCAGGAGTGGAGAGTCACAGGTCTGCCTCAAGTGGGGTTAATTGTTAAAAGCCACCCCCTCTTCTGTTAGCTGACATTTCTTCTGGAACCCAGTATCCCCACCCAATGTCATGTGGTGATTCTTTCTATATATCAATTATGCATTGTGTGAAGATGTACATTTATTTGACTGTCCTGAATTTTATGCTAATCAATTTATTGGGTCACCCTGAGTTCTACTATTATAAGGGGTGGAGGGATTCTCTCTTGTCTGCTTTCACCTCATCATGCATAATTCTATTAACTTCTGTTATTGCATGAAAATTCTGTCCATGATGTTGTATCTGTGATGGCCCTTTTACACATGCAGATCTTCTCCAAATGCTGCCTGTCATCAAGTGATGAATTTGTTTGTGTTATAGGATAGTCTAGGGTGAAGGTGAGGCAGAACTCACTAATTAGACATCCTTCGTCCTGGAGCCTCTAACTGGGGTGCTGAGTTTTTGAAGGGGACGAGAAGTGAAAAACCTGGAGTTTCTGCAACAAAATCAGAAACCGCATCCACATGCCTGTGCTTGAGATTGCCTGACACTATTAATCTCATGCGGTGGGATCTTTAATACTCTGGAGTGGTCGAGACTGTTAGTACAACCGAAGCTGCATTTGTCTGAAGCCTTGACATATTTAATTTTCCAGAAAGGAGATAAATCACAAGATGAGCAGAGGACAGACTGGGCTTTCTCTCTCATGCTGCTCATTCTCCTTTTCATTTTGAGATAGGCCCAAGCAAACAACACAAATTATTCTGAAGGCTGAGCTGGGTTCGTTCTGCAGTATTTTCTAAGTGCCAGACAGACTCTTACTATGGGATTTATTTAGAAGACATTCTCCTCAAACAGAGCTGCCAGTTGAAAGAGCTTGGAAAGTGACCCAAGTTGAATGACAGTCGTCCTAATACTGGAACTTGTTCTATTACACTACCTTTGATGGCTGAGAATTCACAACCATTCCATACTGACTATGTGTGGCCAGTTAGAAGGCCTGCCTTAGACCTAGAAGCCACAGTTAAAAAAATATATGTAGCATTGATCTCAAACCAGATTTTTTATCCTCCACTTCCCATGTTCAGGTGATCTCAAAAACTGTACAAAAAACACCAGACAATCCTGCTTTTAAGCACATCGAAAGTCAGATTATATGCAGGGAAGCCACAGATGTTGAAATTTTCTGCATTCCCAGTCTGTGGAGCACACCTTCTTCTAAACTATACTAGCCAGACCTTGACATAATCTAATCAATCACACTAATGTGTATGACACTGAATATATCCCTGCTTTTATTTGCCAGCCATTATTTTAGGAGTGTGTGTCTCCTGGTACTGCTTTGTGCTCAAAGTTTGACCTGATTCTCTTGCCTACAGTTCTCCTGGTGGCCTTATGGGAGGTTATTGATAGAAGGTTCTGGTGCCTTCCACCCGTGCTGACTGCTTATTGAAAGGAGAACTCTGAGAAGGAGCTTTGAGGCAGAAAAAAAGAAAGTGGCCAATTAGTAGCTTACTTTGGGAGAGAGAAGTGCAAAACCCTCCCACAAAAAAACAGGTTTCATTCATTCATTCATTCATTCATTCATTCATTCATTCATTCATTCATTCATTCATTCATTCATTCACTCTCTGTTTCTCACACCTTCACACACAGAGTGAGACTGTTTAGGCATTAACTTTTCCCCAGGATTCTACCCTATGGGACGGTGTGAAGGGATTTAACTGTTTGAGGATAGGCTTTGAATAAGATCTTTAGGAATGCCCTGTTTCTAAGACTTGCAGCAAATTCCTGTTATAGATATATTTTAATAATTTTTTGGTAATAGTTCTAGAATCTTGGACTGTGTCTGAACAAAATTTTAGCTTTCTAATACTGCAATCCTATGCACACTTACTTGGGAGATTTATTTCCAAGTAGACATGCACAGAATTGCATTGCATGCTCTATGGAAGAAGCCTAACAATTTGAATATCATTAAGAGTTATCAATGTATCGTGTATCATTATATAACAAACAGAAGAAGCAGCACACCCTCTAGTTTGTTAGGCCCACTTCACGCCACGCACAAGATGAAAGAATGTTAGTGCCCCATGCATTGATTGGTAATAATACAATCAGGGCTTTTTTCTGGGAAAAGAGGTGGTGGAACTAAAAGGGGACCATATGCTCTCCTGTGTGGCAGTGGCGCGTTCCAGGCAAATTTGGGCCGAAATTGAGCTCCCTGTGTAGTGCGTATGTGCGCTCCCAGAACCGCGTGATGATGTCACGGCCTGGAATTTGACACTGCCATGCGAGAGAGCACTCCCCTGCCTGGCAGTGGCCTGATCCTGGCTGTTTCGGGCCCAAATTGGGCTGAATTGGGCCCCAAATGACCTGGTTCAGGCCCCAATAAGCCTGGAATGGGCCACTGCCACACAAGGGAACCCTCCTCCACCTGGCAGCAGCCTGATCCTGTCAGTTTCAGACCTGAATTGGGCCAAAACAGGTCCCAAATGGCCCCAAATGGACCAGAAACAGCCCGGATCAGCTTGGAACAGGCCGCTGCTGTGTGGGAGATCACTCCCCCTCCCGGCAGCAGCCCGATCTTGGCTGTTTTGGGCCAAAATACCCACAAGTCACATGGATATTTTTAAGAGGTGCTAGAACGTGTTCCATGGTGTTCTGGCTGAAAAAAAGCCTTGGTTATAATGGTATAATGAGGAAGGGGGGGGTCTGTTTTGATGCAGTAATATTTTACTCTTCTAAGCATAGCTGCCTGATCCCGCTTTGTATACTTGCAGCTGCTGAAGCCTTTTTCCAATCAGCTGTTAGGATGCAGGCAGCAAGGGGCCAAAACTAGTTCCTTCCACCTTTCCCTTCTGAACAGCTTATTAGTTTGTGCCCATTTCCTGACTGGGATTTTTGTCATGCAGTCCACCAGCTGGATCAGAGGAGGAGACATGCCTCCTACTAGGGTTGCCAGGTTTCCTTACCCTCCCAGTGGGGCAGGGGGGCAGGAGTAGACCCAGAGCTTACCTTCTTGCTTGTCCTGGGATGCTTTTTCTGCTGAGGGAGAGTCTGGGGAGGGTGTGCGTGCTTCACAGTGGCTTGATTTGAGCCCCAGACAGGCCTGATTTGGCCTGTTTGGGGTGGAAATTGGGCCACTGCAAAGTGTGGAGTGCTCTCAGGGTGGCAGAATGACATCAGTGACATCGTTGTGCTGGCCCCAGGAGCATATTTGGGAGGCCCGTTCCCCACCTTCCCCCCCATCAGCCTGGTAAGCAGTGGCAAGGGGTGAAAGGTGAGAGTGGGGGATCCCCCGCCTTCACTGATGGAATGGGATCCCTACCTCCTGCACTTTTAGAAGCGTGCAATTTCTCATCTAGCTAGGATTTACTGTGCGTAAATCTAGTAGGAGTGAATCATGGTAAGAATGTGGAAAAGTGCAAGTGGAGGCCAGTAGATTCAGTCTTGGATGAGAAGTCTGGATTTGAATTCCAGTCCATTGGAGGCTTGCTTATACAATCAAGTCTAAGCAGTTGTTTTTCAGAAGTTGTTCACCCCTTGGAAATGCTATCCATTAACTGGGAATTTTGACTCCCAATGCTCAGTGCAGTGATCTGGCTGAAGGAGATGAAGATAATAATGGAATCATTTCCAGATCTGTTGCTTGACTCAAAAGGCTTTACATGGTCTTAGTAGCTAATGGAGTGATTCCATGGAAAGGATTTTCTCCTCTGGGGCATGACTTTTTCACTTCCCCTCCTATTGCAGTCTAAAATGCCCCCTAATGCTGTTCTTTGGGCTTCAGCAGAAGGGGGAAGGCAGAAAAGTCAAATTCCACGTGTGGAAAACTTTCCATCCACAGAAATGCTGTATTGGAGCAAGAAGAACATTAATCAACATGCTGTGTTGAGATTCTTAATTCAAGAATTTAGGAGTTTTATAGAAGACAATATAAGATGCAACAAGAAAGCATCTTGAGCAAGCAGTAGGAATTATGTCTTCAATATCCCTTCCAGATGAAAATATATAGCAGGTTCTACTGTTCTCATTCATACCCACTTTGTTCCCAATGTGGCTGATGGAACAAGTATTGGCAGGGAAGAAAAGTGACCAACCCTCAATCTGGGGAAATGTACATGTAAAATTAAAATCTCAGTTTCATGTCATCACTTGAATTTCTCAAAGACATGATACAACTTGAACCCCAAAAGTTGTAACTTTTATGAACACTTCAGCTGGTATTTCCAAATGTCTAAGCACCTGTGATTCCAAGTATGAGCTGTTTTCTTTTGTTGTCAGTGGGTACCCTGGCACTGAGCGTTTTCCTTCAGATTTGTGTTCTAGGCTAAACCCTCTTTCTTTCCTCAGAGAAGCACTACACGTACTCGGTCATTTCCACATATATATTTAAAGTGACATGAGTAAAGGCAGGGGCCAGATCACACACCTTTGATTATAAGAGGGGATGGCAAATCTATTCAGAGCAAATTCAATCAGCTTTCACTGGGAGAAATTTTAACTGTGCATAAAACATTTGCCAGCCATTAACCATACCACCGTTGTTAAGGATTACTAGTGGCAGCTACCTGAGTTCATGCCCATCACTTTTTTGACTACACTTTTTATGGACCATCAACCTTAAACGTAGAATTCTACATTCCAGCCACTTAAAAATGATACTGGGAAAATATGATTTGAATAATATGTATAAAATGATTAAAAGTCCAAATTTGCTTCAGTTAGTTTTATGAAGCCATGTAATCTTTTTTTTAGTAATATTTTGGAAGAATGGTTGATCCCTGGAGAAACTACCAGAAATATTATACCGGACTTTATCTATGTCCCTTGTTGGATAAATGTATAAAGGATAACTTGTGATGAGGGCTCTCACTTCTGCTAGAGCATTAGGAAATACAGGATATTTAGGAGACAGGATATTTAGGAGATGCATCCAATTATGTTTCCTTTGGAATTAATTGGTGGTTAAATTTTTAGCTGCTGGGTACCATTTTAGGAGTGAGGTAGTCCAAATTTGCCTGTTAACATGGGCCAGTTCACAGAGTCACAAAACTGACAATTCTTAGTGAAGCAGCAAGCTTATATGGTGTAAGGGTTATAGAGCGCACATATACTTCTAACTCATAGGGAATGCCTTATGTATGGAGGGAAGCATGGTATGCTACTACTCCACTGCCTGTAAAGGATTGGTGCTTTTGTGAGTGGATGGACTGCTTCTTTGGTTCACTTAGGAGTTTGGGGGTGAAGCATGTGACTTTGGAAGATATTGATCCTGTAAACGATATTTCTGCAGTGCACTTTTCTGTTTAAATGGGCATCTATGGAAAGTCTGTGTTGTTATATCAAAGAAAGGGGCTGGTTTAGATGGCCATTTGGTTACATTCAACTCTGAGAGGTCTACATGTTGTACATCATGAGGATGCCTCTGAGACCACAACCCCTACATAACTTACTTATAATTTAATTATTTAGAAGTTGATATCCCCTTTTTCTCCATAATGGGGTCCCAAAACACAATTTGCCCCTCCTCCATTTCATTCTTGCAACAACAACCCTGTGAAGTAGGTTAAGCTGGGAGAGAATGTGACTGGTCTAAGGTCACCCAGCGAACTTCTGTGGCAGAGCAGAGATCTGAACCTGGGTCTTCCAGATCCTAGTTGAACACTCTAACCTCTACATATTCTGATCCCTTTCACTCATGTAGCTTTATTATTTGTTGAGTCATAAATAATCAATGCAGCTGATGGATGTCTGCATTTGGGGAATATGGTTGTTATGATGCATTGGCATGGGAGGGAAACGTTAAATGTGAAGCAGTCAAAAACGTTTTATGTTCTTTATACAGCATTTGCTCCTACTTGAAATACTTTGTCTTTGACCAAGAATGTTAAAGTACCCCATGCTGGGCTTATATCTTCCTCCTCGACTCTCTTGTGTTAAGTAATAACCCCCCCCCACTTGCTTATAATTTACTTTTCTCTAAGATTTGCTAAGAAAAGGTAAAAGATTCCCTGATAAAAATACACAATTCTGTCATCATAATCCATATGCCAGTGAATATATTAGCAAATTAATTTTGTAGATAGTTTTAGGTGAATAACCATGTTGGTCTGCAGTTGAACAGTTGGATTTGAGACCTTAGAGACCAATAAGATTTTCAGAGTATGAGCTTTGAAAGTCAGAGCTCCCTTCTGCATATCTGAGCTTTGACTCTCAAAAGCTCATACCCTGAAAATCTTGTTGGTCTCTAAGGTGCCACTGGACTCAAATCCTGCTAATATCGTAGAGAAATCTCTTCTTTGAAAGTAAGTAGGCTGTACTGCTTCTACTATTTTAACAATAGTTTAGTGTTAAAAAGCTGCAGCATGCTAATTCTGATGTTCTATCAATGTTCAAAGCACCTTTTTTCTCTACTGGTGGCCATTGGATGCAAGGTTGTCGTCCTTTCTGTTTCAACTCCTTTTTTAAAAATTTTTTTTATTGGTGAGTACATAAAGTATTATTAAATACACAAATTCCCCGTCTTATCTAAATTATATCAGCCCCCCCTTCCCCCCTCCTTATTGATTTCCAACAGCTTTCCAATCCCTAACCCATCTTATTATTTAAATTACTCTTAACTATAATTTTTCTAAATCTTATATATATTATATCACTTATTCTAAGCATATTCAAATTGATGGTTGTTGTGGGTTTTCCGGGCTGTATTGCCGTGGTCTTGGCATTGTAGTTCCTGACGTTTCGCCAGCAGCTGTGGCTGGCATCTTCAGAGGTGTAGCACCAAAAGACAGAGATCTCTCAGTGTCACAGTGTGGAAAAGATGTAGGTCATTTGTATCTACTCAGGAGGGGTGGGGTTGAGCTGAGTCATCCTGTAAGAGTTTCCCAGGGTGTGGAATGCTAATGGTGGGAGGCTTCACTGTATCCTGAGGAGGTTCTTTTGCATATGGATTGGTACTTGATGTGCTAATCTTCTCTGCAGGGCTATTGTCAAGGATAGAATGTTTTGTTAGCCTGGTGTTTTTCAGAACTGGCAACCATGCTCGGTTCATTCTTAAGGTTTCTTCTTTCCTGTTGAAGTTTTGCTTGTGCTTGGGAATTTCAATGGCTTCCCTGTGCAGTCTGACAAAGTAGTTGGAAGTGTTGTCCAGTATTTTGGTGTCCTGGAATAAGATACTGTGCCCTGTTTGAGTTAGGCTATGTTCAGTCACTGCTGATTTTTCAGGTTGTCCAAGTCTGCAGTGTCTTTCATGTTCTTTTATTCTTGTCTGGATGCTACGCTTTGTGGTCCCGATGTAAACTTGTCCACAGCTGCAGGGTATACGGTATACTCCTGCAGAGGTTAGGGGGTCTCTGCTGTCTTTTGCTGATCGTAGCATCTGTTGTATTTTTCGGGTGGGTCTGAATACTGCTTGAAGGTTATGCTTTTTCATAAGCTTTCCCATCTGATCAGTAATTCCTTTGATATATGGCAAAAACACTTTTCCTGTGGGAGACTGTTTTTCTTTGGTTGTTTGCTTCATCCTGGGTTTGATTGCTCTTCGTATTTCATTTCTGGAGTAGCCATTTGCCTGAAGTGCGTGGTTTAGATGATTAATTTCCTCATTTAGCAAGTGCGGCTCACATATCCGTCTTGCACGATCCACTAATGTTTTCATTATGCCTCTTTTCTGTCGGGGGTGGTGATTGGAGTTTTTGTGTAAGTACCGATCAGTGTGAGTTGGTTTCCTGTAGACCTTGTGACCTAACTGAAAGTTTGCTTTGCGGATGACCAAGGTATCCAGGAATGGGAGTTTTCCCTCGATTTCTTTCTCCATTGTGAATTGTATGTTCAGGTGGATGTTGTTGAGATGATTCAAAAACCCCATCAATTCTTCCTCCCCATGGCTCCAAATGATAAATGTATCATCCACAAACCGGAACCATACACTAGGTTTGTGGGGTGCTGATTCTAGAGCTGTTTTTTCAAAATGTTCCATGTAGAAGTTTGCTATAACTGGGCTGAGTGGGCTCCCCATGGCCACCCCATCCATCTGTTCATAGAATTCGTTGTCCCATTGGAAGTAACTGGTTGTCAGGCAATGGTGGAATAAGGCTGTTACATCCTCTGGGAAAATCTGATTAATAAGTGCAATGGTGTCTTTTACTGGAACCTTGGTAAACAGGGATACAACATCAAAACTGACAAGTATGTCTTGTGGATTGAGTTTCAGAGAACTGATTTTGTTGATGAAATCTGCTGAATCTTTGATGTAAGACGAGGTTTTCCCGATGTGGTCCTGCAGGAGATCTGCCAGATGTCTAGCTATTAATCAGATTTTCCCAGAGGATGTAACAGCCTTATTCCACCATTGCCTGACAACCAGTTACTTCCAATGGGACAACGAATTCTATGAACAGATGGATGGGGTGGCCATGGGGAGCCCACTCAGCCCAGTTATAGCAAACTTCTACATGGAACATTTTGAAAAAACAGCTCTAGAATCAGCACCCCACAAACCTAGTGTATGGTTCCGGTTTGTGGATGATACATTTATCATTTGGAGCCATGGGGAGGAAGAATTGATGGGGTTTTTGAATCATCTCAACAACATCCACCTGAACATACAATTCACCATGGAGAAAGAAATCGAGGGAAAACTCCCATTCCTGGATACCTGGGTCATCCGCAAAGCAAACTTTCAGTTAGGTCACAAGGTCTACAGGAAACCAACTCACACTGATCGGTACCTACACAAAAACTCCAATCACCACCCCCGACAGAAAAGAGGCATAATGAAAACATTAGTGGATCGTGCAAGACGGATATGTGAGCCGCACTTGCTAAATGAGGAAATTAATCATCTAAACCACGCACTTCAGGCAAATGGCTACTCCAGAAATGAAATACGAAGAGCAATCAAACCCAGGATGAAGCAAACAACCAAAGAAAAACAGTCTCCCACAGGAAAAGTGTTTTTGCCATATATCAAAGGAATTACTGATCAGATGGGAAAGCTTATGAAAAAGCATAACCTTCAAGCAGTATTCAGACCCACCCGAAAAATACAACAGATGCTACGATCAGCAAAAGACAGCAGAGACCCCCTAACCTCTGCAGGAGTATACCGTATACCCTGCAGCTGTGGACAAGTTTACATCGGGACCACAAAGCGTAGCATCCAGACAAGAATAAAAGAACATGAAAGACACTGCAGACTTGGACAACCTGAAAAATCAGCAGTGGCTGAACATAGCCTAACTCAAACAGGGCACAGTATCTTATTCCAGGACACCAAAATACTGGACAACACTTCCAACTACTTTGTCAGACTGCACAGGGAAGCCATTGAAATTCACAAGCACAAGCAAAACTTCAACAGGAAAGAAGAAACCTTAAGAATGAACCGAGCATGGTTGCCAGTTCTGAAAAACACCAGGCTAACAAAACATTCTATCCTTGACAATAGCCCTGCAGAGAAGATTAGCACATCAAGTACCAATCCATATGCAAAAGAACCTCCTCAGGATACAGTGAAGCCTCCCGCCATTAGCATTCCACACCCTGGGAAACTCTTACAGGATGACTCAGCTCAACCCCACCCCTCCTGAGTAGATACAAATGACCTACATCTTTTCCACACTGTGACACTGAGAGATCTCTGTCTTTTGGTGCTACACCTCTGAAGATGCCAGCCACAGCTGCTGGCGAAACGTCAGGAACTACAATGCCAAGACCACGGCAATACAGCCCGGAAAACCCACAACAACCATCGTTCTCCGGCCGTGAAAGCCTTCGACAATACATCATATTCAAATTCTTCTATATCTCCAATTTTCTAATATATCAATCTACATTTCACTGTTTAAACTATCTATTTTAATACAATTTTTTATTACTAATATTAGCTTAGATTAATTAATAACTAAATTTCCCCATTAATGGTAAAGTTACTTCTCTCTCCCCTTTATAAAATCACATATTAATAATTCTCAAACTGCCACAATTCTCCTTTCACATCCCATTTTTTCTCTAAATATTGTTTCAGCTTCTCCCAGTCTGCAATGTATTCTCCTGGATCAATTTTCTGTTTCAACTCCTAAAGACAGCAGTAGTGACTTTCTGGCATACAGTATATATTCACCCCTTTCCACTTCAGCTTGGACTCTGTGATTGAGGGGGTAAGAAAGTTTATATCATGTTCAATAAACAGCGGGTATATATGAGCACTACATGTCCATTATTTGTGTGAGATTTATAGTGAAATCCAAGAAAAAGGATACTTTATCTGATACCATAGTAATTATATTTATTTTTTCTTCTTAGCACACTCCATTCTTTATGAGCCAATTGAATTTTCAGTAACCTTTTTCTGGTCAAATATTGACTCAACATTAGAGTAAAAACATTTGAAAGAGATTTTAAAATAAATTTCTTTGACACGTTTTGGCTGAGGAGCTAATCTAGACCACATTCAGTCCAGACTTTCTGTATCTATTCTCTAAACAATTCAGACACAGCTGATGTTCTTGGCTACTGGGCTCAGCTTTCCATTCCTTTTTCCAGTATAAGATACCTTTGTGGGTCATCATTATGTCTGTGCTAATAGTGGGAGTGAATGAGTTATACTTCTCTAGATTTCCAAGAGAGCTGCTAGAGTAATCAAACCCAAATATCTCCCTGTCCTCTAGATCTTGTAACTAGAGATGGGCACAAACTGGAAAAAACCCAAACTGTGCGGTTCGTGGTTCGCCGCATTTCACAAACCACGAACTTTCATGAACCTGCCCTGGTTTGCGAACTGGTTTGTGAAAATGTCACTTCTGGGTCAGAAGAAGGTCACTTCCGGGTTAGTAGAAGGTCACTTCCGGGTCAGCAGAAGGTCTGGAGAAAGTATGTCCCCCATTGCCTAGGAAATTGATTGATCAGTGCCAGGCTGTCTGCACTGACGAACCGAAAAATGAACCAAACTGGTCTAAAATTTGTGGCGGTTCTTCAGAAATGGGTTCTGACGAACCTCCCGTTCATGCCAAATTTTGGTTCATATTTCAGTTTGTGTCCATCTCTACTCTTAACTAATCTTGAGGATTCTGCCCTCATGCAGACCCCAGAGACTGGCCAGCCAATCACAGCCCCTGGAGCTCCACAGATGTATGAGCCACCTCAGCTTAAAAAGGGAGAGTTGAATCATTTTCTCTCAGACAAGTATATTGCAGCTCTGGAAAAGAGCATATGATGTAGTTAAGCTTTTAGGCTTTTAGTTAGAATTTTGGGGTCAGGGTAGAGTAGTAAACTTGTTTTGAGGGATTAAATAAGGACCTGGTGAAGGACTTGTGAAAAAACTAACATCTCCTCACTATTAAGTACCACATTATTTGGGTCACAGATAAGAGCCCTTTAGGGAACTCAAAGCTTACATGCTACTATTCAGTTAATAAAATTTTGTTGACATTGTGGTGGCTGAGGTTTAAATAGAAAGTAGAGGCCAGAGTGCTGGGTATTTGGATGGCATTCAGTTGAGAGAACCTTTTACTCCAGAGGTTTCCTCCTCAACTCTCTTGTCTTCCCCTTCTCCTATCAGATTATGACTGTGCTACTAAAACAACCCCCCACCCAGTGTTGCCTGAGCCATGCAGTTACACTTATATGTATGAAAAGTAGTGACAGCCAGGTAGCTACCTCTATATTGTGTCCAAAAGAAGGAACACAAAATTTAACTTGTAGGCCACATCTGTTTTTGTATGCAAATAATTTTGCTTGGTATGGTTCATAATGGTGGAAAACATTGCATTTTCTTATCATGTACAATAAGGCATAATGTAATTTCACACTAACACTGTGCCCAATTGTCATGATTGTGATACACACAATAATGGGATGATATAGCATGAGAATGAGCCCTATGAAGACAATGTGGGTGAGTGTAGGCTTTGCTGTGAATATATTTCAGTGCCAGCCTGTGGAAAAGTGCAAGTGCACAAGATGCCCTAAACGGGAAGACCATAGGAAGCAGGAGGAGCAATAATAATCATGGGGATTTGGAAGCAAGGGCAGGGCTCTTAGAAAGCTCTTGTGTGAAGGACACAAGAACTCAATAATCTTGTATTAATCCACAGAACAATGTATGTATGTAAATAAATAAATAAATAAATAAATAAATAAATAATGTGGTGGTAGGATCACATAGCCCCTCAAATAAACCTTTGGGGGGGGGAACCTTGGGTGCATTGTTGAAGCTGATAGCAGTTGAAATGGGAAAAATCATTTCCTCTTGGGATTATACAAATAGCATAGCAGTGAAGACTCTGGTGAGAAAATACAAGAAAATATGTTGGCAATTTCAACCTATATACTGATTTCACTTTCCCATTCAGTGCAAGTGGGGGTAAAAATGATTCCAACATTGGGTTTTTTGTAAGTTACAAAAAAATTGTGAAGGTGGATAAGACATCACAAGGCAATTGACCTTATTAATACTGAAGAATACATGGAGTAGGAATTGTAGAAGATTGGAAGCTAAGTTTTATCTGTTTTTCCCTGCACTTCTCAGGGCCAATTTGATCCCTGTTTCTGTTAAGGATTAATTCAGTGCTTCCTCAAGGGTCAGTTAGAAAAAATATTTGATAATAAGAGTATTTTATGGCTTGGTCAGCAGAGTTTCAGTAGTGGGGGACTGAGTCATGTGAAATGTTAATACAGTCTAAGCAGTTATGATGCATTGACTGAGCCTCTGGTTCAGAATACCAGAAAACATTTTGCTGCTTATCAGAGAGTATATACATTCTCTGAAAAGCAACAAAATGCCATTGATGGGTCATCTTGTTTAATAAGAAATCTGGAATCATTTCATTCATTAAGTTGGGAAAAAAGTATTTTATTTCTAATCCTTTAAAGCAGTTCACAAAAACAATTAAAATATTGTTACACAGGATGAAAACAGTGTAACAGTCATAAAAAGCTATAATATTATAAACGGTTTTCAGAACTTTCAGTAATTGTCAGCTAAGGCTTCCCTAGATAAGTAACATTAATCTTCATAAGAGCATTATGGTCATTGGACTGTAAACAAAAACACCTCCTTTTAAAAAAACAGTATTTGTTTGCAACCATTTACCACCTCAAGAACCAGGAAATTTAACTCCGTTAACGCTATTACATAGTGCCTCCCCGTTTCTGTCAGTTTCTTGAATATAGAAGCTTCTTGGTCTCATCTACCAATGCTCCAAACTCCAAAGACAAATATGCTAAGAGGTCCCTAAAGTCTAGTAACCCCATCAGGAGTTTTCCTCTGCATATCAAGTGCAAAACCACAGTAGCCATTTTAAAATAGAAGCACCGACTCTTGCTGGAAACGATATATCCCCTGCTGTACATCTTGTGGCTTTGCTTCCGATCTCCACTCAGAAGAACAACTTGTTCAGATACTCTTGCTGTAGCAGCTTTGGTAGAACTGAGTAACTGGAGCCTGTTTTTTTTAGAGTAATGAGATTTCTGCTGAATAATCCTTCTTGGCTTTTTGTGGTCAATTAGTGAGACAGATAATAGGGATGTTAAAAGCATATCTGCCAAGTCTGCTCGAATTTTAACTTGCTGCTTGCTGGTGGTTTCTGAATTATAAATATCCTATCTCTCCTTTTCTCATTCTGAATTCCATTTCCCTTCCCTCTCCTCATTACCTTTGAGTTGTCAACAAACTAAAAAAACCTGCATACAACGAGTCACGGCCCCCTCCCCAATTATCATTTGTGAGTATGCTTCTATTTACGGGCTCAGGATGGAACAGAGAGCCGTAAACAAGCTGAATTTTGTTTCAGGCTGCTAGAAAGAAATAGCTTCTTGCTGTGCAGGCAACTCAGCACACCTATTTTGTAGTACTAGGGTTGAAGCTTGTTAGCTTAGGAAAGGGCTCATGCTAAGGTGGGGACTAAACATGTATACTCTTTATTAGTAGTTTTGTAATCTACATTCTGTAGCTGTTGAGGCCATAGTTATCATTTGCCAGTCTGTGTTGATGGTGGTAATTTCTTGCCATTCAAAGTTGTGATGGTTGCCCTAAGCAGAATGGGATGAAACATTACTTGGTTTCCTGTGGCACTGCAGGCTTAATTATGGATATGTGCTCATCAGCATGGCTGATTCTATATTCATTTTATTCATATGTTGATGTTAGTTTGGTCAAAGTCAACAGTATCCCCCTGAATGAACCTATGTAAGTAACTCTGGTCACCCCCGAATTGTCTTGCTTCCACCCCCTCTTTGAGAAATATGATACATGACATTGTTTAGTGTCATGAAATGAGGCAGTGGAAGAGCTTCGGGGAGATGGCATTTGGCAGATCTAGTGATTGAAGACCCAAGTGTAGTCTTTTCAATTTATGTACGGACTGGCAAGCTGGCTTGCATTTCTGGATAGCTCTTTATTTTATAGTCCATCTTTCTCACTGAGACTCAAGGTGGATTACACAGTATAAGTTAGTATGGTCAATTTCAAAGAGATTTCAATAAACAATGTAATCGGGTATATAAATGCAAATTTGCAAGCAGAACAAGCAGAAATCCAATACAGAGTTGAAGAAATGCTGAAACAGAGTATAAGCAATTCTAAGTTTGACATATTAAACAACATAGAATGACCCAGTAAAGTCAAAGTCAAAAGAGTTTATTGTCTATAGCCATAGGCCGTCACTAATGACCCAGTAGGATCATCCTTAAAGCAACAGACAGTACAAAGTAGCATGGTAGTAGTAAAGTATGGTCCTAATCTCTTTACTGATGCATCTCTTTGAGACCACTTCCTTATAGTAAGGCCCTTATCATCACCATCTCATTGATTTGTTAACTCTGTCTATTGGACCAGGGGAAAGGTCAGGCCAAGATGGGTTAATCTGTCATGGGGTCCACATGGGTGAAGTGCAGTCCCTTTGTGGTATGTCTGTGTTGTGCAAGATGGGAGACTATGTGTGTGTCTCACACAAGAAGCTATGTGCCCACCTTTCTGGCTCAGCTGGAGCCAGAAGCCATGGAATCTATAAGACTTTTTCAACTAACAACTTTTCCCCATTTCCCTTTTATTTCTTAGGCTGCATACTTCTCTGTATTCTTGTATTTTGCTTACGAGATTGTACTTAGTAGATAATAGTTACTTATTTTGATAAGCCATGCCTTGATTCCTGCTACAACCATGACCTGGCTGTTTGCTACGCTACGGAGTACAAACCCTGCATGGCTGTTTCCTCTGGAGCTGCTATGGAAGGCAGGGGGCATCCCAGCTCAAGTAGGCGGGGGGGGAGATAGCAGAGATCCCAGAGATGGAGGTGACAATACCCAAGGTATAGTAGGAGGTGCTTGATCCTGTATACATGACATACAGCCTTCGGCTTTTACACTGGCCCCTTTGTTATGTGAGAATATCAGGAAGGAATCCATCCAGGGGAACCAGTAAACCGATATGGACTGGTATGGAGTACTGGTAAGAAAATGGTTTCAGGAGGGTAGCATTGTTATGGTTGTGGGGGATGGGGAGGTGACTTTCCTTGCTGGGAACTCCCTTAGATGAAGATTTCCCTGGAAGGCGCCCTGGCAATCGGTTGCCGCCACTCAGGTACCACCTGAGAATATCTAGATGAACCCTCTGAGAAGCTGCCCTTGCAGCTCAGTCCTAGCACAATAAACAAGCAACAGGGTGGGAACCCTGGAGAATACCTTGCAGCAAACTAGGTAGTGCCTGAGTGGTCTGGGATGTAGGGACGAGATCCAGAGAAATACCCTAGAGAAATGTATTGTACTAAGGAAGCCAGAAAATGCTGTTTTAAAATCCAGATCTTAAAGGAAATAGAGTGAAAGAAGGATCTGTAGGAAGAGTGATAAGGAAGCATTAAAGACTAAGAGTTCTGGAAATGAATAATGTGCAATCTTGCCTATCTTGTATGGATACAAAAACAGGATGGACCCAAAGCCACCAACCCTCATGGGTGGAAAATTTTGTTTGAATCCTACTTTTCTTCCTGTGTGTGTTTCAAATGTATTGCTTAGAGCTGTTCTGAAGCATTCAGTTTGTGTTTTGCAATAGTATCCCTTTGACAGCAGCTGCTGCATGCAGTCCTATTGATCTCAACAGAGTCATTGAGATTATAGTATGCCTCCTCCCCAAAGTAAGAACACTGAAACATTAGCCCCCCAAACAGCAGCTTTGGAATTATGTACAGTAAAAAGCTTGCTTTAGTATCAGTAAGGGGCTATTTTGAGGCATCTTGGGTGGTTAGAGTGTCAGACTAGGGTCTTGGAAACCAGGTTCAAATCTCTCTACCATGGCAACTCACTGAGTGACCCTGGGCCAGTCACACACTCAGCCTAACCCACCTCACAGGGTTGTTGTTGTGAGGATAAAGTGAAGAACAATGTAAGCCACTATGGGTTCCCATTAGAGAGAAACATGGGATATAAATGAAGTAAATAAATAAATTCCCTCCCCTTGGGCTTTAAGGTGGATGACATGAAATGACCACCTTCTGTGTGTGAAACTGGAAACAGGATGCTTGACTACATGTTGTTGTCCTTAAGGTGGGATACCAACATGATGAAAGAATGTAATGCTAGGAGCTTGCCACCATGGCAAGATATAGCAGCAAAGACACTGGTGGGCTTCCCCATCTCTAAGCACATTACTAGATTTTCAGGCATCATCTTCCCCTGAAAAGGGAGAAACAGTTAGTGGCTAGCACACTGGGGAGAAAGGTGGAGTATAAATTAAATTAAATTTGACAGCTACTGGGAGCTACTTTTTCAAAGGGTGGGCAAGTTAGGATAGAAAGATTTTAATACATCTTAATAATAAAGTTGTTGTTGGTAGTGGTGCTACTACTGCCAGGGTGCGTGTGTGACTGGTAACTATTATGTTGCTTCCTTTCCACCCTTCTTGCCTAGTACTGCATCCATTTCTGCCTGTGTTCAATGCATATTAAATTAAGATAAAATGCTTGGCAAGATACACAGACAGAGCTGATGTGTGCTTGTTTAGGTGCATGCAGAACTCTTGAGATCTGGTGACAGCTCCATTGTTAAAATTTTGCTGGAAATTGTGCAAAAGGCTTCTGAGAAATATTGGGCCTAAACACCTTTTGACAGGCTAATAAATGGTGCATTTATATGAAACAAGGCACCAAACCAAGGAGGCTGATGGAAAGAGGGAATCTGTGACTGAGCATTTCAGGAAAGGGTCTAACAGGGCAATCCTGTACAGAGGATTGATTTCAATGAGTTTAGACTGGAGTAATTCTGCATAGGGCTGAATTGTGAGGTTGTTTATGGCAATAGGGGTGTGGGTTTATTACTACTCTTGACTGGACTGGAAACCATATTATAACCAAGTACTTGAAGGGCTGTCATATAGAGGACAGCGCCAAGTTGTTTTCTGTTGCCCCAGAAGGTCAGACCAGATCCAATGGGTTGAAATTAAATCAAAAGAGTTTTTGGCTAAACATTAGGAAGAAATTCCCGACAGTCCCTCAGTGGAACAGGCTTCCTCTGGAGGTGGTGGGCTCTCCTTCTTTGGAGGCTTTTAAGCAGAGGCTAGATGGCCATATGACAGCAATGCTGATTCTGTGAACCTAGGCAGATCATGAGAGGGAGGGCAGGAAGGGTTACATCAGTGCGTAGTTCTTGTGGTCCCTTCTTACATGCCCAGGGTAAGGCTGATCTCAACCTTGGTGTCAGGTAGCAATTTTCCCCAGGCCAGTTCGGCTAGGGATCCTGGCAGTGTTTTGCCATCTTCTCGGCATGGAGCAAGGGTCACTGGGTGTGTGGGTGGGGGTGGGGGTGGGAAGGGAAGGTAGTTGTGACTTTCCTGCATTGTGCAAGGGGTTGAACTAGATAGGGTTGCCAGCTCCATGTTGGGAAATTCCTGGAGATCTAGGGGGTGAAACCCGGAGAAACCTGGAGAAAGTGGGGTTTGGGGAGGGAAAGAACCTTGGCATGGCATAATTCCATACAGTCCACCCCCCAAAGTAGCCATTTTCTCCAGGTGAACTGATCTCTGTGGCCTAGAGACCAGTTGTAATTCTGGGAGAACTCCAGCCACTACCTGGAGGCTGGCAACCCTAGGACTAGATGACCCTGGAGATCCCTTCCAACGCTATGAGTCTAAGACTGTTTGAGGCAAAGTATCATTAATACTTGTTTTTTCATTTGTGCACTTAGCATAGAGTAGAAACCCTCATAGTCCTTTTTTTGCTCACATATTTTTTGTATCTTTTAATTTCTTTCCCCCATATACTGAAATGTCTCCCCTCCCTCTCTTTTTAGTATGCAAGTCAGCAGCAAGATTAGTTAGCCAGGCACACATCTGGAAATGTAGCTGCAGGATACATTCTACTGTAGTTTCTCTTCTCTTAATGGTGCTTTTCAAGGGAAAGTATAACTAGGTGACAGGTGAGTTCCTCTTTGCAATAACTGAGCAATCTCTTTGACTTCCTCTGCAGACCAATGTGTGTGAGTGATCCTTCTCTCTCCTTGATGCTGTGAACCATTGGCAAGTTGAAGTCATTCCAGTGGTGAACTGAGTATGTCGTGAAAGGGCTGTAAATGAACTGTACAATGTGACTGATTAAAGCCAAAGTTTACCTTCTACTATTTGCACCATGGGACTGTTTCTCATCTCCCCGTCCCCCAAGCATTTTCAGAGTAGAATGCTTAGTTTTCAGTAAATATTTTACAGCTGCTAATGGAAACAACTTGCTTCCTCTGACTATATCCAACAGCAACCTGTACTTCAGATTTAAAGGGGGGTGAAAAATGTAAATTGCCTCTCTTTAAGGTTTATCAAAGAGCACTGTAAATGTTAAGGACATTTACAGTGGAAAGGGTCCACTGTGGAAGGGTCTGGTGAATACATGAAGAAATGCTACCTGGGGAAGCAGGGTGGGGCCTTTTGGACACAAGGAGGACTGTGTGTCTCCAGCACCTGACAGACAAGTATAAATTGGGTTTCCAAGGGTCTGACTATACTGAAAAAGGAATATCAATTGCCAAAATTTCATGGGATTCTGTGAACGCAAACTTTCATCTTAAAAATGACCATGTTACAAACAATTTTGGTCATCTAGTACACCTTTAGCCCTATACTATGGCTCCATGGCAAGGTATCTGCTTGGCCTGCAGAAAGTCCCAGCAGGTTCAGTCCCCAGCATTTCCAGTTAAAAAGGTCATATGAAGAGCTTTACCTGAGACCCTGGAAAGCTGTTGCCAGGCTGAGTAAACAATACAGACTTTGGTGGACCAATAATCTGAGTCAGTATAAGGCCGCTTCATGCGTTCATGTATTTTAAAACCTGAATTGTGTGGCAAGAATGAACAGAGGGAAAATATTCTAACAAAACCTGTAGAACTCAGGGTTATCC
The DNA here is from genome assembly GCF_028583425.1 of Eublepharis macularius. Taxonomy (NCBI): domain Eukaryota; kingdom Metazoa; phylum Chordata; class Lepidosauria; order Squamata; family Eublepharidae; genus Eublepharis; species Eublepharis macularius. The sequence goes on along the minus strand of NC_072790.1, from coordinate 180,222,226 downwards.
AGTGATATTTGTAAACAATTTCATGCATTTCATGTGGCTTCTAATTGACTTGTGGAATTCATTGTTACAGGATCTTGTGGTGGCAACTACCATAAACAATTTTTGAAATGATTTAGACAGAGTCATGAAATATTGCTCAATGGGAGTTTGCCATGGTAATTAAAATAGACTCTCTGTGTTACTAGTTACCAGATGATGTCCTGCTTGTGAGCATCTCAAAGGCATTGTGTTTAACGCTGTTGTACTGGGCTACGTGTCTGATCTACGGTGGCAGTTAATATGCTGTTGCCCCAAGGCTTAATTTGTTACTGGGAACGTTAGATTGTGCTGCATTCAGTTTTGTAGAATTGATAGTTACTCATACTCCAAGAGTCTCTTTTAAGTGTTTAGTTTTGGTTTTGCAGAGAGATTTTCTTAAGCATGCTGTAATTATTAAATAAAAGGCAGATCATTCAGTTCAGGAGTCCTGAGGTTAACTACAAGCTTTTCTAAAGCAGACTTTAAGCATTTCATGTTAAATTATCATGTTCTTGGAAGGGTAAGACTGGACGTCGTCATGTGTTGCACCTGTTAGCAGTTCTGCTGTTAATCAATTGTACTGGAAACAGTTCCAACAACACATTACTGCAAAAATGTCTTGTTAAATGTGCTGACCTGACAACCAAGAAGACTGAAGACCTCTCTTATCCAACAGAAACTGTACTTGAAAAAGTGACATGACTGCATGCTTATCCATAGCTTTCAGCTGGAGAGGTAAGCCCTGACCAGGAGAATGGGGGTCACCTCAGTCTGTAAGATAAACTGTCTTGGCCTTCATGATTCTTGCATGAAACCATTTATCTCTAGTATTATTCACATTTACTGTGGTATGGACTGGTATACTTCTTTGATTTACACCATGCATTGACCATGGGGCCCTGCTGTCCACATCTCAGATGCATCTGTAAAAGGCATTTTTATCAGGGATGAATGAATGCACTCAGTCCTTGCAAGCAGTTGTCTCTGGTATCAGCTTGCCTGTATGGTATATGGGGAACATAATTTGCAAACCATGGGCCCAATATTATATCATACATGCCTTTGCAAGGAATTTCTTCCAAACATCTGCAGTAGTACAAAGTTCCAAACCATATAGAGTATGTTCAGAACCATAAGCTTCGAGGATACTATTTTGCCTGTTACTCAAAGTGTTTTCTACCAACAAAATTTTTCCTCAGCACTTTCATTCCCTGACTACACTTATTCAATCCCTGCATATTAAATAAAGTTATTTCCTTTTGACTGTTATACAGTGCAATTTCCAACAAAAAGGAAGAGGGCTCCTACTTCTGCCCATGAAGTTCCTGGGCTGGGCTAAAAAGACAAAATTATATCTGTCAGGGTAGGACAAACATTCAAATCACAGAGATTAACACGCTACTTGGGGCTGCTCAGCAAAAGCAAGCAAACTGAATTTTGATAGGAAAATCTACCTCACAGTGGGGGAGTGAAGAGGGGGGATCCGTCATAAGCCCTTCGACAAAGATTCCATTTGAGCGCCTCATATGACCCTGTTTCAAACTGAATATCATAAAACAAATCACTTGGCTTTCTGATACCATGAATAAAATAATAATTGTTTATTAGATAAGAAACAGTAAAGGAAAAGGGACAGGATTAATAAAGATTAAATTTTACTTAATTTACAATTTATGTTGTACATATTGCAATAGGATACAGTGCAGAATCATAGATCAAGAGGAGTTAGCTGTGTTAGTCTGAAGTGGCAAAATAGTAAAGAGTCCAGTAGCACCTTTACGACTAACCAACTTTACTGTAGCATAAGCTTTCGAGAACCACAGTTCTCTTTGTCAGATGCTTCCAGATGCATCAAGTGCAGAATCAGAAAGACTCCCCAGCCAAGGGATCTAGCCATAAAATTGAAGTACACTAGTTCTAAATACTGGGGATATAAGCCAGTCTCTCTTAAAAAATGAGAAAATAATTTAAAATATTTCTACTCACCCAAAATAAAAAAGCAAGCTCACAACAGCATAAAAATGCTTAATGGGGAAGGAAAATTGGGGAGATAAGAAAACTCTGCCACATCCTTCATGAAGAAGAGGCGTGTCCTTCCTTAGCCAACTGCCCAGCGGATGGAGTTATTTTTTATTCTGGCGCAAGATCCCTTTTTTGCGTTTGCCTCCAAAGTGTAACATCACAAACACACAAAGAGAGAGTGACGGTGTAAGATAGCAAAACAACCAAAATAAACCGTCACCAACTAACTAATACAACTTCAAAAAATATACAAAACTCTTATATGAAAAATTTACAAAAATTTACTCGTACAGAATTGAATTATAGGTATAAATATGTATTCCACAGAGCCCTAATAGAACAAACGTGTTAGGGCAATAAGGCAACAAGGGGAGGAAAAATTTTTTTCAATAACCAAACCCCTGTGTTAGATGCAACGACATAATCATTTCGAATAGGGCTCAAAAGCCTCTACATAAAGTAATACAGAGTGAAACAAATTTCAATATGTCTGGGGTACATACATGTTGCTTAAACCAATCTTTCAGCAAGAATTAAATAGAATCAACATGTTTTAAATTGTAACTGAACAGGTCAGCCAGCAAGAGGTCCCGTTTCCGGTATTATTTTGGTTGTTTTGCTATCTTACACCGTCACTCTCTCTTTGTGTGTTTGTAGTCTTGAATTGAGAGCTATGGCTAATTCTTCATTTGAAGGTTTTTTGACTTTTTCAGAGGCAGATAAGGTCAGGATCCTTTCTGATATGTCCTCGATTGTCAATGCGACAGATGCCCCTCAGGATGAGTCCTGGGGCCAATTACAGTTTATAAAAAAGAAAAAAGTCAGATACCATCTCCATGCAACCTCTCTAACAGATTATATACGTTGTAACAGAATCCCACGGGGCTTAAGAGTTAATAAGCCTCCTGGAATGTTTCAACGTAATGAGGAGTTTAAAAGTAAATGGGCAGCAGTGCTCAATAAATGTTCTTTGGATCTCATGTTACTAGTGGTAGAACAATCTAAAATAGAAGTAGAAACTTTGGACAAAGAGATTAAGACCTTAGAATCCAACCTTAAACAGAACGTAACACAGGCTTCTTTTGATGTCAAGCTAGCGGAATTGGAGGCACAAGTCTTGGACTTTGATCGGAAGTTGAAGGAGGTCAAGATCAAAAAGTTCCATAGGGATACCAAGGATTACACTAATGGTCGGGTATACTCATGGTGGTTGGAAACAGAGAGCGCCCGTAAGAAGGTCACCTGGTCTAACCCTTTAGAAACCAATTCGGAACTAGAGACTACGGATGGGGAGGACACAGATACTTCGGTTGAGGAGAATACTTACATCAATGCCCGTTCGGGACGCTTAAGCAGAAATAAGACCAGAGGTAATTTTTTACGCGGGGGTTCCAGGAGTCGAGGACGGAAAACCTAGTGGTCAATCTGTCTAGGAGAAAGTTATCCCCAGAAGAAACTAGGGTTCTTAATTTAGGTTTAGGGTTTGTGCCCACCCCACGCTATAACGCTTTCAAAACCAGAGTAGACCTGTTCAAATTAACTAGACTTCTTAAACTTAGAGACTTTTTTGGTAATTCTCCATCTGTCCAGCAGATCCCCGTTAATTTACGTCCACGTTCCACTTTCGTCCCATCGACCACTGACCATCGGATTCAGACGTTTGAAGCCATGGTCCTCAGGGACATAGAAAAAATTGAGCAACAACATTGTCACATGAGATCTAATCTGAGTAAAACTGACCAGGCAGCCCTGAGAGGGCTGATGAAGGATGATTCTATAATTATTAAAGAGGCCGACAAGGGGGGTGCTATAGTGATAATGAATAAGGAGGATTATGTAGGGGAGGTGCTACGCCAGTTAAATGATAGAAACAGCTACAAGATTATTTCAACGGATCCCACTAAAAGCATCACTAGCATGATTAAGAACATTATTGAACATCTGTCCCAGGGTTCCGATTTTTTACATATTACCCAAGATCCATAAGCCAGGCTTTCCGCCCCCAGGACGCCCAATTATTTCGGGATCCAACTCTGTCTTGGAGCCGCTGGCGAAATATTTGGACTCCTTTCTTCAACCGTTTGTAAAGAAAATTAAATCATACATTCAGGACACTAGAGACTTCATTAATGCTATAGAGGGCTTAGCTTTGCCCCGGGAAGCTACTTTTGTCACCTTAGATGTAACTTCCTTATATACAAACATACCGCATGAAGAGGCCCTACAGACCATTCAATTTTTTCTGGACCAACGAGACAGCCGGGATCCACCCACACAATTTTTGTTAGATTTACTGGACATAGTACTCACAAAAAATTATTTTCGTTTTCAGGACACTTTTTATTTGCAGACATGCGGGGTAGCCATGGGTAGCTCCGCAGCACCGAGTATAGCAAATTTATTTATGTCACGTTTGGAAGACAATTACTTGCAGAATTTGGACCAGAACCCCTTCTTTACAAATATTTTGTTTTATTGCCGTTATATTGATGATTTATTTTTAATTTTGTCTAATAAATCTTGCACGGTTGAGCTCTGTAATTGGATGAACACGATACATAACAATATTAAGTTTACATGGGCAGCCGACAGCAAGGAAATCAATTACCTGGATGTATCGGTGTTTAGAACGAAGGGGGATGTGGTTCATGTGCGCCCTTACAGGAAGCCAACAGATAGGAACGCCTTTTTACACTATCAGTCCTTCCATCCCCCTCACTTACGGTGTAATCTACCCTTCAGTCAGTTCTTGCGCCTCCGCCAAAATTCAACTATGGTGGAAGATTTCTTAATTAATGCAGAACATATGGAAGCTCAATTTACAACTAAGGGTTACCCAGAACAAGTGATTGCTAGGGGTAGAGAACGAGCACTTCGAAGAAATAGGCAGGAAATCCTAAGGGAACGTAGGTTGGAAGGGGAGGATAGGATCTGTTTTGCTCTTGATTACACCTCGTTAGCAAAGCAGATTCAACAAATAATATTTAAGTACTGGCATTTGATTCAGGATCTCCCAGGTTGCAAAGATAAACCTTTAATAGCCTACCGGAGAACTAGGAATTTTAGAGACCAACTTATTCATACTGACCTGACACATAATAAACTTCTCAGGATGCTTCCCGAGGGACATTATAGGTGCGGAAGCTGTAACAGCTGTGATTTGGTGATGTCTGAGCATACCTTTAAAGCAATGGGACTATACTGGAAGGATTTTTCGAATTGTAATACTAAGAACGTTGTATATCTCATTGTTTGTAAGTGTAATAAGATGTATGTAGGTTGCACTTCTAGAACCGTCAAAATACGTATACAGGAACATCGTTCAAGAATCCGTCGGGGAGTGGAGGAGGCGCCGCTGGTGGCCCATTTCTCGGCTATGAATCATCAGGAGAATGACTTTGTATATACAGTCTTACACGTGAGCAAATTCAAAGAAGATACCTTGGTACAACAAGATTTATTAAGGAGAGAGGCGTGGTGGATTTACAAGCTACATACAGAGGAGCCATATGGACTGAACGTCAATTGTGATTTGACATCTTACCTGTGAGGACTATCTTGGGACTCTGTTCCTTTAAATAACTTCAGATGGTATATGAGGACAATTTAGCAACATCCTTTTAAGGTAGTAGATAGGATTTGATACTCTGCATACGCCAGTGAGCGAGCCACAAGTGAGATAGATGCACTAGTTGATTCATTACAAGTGAGTATATGGTTGCAGAACTAATGTATGAAGGACTGGTACATGTTGGTTTAATTTATATTGATTTGTACTTTTTGAATATTTTCCACAGTTGTAACTGCTCTGTAGAAGGGGATACCGGAAACGGGACCTCTTGCTGGCTGACCCGTTCAGTTACAATTTAAAACATGTTGATTCTATTTAATTCTTGCTGAAAGATTGGTTTAAGCAACATGTATGTACCCCAGACATATTGAAATTTGTTTCACTCTGTATTACTTTATGTAGAGGCTTTTGAGCCCTATTCGAAATGATTATGTCGTTGCATCTAACACAGGGGTTTGGTTATTGAAAAATTTTTTTCCTCCCCTTGTTGCCTTATTGCCCTAACACGTTTGTTCTATTAGGGCTCTGTGGAATACATATTTATACCTATAATTCAATTCTGTACGAGTAAATTTTTGTAAATTTTTCATATAAGAGTTTTGTATATTTTTTGAAGTTGTATTAGTTAGTTGGTGACGGTTTATTTTGGTTGTTTTGCTATCGAAAGTGTAACATGGCTACCCCTCCAGAATCTACGTCTTCTATTGCTGACTTTCAGAACCAGTGACTCAGTTTGTGCCAAGATTTTACTAGGGCTTAGCCTGATAGGTAGTTTTCAGCAAAGGCTGAATTCTGAAAGAAAAATACTTCTGGACATGCACAGAATGCCTTCCAATCAACATTGGAAAACTGTAGTTTCCTTTCTTCCCATGCACTTTAATAATTCAACAGCGATTTAAAGGTACAGAAGAAGCAGTGGAATAACTGAATTATGCTTTTACATCTCTTTGTAACTACATACATTATATCTTTCTAAGAAGAAAATAAGAGGTTGGCTAGATCAAGATCTGTCCAGTCAGTGCAACATTCTATTTCTCACACCGACCAGCCAAATGCTTCTGGGAATCTAACCAGCTAGAAATAAAGGCAATAAAGCCTCCCCCTCACAATTGCCCCCGTCAAGTGGCATTCAGACATATACTGCCTCTGAACATGGAGATCATAGCTAATGATCACTGGTGGACCTGTCCAACTGCATGAATTTGTCTAATCCCCTTTTAAAGTTTTCTGAACCGGTGAATGTCACTTCTTACAGTATTTATTCAATAAACTAATTATGCAGCATGTGATGTAATACATCCTTTTGACTGTCTTGAACTTCCTGCAAGTCAAGTTCACTACAGATAAACTATAGCAAGGAAGTAAAAAAAAATTCACTCTTCATTTTCTTCACATAATTCATTAGTTTATAATTCTCTATGTTTATGGAGCATATATATCTATACAAGCATTCATAATTGTGTAAAAGAAGCAGGAACACCTTGCCTCACCTCTTTCCAGCCAAGCTGATCTGGCCAAAAATGCTCGTCTTCTATCTGTTAAAGATTCTGGAAACTCTTCTGTTTTCTTTGTATCAGCAGCACCTGATGATTCCCACTGTATCATCTACTCAGTTTGAACAGCCTGCGCCTCTCGATAAATTCTCTCTACAGCCATGTTGTGTCTACTTTTGTAATTTCATGTTTACAAACACACACGTCTACCAACATAGGAAACACTTCTAACATCTGATAAAGTGGGCTCTAGTTCACAAAAACTTCATGTCACAATAATCTTTGGTAAGTAAATCTGTCCATTAGCACAAAACCAGGGGCAAAATGGGGTGCTGTTTGTGTAGTAGTGCTGAAGGACAAGCACTGGGATCACTGGGATTGATTTTACTGACGTATTTTTGAAAAGATTAAGTCCTCTGTCACATAACATGAAGCTTAGTGTCTGCAGCAACAAAAGGCCAAGTATCAAACGTCCCACCAATACAATAACAATAAAAACCAATTGCTTGAACGGTGTTTAAAATGTCATTTAATCACTTCTAATTATTGGAGGGTGGAGAGTAGTTCTTAACTACTAATCTTAGACTTCATATATGCTTTAACTAAGTCTTAAAAAGATCTATTAAAAACACAAATTATAGTCACATACTTGAGCAACAATATTGTTTGTTAGTGTTGTTTAATCCAGAAAGACGTCCAATATTTCACATTTATAACCAACCAACACAGACCATCGTATATGTGAGGAGTGGAGGGAAGGAAAAATTGCCCTTTCACTACTTTGATAGTTCATTGGGAAATATTGGCTTGACTGTTCATAATATTAAGAGGTTTGCTGTTCTACTATTAACAACATCAGCATGTCAGGATGCTAATGATTGCCCCCACCTCCCCTTTTCTCCTAGCACCCAGCTGAGCAGTGATGGGAAGAGACTACTGGGGGCAGCAGCCTCCATGGCCCCAGCAGGGACTTGGCAAGCCTATATATCTCTGGAGTGGAAAGGGCTAGAGACTTTTTAAAAACAATTAATATACATGAGCCCCTGGAATTTTGCCCTCCCCTGGCAGCTCTGTTGTTACTTCTTTCCTCACAAAACAAAACACAGCATTTTAATTTGCAAAGTACTTTAACTTTATTATCTTTATTACTTTACCACCTTGTGAAGAAGCTACTACTGTTGCCATTTTAGGAATGGAAAATTGAAATGGAGAGAGTCAATTGTCCAAGGCCACAAAATGAAGTAAGATTTGCAATGTTCTACTTTTTCAGAAACTGAGATGTTTCGTGCTAAGCATTTCTATTCTGGCGCAGCAAATTTGAGGACTAAGCTGAAAAGCAGACAAACCACATTGGATCTGGTCCTTTGTCGCTGGCTTTTTAATATCTCTCTGTTCCAAATGGAATGGATTGTGCAGCTTGATAAACAATTGGAGAGATGAGGATGTACCCTTCGTTTGATTTCCCCTTGTAATACAAGTATTGAGACTCCTGGAAGGATTTCAGAGATACTGGCTTTTTTACCTTTGTGCTTCAGTATAACTTTCTGTCAACAAGACAAAATAGTTAACATATGAGTAGATACTGCCCAGGTAACCTTTCGGTTAATTTGTTTTACAAGGTTGTAATGAACTAATTTACAGGTTTCATGTAAACATGTATCTGTGTCCGTATCATCTACAGTTAAGAAAGCATCAAGCAGACTTCTGCTGAGACATTTGACAGCCAGTACCAGTCATACTAGACAGTTTTGGCTTAGAGGGACCAGTGGGCTAGTTGGACTCAGTACAAGGCGTTCATTTGGAGAAATGCTACTATAAATGAGTGGTGGGGTGAAGTGCTACTTAAAATTGTTAAATAAGTAAATGGGAATTGATAGCAATGTGGATATGTGGATACTGATTGATAATAATGATGATCTTGCCTAAATGACTTAGTATCATATCATCAAAAAAGAGTTAGTGTAGTGTAGTAGTTAGGGTATTGGACTAGGATCTAGGAGACCCCGGTTTGAATCCCCACTCTGCCATGGATGCTTGCTGGGTGACCGTGGGCCAGTCACACACACTCAGCCTAACCTACCTCACAGGGCTGACTTGAGGATAAAATGGAGGAGTAGAGAATGACATAAGCTGCTTTGGGTCCCCATTGGGAAGAAAGGTAGAGTATAAATAAATAAAATAATAAAAAGGAAAAGATTCCAATAACTTTGTGGCTTGATTTTTCCTCTTTTTTGGGAGGAGGGTTGTTGCCCAAAGAGGAGGTCTTAATTAGTTGGAGGAATTTGCATTAAAGGAGACAAGTGAGAGGGGGTAACTAAAAATGTCCACCAATGTTTATGGGGATTATGCCTTAAAGAACTCTCAGATAAATCAGGCAGATGGTCAGAAAGGTTTATATTAAAGAGAAATCAAAGGCCAATGTACAGAAAATCACATACAGCTCACGTACAAGACTAAGAAAAGCAGGGAGGAAAGTTGGAGAAAGCAGTTTCAGGGAGGGTGATAATTACCTGTCTTGAAGACAGGAAGGTTCTATGGAAGCAGAAAAATGACCAGTGTTAAACGGAGAAGAGTCTCAAGCAAGCTTGAGGGTGGGTGTATGGATCCAGAACACGCAAACACCACAGGGCTGTGAGCCCAATTGTAGGCAAAGGTTCCCTTGGGCAAGCTTGGCATCTTGCTCTCAAAAATAATGGCTTAATGGTTTGTTCGGAGGTAGGACAATAAGTTCGGAGACATTTGATGGGATAGACTATAGGTGAAAGTATTGCTTGATGACCTGGGAAAGCTACCAGCTTTGCTGAATAGCTTTGATTAGGATAGATGGGTGAAGGAGAAGTGCAGTAGGGTGTTGATGGGATTAGACAAGGGTTTTCTTTGGAAACCTTGTTATCTCTGAGCAAAGCTACAAGTAACTTTCTTCACGTGGAGAACACTAGATTTTTCTCGCAAGGTTACCTGGGAAGTGAAGTCCGAGTGGTCCTTCCCCTCTCTGTTAGAATTGCTGCCTGAAGTGCCGCAAGAGGGCTTCATTTGGGGGCAGGCAGCTGCTACTTTCTCCCAGGGCGTCCTGCAGGCTGCCTGCTTCCCGGGGAGCTGTTCTGGAAGCGGCAGCATCGGTGAAGCTTCAGCCACAGCGACAGCAGAAGAATCTGCAGCAGATCCTTCCACAGTCGCTGCGACTGGAGCTTCACCAACACAGTGGCTTTCTGCAGAGCAGCTCTCCAGGAGCAGGCAGCCCGCAGGACGCCCTGGGAGAAAGTAGCAGCTGTCTGCCCACAAATGAAGCCCTCTTGTGGCTCTTCAGGCAGCGATTCTAACAGAGAGGGGAAGGACCACTGGGACTTCACTACCCAGGTAACCTTGCAAGAAAAATCTAGTGTTCTCCATGTGAAGAAAGTCACTTGTAGTCACACTTTCTGTGTCTCTCTGGGGCATGGAGGGGTTGTCATTCAGTCAACCATCTCAGACTCATGTTCTGGTAGTTTTCCAGGCTCCTGCTCAGCTGGCGTTCACTCTGGGCCAGGCAGTGCCTTGGATTTATGAGGGGCATTTATGATGTTCCATCCATAAACTGCCCTCTTAGCACGAGGAAGGGATCTGACCTGCTAACAGGGGATGCTATATACCAACAGAATTTAACATTTTGTGGGCCCTTTGAGCATTACAAATTAAAATCCTGGATATCCCACACTGACTTTAGCATTGTTTCTTTGAGAAGCAATCGGCTTGTCATAAAATTGAAAGAAAACTTTTGTTAGCTTCTCGATGGTATAAGAGCTTATGTGCAGCAAGATTTCTCCCAGAGGAGCACAAATAAGGGTAAGTATTTGGTATCTTCTGATCCTTTATATCCTTATCAAAATTCTTGAAAGCAGAAGCTCTGTATCATCACTCTTGGGGCCAAAGTCTAATTATATAGTAAGATCCTACCTTGAGCATCCTAAGAATGTCTCTTTCTCTCCACTCATGCTGACTTGTCAATGCACAGAGGTAGTCCCCGCACCCTTTAAAGCAAAGGCATTTGGATCTTGCTACTGCGTATGGCCAGGCACATGTGTACCGTATGGAGATGGCCCTGTTCCTTGAAGAGAGGCAATGTTCATAAAACTGACCTCAGAAACCCACTATGGAGAACCTATACCTCCTTCACTGTTTCCCACTCTGTTCAGAGCTGCTGGTTTATATTGTAACACTGGTTAAAATGTCTAAAAGAATGGTAGTCTTATGTTCTTCTTCAGATCTAATATCTTTAAAATGCTAATTAAAGCAACGACCCACACACCAGTGATAAGAATCCTTTGACTGGGTGATAAAGGTAAAGGAACCTACAGAGAACCCAAGTAGGGTAAAAAACAGAAACAGTTTTCAGCCTTCCACCCTTAACTCTTAACTCACTCTCCTCATCCCTGCTCCTCCTTTTGCTCATCTAACTTTGTCCAGCTGCCTCACAACCTTCTCCCAATGAACCAAAGCCTTCCTTCCCTTTTCTCACTATGTTTCTCTTGAACCCCCTGCTCTTCATTCTCATCTGCCTCTCTGTCACTTGTTTTTTTTTAAATTATAGTACATAAAGTTGATCTTCCAGGTCCAGGGTATGAGCTTTCAACAATAAAAGCTCCCTTGTTACTTAGAAGTCTTTGTCTTTCTTCTTAAATAACACTTCAACTATCACTTCAGTGCTTAGTTCTTGTGGCCCCTTCTTACATGCCCAGGGTAAGGCCGATCTCGAGCTCAGAGTCAGGTGGCAATTTTTCCCAGGCCAGTTTGGCTAGGGATCCTGACAGTGTTTTGCCATCTTCTGGGCATGGAGTAAGGGTCATTGTGTGTGTGAGAGAGAGAAGATATTTGTGAATTTCCTGCATTGTGCAGGGGGTTGGACTAGGTGACCCTATAGGTCCCTTCCAACCCTATGATTCTTTGAGTCTACTGCCCTTTGTGTACGTCAACTTAAGACCCCCAAACCAAGTTTGAACAGGTGCGTTTGAAGTTATGCCTGTATGTATTTAACACCTATTTCCTGGGTAATAATACCCTTTCTAAATGTCTCCTAGTTGTACATGATATCCTGAAAGGGCTAAAAAGACAAGCTGACCTAGCCTTGATTACCTTTCCTTTACAGAGAATGATTCTCTTATACTGGAATATATTTTTGGGAACTCGTTTTGCCCTAACAAATGGTGGGGCTGCATAAGCAATTGTTGTAGCTAGGGGTGTGCAAGCCAAAAATTTTCGGCTATAGCCGAAAGTAGAAAGCCGAAAGAAAATTCTCTATCGTTAAAGCTGAAAGCCGAAACAAGAATCTCTTTCGGGATTCGGGATTCGGGATTCTTTCGGCATTCTTTCGGCATTCTTTCGGCTTTTTTCTATGGGAAAATGCCTCCGTCTTCCAGGACGCCTGGAGGAGGCATTTTCCCACCGAATAAGCCCAAAATTGGTGGGGACCTTCCTCTAACCCTTCTCTAACAACCACCCAAGTTTCAGACAGATTGGACTTTGGGGGGCCATGTTATGGCCCCCCAAAGCAGGTCCCCCCATCCTCCCATAAAGGAGCATCTTCTTCATTATTTCCTATGGGGAAAAAATGAAGAAGCAGGCTTCCTTTGCCAGGGGTGGCATTTTGCATGCAAAATGCCCCCTTACCCTCAGGGGCCCTTCTCCCACCCCTCCTCCCACCCCCCACCAAGGCTCAGCCTGCTCCCACTTGGGGGGGCCATTTCATGGCCTCCCCAAGTAGGTGCTCTAATCTCTACCACTGACAGCTGGGGGAGGCTTGTGTTGCCAGGGGTGGCATTTTGCATGCAAAATGCCCCCCAACCCTCTGGGGCCCTTCTCCCACCCCTCCTCCCATCCCCCACCAAGGCTCAGCCTGCTCCCACTTGGGGGGGGCCATTTCATGGCCTCCCCAAGTAGGTGCTCTAATCTCTACCACTGACAGCTGGGGGAGGCTTGTGTTGCCAGGGGTGGCATTTTGCATGCAAAATGCCCCCCCAGCCCTCTGGGGCCCTTCTCCCACCCTTCCTCCCACCCCACACCAAGGCTCAGACTGCTCCCACTTGGGGGGGCCATTTCATGGCCTCCCCAAGTAGGTCCTCTCAGCCCCTAAAGTCCACCCCTTACAGCCCCACACAAACCCAATTCCCCCCCAGCTGCCGCACACAGACCCAAATCCCCACATTAGCCCCTCACAGACCCAAATCCACCCCCATAACCCCAGGAACAGGCTGGCAAAGGCCAGCCCTCTCCCTTTGTTCCCTATGCTGGGAACTTCTAAACTCTCTTTCCCTGGGCAATTCTGCACAGCCCAGGGGTGCCACAATGGTGGGCACACTTCTGAGTGCCAGCTGGTCCCTGTGAAAGAACACCTGAACCACAGACACCCTCCCTCAAATTCCCCCACCACCTACAGAGATAGCTGGCCAGCCAGCCCCATTGTTCCCTATGATGGGAACCAACTGCACAACAAAGAATAAAACAAGAACAACACAAAATAAAGTTTTTAAAAAATTATTTTCTCCCTTCCAAAGTACAAGTAGGCAAAGCATTATGACACATTACACCAGCAGTCCCCCACACAGAAAAATAACACAACTCACTTAACATCAGAGAATCACAAAGCACGATTCCTGTCAAAAACACTTTATTTCTTGAACAGCTTTAGGTTACACAGCAGGGGGGAACACCAAAGGGCTTGGCAGCAGTATCTTACACAAAAATAACACAACTCACTTAACATCAGAGAATCACAAAAGCACAATTCCTGTCAAAAACACTTTATTTCTTGAACAGCTTTAGGCTACACAGCAGGGGGGGGACACCAAAGGGCATGGAAGCAGTATCTTACACAAAAATAACACAACTCACTTCACATTAAAGAATCACCCCAAAAAATTGCTGTCAAAAGCACTTTATTTCTGTAACTGCTTTAGGTTACACAGTAGGAAGGCACCACAGAGCAGGAAAGCAGTGTACTACACAAAAATAACACAACTCACTTCACATCAGAGAATCACACAAACACAATTGCTGTCAAAAACGGTGAAGTGGGTTGTATTATTTTTTGTAGTACATTGCTATCATGCCCTTTTGTGCCCTCCTACTGTGTAACCTAAAGCTGTTCAAGAAATAAAGTGTTTTTGCCAGGAATTGTGTTTTTGTGATTCTCTGATGTTAAGTGAGTTGTGTTATTTTTGTGTAAGATACTGCTTCCATGCCCTTTGGTGTTCCCCCCCTGCTGTGTAGCCTAAAGCTGTTCAAGAAATAAAGTGTTTTTGCCAGGAATTGTGTTTTTGTGATTCTCTGATGTTAAGTGAGTTGTGTTATTTTTGTGTAAGATACTGCTTCCATGCCCTTTGGTGTTCCCCCCCTGCTGTGTAGCCTAAAGCTGTTCAAGAAATAAAGTGTTTTTGACAGGAATTGTGCTTTTGTGATTCTCTGATGTTAAGTGAGTTGTGTTATTTTTGTGTAAGATACTGCTGCCATGCCCTTTGGTGTTCCCCCCCTGCTGTGTAGCCTAAAGCTGTTCAAGAAATAAAGTGTTTTTGACAGGAATCGTGCTTTGTGATTCTCTGATGTTAAGTGAGTTGTGTTATTTTTCTGTGTGGGGGACTGCTGGTGTTATGTGTCATAATGCTTTGCCTACTTGTACTTTGGAAGGGAGAAAATAATTTTTAAAAAACTTTATTTTGTGTTGTTCTTGTTTTATTCTTTGTTGTGCAGTTGGTTCCCATCATAGGGAACAATGGGGCTGGCTGGCCAGCCATCTCTGTAGGTGGTGGGGGAATTTGAGGGAGGGTGTCTGTGGTTCAGGTGCTCTTTCACAGGGACCAGCTGGCACTCAGAAGTGTGCCCACCATTGTGGCACCCCTGGGCTGTGCAGAATTGCCCAGGGAAAGAGAGTTTAGAAGTTCCCAGCATAGGGAACAAAGGGAGAGGGCTGGCCTTTGCCAGCCTGTTCCTGGGGTTATGGGTGTGGGGCAGGTGGGGGTGGATTTGGGTCTGTGAGGGGCTAATGTGGGGATTTGGGTCTGTGTGTGGCAGCTGGGGGGAATTGGGTTTGTGTGGAGCTGTAAGGGGTGGAATTTAGGGGCTGAGAGGACCTACTTGGGGAGGCCATGAAATGGCCCCCCCAAGTGGGAGCAGGCTGAGCCTTGGTGGGGGGTGGGAGGAGGGGTGGGAGAAGGGCCCCAGAGGGTTGGGGGGCATTTTGCATGCAAAATGCCACCCCTGGCAACACAAGCCTCCCCCAGCTGTCAGTGGTAGAGATTAGAGCACCTACTTGGGGAGGCCATGAAATGGCCCCCCCAAGTGGGAGCAGGCTGAGCCTTGGTGGGGGGTGGGAGGAGGGGTGGGAGAAGGGCCCCTGAGGGTAAGGGGGCATTTTGCATGCAAAATGCCACCCCTGGCAAAGGAAGCCTGCTTCTTCATTTTTTCCCCATAGGAAATAATGAAGAAGATGCTCCTTTATGGGAGGATGGGGGGACCTGCTTTGGGGGGCCATAACATGGCCCCCCAAAGTCCAATCTGTCTGAAACTTGGGTGGTTGTTAGAGAAGGGTTAGAGGAAGGTCCCCACCAATTTTGGGCTTATTCGGTGGGAAGATGCCTCCCCCAGACGTCCGGGAAGACGGAGGCATTTTCCCATTGAAAAGCCGAATGAAAGACGAAAGAATCCCGAAACGTTTCGGCTTTTTTCTTTCGGCTACCCGAAACGTTTCGGGATTCCCCGAAACGTTTCGGCATTCCCTGAAAGAAGCCGAAACACTTTTGTTTCGGCATTCTTTCGGCATTCTGAATGCCGAAACGCACATCCCCAGTTGTAGCTGTTACATGAAAAAGTTACCTTTTTATTTCCCTGTGATTTTCCTAGAAATGCTTCCAGATGCTCAGCTTGCTTTCTGAATATGAGGGTGGAGTGAGTGGGTGGGGCATGTTGCCTTGTTCTTTTGAGGAAGGAAGGCAATTTTAAATCCCATCTCTCCAGGAAGACAAGTGGTGCTTGCCGTGGCGTGAGTCTTTGCTAAGGCAGATGCTATGATTTTCCCAGTGTGATCTCTTATCTCCCTGCAGGGATGATTCTACACTTGTACAGAATTGTGTAATGTAGCCAAGTGTCTTTAGGTCAGCCGGTGACATTCTCTCACTCCGCAAGTTCCCTCACATTTCTGCAGTGAATTATTTGATTTTAGTGAGCCAGGAATGGTTCTTATACAGGCAGAAAAGCCTGTATAAAAGCATGTTCCAAGAAGGGGAGGGTTATTTTGAAGATTTGACTTGCTGCAGTAACAAACATGCAATTCATGCTCAGTTCTAAATGTTGAGAAAACTTTAATGGAAGGGAAAATTAATGGAGTACAATTATTTTACTGTATATATTTACCTGGTACATTTTTATGTCTTACAGTTAGGTTTGTTTCAAATATTCACCAATTTTGAGTTTAGATCGAAATTAGTGTTTTCAGTGGGCCACATTATTTGTGCAAATGCTTATTTTCTTCTTTTTAAAGGATTATTGCCTAGGCTTGTTCATCTCTCCTGGCTGGTGGTTTTCGCGCTTTCCTGAATTAGTCACATGAGGCCAACAGGGGATTACATAGTGAATAGGATGATGTCAGAACACTACAGCTGGTGTGATAACTAGGCATGCTAAGGACTTTCCATAACAGCCAGTGTTACCTTGTTCAAATTTCTTCAATTACACATGAGGCAAGTTCCTAATATTCCCCAGCAAAGTTTGCACTGGTGCAGTACAGCTTTGTCATTGAATCTTGGAGCTGCTTTTGCCCAGTTCAAGAACTAAATACTCTCATATACTGAAGCAGAATCTACTGGGGTCATGGTTAGGTCATTAAGTTAAGTGACTCATAAAGCACAGAATTAATTGCCATCCATTCCATCTTTGCACTTGTGCTGTCAGATGCATCCTTTAAATGAGTAACATCAACTAGTCTGCATTCCCTGAACACACACATGAAGCTGCCTTCTACTGAATCAGACCATTGGTCCACCAATGTTAGTATTGTCTACTCAGACTGGCAGCAGCTGTTGAGGGTCTTTCATATCACCTACTGCTTGGTGCTTTTTGAAACTGGACATGTCAGCTATTGAATCCTGGATCTTTTGCATGCAAATCAGAGGCTATTCTGCTGAGCCAGAGCTAGCAGTCAATGGCATCTGTTAGTGAATTGATCACAAGATTAGCAGAGTTCATGGGAAGACAGCAAAGGCATACAGAGACACCTACATAGTAAGTCTCAGCAACAAAAGTCTCAAGCTGAATGTTCTTGGAAAAACATCTAGCCACAGCTACTGATACTCTGATCACATCTAGGTTAAACAAATGGGGGACCTTCAAGCATTTGCAGGGGTGTATCTCATTTCTACCTCCCCTACTATTTCCTCTTTCCATTCCCTGAGAGCCCCCAAAGCCTCTTGCCTCTCCCTTTTTCTGCTTTCTTCTCTCCTTCCACCCACTAGCCAACTTACCTTTATCTCTCCCCCCCCAGCATCTTCACTCCTGACAGCCCTTCCCTGAGTAAAGTCTGGCTGAGTTAAGCAGTGCTGGGAACTGGGCTAGGCCCAGTTGCATGGCGGGGAACCTGCAAGAACTTGAGTAGGGCTTCTTATTTCCGCTGCAACCTCTTCCTCACACTGTTTCCTCTTTGCCTCCTCTTAACAACCTTCATATCACCTTTCCTTTCTTCCTTTTCTCCTTCCTCCACACCAGCCAACCTACCTTTTATCTGCCCGCCCTTCAGTTACATCTAAGTCACTTCACATATACTCCATCTTTCTCCACAATGGGTACCTAAAGCAGCTTACATCATTCTCCTCTCTTCCAAGAAGTGATGAAGCTGTGGGCCAAGCAAAGCTGGGTAAAGATGTTTTATGTTACAGATGATATCTGTTATCAAAGGATACCAGCGCCACCATTGCTGGTTTGTGTTGTAATGTGTGCAAGCTGCCTCTAGGGGGCAGCTTTCTGCTTTGTGCATTCTTCTGTCTTGGCACTTACCAGAGCAGATTGGTGGCTGCTGAGGCTTGACTGAGAGGTTGACTAGAAATGCAGGGTGAGCCCGAGTGAGAGCTGAATAAAAACCTGTTTATTGTATATAAAGCTGTCATATCATGGTGTTCAAGATACAACATATGGCAACGAGGATAAACTGAAGCCCCATCTTGTCAAATGAGGGCAACACTTCAGAAGGGTGTATGTCTCTATTTTTTGGTTGATGTTGTAAGTAATTCCTCAAGATAGGAGGAAATGGCTGCCACTGTGGGGACTGTGTTACAATTTGATCCCCAGCAACAAACTAGGGAGGAATAATGTGAAAATATCACACATTTTTCACTGTAAAGGATGTAACAAATGAGGATAAAAAGAAAGTGATTCTGCTCAGTAGTGTGGGACCTTCCACTTATAGTTTAATGAGAAATCTGTCACTATCTGAAAAACTCAGTGGTAAAACTTTTGGAGAGTTAGTAAGTTTGTTGAAGAACCACTTTAATCCTTCTCCTAGTGAGACAGTGTTACCCAAACAAAGGGTCTACCTGTGAGTTTGGGGAATTAGCATTCAAGGAGATGCAGTGAGAGGGGTAACCGGGAAAATCTCCACCTATGTATACCAGGATTATTCCCTTAGAGAACTCTCAAACAGGCCAATGTTCTACAGGAAAGTTTTCTTTATTAATAGAGCAGCAAAAGGCAAACACACAGAAAATCACATACAGCATACATACAAAGCTAACTAGGAAAACTGAGGAAATGGGAAAGCAGTTTCAGGAGAAGAGCGATATTTACCAGTCTCAGTTCTCCATGAGAACAGCAGAAAATGACCAGCACTTCATGGTGAGAAGGGGGGGGGGGAGCTCAGATATATCTGAGAGTTCACTTACACACACACACACACACACACAGAGTGTGAGTGAGAGAGAGAGAGAGCACATGGCAGGGCAGCCCAGTTATAGAGCGAAACATGCCCTGAGGCAAGGCTGATGTCTTGCAGCCCAAAACAATACTTGACAGCTGTCTCCAGAGGTGGAACAATAAATTGGGAAAGGTGTGATATGATTATTTGGGCTGGACTATAGGTAAAAATATTGCTTGATGACCTGGTAAGTGTTGGACAGGAAGGCTATCAGGTATACTGGATAGTGCTGATTAGGTAAGTGGGAGGGGAGAGGTAGAGGAAGGTAGGTTGGGAATGTCCTCAGGAAGCCTTGTTATCTCTCATTCTCTTTGTAGCATAAGCAAACAAATCAACACAGGCAAATAGTAAGAGCAGTAAAACCAAAAACCAATGCAATAAAACGATCAATACCAAATGAGATAAATGCAATAAAAAGAATTATTACTAAAGCAATAGATCATAAAAATAAAGAAAACAAACGCAGTAAAACAATGCAGCAAACTAACATACAAACGGCAAGCGTAATAAATTTGCAAATGCATAAATGACAAATAATTATGTACATGAAAAGTTTGGGGGAAGGCTCTGGCACCCCGCGCCCCTTCATCTGAGGGCAAATGGCAGCACAAGCAATTTGGGCCAGGGTCCTCCCCCCAGCATCCGAAGTAAATGGTGGCATGTCAGGATTTTGCGGTCACTCCCCTCAGAGTCTGAAACAGCATCCGGGGAGCTGATGAGAGGCCTTGGCTATTAGCCACGGACAAGCAGGCACTGACAAGCAGGGTTTCTTGGAGGCGGGAACAATGTATTTTAAACAGGGAGCATCTTCAAACAGGAAGTGTCCTTGAACAGGGAACAGGGTCTGCAGGCTGGCGAATCCAGGCTTGGGTGCCTGCAGTTTGAAGTAGAGTTGACAGGGTTAACAGCAAGGCACTCACAGCTGGGGTGTGAGGTTGACAGTACTAACAAAGAGAAAACTCATGGGAGAAAATAAATACAACCTTATAACGTATCAAAATTATTTCAAAAGTGCAATGTGCTACAATCATGTGACAAATTCATATCCAATTTAAATATATACACACATGCACAACCATTCATACATATATACAGAAATGACCAAACTGGGATAAGCAATAAAGTCCAGAGAAAAAGTCTTTCTCAATATTGTGCCTTCTTTCCTCTTTCTCTCATCCTTTTAAGTGGTAGAAAACAGAACCAATGGGATTTCAGTTCCACGCCCTATCTGGGGTCGGCTCAAAAGCTCAGATTTCGTCCCTTCACTTCCTCATGGGCGTAATTCTCTGCTGTAGTTCTTATAAAAACATTCGTGCTTCCCAAAACCCGGACTGTGCATTCCCTTGTGGAGAATTACGCCCCTGAGGAAGTGAAGGGACGAAATCTGAGCTTTTGAGGGAAAACATGTATTAGAAAGTGGGGTTGCTCACTTTGGGGGCAACCTTAATATTCTTCATTATACAACATAATACAGAAACATAAACACTTCCACATTCGAACCCAGTCCATGTATTGTTGTCCCAGTGTTCCAGGATTTATTATTGGCATTACATATTCCCAAAGAAAAAGAGTGAAAGGAGGTGTAGATGTGCATGTTTCGCACAGCTAGCCAACTGAAAAGGCACCACTATCCCTGCAAGATAGGGCATTGGTAAATAGAGAGAGAGAAAAAGGAAAAAAGTATCAGTTCCATGTCTCCCCAACAGCCCTGTGAGGTAGGACATTGGGACATGGGGGGGAAATGGACACAAGGAAAAACAAAGGGTAAAAGTTCTGTCTCTCCCCTCTGAAAAACAACTGAGCAGGGGGAGGGGAGATGGAGGAGCAATGGCAGAGTGCTCAGAAAAGTGGGAACAGGGCTGTCACACACATTAGACAGGGAAAAAACAGACAACTGTTTTACTAATTTATTTATTTATTTAATTCAATTTATATTCCGCCCTCCCCGCATCAGCAGGCTCGGGGCGGATTACAATTAACAAAATAGATATAAAATACATGTACCTTTAAAAATCAATAAAACTTCTTAAATATTTAAAAACACACATCAAGCAACACAGCAGCAGATTTTTAAGAAAACATATAGCAGCAGATCTTTCCAGCAACCTCCACCCAACCACCTCCAGAAATATTTGGCAAAGGCTAGGTGGTAGATACCCTTAGTAGGGGCACAGCTATCTCTAGGTGGCCGGTGGGGAGGCCCAAAGGTATCAACCATATGCCTGGTGGAACAGCTCTGTCTTACAGGCCCAGCAGAAAGATAGCAAGTCCAGCCGGGCCCTGATCTCTTTAGACAGAGCATTCCACCAGGTTGGAGCCAGGACTGAGAAGGCCCTGGCTCTGGTCGACGCTAGATGGGCCTCCCTGGGGCCAGGGACCAGTAGCAGCTGTTCATTACTGGATCGAAGTGTCCTCCAGGGCTCATACATGGAGAGGCAGTCCCGTAGATACACTGGTCCCAGTATGCATAGGGCTTTATATGTTAATACCCGAACCTTGAATCTGATCCGGTACTCCACTGGTAACCAGTGCAGCTGGCACAATACCGGTGTGATGTGTGCAGTAAAAGGCACTCCGGTGATGACATGCGCTGCTACATTTTGGACCAGTTGCAACTGCTGGATCAAGTTCAGGGGAAGCCCTGCATAGAGCGCATTACAGTACTCAAGCCTAGAAGTGGCCATTGCCTGGAGCACTGTAGTTAAGTCGTGGGTCGAGAGATAGGGGGTGAGTTGTCTGGTCTGTCGAAGATGGAAAAACAATGACTTGGAAACCGCCATGATCTGGGCCTCCATTTTCAAGGAGGCATCCAGAATCACCCTTAGGCTCCTAACTCTCAGGGCCGGTGTAAGCACCACCCCATCAAGTACAGGGAGCCGGAGTCCTGAATCCACATTCCTGCGACTCAGGTACAGGATCTCCGTCTTCAAGGTGTTTAACTTCAGCCAACTCTGTTGCAACCATCCAGCCATGGCTTCAAAAGCATGCTCTAGGACATTTGGGGCCGACCCAGGCTGGCCGTCCATCAGCAGATATAGCTGGATGTCATCAGCATACTGATGACACCCAAGCCCGAAACCTCGCACCAGCTGGGCGAGGGGGCGCATATAGATGTTGAACAATAGCAGGGAAAGTATTCTTCCCTGCGGCACACCACATACTAGTGAATGGCGGGATGAGAACTCCTCCCTGAGCGCTACCCTCTGTCCCCGAACATGGAGAAAGGAGACAGGCCACTGTAGTGCTGCCCCCTGTATTCCCGTGTTGGTGAGGTGGTGGGTCAGAAAATCATAATCGACTGTATCGAATGTTGCCGAGAGATCTAGTAAAATCAGCAGCACCGATCCACCTCGATCCAGGTGTCTGCGAATATTGTCTGTGAGAGCAACCAGCAGTGTCTCAGTCCCATGGCCCGGGCAGAAGCCGGACTGGAAGGGATCCAGGGCTGAGGTCTCCTTCAGGAAACTCTACAGCTGTTTCTCTGCCACCCACTCAATCACCTTGCCCAGAAACGGGAGGTTCGAGACTGGGCGGTAACTGAGTGGGCCGGTGGGATCCAAGGATGGCTTCTTTAAAAGGGGCCTCACCACCACCTCCTTAAGCGCCCCAGGGAAAACCCTGGAGCCCAAGGACTTGTTAACAATAGCCTCCAAAGAGTCCCATAGTCCATCGACACTGGCTTTCACCAGCCATGATGGACACGGGTCCAGGAGGCAAGTGGTAAGCCTCACCAATTGCAGAATCCTGTCCACCCCCTCCCCTGAGAGAGGGCTGAAGTGATCAAATACTAATGCCGAAGACGGCCAAGGGGCCTCTAGTTCACATACTGTTTCAACTGTGGCTGGCAAATTGCAGCAGAGAGACAGGACATTGTCAGCAAAAAAGCTTGCAAAAGCCTCACAGCTAATGGCCGAATTCAAATTTTGATGGTCTCCACCTGATAAGGAGACCAGTGAGCGTACCACATTAAATAATTTGGCTGGGCGTGAGCTAGCTGATGCAATGGAAGCTGCATAGAATTCCTTCTTTGTAGCTTTCACTGCCACCTCATAGGATTTCATAAGTAAACTATAAGATGTTCTTGTTTCTTCGCCACAAGATCGCCGCCACACGTGCTCAAGCTGTCTCAGCTCCCGCTTCTTCTGCCGAAGCTCCTCTGTATACCAAGGAGCTCGGTGGCTGCGGGGGGCGAAGAGGGCGACAGGATGCAATTTCGTTGATGGCTTCAGAGAGCTGGCCATGCCAGTCCTCCACCAGCTCATCCAATGAACTGCCCTGGAACATTGGTTCCCGCAGAGCATTCTGGAAACCAATCAGATCCGTAAGTCTCCACGGGCAAGCATAAATCAGCTCCCCACCCTTGCAGGGGGGCATGGCATCCCCAGCTGAGCCTTCAAGACTGTGTGGTCCGACCATGGCACAAACTCTATCCTATCCAGAACCACATCCAATCCCACCCCAAAGATCAGGTCTAGCGTGTGGCCTGCTTTATGTGTAGGAGCCGATACAAATTGAGAAAGTCCTAGTGTTGCCATGGCCGACACCAGGTCCGCGGCCTGCACTGAGGTGGCATCATGGGCATGGACGCTGAAGTCCCCCAGCACTATCATGCTGGGGTACTCCTAGGCCCACCCCACAACCAGCTCCAGCAGGCGCAGCAGAGCATCTGCTGGTGTGCTGGGCGGTCGGTTCACCAGACAGATGGCCAAACTTTCTTCTGCATTCCACATGAGTCCCACACAATCAATGCCAGCGAACTTGGGGATGGGGAGTGACCTGAAGGAGGAAGCCTCTCGGATAAGGATTGCCACACACACACGCACACACCCCAGGAGGTTGGGAGAACTCTAACCTGAGTCACTTCAGGGAGGCTTTTCCATCCCGGAACTGGGCCCATTCCAAATGCTGAGTGGGACCCAATGGGAACACTTCTGCCAGGGTTGTCCAAGTTTCCTACCATCCTTCCTATTTGTGCTTATCTCAGCCTGGGAGAGAACAAAAGGAAGAGGAGGGCGTAGGTCAGAATTCTGGTCTGACCAGTTTTTCCATTTCAATGGGGTGGGGGAGGGGAGTGAAAAGAGTCTCTTTTAGATGTTGCTAACAATTGAGAGTCTGTCTGAGATTTGCCAGCTAGCATTACTGTGTTCAAAACTGCACCTAGTGCTGGAGGTTTTACTTTATTATTTAGTCTCAGGTTTGGGCATTTTAAGAGGAAACAGATAGACTTTCTATACACCTATTTTCTCAAGCAGCTTTATTGTGGAGATACAAGGAGAAAGACATATCTCTGCAACAAGAAGGACTAGAGACTTTTTTTTGAAAAACGAGAGCTGGAAATTCACACACACACACACACATACAGAGAGAGAGAGGGGCGGGGGTGCTACACTGGATTTCCCTACATTTCAGGTGATACTGTTCTTATATTTTGTTCATTTCAGGTGATACTGTTCTTATTATTATATAAGACCCTGTAGTGAATTAAACACATTTAAGTTTCACTGTTGAAATGTATGGGACTTGCAATGCAATACTGGAAATAAGTTATTGATATGGCCTTGTTACTGGTTCTTGGATCCTTGACTATGGTATGTCTCTTACTAAGACTTATATTATTTTTCATTATTGAGCAGAGATAGGAAAGGGTACAGGCTGACACATCCCCCCCCCCAAGTTATGCTTGCTGTATCTTCTGAGCTGTCAGTCACGATCTTTTCAGACCTGGAACCTGGGGAAGTGACAGCAGTAGCTAGCAAAAGATCAAAGGTTTAGATCCGTTCCTGCTGTCACTACCATTTTACATCTAATTTCTCCTCCTGCAGAATTAGCTTACAGGAGAAGATGCTACTGGCAGTTTAGCATTTGTAATAGGTATGAAAGCACAAATAGCACTGAACCCCCCTCCCCCCATTCTGTGGCCCCTTTCAGTAAAGAATAGACCTTGGATCCACTGGAGTATTTCTGTGAATGAAAGGATTTCTATTAGTGGAGCACAACTTTTTTGCCTTGCCCATCACACTGCAGACCTGCAGCTGAATAGGGAGGGCAAGAACGGCATGTTTTGTGGGTACAAGTGGAAACACTTCGGTGCACCCAAGCCTGATGATGCTGACAGCATTACTGCTATCATGTTACTCGCTGAACATACCATTTTCAACTGCTACAGTCAGATGTAAGCCAAGCCCCAGTGTTGCCAAGTAGGCCCCCTCTCCTGCTTTAAGGCCTGCCGTGGACTGTGTTAGAGTTTCCTGCGTTGCTGTTTTACTGCTACACCAAGATTGCCCTGCACATGTGCGCTCTAATACAAGTGTCAGTTTCCTGCCTGCTTGTTAATTACCTTGCTGCTGCAATAGACTGTGTTAGTTTCCTGACTCCATGTCTGGATGACTCCACAAAGGACTTTCTTCCTGGGCAGCCCTGCCCAGACCTGTATCTGGACCTCCCAGTGTGTGTTTGGACTTTATTACACGTGTGCCCCATGCCTGCTGTCAGAGCCTGTTTAACCTGAGTAACACCATGTTTAACTCTGTAGTGTTTAGTCTTTCTTTTCCTCCAGGCCCCAACACCTGCACGGAGCTGAGTCCATGGGAAAGGAAACTCTCTTATCTGTCTGCTCGACCTCGGCCAGCTCAACATGCCTCTGAGAAGCTTTGCTGTGCGAATTCGGGGGGAGGCTGGGCTTAGGAGTGTGAAATGTAACCACTTTCTCTTCATGAGTCATTCTTGACAATACTTTGGTTGGCCAGGATCTCTATCCTGGAATATGTATACCTGGAGATGAATGCTGTCTTTCACAATAAACCTTTTGAAATCAAAAAGACCTTGTCTTCTTGCAGAGGGGAGTGAAACAGACTATCAACTCTGGAGTAGCATAGTCTGACACCTGCATCGCCATCCACCACGGACCACGCCTGTTCCCTGCTATGGACTGTGCTTTATGTGCTGTTTCCCTGCCTCCATGGAAGCCTGCCTCATCTGGGCCCAAGCCGCTGTTAGCAGCCGGGCGCCTGCCGGGGAAACCTCCAGCAAGCCTGGCCAGGCGCTCCCTGGTCAGTTCCCGCCTGGAGCCTCCCGTGGGCTGGTCACCGAGCTTGCCCTCGCTACCGGGCAGCCTCCTAGCCATCCCCAGCCATGCCCAGCCGGCGACCATGTTATTAGGCAGCCAGAAGACCAAGAGAAGAAGCCTGCTTTGGGAAGCCATTTTGGAGAAGCGGACACACCATGTCCGCAGCGAGAGAACCTTGCCCCGCTCTGCATATCTTAGGGGCTGCCCCGGAGAAGAAGCTAAGTGCTGACCATCCCAAGCACTTAGAGAATGCATCTCAAAGAAACCTCCGCATTCCAGAGCTGATGACATCAGGACAAGCCCTGTCCGCTGGAACATCCATTCAGCACGCTCGGATCTCCCCCTCCCTCCTTTGTCCCCTCTTCCTGAGGTGTCACTATAACACAATCAGATTCCTAAAGTGGCCCATCCAAGACATTCAGTAACCCATTAAAGCCTTTGTTTTAACCCGTGAGAACCACCAAGTACAGCACCAGCCCCAGGGTACATTTTGGGGTATTTAAGCTGGTCCCTCAGACCACATGGTGTGTACGCCTTCCCTATCCAGACCCCTTGCTGTCTCTCTGTGGATCCAGTGCTGGCATTGGACCACCTCGCTGTCGTGTCTCTGCTACACTTCAGGATTGTAAGTATCGCCCTTATCATCGTGGGTACCTGCTCATGCAACCGTCTCTGTTTTTCTTACTCTGCGTTTCCTAGTTCTTGTATGCTTTCTCGTATGTATGTGCAAGTTCAGGCTTATGCCACACTATTAGTAAATACACGTGTTTATTGAATCTATTTGTAGTCTGCCTCTTGGTCACTAGAGTGTCTGGAATCGGGACCTCCGTAAACGTTGGTTAGATCTGCGCTAATTTTAGTTCCAGACTGCTGAGCTAATTTCCCCATTTAAAAGAGCAGTTCTGGTAACACCAGGTCTTTTTGCTTTGACACACAAGTGTTGCTAAACAGGTTCGTTGCTCTGCTACTGTTAACTCTGTTTCAACAATGCTGGCATTCAGCAAGAAGTTTCCTTTGTGCAGGAGAACAGAAGCTGACTCTCTGTTGATTCCATGCTGTTTTCTATCCTCATGAAGAGTAGATGCTTTCTTGCTTTCATGACTACAAATTGTGTTCTGAATTCTGCATTTGCACGCAATGTGGATAGTTTCAGATAGGCAGCCATGTTGGTCTGGAGTAGAACAGTAAGATTTGAATCCAGTGGCATCTTAGAGACCAACAAGATTTTCAGGGAATAAACTTCCAACTGTCAAAGCTCTCTTCTTCAGACACCAATTTGCAATATCCAATGTGAATAACATTTCCTTATAAAATCAAATCAATCTCTGTCAGTACCCACATTTGTGACTGTGTTAGAGCCACGTTTCTACATGGATTACATTTTATATAGGTTATGCTGTATAAACAACATAAATTTACAAACCTAAATACCATTTTTTCTGGATATGGAACAAATTTAAGTGATGAGAGGGGTGGGATCATAGTTAGGGTAGGGAAGCAAGAAAATGGGGATCCATGATGAGCAAGCTGAGTGAGGCTGAACGTTTTCTCTGGTCAGTTCCCATCTTCCCTTCCCACGTGCAGGGCCGGATCTAGGGTTGCCGGCTCCCAGGGCAACCCAAGACTGGTCTCGCGCGTGTATGCTGCCGGCACTGTGTGATGATGTCACTTCTGTGATGTCATCACGCACTGTGGAGTGCACCACCCCGTGCGGTAAGCCGACTCCCCCGGCACACTGTGGAGCTGGCGGCGGCAGCACGGGTGGCTGGGAGGCCCCCTGTGCCATTCGCCTGCCCCGCTGAGGGGGCAGCCGGTTTGCCACGGGCCCCCTGTCTTATGGGGCAGGTGAATAGCGCAGCCGGCCTCCCAGCCACCTGCACTGCCGCTGCCAGCTCCGCGGTGCGCTGGGGCAGCCGGCTTGCCATGCGGGTGGCACACTGATGGGGCGGCAGGCTTGCCGTGCACCCCCTGCTCTCGCGGCAGGCGAATGGCACGGGCAGGCTCCCGCTGCCCTCTGCTCAGCTGCCTGTGTGCTTCCGGGGGCTGGCAGCTGCACCCGGCGCCCCCTCTTTGATGGCGCTGAGGGCAGACTACCCCTCCTGCCCCTCTGTTGATCCAGCCCTGCCCGCGTGATATCATTTTGACATGCCGGTGGTTTTCAGGTTGCATCAAGGGCCAAGGTTGCAGTTAATCTGCCAGGTGATGTAATAGCTGTGACTCCCACTCAGTTCTGACAACCAGATTGTTTAAAGACCCAGTGTATCTGGAGCAATGCTGTAGTTGCCCTCGTATGAGCTGAAAATAGCAGAGGCTTATTTTGCTAATGTTTGAAAAGAATCTGTTCTATCTTGGTCTCTAGACTCATAATGAAGATTTAGTATATTGAAATCTTGAAACCAGCCATTGGCAGAAAATACACAGAAACCTTAAGCAGAGTTACACTTCCTTGTAACTTCATTGGACTGAACTTTGGACATTGATTTCAGTGGACTTAACTTTGCTAGTGAGAGGTCTTTGTTTAGCCATGTATTCCTGAAGACTTAAATGTACTTAAGTTTTTATAAGATTTCTGTTGATCCCCCCCCACACACACTACTGCTGTCTACTGAGCCCCTGAAATGTTTCTGTTGGCAGTGGCAGTGAACAGGGTTGCCAGCTCCAGGTTGAGAAATTCCTGGAGATCTGAGAGGGGGTGTAGCCTGTGATGGGTGGGGTTTGGGGAGGGGTATAATACCATAGAGTCCACACTCCAAAGTAGCCATTTTCTCCAGAGGAACTGTTCTCTATGTACTGGAGACCAGTTGTAATTCCAGGAAATACTCAAGCAGAAGGGAGTTCAAGATGGATGGGAGTTTCTTAGCAAGATATTGAAGGTACAATCATAAACAATTCAAATGAGAAGGAAAAATGAGAGCAATCGAAAGAAGTCAGGGTGGCTCCATAAAAAGCTTTCTAAAGATCTGAAAATTAAAAGGACACATTTAAGAAATGGAAGGAGGGCTGCATAACCAAGGATGAATTTAAACAAATTTATAGTGCTTGTAGAGAGAGTGTTAGAATAGCTAAAGCTCAATACGAGCTTAGGCTAGTGAGAGATGCTAAACAAAACAAAAAAGGGTTCTTTGGTAATGTTCAGAGGAAGAAAAAGAATAAAGCTGTGACAGGCTCACTGTGGAGAGAGGAAAGTGAGATTTTAACAATTTCTAATTTGCCCCAGCCTTCTCTTGCAAGGGGAACTGTGCTCAACCTGGCAAAACAAGAATGCATAAGGATGGCAGGGAATAGCAGCCTAGAAGAGACATAGGGGTGAAAGGAAACTCCTAGTGTCTTTACATGAAATCAGGTTTTCAGGGCCAGATGAATTGCATTCTAGGGTACTAAAGGAACTTGCTGATGTAATTGTGGAGTCTATCATCTTTGACAAATCTTGGAGAACAGATGATGTACCAGAAGATTGGAGGTGAGCAAATGTCTCCATCTTCAAGAAGGGGGAAATGGAAGATCCAAGTTAACTGTCAACCCGTCAGCTTGATATCCATACTTGGAAAGGTTTTGGAATAAATAATCTAATAGTCAGTCCTTGAGCATTTAGAAAAGACAGCTGTGATTACTAAAAGCCAGCACAGGTTACTCAAGAACAAGTCATGTCAGACTAACCTTATCTCTTTTTTTGAGTTACTATTTTGGTGGATCAGGCACATAGTTTTATCTTTATTTCAGTAAGGCTTTTGATAAAGGTTCCACATGATATTCTTGTTGACATATTGATAAAATGTGGTTTGGATCCTATTACTGTTAGGTGGATTTGTAACTGGTTGACAGATCACACCTAAAGAATGTGTGTAAATGGTTCCTCATCCTCTTGGAGAGTAGTGACAAGTAGAGTGCCTCAGGGATCAGTCCTGGGTTCAACATTTTTATACATGACTTGGATGAAGGAATAGAGGGAATGCTCATTAAATTTACTGATGATACTAAATTGGGAGGGGTGCAAATACAGTAGAAGACAGAATCAATATTCAAGGAGATCTTAACAGGCTGAAAAATTGGGCTAAAACTAACAAAATGAATTTCAACAGAGATAAATGAAAAGCTCTGCATTTATGTAGGAAAAATCAAAGGCATAATTATTGGATGGGAAAGCCTTGTCTTGGTAGTAGCAAAATCAAAAAGAGTCCAGTAGCACCTTTAAGACTAACCAACTTTATTGTAACATAAGCTTTCGAGAATCACAGTTCTCTTCATCAGATGCAGTTCTCTTCGTCAGATTCTGTGATTCTCGAAAGCTTATGCTACAATAAAGTTGATTAGTCTTAAAGGTGCTACTGGACTCTTTTTGATTTTACTACTACAGACTAACACGGCTAACTCCTCTGGGTCTTGGTAGTAGTACATGTGCAAAGGATCTAGGAGTCTTAGTAAATCATACACTGAACATGACGTTTGATATGGTAGCTAAAAAGACAAATGCGATTTTAGGCTGTATCAATCAGAAGTATAGTGTCAAGATCACATAAAGTGATGGTATCGCTTTACTCTGCTTTAGTTGGACTTCACTTGGAGTATTGTGTTCAGTTTGGGGAACCACAGTTTAAGAAGGATGTTGACAAGCTGGAACGTGTCCAAAGGAGGGCAAAAAGATTGTGTGGGGTCTGAAGACCAAATCCTATGAGGAAACGTAGAAGTAGCTAGGCATTTTTAGCTTGGAGAGGAGGTGACTGCGAGGTGATATGATAGCCCTCTTCAAGTATTTGACAGGCTGTCACATAGAAGATAGAGTGGAGTTGTTTTTTGTCTCTCCATAGGGTCAGATAAGAAACAATGGGTTAAAATTAAAGCAAAAGAGTTTTCGGCTAAACGTTAGGAAGAATTTCCTGACAGAGAGGTTCCTCAGTGGAACAGGATTCCTGAGGAGGTGGGCTCTCCTTCCTTGGAGGTATTTAAGAAGAGTCTAGTTGGCCACCTGACAGGTATGATGTTTCTATGATTCAATATGAATGATCAAGAGGGAGGGCATGAAGGGATGAGCTGGTGTGAGGCTCTTGTGGTCCCTTCTTAGATGCCCAGGTCTTACATGATCTTACATGATCGCCACTTTGGGATCAGGAAGGAATTTTCCTCTTGGCCATATTGACTGTGGATCCTGGAGGTTTTTTGGCTTCCAATGGGCATAGAGCAGGGGCCATTGGAGGAGGTGGGAGGGGGAGATAGTTGTGAATTTCCTGCATTGTGCATGGGTTTGGACTGTTGGGGTCTGTTCCAGCTCTATGTTTCTGTGAAATATCCAGCCACCACCTGGAGACTGGCAACCCTAGGAATAGCACAGAAGGACAAAGTGATGGGCTGTAAGGTGAGAGAGGAATTGGTAGACATCAGTGCCCCCTCTTTCAAAAACTTAAGTGCTCTTAAATCTTCATAATGAATGGTTGGATACAGAATAGTGTTTCCCTCCTGTGACATTTCTTGCTGTTCTCCTGCTCTGCATAACATAAATTCTGTATTATAACCCTTTCTCCCTCCTGTAAAAAGAAGACAAAATGAGTAATAAGTTAGTAACTAACCTCTCCCCTGACATCCCAATTTGGATGCTCTACCAGCAGTCTTCTTGCCCACAGGTTGGTTCTATAACAGCATGGTAGACCTTTGACCTCTCCCAGCCGTAGGTGTCTTGGCTATTCTTATTCTCAGTTGCTTTACCATTATCTGGTTCCAGCCTTTCTTAGAGCCAACAAGGGACTCATTTAAGATGCAAAGGCTCAGAACAGCAAGCTCCTGTCCGCTAGCTGCCAGTGATGTGTCAAGTTAATATGCTGCTGTTAACAATTGCCCTCTGGTTCTTGGTTGGCTTGGTAGGGCAGCCATCATGGGAAATGATAGCTGCATTAACTTCTAGAGCTGGGTAAAGATCTCCCATGGAAGCAATTACCAGATGGATTACTACTGACTGGACTGCTGTGAAAAGATTGCATCAGGTTGACAAGGATGTAAAGAGCATTAAGATCTAGATCCCTTCCTTCTGAGCTTGCTCCTGAAGTTTCCAGAAGTATGAATATGATAATTTGCTTCCTCTTTAAAAGAATATTCTGGGAATGTCAATTTTTTAACTTATTTTTCTTCATGATATATCTGTACTTAGGATTTATTGCATAAATAAGTACTCTAGTCTGTCCTATATGCTGAGTTTGGGCCACTACTAGTATTCTACTCTCACGTTTCTTTCTGTGAAAGTTAGTGCCTCAAGTCAAAAGGCACTAACTTCTTATGTTGTCAGGGAATACATCATGGGTGATCATAATTAGAGGTGGGCACGAACAGCAATATGAACCAAAAAAAGCCACAAACAGCCTGATCAGCTGTTCACGAGCAAGCTGTTCATGAGGCCCTGTTCCTGACGAACATGTGTTCATTCCAAGTCCTGTTCCTGGTGTTCATCAGCCGTTAGTCAAGCAAGACAGTCTGGCGCCTTTCAATCAATTCCCTTGGCAACAGTAGGTACGGACTTTTTGAACTCTGTCTGAACTCCTGTTGCTCTGGAAACCCCAATCTAAGCCCAGGGGCACTTCACCCCTGACTCAGCTGCTTGTCCCCTGACAAGGGCTGATTGCAGCCTGCCGTGGTTGCAGCCTGCCATGCTGCTGCACAGCAGCAGGGAGAGGGGCACTTAATCCCTGACTCAGCCACTTGTCAGGCGTTTCCTGACAAAGTCTCCCCCCCTCCCTCCAGCCAGCTGGAAGGAGGGAGACTTTGAAGGGGAGGAGGTTCCCCACACCATTTGCAAACAGCATGAGGAACCTTCTTACCTTCAGAGTCTCCCTCCCTCCCTCTATCCAGCTGGAAGGAGGGAGACTTTGAAGGGAAGGAGGTTCCCCATGCCGTTTGCAAATGGTGTAGGGAACTTTCTTCCCTTCCAAGTCTCCCCTGTCCCTCCCACGAACAGCCAACCACAAACATGTTCGTGAAAAGGGTCATGTTCGTGGTTGTTCATGATTCCCTGTTCATGGATGGCAACGAACTTCGTGTTCATTTTTCCCCCCCTGTTCATGCCCACCTCTAATCATAATTTCAGGTTTTGGAAAGAGGAAGCATGTCTGATTGGAATACATGTTGTTGTGCAGTCCTCATTTATCTCAGTATAATTTGTGCAGGAGAACTTTAGAATTCTGCCCTTGGACATCAAGGGGCAAACCAAAATATAAATGAGTGCAACAGGGCATGTAGGTACAAGTCCTTTTCTATCGGTCTCTGCTTTCCTTTTCTGTCTTTGCTTCTGTTAAAATCTCCTTTATCTGGGCATTAATCTTTCCAAATCCAGTTTGTTCTTAATGACTTGATCCTTCTTGAGAGATCTTATGCGTGTGGACAGATTTAGCTTCTCAACCACCATACTTGCTGAACCATTTTTACGACTCTTGGCTTTCAAGGAGCACAAGTCCCAGCAGGAGACTGAACACACCATGAATGAACCCACACATCCCAGCATCGCGGTAAATGTTCGCTAAACTTCTGACTCATCACGCGATGTGTCAGAAATCGTGCTAGAAAGACGCTATACTTCCAGAAGTTTAGCGAATGTTTATCGTGATGCCGGGATGTGCTGGGATATGTGGATTTGCCCCAGCATATAAAGAGGGGGAGAAAGCATTTTCATATTATTGGGTTTAATGTCTTCACGCCTTATGTTTCTGGCTTAAAAGAAAAAACTGATGGAGTGAGAAAGTTTGTGAGAGAAAAAACAAGTGTATAGTATTTTGCCTCCTCAATGAACTTTGCAGATGTGTTTGATCTCTGACAATATTGCATAACAGGCCTAAGTCTGATGGGGTGGTCTTACGTAAGTACTGGCTTCTGTTTCCAGTTCATGAGCTTTTAAAATTGCTTCCATCCTTCAGGGGGAGCTTTTTGGGGACTCACCTACTTGCTGTTCCGTTGCCTTACAGGAGTGCAGTGAGCCATCTGAAGATGGCATTAAGCTCTCAAATTAGGCAGCAGAAGAGCTGCCTGAGGTGCTCCATTTAATGAGGCAATCAACACAGTTAACATGCACTCTGCCATATCCTACTACTTCAGGGAGCCCACCCAAGCAGAGACTGACATTCACCAGGACAAAATAACTGAAGGGGTTCCCAGCCTGTTCAGTAAAAGGAAAGATGTATCAAAGGTGATGAAATGATGACATGAACAGCCAAAGTTAGTAAAACAGAGTTCAGTATATAGCAAGAACATGATGGTTGAGTCAGGAACCAGAAGGCAAGAATTAGATCAGGACAGCATTTACAAACAGGGCCATTTTGCTGCACCTTTGGTCCTGCTGATTCTTGTGGGGGTGACCCTTGAATTCTTAAATTTATTTATTTATTTATTATATTTTTATCCTGACCTCCCCACAGGCAGGCTCAGGGCAAGGTACAACATTGATTAAAATACAACATAAAAACAATAATCACATCATAAAAACAGCAATCAATAAAACCATTCCAAGACGGGGCAGTACTGCACTCCTGCCAGTCAGCATACAAAAAGGGGAGGTAGTAGCAGACAGATAGAATACTGTACCCCTTTTCGGGGCAGCTAGCAGTGGACTCTCCATAACCCCTCATAGAGGGAGACCGGTGGAAGGCCCGGCACTGATGGACTAAAAATAAACCTCCACCATATGCCTGGCGGAACATCTCTGTCTTACAGGCCTGCCTAAATGATACAAGATCCTGGCGGGCCTGAGTACGAATCAGCCCATAGTATGATTACAAGCAGAAAAAAACATCAGATAATTATTTGAAGGTGCTGTGGGGAACTCACCTGCTTAAAACAAACGTAATGCTCTTAAATAAATATACAAAGGGCCAAACTAGATGTGATGGCATCCTTGTGGCCACCACAAGACCTCCATTTTAGAGTGATTTTAAAATGCTGCAAGGGCCTGATCCTTAGGGGGCCTGTGGCATGTTGCTCTTGTTCTCAGCCTCACTGTGCCTTTTCAAGGGCCAAAGCAGCCCAGGGCAGGGTTGCCAGCTCCAGGTTGTGAAATTCCTAGAGATTTGGGGGATGCAGCCTGGAGAAGGCAGAGTTTGGGGAGGGACCTTAGCAGGGTATAATGCCACAGAGATCACACCTCAAATCAGCCATTTTCTCCAGGGAAACTGAACTCAGTTGCCTGGAGATCAGTTGTAATTCCGGGAGATCTCCAGCCACCACCTGGAGGCTGGCAACCCTAGCCCAGGGGTGGGTGACTGGGATTTCAGCACTTGATAAGGCATGAGGAGGAACAAGAGTGCTGCAGCCTGACAAACTGCACGCCCCACCTTGCAACATTTTAAAATCACTTCTAGTCTGGCTCAAAGTAAAGTTCAAGGAGAAGAATTGCTCAGTTGAATGACAGTAACAGGTAAGAAAATAGATGATCAGCGTACACAGTTATAGGAGAAGTGTAAGCCCACATAACAGGGAAAGTATGTATTCCTTTATATGTATGCAGGGAGCTGAATTTCATGGCCCAGAAAAACTGGAGCTAACAATACAATTGTAAAAGAGCTTTTCTGGGAACAAACCCCATTGTATAGACTTGAGCAGGTTCTTCTCAGTAGCCATGCTTATTGCTGTGTATGTCCCTTGAATGATAATTGGTGAAAGAAATGGTATTTCCTAAACAAAGAAAAAGCCCTGAAAGATGAGAAATCTACGGCTTTGTTTCCTGTTACATAGGGTGGTTAGAACTAAGTGGGGAAATACATGGCAGGAAGTAATCCTGTGCTGTGTTACTGAATGGGGCTGTGCAACAAAGTGTGATTTTAAAGTTTTCCAGGTGGCCAGTAAGCAAGAATAGAATATATAGAAAATGCCCATGATAATAAAAATAATAATATCCCCTGTGCCTTAGTCCCAATACTCACAATTCTTAGTATTTTGGTTTTCTCCTGTCAGCAGCTTAGTTTATGCTGACCTCTAAATATTCAGCTCATTATACAGTATAATGTATAAATAAAACAGAAACAGGCAGCCGTATTCTCCAGGAGGGTATAATAATCTGCTTCCTTTCCTTTTTAATTATATAGGATTTGTCTTCATGTGTCAGAAAGCACTCTTATGGGCTAATTTATTGTTTCACAGAATTAGATATTGGGAACTGACATGCACATAGGTGTTTCTAAGATCCAAAGTCGTATGGTAGTGGTAATGGCATGTTTATCATCCAAATGGTAGAGTGAGACTTCCTAGCATTTGGTGTTCTTGAGTGCTACCGAGTAGTACTTGGGATGCCACTTGTTGCTTGTGTTCATTTAAAAACGATGTTCATAGAATTGGGTCAGAGTCAAAAAGTATACGCATCAAGAAGATCCCTGATTTGGAAGAGTAGATTGGTTTTCTTTATGTACCTTTCCAGACCTGTCCATCAAGTTCAAAAAATACTCAACTCCGCAATATGTAATTTCTGAAAGGATGGAGTTTGAAAGCTACAGTGGTCCGACTTTTTATGATTTCTAACTTTGGGAGGCTCCCAATATATTAAGAAATTATGAGTGACCAGATCCATAAGTCAGTGTTGACAGAAGGAAATACCCTGCTCAGACATTAGAAAGATGTTAGGTCTGTGGCATATAAACTCCCGTCAACCCATTTGTTCAGCAGCAACTGGGTTGATATTGAATTGAAACTGGAATGTAAAATCCACCTCTGGAAACATGTTTCAAGTATATTCTCAGGAGGGATTGTTCAAGCTGTACTGGTTGAGAACAGAGGAGTTGTTAAGTGGAGACTTTCCTATTTGAGGTGGAGAAAGGATCTTCATGTAGAAGGAGGGCTGTATGTAGAGAAGGCTGTCCTACCTTTTTAGCAGTAATGTGCAAGTTCAGAATAGAGGAGATGCCAATAGGGTATTTATTTATTGATTGATTTTATTTTATTTGTATTCCGCCTCCCCGCACCAGCAGGCTCAGGGAGGACTAACACCCAGTGTCACAAATAAAGAATGCTGGGAACAGAGGCAAGGCAAGCAGGTCTAATTGAAAGCGTGCTGCTGGCTATGCCCTCTTTCCCCCACTTCCCCCACCTGCCAACACATAACCCTGAGGAAAAGTCTGGGAATATTGTGAGCTTTGATCCTAAGCCTGTGAATTAACATCTTGACCTCAGACTGACCCTGTGCAAATTGGGACTCTAGAAGTGGCATTCATCCCAGTTCCTGGTGATTGCTGTTTAGCCCATTGTGAGCTCAGTGCTGCTATGCTTTCCCCCCTTGAGAAAACTCTGGAAATGAAATGCAGCCTTTTGTCAAAGGAAAGAATTTGTCATCTTTACATCCCTCGGCCATAGCCTCTCCTACACCAGATTGCATATAAATCCCCCCATTTTGATGGCTAGCCTTGGCCATCCATTAAAAAATTAAAGCTTTCTTGCCCTTGCTGCAGGAGCATCAATAATCCCTCAGGGCTTTTTTCATTTCTTCACACCGCCACTGGGAGCTTTGCATATTTATAAAACTGGAGAGAGGGCTTCAGATGCTATATATTGTTTACTGCAGGTGCTGATAGAAGATATGCAAAGAGCAGGTTGCTGCCAAACTCAGTTTAGCACTGTCTCTGCTGGCTCAGCTAAGGCAGAAGATCCTCTTCACTGCTTTTAGGGGAACCAAATGAGTGAGGGATTCCTACTCGGATGCAAGATGCTTCAGGAAACAGACTGTTTGGTCTGTGGAGCTGCTTTTGAGTTGCTGACACTATCAAACAGATATGTTTATTAACAGGGTTTTTTTCTGGGAAAAGAGGTGGCGGAACTCAGTGGTGGAACTCAAGACCGCACAATGACGTCACTTTGGGTCAGCTGGAACGGGGGGGGGGGAGTTTTTAAAAGTTTAAATTGCCCTCGGTGAAAATGGTCACATGGCCGGTGGCCCCACCCTCTGATCTCCAGACAGAGGGGAGTTTAGATTGCCCTCCATGCAATCTAAACTCCCCTCTGTCTGGAGATCAGGGGGCAGGGCCACCGGCTATGTGACCATTTTCAAGAGGTGCTGGAACTCCGTTCCACTGCATTCCCGCTGAAAAAAAGCCCTGTTTATTAGCCTGTAACTTATTGCATCATCTTATGCATGTGCCATTGCATGGTTAAATGTAGAGTCAGCTTGAGATTCTGGGCTAGAAGTCTGTACTGTGTTCCCTGGGCCAAGTTGTTCTGTTGAAGGCTTACTTCTCCCCTGCCCCATTGCCAACCCAAAGACAGAAAAGCATGTAGAAGGAGCAGTAACTGTGGTTTTGGGGCTTGTTAATAAATCCCCAGGCAAGCGAGTTGGTATGTTGGTTCACTACCTCACACCCACTTGTTTGACATGGCTTTCCAGCTAAACTAGTTTCTCATCAGGATACAAGGTTTGACACATTAGTACTGAATCAGGAGTAAAGTGTTATTAGTGCCACATCTGCAATTACTGCCTGAATGGGTATTTATGTTAATTTAACCTTCTGTAATCTGTATTTTTTGTTCTTTTACCAGACTCCATCCCGTTCTGTCTGCTTTATCCTGTACATCCTACTTAGATTGGATGCAAGGGATTGTCAGTGAAATCCTAAGCAGAGTTACTCCAGTCTAAGCATGTGGATTTCAGTTGGTTTAGACTGGAGTAACTCTGCTTAGGAATTCTCTGTAAGTCATGTATATGTTCTATACAGCAACTAGCATACTTTTGATATCAGAGTGCTTATTAATATTAGGGATATGCAATTTGGATTTGAAAATATTCAGAATTTACTAAAGGAGTCCATATTTTGAATGCTGGGATGAATGGGGATCTCATCTTGGGATACTGGAATTTATCTGTTAAGTTTGATTTACTGAAATGTATGTTTTGAAAATTGTGATTTTACTATTTTTATATTATTGTATTTCTATCTGTTGCTGTAACCTGCCCTGAGCCCGTTTGTGGGGAGGGTGGGCTATAAATTAGATAACAACAACAACAATCATCCAAATATTTTTCATTCTGAATTTTGTAATTCTGAATATTTATTCATTTGGAGAATTTATATGCTGCCTCTCCAGAGACCTGCTCAATGTAGCCAAAGAAGTAAAAACACCACAATAAAAACCTAAAAACACAATCATTATAAATATTTAAAATAAGTATTTTGATACATCCACCTCGTTGTGTGCTCAAGCCTTGGAAGGAGAATGAGTTTTCTTCAGTATTTTTGATACAGAGAATTTGGTTATTGGTGTCTGTCTGATGGCCTCTAATGGTGAAGATGGTATTACTTGGTACCAAAAAATGGTCAGTTCCAGGGTCTTGTTTCATCCTTTGAATGGGTGCATGTGGTCTCTGGATTAATTAGAATGTATTTTCCTAAAAAGTGTAAAGAATGTAGAACTGCAAATCCAGGGTTGTTTCTACACACATTCATCATCCTAAAATTATATCCATAAAACAGTCAGGCTAGAAGAAGATCATAAATACAGTTTTAAAAGATGGAACCCCACAGTTAAAAGCCTGGGTAAAAACCAATGTTTGGCCTGTGGAATCCTGTTGACTCCTGTAGAAAGCAGTCTAGGCTGCTTGGAAGCAAGGGTGGAAGCTGGGAAATAAGCCTTCTCTGATAGGCTCTGCCAAGGAGGACTGGAGTGAGAGCAAGGTTTGTAATTGTAACTGATACTTTCTGCATTTATGGAATACCAAAGCAGGCACAAACAACCTACAGAAAGCATTTTCACATTGGTCATTTCTAACAGAAATGTGGGCATATCTGCTTTGGCCCCTGCTTACAGTACTACTAGGGTGCCCGGTTGCCCATCGGTGGCAGGCAGCCTCCCCCAGTGATTTGTTCCATCACCCGTCAATTGCTGGCGATCAATGGGAGGTGCCAAACCACCTGATGATTACCTGCCACCAGCAGGCAACCCTGGGCAAGGGTGCAGCAGCTTGCTTCTGATGGGGTGTGACATCACCTCCTGAAGTGACATCATTGCACCAGCCACAGTGGTGCTCCTGTGCTTTGTAGGGGGCAATTTTGGACCCAAACGGGCTGAATTGGCCCTGTGCAAAGTGCAGGAATGTGCCCACCACTGGCACGATGATGACACTTCCTGATGTGATATCACACTGGTGCTGGGAGTGTGCAAGTGCTTTGTGTTCGTGTGAAGATCTTCCTAGTGAGTACCAGCCCCCCTCCCACTGGGAGGTTATAGGGACCTGGAAGCCCTATGTACTACAGGCTTGCAGATAAATTCCACAAGTCCCGCCCTCCCTCAGTATGCCTCTCCATAATATTGTTTGTGGTTAAATGACCCTGCTGTCCTTTGACCATTTAGCACTTTGCATGCTGAAATACTTCTCCCTGGGCCTTTTTTCAAGCACCATCCTACATATGA
This sequence comes from Eublepharis macularius, assembly GCF_028583425.1. NCBI lineage: Eukaryota > Metazoa > Chordata > Lepidosauria > Squamata > Eublepharidae > Eublepharis > Eublepharis macularius. Next base: position 180,181,778 of record NC_072790.1, on the reverse strand, counting down.
TTCCCACTCCACCCCTTAGTATATATATTTATTTAAGAATAAGGGTTTAGATGAATAGGGGTTTATCTGTGAATTAGATTGCTGATTAATAGGGAATATTCATATTTACTGTAGCCCCTTTATGAATATATTAGGCTCAAGGGTCATGATTTTAGATAGATGTTGCTTTGCTTTCAGCTTTTTGTGAGTTAACATAGGCACTTGGAAATAATCAGAAATAATCAGGGGACTTAGAGAAACCTTTAAAATTAGGCTGTATAGTTTTTAGTGGCAAATAGTTGTTTCCTATTGATTTTAGTGAACTTCTGAATATTCAAACATTCTGAATTTTTAAAATCCGAAACTGAAGGGTCACTACTCTGAATTCAAATTTGGGTGCTGGTGCACATTCCTGAGCCCTATGTTCATCAGCATTGGTTGTTGGATACAAGTATCAGTATTGAATTCACTAGTTCTCGATCTTCTTTTTCTACTGGGTATGGATCCCATAGTACTGGAGCAGAGGTCATGATTCCCATCTCTATCACAACATAAATTATGGATGCAATACTGGGCCACACTACTTATTAAAAGTTGTTTTTATCTCTGTGACCTTAACAAAAACTGGCTAGTAAACTTAGGGTACTACAGAAAAGTTTGGCTAGGTTCCACAGGGGCCAAATTGGAGGGGCCGGGGTAGGAGTGAACACCAAGAAAATTTCTGTTTTACTTCCAGAGGCTCCATAATAATTCTCTTCCGTTACTATTCCATTACCATTCTGGGTGGGGCTGTGTCAGCTTGGATCTGATCCGTGTTTTTTTTTATTTTCATGAGTTTTGGCCTGTTGTGCACGCATTGGCTGCAAATACACACTGTTTTTTTCAAGGGGTGTGTATGGGGAAACAAGGTTTTCAACTCTTTTTTTCTGTTAAGTACACCCCTAGAAGGGGGGTAGCTGGACATCATTTAGTGTTTGGGGGTGATTTTTAGCAAATTCCCCCCCTTATGGCTTCTGTGCCAAATGATGTCATTTTATGGCAGGTTGTGAAAGATTATGTGCATCCCCCCAGATGCCTTTCTCCCATCAACCAGGTGAGGGGGAGGGGCTGGGGATCTCCCTCCCTCAGTGGGGATTTGGCAGCCCTATACTACAGCCTTGCAGATAAATTCGACAAGTGCATTTTTCCTCAGCTTGCCTACTCATAATAGTAATTGTTTGTGACTTAAATGAAAAATAAAAAGCTAGCCTTTGAAAAGATTTCCTGCTTATACTTGGATGTAACTTTTGCTTATCTTCAGATGAGTAATTATTTACAAGCATAAAGTGGGAAGATGCAGAGAAAAGAATGCTTCGGGTTATTTATGCCTTTTTTAAGAATCTGATTGACAAACAGAAAAACAATAAAGTGTATGTTTGCTTATGTGTTTTTCCTATGAACCCAGCAGAACATGACAGACTGTGAAGACCAGCAGGCTGCTTATTTTCAATGCTAACATTAATATTTCATCTTGAAAAAGCTTTTTTTGTTTTGTCAAGAAGTCAAGGTCAAGAGTAATTTCTAGCCGCCAGTTGTGTCAAGCCTGTAAACCTTCCCCAAGTGGAAGGAAGATGCCAGTTCTCCCATATGGTGACATGTTAGAGGGTTTTCTGGCACCCGTTCTCTTAGTTTGATTTCTGTGCTAATTTGCTTTACTATTTGCTTTGCCAGCCAGGATATGGGCACCATTACAATCCACAGTTCTCCAAGATGGAGATTATAAATAAAATCCTCTTAAGGTTTAAATGGCTAATCACTGTAAGGGGGAACGAAACTAAACAGTAACCTAGAGTTAGGCTCATTTGGAGAGTGCCAAACTATCATCAGAGCAGAAGGAGCATGATGGAGTGGGAGTAGAAGCCAACCTTTGCATTTAGTGTGCATCTTTCCCTTGTTTGGTCTCAGCTGGAGACCAATGTTGGCAACCTCAGAAGAAGCAGCTGAGCCTCTTCCCCAAAAATGCATTTAAACATGAGCTCAACACCCATGCCACTGATACTACTGGCACTTCTCATGTGCCTCATGCCAGGTCCTATCACAGGGGTGGGGTGGGGGAGGGGGAAAAGGGCCATTTGGTCCAGGCCTCACATTTATAGAGGGCCTCAAATGTAGGCTTTTCACATTATCCCAAATGACGTTATACATACAGTCACAGAGATATGCTGACAGGACTGAAAGAAGAAGACATTCATCATACAACTTTAGACTGGTGCCCACTACCAGGGCACTCTGCTTGTAGTGCATTACGAATTAATATAATACCACCATTTATTCTAATAGCCAAGTGTGGCCCCATCTGCAGGTACTTATATATGCAGATCGAGGCCACACTTACACAAAACAGATAGTTCTGCAAACTTGGGGGACCCTCTCCAGGTTTGTAGAAAAATGTGAAAACAAACAAAAATTGAGTTTAAATTCCCCCCAAACAAGTGCAAGCCCAGACAGTGCACTTACTACCTCCTCTGTTTTTGGCAATGACAATGAAGGCAGGGAGCTACACTGGGTACCGCAGAGGCTGGCAGCTGCACTGGGCCTTCAGCTGGTGGAAGCTGGAAACTGTGCCAGGTCTGGTGGAAGCAAGAATAGTAAAGGGCTCAAAAAATGGAAGTGACTTCAGCTTCTCTTGATGTGGGAGAGGCCCTGCCACACACTGAAGGATTTTACCACAAAAGGGAGGGTTGCTGAGGGACCTGGCACTCACCTTTTGAATGTTTTCGTGCCTGGCGCAAAGTGCGTGGTTGCTCCTAGTGTGGCATGATGATGTCACTTCTGGGAGTGACATTGTCTCGTTGCACTGGGAGCACGCCCCAAGAGGCCCATTTTTATCCTTTCCCCCCTGCTGGCCAGGTGAGTGGTGGCAGGGAGTGGAGACTGGGAGTGAGGGGTTCCCCTGCCTCCACCAGGGGACCGGCAACCCTAACCAAAGGGCTCACAAGTAGAGATGGGCATGAACCGAAATACAAACCAAAATTAAGCACAAACCAGGCCGGTTCGTGGTTCGTGAACCACGGTTCATCAGATCCCATTTCTGACAAACTGGCACGAACCTTTAGGCTGGCCCGTTTGGTTCATTTTTTGGTTCGTCACTGCAGACAGCCTGGTGCCAATCAGCCAGTTTCCTAGGCAACAGGGGATGGACTTCCTGCAGACCTTCTGCTGACCCAGAAGTGACCTTCTGCTGGCTCGGAAGTGATGATTTTCTGACCTGGGTGTGACGTTTTCACGAACCAAATGAACCAGTTCACGAACCAGGGGCAGGTTCGTGAAAGTTCGTGGTTCATGAAATTTGATGAATGACGAACCGCATGGTTTGTTTTTTTCCGGTTCGTGCCCATCTCTACTTACAAGGACACAAAAGAGAGACATTTTTATTTTATATTTTCTGCCCTGATGTTAGTTAATAGCTGAAAAATGCAGTTTACGATTCCCCAAAGCAGTAGACTGGCCTAAGAATAATGCAAAGAGAGAAAACTGTGGTGTTCCTGTAATTTATTCAAGTTTTTGTTCATAGTTATAAGGACTAAAAAAGTGTTCTTAAAAAAAAAAAAAGCTGAATTGTGTCCCTGAGCCAAATTTTTTGCTTATGTTTTTCAATTCAAAGGATTCTAAGTGTGGTAATGAGCAGTATCATTAAAGAATTGTCTCTCTGTTTTTAACTATGCTTACTTTGAGTACATTGATTTGAGCAGTGATGTACCATTCATACCACAGTATGTGTACTGGGGGCGGGGGAGGGGTCAAATTCGTCTTGAGATTTTATTTATTTACAACATTTATAGCTTGTGTCGTGGGCTAGTCCAGTAGTATGATCAAAGTCTGTTCCAAGGTTAGTGCCCAGTTGAAAATTTTCTATGGTCCCATCAAAGGGCCGTCCAAATAGCAAAGTCAGGAGTTCAAAGATAAGTTACCGGCAAGTTCAGGGGCTAGATGCCGGTAGTGTCCGGGCAGGGTCCAGAGATCACAGAAACAAGGCAAGGTTTGGTGAAGTGAAGCAGAAGCAGAATTCTGATATGTTGCTTCCAAACCAAATAGTCTCTTATGACTAGTTTTATAGCCCTGTCCTTGAAGGGCCATGTTAACAGCCAGCTGCTGGGGCATGATCCTGCAGCTACTCATTGCTGTCATCAGCAAGCAGCTGGTGTTGGGTCAGGAGATCTTCTGTCCTGTAGCTCTACCCTTCTTCTCTGTCTGTGCCACTCAAAGGGTGTGGGTGATTCTGGAGGGTTGGAAACTAATGGCTGAGCTTCTCCTGTTGTCTCAGGGCTGCAAGGTGCTGGTTGCTGTGCTCCAGCTGCTGGCTGTGAACTCTGATGAGCTGGCAGCTCCTCTTCTTCTGAGTCCTGGCTGGCTACACGAGGCTCCTCTTCTCCTAAGGTGTCCTTGCTATCACTGAGCCCAGGCTGGCCCATGACATCTTGCCTTTCTACTCAGACAGAGCCACAAAGTAGGTTACCAAATCAGCATAATAAACATAAAACAGCATAATTTATAACACTATTTCCATGTCATTAGTGGCTCAATAAGTGGTGCTGTCTGAGACCACTGGTGTATACAGCATGGCATGGTGTAGTGGTTAGACTAAGATCTGGAAAAACCAGGTTGAGATCCCCACTCTGCCCTGGCTGGATGATGTCATCATGCCCAGCACACTGGTCTAGGAGGGTTTTTGCCCCAGGCCTTTTCCCCCAGTCAGCAGGATGGAGTCCAGCCTAATAACAGACTCTAGGGAAAGGTGGGAGGGAACTCAACTTTCATGGGCACGCACAGTGCACATGCACTCCTGGTAGGGTTGCCAGGTCCATGTTGGGAAATTCCAGGAGATTTTGGAGGTGGGGCCTGGCGAGGATGGGGTTTGGGGAGGGGAAAGGCCTCAGTGGGGTATTATTCCATAGAGTTCACCCTTCAGAGCAGCCATTTTCTCCAGGGGAACTGGTCTCTGTTGCCTGGAGATCAGTTGTAATTCCGGGAGCTCTCCAGCTACCACCTGGAGGCTGGCAGCTCTAACTCCTGGGCAGCATAATGACATCACTATCAAGTGATGTCATCCCACCCACCCCCTCACTTCCAGCTAGGCTAGCCACTCTTTGGCAGCGAGGTGCCATTGCAGGAAGCTGCCTGTGCACAGCATGTGTTGGCTGGCCACTCCTGGGTGGTGCCGTGCCTATGCAGGAGGCTGAGTTTCAAAACACCGTGCTAACAAAATCAAAAGAAACATTATACAAAACAAAAATATTGACTCATAATCAGCTTCCAGAAAAAGATTGGTGTAAAAGTGGTCTCAAAAGAAGTGGAGGGGGAAAATGGGGAAAACCCAAAAAATCCTGAAGCAAAAACGAAAGGCAAAATAATGTGCATGGAAATCTGGGGATAAATTGAAGCAGTATGGAGCCAGAACTGATGGGAAAAAATCAATTCAGAAACCCCCTTAGTAAAGGATATAACCTGTTTGGACTGCTCTTGCAATCTGTTCACAGTCTGCCCTGCCTAAAACAGGAGGCTGGCATGACAAGAGCCTTTCATTTCCCTCCTTCCAACCACAGTATTGGAAGAAGCCTCACAGTTTACAGAGACAGGCTTCTTCTTCTCCCTGTAGGCCTTGTGTCAGCTTCAACACTGCTGTTGCTGTTTGTTGAGAGGCAAGTTGAGCCATACCAGGGGGGAGGAGGCCCTCTAGCGAAGCCCAGCTATTTCAGCATGGCCTATCAAATTGACAGGCACTTTACTAGATAATAATATCTCTCTGCTGTTCCTTGTGTGTGGAACAAAGAGCCATCATAAATTTAAGTGTCTTATTGTCCAGAGATTCCATATGCAAGTAAGCTGACAGTTGTGAACTGGCTGCCTGTTGGCTGCTTCTTCATAGAATGAATATCCTGGCACAGGAGGAAGGAGGTGAGCTGAGTCTTCTCTGTTGAAGCCATGTGACCCTTCAATGGCACCAGTGCCTTGAATGGAGAAACTCTATAATCAACGCCAGGCCTATGGAAAATATTTAATCTCATCACTATAAATTGCCTAGTTATAATTCTTCCCGAAAGATTATCACCTGCCTCCAGTATCCTTGAATAGGAAAAGAAGAACCCACACAAACAGACAACCTACAAATAAAGCATAAAGAACAAAAGGAAGGACAAGCATTTGCCTAGGAAAGTGAAGCAAGGCCGTAAAACATCTCAGGAAACCTCAGTCCCCAGAGAGTGTCTGTGCCAGATGGCCAGGATACATGGTGGTTTGATGTGCTGTTGCTTTGCTGATATGATATTTATAGTAATTTTGCTATGCCTTAGTCATACCAATTAGAAGTGATTCTACAGGGTTAGAGTATACTTTCGTGAGGACTTGACAAAGGTACATAAGGGAGAGATAACAGTCTACATGTGGCTTTGTATTATACCGAGCATGTTAGGAGAATGGCAGCCGAGTCATTTTATTATCTATTTCAGATAGGCATGGTATGAATGGGAAGTAATGCATCTGGGCTTTTCCTGAAGGTTATTTGTGTTATGATTTCTCTATTGTGGTAGAGGTCCTTTTGCAGATGGGTTCCTCTAGGACCTTCATAGTGACCCATTCTTAGAGGCCTTTGATCTCTCTTGCCTTCCTATTATAACACTGTTTATTGGTAACGAGTTGACTGAGTTTTCTCTTAGGCCAGCTCAGCAGGATTTAGAATTCAGTGCTTGGTTTCTGTCAGAGAAGCTGACATAATATAGTGGATAACTGAGAAAACACTGGGGAGCTTGGAAGCTCCTTGTTCGGTGTGAATTTGATTGTTGGATGGGAGCAGCAGGTATGCAATCACCTTTAAAGAGATGTAGAAGCTACTTGTAGGGCCTTTTCCAAAACCTGCTTATGGCCTTTGTGCTGTTTCTTTTTCAGACAGTCTAACTTTTCACTTCTGGACAAAAAGAAACCACAAGTGGAATGGGGGTATTCATCTGTGACTATATCCCTTGGATATAACATCTCTTCATCCTTTTCTTTTCAGCTTGTGTATGGGTATTAATAACGATGGCTGTTGTGGGTTTTCCGGGCTGTATTGCCGTGGTCTTGGCATTGTAGTTCCTGACGTTTCGCCAGCAGCTGTGGCTGGCATCTTCAGAGGTGTAGCACCAAAAGACAGAGATCTCTCAGTGTCACAGTGTGGAAAATATGTCTGACAACGTCAGTTCCTGTAAGTAACATCATCACTCAAGTGCCAGGAACGAACACGCAGAAGGCATGAGATAAGTGCCAGGTTCCCCCCCCCTCCTGCCGGGAGGGTATAGGGACCTGGTAACCCTAGTAGCTGGGCAAATTATGGGATCCTGCCTATGTATACTAGGGGCTCAGATCTGGACAGTGCTTCATATCAGAGTGAGAAAATTCTCAGAAACAAGAAGGCAGAGGACAGAATAAAACTAAAATCTTTATTATGAAACAGATAGAACAAGGGAATGGTGAGAGGCACACAAGAAACATGCCTTCAAATACACACACAGTAAAAATGCTAAACTTAATACCTAACACCTAAACAATAGACAAAAGGGAGGGGGTGGGCAAATGAAAACAGATGACCTCTCCTGCAGAGAGTGGAAATCTTGTAGAATCCTGATGTGGAGAGCTGAAGAAAGAAGTCTAGAGACAGAGACTAGCTGGAGTTTCCAAGGAGCCTGTGCCACACAGGGTCGAAAACTGCTGCGAAGTACTGGGGATTTGTGGGCTATACTTATAGTTCAGATGTTCGTGATCTGGAATGCGCTGGTCATAAGGTGGGGCAATGATAAGTGAACAAAAGACTGGAAGTGACAGATGACTACTCTAGGAGAAGGATGATGGGTCTATGATAAGGGTGAGCACCTGCTAGATGCTGCCCTGCATGAAGGCTATCAGAAAAACTAAGCAGAGTTACTTCAGTCTAAGCACATTGAAATGAATGGTCTTAGACTGGAGTAACTCTGCTTAGGATTGCTCTGTTAGTGTAGGAGTCGGCTTTTCACAGTACTATATTCAGGTCCATGACATATGACATCAGCCAACTAAGGAAAAGAGAAATGTAGAGGGTGTGATACCTGTGGGGATGGGATTTGCCAGTAGGCTACTGAGGAGATTGGAAAGAATGGATCTTGGCTCATCTGGCAAGTTTAGCACTCCTGCGCTTTGCCGCCCCAAACAAGCCAAATTGGGCCCATTTGAGGTCCAAATTGGCCTGCTGTGAAGCAGGTATGGCTCCTGCACATGCACGGTGATGTCACTGGAAGTGACATCATCGTGCACGGTCCCACAGGAGTACAAAAGTTAAAAGGGAAAGCTGAAGATAGGGGAAGGGAATCAAAAATGTTGGATGAGTGAGTGAAGAGACAGAAGCAACCATATGACCAGCAAAATGGAAGAAGGTAGGTAAATAAGTGGATGGGTGTAGGGTTGCCAGGCCCAGGTTGGGAAATTCTAGGAGATTTTGGAAGTGGAGCCTAGAGAGGGAAAGGTTTGTTGAGGGAAGGAGCCCCAGTGGGGTATAATTCCATAGAGTTCACCCTTCAGAGCAGCCATTTTCTCCAGGGGAACTGGTTTCTGTTGCCGGGAGATCAGTTGTAATTCTGGGAGATCTCCAGCTACCACCTGAAGGCTAGTAAGAACAAATGAGCGTCATCGCAGAATATGCAAGCAAAGAAAAAAGATCAAGAGTCCTACCGCAGTAAAAACTAACTAGCCTTATACCCTTAAAGTGCACCGTGCAACAATTATAGTTCTCAAACATTTATATTTCAATATATATGGGTGCTCAATTGCCAATAAATAGCAATAAATAGGCATGAATTAACAATACAACCAGTTCACATCCAATAATAATTACACATTATAAATTACAATGTTACTTATCAGATCATGTTACCAGGAAGTACTCCTCTACTCCTTGACTGTAAGTGCTTGCAACACCAAATAAGTGACTTGGAGTCCTCAGGTAAGTCCTTAGGCTTTTTCTGCATGAGATTCTATGATAGTCTATTGTTCTATTCCACATGCAAATCCAACTGATGGGAGAGCTCCATCACAGCAGACACCTCCCGGGCAAGAGATTTCAAAGAAGGTCGACCAAGTCTCTCACAGGAAGAGAATCCACAGCCGCTAGAAAATGCTCAACATGCTAGCTGTTCTCCAGTATTGTTTCTTTCTTCTCCAAAAATCATAATCCGCCCTGAGCCTGCTTGCAGGGAGGGCGGAATATAAATACGATAAAATAAATAAATAAATAAATAAATAAATAAATAAATAAATAATAGGAACCCAGATACTATAATTGTTGCATGGTGCACTTTAAGGGTATAAGACTAGTTAGTTTTTATCACAGTAGGTCTCTTGATCTACCACCTGGAGGCTGGCAGCCCTAGATGGATGGGATACAAGGAAAAGGCAGGGGCTGCATACACTACAAAGGGGAGGTAAAGAGGAAAAGCAAGAAAGAGAGAAGGAATGGGGAAATGAAATTTTCCCAATAAATCCTTGCAGATTTCCCACTTGAAATCTTAAATCTTCTGACAAGTCCTTAGACATGATCATTTGAGTATTGACTTGATGGAGGATGGGCTATCTTTTCCTTTTCCCTTTGAAGGAATATTGAGGGGGGGCAGATTGTGGGAGGCTGTAGGAGGGATGTGAGAAACTGCTCTCATGTGGCACATGTATTTATACAATTTGCTGCATTCTGTTTTACCTGGTAATTAGCTTCTGTAAGGAAAGAAAAGCCGTTTCTTTCCTGGATATGTCTGGCAGAAGCAGAGTTTTAATTATAATCTGGTAACTGGCAGAATATTTTCCTGACAGCTGGCATTCATGCCACAGTCAGGAATATGTTGACACTTCTGAGCAAAACCCATGGTGTCAAATGGAGGTGTTAGTTTCTGATCCCAGAATCTGAAATTTCAAATTGCTTAGTATTATTTTCTTTTTGCTAAACCAGAGTGCAAAACCCATAAATTAGACCAATATTTCTTAAAAGTTTTGAAAGTCTCTTCAAATCCCTCTTCTAAATTTACTCTACTCTCAGATCTGCCTAAACTGGAATATCTGAATTTTAGTTTAGATTAAAAATAGAGGTTTTAAAAATGGTTTTTAATTAAGGAAATAATGCTTAGAATAAAATTACAATTAAAACTATAAAATCAGAATACAAGTGAAAATAGAATATTATCTGGATCAATGTGATTGATTTTCTATCAACTTCCCTGTTAGAACACATTTTTACTCCTCCCAATAAAAAGATAATTTCTGTCTCTGGAAACTATACCCACTCCATGTTAAAATCTTGCATATTAGGGAGAAGGCGTCTAGCTTGGCCACCTGCCTGACATATTAGCTTTACACATGTAGATAGATTTTGACATGGAGATGAATTCACACTCTATGGGGGTGTATCTGAGGTGACAGAAATTGTACCAACAATCTCGCTGAGCATTTGTGACACAGCAGGTCGATTGCAGGAAGGGTTCTTAAAATAAATAAAATGACCGAATCTTTGTTAACCCAGTCAGGGAAGTTCTGCAACCCTGTGGTTAAAGAGCGGTGGTGATGCTTTCTTTTTACAATGTTGTTTACATTAAAACATGCTCTTCTTGGCATGTGTTCCTTTCTTCATAGTTCCATGTAGTTCTTATAAAAGGAATAGAATAAGCAGAGGAAGCTCACTCTGAAAAGCTGGATTTATTATTCTGGTTTTAGGATAATAAAACACTCTATGAGGTCACTGGCTAGACCAATGCTAACCCTGAAGGTGACAGTGGAAGAGGTAAAAATCCTCTCCTTAAGCAAAGGATCTACAACAGGCCACGCCAAAAGCTTTTCCAAGAAAGGTGTTAATGATGGGCTCAGCTGGTGCTGCAAGCACCATTAGAAACAGGCAAGAGGGAGAGCACTCAAGAAGACTCAGAGTAATTGTCTCTGTTAGTTTCCCTTAGGTCACATGTGCTGAGGAATAAGGTGATGTACACTTGACTTTGTTTACTGTGTCCTGGGTGGCTAGAGCCAGTTGCCTTACTTTTTGGGGCTGGATTGCCCTATTTGTAGGTAGAGCTGTTTTCTCTGTATGTGGTCTCCACTCTACCTTATCTTTCAGGTGTCTCTAGGCCCTGTTATCAAAAGTACATCCTGCAGCTATAGTAATCCTCGCCTCTTCAAACATCTGTGTTTCCTTCCAGACAAGTTTTCATGTGGCAATTATTTAACAAGGGGGTCAGAAGATCCCTGAGATTCTTATAAAACTGAGACTTGCCTGTCCTCCACTGGAGAAAAATGTGCCATATTTATTACAAAATTCATTACAAAATTCTGGCATTTTGTGTGTGATGTGCTTTCAAGTTGCTTCTGACTTATGGCACCCTATAAATTACCTTCAAAATGTCCTATTACATTGTACTTGTAGTCACTCCTAGGTCCACATTGCAAGCACCTAGAACACTAGGGGAGTACTAATGGATTTCAGTGCCCAAAGCCATCTCTGAGATATATGACATCCGAATTTTCTTTCATCATTACTAGGTAACCACAAGACATTCTTCCATGAATCTAAGAAGAGCAGCATTATGTGACTGAAAGCTGTTTTTTCTCCACATATTGGTGAAACCTCTACCTAGTTCGTATATTTCCAAGCTGTCATATTTTCAGAAATCTCTGAACAAAATGCTAAAATAAGATATAAAGGAGCCCCCAGTTACTCAAGGGAAAATGAAATCCTATTAATAACTGATTTGTTGTTTTCTGTTGTTCCTTGGCCCATCAAAATCGAAAATGTGAGGGAAGAAAAGGGGTCGACCTGCTGCCTGTAGCACCTGTTACTAAACAAGTTTATGGCAGAATTGTGGTGTGAATGTGGCTTCGCATCAGTGTGGGTATTGGTAGGTTTGACAGCCCTGAATGGAATTCCTGTGGTTATCTGTTGGCAGACTTCAGGGGGAACTGAAGAACCCACAGCAGGCATCGGTCTGAGGTGCTCTTTTCTTGCTCTAGCAATCCCTGTTACACTGTAATCACACAATTATTGTGCCATTAAAATGTCATATTCATAGAAATCCACATAAACAAAGCATTAACAATTGCTGGAAAATTGTAGTCTTTACTGCTAATGACCTGCTTTCTCTCCCCCTCCCCCTACACTCGCTTTCATTTGCCAAGCCTTGATTTAAGAGGCAGACACAGAAGTATGTCTCTGAGCTTAAAGAGTTTCAATTTTTAATGTGCTGTCACAGTAAGAGACTTTCCTTTCCTTTCTTGTTTTTCTTTTCAGCCACAGGTGTTTCCAAAGAAGCGACTTAGTGAGTTGGTAAAGGAGGAGGCAGCTGTTACTTGAGTGTGTTCTCAGTAGGGGGAGGATGTCAAATATCACCTGTAATAAGGGAGAGTCTGTCTCCTTATGAAACATGTTAGATTTCTAGCCTTATGCACAGGACATAAAAGGCAGTGTATTTTCATTCCTTCAGATACATGTCTCCCTTCTGAGATGATATCTATCTGAGTTATAATTAATGGGAGAGGGAAAAAAGGGTCAGGAAGTAGGGAACTGGACACCCTCCATCAAATTAATCCCTGATGGAACATTAGCTCCTGTTGTGGAATCATTCCTTTACGATTCTAAGCTGTTCCTATGAGGTTCTGTCTAATTGATTCCCAAGGGACTCAGGTGTGTTATTTCTCAGTATGTTGACTGTTTCTGAGATGAAAACAACCCATACACCTCCATTCTGTATGATGAACAGTTTGTGTCCCTTGAGTTGATTATTTTTACTTTTTTTCCTCTAAGCATTCTAGTTACAGATCTTTAAAAAAAACCCTATATATAAATGTCACCTTAGCTTAATAGATCTTTTAAAAAACATACAAATGTCTCCTTGGTTGAATTTTTTAATTTAAGAAATGGTTAAATATGAGATTTCTCCGTCCTCAGATAAACTGCAAAAATTATTGTCAGGTGAAGTTTTGAAAGATTAACTATCAGATTGGTTTAGTTCAGTGGCTAACAGCCCATGGGTCAAAACCCTCAAGTGACTCAGCACGGGTCCCTGTAAAGCTGCCAGGTTTTTTTGTTGTTGTTGCTGGTTTTTGGAATATCCTGCATGTATAGAGAGCAATGGTATCACAGATCCTTCCTCTTTTAACACTAGTTGGATATAGGTTCACAATAATGAAAACCGCAGCTGACATTGTTGCTCAAATAATGTTACATTTCCTGGCATGCATGCAAGGTCAAGGGTACTCTCATGCACAGAAATAAGATATTTTGTGAACTAGGCCATAGGCATGGAAGTGGGAAGGTGAAGGAATTTTAGCCCCCCTTGATATTGTGCCAGTTTGCAAGTTAAAAGTCCTCCTGTTTGTTAGAGAATAATATGAGGGCATTGTACCAAATTTATGATGGGAGTTTTGTGTATCCCTAATGAACGCCAGCCCTTTTCTTTCAAAACTGTGGTGCACTGGGAGAAGCAGCTTCATCCAGTTCTGCTGCCCTCAAACAGCCCATGATGTGTCTTTGTTATGAACATTATGGGTAGCCCTGTAAGTAACATGGTTATGCACCAGAGACAACAGCAACTCCGTGAGGCAATCTGAGGATCTGAAAACAGTGCAGGGGAACTCTGAAGCTGCTTCTCCCCAAATGCTGTAGTTGCATGCAGGAAAGGGTTAGCATGCACCTGGGAGGCACAAAGTTCTCATTGTATGTTTGATACAAAGTCCTCCTATTACCCTCCTAACAAACACAAAGTCTTTATAATTTGTAGAGTTTCATAGTTACATATTTATAGCAGGAGGAACACAGCCTTGTAGTTTCTTATCTAAGACCTTACCTGGATTGGATTTTACTGGGATTTTGAAGTAGTATGTTGTCTCTGTTGACACCATCTGGGAATGGGTGCTTACAGTGTAGCATAATATTAGCTGGTTGAGGAGATATTAATTTGAAGAGAGCCAGTTTAGTGTAGTGGCTAAGAGCGATGGGACTCTAACCTGGAGAACCGAGAACTGGGTTTGATTTCCCACTCCTCCACTTGCAGCCAGCTGGGTGATCTTGGGTCAGTCACAGGTCTCCGGAGCTCTCTCAGCCCCACCCACCTCATTATTATTATGTCGTGGGCATAATAATAACATACCTTGTAAACTGCTCTGAGTTGGTGTTAAGTTGCCCTGAAGGGTGGCATAACATTGTTGTAGTTGTTCTTATTTACTTCAGCGTTGTGTTAGTGGCGTAAAATCCAGTTTTCTGAACCTGCTTTTATTTATGCTGATTCTGCAAAATCTGACTTTGCCAGTTCAGGTAAGAGAATTCTGGATCTGATCCAGGAAAAGATTTAGATTAATCCAGGGTAATCTGGTTTATCCAGCAAACATAGCTTCAGCCTCCTTGCTAACTTCTTCTCAGGCTCCCGTCCCCTCTCCACAGGCATCCTGGGCTTTTTCCCAAGAGAGGAGGGGAAGTGAAGGGGAGTGAGGAAGGTGGAAGGAGGAGTGAACCAGGGAGGGAGAATAAGTAGCTAATCCATACAGGAGCTCTCTTTGTCTGGCCAATGGGATTCATGGAGAAGGAGAAAGCCCTTTTCAAACTGCAATGAGTTAAAGCAGGCTTGGCTTACAGCTGCCTCTATTTTGTGTTGTCTGGTCTTTTGGAGACTGAGTAGAGAGACTGTGCTGCTGAGTACTGCTGTGCTGTTGCTTGCTCTCTGGCCTGCTCTCCTCTCTTTGCCTTTGGAGTTACCCAGCCCACCAGTGGATTTGCTGCTTGGTGCCTGCTGTGCCTGGGGAAGACCTGTGCTGCCTACCTGAACTCCTACCTGGTATGAGAGTTAAGACTCACTGTTTTTTCTTGTCTTTTGGAAGAAGAGGGGTTGGACTAGGGATGCCAGTCCCCCGTTGGGGGCAGAGGATCCCCTGCTCCCACTCTCCACCTTCTGCCCCCACTTACCTGGCCAGTAAGCGGGGGGGGGGGATGTGGCTCCTGGGGTGTGCTGCTGGGCAGGGCGCACGCTTCTGCGCACCACAGTGGCCCAATTCAACCTGAATTGGGCCGAATCTGGAACTGGGTCAAATCAGGCTGCTGCAAATTGGGAGCATTCCCACACTCCATAGTGGCCTGATTTGGGCCTGAATAGGGCCGCTGTGGAGCCCAGGGCAGCATGTGCCCTGTGCGATGATGTCACTTCCTGGATGGGTAGGTGCCAGGCCTCCGACTCCTGCAGGTGAGTTGGGGGCCCGGCAACCCTAGGTTGGCCTGGGGTCTGGGAGGGACAGGATAAGTGTGGGGAGGGACAAGTATTGTTGGCAGTTAGTTTTTGTCCATTTATTTGCTGACTGTTCTTTATGGGGGGGGGGTCTTCTTTTTTCTTTTTCTTGCCTTGCATGCTGCTTCAAGGGCAAGAGAGAGTAGCTGCTGCTTGCCATTTTTTATTGAGAGACTTGCTGTTCTTGTGTGTGGGGAAGTAGCTTTTCTCTTCTTTTCTTTGCCTTCTTCTGGTTTAAAGGCAAGACTGGACTCTTTCTATTTGTTGTTGAGAGTTCCTGTTCTGTTCTGGTTTTTTTTTTTTTTTGGAGGGGGGATTGCATTTCACCAAAAGATATGTTGCTCTTGTGCAGCAGTTATTGTTGTTTTTGTTTTTGCCACTAATGGAGATTTTGGGGTACTCTTGTTGGTTAACTTTTCAAAAGGCTTTTAAACATAGGCTAGGTGTAGGCCTTGTTAACAAACAGGCACAAGTTAATTTTTAGCTTCTAGGGGCCAACAGAGTTTTCCTCTTAAGAAGTTTTGTAGGAATTAAGAAGTATTAAGGTCATGTGTTCTAGTCAAATAGATAAATAGTGCACCAGCATGTAAAAATCAACTAGGTTGATGCTGCCACCTTGCTCTGGGTGTCTTGGCTTCAGTGAAGCTAGGTCAGGTGTTTCAGAACTAGAGTTTGGACTGTCACAAGCTGAAGAGAGGATGTAGGATAATTATGTAAATCTAATAGGATTTCCCCATATATAGAGGTTATTGTCATAAGGTCCATCACCCTTGTCTCCTGTTGGTAAGTGGGTTTAGATGCTAGTAAGTGAGCTCTGTGTGTGCACAGAGGTAGGCTGCTATAGGTAGGGTTGCCAGGGACCTGGAATCCCTCGACAGAGGATCCCCAAGTCCCTGTAGTCTCCTGGTGGGGGATTGGGAGCTGGTACTTACCCCAGCTTCCTTTCTCTGTGTGCGCATGCAACGCATGCGTGCTCCTGGCTCGCATGATGATGCTCTGCGAATGACATCATCATGCGGGGTCAAAGGGTGCCCCCAGGTCAAAGGCGGCCCTTGTTGCCGCCGCTTCTCGCTCTCGTTGTGACTGTGGCCTGCTCTCATTTGGCGCACAAGGGCCATGGCAGTGAGAGGCAGCAGTGGTGAGAGGCGGCGGCAAGAGCGGCCTGCTCGTACTGCTGCTGCCTGCTCTTGAGGTGCAGTGCAATCCCTGCCTAGGGGTGCACTGAACCACCCAGGGAGGGGGCAACCCAGAGGACATGCCCCCTGCCAGCCACGTAAGTGGATGCAAGGGGAAAGGGCGGGACTGGGGGATCCCCCGCCGCTGGTGGGTGAATGGCAACCCTAGCTATAAGGTGGCCTGTGGTGGGTCTCCATTAAACAGCAAGTAGTTGTTTCTTCATATGGATCCATAGTTTCTGAATGCTAATGCCCTTTTAGGGAAAGTTAGCAAAAAGGAAGAAAACAAAGGTGAAAATGGTTCTATTAGTAGGCGAAGCTTTTCTTTACTACCCCTTAAGGCAATGTCTAAGTCTTATGTTGAATTAGTGTTGTCCTGAAAGAATGGTAGGCAGATTAAATGGAAATTTACACTCTTAACTCTCTTATATTTCTCAGATCTTTACAGTTTTGAATAGTTTGATATTTCTGTTGATGAACAAATAAACAAGTATCTTAATTATTAAGAATTATAATGCTTTTAAAAAGAGGTTTGTGACTGAGAAAATCATTTAACCTGTTCTTACTGTAAATGTTTGAAGAAGTGAGCTGTGACTCACGAAAGCTTATACCCTACTACAAATTTTGATAATCTTATAGGTGCTACAGGACTCTTGCTCTTTTCTACTGCTATAGACAGACTAGTATGGCTACCCATCTTGATCTTACTGCATATGTCCCTTTGGTACAAGATTGATTAGAACTCTCATAGACAGATTGAGGCATCTATTCAAAGCTCTGCAGGGCTCCAATGCACACACAAAGCACTGAACAAAAAGAAATGCTGCTCTTCTTTTCAAAGGATGCTTTGAAAAAATGGGAGCAGCTCCTGTTTTCCATTAGCCCTGGAAGAATGTCAGATTCTTAGGCATATACTGTTGCAGGATCAGAGCTTGAAATTGAAGCTATTGGTTTAAATTGAGAAAAAGTATACAAAATGCCTGTTAATGGGTACCTGAAGCCTGTACTTCCAAGGAAGGGGAGGTAATTACAGAGGGTTATATTAACAACTGCTAAGGCTGATGAGTGGTTCTAATTTTTTTTTTTGGCCAAGGATTGGATAAGAGATTACCCCTCCCTTCTTTTACTGTTGCTTCTTTTAGTCTCTCAGATTCTTTATTAACTCACTGTGTTTCATATAATTAATACTGGCCATTAAGCAGCAACATTGAAAGAAAAATGGCCCAATTTCTGTTTTTTAAAAAAGTTATTGCCAGTACATCAGAGAAAATGAATATGAGACATGGGAGAGAGGAGTCTTGTAGAAGATAAATAGAAAGGCGAGTGGAGTATTGACTTGATCCTTCTCTAGTGCAGAGTAATTTGGAACCTAAAGTGAGTTAGATTGTAATAAATTAAATTTAGATTTCTGCACATCAGTTAAAGAACTCCCAAGGCAGAATTCTACTTGAGAGGAAGAGGAGATAATACATGGTGGAAGTGTTATAATGAAGATCTTATCCAATAATCCATAACTGATGTGTTGCCCTGAATGAGCAAAGGGATTTCTCTGTTTCACTTCATAATATTCTTTCTTTTCTCTAATCAAAAATCTAGGAACAGGTCAGCTATCTGTAAACTAGAATGAAAATTATGAAGACAATTATAAAGTCACCTGCTACAGCAGCCTTTCAGTCATCTGCATCAAGACAAGTCCTTCTGTTCTAGAGTGTTCCTCTTTAACCCATTGAGAGTTAGAAAGGACAGATTGCAGGTTTCCTGGGCTTTGTTATTGAGACTGAAACGAAAGGGGAATCTCGTTGAATGTCCCCTTGCAGTAACCCCCCCCCCCACCCAAACCAGTGTACATTTAGAAAATCAGCATGTCAACAAGAAGGCTATGCTTTTTGAAAAAAAATTTATTGGGTTAGAATCCGTTATTTTTACATTTACATTCAATTTTCCCCAAATTTTTCATTTCTAACCCCCTCCCTTTCCCCCCCTTTTGTTGACTTCCAACAGTTTTCCAACCCTTTGTCCCTTTTCCCTTACTTCTATTAAATTTCTCTATCTAAAACAAATACATATTCTCCATTATACTAAGCAGTACATCCTTAACTACTTTTCTTATTATATACCCAAACTGTAAGTCTTTGTTTCCATCTTGGATAAACAATTTATCCCATTTTCCAATTTTGAATATTTCTATATATCATAAACCTATATATCATAAACCATAAAGATCTTACACATTTAAATCAAACAATTTGACTTATTCTCTATGTATTACTCATTCTATCTTTTTATGGTAATTCTATATAACTCTCGTCACATAGTCAATCAATTTGACTCGTCTATACATTCAGTTTGGTGCATTATACAAATCTTATCAAAGAAAGAAAATATTGTTGGTTACTCAATCCGTATATTTAATCCTTATCCTTAATTATTTTCTATCAATATTCTATTTATTAACCAATATATATCTATATATATATCAATCTGTTAATCTAACTGCTTATAAATTCACATTTATCTCTTCCCCCCCCAGTAAAGTCACCCCCTCTACATTTTATTATACTTCAGTAGTTCTCAAACTGCCACAGTTTTCCTCCCACCTCCCATTTCTTCTCCAGATATTGTTTCAGCTTCTCCCAATCTGTGTTAAACTGCCCTGAGTCCAGATTTCTCAGTTTTCTTGTCATCTTGTCCATTTCTGCCATGTACAGCAATTTGTAGGTCCAATCTTCAATAGTTGGCACTTCTTGTACTTTCCATTTTTGCGCATACAAAAGTCTAGCTGCTGCTGTCATATAAAATATCAACGTCCTATGATGGGCTGGAATTCCCTCCATTCCCAAGTTTAGTAGCAGGAGTTCTGGGTTCTTATTTATTTGAAATTGTAAAATTTCACTCATTTCTCTTATTATTTCCCCCCAGTACTGCCTAGCTACCTCACACGACCACCACATATGATAGAGGGAGCCCTCATGCTTCCTACATTTCCAGCATTTATTAGAAGTGTTCAAATTCCCTAGCGCAATCTTCTTTGGTGTCATGTACCAACGATAGATCATTTTGTAGATATTCTCTTTAATATTTGTACATGTCGTTGTCTTCA
This sequence comes from Eublepharis macularius, assembly GCF_028583425.1. Taxonomy (NCBI): domain Eukaryota; kingdom Metazoa; phylum Chordata; class Lepidosauria; order Squamata; family Eublepharidae; genus Eublepharis; species Eublepharis macularius. The sequence goes on along the minus strand of NC_072790.1, from coordinate 180,162,243 downwards.
TTGTAGTCTTCCACAAGTATTCCCATGCCTCCATTGTTATCTCTTTGTTAAAATTTATAGCCCATTTCACCATTTGTGTTTTAACTGTCTCATCCTCAGTATACCATTTCAACAGTACTTGGTATACCTTGGATATTCTTTTCTTGTCCTCTTTAAGAAGGGTCTGCTCTAGTTCCGAATTCTCTATTCGTATACCTCCCTTTACAGAGTCCGAGTTATACAAATCTCTGATCTGTCTATACTGGAACCAATCGTAGTTCGGTGATAGTTCCTCTTGCGTCTTTATTCTAAGTTTAGATGCTTCTATTTTAGTTATTTCTTTATAAGTCAAACATTGTCTTTCGTTATCAACAGCTCTCGGGTCTATCACCTCATATGGAACCACCCACCAAGGAGTTCCTTCTTGTAGTTAAATTCTGTACTTCTTCCAGATTGTGTATAGACTTCTCCGTACAAAATGGTGCAGGAACATCGAGTTGACCTTTACTTTGTCATGCCATAGGTATGCATGCCATCCAAATATTTTTTTATATCCCTCTAGGGCTAATAGTTTCTTGTTCTTTAATGTCATCCACTCTTTCAACCAAACTAGGCAGATTGCATCGTGGTAAAGTCTCAGGTTGGGCAGTTGCATTCCGCCTCTTTCCTTTGCATCTTGTAAAACTTTCATTTTCACTCGAGGCTTCTTGCCTGCCCATACAAAATCTGATATTTTCCTCTGCCATTTTTCAAATTGTTTAGAGTCTCTGATGATTGGTATTGTCTGTAGCAAAAACATCACTCTTGGTAACACATTCATTTTAACCGCTGCAATCCTACCCAACCATGACAGATTGAGCCTATTCCATTTAATCAAGTCTCTCTCAATCTGAATCCACAATTTTTCATAATTATTCTTGAACAAATCTATATTCTTTGCAGTCAGTTCAATTCCCAAATATTTCACCTTACTTGTTACTTCACAATCCGTTGTTTCCATTAACAATTGTTGTTTCTGCTTAGTCATGTTTTTGCATAGTATCTTTGACTTCTTTTTGTTAATGAAGAAACCTGCCAAGTCTCCAAACTCCTTGATCTTATCTATCACTTTTGGCATGTTCTCCAGTGGGTCCTCTACAATTAACATTATGTCATCCGCAAATGCTCTGACCTTGTATGAATAGTCCTTTATTTTTATTCCTCGAATTTCCTCATCTTGTCGTATTTGTATCATCAGAATCTCCAATACTAAAATGAACAACAGTGGAGACAACGGGCAACCTTGTCTTGTTCCTTTGCTCATAGTCAATTTCTTGGTCAATTCATCATTCACCACAATTGCTGCAGTCTGGTCTCTGTAAATTTCCTTAATTGCTCTGATGAATCTTTCTCCTAATTGTAGCTTTTCCATAGTGGCAAACATAAAGTCCCAGTTTAAGTTGTCAAATGCCTTTTCAGCGTCAACAAAGAAGAAACCAACCTCTTTATCACAACGCTTATCATAATATTCAATAGCATCAATCACTGTCCTTAAATTGTCTCTTATTTGTCTGTCTGGCAGAAAGCCTGCTTGCTCCTCCTCTATAACTTCCGAAAGCCACCCCTTCAGTCTCTCCGCCAGTATCTTCGCAAAGATTTTATAATCATTGTTGAGTAACGATATAGGTCTGTAATTTTTCACACTAGTCAAGTCTTGGCCCTCTTTTGGGATCAATGATATGTTCGCTTCAGACCAAGTGTCTGGAATCCTTTGATCCCTTAAAACTCCATTGATCACCTCCTTTAGGAATGGTGCCAGCTCATTGGCCATAGTCTTATAAAATTTAGCTGTAAGTCCGTCTGGCCCTGGCGCCTTTCCTAGATTTGCAGATTGTATTGCCTTACTTATTTCCTCATCCGTTACTTCACTGTTCAGTTTATTTCTCCAAGCGTCCGAGATTTCTGGAAGTGTCATTTTCTCCAAATATGACGCTATTGAATCTTTATTTACTTCTTTCTTATTATACAGTTTAGCGTAGAATTTATAAAAGGCTCTACTAATGGTATTCTGTTCCAAATACGTTTTGTCATCTTCACAAATTTTATTTATTGTTTTCTTTTCCCTTCTCTTCTTCAGTTGCCATGCCAGGTACTTCCCAGGTTTATTTGCACCCTCAAACACATTCTGATTCAGCCTTTTGAGATTCCACTCCAATTCTTTATTACTCATTGCTGTTAGCTGTTCTTGCAGTATTTTAATTTCCTGGTATAATTTCTTTTTCCCTGGTCTCTTTTTTAACTGTATTTCCTTAGTTTTTATTTTCTCCTCAATCTCTTGTCTCTTCTCCTCTTTCTTCTTTCTTGCTCTACCATTTAAGTCCATTAGTATGCCCCTTATAACCGCCTTATAAGCATCCCAAACTTTATCAGTTGGTACTTCTTTATTCACGTTGTATTGTATGAAAAACTTTGTCTCTCTTCTCAATATTTCCATATTCTCTTTTTCCTGTAACAAATCCTCATTTATTCTCCATGCTTTCCTTTTCCTCCTTTTCCCCAGCTTCCATATAATTGGGTTGTGATCTGAGCCTACCATCGGCATTATTTCTACATCTTTAGTCCATAACGCCAAATCTTTTGAGGCCCAGATCATGTCAATTCTTGATAATGTGGAGTGCCTTGCAGAATAAAAAGTAAACTGCCTACTTTTAGGATATTCTCTCCTCCATACATCTTCAAGAGTCTCTTGTTGAATCAAGTCAAAAAAGAGCTTTGGTAATAGTCCTCTTTTCTTTTGTGCCATTGTAGTCTTTTTATCCAGTTCCAAATCTGTCACTCCATTGAAGTCTCCAGCAAGAATTATCTGGTCATATGAAAGATCATCTAAATGCTTCCTCAAATCCTCAAAGAAGCTCTCTTTTGCACCATTGGGTGCATAGATTCCGACTACCAACACTCTCTTTAAATTCCAAGTACATTCCACTGCTACAAATCTGGCTTCCACATCTTTCATTATGAATTTTGGTTGTAGCTCCTCTTTTACATACAACACCACTCCTCTTTTTTTCTTACTTGAGGCCGCTACAAAGTCTTTGCCCAATTTTCCCAGTTTTAGATATTTTACATCCTGTTTTCGAATATGAGTCTCTTGCAAACAAACAATATCACATTTTTGTTTTAGTAGCCAGTGAAAAATATTTTTTCTCTTATTCGGTGAATTTAGTCCATTTACATTCCAAGATAATACTTTACACTCCATATTCATAATCTTGTTGGTAAGTCTTTTTCATTGTCCCTTATAAATCGCTCCATCTCCCGCTCAGATCTGATACGCTTTTTGGCGCCTCCAAATTCGAAGGACAAACCCTCTGGGAGCTCCCATCTGTACCTGATTTTCATGTCCTTCAGCATCTGGATTAGCGCTTTATATTTTTTCCGATCTAGTAACACTGATCTGGGTAGTTCCTTCATTATAATGATTGTCTTGCCATCGATCTCCAATGGATCTTGAAACTGTTTAGTCACAATCTTCTCTTTCATGTTTCTTGTTGTAAATTGTACAATCACGTCTCTTGGTACTTTTCTCTGGGTTGCAATTCTCGAGTTCACACGATATGCCACATCTAGGATAGCCACAACATCTTCCTCCTCCTTCCCCAGGTATTCAGCTAACACCTCCGTCATCTGCTCTTGCGCTGTCTTTCCTTCCATTTCCGGCAGGCCGCGAAATCTGAGCTGCTTCTCCATATGTCTACTTTCCGCAACCGCCATCCTTCCCCTCATCAACCTCATCTCTGTTTGTTGCGTATCTGCTAAGTTCTCCATCGCTCCTTCTACTGTTTTAACTCTCTGCTGCGTCCCTTGTAATTCACTTTGTATTGTTTCCATACCTTTCTTCACTTCTGACAGCTCCGATTTTACTTCTGACAGCTCCGATTTTACTGTCTGTTTAACCTCTTTGATCAGCTCCAATTTCATGTCTTTAAATTCTTTAATCACCTCCAAAAGTTTTTTATCCAGGTTTTCTATTGCCGATTGCCACTCTTTCTTCGACATCGTGGGGCTTGCTTTGGCTCGCTCCCACGAATCCGCTCTCTTCCTTAGCTCCGTGGCGTTAAATTTAGTACCTTTTTTATTTCAAATGTCCCGGTCTTCTTGCATAAATTAATTTTAAAGGGTCCAAAATGTCGGGCGTCTTTTCTCTATGGTCTCTCTATGATTTTATAATCCAATATGGCCTACTTCCTTTTCCGCTGAAGCCGCGACCCTTCCCCTCTCAAAGATGGTGATTCCCTTCTTCCTGCCCTCCAGCAAGGGCCGCTTCTCTCCAGCCGCTCTATTGTTGTTACACACTTCCTGTCTCCCGTCTTCCCACAGCAGGTCTCGCGATGGTGTCTTTTTCTCACAGCTCCAAAGCCACAGGTATTCAAAACAATAATCCGATTTCTTTAATAACTTCTTTAAACTTAGTCTCTTTTCTAATACAACTCCTGCCGAAGCTTCCCCTCCTTTTCGCTAGTCTGTTGCAGTTTAAAAGTCTACTTTTTTTTCTCTCTGTTTTTATCAATCTGTCCCGTATCGGAAGATAGTGATCTTTACCTTCCCTTCACTTTCCTCGGGTTGTAATCGCTGTTTCGATTTCAAGTTCTCCTTTCCACTTCTTCCCCCAATCGAAGCTTGGGTATGTAGGTTTTATGCCAGCCGAATTGGCCCCAAAACTGCCGCAGAGATTGTAGCCGACCCGTCGCAAGGTGGGACCTCAAGGATAGGGAGGGGACCCGTTATGTAGAGCCCCCCCTCGTCCGAGATCTAACTCACCCTAGGGTCTTGAGCGTTCTTTGCCTGCTCTCCGCCTGAGAGCAGTCGGCCGCGGGCTATTTTCACCCCGCCGGCCGCTTAAAACGGCAGTCCGGTCAGCTCCGCAAATGGAGCTGCGTTAGACCTCCATGAATCCCAAACCGGAAGTCCACAAGAAGGCTATGCTAATTTGCTAAAATACTTCCTGATATATTGGTTTGGTTAATGCAGAAAGTTATTTTAGCTGTTGATCGTTTGGATGTTACCAAAAAGATTCTTATCAACATGTACTCTAGAGATGAGACAAGTTGCAATTTGACTTGTAATTGTCCAGTTTTACTGTTGCTTTTACTCCAACTGCTATTTTGCTTGCAGGTTTTTAACCGTATATGTTTACTCAAAAGTAAGTCCTAAATCAGTGTGCAATACTAGTTTAACTAAAAATGACTCTTTTGCTGTTTAACAAATAACCTTTTAACGGCCATTTAAAACTTAAAAAAATAACGTATCAAATGGAAACATTTTGTTGCCATAAAATATTACACACCATTGGTACAAGTAAGCCGAAGCTGAGCACCTTTAAGGTCTCTTTATTTCAGTAGGTGGGAGTTAAGCATGCACTTAGCTGTAGTTCTGAAAGAAATGGAATTGGAAAGTGCTTACCTGCAGTTGGATCATGCCCATTGTTAGAGAAAAAATGTTTTGACAATCCCTTCAATAAAGGATGGGTTCTGAAGGCTGCCTTCAACCCTTGTAAATCTCTGGACCCGAAGTGGTTCCAGGATGCACCTGATGCAGCTTCTCATCTTTTACTACACTGATAAATCATGTTTTACAAGATGCCTTTAAAAAACATCAACAGTATTGATTGCACAATATAATATTGACTCTTACCAACAGCTTGCACACTCATGACATATATCCTTCAGCTTGTAAATAGCCTGATAGAGGGGTGGCCTTAAGAATGAATGGTTTCAGGAATGCCCCCTCATACTTTATCTCTCAAATGCTCAGTTGTTCCAAAAAGCAAGGATTCTTTTTCTCTTTGACAATACCATGGGAAGCTATAAGCAATGATGAAATGAGTAAAAATGACTTTGTGAGCAGCCTATATTCATTTCTCCTGCCAAATGGACTCCATGTACAAGTCAAAAGGTGATTTTTCCAATTGCCAGCAACTGCCAACTTGCCTTGAGATATGAGAATAAGTCAGAGCCTCTCTGTCTTCTGCATAATTACTGGCAATAAAGATGCGCAATCAAAACTGGACTATCCTGGAAGCTATCAGTTAGGATCATACCTCAGATCCTCTTGTTTTCCTGTTAGTGCTCTGATTCCTTATAACAAGGACTGGCAAGGGTGTCTTTTGGTAAGCATTAGTCAACAGATATAATAAAATACTAGCAGGACCCAAATTCTGCGGCACCTTAACCAACAAGCTCTTAAGTAGGGAGCTCTGGCTCTTGAAAGCTTATACCCTGAAAATCTTGTTGGTCTTTTAAGGTCCCACTGGATCGAAATTCCACTGTTCTACTGCAGACCAACATGGCTACCCACCTAATAAAATAACAGTTATGTTTAATAACAGATAATGGGCAGTGTGTGTGTGTGTGTGTGTGTGTGTGTGTGTGTGAGAGAGAGAGAGAGAGAGAGAGAGAGAGAGAGAGAGAGAGGAACATGCCTACTCTCTACAGATCCACTGCAATTTCTCCCATTCAGGTGAAAATGAGAGGCTGCCATACCATATCATCCTGTGGAGAAAGATTTGCACTTGGGGATGTCAAAGCTATTGTGGCAAATCTTGCCTCTAGTGAAAGTGGCTGTGAGGGGGAGCAGGTTTTGTCTCCTCTCATCAGTGTGTCTAATTGTAGTCCATTTACTTTCTCCCACAGAATTCAGTTGGACATATTGAGAACCAGGCCTGTTTCGGAATACATAGCCTGTCCTCAGACTCATTTTTTGGTCAACCTAGAGTGTAACAACCCAGGAACTGAGGTGCAGATATAGGGCTGGATCCAGACTGAATTTCTGTGAGAGCAAGGATCCTGCAGATCATTATTTCACCCCTACCCCCTCCTGGGGAAACCTGAAATGCCCCCAAATTCTGTTCCTGACGCCTGTACCAAGGTTTTGGAGTGCAATTCTGGATGCTTTGGGACAGGGAGCGTGACAAAATTGTGCTCCATGGATAGAATTCCTGGAATCTATGCTAATTGGATTTTTCTCCTTAACACTGAAAAAAGCCTGAAGAAGATTTTGAGAGTTCTTTTAGGATAAGTGAAACATAACTGGATAGCAGCCAGTTATACCAGCACAAATATTTAGGATCAAATGGTTAATATAAGTTCCCTCCCCAAACTCCACAATTCCCACGCACTACCCTGAAATCTCTAGGAATTCCCCAAACCAGAGTTGGTTACCTTACTCCATGGAAACATTAGTCTTGATTCAAGCTTTTGCTTGGATAATAATTTACATTGCACCTAGTATGTAATAGGCATTCTTTAAAAAGTAAAAACAGATCTCTGCCTTAGGGAATGGTAATCCAAACAGGCAAGATAAAGAAGTAGTGGAAAAGGAAATTAGGGCAGCAATACAAAGACATATACCCATGTTGAACAGGGTAGAAGAACATTGACTAACAGTACAATCCTAAGCAGAATAGAGAGGCAAAAAACATGTTGGATGTTAGTGGAATGAGTTTTCCAAAAAGATAGAAAAATAAAAAGGGATGTAGAAGAGAAATTGTGAGAGATCTAAGGCCTCATAAGAAGATGGCAGGGAAGTGAAAAAAGAATGTGAACTATAATGTGAGGAAAAATCATCAATGGCAAACACATGAGGTACAAAGTAGAGCATTCAAGGTTTTAAAAGAGAGAGAGAGAGAGAGAAAATTGAATTGAGTACAGAAGATAATAATGAGCCACTGAAGTAAGTAGAGAGGAATGACATGAATGCCACACTTGATGGATAATATGCACAACAGAATTTTGAACTGAACTGAAAGGCTTATAGTGGGAAGAAGAAAACTGGGAAGAAGAACATAGTATACATTCAAAAGAGTAGCAATAATACCAAAAGCCAGTTCCTACCAGTGTCAACAGAATGGCACAAGTAGATTTTTGCAGCATTGAAAGGGATATAATAATGTAGGTTCTAGCAATGGAGCCAATTTCATGACTATGAATGGCATTAAAAAGTTATGTCTTAGTTTATAAACCTGGTCAGAGAAATGGAGAACTAATATTTGTGAAAGAGAAATAGAGAGAATTTAAGATGTAGAAAGATGTGGGTTATCCAGCCATAGTTAAAACACTTTTAAGGCACAGTGGTTTCAACTGGGGAGATTTAAATATGTATTTAATTTTCACTTTGAAGAGAATGGGTAATTTCGTAGTTTCAGTGTTGTTCACATGATGCTCAAGAAGCCACTATGACATCTGAGTAGAAATTTTTTATCACTTAAGGGATTGAGAAGTAGAAAAACAATCCCGGGATGCTGTCAGCATAAAAATAATACAGGCATCCTAAAGGATGCAGTTGAAATAATCAGGGTAGAATGATAAAACTAAAAATAAATAAGTTTAAGTATAGATATTAGTAGAAAGGAAAGGTCTAAGAACAGAACCCCAAACAGTGGCAACGGAGATAAAAGGATAAAGCCACTCACTGAATCCATAAAAGACAGAAAACTCTGTAGCAACCAAAGCTGAATTTTGTTTCTGTTACTCCATCTGTGGGTTGGGGGATAAACTAGGCAGATAATGGCAGATATGTTTCTGTTCACACATTTGCCCTATTTACAGGTGAAGTGGTATCCGTCAAAGGAGAGTACAGGAGAGGTGGGGTGAACTCAACAACTTCTGTTTGTTGCTACAGATACTTCTGTCACTTTTTGGGCTTTTCCACATGTTTTTTTTCACTGGATCTGGCCCCAGACAGCTTCAATTTATTGCCTAATTTTTGCATACATGTTTTTTCTTTAGTTTTCACTTGCTTTGTTTTCTCTGTTTTTTTCCTGCTTCTTTTGAGACCACTTTTACATGGATCTTTTTTAAAGCTGATTTGGAGTAGAGATGGGCACGAACAGCAATACGAACTAAAAAAACCCACGAACAGCCCAATCTGCTGTTCGCAAACAAGCTGTTCGTGAGGCCCCATTCTAAATGAACAGGTGGTCGTTACAAGCCTCGTTCATTGCTGTGCGTCAAGCCAGACAGTCTGGCACCTGCAATCAGTTCCCATGGCAACTCAGGCAGAGATTGTCTGAACTCCTGCTGTTGCCCTGGAAACCCCAATCTAAGCCCAATTTAGCTTGATAGGCAGGTCTTCCTTCCAAGTGTGGACTGGAGCTCCAAATTTGTTACAAGAGGAAAAGACCAGGGGGGAGGGGGGCTCCCAGCTCTGGCTTTCAGGGAGAGACAACAGCTGTTAGAGAGACAGGGTGAATGCATTGGAGCTTGAATTTTCTGTGTGTGGTGGAATAGGAATCTACCCCTTCAGGTTCCAGGGCTGCTGCCAGGCTCTGGGGCCAAGCTATTATTTATTATTGGTACCTTTCCTGCTGCCTGCTCAGGTAGGGTTTCTGGGAGTGGTGCGGTAGGGATCTACCCCTTCAAGTTCCAGGGCTGCTGCCAGGCTCTGGGGCCAAGCTATTATTTATTATTGGTACATTTCCTGCTGCCTGCTCAGGTAGGGTTTCTGGGAATGGTGCATCTTGATGACTGGAAGAGAGCCTGCTGGCCCCCATGAACAATGAAGATGTTCGTTAACAGGATCATGTTTGTCAGTGTTCGTTGTTCATGGATGGCAACGAACAACGAACACCATGTTTGGGCTTTTCTTCTGTTCGTGCCCATGTCTAATTTGGAGTCACCTCTGTTCCTTATGCATAATGTTGCTTTGGGTTTTGTTTCTCCTGCCCACTCCCACCTACCTCCCACTCACTTTCTAATGATTGGTTGTTCCGCTCCTCCCTCCCTCCCTCCACCTCCCTTCCCTCTCCTGGTTTCACTTTCAATCTTTTTTTTTGTCAATTTCTTGACATAATAACCTAACATTGTAATAATAAATGTAGCTGTTTTTCTGAATCATGGCTTTCATATGAAAAAAAAGTATCTAGCCCATTCTGTTGCAGAAATATAAAATAGGTGTATCTCTGCAACAGAAGAGGCTAGTAGAAACTCACTTTTTTATAAAAAATGAAAGCTGGGGATTCAGAGAATCTGCTGCAGCTATTATTACAACATTAAGTCATTATAACATTATGAAATTGATAATTTTTTAAAAAAATTGCAAAAGTCCTGTTGAGGGGGGCTTAGACATGTGCTAAAAATAAAAAAGGGGAGGGGTGTCATCACCAATGTTGCCACTGATTACAATACCCTTGCTTGAAAATTCTGATTATTTAGGACACTTGAGGAAGAAAATAAACGGACTCCACAACCGCAGTATTTAGAGAACCTTCTTTTGAGGCACAGAAAATCCTGGGTTGAAAATTAAAGAAAATTGGCTGCCAGCTTAGTGCTGTGAAGAACTTATAGGTGCAACACAGCAAATTGCTTTGCCTTAAAGAGCATGACACAGTTTAAAAATTGCCTATATTAAAATATCTCATCTGGAATATGGCCAAGGAAGAGGGGGAAATCTATCATAGTAGAAAACTGGCCATCTGGGGACCCAAAGAGTACCTCATAGAGAGAAATGAAAGCTACAAAAGAACAGGATTGCATGTGCATTCTCTAGGGTTGCCAGGTTCCCCTTATAGTCCCAGTGGTAAGGGGGACCCGGCACTCACCTTTGTTTTGCTCTTTGCACGCACTCCCCGTCCTGCAAAATAATGTCACTTCTGGAAAGTGACATCATCACACAGGCCCATGAGTATACATGTGCTTCACAGTAGGCTGATTCAGGCCCCAAACGGGCCCAGATTGTCATCATGCTGCTCTGGGAGCACATCCAGGAGACTTGTTCCCTCACCTTCCCCCCTGCCAGCGAGGTGAGTGGTGACGGAAGCAGGGGGCAGCAGCAGGGGATCCCTCATCCCCACGGGGAGACCTGGGACCCTTAGCATTCTCTGTAGTGCTCCCCATCTTATGGAATGGCCTACCTGAAGAACTCAGGGAAGCTTACTACTGCCTTGCCTTTCTACAAACTATGCAAGCCCAAATTATTTGAGGACTTTTTACTCAGATTAGAGGGTTGTACTGTAAGGAGCAGGTTTCAAAGAGATGCATTGGTATAGGCATAGGAACTATAGACTATACTCAGCGTACTGTCTGTTGCTGCAACTATGAGCCTGCAGAGTAGTTTCTGCATCATTTAATATATTAGGTTTAGAATTTCTTATGCTGTATTTCAGCATTGTTTTATCTCTGTATTGGATATCTTCTCATTTTCAAATCTCTGCAAACTTGCATTTGAATACGCAGTTGCATTGCATTGATTTACACTATGTAATCTACCTTGAGTTTCAATGAGAAAGGTGGACTATAAATAACGTTAAATAAATAAACAGAGTTGTATGGCTTTCTGTTCAGTTCAGTGAGGTTTGTGGGAGAGAAGTTTAAATGGATTATTGCTTTGAAAAGGCTTTGGTAGCATGACTTACAGACTTATTGGATTTTTTAAGAAGTCTGCAAGCATATAGATAACAGAGGTCCTGCTTTTAATGTAGAAACTCATATTTTCAGAAATTGGTTTGCTAGAGGTGCTTAAAAAGGGGTGGGGACAAATGTCCTGAAAATTGTAATGGGAGCTAGAGCTTGTCTGTGTCTCCTTTACACTTGACATGCAAAGTAATGGTAGATATTAGGGGCTATTTGAATCAGTCCCATCAATGAAACTGATGCACGGGACATGGACCATTCATTTTCTGGAACTATTACACCCCCTCTCCTTACTATTATTACAGAAAATGTGCTGTCAGATGTGAATAAAATCAATTATGGGGTAAAATTGCCTGTTTCAAAAGCTTCATTTTGTACCATTAGAAGGCAAATGGGACATTGATACAGAGTTAACAATAAAAAAGATCAATTATTGGATAAGATCACAAGTTTTTGGTGTCAGAATGATTGTACACATTTTGCATCTCTCTGTATTACATGCCGGTTGAGATCAAAGAGGTTGTGCTTCTATAATGATGTGATTTTATCAAGGACTCATTGTATTCACTTTCATAGAACAGGGACAAAGCAATTGAGTGCAGTAGAACGAAAGGACAGGTTGACTCTTCAGTGGATCAGAGAGTGGCGAGTAAATGTAAAAAGCTGCTGCTCAAGACTGGGAACATACAACTATGGTTTCAAAAGGTGGAAAAAGCACAGCTAAAACTTCAGTTCCCAGGCTGCATCCATTTATTTTCTGCTTAATCCAGAATAAACCTCATTTATCTCCTGGTTCTATATCAATGAAGGCTAGCTTTAATATTGTTGGGAATACTGTGTTCTTCAGACAGCACTCAGGGGGATCTGGCAGTGTGTTTTGCTATACAACCAAACTTATTAGAAGCGATAATAAACTTGGTACCATCTAGCGGTCAGGGCTTTTATGTTTTAGAATACGCAGGCATAGCTGGAACATGACATACAAAATCTAAAGAGACGGGTAACATTAAAATGTGAGTTGTTCCTTCCATTTACACCTTGATGACCTGAACAGCAACAGGTCTATTCAATGGAACTTACTCCCAGGAAAGTATTGTTGGGATTGTACTGCTTGTTTCCCTTTTCTTTTTGAGATATGCTTTGGTTGGATAGTCAATGGGTGTAATCATGCTTTGCATCCAAATAGTTTAGATTTTATCGCTGCTTGTTAAAGTAGGTTTTTAAAATATTTGCTGCTGTAGGTTTAAATGCAAGCCTCTGAGGAAAGGAGGAGGGGGCTGTATGGGTGAATGGAGTCTGCTCTGATTGGACAGTAGCTGTACCCTAGGGGGCGCAGTGAACTGTAGTTTTTAGTCAGTATGCTGAGGGAAAGGTTTTCAATCAGTTTTTGTGTGTCTCAGAGAGAGGATTCTGCCTACATCGGACAAACGGTGTAGAAGTCTGAGAGCCTAATTCTGTTTAGGTTAGGCAAACTCCTGTGTGAGCCTGGGTCAGCACACTTAACCAAACTCTGCAACCATCATGCTTATGTACTTATAAATAAATTCTACTTTTGTTTGAGAAAAAAGATCTCTTTTTTAGTCTCACAACTAGAGGTGGGCACGATCCAAAAAAAATTACCGATCAAGCTGATCGGGGATCGGCGCTGGCGACGACCCCAAATCACCGATCCACACCGATCATCTCCCGTTTCCAATCCGGGGATCGGGGAGGCCAAAGTGGAGGGGTGCCCCGCTGTTCCCAGTGGTGGCGGTGACCGCCGGGCCCAGCGGGCACAGGGAGTGGATGTTCTCTCTCTCTCTCTCTCTCTCTCTCTCTCTCTCTCTCTCTCTCTCTCTCTCACACACACACACACACACACACACACACACACACACACACACACACACACACAGAGCAGAGGGGGAAAAAAAAGTTTGTAACCCGGCGACGAGCCGCCTCCCCTCAGGAAGGGGACACACACACACACACACACACACACACACACTTAGAGCAGAGGGGGAAAAAGTTTTTAACCCATCCCTGCCTCTCCAAATAGAGAGAGACACCCCGTCAACATGTTTCAGCCAGCTTTTAAAAAAAAGCAGGGACAGAATCCTCCATTCCTCCCCACCCGATTTTAAAAGCAAGCAGCCAGTCTTCCAAAAGCATATTTTAAACACACACACAGAGCCGTGAATGAGGTTTTCCCACAAAATACAGTGTTTTAAAAGCAGGTTAAAAACAGAGAGTGACAGACAGAAAAACAGCCATTCCTCCTACAAAGCCCCATTTTTTTAAAAAGCAAAAAACGTTTGGAGTGCCCATGGCTACAGAACACCCCCTTCCCCCTCCCTCCCCTGGCTGTCTTCTTCCAACTGGTGAGTGCGTTACTGATCCGTGGTTGGAAGGAAGCCCTGCTGATCAAGGCAAGCTGGGCTTCCATTCGGGTTTCCAGGGTGACAGAAAGAGGGCAAACTCAGCTCAGGCATTCCCCTGGCTCCATTGCCAGGGGAATAGATTGCTGGTGCCAGAGTGACTGGATCCCCAATCAGATACCGATCGCCCGATCAAGCCCCCCCCCCGACCGCTGGATCAGTCGCCGTGGACGGCACCGATCCGCCGGGTCCCAATCGCGCGAACGCCATTATCGTGGGTATTTTTCTATCATAATGCCGATTGTGCCCATCTCTACTCACAACTTCACATGCTGACTGTTCTCTGTCAAACTACCATCTATAGCAAGCCTTCCTATATTACCAGTTAAACCAAGGAGGTGTTAGGTGAAAGCCTTTGGTGACAGTGAAAACCTTTTGAGAGAGCCAGGAAGGCAGCAGTATATAAGTCACACAAACGAAAAAGGGAAGGTGTTCTCGAGGTAAAAGCTTGGGTAAAGTGGCGGACACCTGAAGCTCTGTGAATGGAAATAAAGAGTGCTGATTATGACCAAGGCCCTCCTGAGGTATAAGGTAATGTAAGGAGGAGCTGGAGTAAAGGTCTGAAGGCAATGGTTTATAAGATGTATTGTTGAAGGCTTTCATGGCCGGAGAACGCTGGTTGTTGTGGGTTTTCCAGGCTGTATTGCCGTGGTCTTGGCATTGTAGTTCCTGACGTTTCGCCAGCAGCTGTGGCTGGCATCTTCAGAGGTGTAGCACCAAAAGATCTCTCAGTGTCACAGTGTGGAAAAGATGTTGGCAGGTCATTTATATCTACTCAGGAGGGGTGGGGTTGAGCTGAGTCATCCTGTAAGAGTTTCCCAGGGTGTGGAATGCTAATGGCGGGAGGCTGTGACACTGTGACACTGAGAGATCTCTGTCTTTTGGTGCTACACCTCTGAAGATGCCAGCCACAGCTGCTGGTGAAACGTCAGGAACTACAATGCCAAGACCACAGCAATACAGCCCGGAAAACCCACAACAACCAATGGTTTATAAGGTTTAAAAAGAAAAAGCAAACAAATAATTACAATAGGTTGTGAAGAATATGCCCTCTCCATTCAATATAGGCTTGCATGTGTGCTATCAAGTTGCTTCCAACTAATGGTGACTCTGGAGATGAAAATCTTGGTGTTGGAGTGATTTATGTATAATTGAGAGCCTTTGATATAGAATTTGCTGAAACAGAATAACAAGCTACCACAACCAAAAAGGGAAGGCAATACAATATGAGATGATAATAGTATCAAATTATTTTATGATAATATCAAGTATATAAAGTGCAAAGTGCATAGTGAACATTCAATTCCAATACAATACATACAAATTTTCAATAGCCATAAATAGTTACAATGACCAAAAGTAGACCAAATCAATTCTAGACAGTCCAACTGGTACAGATTACAATGAATAAGTTGTTATTTTCGTGTTTGTGTAGACCATCCTCCGAGTTGAAGGGAACTGCGAGTCGTCCTTCCAAAGCTGCTTGTCTAGAATTGATTTGGTCTACTTTTGGTCATTGGAACTATTTATGGCTATTGAAAATTTGTATGCATTGTATTGGAACTGAATGTTCACTATGCACTTTGCACCTTATATACTTGATATTATCATAAAATAATTTGATACTTTTATCATCTCATATTGTATTGCCTTCTCCTTTTGGTTGTGGTAGCTTGTTTAGCAGGTGAAGGCGCCCCGGTGTTGTTGGCTTGAAACGGAATAACAAGCTGGCAGTACCTGTCAGGCTCTTGAGCTCATGCTTAGCCATCTACTATAACCATTGGACTGCATTGTCCTTTGAAGAAAACTCCATTTGAACACCTATAAAGGAACAAGCAAATTACATCATGGAGTACATCTCTGGAAGACTTGCATTATTGTCATAGGATGGAACTTTACCGGTTGGACTCCTGATTGCATTTGTACATAATTGTATATTTGGATATTTATGGGATGATCTATTGATATTTATGTGTATTAATTATTAGAAATTGCATGTTGACACTTTAGCACTTTGCACTTTGAAATTCAAAAATACATTTTAAAATTTAAAAATTCTTAGTATCAATTTATTCCTTTTGACCTGTGAGGTTTCTTCTTTGATATTGGTTGTTTCTGACTCGGAGGAGCCCGCATATCTACTCTAAGTTTCTTCTTTTTTATAGGCTTAATGGCTTAATGGTGATATTATTTACCTCCATGCCATAAAAAGCTTCAGCTGCCTATTTTCACACATTAAGCTATTAAAGGGACAAGACATTTTTCTCCAGGACACTGGCAACCCTAACTATGGGCAAATTTTTAATCACACCATCATCAGTATCCCACAAGGCAGTCAGAGGGATCCACCAACAATGTCCTGTGGTTATTGTTCTGATAATCATTTCTCTTTTTGCATCAGCAGGGCTCCGATATTGACTGGGATGACCTCTGGGATCAGTTTGAAGAAAGAAAGTACCTGAGTGCCCGGAAATGGAAGGGTGGAGAGGATCCATATCGGCTTTATGCCTTCAACCAGAGGGAAAGTGAGAGGATTCCCAGTGATCGTGCTATTCGTGACACTAGACACCACAGGTTCCATATTCTTACTTCTAATTTTTTTTGTCCATTTTATATCATGTTATACACAGTGATCATGTGACAAGGACCTGATTGTGCCTTAATCAGGGTGTGTGATTCAAATACTCCAGGTTTTATGGTGTGCTTCCAGGAACCTAATTATTCTCATAAGGAATCTGTGAGCAAAATCAGTGCTATTCTTTGTGTTATGACTTATATCTTACATGTCCGTAAGTAGACTCACAATACGCACTCACTCTTAAGTGTACTCTCCAGTGGCCTACTGACACTTCCAAAACTCTAATGTTATAGTTTGTGGGCAGGATTGTCAGTTTCCCACTGGCAGGAATCCTGCTGTCACTCATCCGGGTGTTGAGAGAAAAATAAGCAGGAAAATGGGGGGCAATGGCAGTGTCCCAGTTCGCTGACATTGCTGCTCATGTGCCCAGAAGTGATGTCAGCATGTCACCAGGGATACTCTAGCTAATGCTGAAGCATCCCCGGTTATGCACTGATTCCACTTCCAAGCATGCAGGGAGTGATATTTATTTATTTATTTATTTATTTATTTATTTCAGCTCAGGGCGGATAACAACATATTAAAAATACAATTAAAAATTCATGTACATTAAAAACAGCACATTTAAAACAGAATGGTGGACAGCCTTCACAGGGAGGGTTAAGATTTATACACCCCTTTTCTTTCAGGCCGGTGGAGGCCCAGCCTCAGCCATATGCCTGGCGGAACAACTCTGTCTTGCAGGCCTGGTGAAAAGATAGTAGGTCCTGCTGGGCCCTGATTTCAGCAGACAGAGTGTTCCACCAGGTGGGAGACAGGACCGAAAAGGCCCTGGCTCTAGTCGAGGCTAGGCGGGCCTCCTTGGGGCCAGGGACCACCAACAGCTGTTTGTCTCCTGATCGGAGTGTCCTCCGGGGAATATATGGAGAGAGACGGTCCCGTAGATACGCTGGTCTCAGTCCACACAGGGCCTTATAAGTCAATACCAGAACCTTGAGTCTGATCCGGTACTCCACTGGCAACCAATGAAGCTTGCGTAAGAACAGTGTTATATGCGCCTTATTTGGCACTCTCGTAATAACACATGCCACTGCATGTTGCCATATCAGCATGTTGCCAGTGAGGCTTCACCCTGCCTGGTAAGTTTCCCACCAGATGCCTGCCTTGTGCTGGCAAGCCTGTTTGTGGGACTTGCAGGGACAAAAAGCCACATGGCCCCAAAGGCTGAAGTGAGTAGGGGGGATAAAGAAAATTGTCCTTCCGTTTCTGTGGTACGGGAATAGTGTCAGCCTATATTAATTTATACAACTGCATTGTGAAGCAGGCCATTCATATTCATAATGCTAAAAATGTGGAACTGTGCTAGAGAGAGGCAGACAGGGCCATCCAAGGCCATCTACAGTTTCTGGGTTAAGAAGGGATTTGAACCTAAGCATCCATGCCTGAATATAGAAGACTACCCAACATATCATACTGGTAATCACTGGCTCAGTCTACAATACATTACAGAATATGACTGACAGGCTGTAGTCAGTGTACTGAATTCTTTCTTTGGATTTTCTGAGGCTGCTCATTTTTTAGTTCAAATGGAATCATTGCACTGATTAGAAACAGCCCTTTTAACTTGTTAATCACTTTTGAACATACCATGCCGTCTTATTTGAAGTCACACCTTTGGTTCATCTAATTGTTTGGCAGCAGCTCTCCAAGGTCTCAGAAAGAGGCAGTATACTAGTCCTGCTATTTGATAGGAAGAGGGAACCTGAGGAAGAGAAAACCACGTATGAGCTCTGAGCTCCTTGTAGGATAAGTGGGATAAAAATGAATTAGATATATATCTTTGTTTTTGGCTGGAGAGACCAGTGTGACTGGCTCAAGATCACCCAGGGAGATTCTATGGCAGAGCAGGGATTCAAACCAGAGCCTTTCAGGTCCTAATCCAACACTCTGACCACTACACCACACTGACTCTTAGTTATATCTACATTTTTATCTCAGCTTACCTCCCCTCACTACCAGTGTTTAATTTCATTGGAGCCTTTTCTCTGGATCTCCCTGACTTCAGGAGTGGGGCAGTTAGAAAATTCCCCTTTCTGTGGTTGTGCCCCATTTATGGAACTCTCTCCATTTAGTAATCTTTGCTCTTTTTTGTTCCACGGGGCACCTTTTCTCCTATTTGTTCATGCTTCCCCTCTTACCCTTTTGCCTCTTCATTTTTACTATCTGTCCTATGGATTTGCTGGTTTTATTTCAAATTATGGCCTCATCGTCTTTTAAATTCTGTATTGGTCTTTTAATTTTTGTGATCATTGTGATTTGTTTTACTGTTATTGTGAGCTGCCTTGAATTTCTGTTGTACAGAAAGGCAGCATACCCATTTTAAAAATAAATATGAATCCAGCTGAGTCTAAACAGTGTACATCGACTATGAGGAAGCAGCAGGAGGAATGTCAGAAATGTGTGGGTGGCAGGTCAGATGGTGTTCATCCATTGGATCGATATGGCCAGAGGGCTACTAATTGCCAGCCAGAAGAGATGGGATGTGTGATGTTTTCCTTTACTCATTCATTAACTAGCTTATTTCTAGAACTGTGATATGGTCTGTGGCCACACAGAGTTAGCAGGGACACTAATCAGGGCTGCCTGCACAATACTTTCTGTTGCAATAAGGCAACAAGAGAATGAGAAAAAAACCTTGGACAGATACATCCACGTCTGGTGAAGCTTGGAAGATCTCTGAAGAAAGAAGTAAAGTATCCCTATGCTAAACCAAACAGAAGGTGGTTTTGTCTCCTACAACAAAAATAGTTAGAACTAGTAATGCTCAAACACCTGCAGATTTGGCTCACAGTCTGCTCATGATTATGAGCAGGGACTGACCATTCAGTGACCTATTTGGATGCATCCAAGCAATTTGGATGTGTCTGATTTGTGCAATTGCACAGTTTTCATGCATGATTAGACTTCCTTGCCTCTGCTGCCATCCATCACTTTTCTGCCTCTGTTGCTGTATCTGATTTTTAAAAAGCATGTAATGAAATGAACAAATTTTTAAGCTTTTGAGTTAAGACTTAGCACTTAGTGTATCCTTGTGCCTTTGTTGTCAGCCTATGAACCCAGCTAATCTTGAATTGAAGCTGCTCAATGCACAGGTACAAAACACAGGCAATGCAACCTGTATAATGTTGTTCATTTAAAGGGTGCATCTGACTGCTTAGGTGCAAAGATCAGACAAACTGCAAAAGATTCAATGCTTTACACAAATTGGTCAAACAACTGCAACCCTGGATGAAACTGCTTATTTTCTGGAAACGGGATTGAGTTGGACTGGGCAGAATCAGCCAAAAGGCGCAGTGACCAAGCAGCTACTCTGTAGGCAGTAAGCCTGTTGGCGCAGTTGTTATACTTGATATGAACTTTGTCAGGGAACCTTGAAGTGATTCAAGCAGGAGCTCTCCTCACATGTAATGGAAGGACTTTGAAGAAGTTAGGTTTGCCTGGAGAGCATTTTCATGTCAAAGCTCTTAGCGTGCCTCAGCTCCTACTCCAAAGCTGACCTCTGAATGAGGATGAATGTAGAATGATGCATCACCTGTCTTAACCTGGCTAGAGATTAAGGTCACTGTGAGGCTACACAATTAAGCTTAAGCCAAGCCTTAGAATATCAACTAACCTTAGGATATTAAGACATTTCTAAATGATTGGTGTGTAAAACCAAGCATCTGATCCAAATCCACCCCATATATTTCTCTGAAATTTGTTTGAATATTATGGCAGGAGCCAGTATAAGCTAGGTAATGTTGAATTGCTGCTTTATTGTGAGTGCTGCTGAGATTATTTTACTCGTGTTCCTACTGAAGCTAGATGCCATTTCCTCCAGAGGGAAGTTGACAGCCCTGATGGGTATCAGTTAATAGTTAAGAAAAGAATATGTCCTTCCTAGAGAGAAATAATAAATGGAAAATTTACCATGTACCCCATTGAAGAATGAAGAAGATTAAACTTTCCCACCATTTTGTTCTCTTTTTCTCCTCCAAGGCACATTGTTTGTGTGTGTGTGTGTGTGGGAAGTGGGCAGGGTGGGATTTGAAGTCAGGTTTGGAAAGAGCAATTCACATTGACAGAGAAAGAGAGAACACTGAACGCAGGGGTAGCACAGGCTGACTCTGTCTCCTGCTTCCATAATGCTGTAATTGGGTTCTGATTTACTGAAGATGACAGAACAATACCATGGAGAATGTGCCATTAGCTAAGTAATTGAGCAGCCACTGTGGACAGGAGGATACCTTGAGAGCAGAAAACACCAGGCATCTGGTGGGCTTGGCTGGGGCTGTAGAAAGGGGAAAACACAAGCAGTGAAGGGGAATGGAAAAAAGGTTCCGTCGTTGCACAGCTGTTTAAGGATATTCAGCAAATATGCTATGGCACCACAGTACACTGAACAAACAGCCTGTGCCGCTGTGTCTCACTGGAAGGAGAGGGGCATTGGATTGTCCAGAGTTGTTTGGTGGACTGGTGGAAAATGTCAGCAGAGTTTGGAATCAGGAGAATTTCAGCTTCTGCATGATCCTCGCTCACATCAATAGGATAGCATTTAAAACTCTTTCTCTTCTATGTTAACGGTAATCCCCTGCCCTAGACTGTGCTCCCACCACTGCCCAGCTGGTTGGCAGGGGAAGAAATGGCAGGACTTACTGGTCACCCTGAGCCCCTTCTGGGTTGCATTGTGATGTCACAAGTGATGCAATGGCATCACTTTCTGTACGTCTGGAAGTGATATAATCACATCTCTGGGTGAACCCATAGAGTTTTTGCCCAAGTACCAGAACAGTCCAGCATGGTGGTGACATTACTTCACCAAATGTGGCTGCATTACATCACCAGCAAGTGCATGTGCAATGATGCATGTGTGTGGGTCTCTTCCAGCCCTCAAAATCTCCTCCCTTGCCCCCCCCCCCGTTGCCAGGTGTGTCCTGGCAGCCCTGGGCTTCAGGCAAGATGCAAGATCGAATAGGCAGAGATCAAGAACTAGCAGAGGCGGAATTATCACAGCCTTTACACCACAGATGGGGTGCTCTGACTGAAAGGTTGCTCATAAACTCTCTAACAGAAATCAGTAGTTAGTTCAAATGGTTAGTTTAAATGAATATGAAAATCAGCCCTTGTCCCCCTTTTAATATCTTAGCGTTTCCAGGGACAATTTCCTTGGTAGAATCAAGATGGTAGACATAACATCCTGTGTTTCCTTAGATCTTGGTGTGCTAATATTGACAATACACAATCCCTCCAGTCTGCGTATGTTTGTGTACAATACTATACAGATTTGAAAGGGCTTAATTTTGGCTTAATTGCCAGAATATTGTAGAAAATAGAGTTTGGGGAATTAGTGGTTAGATACAGAAGGTCCAAGCTGCTGGAAATGTTTTCAAAATATATATCCCATTGAAGTAAATGAATCCTAATAATTACAGTAAAATTTGTGTCTTTGACACAGTCCCTCATCAGAGGTACTTGAAAAGTAAGAGGCACAAAATAGGTGAAATGTTTTTTCCACATATGTGATTCAAATTTGTGTACCACCTTCAATTTATTATATTGAAAAAACCCTCAGATACATTATGTTGCTATTCTACTTTCTGAGGGAAAATAATCACAGCAGCTACTTATTAGAGCAGCAAGCAAGTCATAGATCAAGAGATGAAAGGTCCTTTCATGGATCAGCAACCAGATGAAAGATGGCAAGCAAACGTGAATGATCTGTTTTTTAAAAATGGAAAGTGATATAACTGTAAGTTTTCCTGATGCTCTCTGTTGGAAACCAAAGCATTCAACATACGTATTTGACAATGACTGGAAAAAGAGTATGGACAGCCAACTGGTAAAATCTACAAATGATACAGAAGTATTCAAGCTAATTGTCTATAGCAGGTTGTGAGATTGCAAAAGTATTACATAACAGTTGAAACAATAGTAATTGGTAGAGTAATTTAAATGGAGATCTCTGTGTTGGGACTCAACAGTCTAAATTTACGGTACTCTAAATTAGTTGCTACCTCTCAGAGAATGTTCACTGTGGATCTTGAGCCTACAGTCACAGGCACATCAGTTGATTGTAAATCAGCTGTTAGAACAGCAAACAGGATTTTATACTCTGCTTTCCTCCCCACTGAGGACCCAAAGCAGTTTACAGCATTGTTCTTCCCTCCAATTTATCCTCACAAGAACAAAACTGAGACACGGGTTAGGCTAAGCATGAGAGTGGCTGGCACACAATAACTAGCAATTTTCCATGGCATACTAGGGATCCAAACCTGCGTCTTTGGGATCATAGTCCAACACTCTAACCATTTCACCATATAATAAAAATAATAAAAAATATTTGGCAAGCCTCTCTGTTCCCTGTGCTTGGGACACTGGTGCATTCCCCAGTAGAACAGACAGTAAGTTGTATAGTATGATGGATTCTTCTCTCTGAAAGGATACATGTTTGGAACTGGAAAAAATGGAGAGAGACCAAAAAGTTTGAAATTATATGCCATCAACAAATATTGAAAGCCTTACAGCTAGAAGAGAAAAGGGTGGCTAAAGAATGGAAAGCAAAGTTTAAAATGTCTTTTAGGGGAAATGACCTAAGTGTGAGATTTATTAGATTGCTGATTTGTTCCTCCAGCAGCTGGAACACTGTTTAGATCAAGGAACAGGAAAACTTTGGCTTGGCAAGAGACAATCACCATGACCTAATAGGTTATTTTCATCTTGCATCCCAATAATTTTGTGTTTTAACATTTATTTACATTTGCATTGGGAAAAAGCTGTATTTTCACTTTGGAAAGCAACTTCCACACTTGCAATGTATTGATAAAAAGCAATGGCATATCATTAACATTTTCTTATAAATGTTTTCTCCATTTCTAATTCTTTGACAAAGTTTTGCTGAGCAGATCATGCACTGTCAGTGTAGAAGGATTTTGTTAAAAAAAAGATCTCATCATAAATCTAATAGTAATGGGTGGCCTCACTGTACAGATAAAAAAAAATCCATGAAGGTGATCACAATAGCTATGACAGTGTTTCCTAAAAACATGGAAGAACTCTTACTCAGCTTAATCTATCTCACAGGGTTGTCTGAGGATATGCCAGAGGAGGTAAGAATCATGTGTGCCACCTTCAGCTCCCGAGAAGATGGGATAAAAATATGAAAAGACTGATAAACATATAGTCTTCTAATGAACACTGGAGAGCCATTCATTCATCATGAAGAGTTCTTTGTATCTAGGTAGGATCATAGCTCTTTGCTTCTTCAGCCACCTAGGTAATACTTTACTGACAGCACTTAAGACTTCACATAGTCTAGCAATTATGTAAAACGGAAAAATTAAATGGTTTATTTAAACAACAGCTAGTAATAAATAATAATGACTGAACAAACATTTGCCTACTGAAATATACATAAGAGTAATAATAAAAATCAATTTAAGGGAACATGAGAATATGGTAGGAGAACTGGAATGGAGAGTAAATAATGATATTAAAGGAGAAAACTCATACTTTCCAGGTAGTTGTATTGATGGTGACTTTCACATTGGGGGAGATTTTAATCCATGTTTGGGTGGCGGGGGGAACTAACTTAGTGATGTCACACACCAGATGTACAAAACTTGTTTTCTAGCTGCTGCATTCACAGAGTGTTCCTGAGACAGGCTGGCTGGCTGTTTCTTTATGGAAAGCATCACTTCTGTGGATTCAGTTGGTTGGATCAGGTTTTAGGGCAAAAACACACAAGTCAGGATTGGGTTCCCCACCCAACTCATGATTGATCACACATTCAAGCAGGAACCAACCTGTAAAAAACTCTCCTTTTCTCTGTTTGGCTGAAAATGGGGTGAGGGAGGGACTTTGGACTTTTCTCTCACAGCATTTTTGCCACTGAAAACGGTGTCAGTTTGTTCCTTCCTCTGTCACTATGTGTTTATGCCAGGGCACAGGAAGCCAGAGAAAGGGGCAAACCGGCCTCTCCCAGCACCATTTCCAGTGGTAACAAATGCTGCAGGAGGGAAGCCCGAAGCCTCACTCCCCTGCAGCCCATTTTCAACCAAACGGTGAAACATAAAGCTGTTAAAAGATGAGTTCCCGCTTGAGCATATAACTTTGAGTCAGCTAAGGAACCCGTGTCCTGATTAATAGACTAGGTAGGTAGGTAGGTAGGTAGGTATTTCATTTTATCCCTCCTTTCTCCCCCATAGAGACCAAAGCAGCTTGAGCCTACATCATTCTGCTTTCCTCAATTTCATCCTCACAACAACCCTGTGAGGTAGGTTAGGCTAAGAGTATGTGATTGGTCCAAAGTCACCTAGTGAACTCCCATGGCAGAGCTGAAGATTGGATCTAGTCTGTCACTCTAGCCACTATACCACACTGGCTTTATTCTGGCTCTCATGGCTTCAGTTAATACTCAATTGGCTGGATATAGGGGGGAGGGGTCTGTCCCCTCATGGCAGTTCACTTCACATTTAATGGCTGAAGAAATCACACAGGCCAGTTTGGCTAGGGATCCTGACTGTGTTTTGCCATCTTCTGGGCATGGAGTAGGGGTCATGGGTGTGTGTGTGTGTGGGGGGGGGGAGGTAGTTGTGAATTTCCTGCATTGTGCAGGGGGTTGGACTAGATGACCCTGGAGGTACCTTCCAACCTTATGATTCGTTGATTCTAGGATTTCTTTCATGCCAGACTTGTGGTAAAGAAAATGGGAAATTTGGCTGAAGATTTGTATCACCTTTTTTCCTCTTAGAGAGGGTGTAGCCTTATACTCTTACCTGCCAAACTTTTAAAACTCTTCAGTCAATTCTATACAGGCTGTCTAACTTTCTGTGTCAGAAACCATTCTTGCTAGAGTTGCCATCCTCCAGGTGGGGTTGGAGATATCCGGGAATTACAACCGATCTCCTGACTACAGAGATAATTTCCCCTGGAGAAAATGGCTCCTTTGAATGGTGGACTCTATAGAATTATATCTCACTGATCTCCCTTCCCTCTTCAGGCTCCACCCCACAAATCTCCCGAAATTTCCTAACTTGGAGCTGGCAACTCTAATCCTAGCAGGATTTACAAGTGTGAGAACTGATAGGGAGAGAGAAAGAGATACATTTTTGAGAGACAGATCTTTTGAAAACTTAGATCAAAGTTAGATTTCCTCACCATGGATGTATCAGTGCATGCATGAATGTATCCTTGATTTTATACATGAGAATATGGAGTTTATATACACACAAGCTTGATATAAAATAGTAAAGAGTCCAGTAGAACCTTTAAAAGTAATCAGCTTTATTGTAGCATAAGCTTTTGAGAACCACAGTTCTATGTATTGTCGAAGGCTTTCACGGCCGGAGAACGATGGCTGTTGTGGGTTTTCCGGGCTGTATTGCCGTGGTCTTGGCATTGTAGTTCCTGACGTTTCGCCAGCAGCTGTGGCTGGCATCTTCAGAGGTGTAGCACCAAAAGGCAGAGATCTCTGCCTTTTGGTGCTACACCTCTGAAGATGCCAGCCACAGCTGCTGGCGAAACGTCAGGAACTACAATGCCAAGACCACGGCAATACAGCCCGGAAAACCCACAACAGCCAACCACAGTTCTCTTTGTCAGATACTCAAAGAGAACTGTGGTTTGCAAAAGCTTATGCTACAATAAAGTTGGTTAGTCTTAAAGGTGCTACTGGTCCCTTTACTATTTTGCGACTACATGGCTAACTCCTCTGGAAGCTTGATACAATTATTAAAGTCACTGCAGTCACCACTGCAATCATGAGAAGTACAATAGCACTATGTACTGATGCATAGATATACTTCTTGTTCACATGGTAATTCCTCCAAACAATTGCAGGTGTGCACAAGCTTAATATGGAGGAAATTTGCTGTGCAGTCCTAAACAGAGTTACACCCTGCTAAGACCACTGAAAAGTGTACACCGGTTTAGGGTTGCACTCTTGGTGACCTGTTTGTAGAGGGATATGATGTCCATTTGTCGAGCAGAAGTCATTACATGTCTTCAGATAAGATCTGAGCTAATATTCTATGTGACAAAGCAATTGCCATGTTCACTGAAATGTTTAATGTTAAGATTCAGATATTTGCCCTTCTTAAAGTGGTTCTTTCTAAATGCTTCTTCCATAAAGCTTCTTGTTATTTGCTATTAATATTACTACTTGTTATCAACACAGACAAGATTTTAAAGACTGTCTTTCAGATTCGGTTGTAATAAATACCCACTACAAAAGCAATAATAACTGGGATCCAAAATCACTGTATAGATCTCCACTGTATGCCACATTTCCCCCTTTTTTCTGTGTGTGCACACAAGATGTTTGGAATTAAGTCATATACTCCAGCTTGGCAACTTGGCAGGTTGGAAATGTAACAGCGAGCGGGATAAATTGCTCAAAGCCAAAGGAATTCTTCACAATTGCTTTTGGGTTACTGCCATCTGTAGCAGACACCTCCCAATGAGTTCAGACGTGCCAGAGTTCCATGGCTTTGTTGTTCCATATGCTAGCCCTGCTGACCTCCACCTTCCAAATGGTCCATTGATTTTATAGACACACAATTCTTGCCAGTGTTGCTAGTTTATTCTGGTGACATGCTGGTTTTGGCATGCCAATTCTTATAAATAAGGGAGAATTGCAAAGATGAAAAAGGAAGCTAGGAAAAGAAAATCTGCATATTTTGTGGAACGTTATCCAAAAAATTGATGATTATATATAGTTTCTCTAGCACTTTCTACATACAACATAACTTACAATATGAACATATGTTGCTACCCGAGTCAGACCATTAATCCATTTTACCTAATATCACTTGAATTGAACCTGAGACTGGCTCACAACTCTCCATGGTCTCAGACAAGAGGCTTTTCCAAGTCTGCTTCCAGAGATCATTATCTGGAGATGCCAAGGGTTAAACCCACCACTGGCCGTGTCTTTCTAAACTTATGCACCCCTTTTAAGTCCATCGAAGTCAATGGGCTTAGAAGGATGCAGCTCTACTTATGATTGCACAGTGCTGTTCCACTGAACTAGGAGAAGTCCCTACATTAAAGAGTTTCCCACTTTTCCCAAGGGGAATAAACTATTGTGGGATTTGGATCTGGGTGGGAACCTTCACACCCAAATCATGCCCATGAAACAAACCTATTATTGAACCATTCTTATTCCAGTTTTCCTCAGACCCAGTCCTCAAGGAAGGTAGATTATTTTAAATTCCATTTGTATAGGCAAGGAGCTAAGAATAAGGTGAAGTAATTTGGCTAATACCATTTGGCAGGGCCTTGAACTCAGGTGTTTGGGCTGGCTCCTCATAGGTTAGAGGTTAAAAAAAATTGTGGTCCAAAGTTAAAGTTGCCAAAAGGCTTGAAAAAATATCCTGCCCTTTAATAAGCTTAATGTGTGTAGACAGGCATTACCTATTCATGGCATGAAAATAACGTTGTCAGGTAAATGACACTCCATTATGCCTCTATTAAAGGGAAAGAACATTCCCCCCGCCCCTCCTCCAAGCTACCTGGCACTTACCCATACTTGACAGGAGAATTAGGTCGGTGGGCCCATAATTTTAATTAATTCTGGGGGGTATGGGATTATGCACATTGTTTAATTACCAGCAGACAAAGAGTTTAGTGTCCAGCAGTTTTGTGACAGAGCAAAGGGACAAGAATTGGGAATTAAGAAGAACCCAGAGCTTCTGGACCACAATTTGTAACTCAGCAACACAATGGCCAGGATTAAAGATTATTTTGCTTAGAAAACAGTGTGCTCAAATCATCCAGTTGGTTGTATTGGGAGCCATTTAACATCTAGTAGTCTTGCAACGTGGAAAGGTAAGGAAATGCAAAGTGCTGCTGTGGTGGCTGAACAGTTAGCCCTTCTGCTGCCACCTGATGCTTGGCTGCCAAGGCCCAATACCCCATTGCTTAGACTAGTTATATTCAACCCATGGGTTGGGTCATGCAGGTGGGTTGTAGAGCCTCCTTTGCTGAGTCATAAGCCCCTATAAAGTCACTGTCATGCCTGAGCCCCATCCATACCAATGCTGTTTAAATCAGTGGTTCATGCTGTATCTTGATATCCTATTACCAGTGCCATAAATGTTTCTTCTGTTCAATTCTTTCACAGAATAATTGCAGGTGTTTAACTAGCAAACTGTAGAAACTTTCAGTCCTCATGACCTTGTATACTACTCACTTCTGTTCATTGCTATGTCTTGCTTTCCAGTGACTCAGCTTGGTAGTACAAATATGCGAGGTGTTCTCACATAGAGTGCCTGCCAAAATCATGTTTATTATTGGGAGGGGGAAGGAGCAAACACATAGGTTAAGGTTTCCCCACAGGTTCTCATTCCTGTCAATTTTTGCTCTTACTGCTTAGATGCTTACCTTGCTTCTGAGTAATACAGTGGACATATATATGGAAATGATTTGATTTCTGAATAAAACCATTTAACCAAGAGCCTGGACTTCTTGTAGCAATGGTACAGAGATCTGTCTGCCATATTCTGTCATCCATAGCCTGACAGCCACCATAGTTTATTGTTTTATGGAAGGATTTGCTGCTAGAGCATATCCTTAGAATACAAGGGCAACACACCTCTTGCCTCTCAGCCGCGTGGTGAAGTGAAGTCAGAATGGTGAAGAGGATTCCCTTTTCGTTCTTGTCAAGTGATGTGTTGTGATGTCATGTTCCTTCCTTCCTTGCCTACACTTCAGTGTATCTCATGTTGCTTCCTGAGAAGTTAAGAGAGGATCCATGGTATAGAAATGCTGAAAACCACAGAACAAAACACTTTTGTTGTGTGTATGATCTGGGTTTGGGAACTGGTAAAATAACTGAAAAAGAGGAGGTGTCTTTAGTGGACGGTTAGGAGTAGGTTTCCTGCAAATTTGGTGTTTGCTTAAAACTGTCTCCCCAGCCCTCCAAATATTTTTCCCTATAGGAAATATTGGCCAAATAAATCCAGGATTCTCTTCGCCAGGACAGAGAATCTGACCCGGAGGTCAGGGATACCAGATTTTTTTTTGGAATTCCTGAAATCTGGATCTGGATCACCCAGATTTTTTTAATATATACACCCATAGAAACTAGCTCTGTAACTGTCTTACGGCCGTGAAAACATAAGAATGTTGATGCTTTGGGGATGTGAAAACAATTAGATTTAAATGCAATGAGCCTTTGCTTTGTGCATTCTCTCTCTATTTATTGCTCCAATTACCTTGTTTTCTTTGTTCAGATTTAGTTAACTTCTTAGCATCTGTTAGAATGAACCTTCTTGGAGATGCAGGACTGAGTCACAGTAAGATTCTCTGTGTTTGGTGATTGTGGGTTGAAACGGAAGCATTCTATGCAAGGTCATTTTTCAGGAACTAATGATTCCTAGGCATCCTCTTGAGGTATTGCAGATAGCATTAGCAAAAGTGCTCATAAGGAAAAGTTATGAAGCCAGAATCCCTTTGATGACAGAATATATTTCGGTGTTGCGCTTGTCTCACATTTACAAAGCTGATTGTTCATTTTGATTCCTCTCTAAGTGGGTTTTGTCTGGCAGACACAAGAAAGGTAACTAGATTTGGAGGAAGAAGACAAGGCAGTAAGAGCAACAGTGGAGAATTCATTGGCAAGGGGTGACGTTTAAATCTAATTGCTTCCACTTACTCCTCAAAGAGGATTTTTTTTTTGAAGGGTCAGTCACAGGAAGGACGGCAATAAAAATGTGACAGTTTTATAATGTAATTCAGTTTTGAAATGTGCACGTATTTTTCCTCTGTTGGAACTGTTCAAACTGTCAACCCTGCAAATGCTCCTTTCAATCCAGGATTCAAGCTGGTTTCATTTTGGCTCATGCATGACAGCCAGTAATATAAATAAAGATTCTGCATATTGAGCCTGGACTCATTTACACACCTTTAGTTGGGATGCTGTCTCCGTAGTTGTCATAAAGAGACAGTATGCAAGGCACAGTTCTTGGCGAGGCTTTCCCCTTTCCCTTAATTGGTGCTCCTATAACACTTAAATACAAACACCGCCCCCCCCCCAAAGCATTCAAGTCTGTTCAGCAAATACTTTGGAGATCATAGGTGGCAGCCAGCTAAATATTTTGACTCCCTTTAGAATACGTGAAGCTGCCTTATACCAAGTCAGACCATGGGTCTATCAAGGTCGGTATTGTCTGTTCTGACTAGCAGTTGCTCTCCAAGGTCTCAAGTAGAAGCATTTCATATCACAGACAACCTGATCCTTTAAACTTCATCTGAAGCTTTGTTTGTACCATCACCCCTTTTGAAACATGTGTAGGAATGTGTTCTTTTGCAAATTGGCTCCTATTTTCTGTAATATGTTCATACAACTAGGGATGTAAAAAGTATCTTCCTGACAAGATGCTGGTAGAGGGTAAAAATAATAACCTTGTGCTTATATACCACTCTTCAAGACTACTTAATACCACACTCAGAGCGATTTACAAACTCAGTGCAATCTTAAGCAAAGTTTCTCCAATCTAAGCCCATTGATTTCTATGGGCTTAGACTGGAGTAATTCTTCTTAGGATTGCAGTGTCAGTGTCATTATTATCCCTCACAAACAGTCACCCAGTGAGAGAGGTGGGTCTGAGAGAACTTTGAAAGAGCTGTGATTGACCCAAGGTCACTCAGCTGGGGGATCAAACCCAGTTCTCCAGTTTGCTTTTTTTTTGGGAGGGGGGGTAAATGGCAGCTAAAGGGGCTGTCTAATTTTGATTGCAAGCTGGACATGATTTCATGTGGTCTTTGTGGCTGCTATTTGCAATGTAAGGTAACCAGTACGTTTTCCCAGTGGAAAAAATAGCTGCCCTGGGGCATCTGAGGTCAGAAGAATGACATGGGTTCATCTTCCTTCACCTGCAACCCTGATACAAGCAGGTGATCCCCTTTGTTTCTATTGAATAATAAAATACACTTGAGATTTGTCCTGGATCTTCCTGTGTCTCACATGCTCTGACCCTTATTGTTTTCTCATATTTATTGGTTTTAAATATTTATATCTTGCCTTTCTATCAAATAAGCTTCAAGGGAGTTTACAAACACCCAGTTAAATATAATATTCAAAAGAGGTTTTTTAAAAACTACCCCTCAGCCCTTGGCCTTTTGACTAGTGGCCAAGGCCATCGTGTCCTCCCCCTTACACTTCTGCAGTCCTTTGGCGACTGGCATTTAAGCAGTGTGTTCCTTCTCACAAGGAGGAGGGAGACAAAGGCCTTGTGGCTGCTCCTTCTCTGGATGGGCTCCAGCTGCCCTCCTGCTTGAGTGCTGGCCTTCCTGGGAGCGCAGCCTTCCAGGGGCCGTTGGACCTCTTGCGTGGGAGGAGAGGGCAGAGCCATAGATCTAAATACTCAGCCCAGATTTAGTGATTTATTTTTCATTTGAGAACACCCTCTGTTTTCGAGGATGAACATCAAACTACCCATTATGCTCTCTGGGCTGTGTACATTTGAATGTGTCTTCTTACAAATAGACTTATTTGAGAAGTTAGAGCAAAGGTAAATACTCGGTAGATAATACAAAGGTGAATTTTGGAAACACGGCACATTGAAGTGTGCATTCTTACTCTAAAATGAACAGTTTGAACATTACATCTCTAGATAGTCTGGCAATAACGAATGATCCCTAAAGAGCAACTCCTTCTTTGATTATACTGTTGTACATCAGGGATTTAGAGTGTCTGCCTTTCATGTTGTTTTCATAGACCGCAGTTTCTTGCAGGACATTGCCAGCAGTTGACAGTGTTTCCCATTGTTCTTGTGTTCTTAATGTATAATCCAAACTGAGTGTTCTCTAGGCACACAAGAGACTTTGCAACTTCATTGTCTTATCAGGATTCAGGGTATATTCTACCTTTGGGGCATGTCCATGTTTTCAAAAAAAATTGCACGATAAAAACTGTTCTTTAGATAAAAGAGGGCATTCACCAAAGGATTTAAACCATCAGATGTGAAAATCTGGGCTTCTCAGAAGTTTCTGCTATTCATAGAAGATGTGGAAAAGGCAGTCTTTCACAGATATTATGGAACATCTCATTCCTCTTTACTAGGAATATTTCACACTTTGATAAAGTTATTGATATTGATATCAGTATTTTATTTTTGAACCTTTCCTTGTACTCCATCTAGAGTTTGCATAAAGTAAGTAGGGTATGGGTAGAATTTATTAAAATAAAGATCTAGTAATTTTTCTCAAATCACTGAGCAACTGATCAGGTTGAAAGTAAAAAACTGGTGGGACTTTTACAAAACCAACAGGAAAGGTGGTGTGATCTTTTAAAAACATTTATGGCAGTGGTACTCACTCCATGACTTGCAAATAGTCACATTTGCAATTACTCTCAACCAAAAGAACACACTGCTACTGTATGCTCTGCCTCCCCAAACACACAGAATAAGAGATTTCTCCCCTGCCTCTGTTGAACCTTAGTATCTGGAGTGAGGGGAAGGGCTTGTTGCAAGTCAGACTTATGACACCATATAATGTGCAAGCTGTCAAGTTCTCCAGAACTCTTTACAATACAACCGTGTGTTGAAAGTACTCTTCAAGTTGGAACTCCCGTATTGCAAGAGAATGGATGGTTAGAACCTCTCTGTATGATAGAGTGAGTGTAAATAACGCAGTGGAATTACGCTGTGCTGATTAGAGAGGCAAAAAGTTTTATTTGAGGAAGTTACATACTTGATAGGAAAGAGGGAGAGAGAGATCCTTGCTATCTGGCTACATCTTGAAGAGAGAGAGAAGAAGTGTGGCAGGAGAGAGAAGAAGCAGGATATTGCCCTGTTTAGCCCAATAGCAGACAAGACAAGGAAATGACCCCCAGGAAACAAGAGAGGTGCTACTCTCACTGTCCTAACTAAGTGATCCTTGCTGCCCCCTGCATGGTAGGCTCTTCTTCCTTCTTGCTGCTGTTGTACACCAGACATTGCTATTTCCAACACCCGTTCTCAATGTCTAGTGTACAAAGTCCACAAAGTTCAGTCTTTCACGTAGACTTTGAAATTTCTCTTTGGCAAGTGGCTTGGTGAGGACGTCTGCTATCATTTCTTCTGTAGGGCAGTACTGTAGCTCAACAAGCCCTTCTTGCATATTTCTCACAGTGTGATACTTTATGTCAATGTGCTTGGTTCTTGATCCAATTCTTTCTGTATTTGCAAGTTTTATGCAAGATTGATTATCTTCAAAAAGTTGTATAGGTTTGGGTTCATCTATCCCAAAGTCTTCTAACAGTTGTAGAATCCACTTGAGTTCTTGACATGCTTCTGCTGCTGATATGTATTCAGCTTCTGTAGTTGATGCCGCTACAAGGTCTTGCTTTCTGCTTGTCCGACTGATTACTCCTCCACCATAAAAGAATACTCGTCCACTGGTAGACTTTCTGTCTGTGATGTCTTCTGCCCAGTCAGCATCCATGAATCCCACTAGTCTGGGATTGTCGATTGCTGGTAGCTTGAGCTTCAGTTGTGCAGTACCTCTCAGGTATCTTGCCAGTCTTTTGACTGCTTGCCAGTCATTCACACTTGGTGATGCACTTTTCCTGCACAGTATTCCAGCTGCTGCTGCTATGTCAGGTCTGGTTACTGTACTTATGTAGAGCAGTTTTCCGATTGCTTCTCTGTATACTTTGATGTTTCTCAGAGGTTCATTGTTTCCATCTTGTTTCAGGAAATCTGTTTCCATTGGAGTACATGTTGGTTTTCCATCTTTCATATCGATGTAGTCTAGGAAATCCATGATCTTTTGCTTTTGATAGAGAAGATAGCTTCCATCTTCCTCTCTATTTCAATGCCGAGGTAAAAACTGACATTTCCAAGACGCTTTACTTCAACCTCTTGGTTCAGATGCTGAATTATTTCATCACAATCTTGTTGATCTTCATAACAAAGGAGAAGATCATCTACATAAATCAGAATAAAAGTCCATTTGTTGTCTTTCTTTCTTGAGTACAGGCAGCGTTCTGCCCCGCCTTGCTTGAATCCTTCTTTGATGAGCATTTGGTTCAGTTTCTGGTTCCAGGCTCTTGCAGCCTGTTTCAGTCCATAAATGCTCTTCTGAAGTTTGCAAACAAGTC
Source organism: Eublepharis macularius (assembly GCF_028583425.1). Taxonomy (NCBI): domain Eukaryota; kingdom Metazoa; phylum Chordata; class Lepidosauria; order Squamata; family Eublepharidae; genus Eublepharis; species Eublepharis macularius. Next base: position 180,127,761 of record NC_072790.1, on the reverse strand, counting down.
CTCTGTCTTTGGACTGTTCAAATCCAGGAGGCCGTGTCATATACACATCTTCTTTCAGCTCTCCGTGAAGAAAAGCAGTTTTCACATCCAGATGCTCCACATGCATCTTCCTTGCGGCTGCTATGCTCAGTAGTGTTCTTACTGAAGTGTGTTTCACTACTGGTGCAAAGGTTTCATCATAGTCTTCTCCATACTTCTGGGAATATCCCTTTGCAACTAGTCTTGCTTTGTACTTCTGTACTTCTCCATCTGCATCAAGTTTGGTTTTGAAAATCCATTTGCATCCTACTGTCCTTTTTCCAGGTGGTAGTTCTGTGAGGATCCATGTCTGGTTCTGGATCAGAGAGTCAATTTCTTCTTTTGCAGCTTTTCTCCATTTCTCTGCTTCTCTTGCTGGCATTCCTTCTATGTCTTCCCAGCTAGAAGGTTCTGGTACAGCTTCTGTTTTTGCCAGGTAAGAGAATTTCAGTGGTGGAACGCCTTTGTTTGTTCTGTCTGAGCGTCTGACACTTGGCTCTGCTTCCCCTTCTCTTTCTGTGGGCTCTGCAGGTGTCTCTTGCGTCTCAGTCAGGTCCCAGAGTTGCACAATTTCTGGCTGCTGTGCTGCATCACCTTCCTTTGGTGTAGATTCTCTGGTGTCTGGCTTGCTTGCCTTCTCTTTTTCATCAATGTACACTACGTGGCGGATCTTCACCGTGTCTGTCTCTGGGTTGAGGATTCGATATCCTTTGCATCCCAGTGCATATCCAACAAATATGCCTTCCTCTGTTCTGAGATACTTCTTAGATCTCTGTTCCTTTGGAACATAAGTGTAGGCTTTTGATCCAAACACCCTCAGATGCCTTACATTGGGCTTGCGGTTGTACCACAGTTCAAATGGTGTGCTGCTTGCACCCTTTGTAGGTAGCATGTTCTGCAGATAGGCAGCAGTGTTGATAGCTTCTCCCCAATATTTTTGAGGTAGCTGTGCTTCTTGCAGCATACTTCTGCATATTTCTGTGAGAGAATGATTTTTCCTCTCCGCTATCCCGTTGAGTTCAGGGGTGTATGGCACGGTCAGGTGATGCTCTATTCCTTCAGCTGCTAGGAAGCTTGTCATCTCCTTCCTCACGTACTCGCCTCCATTGTCTGTGCGGATAGCCATTGGTTTTCTCTGGAATCTGTTCTGCACCATTGCTAGGTACAGCTTGAATTTTTCCAGTACTTGGCTCTTTTCTCTGAGCAGGTAAATTACAGTAAATCTTGAAAAATCATCAGAAAAAGTCAGAATGTACTTACTTCCACTGGGTGTTACTTTTCCCATTGGTCCACAGACATCACTGTGAATCAGCTCCAGTGGTCTTGTGGTTTGCTTCTCACTCTGCTTGGTGAAAGAAGGTCTTGTGCCTTTGGCTTAATTTAATTTAATTTAATTTATTATATTTATATTCCGCCCTCCCCGCTTTCGCAGGCTCAGGGTGGATAACAAATACAAATACGTTTAAAAACATTTTAAAACATTAAATAATACATTTAAAAACATTTAAAAACATTAAATATAACAATTCATGCTGCATAGTGGTTCATACATGCCTCTGTGTTTGCATAGGGGTGATGGTTTAACCCCCCCTTCACGGGGGGGGGGGCGGGCACTGCCCGGCGTTAGCCATATGCCTGGCGGAATAGCTCTTTCTTACAGGCCTGGCGAAATGCAAGCAAATCTTGCCGGGCCCTTGTCTCTCAAGACAGAGCATTCCACCAGGTCGGGCCAGGACTGAAAAGGCCCTGGCCCTGGTCGACGCCAGGCGGGCCTCCCTAGGGCCAGGGACACTTAAAAGATGTTTTCCGCCAGAGCGGAGAGTCCTCCAGGGCTCATATGGTGAGAGACGGTCCCTCAGATACGTCGGTCCCAGTCCGCGTAGGGCTTTGTAGGTTAACACCAAAATCTTGAACCTGATTCGGTACTCCACTAGCAGCCAATGCAGCTGGCGTAGCACCGGTGTAATATGCTCCCACACCGGTGCTCCAGCAATGACCCACGCTGCTGCATTCTGTACCAGCTGTAACCGCCGGATCAGGCCCATGGGAATCCCAGCGTAGAGCGCGTTACAGTAATCCAACCTAGAGGTGACCATTGCTTGGACCACTGAAGTCATGTCACGGGGAGACAAATAAGGGGCAAGCTGCCTGGCCTGCCGAAGATAATAAAAGGAAGACCTGGCAACTGCAGTGATCTGGTCCTCCATCTTCAAGGAGGAATCCAGAATCACCCCCAGGCTCCTAACCCTCGGGGCCAGTGTAAGTGCTGCCCCATCAAGTGTAGGAAGCCGAGGTCCCAAAGCCATCTCCCCACGACCCACATACAGGACCTCCGTCTTCGTGGGATTCAATTTCAGCCGACTTTGTCTCAACCAACCAGCCACAGCCTCAAAAGCACGCTCCAGGGCATCAGGGGCCGATCCAGGCTGCCCGTCCAACAACAGATAAAGCTGGGTGTCATCCGCGTATTGGTGACACCCAAGCCCGAAACTCCGCACCAGCTGGGCGAGGGGGCGCATATAGATATTAAATAATAATGGAGAGAGTATCGCTCCCTGTGGCACACCACAAACCAGTGGCCTACGAGATGACACCCTCTCCCCGAGCGCCACCCTCTGTCCCCGATCATGGAGAAAGGAGACCAGCCACTGCAGTGCTGTCCCCTGAATCCCCACATCGGCAAGGCAGTGGGTCAAAAGCTCATGATCGACCGTATCAAACGCTGCTGACAGATCCAGCAAAATCAGCAGTGCTGATCCGCCCTGATCCAGATGTCTGCGGAGATCGTCTGTGAGGGCGACCAACAATGTCTCGACCCCATGTCCCGGGCGGAAACCAGACTGGAAGGGGTCTAGGGCTGAGGTCTCCTTCAGGAAATTCTGCAGTTGCTTCTCTGCCGCCCGCTCAATCACCTTCCCCAAAAACGGAAGGTTGGAAACTGGTCGGTAATTGAGCAGGTCAGCAGGATCTAATGATGATTTCTTCAGAAGAGGCCGTACCACAGCTTCCTTCAGCACCTTGGGAAAAACCCCAGAGCTCAAGGACAGGTTTATAATCGCCTCCAAGGAATCCCAAAGCCCGTCAACACTGGCTTTCACCAGCCATGACGGGCACGGGTCCAAGGGGCATGTGGTAGGCCGTACCACATGCAGAATCCTGTCCACCTCTTCCCCGAAAAGAGGGCTGAAATGATCTAATATGGGTCCCGAAGACGGCCAAGGGGCCTCTAGTTCATTTACTGTATCAACTGTGGCTGGTAAGTCGCGGCGGAGAAGCAAGATCTTATCAGTAAAAAAGCTCGCAAAAGCCTCACAGCTTATCTCCAAATTCAACTTTTGATGGTCTCCACCTGATTGGGAGACCAATGAACGGACCACATTAAATAATTTAGCTGGGCGAGAGCTAGCTGATGCGATGGAAGCTGCATAATGCTCTTTCTTCACAGCTTTCACTGCCATCTCATAGGACTTCATAAACAGCCTATAAGATGTTCTTGCTTCCTCGTCACGAGATCGCCGCCACACGCGTTCAAGTCGTCTTAGCTCCCGTTTCTGTTGCCGCAGCTCCTCTGTATACCAAGGAGCCCGGCGATTCCGGCAGCGAAGAGGACGACAGGGGGCGATTTTATCGATGGCCTCAGAGAGCCGGACTTGCCAGCCCTCCACTAGCTCATCTAATGAACCACCGTGGAGCATTGGTTCCCGCAGAGCATTCTGGAACCCAATTGGGTCCATAAGTCTCCGCGGGCGAGCATAAATTTGCTCACCGCCCTTGCAGGAGGGGGGTGGCACGCCCAGCCCGGGCCTTCACAACCACGTGGTCTGACCATGGCACCAACTCTACTTTATCCAGAACCACATCCAATCCCATCCCGAAGATCAGATCTAGCGTGTGGCCTGCTTCATGTGTGGGTGCTGATACAAATTGGGAGAGGCCCAGTGTTGCCATGGCTAACACCAGGTCCGTGGCCTGTATCGAGGTGGCATCATCTACATGGGCATTGAAATCCCCCAGCACCATCAACCTGGGGTACTCCAAGGCCCACCCAGCAACCACCTCTAGCAGGCGCAGTAAGGCGTCTGCTGGTGCGCTGGGCGGTCGGTACACCAAGCAGACAGCCAAACTCTCCTCGGCATTCCACACCAGGCCCACACAATCAATGCCAGAGATCTTCGGGGCGGGAAGCGGCTTGAAGGAGAAACCCTCCCGGACAAGGATTGCCACCCCCTCCCCCCCGACCCTCAGTTCGTGACTGATGAAGGACCGCATAACCTGGGGGGGTCAGCTCACCAAGAGCAACTGTTTCTCCTTCCCTCACCCAAGTCTCGGTCACGCATACCAGGTCCATATTAGCTGCCATAAAAGTATCATGCAGCATACTGGTCTTATTATTTATGGACCTGGCATTACACAACATCAGTGTCGAAGGAGAATTTTTCCTAGCTCCAACACCGGCATGCCTCGGGATGGGGCGTAGGTTAGAAGGGCACCGAGCCTTTCCACATCTCCGTGACCTTCTCCCTTTAAACCAGGCCCCACCGCCATACCTCCCCCGTCCCCAGAGGACTGGTATCCCTGGCCCTATCTCAGATGCCTTCCTCATATCCATCCCCTTATCACAGCATACAAACATCCTAAGCAGCAATAAACAGCACCAGTTCTTCAGCAGCAGCAGTCCCCGGCAGCAGCTCCTTTGAGGCCAGAGCACCCAGGGGGCAGGGCTGAGCAGGTGGAAAAGCTCAGCCCTCGATGGAGTAGCCTCCCTGGTCAGCGGAGCGCAGGCAGCTTCAGCAGCAGCAGTCCCCGGCAGCAGCTCCTTTAAGGCCAGAGCACTCAGGGGGCAGGGCTGAGCAGGTGGAAAAGCTCAGCCCTCGATGGAGTAGCCTCCCTGGTCAGCAGAGCGCAGGCAGCTTCAGCAGCAGCAGTCCCCGGCAGCAGCTCCTTTGGGGCCAGAGCACCCAGGAGGCGGGGCTGAGCAGGTGGAAAAGCTCAGCCCTCGATGGAGTAGCCTCCCTGGTCAGCGGAGCGCAGGCAGCTTCAGCAGCAGCAGTCCCCGGCAGCAGCTCCTTTAAGGCCAGAGCACTCAGGGGGCAGGGCTGAGCAGGTGGAAAAGCTCAGCCCTCGATGGAGTAGCCTCCCTGGTCAGCAGAGCGCAGGCAGCTTCAGCAGCAGCAGTCCCCGGCAGCAGCTCCTTTAAGGCCAGAGCACTCAGGGGGCAGGGCTGAGCAGGTGGAAAAGCTCAGCCCTCGATGGAGTAGCCTCCCTGGTCAGCAGAGCGCAGGCAGCTTCAGCAGCAGCAGTCCCCGGCAGCAGCTCCTTTAAGGCCAGAGCACTCAGGGGGCAGGGCTGAGCAGGTGGAAAAGCTCAGCCCTCGATGGAGTAGCCTCCCTGGTCAGCAGAGCAGAGCGCAGGCAGCTTCAGCAGCAGCAGTCCCCGGCAGCAGCTTGAATACAGCAAACACATTTCTCTGCATCAGGACATTTTCTCATTTGCAAATCATTAGTCAGATTCTGCCTTTCAAGCTGATATATATAATCCGTATTAGCATGTCCAAACCTTTTATGCATAAGATGTGTACAGTTCTTATGACTGCACCCTTTAATCAAATTCACTGCCCCTTCAGAGCAATCCAGCACATACAGTCCATCCTTTAATGTGCCTTGTGCAATTAATTCACCTTCGTTGCTAATAAAACATTTCTCTCCTTTGAACACAGTTTCAATTCCCTTTTGTGCCATCGCAGATACAGACAACAAATTAGCTTTAAGTTCAGGTATGTAGAGACAGTCAACAATCTGCACTTCTCTAACTTGGCCACTGGGTAGTGCACAATATGCAGATACAGTCCTTCGTCCCCGAGCAGTTAAAGTTTCTCCATTAGCAGTATACAGTCTTTCATGATGTGTATTCATCTCATCAAAAAGCCTTTCATCTTTACATAAATGTTGATTGCATCCACTGTCAATTGCCCATTGGAATACACTTTCATCTTTTGCACCAACATTTAAACAGTTCTTATTCGATCTGCCTTTTGCTCGGCTATTGGCATTAGGTGAGCTATTTACTTTATCTGCATTCCTAAAGGCTTTTGTTTCCATCCCGCCTGGCTGAGACTTGCTCGCTCTTTGTGATTCAAGAAAGCAGCAGTTTGCCTTTAAATGCCCTCTCTTCCCACAGATGCTGCAGGAGAAATAATTTCTCTGACTCTTAAAGCAAGTTCTTTGGGCTGATCTTTATAAGATTGTCTGTTAAGATTTTCTTCTTGCAAGCTTTCAAGTACATAGTTTAAGCTTAGACTTCCTTGCATTTCCAAGGGATCTTAATTTCTGTGTTAATTCCATGAAATTTGAAATATGGTCTTTTAATTGTTGCTGGGGCTGCATTTGAATTCGATACAATTGTCTCATTAGCAAGATTTTAGTTTTAATTTATTCTTGTCCGTTTATTTGTGAAAGAGATTTCCACATGTCTCTAGCCGTGGGCTCATGAATAACTCTTAACAATTGTTTATCACTTAAAGCATTAATGATAATAGATCTTGCCTTGCTGTCCTGCTTCACCTATTTGGCTTCCTTTTGTGGGTCTCCCATTGGTTTTTCATCTCTCACCGCAGACCAGACCTCCAGCGAAATAAGATGTGCCTTTATTCTTTCTGCCCAAATATCGAAATTGTTGTCGCCTAGTCGGTCGACCTGGAACCCCTGCTGTGCTCCCCAGGAGTCCGCCATCTTTCCTCTATTGTCTGCCCTCTGTGCTTTAGCCTGCGGATATCTGAGCTTCAGCAGAAGTTTTATTGCTCTCTCTAATTTCAGCATGCGTTAGCTCTGGGCCCATAACCCTGATAGAGTGAGTGTAAATAACACAGCGGAATTACGCTGTGCTGATTAGAGAGGCAAAAAGTTTTATTTGAGGAAGTTACATACTTGATAGGAAAGAGGGAGAGAGAGATCCTCTCTGCAAGATGTAGTCAGATAGCAAGGATCTCTCTCTCCCTCTTTCCTATCAAGTATGTAACTTCCTCAAATAAAACTTTTTGCCTCTCTAATCAGCACAGTGTAATTCCGCTGCGTTATTTACACTCACTCTATCACTGTATACTAAGTGGGAACCATCTGCCAGCCGTAAGCCCCTTGGGGCCATAGTTTTGTTGACTTTCCTGGAAAATGGAGTGGGTGTCATGTTGAGAAATGGTGTTTTGAAGAGCCACAGGTGGCACATCAAGAGCTATGTAACTATGGCTCTTGTCATCGAGTATTACTGATTTACTTCTACATAGTGAGCAAAGGCTTGTGCAAAACGTATTATTGATCAACTTGCTCAGTTGTTCAATATTGGGAGAGTGTTTATTGTATGCAGGGCTTTTTTTCAGCCAGAACACAGTGAAATTGGGTTCCGGCACCTCTTAAATATACCCATGTGACTGGTGGGTATTTGGCCATTGGGCCCGTTTCCGCCCAAAATGGCCAAAAGGGGCCTGAAATGGCTAGGATCAGGCAGCTGCCAGGCAGGGAAGGATTTCCCCACCCAGCAGTGGCCTGTTCCAGGCCAATTCAGGCCTGATCCTGGCTGTTTTGGGCCTGTTTTGGCCATTTTGGGCCCATTTGGGCCCAATTTGGGCCCAAAACAGCCAGGATTGGGCCGCAGCTGGGCAGGGGAGTGCTCTCCCTTGTGGCAGCAGTGTGTTCCAGGCTGATATAGGCCTGAATCGGGCCCCCTGTGGAGCACGGGAGTGCTCCCAGGGTGGCCATGGCCTACATGATGACGTTGCTTCTCGGAAGTGACATCATCACGCGGTCCTGGGAGCATGCACGTGCTTTGCATGCACGCTTATGGTACCCAGTGAGTTCCACCACCTCTTTTCCCAGAAAAAAATCCCTGGTTGTACGCAGGACTTTGTCAAATGTTCAAGAAGGCATTTAAAAATATGTTAGAATGGAACAGCTCAATAGGACATCTTTATAACAGGATCAGATTGTAATGACTATTTGTTTTGTAATGACTATTGTAGGTATTGCATGATGCATTATCTTCTATTTTGTAATCCACTTTATAGTAGAGTTTGCCTTAGTTTATTGTTTGCTTTGTTTTTTAATTCTGCTTTGTTTGCTTTGTTTTCTAATTCTGCTTTGTTTACTTTTTTAAAATTCTGTAATCCAAATCCTGTTGCATTGTTCACTGGTTGTCTTTTGATGTTTGATTGCAAATTTAAAATCCTGTAATGTGTCTTGAGTCTCAGTGAGAAGGGTGGACAATAACTAAAGTAAATAAATAAATCTTCAGGTAATGTGGACTGCTTGAGTGGTGTGCTACAATTCCTTAAAAAGTTACTTCCCCACCCATACAAAGTGAAATTGGTTCTGAGATGCTCACATTGGGAATTGCCCCATATAATCCCTTGATGATAGCAGCTTATGAACATAGTTTTCTATATAGCACTTAGAGTGTTTCTGACTGCGTCTTTAGATTTTGTAAGAAAAATCATGTAAGAGAATAAAGAGCTATGTTCAGAGTGGCATGCACAAGGAGCCATGCCGAGCCACCTTGTGCCACTGCAATACATGAAATTTTCTTACAGTGTTTGTGCCAAAATGGCAGGTTTTGCACTGAGAGAAAATGCACTCTATGGTAAAAGAAACTGGCTTCTGTTTAGTTGATAAATTGGGACCAGGTAAAAAGTAACAAGATTAATTTCTTGCTTTTGACCTTTATAACAGTAAAGCTCAAACTTCTTCCTAGAGCAGACACATCTTAATAGAGATGCTTTGCCATGTGTTCCTGTGTTGCCTTAATTCCATCTCAGCTGGAACACAATAGCACAGTGGTGAGGCATAACTATTATCCTTGGGGCACTAGCCCTCCCCTAAGCAATTGCATAGCATCCCTCCAGCAAAGCACTGCAATTGCTTGCATCTGAAAGTAACATTCAGAAAGGATTTCGGGTATTTTTAGCTCTTTTGAATGCACTTTAGGAACTGAAAACAGCTTCGTGATATTGCACTACATGACCTCTCAGTCTTCTGCACGAATGAAAGAACCAAAGGCCTAACAGTTATGCATCTAAATATGGCAATTAAATGGGGCCATGATGATTTCTCCCAATGAGGTTTCTTAGCAAATAGCCGTCATCATTATCACTTTTCATGAATCTGGTCATGTTATGGACCATTTCAGCAAATTCAGATCTTTAATATGTGATTGGTCAGTCTGCTCACCATGGGAATCTTGCTGTGTGTGCTAATATGTGAGGAACACTCCCACCAATACCTGCAGGATATAAGTAGAAAGTAAAATGTGTATGTATTCAGTTTATACTTGTACTTGATAATAGTCACTAAATATTTGGGTTAAAAGTATGGACAACTCCTGTCTTTTCTTCCCATCCATCAGAGGTTGCAAACAGCATCCAGTTTCACTAGACAAAATCCTCAGTTTCCAAAGTTCTTTATGTTTAACTTAACTTGTATCAAGGGTGAGTCATCTTCCCCTGTATGCCTTAGAATAATTCAGACCAATGGTCCATTTAGTTAGGTACTGTTGCTCCTAGACTAGACTCTTTGCAGTCTTTTTTTGCTGGTATTGAACTAGGAATCTTACACTTTCAAAACATGCTCAAAATATATGCCCCTCTGTTAATGTAGGTCAGAAGCTAGTTGAGAGTTGAATGTCAAAGAGCAGGCTATATTTTAAATTGCAACTGTGAACAAATGCAGTGAATGTGATGGCAGGCTGCTATCTGATAACTCAGAATAGAGTGCTAGTGTGAACAAGTAATTAAATGGCATCTTCAGTCCAGCTGGAGTGTTGGCAGACAATCACGAGGAGCAGGTTTTTAAGGCTAGGGGAAGTTCAGCCTCCTTAAGTTGGTTATCTAGCAAATCAACCACATTTGGGGGGAGGGATCTGGTACTCTATGGCAAAATACTTCAAGAATGCTCAGTGAAGTCTAAAATTTTAGCACTGGGAAGCTGGAATTCTGGACAATTGCAATTTTTTCACTAAAGCTTTAGGGATGTCCCATAAAAGGTATACTGACGTTTTAGTGAATTCTGTACTCTGTGCTCAGCATGACTCTCTGGGAAGATTTGCTTCTCATCAGCCTGAAAACTAGAGTTTTCATGTAGGTTATTATATGACCTACTCAGAAGACCTATGTACTTCTGGTTCCCTTTGGCTCTGCTGCTCTGCAGGACATACGTTACTGAAATACTAGCTAATCTTGCTCATTGTGGCTGATTCCACACACGTTGGATAATGCACTTTCAATGCACTTTATCAATTGTTTGAGGTGGGTTTTTTGTTCCGCACACAAAAAATCTGTTCCAAATGATCTATAAAGAGGATTGGAAGTGCATTATCCAACTTGTGCAGAATCACTATGTGTAACAATCTATCTTCTTTGGGGGAAAGACATAGCCTTGCTGGTTGACTTTACCTTGTCATTTTGAGGCCGACAACCAACTCCAGGACCTGTCTAGCCATTGCATCCATTCTGGGAATTAGATAAGATCACTGAGCAACGTTCCATGAATCTGTTGATCTCTGATACAGACAGAATTCTTTTGAAATAATGTGGCCAACTCCTTGGTTGCGTGGTAAAATGGTTAAGAGCCAGTGTGATAAAATGGTTAAAATATCAGGCTTGTATCTAGGAGGGGAACAAAAGGGGTTAAGTAACAACCTAAAAGTATATATATATAGAGATATATTAAATATTAAAAAGTATTTATTATGGATGTGCACCAATGTGAATAAAAACAAGTTTAAAACATAAGGCCTGAATGGCAGGCTACATATACAATATATATAATATATATATGTAGCCTGCCATTCAGGCCTTATGTTTTAAACTTGTTTTTATTCACATTGGTGCACATCCATAATAAATACTTTTTAATATTTAATATCTCTCTATATATACACACTACAACTTGCTAAAACATCTCAAGATACAGATGATGGTACAGTGCAGTGACCAACACAAATAGACCAAGGTACAGTACAAAACTGACCAGATGCGTTTCGACCCTTAGGCCTTCCTCAGTGGTCAATTGTAAACAATTTATGATCAAACACACCCAGACATATGGAAACCAATCATGCAATGCTCCCAGTGTTTTATCTAGAGCTGTAACAAAAGAAGAAGGGGGGATGGTCATTGCACTGTACCATCATCTGTATCTTGAGATGTTTTAGCAAGTTTTAGTATATACATGTAGCCTGCCATTCAGGCCTTACGTTTTAAGCTTGTTTTTATTCACATTGGTGCACATCTATAATAAATACTTTTTAATATTTTTATACACACACACACACACACACACACACACACACACACTTTTAGGTTGTTACTTAACCCCTTTTGTTCCCCTGCTTGTTTGGGTTGAGTTTGTGGGGGTTTCCCCACCCCCACCCCCTTTTTTCTTCCTTGCTGTTGTATCTAGGAGACCTGGATTTAAATCTGTTCTTCCATGAAGGTAGACTAAGTGATGTTGGACCAGTCATTCTCTCTTAAGCTGACTCTCTGCACAGGGGACGGGGGGGATAAAATGAGGAATACAGAAATATGTGGAGCTTTTCTGTGATGTACTAAGTACCAGCAGCATTTTCGAGGATTTTCTGAGTCCTGAAGGGGGAGTTGGTAGAAATCAGCGCAATCTTATATATTACTGGCATTTTTTTAAAAACAAAGCTATGCATACTTCTCTGAGCTCCTTGGATGAAGGGCAGGGTAAAACATACTAGATATCTAGATAATCTGGAATATTGTGATGAGAAACATTGCTGTTTGCTGGTGGATGACCAACATGTCTGTCCCAATCACTACAAAAATGATTTCAACCACATATCCATACTTGTTTCCACAACCATGACAACTAGTGTCAAGACTGCACGTGCCCTTCTGGTCTCTGCTGCCGATCTCCTGGAGGCAGAGAAGTTTCTATATAATAGTTCAAAAATAAATTGCTGTATGAAACTATATAAATGATATAAAGCTGCCTGAGTGAGTTCATCTTTCTATCTAGCCCTGCAGAGTTAACCCTGAATGTCAGATGCTCTTTAATTGGATGTCACAAGAAAAAAATGGTTTTATGATGCTCATGTGTTGGGTTAGAATATTCCCATGAGACGTTGTGTTTTTAATTGGCCCAAAGTGTTGCCATAGACAGAAATGAGTTAGTAATTTAGGTTCTAGCATTATAGCCAAAGAAAATGGACCTTTGAATACTTCCTTTGCAGGCTGAAGAAGGGAGGTATGCCCAAATCAACACTTTATAATCTGCTTTTGTGTGTCGGGCTGCATAATCAGGAACTGTGAATGCACTGTTAAATTGCATGTCTGTTTCCTGAATGGCCAAGCAATGTGAAAATGTATCTCTGATCAAATAATTGTTAGCTTTAGATAACCATGTCCAAAAATAACTGGCCTGGGTTGGCTATAATCAAATATACAAGTTTATTAACAAATCATGGATTTGGTTAAAGTAAATAAGGTTTATAAGAATTGAGATAATTCTCAGTCAGTAGTATTTTGTTATAAAAATAGTCCTAGGTTCAGTATCGGACCTAATCCATGATATCACTGGATACAGGGCTTTTTTTCAGGGGGAACGCGGGGGAACGGAGTTCCGGAACCTCTTGAAAATGGTCACATGGCTGGTGGCCCCGCCCCCTGATCTCTAGACAGAAGGGAGTTTAGACTGCCCTCCGTTCCGCCAAGCGGCACGGAGGGCAATATCAACTCCCCTCTGTCTGGAGATCAGGGGGCGGGGCCACCAGCCATGTGACCATTTTCTCCGAGGGCAACCCTCTGAGTTCCACCACCTCTTTTCCCAGAAAAAAAGCCCTGACTGGATATATTATTCCTCACAATCCAAATGTGGTTTTATTAGGCCTCAAAAAATTATAGTTCATTATGTTGCTCTTGAAATGATGTTGAATATGTTAATTTCTGCAAGAAGATGTATAGCATTTTTTTGGAAATGTATAAATATACCTACAATATCAGGATGGCTGCATAAAATTTGGAATATTGCATATTTGACCAAAATGGACTTATAAATGCTCTCTAAGCAATAAGAGTTTAGAATTTGATAAGTTTCTTGAAAAATGGACATTCTCATTATTTTTGGAAGAATGAACATAAAGAACATGTTCAACCTTATGTTTACTTTGAGCCAGTAAAGATGCTTATTTTTGAATGTTTCTCCCTCCCTGACAAATTTATTTTTGGACTATATATACTCCTTTAAATGGTGTACAGTTATGTAGCTGGGAAAAAAATAGATATATTTTCTTTGAATCTTTTTTTGTTGTGTGTGTGTGGGGGGGTAGAAGTCTAGACTATATGTTAGGCTTCTTGATGATATTGCTTTGTATATGTTTTATAGTCCATTTGACTCACTGGCCTTTATGGCCCATTTGGTTCACTGATTTTTGAGGTAATGTTAATTATGGTCCCGTTTAATCCACTGATTTTTGAGGTGCTTGTTATCTATATTTCTTGGCTCACTGATTATGGTGATGCAATCATGCATTGATAGTTGGAGGTTTTCCCCCCTTTGGTATAGTGCTTATTAATTAATGTTTATATTCTGGTTTAGTTAATGTTTAATTATTTATGTAATTTATATAGAAAATCATTTTTTTTTAAAAAAAATGCTCCTAGAACAAGGGGCTTTCTTTGGAGTCCATTTTGCATTCTAATTGACTAGAAGTGGAAATACAGTTCCCTTGAAAAAGCTGCATTTCTTAATGGAGTCAGAGAACTATATAGCTTTTCTGACAGTGTGTGAGTAGTAATTCAGAACATACATGAAGGAACTGATTGACTGAGTCTTCTCCCTTTTAAAAAAAGTATCCATGAACATAGAAAATGATTATGTCAGGGAGAAGAATGCTGAGCCATCCTTCTTGCATATCAGAATAGGCAATGACATACTTACTTCCTAAACAAGTGCAGAGACCGATTCCCTCTACTGTTTGTGCTGGCCACCAGGAGAAGGAGGTCTGCTGCTTTCTCCCAGAAGTGAAGAGAAGCAGTTGCAGGGATGACTGGTGTTTGGTCCTGGTGGTCTTTTCCCACATTCATCAGAAGGCCCAAGAAGCCAAGCCCCTTTAGGCTTTCCACCGTTTGGTTGAGGCACATCATTTGAGAACAAATAGCAATCTTTATATTCTGCTGCAGGTGACATTGCAATGTTTTGTGAGTGTAGATCAAAGATTTATGAAGCCTCAGCAGTATTCTCAATGCTATCTTAAAAGTTTGCAACAACAACCCCCCCCCCCCCCGCAGCATTTGAACATATTTCTTTTTCATTAGATGGATTCCCATGCATTTCCTATGGCCGCTTTTCCATAATCTGTCATTGTGGGCTAATGCCTGAGATCTCATCACTAGGGCATCATCTTGTCAAAGGAGAAAAAGGTATGTCCTTCAGGCAACAAGCCTAGATATAATCAAGAAAGGTGTCAGTGCCTTTGGAATACAGGTTATCAAAAGAGAAAGTCATGCTGGCTAATGGAAAGCACACAGCTGTCCACTGGTCTCAATGTGTTCTTTAATATTTGTGCTATCTTTTCCTCGGGGTTCTTCATGCTGTAGAATCAGAGCAGCCGGGTGTTACCTTATCTCCTGAGGCCCTCTTGTGCCAGCAAATTCCAACTTTCCTTCATGGTTTATTTTGAGCAGCAAGAGCAGATGTATTCCCCTCATTTTATGTGCTGGAAAAGAAATTATACAGAGCATCAATGTGACAGGTAACTTAACCTGCTTCTGAGGCAAAAGCTTTCATGCAGCCAGGAAGCCAAGGATACCAACATCATACCCACATCTTTACATTTTGGCCCCTGTGAAGGGCGGGAGCATTCCCGCTGCTGGGTGTGAAGATGTCACTTCCAGAAGTGATGTCATCATGCCCGCTGGGAGCTTGTGTGCACTTTGCATGTATGCGAGTAGACTGGCAAGGTAAGTGACAGGTCCCCTCTCCTGCTGGGACCCTACTCAGTTTTATTTGGTTGGATTAGATTTCATATCACTTGGGGTAGCAGAAGTAAAAGCATGCTGCTTCAGGAAGATTTTTCATGTAGAATGATTCCTCTGCTATTTACTACTCAATGGACAGAATTATCATCTTTAATAACTGATAGAAGTGGGAATTGTCTAAGATCCTCTTATCTGAAGGGCTACTGTGACAGACTGTACATTCTTAAAAGCCTGGAAGTCCTGTACACTCAATTGAAGGACTGTTAAGGGTTAATTGAGCTTTGACACAGAGAGCTTTGAGTGATAGGCTACTCCAAGGAATCTGATTGGGTAGCATGAGTTGGAAAGAGGAGGGTCTGTTTTTCATTCCTAGCACAGTGGGATTGAGTGTGAAGAGTTGGGAGACAGAGTCTTAACAGAAAGCAGTTTTAACATTGACAGGAGAACTGGGGAAAAGTTGGCTGGGAAATTTGGGAAGTAGGTGCAGACTCCCAATCGGGCCAAAGAAAAAGAGATAGATCTTCTAAGGAGAGGAGATTTTCCCTACCCAGTCAAACAGGGAGGTAGCTGTGGAGAGTGGAGAGATCCCTGATCAGGTGTGATTGGAAACTGCCTGTGAAGACTTTCAGATTCAGTTAATGACTGAAGGAAAGCACTAGTGTTTGAAGTGAAGAGGATTGGGGTACTAGAAAGGGGGTACCAGCATTCCTAACTCCAGAAGAGAATGCTTTGGGGAAAACAAGGAACCCAAAGCCTCAAGATATAAGCCTTAAAGGATCTGTGAAGTTTGTAATAACTGAAGTCTGTGCATGTTCTGATTTTATCTCTGATATTACCTTTCCCTTCTGAAGTAAACAAACTAGTTAGTTGTATGTATTGTCGAAGGCTTTCACGGCCGGAGAACGATGGTTGTTGTGGGTTTTCCGGGCTGTATTGCCGTGGTCTTGGCATTGTAGTTCCTGACGTTTCGCCAGCAGCTGTGGCTGGCATCTTCAGAGGTGTAGCACCAAAAGACAGAGATCTCTCAGTGTCTGAACGATGGTTGTTGTGGGTTTTCCGGGCTGTATTGCTGTGGTCTTGGCATTGTAGTTCCTGACGTTTCGCCAGCAGCTGTGGCTGGCATCTTCAGAGGTGTAGCACCAAAAGACAGAGATCTCTCAGAGATCTGAGATCTCTCAGAGACACTGAGCAAACTAGTTAGTTATTTTGGCAATTTGAAAAATCCTCTGGTGCCATTTCTGGGAACATCATAGCTGCCTTTCCCCATATCCCCCTGTACGCTAACTATTTCCTTCTGGTTACTGCCTTCTAGTTGTCCCCCAGCTTAAGGTTACTCTCTTGGTATCTGCTACAACCTGTTCTTCTTTACAGTGCCCCTTACCTTGGGGAACAAGCTACCTGAGGAGAGGGTAATTAATTTTTTGGAATTGTAAGCCACCTTGAGCCACAAGAGAAAGATAAGGTATAAATTTACACTAGTCTGAACCTTGTGTTTGATGAACTCCAGCCAGCTCCTTATTTTTAGTTTTGATTCCTCTTTTCTTTGTGCCACTTTTTAAAAGCGCCTGGGGGAGTAAACTAGCATCTGAGATTTTATCCTCAGGGTGGGATGCGCAGTAAAAACTCTCCTCTGCTGGCTGTCAGAAGCTATTGAAAGTGGAGAGAAGAGGCTGACTAAAATTCCAAATGCCGCCCATTTGGCACCAGAATGCTCCCTCCCAAGTCTTCTCTATTGTCCCCACTAAAAATCACTGTTCTAGTGTTTATTTAAATAGCATATTCCATGCATTTGAATTAGTATGTTTATTTCTGGAATTATGCCTGTCTATTGAATTGTCCCACATGGACCATTTACTAAACTAATTATTGTAAGAAAAGTATTGTGGCACCTTAAATGCTAACAGATTTATTGTGGCATCAGCTGCTGTGGCTTTTGGATTGCTTGTTTTTGCAACAGATTGTCAAATGAACTCTTCTATATAGAAAGATGATTACCTGAATTCAGCAAATGACCTTGATTGCAAATACAGACAAATGTTTAGATCTAGCAGAGGAATTTCCATGAATGGAAAAGAAAGGTGATTTCTGCCCCCCCCCCCATCTCCCTCCTCCCACTGCAGACCTCTGGCTCTCTCCATGCTGTTCATGCAGTCCTTTTTCCCCAGTTGCAGAACTGGGTGGAGGGAGATATTGGGCTGCAGTGGGTAGCGTAAACTTTCATTGTGAAACTCTCTGCTGGATCCATGCCAAAATACTGTAAAATATCTGAGCAGAAATATCTGAGCAGTGTATTCCTGAAATGATTTCCCATTGCATTTCTATTTACATTCAAAAATATCCAGTGACTGTATCTACTGTTCACTTGAAGAGCTAGCCCTGGCCAACTTTTCATTAATTACTGTGTGTGTCTTTCCACTATCTAATCCCTTGTTTGGTCTTTTGCAAAGTGCCAAAAGTGCTGCTGCTAGACCTAATTATTCTGCTAGGCAAATGCATGGGACAGAATATTTTTAAATGCAATGAGGGCTCTGGTTAATTAGCTTCATTCCTGTGACACAGTCACCTACAGATAAAGTTCATGTTGAGAATTAGCTTGAGCTGCATGGAGATCTTAGTATATGTCTATGTCAAGAGGAGAAATAAAGTACTGAGGATTTACTAAAAGAAGAAGAAAAGAACAATGAACCAGCACCCACTTAACCATCTGAACAAGCTGCTTCACTAAAAGAGAAATCTCATTTAAGTAGTGTGGCAATGGCCTGCATTAAGGAGCTTGAAAATAGGTAAATTTAATCAGGTGACAGAAGGGATTGTGAAAATGTTTGTAAATTTCTTTGCTAAGCCATATATATATTTAATAAAAAGAAGGAATATTTTATGAAAGCAAGACAAATAGGAATATAGACTTTTCCAGGCAACTGCAAGTGGTGTAATACTAGATTTGTATGAAATATACACCTGTTTTGATTTTCCAGACACAGCTTGGGCTGAGAAGGATAGAAATGTATAATAATGGTGGCTTGGTTCCCCTTACCCCAAATCTCCGCTGACCGAAGAATTTCTGTCAGCAGAGCGTGTGACCTCTCTCCTTCCCACCTCTTGCTGCAGCCCTAAATGTCCCCCAAAATGCTGCTGCTAGGGGACAGAAGACCTCATGAACAATGAGAGGTAAATTACAGGTCTGCTGCAGGATGGGGGAGTCATCGTATACCCCCCCCTTGCATGCAAGAAAATGACTGTTGGGATCCAATACATTATTTATAAAGATGAGATCTGACAATGGGCTTCCAATTTATATGTCCCCCTACACTTTTGTATAGATATTTTCCTTAAAAAAAATTCTGTGTTCACTGCCATTGTTTTCCACCTCTGCTGCTGCTTTAGCACCACTTTCCCTTTCTTCTTGGATTAGTCACAAGGGTGATTTCACTTGATTGGTGAAGAGGATGACATTACAATACTATGTAACCAATCATGCTTTGTTGTGGAATAATGTCATCAAGGGTACTGTATCAATTACACTGATATTTCCATTTGGGCAATAATCACAATGATGTGAAGCCAATCAGAGTTCACTGTATGCTGATGTCACACAAAGCAATTGGAGCCAATTTTGAAAGATTGCTGTTAACAGAAAGGGCTTTCTGGATTCATCACAGAGATGATCTCAGGCAGCTGGAGATGATACAGTGAAGGGAATGAATTCCACAGGTAAACAGCAGGAGCAATATCTTTTAATTTAATTTTGTATTCCTAGTGCTAGTGCATTGGTAGGTTTGCCAGTGTGTTCCCCTCATATACTAGTTTCCCACTGTCATTCCAAGCAGAAGCGAGAGAAAATTTTTAAAAATGGCCTTCAGGCAAATGGCATATGTCACTTCCGGGGAAAATCCAGAAATAATGTCAGTCCCCTCTAGGAATCACTGGAAAACCTCTGGATTTCCATAGTGCTTCCAATGATCTCTAGAGAGGCATGGTATTCGTTCCGAGTTTCCCTGGAAGTGATCTAACACCGTCTCCAATAGCCGCCTCCATTTTCCTGCCCCTCAGGTTTTCCATTGATACCCAGTGGAACCCTATACATTCATATTACCTGGCAACCCTATGCATTGGTATTAGCAATCAGTTTTGTATTCCTAGTTCTATTGCATTGTTTATTGTATATCTTATATACTATATATTCACATTGTTGCTTGCATTGTCATTAAGTTGTATACACCTAGTTGCATTGGATTTTATTTGATGTCCTATATTGTATGATTACATTTTCCCCTTCTTTCTGTATTCTGTAATCCACCCTCAGTGAGAAAGGTGGGTTATATAAATAAGCTAAATAAATAAATTTCCCATATTCACAGCAGTGTCTTGAACAATAAGGAAGACCTGCTATGAGGCCTCATTATTGCCAGTTAAATTTGGATCAGATAAAGGGAAAGGGGTTGTTGGTGGATAGGGCTACACTGAAAGGGGCCAAGTCAGCCCACACTGAGCTGTGCCTGCATTCCAAAGGGATCTTGGCCAGGCTAGACTGAATGTTGAAAGCTGCCTGGTTCAGTTAGAATGCCCCTATTTCAATTTCATTTCTCCTCTGATAAATGAACCTTCTAATCTTTTTTTGTAGCAGTTCCTCTTTCCTCATGCCAATATTTCCTGCTAAAATCAATCCATTTTCAATATTATTTTTTATTTTTATTATGTATTATATGCGATATAATGTATGAACAGTGTGTCTGTATAAATGATATAGAAAGGACATGAATGAAAGAATCTTCATGACAGCACAGGAAATTGGTCAAATCAAGACTGATGGTGATGACAAAATAGGAGATAAAAAAGAAACCAGAATGACCATGCTAGCTCATCCCTAGGCCAGATTTGACTTGAGCTTGAGGTCTTAAAATGCTCAAAATTTGCATTTCAAGTTCTCTTTTTCTGAGCTCATAGCTTGAACAAGATTTCTGTAGTGAAGAGAGATGATCTGAAATGAAAGTTACTGATGCTGTTCCCCACAGGCAAAAGAACTGGCAGACTGGGGTAACTAAACTCTATTAATATCTTTTGATTGTTTTGTAGGCTTTCTATTACTTCATCACGATGCGTATTTCAGTTGTTCTGGTGCTATTGATCATTTTCCCCCCACAGAATTACTCCGAGTCTGATTGCTTCACCGTATCGATCATTTGTCTCAGAGTTATTATGCATCTTCGATTGCTTTAATAACATGACTCAAGTGATTCTGTGAGAGTGAAATTGTTTACGTAAGGTTTGCTTTGGTCTTAGCTTTCATGTCAGATGAAGGTCTGGATGCCTGGAATAAAATCAACCCTTGCATTAAGAGCAAATCATAGTTCAAATTCACACAGCTTTATAGGTTTTTTCTGTTAGTAAATGGGTCTTTCTCTCCTTTAAATACAGACATATAGCTACAAATATTGTCAGCACTCTGAGCCACTTTACAATATCATGTACTACTGCAGCCAAGAGAACTCATACATGAAGCTGACTTTCACCCCTCCATCCCCACCTGATTTCACCAGTCAAAACCGATACTGATAGAAACCCTGGAAATGAGAAAAAAGAGAGGCATCCTAATAACATCTTGGGGGGAAGACTTAGAGTTTGATGAATGAAACCATCTGGGCATGGAAGAGTTGAAGCACTTCTCCCCACTTACCCTTGTGCTATGGCCACAATCCAAATTAGGGCCCAAAACAGCTCCTATTTGGCTTTTTAAAATGCTAGGAGATCTGTTCACACATTTCCTAATGTCTTAGCTAGTCTGTCCCTGAGTCATACTTTTGGGCTTTCCAGCTCCAAGCTGTATACTTAGACTTGCATTGGCTCTCCAGGGGCTAGGCAACAGTCTGTCTCATTTTTGATGTCTGAGATGCTTTAATAGGAGATGGCTGAAACAGGGCCAGATCAAGGGGGGGCAGGAGGGTAGCCTGCCCCCGGTGCTGCCAAAGGGGGCGTTGGGCATGGCTGCCAGCTGCCAGGAGTGCTCCAGAGCTGGCTGTGATAGCGTGGGCGGCTGAGCACAGGGTTGGGAGGCCCTTCGCCTGCCCTGCTGATGGGGCGGCTGGCTTGCCATGTGCGCAGGACAGGGAGCACGTGGCAAGCCGGCCACCCCATCAGCAGGGCAGGTGAACCATGTGGAGGGCCTCCTAGACCTGCGCTCAGCTGTCCACGCGACAAGCCAGCCGCCCCAGCACACACCCACGCTGCTGCCACCAACTCTGCGGCACACCGTGCACTGGGGGACCGGCTTGCCTCCTGCCCCTGTGTGATGACGTCACGGAAGTGATGTCATTGTGCAGTGCCCAGGAGCGCGTGCATGGAAAACACTGGACAAGGGTTGCCCTGGGCACTGGCAACCCTAGATCCGGCCCTGGGCTGAAATTCTGGATGCTCAACAATGCAGTCCTAATTACATCCTTGTAAGCCCATTGACTTCAAGGATATAAAAGGATGTAACTCTGCTTAGGGGTGCACTGTAAGGTATTTTAATGGGAGATGCTAGAGATTGGACTTGGAACCTTGTGCCTGCTAAGCATATGTTCTGCTCCTGAGCCATGGACTGCCTCCTTTTTATTTATTTTATTTATTTACTTTGGATTTCTGTTCTGCCCTCCCCACGAAGGGCTCAGCGCAGATTACAACAGTTTAAAATCATATTAGAATAAATGTATACAATTGAAACCATAAATAGATTTAAAGGAAAATTTAAAAGAGAAATTCACTCATAAAATATACACGAATTACAATCAGATGGTGGCAATCGATAAGCAGCAAGCACGGCTCAACAAGATAGTGTGGTGGGCAACCTGAGTAGGGAGGGATTCAGGTTTTATATTTTTCTCCGGTTTTTTGGCCGCTGGAGGCCAAGCCCCACCTCAACCATATTCCTGGCAGAACATCTTTGTCTTACAGGTCCGGTGAAATGATAACAAATCCTGCCAGGCCCTGGTCTCAGTAGACAGAGAGTTCCACCAGGCTGGAGCCAGGACCGAAAATGCCCTGGCTCTGGTTGAGATCAGGTGAGCCTCCCTGTGGCCAGTGACCACCAATAGATGTTTCTCTTCCAATCGGAGCGTCCTCTGGGGTGCATATGGGGAGAGGTGGTCTCGCAGATACACTGGTCCCAGTCCGCATAGGGCTTTGTAGGTTAATACCAAAACCTTGAACCTGATCTGGTACTCCACTGGTAGCCAATGCAGCTGGCGCAATATTGGTGTTATATGAGCTCCAGTTAGTGCTCCTACAATAACACACGCTGCTGCATTTTGAACCAGCTGCAGTCTTTGAGTCAGGCTCAAGGGAATAGCGAGTTACAGTTGTCCAACCCAGAGATGACCGGTGCCTGGATCACTGTAGTTAAGTCTCTGCTTGAAAGGTGTGGGACAATCTGCCTGGTACGCCATAGATGGAAAAAAAGGACCTGGCAACTGCTGTGACCTGTGCCTCCATTTTCAAGGAGGCATCCAGAATCACCCCCAGACTCCTAACTGACAACACTAGTGTAAGTGGTGCCCCATTGAGGGTTGGGAGTCAGAGTCTGGCACCTAACCACCCATGACTCAAATACAGGACCTCTGTCTTCATAGGGTTTAATTTCAGTCAACACTGTTTCAACCAACCAGTCACAGCTTCAAAAGCATGTTCCAGGACATCCGGGGCTGAGCCAGGCCATCCATCCATCATCAGATATAACTGGGTGTCATCTGCATATTGATGACACCCAAGTCTGAAACTTCGCACCAATTGGGCAAGGTGGCGCATATAGATGTTAAACAGCAATGGGGAGAATATTGCCCCTTGTGGGACACTGCACACCATAGGTTGGCGGGATGGCAGTCTCTTCCCAAGTGCCACCCTTTGTCCCCAGCCGTGGAGAAAGGAGACCATTCATTACAAGGCAACCCCTCGTATCCCCATGTCGGTGAGGCGGTGGGTCAAAAGTTCATAATCGACCACATTGAATGCTGCTGACAAATCCAATAGAATCAGCAGTGCCGATCCACTTCGATCCAGGTGTCTGCTAAGATTGTCCATGAAGGCGACCAGCAATGTCTCCAACCCCTGCCTCAAGCAGAAGCCAGACTAGAAGGGATCTAGAGCTGAGATTTCATTTAGGAACCCCTGCAGCTGTTCTGCCACCACCCGCTCTATCACCTTACCCAAGAACGGGAGGTTTGAAACTGGGTGGTAATTGACTGGGTCAGTGGGGTCCAAAGATGGCTTCTTTAAGAGAGGCCTCACCACAGCTTCCTTTAGCACCTCAGGGAAAACTCCAGAGCTCAGTGAAAGGTTGACAACAGCCTCCAAGTGACTGCATACTCCATCAACACTGGCCTTTACCAGCCACGATGGACACAGGTCCAGGAGGAACATGGTAGGTCTCACCCATCGCAGGGTCCTGTCAATTTCATCCCCACAGAGTGGACTGAAATAGTCATATGTTGGCCCAGAAGACGGCCAAGGGGTCTCTAGTTCACGTACTGTATCAACCATGGCTGGCAAATCGTGACGGAGAGACAAGTTTTTTTTAGCAAAAAAGCTTCCGAAGGCCTCACAGCTTGTGTCCAAATTCAAAATCTGACGGTCTCCATCTGTCAAGGAGATTAACGAATGAACCACATTAAACAATTTTGCTGGGCGCGAGCTTGCTGACGCGATGGAGGTTGCATAGAATTCCTTCTTCGCAGTCTTCACCACCACCTCATAGAATTTCTTCCCGGTGCTATCTTGTAATGGAAAGAGAGAGAGACTGGTTCTCCTAGCTTATTTATGTATCCATGGTCCTTTATTTAGGGGAATGAATACGCTTCTGCCACATTTCCATCTATCTTTTTGCCGTATCTAGGGTATTAAAGCACCACAAAAATAAAGATTGTAGAAAGTATTGCTTATTAGTATGTATATTAGTTACAACTGTCACAGCACCATACTTCTTTGCTGCCATTAATATTGGAGTAAAAATACATTGAAAAGTGGTTGATAGTTAGGGGATAGTTACTCTACAAGTCATGAGAATAGCAAATAACCCCCATTGGAGCTTTTTGTGAGTGTATGCGTCTATTCAAATGTTTTCATATTCATAAGGTATAGACACCAGCTATTTATTAATTAAAATATTTATGTGCTGCCTTTCTTCACATATGTGAAGCCAAGGCTGTTTTATGAACGCTTTGATTATTGACATGCCATGCTCATATTCTGTCAAAAAAAATTGTCAAAGTGTGGCAAATGATGAGCTCCAAAGAATGGCTCACCAGAATATTTTGTTTGGATTGTATCTATGAGCCTTTCATAATTTATCTTGGGCCATTCACTCAAAGGTATTGCCAGTTGGTACAAAACGCTATAAGAGCCCCTGAAACTGTTGGGATCTACTAATTTACCTGTTCCACTGCTCACAAATGCTAAGATTCCCACAAATCAAAAAGGCTGGCCTAAAATCATATGTGAACTGTCTCTTTTGTCATTGTTATCATCTCCTTGCAGAAATAGGACTGTCGCAACCAATATTTTTGGTCGATAGAGTCATATTTATGTGCTGAGCTATGTTACAATCCAGACTGTTATCTCAGGATGTTTGAGTTACTTTGCTTGCAGGCTTGATATTTTGATTTTGAACAAATGGCTGAGTACAGATGTGTCAGACTTTCCTTTTCTCCCAGCCTAGCATTTGAAAGCTACAAAGCCCAGCTAGGGACTGATATCCCTGCCAAATCATCTGCATCACCCTTTATGTGGAAGGTTTTCAGGACTGCCTTTCTAAATTGCTATCAAGGAATGACTGACAGGTAGAGGCACATTTCCAGTGTTTGTTCTTAATATTTTTGGCTTAAATTTGGAGGAAATATAACAAACTAATTATAACTTCATTTCCTTGTACCCGGGTGAACCTGACAGCGGGATCTGGCTGAAGACTTTGAGTCTGATGAAAGAAGCATTCTCTGTCTCCCAACTAGCCCAGTTCCATTTTTTCTGGCCCTTGACGGTGGGAAGAACTTGAGAAAGCAGTTCAGACATCCTTGTAAAGGGCTCTCAGCTTCTGAATTATTCATGAACCACTTTGACAATCAAGGCACACAATCCTGTTAATCTTCCTCTTGAATGCAGCCCTGCTATTCTCTCTTCCATTTTTTTAAAAATGGGCAGTCCTCCCCCTCTTTTTCAAAGAAAAAAAAATCCTGTGGATTTTTAGTACATTACAAATGCATCATCACTGAGACATCGTAAGGTTCACAGACATCACGTTGCATCAACTCATGCAGAGGACTGTTTTTCTTCCTAATGCATGCTTTCCTTTTTCAAATAATTCATTTGTTTAATTTTTTAGATAACCATCGTCTGAGAATGGGCAGGGGGAGGGAGCATAGCTTAAATTAAAGTTTCAGTTCATTCCAACACTCTAGCAAGGATTAGACATGACAACAAGCTGTCATTTATGTGAATACGATTGGGAGATTCTGCGATCATGCACTCCTTCCCCTCCTCTTCTTATGAGCAGCTAGTTAATAACTTGCTTTTTGGCAAACCATAGTTTGTTGTTTTGTTGGAACCAGCCATTATGGTTTTTTCTCTCCCTACAAACAAAGATTACATACAATTTGGACATGATGAAAAAAACTACATCTTTTGGCAATAAGTGTTTAATTATGAGCCATTCACTAAGGGAGGGAAATGGAGAATAGGGGGGAAATGTATACTGCCTTGAGTTCCTTGGTGAAAGAGTGAGATTAAAATGTGTTAATTAAAAAATATGTACATAAATAAATCATGCAGAGATGCATCAGTCCAAATGAGCCAGAATTAGCCCCGTGGAAAGCTCAGGAGCACACCTGTGGCCAGAGTGATGGTGTCACTTCCTGGAAGTGATGTCATTGCGCATCTCCAGGAACATGTGCATGAGGACACTACAATGTTTCCTCACCTCCCAGGTCCCTAATTCCCACTGAGAGGGTATAGGGATCTGGGAACTCTAAGTAGAAATGGCTCTGGAAGTGGGCCTTACCCTGTGTTGGAAATACAATGTCTCATGTATAGAGAAGAAGTCACAGGCAGAAGACAGAAGACACAGAATACCTGCAAGGGGCAGTGAGTCCGACAGTTAGATAGTTGGCAGAGTGGGACCCTTCTTTCCTCCTCTCTTCTTGCATGTCTCCAGATTGGTATTCTTAGGCTACTTCCTGCTTCTTCCCAGAAGTCCCTACTCTTTGTTTACTGAGATAGTTAGTATCTATTCTGTTTCTCTCCTTTCTGTCAAAGTTGTAGTTCCTGAATAAACTCTCTTCATTCACTCCTTAATCAGACTCAAGATCATTCCTAAGATATACCAGAACCTACATGGTAGTAGAGGATGGTTTGTGGATTGATCTCTGATTAAAGGAGTAAGATTTACCAGAGGCTCCCCTCATGAGCTGTGTGTGTGTGTGTGTGTGTGAGAGAGAGAGAGAGAGAGAGAGAGAGAGAGAGAGAGAGAAAAGGGACAAAATTGCCACCTATAGAATTCAGCAAGTTGCAGTGATAGAAAGGCTGAACAAAATAAACCATTTGTAAAGCCCGCATTCAGACCCATCTCATGGAACAAGAAATTTGGGACGCAATTAAAGATCCAAGACTGGCAAACGAGGAACCTGAAAAGCAAAGAAAATGGGATGAACGCAGCGAGAAAGCCAAAAGGATCCTGTTTAAAGGTTTGGAGGACCAGGATATTTTGTGGGTGATTCATATTGGTCTGAGGGACTGTGAAAATGCTATGGGTGCTGTAAAGTTAAGCAAGAAAGCTGAAGGATTTTGTCATGAATTTGGGAAAGGCAGTCACTTCAAAAAGAATCGTGCTCTCTTGAAACAAAGGGATTCCTCCCGGAGAGGAAAGGAAGGAGCAGGGAGGAATTTCCCACGTGACAAACCAAAACCTGCAAGGAAATACTTTATGCAAGCAGAAAGAGAACCTAGAGAGCAATTTTGTTATATTGACTCTGCATGTATAGCTCACATGACAGGGAAAAAAGCTTTCTTTGAAACGCAAAAGGAAGAAAAAAGGGATGCGTTGCGTGTAGCAGATGGTAGATCTGTAGAAATAGCAGGCATAGGGTCTGGAACATTAAGATGCAAACTTCCAAACGAACAGACCCAGGAAATCTTGACAACAAAGTGCTTCTATGTGCCAACTTTGGAAACTAGCCTGCTTTCTGTAAGTGTGCTTGCAGCGAAAAAACATGAAAGTGTCTTTTGGGAAACAATGTCTCATTAAGGAAGACAGAGAAATAATACCTGTAGCTAAGATGGGGAATGGTCTGTATGCCCTGGAAATCTGCCAGCAAGTAGCTGACTTTGCAAATGCAAAAGAGACCTGTAAACATAAGAATTGCTCATTAATCTGGCACAGGCGGTTTGAGCATCGAGATGTAAATGCAATCAGCCAACTTCAAAGCAATAATCTGACGAAAGGCATGCAATTGACAAAGCATGTTTTTGAAGAAAAATGTATTAAAAGCAAAGCAATCATACTCAGCTTTAAAGGGAAAGGAGCTGAGGAAAATGAGGCAAGGCAGCCATTAGATTTAATACACAGTGACCTATGAGGTCCAATGAGAATAGCGACACCAAGTGACAACAAATATATTCTCACCTTCATTGATGCATTCTCCAAGTATACTTTAACATACATGATCAGGGAGAAAAATCAAGCGCTAGAAAAATTTAAAGCTTATGTAGCAATGGTCAGTAACAGATTCCAGAGAGGACCATTAGCACTCTGCACTGACAATGGAGGTGAATATGTAGGGCATGAAGTGAAAAAGTACATGACCGAGCAGGGGATTCAGCACCAAGTCACAGTGCCATACATGTCAGAGCAGAATGAAGTAGCCGAGAGAGAGTACTGCTCTCTCACTGAAATGAGTAGGTGCATGCTTCTTGAAGCAGAGCTACCTAAGAAATTCTGGGGAGAAGCAATTAACACTGCTACCTACCTGAAAAATAAACTGCCCACCAAAGGTGCAAGCAGAACCGTATATGAACTATGGTATGGGTCTTTGGATCAAAAGCCTACAGTTATGTTCCTAAAGAAAAAAGGTCTAAGATGGATCTCCGAGTAGAAGAAGGAATTGTTGTGGGTATGCACAAGGATGTAGAGGATACTGAAGCCTTAACCCAAAGACTGAAACAATAAAAATCTGCCACATTGTCTATGCTAATGAAAGGAAGATAGCAGAAATTGATAAAAGTGCACCAACGAGAAAATGAAGAACAGCAACAAAGAGCAGTACAACTACCCATCATGGACTGCACATATGACACAACAGTGGAACCCGCAGAGCCACAGAGCAAGAAGGGGCTGAAGAGCCAAGAATCAGGCAATCAGAGAGAGTAAATAAAAACATACTACCAAAAAGACTTTTCAATCTGTCAAAGACTAGAGATGGGCATGAATCGAATTATGACCCAAAAAAATACATGAACCAGGCCAGTTTGTGGTTCACAAACCAGTGGTTTGTGGAAGCTCGTTTCCACAAACTTCCATGAAATGGTCTAGTGGTTTGTTTGGGTCATAAAGGGGCAGTTTAAATGGCCCCCCTTGCGGATCACCCCTTGCCACCTGCCAGCTAATAGTTTAAAGGAACCTGCTGCTTGCAAGCAGCAGGGCCATTTATACTGCCCAAACCCCAGCCCCACTCCCCAGCCCCAGCCCGCAACCCCAGCCTACAGCCCCAGCTCCACACTTACCTTGCCCTGCAGGCCTGCGGCATCCTCCTCCTCCTCCCATGAGTGGTGGGAAGGCCGTTTTTGGCCTCTTCCACTGCTGCATAGGCACACAGGGCGGTGGTGGAGGCCGAAAATGGCCTCCCTGCCCCTCAAATGGCTGCTGCGGCAGCCATTTGAGGGGTGGGAAGGCAATTTTCAGCCTCCTCCACTACCCTGCCGGCACACACACTGGCAGAAGAGGCCAAAAACGGCCTTCCCGCCCCTCACAGGAGGAGGGACTGGGGGGGGGCTGGGGTTTGGGCAGTTTAAAGAGCCTTTAAAGAGTCCCTTTAAACTATAAGCTGGCAGGCGGCAGGGGGTAAGCCGCCTGCCAGCTGAAAGGGACCTCCCACTTGCAAGGCAGGAAAAGGCCCTTTAAACGGTCAAATGCCCCTTTCCCTGCTGCTGCTAAGTGGCCAGAAAGGGGCATTTAAACCCCATGAACCATGAACTGGTTCGTAAACTTGCCCCAGTTCATGCCAGTTCGTGGTTCCTGGTTTGTGAAAATCCACGAACCATGAACCTCGTGGTTCATTTTTTGTGTGTGGTTCGTGCCCATCTCTAGCAAAGACAGAAGTTGTGCCTGAACCCTCCACATGGGAAGACATAACAAAAATGCCTGACAGAGAAGCAGAGAAGTGCAGAAAGTCTGCAGTGGAAGAGATCGAATCTCTCATCAAAAATCAGACATGGACCCTTGAAGAACTTCCTCCGGGGAAGAGAATGGTTGGGTGCAAAGGGATTTTCAAGACCAAACGTGATGCAGAAGGCAAAGTGCAAAGATACAAGGCAAGATTGGTTGCCAAAGGCTACACTCAGAAATACGGTGAAGACTACAATGAGACCTTCACACCAGTGGTGAGGCACACTTTAATAAGGGTGCTCCTGAGTATAGCTGCAGCACAAAAGATGCATGTGAAGCATCTAGACATAAAACAGCTTTTCTACATGGTGAAATAGAAGAGGAAGTTGACATGGAAGAGCCACCAGGATTCAAACAATCCCAGGACAGGTGTCTCGTGTGTAAACTGCAAAAGAGCTTATATGGGCTCAAACAAGCTGGAAGGTGTTGGAATGAAAAACTACACCAAATGTTGACCAAAAAAGGTTTTAAGCAAGGCAAAGCTGAACAATGCCTTTTCTCAAGGTACCAAGAGAATAGATGGACTCACATTCTGGTTTATGTTGATGATCTGATTTTGTGTATAGAAGAGGAGAAGGTCTACGATGAAGTAGTCCAACATCTGAGTCAAGAGGTTGAAGTGAAAGAGTTAGGTGTTATCACCTACTACCTGGGAGTCCAAGCAGAAAGAGAAGATGGGAGATACCTTCTCAGCCAAAAACTGAAAGTGCTAGAGTTTCTGGAATATATGCAAATGAAAAATTGTAAGCAAGCAGATACTCCTATGGAAGTAAATTACCTAATGCAACAAGGAAATGATGAACTCCTGCCCAACCATAAACAATACAGGGAACAATTGGAAAATTACTGTACATAAGTACACTAACGTGTCCAGGTATAGCAGCAGCAGTTGGCATGCTATGAGGGAAGGTTGAATCACCAAGCAAAAGAGATTGGAATGCAGTTAAGAGACTGACCAAATACCTGAATGGGACTATGCATCTGAAACTGAAGTTGTCAATAAGTGATAATCCCATATTGGTGGGATATATGGATGCAGATTGGGCAGGAGATCCCAAGGACAGAAAGTCTTCTAGTGGATATTTATTCTTTTATGGCAACGGAGCAGTGAGCTGGAGTAGCAGAAAACAAGAAACTCTGGCTCTGTCCTCAACTGAAGCTGAATATGTACCATCAGTAGACATGGGCATGATCCAAAAAATAATCCCGATTTAGCTGATCGTGATTCTGCGCCGCCGCCGAACGCAGGTACCCGATTCTAACTGATCAGGTCTCGTTTCCGGTCCAAAATTGGATCCAAAATCGGAAATCGGGGAGGCCAGCACCCAGAGCAACCGTAGTCAGGCTGTTGTGCGCGTGCGTGCGTGCTCCTGAGTCGCTCCTGCCCACGCAGCAAGTCGGCTGTCCCGGTGCGCTGTGGAGCTGGCAGCAGCGCGAGTAGCTCGGAGGCTGCCTGTGCTGTTCACCTGCCCCGCAAGACAAGGGGCGGCCGGCTTGCCCGCGCGCCCCTTGTCCTGGGGAAAGGCGAACGGCGCAGGCGGCCTCCCAGCCTCCCGCACTGCCTTTTGCCTTTCCCCAGGACAAGGGGCGGCTGGCTTGCCCACGCGCCCCTTGTGGGATGTACTAAAACGAATGACAGAGTTACCCATTGAAAATAATGGGAGAGGCTTGAATGCCCATTGGAAATAATGAGAACCTGGAATGCCCATAGACTTGCATGGGCTCCATTGAAACACAATAGAGCAAAAAAAAAGTGCATAGAAAACATGGAATGGATTTTGAAGGAAACTCTCTGGGCCCAGATAGACTGTTCTGGGACTGGATTGATAGGCCCCTGAGTGCAATGACGGCCCCTGGGTGTCTCAGATGGGCTCTGGGACTGGAACGACAGGCCCCTGACTGGAATGACGACCCCTAAGTGTGACAGAAGGGGTCTGGGACTGGAATGACAGGTCCCTGACTGTCACCCAGGGACCATCATTCCAGTCTCAGAGCCCTTCTGACAGACCCAGGAGCCGTCATTCCAGCGTGGGGCCTGTCATTCCAGTCCCAGACCCCTTCTGTCACACCCAGGGGCCGTCACTGCACTCAGGGGCCTGTCAATCCAGTCCCAGAACAGTCTATCTGGGCCCAGAGAGTTTCCTTCAAAATCCATTCCACGTTTTCTTTGCACCTTTTTTTTTTGCTCTAATGTGTTTCAATGGAGCCCATGCAAGTTAATAGGCATTCCAGGTTCCCATTATTTCCAACGGGCATTCAAGCCTCTCCAATTATTTTCAATGGGCCATCCTGTCATTCGTTTTAGTACATCCCCCCCTTGTCCTGGGGAAAGACGAACGGCGCGGGTGGCCTCCCATGCTGTCTTTTGCCTTTCTCCCAGACAAGGGGCAGCTGGCTTGCCCACACGCCCCTTGTCCTGGGGAAAGGCGAACGGCACAGGTGGCTTCCCAGCCTCCCGCGCTGCCTTTTGCCTTTCCTTTGTGCCCACCCCCTTCCCCCTCCCTCCCCTGGGTTGCTGCTCCATGGTTGGAACGAAGCCTGCTAATCAAGGAAAGCTGGGCTTCCATTCGTGTGTCGAGGGTGACAGAAGGAGGGCAAAGACAGCTCATTCCCCCCTGACTCCATTGCCCCGGGAATTAATTACTGGTGCCAGAGTGTCTGCAATTCTGAACAGAAACCAATATATCCAATCAAGTCCCAAACAAGCAAACTCCCGACTGCTGGATTGGTTGCCGTGGACAGAACCGATTAGCTGAGTCACGATGGAGCAAATGCCAAAATGGGGGACTTTTTGAAATTGTAATTCAGATCGTGTCCATGTCTAATCAGCAGCAGAGGCATGCAGACAACTGAAGTGGATGCTGCAACTGATGAATAACTTTGGGACAGAAGAACCAAACCGATAAAACTCTTTGAAGACAATCAAGGGTGCATAAAACTTGCACAAACAGAAAAGATGAACTCTAGAACCAAACATACTGATGTGAAACAACATCTAGTGAGAACATAAGAACATAAGAACATAAGCAAAGCCATGTTGGATCAGGCCAGTGGCCCATCCAGTCCAACATTCTGTCACACACAGTGGCTAGAAATCCAGTGCCATCTAAAGGACTGTCAGTGAGGCCAGGTCACCAGAAGCCCTCCCACTGCCTTCCTTCCAGCACCAAGACAACAGAGCACCACCTCCCCACAAAGAGAATACCATCTATCTCCTGTGGCTAATAGCCACTGATGGACCTCTGCTCCATATATTTGTCCAGTCCCCTCTTGAAGCTGGCAATGCTTGTAGCTGCCACCACCTCCTGTGGCAACGAGTTCCATGTGTTTATCACCCTTTGTGTAAAGTAGTAAAATAGTAGTAAAATAGAAATATGTAGTAAAATAGTAGTAAAATAGAAATATGCAAGAAGATGGGCTTATTGAGTTGGAGTATTGCCACACAGAAGATATGATTGCCAATATACTCACTAAGCCACTCCCTAAAGATAAGTTTGAAAGTCTACGCAAGAAGTTAAACCTTGTGGGCTCTGTACACTAGACCTTGAGAAGGGGTGTTGGAAATACAATTATTAATTACTTGATTCTAGCAATGTGGTGGTATTCTCTGTGCATAGTCTCAGGCATGAATGTTATTGATCATTGATCATCACCTTAAGAATAGCATTCATGCTCTTCTCACTGAGGCATGACTTCTAGTCCCCTTGAAAAAAATCAGTGTGGTTTTTGCAAGAACTCAGAAGCACTGACATTTAACACAGAAGCCAGTCCTCTGCAGTCAGAGAAACCTGGCTCCAAATCCATGCTGGACCATGGAGCTTATTGGGTGACCATGGTGGACCCATCACTGTCTTTCAACCAAATTTATTTCACAGAGTTTTTGAAAAAGTAAAATGGATGAAAACCTTGTGTGTGCTGATCTGAACTCCCTGGAGGAAGAGCAGGATATATATTTCAAATATAGAGTTGAAATTCATCAATAAAGAACAGGAAATTCAAAAGCAGATACCTTTTGAAAGTAACCTTTAAGGAGCATTGATCTTTTATGCGGTCTTCCCTGGCAACTACCACAAAAACAATAAGGACAAAATCTCTTGCAAATCATACCCCCATCTACAGAAGCAAGAGAAGTCACAGTCATCCACTTTGTAAGCTGGAAACAGGGAGTAGTTTTTAGGAGACCTGGAAACAATACAATAGTACTGTCACTGCTTGTTGCATACATATTGTTATTGTCTCACTGCAGACTAGGGACAAAATGGATTTGACAGATATCTCATATCTCCTTCTTTTTGTAAAAGGTAAATTGCACATGCAGCTGCAATTCAAATCAGAACTCCATGAGAAGAGGGAGTTTAACTCTTCAAGCTCTGCTTGGCCTACACTACTCTGTTACATGCATTTTAAAGATGAAAAAAGTTACCTTTAAAAACCCATCTTTCCTCCCTTGAAAATGCTGATAACAGCACAGAGAGCCCAGTATTGATGAGTGAAACTGAGCAGGGTATGTGTGTGTGTCTTGAAAAGTTAAATCCCTTCCTCTGTGGCCTTGATCTAAATAGTTTCTGCGCTCACAATTAATTTTTACTGGTAGGCAGAGATCTATATGATCTTCATCAGGTGTCTTTTGGCCCTAATAATTTGGAGCTCCCAAGTGTTTGTTCTTTAAGTAGGAGCCACATGGGGGCATGCTTCACATTAAATCAGTGCTACAGGCGGAGGGGAAATTTACTTTCCCACCTCACTGATTGCCCAACCCGAACAAAACTGTGTGGGATTGCCATTTCTTCCAAGGGGCACGGACTCAGACAACCAGAGTCCTGTATGTTTGGCCAGTGATCAAAGAGCATCTCTGCTGGGGAACTTCAAGTCCTCTAGTCCTACAGTAGAGATCCAAACCAGGCCCCCAAGCAGGTGTCATTTACAAATAAAAACACAGAACTCCAGCCATGGCATCTAGTTTGATCAAAGATGATACTAATAGTGGGAT
The DNA here is from genome assembly GCF_028583425.1 of Eublepharis macularius. Taxonomy (NCBI): domain Eukaryota; kingdom Metazoa; phylum Chordata; class Lepidosauria; order Squamata; family Eublepharidae; genus Eublepharis; species Eublepharis macularius. The sequence continues at coordinate 180,093,372 of NC_072790.1, read as the reverse complement.
AAGCATGCATGCCACAGGTACTGACATTTCCATCATACCAGCTCTCTGAAAAAAATATGATTATCTGTCTCCAGCCTCAGGCCTCTCTCCAGATTTATGCACAGTAAGACACCACAAGCGATTCCAAAATGTGTGTGTGTGTGTTGTGCTTTCACATTAGATTTCCACCTATCTTAAAATCAGAAGTCCACTGTTGGCATTTCATAAATGTTAAGCAGCAGATACTACATGACTACCTAGACTGCGTTCATTTTTAACAACAAAAATATGTGATACAGTCCTGGCTGGAAGTGGTAAAGAAGCACAAAGACATTTTACTGCCCAAGCTTTTGGAAACCATGATCTCCCATGGCAAGTCTGTAAAGTCATCAGAAACTCTGGCTAACATTGAACACAGGACTTGCAGATAGCTAGATAAAGTGCTAGCCAAGCTGTGATATAGTTTATCCTGCCTTTCAGCTTTGAGCAGCTACTTTATGTTGATATTTTGGATTTATGGAATAGGACAGTATGTCACTATATAGAAAGACTCAGCAGACTGCACTGTGAAGTATAACTTATGCTTATGCTCTTATGCTCTCTTGATTCTTGTAATACTAACCTACTCTATTCAATGTGTTCCTAGTGAGTAGATGAGAATACATTTTTATAGCCCCTTTCACACTCACAGTTTAAAGCGCCATTTTTTAGCAGCCGCAGTGGCTTTGGCTTGGCACTGATAATTTCGCACTTCCCAGCAGTTTCGATTTGGCCTCTCGTGATTCCTTCAGACACCTGCCTAGAAGCCTCTGCTCCGTTTTGGACTTTCGGGGCATCGCAATGCACGTAAGCTTTTTTTTTTTTTTAAACTTTGAGCATGCGTGGTAACGACCCTGCGTTACATCTTCGGACAGACAAGCCTCCCCCCATTCCACCCCTTCAACCACCCACCCCCACCTCACTCTTCCTGGGGTAAGGCAGGACTTGCCTTCCCAGGGGTTAGGCACGGTGGTGGGGAGAGCAGACTCATACCTGCCTTTGACTCTGCTGAGATGCGCCGAGCCGGGGCTTGGTGTGCCTTCTGAGGGGCTGCAAAATTCTCTCTTGTGTGGGGATTGCGCCCGCGCACTCCAGAGAGGAGAGGCTGCAGCAGCTCTTGAACCCGCCGGCACAATTTGGCTGAGCTTAGCATGCGGGCTGCATGAAGTGGAGAGCCAGTTGAGAGCCTGTGTGTGTGTGTACGCCTCCCTCTCCCCCTCTCCCTCACACCAGTAATGTAACTTTAACATCCCTGCCACTCACTCCTCCTCCCCCACCTCACACTCTCGCTTGCTGGCTTGAAAGGATGGAGGGGGGGGGAAATGAAAGAGAAGCCCCGCCACTCTGACAGCATTTTGAGAGACGCTCTTGAGAGAGGGAGAGAAAAGAAAATGGATCCACGCTGAGGAGAAGGGGAGGAAAACAACCCAACCTGGCTTAAAGAGTAAACAAGCAGTGCTCGCATGAAAAGTGCCGGGGTGCAGGGATAACACATAGTATGGAGAAAGGGGAATGAAGTTAAAACAACTCCCCCTCCCTTGCAGGTCCCACCCAAAGGAAAAGTATGTCAGAGTCATAAAGTAAGACAGACTGTATGTGCAGGCAAAAAAATGGCGGAAAAGAGGAATTCAGAGAGCTGAGTTATGTGGGTGTGGTTAATTTCACACAAACCAATCAGCAACCAGGGAAAGGAAGAGGGGGGAGCGCTGCAAAATGTTCACATTGGCATTAATCGAGTCTGCCTTGACTGGGCAGCTGATTAAAAATTAACATAGGGGTATATCAGCAGGGAGAAAAATCGGGGTAATGGGGGGAAAGAGTGGCACCGCGTCCCATGCCTAGTTTGCAAATGTGAAACCCCTGCAAACATGGGATGTGGAACAGGTGCAGACACACTTTAAAACCCGAGTGCAAAAAGTACCTATGATTACATATGGCTTTCTATACTCTAAAGGATTAGATCCTGCAAAGAATTTATGGAACAAAACTGTGACTTAGTACTGTTCTGTTGATGCAAGCTGCAATCAAACTGCATTAGGGTATGAACAAAATTGGTTTCCATGCTTACCCAACCCACTTCCCTCTTATCTTTTTACACGGAGCTTGATTTTAAAATTCCTGATTTAATCAGTGAGAGCGCATCATCATAGAGGCAATCTCTGTTCAAACCTCAGTGCTGTTTAGTTGCAGCTTCTCCCTGTGTCTGACTGTAGCCATTGCCTATATAGGCAATGTATGCCTATAGCATAACTCCAAAACGTTAGTGAAAATACAGAATTCAAGTGTTTAATTAGATATACTCCCTAGTAAGTGAGCAAGATTCATGTTCAGTAGCACTTTAAGACCAATAAGACTTCCAGGTATAAGATTTTGAGTGCCAAACTTACAAAAGGAGCTTTGACTCTCAAATGCTTATACCCTGGAAATATTGTTGGTCTTTAAGATGCTACTGGACTCAAATGATACTCTTGTACTGCAGACCCACATGACTACCAACTGAAACTATTCCTGTTAAATGTACATAGGATTGTAGTCTTAGCACTTAATTTACAAACTTTCCTTTGCTTCAGAACAAGTGAATTGCAGTCTAATTCACATTTATTTTCTTTAAATTACACCATAATCTAACACTGGAATGGGCAGGTGGCATCTCAGAAATCGTATTTGTTCTGAGCTCCAAAGCAATTCTGTCTGACCACAGCTGGTACTACTTACATTTTAATCAAGAAGTGTTAAAAATGCACCTCCAAGTTCACTTGTAGTGTCAATAAAAAAAATTAACATTATATTTGCTTCAACTATGCCTGACAATATGTGCTCCAAAGCCCTTATTGCTTGATGGCAGTATATTTTTTATTGAGCCTGACCAGCTGTGTCTATGTCTATGAGGAGGACATTTTATATGGCAAAAATATACTTCCAGCTCCTGCACTACTACCAGTCAAATAGACCCCTTCCTACCCCTCTACAGAACTTAATCATCCATGTTCTAATAAATACATCTAAGATTCTGCCACCTTTGTTTAAACATCCAAGTCCTTATCTAGATGTGGCGCTGGCTGAAACATAGGTGGGACTTTGCAGTTTCACGTGTCTCGCTAAATCCAGACCATTGCTCATGCAAGGCAGCTAGGTGTGCTTTAGTATATCAGTACAATGTCTGCATGGGCTACCAAACTCTGACATGGTAACTAAGAGCCAAGCCACAAGTGACGTCTTACACAGGTTGGACACTTGTCAGCTTCCCTCAAGTTTTGATGGGAAATGTAGGCGTCCTGGTTTTACAGCTTGGCTCTCCATTACAGCTGCAAGACCAGGATGCCTACATTTCCCATCAAAACTTGAGGGAAGCTGACAAGTGTCCAACCTGTGTCAGGCGTCACTTGTAGCTTGGCTCTAAGCATGCATAGCAGTTAGCTACACAGTTCTGTCAAGCAGCTGTGTGGGGACATAGTGCCAAGGGTGGATGTTTTTTCCCCTCTGCCATCATCATCAGGCCTGACACCCATACAGAAAGGGAAGGAAGAGGTTGCCGGTGTTTCACCGAAGGTTCTGGAATTTACCAGCAATGTATTTCCATAGGCACATCTATACTGTCATATATGCTTAGTTTTTCTTCAAGTGGTGCTTTTAACTGGGCTTGAATATATCTGTGTTATGGGATATTACGTTTATTTATTTTTTTAAATTATGAACTGTTTTGTTTTTCGGAAGTCTTTGAGTATTACTTCCTCTCCATTTTAAGGATACCTGACACCAAAATATTATGCTTTTTAACAGCTCTACCTTTTAAAAAAAGATAAAAATGTCTGTCCATTGTGTGTCACTTTCTGTCACATTAAGCTCCCAGAGGGGTTTCAAGACAATCTGGGACTTCCTGTGGGTCATGCACAATAATTCCCTGAGGGGCAGACATAATGTTCTCAACAGTGAGGAAAAAAACAGGATGACTCCTTATATATGTATTATGTGGAGTGCCAAAGATACACATACAATATTCACCACATCTGTGATGTCACTTCATTTGATCAGGGCTGTGGATGACGTTGTTCCTAATGCCCACTCTCTGCAAATCAGCACAACTGTTCTATATTTCAAAACATGCTAATGGTGCTCTAGTTTTTACAACCCCTTGCTCAGCAAGCTGGTTCCGTTCATAGAACCACTGATTCTTCAGAGCTTTCTATTGGGCCTTTGAGACTAATGTCTGTTGAAATAAGTGCTGCAGTCTCCATTGGGGCTTTGCATAACACCTTTATGTTTTAACCCTGAGATACCTAAAAGCGTGTCCAATGATTGGCTTAGAAAGGATGCTAATGAGATATCCCTTAAGTGCCTTTCTTTTGTATTATCTTCTGCTGACACACAGGATGATCCTTGGCAGGAGGACAATTCCACTGCAGGTCAGAGATTCCTCTAGGAGCTTGAAAGGGAGTTTCTGGTGTGATTCCACAGATGGAACTGTCTATTTGGAATGAATATGCACAAAATGCTTTGTGAGATTCTGGCTGGGTGAAAGAGGGGTGCGCACAGAGAATGTTAAAAATTCAAGGCAGAGCTGCTGGCAAGAAAGCGTTGTTGAAGCAGAAAGGAATAATGAGCAGGGAGGAAGAGACTGGGGGGTGGGAATTATGATGATCTCTTAGGAAAAGTTAACCAGGGAGAGAGGGAAGGGTTATTTGCAGAAGTCTGGGGACTTGGTGCCCCAAGGGCTACGAATATGGAAAGCATGAAAGGATCATAGCTGTAGTTGGGGCAGGCCAGATGGGGGCATTGCCTCACCTGGAATACTGCTTCATTCCGCGGAAGACTTTAAAATGCAATATGGCAATTTTCAGTTCAAGAATGGTTTCTTGTTTTTAGAATAAGAATAATTCTGCTTAAAAGTAATCCTTTGCTACATTGACTGTGGATGTGGCAAGGTGCTTAAAGGAGAAAAGGGCAACTTAAAGCAGAAATGGACTTCATCCTCTTGGGGACTGAGTTTTCCTGATCATGACATGACCATTTCCCAGCCCTACATTAGTCAGGGCTGAGGGAAGAGAATCTTGGATTCCTGATCCAAAATGGCCATGTTGCCACCTCGCCTAGTGAGGACAGATGACTGAGGTCTGGGAAATGAGGTTGAGGGAGATAGTGGAAAGGTGAGAAATGAAATAAAAATATGATTTGGTTCCCTCAGAAATGAAACCGTCCACCATAGAAAGAAAACAATAATGCTGTAATGAGGACACTGGCATACAAGGACATCTAATTATTAGTATGCGTGTATCCAGGAAGTATTCTGTATCCCTCGCTTGATACTAATAAGCAGTCTTTTTCTTTGTGATTCTGCCAAAAGCAAAATACAAATTACATATAATAAGCAGATAGACATATCTAAAATAATAGAAATCTTCCTAAATATCTCCCTCCTTGGACATTGGTACCCAGGACAGTTAACTTGTAATACAGAATAAACAGGGCATGTTGCTTGTCTAACTTCTGCATTGCACTTTCTTTCTTTCTTTCTTTCTTTCTTTCTTTCTTTCTTTCTTTCTTTCTTTCTTTCTTTCTTTCTTTCTTTCTTTCTTTCTTTCTTTCTTTCTTTTGGTATATGTTCTTATACTTGAAAAGGGAAGTTATATAAGTATGCATCTATTTTTGGCACGGATTTCTTTTTTGATGCCACAAATGATTTGGAACTGTAAAGAGACTTCTATGACATTTCTATTTAAACTGTTCTACCCGTATGCTCCTCTGCCCCTTCTAACTCTCAGAAGTGATCCCTCCTATATTCTGCAGTCTCCTAAGGGAATCTGTCTTTTAATTGTTTAATTACCTGCGGTAAAATGTTCCAAGGATTATGCTGTCTAGTATATTAAGTACAATTAAAGCCCATTAGGAAAAGCAGCTCATCATGAGGGGTAAATGTTCTTATTCAAGGTAACAGAGATATGAATGCAAGGTTGAGTAGTCCACAGTTTGCTTTCAGGAAGCTTTAGGCCGCCACATATGCCTTTCTGCCCAAGTATTTCCTCATGAAAGCCATTGCACTCCATGAGTCAGTAAGTTATGGAATCTAAACTGTTTCTTCTTTTAAAGTCAGAAAACTCTGGCTTCCATGTTTGGCCAAGTTGCCACAACCGAGGTCTGTGAAATTCTGATTCATACATTAGAACTGTACATGCATCTGTTTTGGTGCTATTTCAAAGGCTTCTCATGACTGAGGAAGGTATATTCTCAGATGACACTTTCTCACAAAGCAAGTCATTTTACAAAGAGAGGAATGAATAAATTGTTCCTGAACTAGTACACTCCTTCTCAAATTGTCTGGATTCAATATGGTTTTGAAGAATGTCCAGATTGGTTTTACAATGTATTTCTAAATGTACAATTCCAGATGCAGTGTCAACTTGAGGGCCATTAGAAATGTTCATGTGAATGAACTGTACTTGGTTGGTTCTGTAGAAGAATTGCCCTCGGCATTAGTGCAGGAATCTGTCCTAGCTGTTTTACAGTTCCCCGCATACTACTGGTACAGGAGTCTTCCCCAAACCTCCCCTGCCCCCATACTGAGATCCAACAACACAAGAATCTCAGCAATATTTCTCTCCTTTTTTTTGCTGGTACATTAATTTAAAACATGAATTTGGATCCTACAGAGTGTTTTCATTAAGGGAAATGCTGCTCCCCAGGAGCCATATTCAGGGTGGCATTTAGGGCTGCAAGTCACGTCCTGCTGATAGAATGTACTTAAAGGGGTAGGATGCATGAACGTAACAGCATTGCGACTCTCCCCTAATTAAAAGAAAGGGAGGTTGGATGTTTGGTTGCTTGGGGTTTGTTTCAGGCTTCTCCTAATGCCAAAAAGTTGGTCAGATGATAAAGATGTAACTTGCAGGCACAGTTTGCAAGGCTTCAGTCTTGATCTTACAATACAGCCATATGAGAAATAAAGTTGCAGTGTTGCAACCCTTCCATTGTTTAAAAAAAATAAAGATGGTGTGTGTCGAGAGTGGGGAGGGAGGGAGTGGTTTGCACTGGGTGAGCAACCAATCAGGGCCCAGGGAAAGGAGAGGGGAGAGAAGAACTAAGAATTCTGCTCACATATAAGACTCATCAGCAGCGACTCAACAGTGGCTTTAAAGAAATTGTCTTACGTGCACAGGGGAAAAAGTTGGGGAAAACCCAGAGAAAATTCAATTCCACACTCACGGCTCTTTTTCTCATGTGGAGAGCTCTGGAGATTGAGAAAAGCAGAATGAAATCTGAGTTGTTATAAACTGACCATGTGGAAAACACCCCTGTGTCAGTGGAAACCACACTGTGGGATCTAACTCATAGAGTGTCAAGATCTCCCAGTTTTGTTTATATGTATATATGTGTGTGTGTTGGAAGTGGGAGGAGAGGAGAGAGAGGAAGGTAGAACTTTTATTGGTTTTGTTAAAAAAAATTGTGTTGGCAATTTGGTGACCTATAAAATACCATAAGCAGCAAAAAAACATTTATCCAGTGACAGCCCGAGGTAGCGCAGGCAGCTCTTAGTGGCTTTATTTTCATTATTACAGCAATTTTAGGGCTGCATGCTGCAATTTTCACTCGCAGTGAGGTATTAAATTGAAATTACCCCAGATGTAATTGTCACACAGAATAATTCTGGACATGCTGAATTTAATGTTTTCCAAGCTGTGGTTTTATTATCCAAGCAAGTGCCAAAAAAACACTTGTCAACAGCTTAAGCTGAAATCTGCCTTTTCAAGTGGTAAGATGTTTAATGGAGAGTATTGTTGGAAAGAAATGTAAAAGAGCACTTTAGCCTCCTCTTTTAAGCTAGTAATTGAACAAACTAGCTTGATGATATTCACCAAATCACCAAAGAGTGTCACCACCAAACGCTCTTTAGATCCAAGTTCCAGATTTTGAAGGACAACCACTGAATGTGCTCCTTGAATCACAAAGGATGCTTCCTCTTTTTGCTCCTCTAAGTAAACTTTTCATTTCTGCAGTTTTCTTAAACTTTGCCCTCACAGTTTATGTTCATGTTAGGATAAACCATGATTGAGATGTGATGTGAGCACAGAATGTTTGCTGTTGCTTCCGGGGTTCGTTGCTTGAAAGAATGATCAACCCTATAGGAGAGGTGGGATAGTGGAGTGGATAGCATATCAGATTTTGACTGAGGAGAGTTGAGTTTAAATACTCACTAATCCATACTGTTTGTTGTGTGACCCTGGGCCAGTCCTTGTGTCTCAGCTAACCTACCTCCCCTCTATATATTATCTTTTGCTCCTTGAACGAAAAATAGCTTACAAATATAATATATGATTAAATTACAGTAGCAAACACTGAATGGCTGTTCCAAGAACATTAGAAAGGCATCTTGTCTTTTAGAATGCACTAAGAAAAGAGCAAGAGTGCAGTAGCACCTATAAGACTAACAAAATTTGTGTTAGGGTATAAGCTTTTGTGAGCCACAGCTTCAGATACCAAGGCCAAAGTCAGTGTTGTTATTATCCCCACAATACAGCTGGGGAGCTGGGGCTGAAAGGAGTGGCTTTCCCAAGATCACTTGTAGAACTCATGGCAGCAGTGGGAATCAAACTAGCAGAGTGCTGATTTGCAGTCCAGCCATTTAACCACTAGCTCCCACTGATATGTGAGTTCTCATACTGTCACTTTTGAGCTGTGGTTCTTGTGCAGGAGAAGGAAATAATTTTCACTGGGCAACCATATAACATTCTCTGTGTTGTGTGTCATGATTCTTTGCCTCATAATTCTCTTTGGGTGCCAGCAATGGTTACTGTCTGGCTGCCTGGAGTGATGGTGAATGATGAATGCCACCAACTGTGCTCATGGAATAATAACATATAAACAGAAAATACAGGTTATTTTTAAAATGATGTGTCCTCTGCCCCTGACCTTGGGGAATATGTGACTTTGCTAGCAAGTTCTGACCATGTGCCAACTGAGGCTACTAGCAATCTGCCTAGTTGGATGATGAATGTCATTGACAAAAGAAACTCAAACTGCAGCTCATTTAAAATTGCAAACAGACCAACAAGTCAAGAGTATGGGAGTGTTATGGACTGCACTTAACAGCAGGTTTCTGAAGTGCAGCAAAATCAGAGAGCTGGGAGGGAAAGGGTTAACTATTCCCTAGAATGGAGAGCTTGAGTGACAGGCTGCTCCCTCTTCTCTGATTGATCAGTTAGAACCAGTCTGAAGGCAGTCAGCTGTTTTCTGACAGTATTGGGAGTCAGGGAGTGTGACAAGAAAAGTCAGACATTCACTTTTAGAGTGAAGGAAGAAGACCCTTTTGCCTTAACTGTAGTATTACTATCCTGAGGAAGAATTCTATCTAAGAATTCAAAATCTTAAGTGTCAGCATAAGCTGAAGTACGCTTTACACAGACACCAGAGAAATGGGAGTGTATTTTGGGAGAGAGTGATTGGGTTGTGGGTTGAGACTCCCTTTCAGGCCAAAAAGAAGAGGGGTTATATCTTCTGAGGGAAAGAAGATTAATTCTGGCTCAGTTTTGAAGGAGGGTTTGTCAGGATGTCTCCTGCCATACACCACAAGACTCTGTGTAACCTTGTAACTGCAACCTCTGTGAGACTGCTGTTAACTGCTGCTCCAATATGGAATCTAGCAGCCTGCTGTTATCTCCATCTCATGCTCGCCTGGCCTTGAAGCTGCATATAACATCTCTGTTTCATTTTGCTGTTCCTTTATTATACTTAGCTAGCTGTCTTCTTAAGGGGGGCTCTGGGTGGGGGCTGGGCTTAGACTCCTATATTTATTGTATGCTTCTAGACAGACACGAGTTCTAGCAAGGATTGTAATAGGGAATGACCTAATAGCTAATCAATAAAATTGCTTTAACTCATGCAGTTCCTGGACTCATGCAGTGAAGTTATTGAGAATTATTTGGCTGAACCTGACAGTTTGATTCTGAGGAGGACCCTTGGTCTGTTGTAAAGGGAAAATGGTTTTAAACTACTCAGAAGACAGAAATATCCTGATTCAGTTTCGTTTTCCCGGCCATGTTGGACGCTCCTCTCTGCAGGTCCGGGAGGAAGCGGCCGAGCAGCCTGACCGGGTGGTTGACCTGCAAGGGTTAACCCCCAGGACTCCCAGTGAGTGGGTCAGGGTCTGGAGCACTGCGGGAAGTGTCCCCTGAAGTCGATGCAGGGGGTAAATTGCCCGTCTGCTCCTACGGAGGCCGGCAGACTTGCGCAGCACATTGCGTGCTGCCGGGCCATGGAGAATGGCAACAAGCAGATTTGAGGTGAAAACCTGTAAGTAAGCGAATCCCTTCTGCTATTCCAAGCGTATGCGAAGGATTGGTGGGAGTTGAAGCTAAGAAGGTCCGGATATCTGCCCCTTCACTGAGTTTCAGAACTTAGTTGGCGGTCTCCCCCCCCCCTAAGATGGCAACAAAAAAGCAGAGCCCTGCTGTGAGCAAATCGGTTTTGGCGACGCTTCAGGGGAAGGGAGAAACTCTTGAAGAGGTGGTTAAATGGTCGGTCATTGAAGCTATGAAGCCCTTTGTTGATAAGCTAAATGAAATCGGACAAAGGGTTGGCGCAGTTGAGAATGAAGTGAAAACCATTAAAGATGCAGCGTCTGGGGCAGAGCAGTCTGCTCGGGAAAATGCAGTACTCATGAAAGCAACAAACAAAGAAGTAAAGCTTTTGGAGAATCAATTGATAGGATTACAAGTGGATCATGCTCAGACGGTATTGCGTCTTCAGAATGTGAAGGAGGAGGAAAGTGAAAACTTAAAGGATTTGGTGTCGGAACTTTTGGCGTCATTCGCAAAGGCAACTAAAGAAGAGTTAAAAAGGGATATTCTGGAAGTCCGTCGGACATCTTCAAAATATGCAACGAAGTGTCAGCTGCCTCGCGAGATTATTATTGATTTTTCATCTAAGAAGACTCGGGACACCATCTTATATAACTCGTACAATGTGGACTTGGACTTTCTGGGTAACAAGGTTAAGATATTGAAGGACGTTCCATTTTTAGCTCAGAAAAGAAGATTCAAATATAAAAGGTTTGCAGCTCTTCTGAGGAAGCGTGAAATAAAATACAAATGGTTATTTCCGGAAGGCATCTGGTTCAGATATAAAGACCAAGCCTACAAGATAATATCGGAAGTACAGCTGAGGGACTTTGTGTTTAATCATCAAGAGTTCCAGCAAGAAGAAGACTTAGAATCTGAAGGGGGGAGTGGGGAGGAGGGAGTGAGCACAGCTATTGTAGCTGTTCAGAGAGAACTGAGACCGAGACCCGTGAGGGGGGGGGGAGAAGAAGACCTGATCCTGACTGTAGTTTGTATCTTATAAGATCTACCAATCTAATAGCATATTAGAAAGTTTAACTTTAAATAATTGTATTGTGAAGGGAATACAATACTCGTAGATGTAGTGTGTGTTTTTTATATGTTGTTTTTTCCCTCTCCCCCTGTTCCCTTTTCCCTTTCCTTTTTTGTAGTTTTTATTGTTAGCAATTAAAAAAAAAAAGAAGAAGATAGAAATATCCTCTAGTTTCAAGAAAGGACAGAATTAGATGCACAAAGAAAGTGACTAACTCCAGAAAACCTGAACTGTCATAGGAAACTTCCTGAAGAAACATTGTGACTGTAACTAAATTACTAAGTAAAACACCTCTCACTGTTTAGAACCAAGAATATATGAAAATAAACTTAAAGGATACTATTTTGCATGTTACACGAAGTGTATTCTATACTACCAACAAATTTTTACCTCCATATTTCCATTCCCTGACTACACTTACGCAATCCCTGCCTGTTAAATACAGTTATTTCTTTTTGAATGTTATACAGTCTCTAGTGCCATTTCCAAGAAAAAGGAAGAGGGCTCCTGCTTTTCCCCATCAAGTTCCTGGGCTGGGCTAAAAAGCTAAAATTATATCTGCATGTCAGAGTGGGACAAAGAGACTTTCAAAACAACAAATATTAACATGCTTCTTGGGGCTGCTGAGTCAAAACAGAAAACTGATTTATGATAGGAATATCTGCCTCACAATGGGGAGAGTGAAGAGGGGGTCTGTCATAGGGAGATTGATTCAAGAGAAAACAGGCATTGTAAAATTGATTACTAAGCACATTATTTGCAACTATCATAATCTCACTAGATGTCAGCTAGTATCTGCACATACTACACATTGAAGGCTATCTTGGACCAACTAACATACTTGTTAGGCAAGCTCAGTCTTAGAAGCTAAGCAGGGTCAGCCTTGCTTAGTAATTGGATGGGAGATCTCCAAAGAAGACTAGGATCACTGTGCAGAGGTAGACAATGGTAAAGCATCTCTGTTTGTCTCTTGCCTTCTGAACCCCAGCAGGGTTGCCATATGTTGGCTATGACTTGATGTCACTTTCTACCACTAAGGTTCTGTAGTACAGAAAGGCTCTGACACTGAATGTATCCTATGCTTGGTTGGCTGGACTCCTTTGGAGTCCATCACTCGACTGGCTGGGCCCAGAGCAGCTGGCATTTGGAGCATAGGGCTTGCATCTAGTAGACTGGTTGATCCAGCAATGGAGACTTCTCAAACCTCAGCATAAATTGGCCAAGAGGTGATCTGGCACAGCTGCATCTGCTGGCAGGTGTTGGAGCTCTAGAGGCTGCATTGTTCTCTGGACAGGATCCTGTGAGGAATCACTGTCTCAGCACTTTGCTCTGGGCTTACCATGATGTTCCATGTTAGTATTTCTCCTCCTGTGTGAACCTCAGCCTGGGCCCTCTGCTGCTGCCATTTCTGCAGAGTATCCACGAGTTCTGAGGACAACAGTCCCAGTTACTACTTCTGCCTGGCAGAGGCCCAGCAGCTGTCTCAGGGGCCGGCAGTGTGGGCTCGCTTGCTGGCTTTGGCAAGAGTGGCTTCTGGTAGAGATGGGGCATGGCCAGCCGATGTCTCTGCTGTGTCAAGCTCTTCCTGGTCCTGCTGGCCCTCCTGGTCCCGTAGTCCAGGCTCCTCAGAACTTTATCCTAACACTCTGGGTCAGGCCACTCTTGGCTAGAACCCTCTGAGTTGGAGTCATCGGTCTGGTTAGAGGATGGGTCTGTGGGGGTCATCATGACAGAGTGACAGGTTTGCAAAATTTGGTATAAAGAAGTATCCATTTCTCTCTTCTCAGACATCTTGTGGTTTCAGCCTCTTAATTCTTATGGATATATAACTTTCCTGTATTGCAAAGCAAGGATGAGCCAAGCCAAATGGTTCTTGGATTGAAAGAAGAACAGTCTGAATGCTAGAACTGGAGGTTTTGCCTTTGACAAAAATATATTGGCAGTGACTTAGCTTTTATGATTACCAAAGCCAGACTGGTCTTCTGTCTTTGGAAACAAACAAGTAGTGCTAAAATTCATTAATGGCTGATGAAAGTAAAAAGACTTACACACTGATAACATGATTGGCCAACCAACAATACTTCCAGATGAGACTAGGATTGCCAGCCCCTCACTTGAGTTGGGGTATCCCCCACCCCTACCTGCTGCCCTTCTCACCTGGCCGGCGGGGGGCAGGAATGTCGAGAAGCTGGCTAGAGCCCCCAGAGCACATGAAAAAATGGCATGTGTGTACTCTGGAGGTCTCCCAGTGACATCATTTTGTTTAAAACAGAACTGGGAGGACTTCAGAGTGCACACACATGTGACAAAGAAGAAATACCCCCCACAGACACCTGGCTGGCACTCCCCCACCTGTTAAGGTAAGGTAAGGTAAGGTAAGGTAAGGTAAGGTAAGGTAAGGTAAGGTAAGGTAAGGTAAGGTGGCAACTTTAGATTAGACTCATTATTGTCAGGGGTGTGCAGAGAATGGAACTTGCACAAAACTTGTGATAACTGAACTTGTGATAAATGAAGTTCTTAATTTCACTACATTTTTATGGTTCAGGCAGACATGTTGACTTTGTACCATGTACATTATTTTTATTATGTATATTCTTTTATTATATTGCATAAATATTTAATTAAAATTATCCATCACACCCAGAATTCAGTTTTCTGCAAGATTTTAAATCCTCGCTAGTCTAAGGATCATTCTTCATACAGATATCAATAGACATGCTCAGGCAAACCCTAATTAGGCTCATGTCATGCTTAAGCTTATCAGTCACAGGTTGCTAGCAAACAGCCTAGACTGTTCTCCAGGTTGCTTTCTGCATCTGTGGACACACAGTCAGCAGTATCTGTTTGATGTCCACTCCTCCCCCTCCCCCCATACATAATTTCTAATTGTTCTAAAGAAGAATACTATATTTACCCAAAGGAAAGACTAGTTTTTCCTCCAGATGTACCATCAAGAAAAAGAGTTCATCTTACATCCATATCCACCAAGGAAATCCGGGATTGCTACATAGGGGTAGACAATAGCAAATCACCTCTGTTCATTTCTTGCCTTGAAAACCCTACCAGGTCTTCATAAGTTGGCTGCAACTTGAAGATTCTTCTCATATACACTTCTTATATTCAGGGTTGTCTGGAGTAAATACAGTGCAATCACCTAGAAATAAATAGGTAAATAAAAATACCTCTTTTTCTGGGGAAAGAGGTAGTGGAACTCTCACCTGGGGCAACTCCCAGCAGGAGGTGGTGCCTCTGCCACTACATGCGTGTGCGTGCAAAGCGCATGCGCACTCCCAGGACCATGCGATTATGTCACTTCTGGGAAGTGATGTCATTGCGCACGACACAGCTGCTCCCCCCCCCAGGAGAAAGAAAGAGAAAGGGAGGGAAAGAAAGAAAGACATGGAAAGAAGGAAGGAATGGAGGGAGGAAGGGAGGAAAAGAAAGAAAGAAAGAAAGAAAGAAAGAAAGAAAGAAAGGGAGGCTTCAGCTGGGAAGGAGGGAATCCCCCTTCTCTCAGCTGAAGTTTAAAGCCAGTTTGGGGCTTCCCCTGACCAGCTGAAGAGCGGGGGTTAAAGAGCTCCTTTCCCTCGCAAGCTGGTCAGGGCTACTTGAACATGTGACTACTTTTGACATTGTGGCAGAAAAAAGGCATGCCCACAACAAACACCCTGTGAGGTGAGTGGAGCTGAGAGAGGTCCTAGAAGCTGTGACTGACCCAAGGTCACCCAGCTGGCTTCAAGTGTGGAGGAGTGGGGAATCAAACCCCAATCAATTTGGTGTTCCTCTAACTTTGATAGCTACATTAATGGCTGCTGAGCTGTCCAGATGCTTCCTACTGTGCAGGCAACAAAAAGAGAGCAAATGAGTGATCTGTGCACTTTAGTTATTTCATCCAATCAAATAGCAGGGGCAGTAGTCAGCCAGATGAATGGAGGGGGGCAGGCAGGCAGGTGATGGGAGATTGGCTGCAGGCCAGATGGGAAGGTGCCATTTCCCCAAATCTGCTACTTATCCACCTCAGCTGGCTTGCTGTAGAACCAGCCCTGAATAGCCGGTTCCTTTGTGAGTGTTGGAGAGCTGCTTGTTTCCTATATAGAGACATGGAGGTGTATAATGTATAACAGAGTACTTGTGAATTCAGTGGTGAGGGCAGGAATGAGCCGTGAAGTCTTCCAAAGCTCTGCCACCAATATGCCCCCTTTCTACTAATTTTTGTCCCTTAGTACTGGTAATTCTCTCCTAGTGGGTAACATCTTTCTGTCACAAGGATATATTGGCATAATTTGGCCTAGTGGTATATCCTGAAAACACAGGGGGATTTAAGAGCTGGCCTGCTTTAATCAGTGATCCAAAGTCTGGGATAGGATTGTTCTGTGGATATGTTAAAGCAGACAACAAATATTTACGAAGGGTGTATGTATGGTCACAGAGAAAGTTTTCTAGAAACCAGATGGCAACTGATTTTGCGTCCATCCTCTTTTCATCAAGGGTGATCAGAGAAGCTTTTCAGCCTTTGTTTATCCCCATTACTGTCCTGTAATAAGTGAGGTGGCTACATATCTTTCGCCTCTCCTTTTATTGCACATGTACAACACATAAACATGTTGTGCAATCTAAGATCAATTACATCTCCCCAAAGTGTTATTCCACAATGTATACTTCACAGTTTCAGAAAAATGTCATGGGATACAAATGAGCATATACTAAGTCTTTAATATGTATCCAATTATACTACAGCTGGCCCTCAACTGTTATAATAATTTAAGTATTAGTGGCCAGGGATCTTTTACATTCATTCATCATCCTGCCAAAACCACTCTTGCTTTTTTGATGGCCTTGGATGCCATGTGCCAAGAGGATGGAGGGATACACGTCTGGGAATGGATAGCACATTATAATGTCTAAATGGTAGCGAGTGAGCAATTGTCCAAATGCTGGTAGCTGAGCCTGCAGAAAGCAAGTAGTGGTTGGATCAGAAACTTCCTTTTGTTTCAAGCTTCATTTCTCTTACAGAATTAAAGGGCATTATGAGTGTGTTATTGCAGGATTCTTCTTTCCTTTAGTACATTTTTTCAACCCCCTTTTTCCAGATGTTATTTCCCTTTTCCCTTGAATTATTTATTTCCCCTGCAGCTCTTTTTCTAAAGATACTTTATGTAATATTGCATGATATGTAATGTATGAAGTTATTTAATAAAGGCCTAATACACAGGAAGTTATAGCTCAGGTTTCTATATTGTCATTTGCCATTTGATCTTCAAAATTAGCTTTTTAGTTCCGGTCTGCCTACAGACGCTGGAATGGTTTCAGCATGGTTTATGTATTCATTTATAACATTTTTGGAGTATATTCATAGTATACATGTAAACTTGTTTTACAGATATTCCCACTTCCTTGGCATATCTGTGATTAAAGAAGAGGGGAGGAATCAGATTATCAGTACCTTGACAAACTACAATTCCTCGGATTCCTTGGATGGGTGTGGGGAATACATGATAATTAAAGTTATAGAATCATAGAATTGGAAGAGGCCATACAGACCATCTAGTCCAACCCCCTGCCCAGTGCAGGAACAGCCTAAAGCATATCAAAAAAATATTAATCCAATCTTTGAAGACTGCTAGGCGGCCTACTTCACTATTGAATTACTGTTAATGTGAAGTGTTTTCCTAATGTCCAGCCAGTACAGTTTAAACCCATTGTTTCAAGTCTCATCCTCTGTTTCCAACAGGAACAGCTCCCTGCCCTAAGTGACAACCTTTTAAATACTTAAATGAATATTAGCTGAGGAATGAAATCATGCATAGTTACAAGGGCATATATATGTGTTCTGAATTTCTGGGAACTTTTAGCAGCAATATTATGGGGCTATTTAGATGCTATCAATGAGTGAGCACTGCCCAGCTCATCTTACAGTTTGTTGCTGCTGTTGCTGCTGTTGCTTCTTCTCCTCTTTTAAAAGTTCTTTTTTTTTTCACAGTGGGAGAAAGCTCAGGGTTTTTCTGAGTTTCTTTAGAAAGACCAAGTCAAATGAAATTCAAATGCAGCACTCCTGCCAGCTCCCCCTTTCCAAAACAAACTTGCCCTTGCAAAGCATTGGGAGACCAGTGGTTGAGAAGCTGTCGGATTAGAAAAGCTAATTTGAACAAGCTCAAAGTCATGCTGGGGAGAATCACATGGTCAGAAGAAGTCAGGGAGAAAGGAATTCAATATGGGTGGGAGTTTCTTAAACGTGAGATGTTGAAGGCACAATCACAAATGAGGCTAATAAGACAGAAAAATGGGGGGTACCTAAAAAGCCAGGGTGGCACCATAAACAGCTTTCTAAAGATCTGAATATTAAAAAAGACACATTTAAGAAATGGAAGAAGGGCTGTGTAACCAAGGATTAATATAAACAACTTGCCAGTGCTTGTAGAGAGAGTATTAGGCTAAAACTCAATATGAGCTTAGGCTAGCAAGAGATGCTAAACAAAACAAAAAAAGAGTTATTTGGTTATATTTGGAGCAGGAAAAGGGATATGGAAGTGTTAGGCCCACTATGGGGAAAGGAAAGTGAGATTCTAACAGGTGATAAAGAGAGGGCAGCTCGATTCCAACTTTGCCTCAGTCTTCACTTGCAAGGGGAAGTGTGCACACCCTGGCAAAAAGGGAACATATGAGGAAGTAATGGAATTGCAGCCTAGAGCCAGCATGGGTTCCTCAAGAACAAGTCATGTCAGACTAACCTTATCTCCTTTTTGAGAGAGTTGCTATTTTGGTGGATCAGGGGAATGCTATGGACATAGTTTATCTTGATTTCAGTAAGGCTTTTTGATAAGATTCCACATAATATTCTGGTTAACAAGTTGGTAACATGGTTTGGATCCTATTACATTTAGATGGATTTAGATGGTTGACAGATCGAACACAAAGTGTGCTTATAAATGGTTCCTCATGTTCTTGGAGAGGAGTAACAAATGGAGTGCATCAGGGATCTGTCCTGGGCCCTGTGTTGTTTAACATCTTTATAAATGACTTGGAATAGAGGGGATGTTCATTAAATTTGCAGATGATACTGGGAGGGGTTGCAAACAGTGTAGAAGACAGAAGCAAGATTCAAGGTGATCTTGACAGGCTGAAAAACTGGGCTGAAACAAATAAAATGAATTTCAACAGAGATAAATGTAGAGTTCTGCATTTAGGTAGGAAAAATCAAAGATACAGGGGGAGACCTGTCTTGGCAGTAGTACATGTGTAAAGGATATAAGGATCTTAGTAGATCAAATGATGAACATGAGTCAGCAATGTGATACTGTAGCTAAAAAGGCAAATGTGATTTGCTTTGTTTTGGTTAGACCTCACTTGGAGTACTGTGTACAGTTTTGGGCACCACAGTTTAAGAAGGATGTTAAAAGCTGAAATGTGTCTAAAGGAGGGCAATGAAGATGGTGAGGAGTATGAAGACTAAGTGTTATGAGGAAAGACTGAAGGAGCTTAGCCTGGAGAGGAGGCGACTGAAAAGTGATATGGTAGCCCTCTTCAAGTATTTGAAGGGCAGTCACATAGAGGATGGAGCAGAGTTGTTTTCTGTCACTCCAGAGGGTTGGACGAGAAACAATGGGTTAAAATTAAAGCCAAAGACTTTTCTGTTGAACATCCGGAAGATCCCCTCCAGTGGCCTTCAGGGGAGATACCAGCGAGTCCCCTTTTCAGAAAGACACTGTTTGTGTGGCGCCAACTGCCCAGATACTATCCAGCATATAATGTTGGAATGCCATTTGTATGATAAGTTACGAAGAATGTTGATTGAGAGGTTGCCAATATATATTGAACGCCAGAACAATTTATCCTTTTGTCATTTTCTGTTGAAGGATAATGATACAGTGATTTCTAGAGTGGTTGCGGAGTTTTTAGTGGGTGTGCTTAAGATTCATCCAAGCGTTGTATAAATATATTGTCTTCTGATATTTTATGTAATTTTATAGTGACTTGTTTGCTGTCTTAGATTCTTGTATGCCATTAAAGGTATTTGATTGATTGACTGACTGACTGACTGACTGACTGACTGAACGAACATCAGGAAGGACTTCTGGATGGTTAGAGTAGCTCCTCAGTGGAGTAAGTTTCCTCAGGAGGTAGTGGGCTCTCCTTCCTTGGAAGTATTTAAGAAGAGGCTAGATGGTCATCTGACAGCTATGATGATTCTCTGTCTATATATGAATGTACACAGAGCAAGAGGGTGTATGCATGAAGGGATATGCCAGTGCTGGACTCTCATGGCCCTTTCTTATATGCACAGGGTAATGTTGTTTGGCACTTTGGGGTCAGGAAGGAATCTTCTTCCAGGCCAGTTTGGCCAGGGATTCTGGAGAGGTTTTTTGCCTTCTTCTGGGCATAGAACAGGGGTCACTGAGGCAGGTGAGGGGGATAGCTGTTAATGACCCTTGGGGTCCATTCCAGCTCTGTGTTTCTATGTTGACAGGAGAGTCCTGGCAGATTTCATCCATAAACCATTGATGTTAGGATGCTTAGGATTGCTGCTACATTTATGGCTAATTCAGTTTCTAGTGGGAAGATTGGATGTTTCATCTTTGCTGCAACGGACATGCTGAGATTGCTTGTTAACACCCAGGACTGAAGAATGAGGCCTACAGGACCTCAACAGTCTTAAGCCAGCCCTCTCCCTTTTGCAATGATAGGTGGAACAGGCATAAAATGGTGACCGACAATGACTCAGTTATGAGCCAGTCTAAAATTCTGAGCGCATTTTGATCAACTTGTAATGGGCCTGGGTATTCTGAACTGACAATTTAATGTTGAACCACACAGTTCTGAAGTCTGAAGCAATGTGAAAGCCAAGACATATAATGATGTTTTTATAATTGTAGCTTGAGTAAGCCCATTGTGATTGCTTCAGAGTTCAGTCAACTTGCAACAACACTGTCTAGTGATGAGGTCCACTCCTGTCTCACTTGAGCCACTCTAGAGATCCCCAGTCATGTGGCAGCCAGCATCACCCATCTTCAGGGAAGTGGAAGCCCAGGTCATGCCTGCACATCCACCCCCCCAAAGAGCATCAGATTTCACCATGGCTTGCCTTAGTAAAGGCTATGGTTGCCAATTAGGGTTGCCAGGTCCCTCAAGTCTCCCAACGGGAGACTGGGATGCTTGCCCCTACCTCCTTGGTTCTCTTGCTGTTGTGAATGCGCGCGCACTCCCAGTGTGCCTGATGACGTCACTTTCGGGAGTGATGTCATCACGCAGGGTCAAAGGCACCCGCATGATGACGTCACTTGCACTGGGGAGGGCGAAGAGAGCGGGCAGCTCTCTCTCGCCGCCGCCGCTGCAGCACCCCTTGTCCCTGCTGGCGCGGGCAGCACAGGGGCCGTGGCGGCCGCAGCGAGAGGAAGCTGCGGTGGCCACGGCCTGCTCGCTCTCTCTCACCACGGTGGCCACTATCCCTGTGCAGCCAGCACCGGCAGGGACAAGGGGCGCGACGGCGAGAGAGTGAGCTGCGGTGGCCACGGCCTGCTCTCTCTCTCTCTCTCTCTCTCTCTCTCTCTCTCTCTCTCTCTCTCTCTCTCTCTCTCTCTCTCTCTCTCTCCATGGCCACTGTCCCTGTACAGCTGGCGCCAGCAGGGACAAGGGGCACAGTGGTGGCGGCGGAGAGAGAGAGTAGGCCGTGGCCACCGCAGCTCGCTCTCCTGCTGCTGCCACCACCACACCCCTTGTCCCTGCCCGTGCCGACTGCACAGGGATGGTGGCAGCGGTGGCGAGAGAGTGGCCCGCGGCGGCCACAGCAGTGCCGGTGAGAGCGGCGTGCTCTTGCAACCACTGCCTGCTTTCTCTCTGCCTCTGCTGCCGCCGCCTGCTCTTGTGGCACAGGAGTGCGCCCCGCACCCAGGGGTGCACTGCGCCATCCATGGAGGGGGCGCCCCAGGGAGCGTGCCCCCCCACCAGCCAAGTAAGTGGGCGTGGGGGGAGGGTGGGATCGGGGGATCCCCCGCCTCGAGCGGAGGGATGGGAACCCTATTGCCAGTTCTGGGATGGGAAATGTTTGGAGATTTGGGAGTAGAACCTAGGGACAGTTGGGTTTGGACAGAGGAGAGATCTCAGAGGGCTATAATGCCACAGACTCTACCCTCCAAAGCAACCATTTTCTCTGGGAGAACTGTTGTCTGGTGGGAAGGGCTACTTATTTAAGAGAAGATCAGAGAATGCTGAGGAGAATGCAGCACTCCTGCTGTGGCGAGAGGTCTGAGAAGAGGAAGAGCTAGGTAGCACACCTTCTTCTCCTTCAGTAATCTGAGTTCTTCTGGATCCCTTACTGCAGAGATGGACAAAACAGAAGCTGGACACAATACCTGAGATTTGGGGGGAGTGCCACAAACCAAAAATTAATACAAAATTGCATAAAGTGGGTGGATAGCTGGTGTATTGCATGCTGGTTGGATTATGAGTTGAGTGTGTGCCAAGGCAAGACCACATCAACATACACTGAATTCACTCCGTGGGCATTCACAGCATTCCACACCCACAAACTGTATATCTAATTGACTTCCAAGGGAATTGATCTATTCAGCTGGTGGGAAAATGGCTGCAGTGGTAGTAGAGGTAGTAGAACTAAAAATTATTGTGAAGACCCAAACCTATAACAACTGAGGGCACAAGACGTCAATATACTTTGGCCAAACCTTAATGACTTCACTTGGAGTCCATAGTCCTTCACACAGCTAGGCTACCTAAATCCCACTGAAACCTTCCCCTGAGGTACTAAAGTGCAGCCACTTCTAGGGGTAAGATAAGAATGTTTTTAAAGAAGTTAATTAAAGAGAACTCTTAATGTGGCTATTGGTATTAGAGACAGTAGAATGTGGTTCTTTCTATAAATACATCTGAGCAGCCTGTCATTGCAATTCCTTAGACACTGAGAGGGTTTACCAATACTGTATCTAAACTTTAAGGCTCTGCCTATAACTTCTTTGTTCTCTTACCCCCTGCATATTGTGCTGCCAGTCTGTGCATTATTGTGTCAGATTATAGCCAAACAAAATGAAAAACAATTAGAGGCCTCCTCTGAGATTTCTGCTTTTATTTCTCCTGCTTTACACATTTTAAAACCTTCGTGTACAACATAAATCAAACATGAGAATAAACACAGAGCAATTCCTTATGTCCTGCTGAAGTCAATATTGAATCTGCTGGCTCAGTTAAAAAGGGTATTTGAGGCTGCTGTTCCAAAAGCCTTCTAAATTGCCAGAAAACACCTGGCCCATAAAGCTGCCAGCACAGAGCTCCTTGAGTTGGAAGTCACCTGGATGACCAATCTTCTCCCTTCACATTTGTAAATGAAGAGGCACTCCAGTGAATTTTTTAGGGTAGTCCAGCAGCAGGTTTGGGGAGTTCCTTGAACAAGGTGCCCTCATTGGTTCCCCTCCTTGAGTTGGCCACTTTCTTGCCACTGAGCATCCATTTGCCATGAGACTCTGGGCCCAATGACTGCTACCATCAAGTGAGGGAGGTGACATGAATGGTTGTAGCTACTCCTTCTCCTTGCTTCTTGCCCCTGCCTCTACTAGTCCAAAGAGGGAAGGCAGGGAGGCAGCAATTGCCAAGAGGAGAATGAGAGTCAGGGAACTCCAGAGAATGGCAGATGGCCTGAGGCTGACCCTAAGCTTAATCAGTAACTAGGTTGTCCTGGGAAGAGGTTTTATGTAGACAGTGAGGGGAGCTAGGCAAGACACACAGCCCCTAATCCAAGAGGTTTACTAGCAAGCTTCCTATCTATTTTTTTTTACACTCTTTCTAACACTTCTGCTTTCTCCTTTCTGTTGCAAGTCACCCCTTTCTTGTCCTGATTGTCTAAAATGTCTTTTGTGGCAAGAAAGTAACAGGAGGGGAAATCTGGATTATGAACAGATAAACTGGATGATGCCATTTGGAGGGGCCATCTGGCTTGAGTTGGTGACTCTAATACAGTCATAGATATGAGAGATTCTTAGAGAGAAAGTAATTAAAATGACATAAGCTAAGGAATCTGAGAAGATGTATTGACTACAGAAGCGAAAGGAAGTAGCATTTCTTCATGAACCACAGAGTAAACTTATAGAATTCATGGTCACAAGATATCCACTCGCATAACAACCTTTTGAAAAGTTACAAACAAACTCAGGGACAGTAAGGTTTATCAATGGTAGTTAGTGATGACAGTTAAAAAAAACCTTTGTATTCAAAGGCAGTATGTATCTGTGCAAAGTGATCTGTGTTAGTTGAATAGACAGGCTGTAATATATCAAGATTTCACCAGTATGGCTGTCTTTTCCTTTCTAGTCAAGATGTTGAATGTATAGACAAATGGAGGTCTTCGTAGGTCCCCTCTGAAGATTTGGAATCTTCACCAAATTTGGAAAGCTTGACCTAAATCCTCAAACAAGTGTGTTTCAGATTAAAAAGCAGTGTTGGATTTTTGCAGTGGCCTCCCGTTCTTTTAACGTGGAGATCTCTGTGGGCTTGGTTCCAGCATCTTACACATTGCTACAGCCTTCCCCTAAATTCTTCTTGTTAAATCCTCTCCTCTCCCTCTGGCTGAGCTGCAGTTCAATTTATAGCTTTAGCCAGTTCTTGGAGTCATTCCTCTTCTGTCTTTGGGTATATTGAGGAGGCAGAAGTGCTGTTTTATTCATGAGTGGTTTTCCTCCAATTGTGTGTACCACCACCAGAGTCAGGAGAGGAGAGTGGGGTCAATGGAGCAAAGACAAGAACAGATAAGAGTACTATCCCTTCATGGCCCATATGTGGTACAACATTAACGAAGTGCTGGTATAAAGAAGATGACCCAATGAAAGTATTAGAAAGGCTTTTTTTTAAAAAAAGAATGTTCTTTTGTAAAAGGAATCAATTAGTTTTTAGGCCTCAAGGAGAAATCTTTTTCTGTGATGAAAAGCAAAACCCTAAAGATTTGACTACAAAGGTCTCCAGCCTATTGAATGGTATGCCACAGGTCTGCACATATCATGGTGAGAGGAAGGCAGGGAAGTGTAGCTTGCACATTCAGAATTCATGAAAAGCTTGCTTTCTGTTCATGCTGTCAGTTCTGCTAACGAATGGCAATTTATTCACCTTTTATAATAAGGCAATAACATCAAAGAACAAGCAGCTAGATTAGGTAGAGAGGCAGTGGAATGGCATGATCAATTAGCTGTAAGACATCGTTAGGAGAGTGGCCGTGTGTATGTTGCCCTCTCTTCCACAAATGGGAGAACTGTTGGAGGAACTGCATAGTTTGATACACGCCTATATTCTTGAGTTGAGAAATGGCTAACTTCTAAAACTGCACAGTCAATCTTCAGTTTTTAGCTAAAACCTTAATCTTAGGAAAGGAATCTATTGAATTTGGGAAGGGCCATGGCATAGTGGGTGGGTGAACATTTGCTTTGTATGCAGGAAGTCTCACGTTCAATCCTTAGTATTTCCAGTTAAAAGGAAAGTGATGTGTCAGACCTTTACTGGAGACCTGGGAAAGCTGCCACTAGTCAAAGCAGGCAGTATTGACCTTGATAGACAAGTGGTCCAACTCAGCTTAAGGTAGTTTCCTGTGTTCAGTGTCATTGTCTTGAATTTCTGTAACTCCAGAAATCTCTTTTCTCTCTTTTCTGTTCAGATGCACTACTTTGCACTATCGTAAAGATCTGCCGCCAACTAGCATCATTATCACCTTTCATAATGAAGCCAGGTCAACACTACTAAGAACCATAAGAAGGTAAGATTGATTAATTGGTTATGCAGTTGAGAGTCAACAGGCTTCAAACATGTCAGTTACCTTACGAACATCCTCATATTGGGATTGAAAATACAGGAGTGAAACTGATTATACCTGAAGTTACCGTTTGACAATGGCTATGTACCAGCCAAGGACAAAAGAAAAGCACTTGATGAGAATTGTCAAAAATTGCCCTCTAATGCTTAGTATGTAAACAGGAGATAAGTCTGGACTGTTTTCTTTTAAAGATAAGGTTCTAGGCAGGACCTTTGGTCCAAAGGAACCCTGCTGGGAAAGTTTTTACATTCTTTTTATTGATCTTAGGTTACAATACTTTAACCTGTATGGAGCTGGACCTATAGTAATGGAGACTTTATCCTGTGTTATGTGTGAGACCTGAAATCCTGATTCAAATGTTGTTCTGGTAACAAACTTGTGTTATCTTAGGCAGACCTCAATACCTTTCAGGGATTTTGTAACAACAATAGCTAAGATAAAAGTAGGAAAATTAAATAGAATTCCAGTGATGCCTTAAAGACTAACTCAGTTTATTACTGCATGAATTTTTGTGAGTCAGAACTCACTTCATCAGATGCATGCATGTGTATGTTCATAGGAAATATACTTATACTCAATATTACAAGCAGCAAAAAGGTGAGAGTGGGGGAGAAATTACCAAGAGGGGGCACAGAGAAAACAATAGCCAATGAAAAGAAATTTTATCCATTGAGAATGGTTGAGGACCAATCTCAGCTGTAGATAGCTGGGCAGAGTATGATATAAACAGAATCAAATCTAATCAAAGAAATGATGGTTGTTGTGGATTTTCTGGGCTGTATAGCCGTGGTCTTGGCATTGTAGTTCCTGGCGTTTCGCCAGCAGCTGTGACTGGCATCTTCAGAGGTGTAGCACCAAAAGACAGAGATCTCTCAGTGTCACAGTGTGGAGAAGATGTTAGCAGGTAATTTATATCTACTCAGGAAGGTGGGTTTGGGCTGAGTCATCCTGTAAGCGTTTCCCAGGGTGTGGAATGCTAATGTAGGGAGGCTTCACTGTATCCTGAGGAGGTTCTTTTGCATATGAATTGGTGCTTGATATGCTAATCTTCTCTGCAGGGCTATTGTAGGATGTAGAGTATTTTGTTAGCCTGGTGTTTTTCAGGACTGGAAGCCATGCTCTATTCATTCTTAAAGTCTCTTCTTTCCTATTGAAATTGTGCTTATGCTTATGAATTTCAATGGCTTCCCTGTGCAATCTGACGAAGTAGTTGGAAGTGTTGTCCAGTATTTTAGTGTCCTGGAATAGGATACTGTGTCCTGTTTGAGTTAGGCTATGTTCAGCCACTGCTGATTTTTCCGGATGGCCAAGTCTGCAGTGTCTTTCATGTTCTTTTATTCTTGTCTGGATGCTACGCTGTGTGGTCCTGATGTAAACTTGTCCACACCCTGCAAGATTACTAATATGTTAAACATTAAATGATAGACCCCCTTCACAGGTACCCACAAAAATATTGGAGCTACTTCCTCATGATTCAACTGGGAGAAAGAGCAGTAAATGGGCAGGAAAGAGTCATGTGATTAACCCACCGACAGTTTTGCTTCATTCATTCCCCAATGGTATGGGGTTATACCATGTGAAGGCAGCTCCCATGCTTCTCTGGGCACAGGAGTTTATGGTAAGGCTAGATAATGGAACCAAGTTTCTTGACAGTTAATCTTGCCCATTACAATAGATAACAACAACTCTGGTTGTTGTGGGTTTTCCGGGGTGTATTGCCGTGGTCTTGGCATTGTAGTTCCTGACGTTTCGCCAGCAGCTGTGGCTGGCATCTTCAGAGGTGTAGCACCAAAAGACAGAGATCTCTCAGTGTCACAGTGTGGAAAAGAACTACAATGCCAAGACCACATCAATACAGCCCGGAAAACCCACAACAACCATCGTTCTCCGGCCGTGAAAGCCGTCGACAGTACAACAACAACTCTCTTCCTCATGCCTTCCTCAAACAGTGTCCTGACTTGTTCTAGAAGACTGTTTAATTCCTTTAAATGCTTGCTAGCCATTTCCATACCTAGCTTTATGGTTCTTTGGTGCTTCTGACAGTTATTTTTCAGAGAGTGGTGTACTCCATGATTCTTTCTTGTTATTTAGTCCTCTTTCCCTCCTTTTTATATTGGCAAATCCTTTGTGAACAGATCGTGCAATTACCCAGCTCATTCATTATTCAAAATGATCCCACTGCTTTCTAGAGCAATTAATTGCAGGGCTGCAGATTGTTCACAAATGATTCATTTTAGATATTCCAAATCTAAAAATCACAAGCTGTTTTGCACTTGGGAGGGGTGCTCATGGTTCTAAGAGACACCCAGGCTCTGGGATATTATTTTCTGTGTGTTGTCTGTAACTTATCATCTGTGACTGGTGCAAAGCAAAATAATGAAAAGTCTATGAAGAACATTCAAACTTGCCTCTAACTTTATTTCTAAGATGCTAGTATGCCTGTGGAGCTTGAACATGCACATTTTGGGACAAAAATGGAATAGTATACCTGAGATTGACTAGTTTTCAATCTGGCCCGCCTGCAATTTTGTTGGCAAAAATGAGAAATTTACATCTGAGGAAAAGTGATGGGCAAATTGTGGAAGGACCCTCATAATCCCCATTGTTGTTCTCACGAGCGCAATTTAGCTCCATAGGAGGTTACATTTTTTATTCTCTAGGGGTGTACAAAATGAGGAAAATGAGCCAGAAATACACCTGGAAATCACTATTTTGTTTTGATAAAGCAGCTTACGGAACAGTGAACCAATGGCACAGTCCAACCAAAAAGTTTGTGTCTTTTGTTTCGATTTGTACCTTGCAGCAACAGCAGCAGCACTAGGCATTGGGCTTGCACAGCAGCATCTTGATTTCCTTAACAGCATTCACCAATCAGATCCCAAGGAAAGAAAGCCTTCATGTTATTAAGATAGTTTCAGGTGGGTTGCTGTATCGGTCTGCAGTCAAAAAGCAAGATACCTTAAAGACCAACTAGATTTCCAAAGTATGAGCTTTTGAGAGTCAAAGCTCCTTTCATCAGATATAAAGAGTGGAAAAAAGAAAGGAGTCTTTATAATCCAGGCAGAGGGTGGGAGGGGTATTGTAAATTAGAGTGTTAATTTAAATTTATCATTATTGGGCAGCTCAATCCTGAGGCCCGTCTCAGTTCCGGCAGACAGGCACTGGTGTAACTGTAGAGCCTCTTGTTCACTCCCTAAGGACTTTGCAGGAGAGCTGCACTGGCAAGCCAATCCCAGCAAGGCACAGCCAGGAAAGAATGCTCCATAGCTGCCTGAGCAATGCCAGCAGAATCCACCAATTGCACAGCGGTTGGAGTTGACAGTGCCATGAGTGGCAGGGAAAGGCATAGCCAGTCCTCAGGCTGAGCCACATTTGCCATCACTAGCTGCCAATGCTACCCCCCATCCTGCAGAGAGTGGGTGCATAGGGCAGGGAGATCCCTGCAATTGGACTTGCTGCACTTCAACAGAGGTGCCTGCCTTGAGAGGAGCCCTGCCCCATGGTTGGGGGAACACTGAAGGTGCAGACAGGGTGTCCACCCAACCTGCTTGTACAACCCTGTTCCCAACAAGGGCCAGAATGGCGGAGGAAGCACCACTCACTTGCAAACTCCCCTGCTGTCACTACCCTAAGGAACATGCACCCCTTCTTTGAACAGTAAAACCAGAGAGGCGGCAGGACCCAGCAAGGGCCATACCCGGAATCCTCAGCACTCAGGAGCAGCCCCCCCCCACAAGTCCTGGAGAGGCAGCTCCTTAGAGGTGGGCGAGGGGTGGGTTCTGAAATGATTGGCAGGAATGCCTATTGGAAACTATGGGAGAGGCTGGAAGGCCCATTGGATGTGATGGGAACAACAAACGTCCATCAACCAGCAGCGGCTCCTTTGAATCACATCACTACATAGAACAGATGATGTGAGGAGGAGGAGAATGTGAGGTGGTCATTGAGAGCCGTGCTCCAGAGCCGGGATGGTGTCCCCTAGAGTAGACCAGAGAAACTGCTTGGGGGCCAGCATCCCATCCCCAGAGCTAGATTTCCATCCCTGCTGCCACAAACAGCAAAATGGAGAGTAGTCCTGCCTAGTGGGGTAGGAGCCCCAGAGAACCCTAGCCACCAGGGGTGAGGGGCTGTGGTGCAGTGGCATCACGTCCAGGTGCTGTTGTGTGCATGTGTGTGTGGGGCGGGGGGTTACACCTACGTACATCTGGGATATGCTGGTGTAACCCTTAGTCCGCTCCCTGAGTGCTTTCAGCCCCCCCCCCCCCCGGATGGAGCTGTTAGCATTGTTTATACCAAACTAGAATACTGATATTACTAATGCAAATTGATTTTCCAGAGGAAACCTTTTTTTCCAGGAGCACACTGTACAGCATGTTAGACTAGGAAAGACAGGCTAAGTCCATTTCAGAGCTACTGCAAAATGAAATGCCACATAGGCTAAAATTTTCCTCTAGTGGTACCATTCCATTAAAATAAGAATGAGTGCAGACTCAGTTCAACAGAACATTTATACCATAGAGTCACGAAGAATGGCTAAGATCATACAACCATGTACATGGTTTCATTCCCATATTGAAGACCTCACAAGTAGACTTACTGGGCCAAGAAAACATTCTGTGAAGGTGGCATCAGGAAAATTACCTGCCTCAGGTTAGTAGTGGGAAAGGATCAGTGATTATGAGCAAGAACGACAGACTACTATACTAACATAGTTAACTACAGAGTTGACTATACTAACATGGTTAGCTACAAAAAAAATTCTAAATTATTTGTTAAAGTAACCAAAATCTGTCCTAGGAAAACTTGTATTTATTTTGGCTGTATAGAATGTTTGCTTATTTTTATTTTCAGGTCAAAAAAGCATTATTAGAGGGGACTAGGTATTCCCTGGGTGGGGGCGGGGGAGAAACCCTACCTATACCTACATGTTATAGTTGTTTGTAGCTCTTTACAGCCATTGTTTCCTGTCTCTATGGCTGCTTCAGCCCAGTTTTTTTTAAAAAGAACTTCCTAAAGTGAATCAGGCAATCAGGTAACAAATGTAATGATGCTGTGATGCTATCTAGTCAGTCAGACTCTGCTGTATGTCACTGAAGGCAAACAAAACCAATTCAAAATGAAGTGAATGCATTTTAGGAAGTTTTGCCACTACTCTGAATGGGTAAGCACTTTTACCATCTTTCCAGTTTGCTCTGAAAAGTTACTGGAGGATATACTTTTCACTACTGCCAGAGGTGTTCTTGAAGAGTCTCCCCTTTTTGGTTAAGACCTAATATTTAGCAACCTCTAGCACTGTTTTAAAAATACATAAATAATACAATAATACACAAAAATATACAAACAATTTGGTTATTTTTCAGAATATAATTCTCGTCATTTATAGAGAAAGCAGAGTTTTCCAAGGCAACGAAGATCCACTTTCCAATCCACTAGTGATCTTCCTAGCCTCTGTAGAGATTTCACTAGTTTGGTAGAAATTTCACTAGTTTGGTGTAG
The DNA here is from genome assembly GCF_028583425.1 of Eublepharis macularius. Taxonomy (NCBI): domain Eukaryota; kingdom Metazoa; phylum Chordata; class Lepidosauria; order Squamata; family Eublepharidae; genus Eublepharis; species Eublepharis macularius. The sequence goes on along the minus strand of NC_072790.1, from coordinate 180,062,699 downwards.
TGGTTAAGAGCGGCTGGACACTAATCTGGAGAACCAGGTTTGATTCTCCACTCCTCTGCTTGAAGCCAACTGGATGACCTTGCATCAGTCATAGCTCTTCCAGAGTCTCAGCCCCACCCACCTCATAGGGTGATTGTTGTTGTGGCAATAATAATAACATACTTTGTAAACCTCTCTGAGTGGGTGTTCAGTTGTCATGAAGGGCGGTATATAAATCGAATGTTGTTGTAATTGTTATTATTATTTATTGGTTGCCCAGATTTTGAAGTCTATTGTTGCTAGTGTAAAGACTAGACACTCGGCTTTAAAAAAAAAAGTCTTGGGATGCTGATTATGCATAATGCTCTCTTCAGCTGTGTGTACAATTAACAGCTCCATGTAATTTTTGTGTCTGTTTCAGTCCACCTCCAATAGGTGAAACACTGGAGAATCCAAAGAAAAATAATCACTTTCAAATTTAACATTTTATTGTGTTGCTTGTCAAATCCATGATTTAAGTTGATCGAAACCTCCATGGGATGGGCTCAGTCAACTTAAGCATAGCATATGCAGGGTTTAACAGAATGTTAAAGTTGCTGAACTTTGGCTGAACTGGGCCTGAAGTAGTTATGTGGAATGTAACTGCATGTGTGCGTATTTTGCTTTATTGTCACAGGGGGAATGGTAGGGACAGTGTTAGATAGTGTTATGACACGTGAGAGACACCATTCCATTTAAATCCAATGTGATATGAGACCTCTTTCAAATGTGCAGATGTACATAAGGAATTTTGATTTCATTGTTGTTAGCTAAAGTCACTTTGGGATCAAACATATACTTCTGAATAACCTTAATATTAAAAATAGAGTTCACAGGAAGCATCAGATAGTCAGAGGAACTTGGAAAAGAGAGGCTGGGTTCTCTTCCTTCTTTTGTACTACTGTTGAGCAAAACAATCAGTTACTCTATCCTCCTTTATGGCTCAGTTTCTAATAAGCAGAGAGTCAGTTGCTTCTTAATATTACAGCAATTCTGGGATGTTCATCACAATCATTTCTATATAGCACTTGAAAACCCTATAGAAACTCAGAGTTTTATTAATCAAACAGATTTAATTTCTACCAACATAGATAAAGTGGTCCAAGATGTTATGGATGTCACAGGATAGAGATTTGTAAGATCTAATTAAGCCAAGCATTTGCTGAGTGCAGGGAAAACACATCAGTCAAAGAGGACAGGATAAATTAGCCCACAAAGACTTAAGATGCAGATGTGATCAGAGCTGGGCTTAAGAAGTGTGTGTGAGAGTGAATGAGAGAGGGGGGGACTCTGGGAAAATGCCTGATGTCACGGAGGAAATGAACTAACTCTTTTTAAAGCTATGCAAGATAAAACTGAGAGTCATTTTAATGGGTTTTAAAAGGCTACTTTTATGCATGCAAATCCTACTGAGTTTTACAAGGTTTAGTTTCAAATAAGCATGTATAAGAATGTAGCCTTATGGTACTTAAGCAAGCTTTCAGTGTCCATTTTGAGGGCCAGAAATGTGACGTTGGGACATCCATAATCAAATAATCCATGATTTTAAAAAATATACGAAGCAACCATGGGAGTGTGGGGGAGGGAGTTTCAGGCTGGGGCTGCAGTGTCTTGGAGGAAGGATTCAACCATGTCATTGTCCCAAACCCCATCCCCTCCCCAAGCTACTATTTGCTTCTAAGGGAGAAGCTGCCTTGCTCCAAATGGTTCTTCCCACTAACTTTGATGGAGGAAAAGTCTTGGGAGATCTGTTCAAGGAACTCCGAACATCACTTTTAGTTTGACCTCAACTTAAAACCAATATTCAGCATTATAATGAAGTTGAGAAGAACTTGGGGGTGGGGACTGACAAGGTAATAGGGGAAATTAAGGGTTACATTACTGGACTACAGTTGCTTTATTCCCTGTCACATGGTATCAGTTCCATTTGCCAGCTAAATTCAGAAAAGCAACATTGACCAAATGACTGTAGTTTCTGAATGGAAAATGTCGATGTATTGCTGAAAGTAGGATGCTCTTTATATTGGAGCTATCTAAGGCAAGAACTGGGAGCTTTTGGAGCTGTTCTTAACCACCCAATATGGTTAGCCATCTCGGTCAAAAAGATCATTGGATTATGAATGATTGACTCTCAAGCTCTGGGGTGACTCCATTGACCCATGTAGCTTATTGGCTTCTCCAGACCTGGAAGGTTTATGCAAGCTTCTAGGTCAGACTATGCCTGGCTTTGTGGGCCTCATGTGCCAGTTTGCTCTGTGCAGCATTTCCTGCTGTTTGTTTTCCTCTTAAGGCTGGATATAACCCAGCATTTGGCATTTCCAGGCTGTAGGCTGTATCTCATGGAGGACTTATTTCTCTGAAAGGAATGGGAAAGGAGATTTTACCTGATTCTCTTCTCTCCTGATCCCCTGTGCCTCCATCTTTCTGTTCCTTTTGACTTTTGAGTAACGTCCTTCCAATTCCAGTTGGCTTGGAATGAAAATTGTGAAGGTACAGTGCTGTACTACAACACATATGTTATCCCACAATATCAGTGAACTGTCTGCATTCAGTCATTCTGTTGGAAGCCATTTTAATGCATAGAGCCATTTAATTTGGAGTGGCCCTCGCCTTTTGCAGTACATCTAATTGCTCAAATCTTTGTTCAGTTGTTGCATAATCTGTATAATCTGGCAAAATGTCAACATTTTGAATGACTGTTGAGCTTGTTTCTAATTTTATTGTTATTTATTTAGTTACTTGATACTTTTATTCATTTATATCACCATTAAATTCCTTCATGGCCTGGAACCCACAAAATCTGAAGGACGTATGTACTTTCGCTCCAACTGTAGTCTTCAGACTGCCATCCATTGGCTGTTTCACACACGAAGTAGCACCTGGCATCAATCAGTGCCTTGGCTATGGCCCCTACTTTGTGGAATGGGCTCCCCCAAAAGGTGAGGAGTGCCCCCTTTTTGCTGATCTTTAGGAGGGGCTGCAAGGCCTGTTTGTTTGCCAGAGCTTTGGCCAGACCTGCCTCACCACTTAGATTAGGACTTTGACCCACAAATCTCATGGAGCATGAGCAGCTGTAACCTGGCGTAGGCTAGATAGAGCATTTTCTTTGGACTGCACACACTGTGCTGGGATGTTAATGTTATCCAAGCTTCTGCAAGGTTACCTACGTACCCCTCGATGCTTCATTAGGTGTTAGAAATGTCAAGGCATGGGTTCTTCCTGATCCCAAGAGCTGGGGAATCATGGTGATTTCTTTTGATAAGGCTGTTTACCTGTGAATTTTAAGATGTGGTTTATTACAATCATTAATATCCTGTAAGAGGGTTTTGAAACTGAGCCAAGACAGGAGAAGGAATTGGTACTAATTCAAGAAATTTAGTGGTTTTACATCATCATGTGCTAGAGGAAGTGGGTGATAATGAGAAGTGGAGGAAATGGAAGAGAATAACATAACGATAAAGGAGCTCAGCTCTGGAAATGTCAGCTTTGCATATGTCTTGTGGGTTACTGAGGAAGGAACACTAAGCACACTCATTAGTAAGTAAGTCCCGTTGAACAACATCAACTGACTTCTAAGAACACATGCATAGGCTTTGGCTTCAAGCATTTCTTCAGGACTGTAAAAGCAAAGTATAAAAAGGATGAATCTAGGCAATCTAATGGAACCCTCCTGTTCTTGCAGAGCACTCAGAAGGATAATGGTTTACTGCACTATATTTCAGCTTTTGCTATCGATGACATTGGGCTTGGTATAAATCAGCATTGTAACACTGATGTCAGACACTCTTGATGCCAGCAACTATCAGTAGAACTAACTGGTGTGCCTGAATTGCAGCAATCAGAAGCACTGATTAATCATAATCAGAACCATTCGGACATACCTTGAAAATCCATTTAGGGGTAGTCCACCAGAACTTCTGATTTATTCTTACAAACTCTCACTTTTAAATGATTAACTCCTGTCTCAGTTTCCAGATATGTTTGCCTTGACTTGATTTTCTCCTGCTCTGGATGACACCAGGGTTTAATTGCCTGGAAATATGGGGCTTGCTTTTTTCTTTTTCTTTTTGCATGAGTGCCTTAATATTGTTTACACCAAAATAATACTATCATTTTCACAAAAACCAGTAAATCTAAATTTGTGCATGTTTTTCTAATTTTGAGTTAAGAACAGTTGCTGCAGTTGCTGTAAACTAACAAAAAACAAGTACTCACACAACCCCTGAAGCTCTTCTATTACAATCTTTTAAACCCACAGAGACAACAGTTGAAATGTGTGCAACTGAATGTGCGGAGTGGTCATGAGGCTGCTTTCTGTTTTACAGGAAAGAACTTTATACTTAGTAGTTTCAAGATGCACATAGCGATTAAATGCTACTTCTGGACCTTTTCCATACTCTGACATGCTTCCCATGTTTGCAGGAGTTCACACATGCAAGGTAGTCATGGGACACAGTACCGATGTTTGTCTATGGTATCCCCAATTTTCCCCCCTGCGGACATACCTTGATGTTGTTTTGAAACCACTGCCAAGTCACGGCTGGTGTGATAAATGTCGGTGTGATCTCTATACTCCTCTTCTGCTTGTCTTCCCCCCCCCTCTCCTTTTCCCCGGGAGCTGATTGGTCTGTGCAGAATTTTCCACTCCCATCCTTCTAAGCTCTCTGAACTCCTTTCCAGCCATTTCCCCACTAGTAAAGCGAGGTAAGGGTCATAAGTAGAGATGGGCATGAACCGCATTACAAACTTCAAAAACCCACGAAAATGGCGATTTCACAATCGCGATCCGGTGGTTCATTATCGGCCACGGCCAACGAACCAGCGGTTGGTAAAAGCCTGATTCGGTGCATTTGGCTGCGGTTCGGGAAGCCAGACACTCAGGCGCCAGCAATCAGTTCTCCAGGCAATGGAGCCAGGGGAATAACTGAACTCTGCACTTCTTCTGTCACCCTGGAAACCCGAATGGAAGCCCAGCTTACCTTGATCGGTAGGTCTTCCTTTCAACCACGGAGCTGCAAAGTGGTTACAAGTTGAGAGAAGACACCTAGGGGAGGGAGGGGAAAGGGGGTGTCCTGTAGCCATCTCATCCCTGCAAACCCTGATAGGCAGCTCTGACGGCCAAACACAGACCTCCTGTGTTGGTCAATGGGACCTGTGCTTATAAATAGCCATGGGCTCCCAGGCTGGGTTTCACTTTCAGCGAGCAGTGGAGTGGGACAGAGCTCTTGCTTGCCACTTGCTAGCCTTTGGGGAGAGAGACTAATTCAGCTTGGATTTGGGGGATAGGGATCTATCTCCTCTGGTTCCAAGGCTGCTGCCTGGCTCTGGGGCCAAGCTTGGTGGGCACCTCGGCTGAGGGCTGACATAAGTGCCTGATCTGTTCAGGTCAGTGGGAGTGGTGGGCTAGGGCTCTAGTCCCTCCCTCCCTCTGATGCCAGGGCTGCTGCCAGGCCCTGGGGCCAAGCTCGGTGGGCACCTGGGCTGAGGGCTCACCAAATGATTCTTATTATTATCACAATCCTAATAATTTTAATTGTGATTCTTATTATTACTATTATTATTCTTAGTCTCTGTGCCTGTTCTGCCTAGGCATCTTGGTGTGCTGGGCTATGGCTGTAGCTCCAGCCTCTGGTTCCAGTGCTGCTGCCAGGCCCTGGGGCCCAGCTCAGTGGGCACCTCAGCTGAGGGCTCACACAGTGTTATTAGTGCCTGATCTGTTCAGGTCTGTGGGAGTGGTGGGCTAGGGCTCTATTCCCTCCCTCCCTCTGGTGCCAGGGCTGCTACCAGGCCCTGTGGCCAAGCTCAGTGGGCACCTCAGCTGAGGGCTCACACAGTGTTATTAGTGCCTGATCTGTTTAGATCTGTGGGAGTGGTGGGCTAGGGCTCTAGTCCCTCCCTCCCTCTGGTGCTAGGGCTGCTACCTGGCTCTGGGGCCAAGCTCAGTGGGCACCTCGGCTGAGGGCTCACATTAGTGCCTGATCTGTTCAGCTCTGTGGGAGTGGTGGGCTAGGGCTCTAGTCCTTCCCTCCCTCTGGTGCCTGGGCTACTGCCAGGCCCTGGGGCCAAGCTCAGTTGGCACCGCGGTGGAGGGCACACAGAGTCATCTCCTTTCCTGTCCTCCTTAATTCTAGTTTGGAGGTACAATGAGTCTTCCTCTTGTGTTGGCTGCCAAGGGAGGTTGTGGGGTGAAGTGCGATGGCAGTCCTCCTGGTTCAGTTGTGGAAAGCAGTATTGGGTGTGGCCTGGGAGCTGCAGAGAGTCCTCCCGCTCCCCCCAATTCACCTATGTGGGCTGTGGAGGAGGCCCAAGAGGTCTTTGCTCAGGGGGGAGAGAATCTCTCTCAACATTTTGAGGAGGGGTGGGTGGGCAACGGATTCCTGGAGGAATGGTATGTATGTTATGAAAGATCCCTCCCATCCCCATCCCAAACTCTCGGTGGTGTTCCCTCCTGCAGTCCATCCCTCACCCCGTCATCCATGTCCAGCCCTACAGTGCAGCCTGTAACCATTTGTCCTCTTTCCCCTAGGACAGTTAGCGGTCAACATTACAACACCTCCGTATGGAGGCACTTTCAGGCCCTTTCTGATGACCCCCGTGTAGTGCGGTGCCATGCCTGTGATGTCCTGGTGCACAGGGGCAAAAACCCTTGGCACCTGAAGAGGCATCACCCGAGCCTGTCTCCCTCCTCACCCAGTGAAACATCCATTGGGGGGAGAAAGGGGGCCACCAGCTCTTCTGAGCGGGGGTCAGTGGGAGGATCACTTTGCCCTGAGGGTGATGCTGGTGAGAGCAGAGCGCTCCGGCAGGCCACGCTGGCAGAGGTTGTCCCCTCGGGATCTGGGACAGCGCCACTTACAACCTTAAGGCTGATGGCTCAGGAGGCGGCTGCCGCCGCACTTTTCCTCAGGGGGACCCTCAGGTGAGGACCCGCGGTGGCTGGGGGATCAGGCCCCCAGTCCGAATGACACGTCCTCTCCCTCCCACACCAGGAATACCAGTGCTCTCCTCTTTGGCCTGGTGGTTGCTGGGGGATCTTCCCACTTACCCCCCACATGACAGGTCCTCTCCCTCCCATCCTTTCTGGCAAGGCAGGAAGGTGGGTGATGCTGCTGACGGCAGCCTCCTTTGGGCACTTGCGCAGCAGCTCAGAAACTGTTTCACATATAGTGCAGCTGCATGGTGCCCCCATCCATCGCAAATGCAGAGCCCTCTGAGCAGGGGGAATGGGTTGCTCGACTCATGTCCTTCTTGCAAAGGCAGGAAGGTGGCTGATGTCAGCTGCTACTGCTGCTGTCACATTTCTCTCTCCCCCTCTCAGGAACCACTCTGACCCGTCCAAACAATGCCTCCTGTCCTGCCCATCGCCTACTTTCTGCAAAGGCAGGACAACGGATCAGGTCAGCTCCTGCTTCACGAGGGACTATCCTGTTACTGCTCCCTCCTTGGTTACACAGCTTGGTTGCAATCGCGCAGCCAATTGTATTGTGTACAGATACAGTCGGTTGACAGTTTGGCGGCACCCCTGTCAACGGGGCTGAAGGGACCTCTTTCAACTGGGTGGGAACGTGTCCCTCAACTTGCGTCCTTGCAGGAAGGTGAGTATTGTCGGCTGCCACCATATTACTGCTCAGTGGGACCCTCGGGTGAGGACCTGCGGTTGCTGGGGGTTCTTCCCCCTCCTCATGTTGGACAGAAGAAGACAGAGAGACAGATAGAAAGATGTATTGAAAAACAAAAACAAAACCATTGGAAAAAGATGGACACGCAAGCCTACATATGGATATGGATGATGATAGAGAAAGGAAAATAGAAAACAACATAGTTATTGAAAGAGAAAAAAAGACAGCTAGAGATGGAAAGAAATAATAAAGGACAGATATATACGTAGAAAGAGATAGTTTCAGATAAATAGTGGCGGAATCACATAGGAAGAGACAGAGAGAGACAAAAAGTTGCAAATAGACAGTGAGAGGGAGAAACAGAAACAGATAGAAAGGGGCACACATATATCAACCGTTCTAGAAGTAGAAATAGAATGTGAATGCATCAAGGAGATATAGAAGTGAACAGAACACGCCACATCCATGGAGAAAAGGATTGAAAATCAAAAGCAGAGAAAGAGACAAACAGTCCAGAATGCATCAGTATAATGAAAAAGACACTAGAATGTATGCACAAACATTAGAGAATGACTGTTAACAGTTAGAGAATGGTATATGGTTGGAGAACTGTATGTAGAGACAGATAGAGATTCCCAGCCCCTCTGCACTGGGAATACCAGCGCGCTCCTCTTTGGCCTGGAGGTTGGGGGGTGGGATCTTCCCACTTCCCATGACAGGTCCTCTCCATCTCCTCTCCCTCCCATCCTTTCCGGCAAGGCAGGAAGGTGTGTACTGTTGGCTGCCGCTGCCGCACTTTTCCTCAGTGGGACGCTCGGATGAGGACCCGCGGATGCTGAGGGATATTTCCCCTCCCCCTCCTCATGATGACAGATCCTCTCTCTCCCATCCTGTCCAGCAAGGCAGGAAGGTGTGAGCTGCTGGCTGCCGCTGCCACACTGTTCCTCAGTGGGACCCTCGGGTGAGGACCCGCGGTTGCTGAGGGATCTTCCCCCTCCTCCTCCTCATGATGACAGGTCCTCTCCCTCCCATCCTTTCCAGCAAGGCAGGAAGGTGGGTACTGTCGGCTGCTGTTGAAATTTTCCTTAGTGGGACCCCGAGGTGAGGACCCACAGTTGCTGGGGGATCAGGCCCCCGTCCGAATGTCATGTCATCTCCCACCAATACCGGGAACACCAGCTCGCTCCTGTTCGGCCTGGCGGGCAGGCACATAGGGGGGTGCTGCCGGTGAGTGGCCAGACCCGCTGCTTCCCCGTGCCCACCAGGCCTGGCAGCCGCCCCCAGTACACACCTTCCGGCCCTTGCCGGGAATACCAGTGCGCTCCTCTTTGACCTGGCGGGCTGGCACATGGGGGTTGCCACCGGCAAGCAGCCAGACCCCCTGCCCCCTGAGGGGAGGTGACTTGCCACCACCTCCCCGTGCCCGCCAGGCCCGGCGGCCGCTGCCGTTACACACCTTCCGGCCTGCACACGGGAATCCCAGTGCACTCCTCTTTGGCCTGGCGGGCAGGCACATGGGGAGTGCCGCCGGCGAGTGGCCAGACCCCCTACCCCCTGAGGGGAGGCGGCTCGCCACCACCTCCCCATGCCCCCCAGTTCCGGTGGCCGCTGTCAACACCCACCTTCTGTAGACTGGGCCAACGTCAACCGGTGGCTCTAATTCTATCTAGTGGGAGTTTTCTGGGGGCCTTGGATTGGAGAGGGTATAACTCCAAGATCCCTTTTGCAATCTTGTTCAAACTTGGGTGATGGCTGTAGGAGAGTCTGCAAAAGACTCCCCAGGAATATGGGCTCCGTAAGTGCCACGGGGGCCGTTCCACGCCCAACGAACCGCAAACCGGTTTGGCAACAGGAAATGTTCGTTGCAGTTCACAATCTCGGAATTGTCATTGGCACCGAACCGCGAACCGCTGGTTCGTTATTTTTTTTTAGTTCGCACCCATGTCTAGTCATAAGGCTGCTTCTCTGTTAGTTTCCTTCCTCCTGGGTATGCAGGCACTCTTATTTTTTTTCCAAAGCCAGGAATGATTCTTAACCTTGCTATTTATTCCCTGCTGGCTTTAAAAGCCAGGAAAGGATTAAATGGCTGCTTTCCCCTTCCTCCCTCTAGGGTATGTGCACACACACACACATACACACTCTTTTTTAAAGCCAGAAATGATTTGTAATGTTTCTCTGTTGAAACTTTAATGCTTATTCCCTTCTGGCTTTAAAAGCCAGGTAAGGGTTAAATGACTGTTTTCCCCTTCCTCCCAGAATGGTATGAGCACACTCTTTTATTTTTTTTCCAAAAAGCATTTTGCACAGCCATTTGCAAATCAAAGTGGCAGCAAGGGAAAGAAGCAGCAGCATTTTAACCCTTTCCTGGCTTGGGTTAAAAAAAATGAGAGTGGTACATGTTTTCTCCCAGAACTCTGCTACCAATTGCCTCTCCAGTGGGCAGGAGACAGCCCAATCAGCAAAAGGGGGAGGAGATGGGTTCCAACACTGCAACATTACTACGCATGCTCAAATTTTTTTTAAAGTGTGATGTGAATTGCAAAGCCCGAAACTACACTGAGGCTTCAAAGCCAGTCTAAAATGAAAACAAGAAATCAAATCGAAACTGTCTCAGACTGTGTGGAACGTGGAAGTGCCATGCCGAAACCACTGCGATCGAGGCAACTGCTCATTAAACTGTAACTGCAAAAAGGACTTTAGAAAGGCTGCAGTGAAAATTAGGCATCTCCTCAATGCCCTGTAGGAAGCTTAGCCAAGAGTGAACTAGCAAATGAAAAAATGGCCATGTGCCCAGACCTCTCCATAGCTCATCCAGAGGAACTCAGAGGTTGTCCTTGAAAACATAATCCCCATGCAAACCAAGAGAGCTTCACAGCTAATTGTCCTTTGTAATTGTTGTTCAGCAAATGAATGTTGCTAAAGAAGTCCAGTCATTATAGGACAGATCCCTGAGAAATCACAGCTGTTCTCTATGTCTAGAAGAAAAGCACAGTCTCATAGATCCTGTAGCTGTATAAGATCACAAGGTCACCTAGTCTGATATCTACATGACAAACACTCTATATTTTTTCTGTACAGGCCACCCTATATGTTCAGGTCTATACTATACCACATAGACATCTTAAACTGCCCTGCTGTCTCAGACCATGTGTCCTTCAAGAACAGTATTGTGTTACCAGAACTGCTATTTTATGGGGAAATTAGCAAGCAGTTCAGCTTGAGCTAGTGCGGATCTTTAACCAACTATACCAGAGTCAGTCTATCAGATTACTCAGACAAGAAAGAGGAGGCTAATATTCAAATAAATAATGTTTACTAAAAGTGTGGCATATGCCTGACATAGCACTTACATACAGCAGATATACAAGAACTCAGAAATAAAGGTTGGAAAGAGTTACAGAGACGTTTGCATTAGCTGGAACCCACTTGAGATCGATGGAATAGAGGCAATACATTACCTGATCACAGTGAGGAGCAGAGATTCCAGCAGCGAGGTTGGGGGGTGATGTACAGTGCCATCTGGGTTGGGGATGGGGTATAGCGCCCGGCCATGTGCAGTGCTGGGCACTGGGCATGGCGCCTAGCACCGAGCACCTAGTGTGAGGCAGAGCCTACTTAAATGGCCAAAATGTGTCCTGAGATGGAGCCCTGTGGGGGCAGCCTGGGACTGGTTCTCAGGATGTTTTCAACAAAAGATATAATGGGCTAACAAGAGATATGATGGGCTCATATCAGGAATCTGATGGGCCACTTTAGGATCTGATTGTGAGACAGTGGGATGGGACAAAAGGAAGGGAAGGAGTGCAGGGCAGGTTGATTAGATTTGACAGGAAGCTGGGTTGTACTGATGGGATCAGCTTGGAATGTCGGTGCTTGATGGGCGCATCAATATGAATCCATTGTCTGTTTTGTTCAGCCAGCACATCTCTTCTGTCCCAGGGCTGTGGCCAGCAATCTGCATATCAGGGTGAGGCAGGAACTCAGAACGTGACAGGAGCCTGGTGGGGAAATGGTGGACTCAAGGAGAATTGTCCGTAGTAACTGCCTGTTGCCTGAGAACATGGCTGCCCTCTGGTTTGCTTCTGTGTGTTCATGGGCTCGCTGGCAGGCTGCTCTGGGTATTATGGCGGACCCAGGACTGTTCTGCGATGGCTTCCCTGTGGAGGGCAGGCCAGGGGGCACCTAGTCCATTTCACAGAGAATCCTCCTTGCTTGTGCGTCATTGCTAGCTACCAGGTCCAGGTCCAAGGTAAAGTTCATGTCTAGCAACGGGTCTTAGGGCAAGAGAGAGAGAGAGTCCCTAATCCAGGGAGGCAGAGGGCAGGCAGGGGTGGGAGAGTCCATAAGTCATACAGTCAGGAAACAGGCGCAAATAGCAGGGTCTCTGGTTCAGGAGACAGACATTGACAACAGAGTTCATAGTCCAAAATGGGGAGGCTGGCACAGATGGCAGAATCCCTGATTGTTGGTAACAGAGTCCATAGTTCTTAAAGGGGGTAGCTGGCTACAGTTGTCTACTCTCTCTGACTAAATTATGTTCAGTGCTCCTGGTGCCTTGCTAAGGATTGTGATGTAGGCACGGCATCTATAGAGGTGGGTCAGCAGGACCATATTTCAGGAATGTTATAGATCCCAGGCTGTTCTGAGATCCAATTTCATGAATGCTCATTTGGCTGAGCAGAGGAAGTGGATTTTATGCCTTATGTTTTCCTTTGAAAACAGGAGTTCATACTCCTTAAATATGAATTCAGAACCCACAGCTACACCACAGCACCTGTAAGTTTCCAGGAGAGAAGTCAGAAGATGCAGCTGGAGGCTTCTTAATGATGCCAACTTTTAAATTCTTGCTAACTCACAAGTCACTCACAACTAAGGACAGGGCTTTGGCATTCATAGGTCTTCTATGATATCCAGGTTTGTGGTTTAGTTCTTTGTTGAAACATCCTACAAGGTATTGAAAAGATGCCTAATTTTCACTCCAGCCTTTCTAAAAGCAACTTCAGCAACGGATTTTGCATTGGGTGCTGTTCCAGGTGTTAACTTACCAGGCCATGCCTTAAGTACCTGTGCTGGACTCATGCCTAGCAACCTTACCAGAACAGAATGGGCAGTGACTCTCCAAGATCTAAGACTCTCCTGCTATTTGAGAGTGCTGGAGATTAAACCTGAGATGTTCGGCGTGTGAAGTTTAATACTTACTGTCGAGATATGGCTTCCCTAAAACATTCCATCCATATGAGAAATACTGCTTAAGGCGGGAGCATTGTACTGTGGAGCTAAGGCTATTAACTTTCTCTCAGGAAAGACCCATGAATTTACCTTCTCTTAGATTTTAATAGTTGAGAAACAACATGTTTATTTATTTCAGCAAACCGTCCTTTAAATAGCCTATTAGTTGTTGTTGTTGTTTTTAAACCCTGGATCTGTTTTGATTTTGACAGTATAATATGTGTCATTTGTAGGATTTTTGAATAATTGTTCTGTTAGAGTGACATTTTAATTTTTTGTTAATTTTAATCTTTTTGTTTTGTAAGCCAGTTTGGGTAGAATTGCTGAGATAATATTTTTAAAGGATAAAAATGAATTAAATGCATAAAACACACGAGGAATTCAAAGGTAGGAAAGGGCCAAAAGATTACTGGGCCAAACTGCATTGCCTTAAAAGAGGGGAGGGACCTCAGTCGGGTATAGTGTCATGGAATCCACTTCCAAGCAGCCACTTTCTCCAGGGGAACTCATCTCTAGGGCCTGGAGATTGCCAGCCACCACCTGGAGGTCAGCAGCTCTACCTCCACATGATCAGGAATGCTGGTTTTTTAAACATTCACCATTGCGGGGAGGGAACCCACGCATACTCACTTCCTTTGGGCAAATGTAACTTCCATTTAATAAATATTCAAAGAGAATCTTCAAAAGAAAGCATACTTCAGTTAAACAACCAAGGGAATTCAAGTGCTTGGAAAGTATGATCTTACCTTGTGATATTTATCTTAATAAAAAATAACAATAAGCAACTTCAAATTGCTTCTTCCTTTTGTTCATGCATAAGACTTAACAATAATTAAGGTATATAAAACAATAATGAACATGGAACAGCATGGAGTCCTCCTGAGGCAAGCTCCCTGCATAGGGGTGCCAAGTACCTGCTGGGGGCAGGCAAATTCCTGTTTTCCCCTCTGCCTACCTATCGCTGGCAGTTGGTAGGGCTGTCAGATCGCTCTGGCAACTGGCGAAGGAGGGCAGTACTTAATGGGGCTTCTTTCTTTGCGCCCATGCAAAGATGTCTCTTTTGGAAGTGATGTCATTGTGCCAACTGGGACTGCGTGTGCCCTCATTTGCCCAGGTCGCCTGCCACTGGCAGGCAATTGCTGGGCAGTTTGCTACCTCCTGCTGATTGCCAGTGATCTGCAGGCAGAGATGAAAACCACTGAGAGTTTGCTTGCCACTGGTAGGCATCTGGCAAGCCTAGCAGTTGGCAAGAGGAAACATGACACCTGGCAATTGCTCGCTACCAGCAGGCAGCCTGGGCAAATAGGTGTTTACTCTCCCAGCCCTGCGTGCAATGATGTCACTTCTGGAAGTGACGTCATTGCATGGAGTGTGGGAGTGTGCATGTGTTTTGCACCAGGACCAGTTCTTTTAGAGTCAACCCCAAACAGAGAGAGTTAAAGAATTGCCCTAGCACACACCTGCACTCTGTATGATAATGTCACTTCTGGAAGTGAGGTCATTGTGCATGGGCTGGGAGTATGTGGGACTGGGAGTGTGCAGGGCCAAGGGAAGTCCACATGAGTACCACTCTCCACATTCCTGCCAGTCGCCAGAAAGACCAGGCAACCCCATCCTTTCGACTGCAGGCCCTCCAATCACTCTCGGTAGATTCATATATCATCCATGTAAACTAGGGTTGCCAAACCTCTTACGCTCCTAGTGGGGTGGAGGGGGCAGCACTTACCTTTGTTGTTGTCTTTGTGCACACGCTTCCCATCCATGTGCTTTCAGCATTTTGCGATGGCATCATTTCTGGAAAGTGACGTCATTGCACAGTATCTGGGAGCACTCCTGTGCTTTGCAGCAGGCTGATTCAGGCCGTTTGGGGCCCAAATTGGACTGCTGCGAAGCACGGGATCATTCCTGGGGTGGTGCAATGACATCACTCCCAGGAATGATATCATTGTGCTGTCCTGGGAGCATGCCTGTCCCCCCACCTCCCCCTGCCAGCCATGCTTTGTGCATGCATGCTCCTCAAGATGTGTGATGACATCACTTCTGGCCATAGGTGTGCTTCCGCACTTTGCGCAGGGCTAATTCTGGCCCATTTGGAGCCAAAATTGGACCCAACAAAGTGCAGGAGCACAGCTGCAGCCAGCAGTAAGATGCCACTTCAGGAAGTGACATCATTGCATCCTACCTGAAGTGCACCTGCTGTGTGCTTTTTTGGGTTGCCTGTCAGTGGTGGGCAATTGCTGGAGAGGGAGAGTTGCTACCTCCTGCTGAT
This sequence comes from Eublepharis macularius, assembly GCF_028583425.1. Taxonomy (NCBI): domain Eukaryota; kingdom Metazoa; phylum Chordata; class Lepidosauria; order Squamata; family Eublepharidae; genus Eublepharis; species Eublepharis macularius. The sequence continues at coordinate 180,047,564 of NC_072790.1, read as the reverse complement.
CGCCAGCAATCAGCGGGCAACCAAGCAAACACCTGGGAGATTGCGGGCAACTGGTAAGCCTAGCAGTAGCCTGTATCAGCTGAGAAACTTTCATAGAAAATGGCCTGAAGAATATGCTGAGTGTATCTGATGTTCTTCTGTCTCTGCAGTTCAGAAGGGAAAACTCCATGAGTCCTTTGGAGGCAGACATTGACAGTCAGTGTGGGAGGGAAATTTAGACTTCAGAGTTTGAAGTTCCAATCCATACTTAGCCCCAAAACTAACTGGGTGATTTTTGTCCAGTGACTGCTTATCGTAGTCCATGGGGATATTATAAGGATAATGGGGAGCAGTGTATCACCTTGAGCCCTTTGGGATAAAAATATAATAAACAATAATAACAAATATTTCAAATAAATAAGTTCATATAATGGCTTGACATTTTTATTTTCATATCTTTTCTGGTATTAAATGGAATTGTTTTTGAATATTTACTATTGCTATTTTAGTGTTTTAATGTTATTAATACTTGTTCATATTGTTGGTTATGAGTAGAGATGGGCATGATCCAAAAAAAAAATACCGATTAAGCCGTTCGTGGATCTGGGCCGCTGCCAAACCCAGGCCACCAATTCTAACCCTTCAAGTCCCATTTCCGATCCGGAATCAGGAAGGCCAAACTGGGAGGGCGCCTCGCTGTTTCCAGCGATATAGGAACGGTGGTTGGTGGCAGCAGCCGCCAGGCCCGGTGGGCAGGGGGAGGTGGCGATGAGCTGCCTCCCTTCAGGGAGGGAGGGGACATTCACACACACACACACACACACACTTAGAATAGAGGGAGGGGGAGTTTTTAACCCGGCAATGAGCCGCCTCCCCTCAGGGAGGGGACATTCCCAGGGCCGGATCTATGGTTGCCAGTGCCCAGGGCAACTGTAGTCAGGCTCTTTTGCCTTTCCTTTGTGCCTATGGCTTCAGAACACCCCCTTCCCACTCCCTCCCCTGGGTTGCTGCTCCGTGGTTGGAAGGGAGCCTGCTAATCAAGGAAAGCTGGGCTTCCATTCGTGTTTCGAGGGCGACAGAAGGAGGGCAAATACAGCTCATTCCCCTGGCTCCGTTGCCCCGGGAATAAATTACTGGCACAAGAGTGTCTGCAATTCCAAACAGAAACCGATATATCCGATCAAGTCCTGAACAAGCAAACTTCCAACTGCTGGATCGGTTGCCGTGGATGGAACCGATTAGCTGAGTCACGATGGCGCAAACGCCAAAATCGGGTTTTTTTTTTAAATCGTAATTCAGATCGTGCCCATGTCTAGTTATGAGTGACTATTTAACTGATTTTATCTTGGAAATGTTATGGCTGTGAGATGGAATTAACTAATTCACATAGTATCACACAGAATCACAGAGTTGGAAGGGGCCATACAGACCTCCTAGTCCAACCCTCTGCCCAATGCAGGATGAGCCTAAAACATCCCTGACTTTAACTTTAACTTTAATTGAATTTTTATACCGCCCATCTCCCGAAGGACTCAGGGCGGTGTACTGCCAAAATAAAACATACAAATATAAAACAGTAAGAATATAAAATATAAACATGTTGGATAATTTAACTCAGAACAGAACAACTCAATTAAAATACATTTAGGCCAGCCCCGCTTGTTGGAATAATAATGTCTTAAGGGCACGGCGAAAGGTGTGTAGGTCAGGGACCATACGGATCTCCGGGGGCAATTCATTCCAGAGGGCAGGTGCCCCGACAGAGAAGGCTCTCCCCCTGGGGGTCACCAGCCGACATGGTTTGACCGACGGCACCCTGAGGAGACCCTCTCTGTGGGAGCGTACCGGCCTGTGGGAGGCTATCGGTAGCAGCAGGCGGTCTCGTAAATACCTAGGCCCTAAGCCATGGAACGCTCTAAAGATGGTAACCAGCACCTTGAAGCGCACCCGGAAGACCACCGGAAGCCAGTGTAGTTCGCTCAGGAGAGGTGTTACATGGGCGCGCCGTGTCGCTCCCATAATCGCCCGCGCGGCCGCATTCTGAACTAATTGTAGCCTCCGGGTGGTCCTCAAGGGGAGCCCCATGTAGAGAGCGTTACAGTAGTCCAGACGGGAGGAAACGAGGGCATGGGTGACTGTGTGCAAGGCGTCCCGATCCAGAAAGGGACGCAACTAGTGAACCAGGCGAACCTGATAAAAAGCCCCCCTGGCCACGGCCGACACATGATCTTCTAATGACAGCCACGCATCCAGGAGGACACCCAAGTTGCGAGCCCTCTCTGTGGGGGCCAAAATCTCACCCCCAATAGTCAGCGATGGAACCAGCTGGCTATAACGGGGCGCTGGAAACCACAGCCACTCAGTCTTGGAAGGGTTGAGTCTGTACAGCCTCCAGGCACCGGGACATCACGTTAAGGGCATCATTGGGGTGATCCAGGGTAGAGATGTACAACTGAGTGTCATCGGCATACTGATGGTACTTTACCCCAAAACCACGGATGATCTCACCCAGTGGCTTCACATAGATGTTAAACAGAAGGGGCGAGAGGACCGACCCTTGTGGCACCCCACAAGTGAGGTGCCTCCGGGTCAATCTCTGCCCCCCTGTCAGCACAAACTGCGAGCGGTCGGAGAGGAAGGAGGAGAACCATCGCAACACAGTGCCCCCCACTCCCAACCCCTCCAACCACCGCAGCATGATACCATGGTCAATGGTGTCAAAAGCCGCTGAGAGGTCTAATAGGACCAGGACAGAGGGGCAACCCCTGTCCCGAGCCCTCCAGAGATCATCAACCAATGCGACCAGTGCCGTTTCCGTACTGTGCCCAGTCCTGAAGCCTGACTGATACGGATCCAGGTAGACATCTTCCTCCAGGTGCCCGGGAAGTTGTTGTGCCACCACACTCTCAACAACCTTCGCCACAAAACGAAGGTTGGAGACTGGACGATAGTTCGCTAATACAGCCGGATCCAGGGAAGGCTTTTTGAGGAGGGGCCTCACCAACGCCTCTTTTAGGGCTGCTGGAAAGAAACCCTCTCACAAAGAAGCGTTAATAATTCCCTGGAGCCAGCCTTGTGTGACCTCCCGGGAGGCCACCACCAGCCAGGAGGGACACGGGTCCAATAAACAAGTAGTAGCGCTAAGCCTACCCAGTATCCTGTCCATGTCCTCAGGAGTCACAGGGTCAAACTCTTCCCAGATGACATTCACAAGACCTGCCTCTGTTCCTCCATCTATACCCACCCAGTCAGAGTCCAGACCCTCCCGAATCTGAGCGATCTTGTCGTGCAGATATTGGACAAAATCCTCAGCCCTGCCCTGCAAAGGGTCTTCCCACGTTCCCTGGTGAAGTAGGGAGCAGGTCACCCTAAACAGGGCGGCCGGGCGATTATCTGCAGACGCGATCAAAGCGGAAAAATAATTGGATTTTGCTGCCTTTATCGCCCCTAGGTAGGTCTTGATATAAGACCGTACCAGTGTTCGGTCAGAATCGGAATGGCTGGCCCTCCAACCACTCTCTAGGCATCTTTTCTGCCGTTTCATCTCCCTCAGCTCCTCAGAGAACCAGGGGGCCACTCGGGATCGGCACCGGGTCAGAGGCCGCAAAGGCACGACACGGTCCAAAGCTCCAGTGGCCGCCCTATCCCAGGCAGCCACCAGCTCTTCAGCCGGGGCGTGAGCCAGCGCCTCGGGTAATGGCCCAAGCTCCGTCAGGAACCTATCCGGGTCCATCAGGCGCCTTGGGCGGAACCACCTGGTCGGCTCCGCCTTCTTGCGGCAGGGGGTAGCTGAACGGCAGTCCAGTCGAAGGAGTGAATGATCTGACCATGACAAGGGTCAAATATCCATCCAGCCTCTTCTTGAAAACTGCCAGAAAAGGGGAGCTCACCACCTCCCTAGGCAGCTGGTTCCACCTTTGAACTACTCTGACTGTGAAAATTTTTTTCCTAATATCCAGCCAGTACCTTTCTGCATGTAATTTAAGCCAATTGCTTCAAGTCCTATCCTCTGCTGCCAACTGGAACAGCTCCTTGCCCTCCTCCAAATGACAGCCTTTCAAATATTTAAAGAGAGCAATCATGTCCCCCCTCAATCTCCTCTTCTCCAAACTAAACATTCCCAAGGCCCTCAGCCTTTCCTCGTAGGGCTCAGTCTCTCCAGACCCCTGATTGTCCTTGTCGGTCTCTTCTGCACCCTCTCAATTTTGTCCACATCCTTTTTGAAGTGGGGCCTCCAGAACTGCACACAATACTCCAGGTGCAGCTTGACCAAGGCAGTATAGAGAGGAACTATGACCTCCTGTGATTTCAATGCAGTGTTCCTTTTGATACAACCCAAGACTGAGTTTGCCTTTTTTGCCACCACATCACATTGACTGCTCATATTTAGTTTACAGTCCACTCTTACCCCAAGATCTCTTTCGCATACACTACTGCCCAGAAGTGTATCCCCCAACCAGTATTTGTGCTTCACGTTTTTGTGGCCCAGATGTAATACTGTTCACAGCTGCCCACTTCTCCAGAGTATTCAGGTCTTGTTGAATTTTAACCCTATCTTCCTGGGTGTTTGCCACTCCTCCCAATGTGGTATCATCAGCAAATTTAATGAGCAACTCAAATAAATAAAATAAATGATAGTCAATCACAGCAAAGATATGAAATGCAGCCTTTCCTCACTGATAAGGCTGTTGTGGCACAAATTCACCCTAATTCTGCCAAACCCTGATATCCCAAAGGAAAGAGCTCCTCTATTTTCATATGAGGGGAAGGATACTACCTGACCCCAGATGGAGTACTTGAGGTATCAGAATACAAATTGCTACCATTCATAATTGTATTTGATTCTTCCTAAATCCAGTGAGGCTCCCTTCTCATACTAAAAATATTCTATGAAAAAGCCAGCCTCTAAATAATATAAAAGGCAGCGAGCAGAAGGGACTGAGGCTGATCAAGTGCTAGAGGCATTTGCAGTGTCCGTGAGTGCGTATGAAGCAATATACCACTTCCAGATTACTTAAGATGATGAACTTTGACCAGTGCCACAGGGGAAAGGAATATAACAAGACAGTATTTTAAAATACACTTTATTGTGTTCCTCAACCAAAATGAGCAGAGAATTGCCTCCACCCACTGGGGAACTTTGGAAGCTCTGAGACTTGTTTCAGATGTTCCATCAAGCAGGGAAGAAGAATCACAAGTGGTTTGTGCTTGCCCTTATTTATTATTATTCTCTGTCCTGTCAGAAGTAGGAATGTGACATCTGTTTAACATGTACATCTGCCTAACCTGCCTAACCTACATAGACAACAGCTCCTTGCACAGAATTATCTGCAAAATTCGTCATAACAGGAAGTATAGTTTGCAAACAGCGAAATGTTCTCTCTCACTTTTGCTTCTGAAAGCGTTAGAAAGAGGCTGGTGGTTGTGTGTGTGTTTTAAATCCACAAGAGCAAAAGCTTCAAAAGGCCCATTGACTGGCAGTCACGCGGGCTGGGAAAAGCTCTTGTATATGATACTGTAAGCAAAATGCCCAGCTCCCCATTGGATTGCTGGCCTCAGGGTTGTTGGAGAGGGGCATGCTGGTGCTTAGCTGAGCAGCAAGATAGAAAAAGACAAAGGCTTGGCTTGCCAGCATGCCTTCTTAAGCAAGCAACAAGATGAAAGCATTAGAACAATTAATGACAGAGCAAAGGATGACATGGAGTGCATTTACCAACATGGAAAGAATTGTTTCAACTGTATTGTTATGATTTTATGGCTCTTTTCATTGTATAGAAAAATGGTTTGCAATTCTTCTTTCCATGTATCATCTCAGCAAACCCATGAACTACAGGTGGTACCTTTTAAAGCTCACCTCGTCCATGTCAGTTCAAAGATAAAGTAAGGAAAGAAGAAATAAGCAGGACTCATGGATCTTCCCCATGAGCCACAGATCTTTAGGCTGTAACCTTTCCAGAAGCCCTGGATGTTCCCACACATATATACTGGTTTGGCTTACATAACAACATGGAAAGATGAGAGATACCAGATGACAACATGTACATCTATTTGGGGCAGGGACACATTGCCTATTTACTTGAACTGCTGTTGGCTAGGACCCAACAGGACTCAGCCCCATAAACTCTACAAGCTTCTTAGGACCTACTTAGTTTGGATCCTTTAGTAACAATGATAATCATATTCAGATCAGCAACCACCATCTCTCACATCACTTACAGAAGGAGGCAATGGATGAGCCGTGACCTGTCACTGGTGCTGCTGGATGGCTCTGAGCTGAATGTAGTGCTGACTTGTAGCACCTCAAGGGCCATTTTGTGGCACTACAAATCAGCACAAGTCTGAATCTGTGTCGCATTAGGTTCAGCCAGTGGGGGAACACCACAGAACAGAACCAAGCAGTACCCAGCCACCTGCACTAGCATTCCCTTGCTTCAGTTTGCTTCTCTTGGGCTAAGTTGCAACAGTGTCCCTTTCTTCACTTTGGTTTGGGGGGGGGGCTGGATTCCATTTGCATGCTTCATTTGATTCTGTTGGGCTTTCTCTGAGATAAGCTCAGCTTGCATTTGGAAGTTTGCCTTGGTCATGGCAGCCTTGTCCCGGTGTGTTTCTTCAGTGGGAGCCACCTTTGACTTTTTCCCCACAGGAAACAATTGAGTGACTGGGGGTACTTGTTCAGAGGCCTACAGAATTTGCCCCTGGGCTCCAATCTTCCTGAAATTTGGGGGGGGGGGCTTTAGAGGACAGTCGAGAGTAGGTCCCCTGAAAATGTGGTGGGGTTTGGTTGAAAAATAATTTCCCCCTGCAAAAAAGGCAAAAATTGCTGTTTCTTTTCAGGGAAATAGCGGAGGAACAGCCAAGCCTGGTTTACTAAATTAAAGTGAATTATTTCGGTGGCCTGAATTTGGAATACTGAATCTGATTCAGTATTCTCTAATTTGATCTGGAAATGCTGAATGTTGCTGAATCAGGAAAAATTTGGGTTTTTTTCTTCTTCAATTTCTGGACCTGAACTGTTCACCCCCGTTTGCCTGTGTTGGAGGGAAAGAGTAACTAATCCTGAGTCAGGGGCAGGGATTGGGGTGGAGGAGTGATAAAATCCTCTCTCTGTCCAAGGCTCTGGTTCCATTTTCCTGGAATCAGTTTGCAGAGTGGCTGCCATCAGTAGGATGTGTGCATTCATAAGCACTTTTACAGGTTGAAGTTTGCCAGGCAAAAAAAAAAGCAATAAGGGTTTCTTCACACATCTGAACTTATTCCATCACACATTCCCCCTATTCTCTCTCTCTCTCTCTCTCTCTCTCTCTCTCTCTCTCTCTCTGTGTGTGTGTGTGTGTGTGTCCGTCCGTCCAATGGGCTGGCATGGACCATGCTTCCACAGCATGAGTGTCCTTTTTGACTTTTTTCTGCTTTAAAAAAACCCTACTTGTTATATGCCTCAGATGATGGCTGATCTAGGCAGCTCCCCTTTTTCAATAAAAGGTCTGCTAGGGGAAATGAGGGAAGGAGGAAACATGGGCCCCTCTTAAGTAAAGGCAAACCCTCAGAGACCATATTGGTGGCAGTGTTGTATCATGCCCCCGCCCCAATCTATGCACAGTGGTTAAGTGAGGCTGGTAGAAAGAAAGCAGATTGAGGTGAGCGAGGGACAGGGCAGTCTGCAGGCCAGCAGAGAAGCTCTGTGGCTGATATTCCCACTGCAGGGCCCCTGCTTCTGTGACCACAGTCCTCCCTGATCTTGTCTGTATGGGAGGCATCAGTGCCAGGTTGGTGAGTTTTCTTTCCTTTATGCCGAGTTGAATGTGTGGATGTTCCCCAAGTACGTGAGGTGTGGGTTTGAGTTCAGCTGAACAGCCTCCTGCTGGAAAAAGGAAAGCTTTGCCTTCTTCATAGCACCCTCTTAAGCGGGCTCTGGATCTACAGCTCCTGGGTCTTTCCCCAGTGAGCTCTTGGAGGGGCTGACAGGGAATTTCCTTGTTCATGCCATAGTACTTGCATGTCTCTTGCCTGGCAAAAGGCTAGTTCTCCTTAGCTCCTCACTCCCTGCAGAGACTTGAACCATTGTACAGGAGAAGCTTTGGGCACTCTATTGGGGTTGCACCTGCCAAGCAAGTTGCAGAGCCATGAGAGTGATATGGCTAGATTGGACCTGTTACCCTCCCTATGTGTGCCTTTGCAAAAGTGGATGTGGTTGTAGGTGGGACTTGGACCCACATCTGTGTAGTTCCCTGCCATGTGTTTGTTCCAGCTACTGGCAGGGTTGCCAGGATCCCTTGGGGCCAAAATGGGGGACAGGGGTTGAGAATGGTAGGTATTCACCTCATGCACCTGCAAAGAGTTTTTCCGCATCACTGGAAAATGACACCATCCAGCACGATATGGAAGCAATGGGGGCTTTGTGTTTCAGCCCAGTATTTAGAGACTTGTTGCTTCCTCATCATCCCAGAAATGACATTACTTTCTGGCAATGTGGGAGCATGCTCCCATTTATGCTGCATGCCTCCCAGGCAGAGTGTATGTGGTTGGCTGCTTCCCTGTGCCTTTTTCCCCATGCTGGCCAGGTGAGCAGTAGCCTAGCTACTGGTCATGCCAGTCCTCCTTCTGTGGAAATGGATGTTGTGTCCCCCCCTTGTGACTTTCATATGGACATTGGCAGATTAACATCAGGGGACATCCTTGCACCAGTGTACGCTTGTCAATCATTTCCATTTCTGCGAGTCATGGGGGGGGGGGCGATCATCAGCCTGCAGCTCAGTGATTGGGTGGGAGTTGGGGGGGGTCACTGTGAATTCCAGTGCAGGTTAAGGCTGTGAAGTGATTAAAGGCCTCATTCCTATTTATAAGCATGCCTTGCTGAAAGCAGGAACCTTTCCCTATGTATTTCTAGTCCCCAGGCAGCAAAGAACTTTGAAGGAACCATGCTGCACTGCAGCTCAAACAACTTTGATTAAAAGAGCAAAAATAAGCCAGGTGTTGCTCTGAACCTGTATAATTAGCACTTTCTGCTGACTACTTCTTTCCTCTATTTTATTTTTTCCCCTAACCCGTGGCCACATAATTTAGAATTTTTTTTGCTAATCATTTGTCTGAATACGGAAGCCTGTAACCCTGCACATGCTTTTACCTTTTTGATGTTCATATAAGAGAACTCTTGAATTTCAAAGAGCTGGTGGGTATTTGAGAGAAAGACATGCACAAGCTGCTATGTAATCAACGCTCATTGATGGTTATTCTTGGTACGATCTCTCCCTCTCGCCTTTCCTACATAATTAGCTATTTGGAGATGTTAGAGCACTTCGTTTCAGCAGGCCTTTTTTTCTTCTCTTGGTCTCTGTCTGATTTAAGTATGTGTAACCTCTGACACTGTGGCATTTTAGGTTATTGTGCCCCCCCCTTCTTAATGTGTTGCCATGGAGAGAAATGAGTTTCATAAACAAACTCAGTCTAACATCTGGAATTTCTTTTCAATATTAGCAATCATTAAATAGATGATGAACTTCCATGAAGGCACGTGGCATGATCCATTGAGATCTCTTTCTGTGCAAATCTTCCATGAAATGCAGCTCTTAGGTCTTTTGGTGAGACTTTTGTACTTCAGTAATTGTTGTTATTATTATTAGTAGTAGTAGTAGTAGTCGCATTATTTAACATATTTCTTATCTTGCTTCTCCCCCCCAATGTGGACCTAAAGCAGCATACAGAAATAGCAGTAAAATATAATTCAAAACAACACAGGGTAAAGAAGCAAAAAACCAAAAAGGTACACAAAACATCCTGACCTAGACTGATACCCACCAGTTGGACTGTCAAGACCTCAGACCATGGGCTAAGAGCCAAGGGACAAGAGCTCTTTGACTTTTGCTAATTGGCTTGCACCCAAGGGCTCACCCCCCTTGCTGCTTCCAGGCTTTATTTGCCAACAAGAGAGGGAAGGTTCATGATCTTCCTAGATATTGCAAACATTTTGCCATAATCCCCACCCCCATTTATATTTTCAGCCAAAATTTGCTCAGAAAGCACTCATAGAATTGAAAAAGCACACGCCACATGCACATTGCAGGAGATATGAATCTGGGAGGGGGGCTAAAAGTTTTTGGGGGCTTCCCTGCTCTGAGGGTATTCCTTCTTAATCTTTCTGCCAATTGCCTGCTGTATGCTATAATAGCAGGGGCTGGTGGCTGGCTTTTATTGTTGTGCAAACTGTAAAGATTGGAAAAAAATATTCTGGTCTAGTGGTTTGGGGTTGCAGGTGTATTCGCAGCTCAGATCTCTACCAATCTGGTATTTTCCCCCCTCCCAGTCGAAATGAAGAGGCAGACACAAGAGTTGGGAACTAAAGGGTCGCTTTATTAAAAAACAACAGCATAACTGTCAACACAGCAAGGGCCTAAGTAGGGGTACAGGTCAGGCCCTGGGGTCACCCCGGACCTCTGCCCTGATTTGTTTAGGTGGGCCCTGCTGCCCTGAGTGTGAGCTTTCCATTTGCATGGTTGGGACCTGGCTGGCCAGGTGAAGTGGTTCCCCCCCTTAAAGCTCCACCACCGAGCCGTGAAGCTGCTGGAGGACTGACTCATCCAGGGATTTCCCACCAGATAGTCTGTCCTTACAGCTATGCCATGAAGCAGCTCCTGACAAATGTAGGGTTGTCAGGTTCAGGTTATGAAATTTCTGGAAAATTTTTGGGGTAGAGCCTGGAGAGGGCGTGGTTTGGGGAGGGGGGGGCACAGAATGGTATAATGCCATGGAGTCCACCCTCCAAAGCAGCCATTTTCTCCTGGTGAACTGATCTCTGTCACCTGGAGATCAGTTGTAATTCTGGGAGGCTGGCAACCCTATGACAGACCCCAGTTCCCCACCAATGGGGATATGCCAAGGGTGCTCACCGGCCTGTTCACTTTCCCCAACTTCTAACCTGCCAGAGAAAGTACTTAACAGACGCACCATAGGCCAATTACCACTTCCCTTGCAAGCAGTGCAAGGTAGGTGAAAAAGTCCTTCCATTTGCCAAATGTGGGAAAAGAAGAAAAAATTCCTACCTGGCCCTGATAAACAGGACAAGCTAAACCTGCACTGACACAGAGTGGATGGGTGGGCCAAGCACAAGGCGCAACTGAGATGCTGTGGGGGCTTTATAAAGTGGGGGCTTTATAAAGTGTCTGGCTCGCCCTCCCCCCAGTGTTCCAAGATGCCCAGGAAAGCACTGCTGCCTCCTCCCCCCTCCTCTTCCTCCTCCTCCAGGAGGCAAAGTGCAGCCCCCGGCCAAAGCAGCTGGCATTGCTGGCCAGGAGTGCCATATACTTTCAAGTTTCTCCAATCTAACCATGAGTATCTCAAAGGAGAAGGTGCACAGTTGCCATCTATCAGTGCAGTAATAGAAAAAAGGGGGAAATGATAGGAAGGCTGGGATTACTTCTAATGTTCCAACAATGAGAAACGGTCTCTTTCACCATCAGCTTTTATGGGACTCAGTATTCTGGGGAAGCCCGTTGTCCAGATGCAGCCTCCCTCCCTGCTGCCGCCTGCAGGTTTGGAAATGCCTGTTTGCTTTTTACTAGGGAAGGGAGCAGCAGACAGCACCATCAACCAATCTCTTTCTCTACATATAGTTTCTTATATTTTTGGTTCTTAGCAGTAAGAGGTGTTTTACTTAATACTTAACAATGTTTCTTCACAGAGTTTCTATGACAGCTCAAGTTTCCTGGAATTAATTTAAAACTGATTTCCCTTCACAACAGACCTGGAGCCAACTCGCGTTTAGAAACTGGGCAGGAATTAACCCTTTTCTTTTGGCTTGAAAGGGAGTCTAACCTAATATCCAATCACTGTTGCCAAAACACACTTCCAGTTCTATGGTGTATGTGTCAAGCAGGCTTCAGCTTCTGCTGACTCTTATACTAAGAATTCTTAAATATAATTCTTCTTCAGGACAGTAATGTTACAGTTAAGGCAAAAGATTCCACTTCCCTCACTCCAAAGGGGAACCTGTCTGATCTTCCCTGTCAGATTCACTACAAACTCTCTCTGAACAATTCTGTCAGAAACCAGCTGTCAGCCCTTCAGCTGGGTTCTAATTGACAAATCAGAGAGGAGCGAGCAGCCTGTCATTCAAGCTCTCCATTCTAAGCAAGAATTAATTCTTTCCCTCCCAGCTCTCTGATTGCTGCACTTAGGAAATCTGCTTTCAAGCACAGTCCATCACAGATGTCTTCCTAACACAATGGGCAAGGAGCACCAAGAAGAACTTCATCTTGCCTAGAAAGACTTCCAGTCTTTTCTGAGCTTCTCTGTTTAAAATTGTTAACCCAGTGTCAAAGCACAGTGAGAAGCAGCAGCACTGTGCACAGTTGCATTGTGCATACCCAAATATTTCCAGATCAATATTCTATGCAGAAGGATATAACTAGTTAGGTTTATTTTTTTAAAATTTTAAGCTGTGGCTTTCGCTTGAAAACAGTTTAACTCCTTCCTTATTCAACACCAGGTTAATGATTTTAGTCAGGAAAAGTGAGATTGGGTGACCTGTCCAGTCTCCAACTGACACTAGTAAAAAATAGAGAAAAGAAAGAGTACCGTCCCAGTACTTCAAAACCAAACATCTCCCACCCACCCCCACCATTCCTCTTCATCATATCTGACAGCACCTGTCTGCCAATGGGCTCTATCATGTTTAGGATATGGCATGAAACACTACATTATGGCCCTGTTATTAAGCCAAGAGGAACAGATCAAGGGCCCAGTGCCAAAGGATCATGGTATGCTAATGAAGGGGGCAATTTTTGCCTGAAAAAATCATAGGGAAAAGTATTGCACTGCTTTGTCTGGAATGACTGTTTCCTTGAGGGAAGACAGACTGAACAGAGTAATTCACCACCCCGACAGCACCATGGCACTGGTCTCTCTCCCACCCCCGTCAGGGTCCTTGGACAGTGAGCTGGTCACTGTGAGGATGGAATAGTAACACTGGGAGGGGTGAAAAGTAGTCTGTTTGGTCAATCTAACTTGAAAAAAAGCTGCAGAAGACTTCAATCTAGTCTTTTGTGACTGTTTCTCTCTGTGTAAACAGCAATCGTGTACCCTAATGAAACCTCAGCTAGTTCACAGTTCTCACCTATGCATCAAGCAATGTAGTTTTCTCTTCAGGTTTCTGCAACACACACACCCATCCAGCTTCTGCCAAAACATTGTTTTCAAAAACCCAATTCTCCTATAATCTGCTTGTGAGCCATTGGCCTAATCTGCCCTGCCTGGCTGGCATGCACATCAAAACAAAAATTTATGGAAAAACGTGGATCTGTTTGGGTGGGTGGGAGTTGTCATGCCATCTGCCTGCCTGCACTTGGGCAATGGGGATTGGTGGCAATTATGGCAAGCACACCCTATTTTGCAGTGAACCATGGGATCATCATGGGAATGAAACTGCAAGGCACAAGGAAAAATGGCAGTAACATGCAACAGAATGATGCAAAGGTAAGAATAATTGATTGGTTTAGAACTATCATCAATCATCCCTTGGCAAAGGTAAAAAGGGAACATAAAACATGTTTTTATTTAATGCCATTGCTGTGCTGCACTGGTTGGAGTGTTCTCCAGCTTGGGCAAAAGTCTGCTGCTGCCACCACTTTGCCAGCCAATGTGCATCTGCCAACACTTGCCTTCTTTGGGGCTCATTTTTGTGTCACTGTGTGTGTTGTTATTGTGCCTGAGGAAAAACTCAGTGGATCAATGGATTAGACTAGGAGGGGGACTGGTTGATGCGGTTTTGGGTTGAGCATGAATACAGCCTCGGCTCATTTTCCAAATCCCGCCCCCCCACAAAGGAACAGTGTGTGCATGCACAGCAGCCCAACACTTGCCTCGACATTTTCTCCCAAGCATTCTTTGGGGCCCACAAACACCAAACCCTGTTATGAGCCGTCAAACTCAGTGGGTCAGTGGTTTAGAGGGAGGACTGTGTTCTGATGATTAGAGTACTGTTAACTGCAAAAGCAGCTACCCCAAAGAGCCTTGGAGCCCTCATTGCAAAGAATGGGTCCAAAACTCATGGTAATGAAAAAAATTAAAACAGAATGTATTAGAACCGGCAACACTCATCTCCCAAAAACCAATAACAGAACAGTGTTTGGAAACCCTGGATATGAAAATGATTTTTTTCAGTGCAGCCTTCTAATAAAAACCAATACATAAAACCACTCAGATCAAATCTAAGAAGTGATAGACATTATAAAAAGCAAAAGGAGCAATAAAAACAAAAACAGAACCATGGCACTAAAACTTACAGCTTCTAAGTATAAGACTCGTCAAAGGCCATCTAGAAAGCAGAGGCACATATTCAACCTTTCATATTACCCAAATGGAGGGTCTTCTTGTGAGTTGGGGGGATTAGCATACAAAGAGACACAGCAAGAAGTGATAACTAGCAGGATCTCCACCAAAGTATACCAGGATCGTTCCCTTGAAAACTCCGAAAGAACCAGGTGGGTGTTCAACAGAAATGGTTTTATTAAAGGGGTAGCAAAAACAAACACACAAGAGAACACACACAACATGTGCACAGAGCTAACTAGAAAGCAGGGAGGAAGTGTGAGAGAGATTTGAAGGAGGGTGATATTTACCAGTCTAGGAGGAGTGGAGGGCATCCATAGAGAGTAGCAGATTGAATGAACAGCACTTCACGGCAGTAAGAAGGCTCTAGTGATTTTCCCTTCCAGCCAGATCAGGAACTGTTCTGCCTAGCCAGGCAATGTGCTGTGTGCTTGGAGCACATGAGAAGAAGGGTTTATGATATTGCCATATTCACAAACTGCCCTTTCAGTGTGAGGGAGGGTTGGTTCCTAACACCCATGAACTTCATGCAGCAGGAATCTCTTTCTCTCTGTTTTCTTTCAGTGTTAGTCTATACTTTACAGCATTCACAAGTACTCTAGCCTTTCTTTTGTTACAGGTGTTTTTTTTATTTTGAGCAGGAGTGTGTATGGGTCTGTCTGGCAAGTCAGTCCATCTGTTTATCAGAAATTAGCTGGATACCAGTTCAGGTATTCATCTAAAAGACATAGTATAGTACTGCTAAGACTGTACCCCTTCAGGATACTTTTTGGATGTTGTGTGATTGAATGCTTTCCCAAATCCAGTGCTCCCAGGACATGTAAATCTAGGGTCATGGTAGAAGCACAGTAGGAAGAAAGACTTTTCTCCCTGTTAATCTACTTTCCTTGTGTAAGGAGTTTTTTTATATATGAGATCTGGGAATGCTTTCAGACATGCATTCCTGTATCTTATTCTGCAGTGACACCATTCCAGTTAGCTGTGCCATATGTTTTTTCTAAGCATTTAAATAAGCTTTGAGCCCCTCAGAGCAGTGGCTGCTAACCTTTTTAATATGGTGAATCACAAATCCTAGTGTATGTGGTATGGTAACCCACTTTAAAAAAAACCCCAGAGCATAAACAAATCAATAAAACTGCAAAAGCCCGAGACCTAGTTTCACAGGTATTGTTGTGACTCACAGGTTAGGAAATGCTGTCTTAGAGGACATGGGCTGCTTTGTTGCATGTCTGGATACCTTGGAATACTATAGCCTATATACCTCAGTAAGATGTCATCTGTTAGCAGTTCTGCTGTAATAGTGTTCCAGCTAAGCTATCTGAAGAGCTTTCCCAGGGCAGGAAGATGCCTTTCTTCCCACTCTGGTATTTAAGGGGAGAAACCATCACTTAGTGATAGAATACATGTTTTGAATGCTCAAGAGCTCAGGTCTAGCTTTGGAATCTACAGTTGAAAGGATCTTGGGTAGCAGAGCTAGAGATGCCACTGGAACTCATATTCTCTGAGGTCTCATCATCACTAAAGGTGAGCGTTACATCTCCAAATTCTGTTCTGGCTTGGATTGTGTGTCTGAGTCTGGAGAAATTGACCCTCTTTTCCTCCATTGTGGCAGTGACTGTGGGCTGTTAGCTTCCACATTGTTTCCCAGCACTTCAGACAAAGAAGGAGAGACACCGTCCATCCATGCCACTGGCCCACTGGCTGTCCAACCACCATCACCAGCAGCTGCCCCTAGTAAGTGCAAAACACTACAGCTCAGTTTGGTTATCATCAGGAATCAGGCAGTGCATGCATATTACTCCAGTTCTGCAGTCACCCCATTGTCTTTCCATCAGGTACCTTGCTCTGCTCAAGGTATTGGCTGTCACATACAAAGCCATTCATGGCCTTCGTCCCTCATATCTATGGGACTGCCTCTCTCTCTCTGTGCTCTGCCATGGCAGCTTTGCCCATCTGAGCAGGGCCTTCTGCATGTGCTACTCTGCAAATGGGCAAAATCAACAACTGCCCATACCTGCACATTCTCTGTTGTGGCCCCCACCTTGTGAAATGGCCTGCCAGATGAGGTTAGAATGGCTCCGACTGTCCAGGCTTTCTGCTTACTATGCAAAACTGAATTACTTAGGAGGGCTTTTTTACACAGGTAGGAGGGCTATACTGTAAGGAAATGGTTCAGATAGGAGGTTTGGAAAAGGGTTAGGGACTCCAGACTGTACTGCTGTGTGCCAACTGTTGCTGTAACCTATTGCATTGTTTATGGGCTATTCCAGCTGTAGTTTGTATTGACTTACATTGGCTAATCTGTAGAGATGGGTATGAAATGGAGAAAAAACGTACCCTGAGTTTCGTGGTTTGTTGCATTTCACGAACCACAAACTTTCACAAAATTGTTCCGTTTCATGAAACAATTAGATAGGTTCATGATTTGTCAGATCCCGGGGTCCTAGAATGGCCCCCTTCATACCCAGAGATGCCAAACTTACAGGGAGTCAAGCTATGCCCAGGAGCCAGGCAATGCCCTGAGACTGGGCTGGGGTGAGGTGGAGTGGACGAAAAAAGGCACCCTCACCCAACAACCTTCCCAGCAAGAACAAGAGCAGAAAATAAGGCTTTTCAGTCTCTTTTGAAGCATCAGCATATTCAGCCAAAAGCTCCCAAATCCACTCTCTCACATTCCAAATCCCAGCAACAGCTCCTCCCTCTATCTACTGGAACTGAAAGCAGGAGGCACAGAGCTGTGCCTTATATAAGAAACACTCACATAGAGCTGAACAGGAGCTCTCTAGTTGGCAGACAGACCTGCTTAACAGGGTTTGAAGGGATGAGATTGGTGTTCCCATGGCTACAGAAAGCCCATCTCCCCCCTGCTTGTTGCTATCATAGAACAGAATGGGAGATCGCAGGTTGGCAGGGAGAGCTGCCTATCAAGGTTATGTGGGCTAAGATTGGGGTTCCCATGGAAACAAAAGGTCTGCAAATATTCCAGGCCTATGTTGCCAAGAGAATCAATGGATCGGTGTCAGCCTGTCTGGCATCTCAAAGCATTCACGAATCGATCAAATTGGCCCCCAAAGTCATAGATTTCGTGACAAATGCAGCCCCATGAAATGTGTTTTCGTGATACATGAATCAGCCCGATTCATCACGAAATTTGGTTTGTGTTTCGATTCATGCCCATGTCTAGTAATCTGCCTTTAGATTCACTGAGAAAGGTGGGCTATAAAAATAAAATAAAATATGAAAAAAGGAGAGGACTCTTGCATTTGGGCCCTACAAAAGAGCTGTTTTGCCTGCTCAGTTAGGCCAGTTCTGAGTTATCTTGAGAGGGATAACCCATCAGTAAGCAGAACAGAAACAGAACTATGCCAGAGACTTTAAGGAACCATTGCTGGTTATTCAAACTGTATTGTGCTAGATGAACTAATGGTCTGATTCAGTTTTGTCTTGGGTTCGTACATGATGTTCATATGCTCCTTGATGTGATTATTTTTCACTATTTTTTCTGAAGTCTGTTCCTGGATGGGGCAGCTATTGACCTTGTTGGGATCTAAAAAACCTTTTGTTGTAAAGTGAACACAGGTTTTCTTAGTAAGGGTGAAATTAAGGATTTTCAGGGCAGGTGGGTCCCTGCCCAGCTTTCCTCACAGTTGGAAACCAGTAACTGAAATGGCAGAATAGGGTTGGGCTGCTGGTGGCATACGGCAAAGAACAGCTATTTGGGGACATTTTCCAGAATAAGCTGACAGGAAATAGGTGAAGTACAAATAGGTTCAGTAAACTCTTGATTGGATTTGTTAAAGTATAATTAAATCCTGAGTCAAACTCTCTTGCTTTGTTTTCTGCAGAGAGAGAAAGAATCAGCACAGCTACAAGTGACCATAAAAATTCTTCTCATAGATTTTGGTTCTTGACTCTTTAGTATTCCTTTTGATAGAGGCACTGGTAATTTATTTTTAAAAGCTGAGATGCTTCAAAGAGTGCATATCAAATATGTTGTGTTTTAGGTGTATCAAAGCCAAATGAAGGCACCCACCCACACACAAACAAAATCAAAGCTGAAGAAACATCTGCATAATTGGAAAGTTTGAGCTGAATTTTTAAAAGTACTTTATGGAATATTGAAGAGAGCCATTGTAATTCCAAGAGGTCAGAACATGTAGGACATGTACAAGCATGCATATTAGTTCCTCATAAGGCTCAGCAGAGTGCTTTCTCACCAATCCCTGCTTTGGCATATGGAAATATGCCACCTCATTCAGAGACTGAAAGGGGTGGAATCCCACCCCTTCCATGTTGTATTCAGAGGTCAAGTGAAATACGGTCTGGAGATGGGGGGAGGAAGTGTTTTTGGTTGTGTGTTTAAATTCAAAAATAAAAGCTACTTGTTTACAATGTATCTGACATACTATTCTGAAAGAATATCTAGGCTTACTTCATTCACCCAGCTAAGTGTTTTCAGTATGTATTCACTTTCAGCAACACAGGCTGTCCCCATTCTCTTTGGTGCTCCTTTTATGCAATGCAAAGGACATGTGCAGAACATTCCCTGATAGGGGTGCGAGGGAAATAATCAGCTGAGTATGGTTATATAGGCAGGGCCGGCGCCACCATTGAGGCAGTGAGGAGGGTGCCACGGGTGCTGGGGCGTCAGAGGGGGTGCTGGAGGGGTGCCAGGGGTGGAGGCATGTGCCACGGAGCTGGCATGGCTGGCTCGCAGCTGCTGCAGCCTGCCTTGCGCTGCTGCTGCTGCTGCTGCTGCCACACGCCCCCGGCCAGGCGCAGCAGCCATGGGCCAGGCACAGCCGGCGGCTGTGGCGGCATGCAGAGTGTGGGCAGCCTCTGCACGCCACCCCAGCCACCTGCCAGCCAATGGGCCCGGCTTTGCTGTGTGATGATGTCATCACGTGGTGACATCATCACGCAGTCTGGGCGCGCGCGCACGTGGGGGTGGCTGCAGGCGCCAGAAACCCTGGCATCGGCAGTGTATATAGGTAGAATCTACTGTTCTTCCCTTCCCTCCATTTCATGATGAACCAATATGGTGCAGTGGTTAGAGGGTCATATTAGGAAGATTTGGGCTCAAATCTCTAGTCAGCCATGAAGCTCATTAGGTAATACTTGGCCAGTCATTCCTTCTCACACCAATCTATTTTACAGGGTTGTTGTGAGGATAAAATAGGTATGGGAGAACCATGCATTGCACCCTGAGCTCCTTGAAGAAGGGGCATGATAAAAGAATAAATGATAGATGATAGATGGCTATACAGCCATTGTCATCTTGCTTCCTGGGTTCTTCTATGATCTAAAAATCTATCCAGATTTTTACATATACTAAAAATATATGAGTTGGATATTAGTGTAAGAGATGAAGTTCATATTGCTGACTTTATGACACGTTCCTTTGCCCTGTAGAGAATAAGTTGGTTTCAAACACCAATAAGGCCTGATGGCGCATCCATCACTGTTTGGTGCAGCAGACCTCTTATGTATACTTTGACGTTAGCTTTCACAGTGTCTTTGTATCTTACAATGGATCATTTTCTGGAATCACTTGACTAGAGGTGGTAGAACACAGTGGGATACGTATATACACCTCCATATGACCAGCTAACAAAGCTGAGCCTCGGTCACCATGCCCTTGATATCAGTAATTAGATGCCATACCTTTCTGTTTAGGAAACCACTAACTTATCCACTCTCAGATCACTTTCAACTGTACACACACAATCAGCATACAAGAACATATTCACAAGGTTATTGTTTCTAAATTAATTCTACTGATTCATTAACGTGGAGTTTTTTTTCCTTCCATTTTTACCTATTTTGGTTTCCAGGCAATCAGCGCCTGTTAAATATTCCACCAAGCATGATATTGCTCTCCCGTCTCCATCTACCGACATACACAGTTGCAGTAATTTGCTGAACTCAGCTCCTACACTTGGTTTTCTTTAAAAAACAAAAAGCCCTCAGAACCAACAAACCTATTATTAATAATAATTAAAAGAAAACTTGACAAGTGAGAAAGGCACATCTAAATCTCATGCTCTCTGTGTGTGCATGCACACATGCAAGAGAGAGGGAAAAAAGAGAAGAATAAACATGAGCCTGTGTAAAAATATGGTAAGCCAGCTGTTTTTCTTAGTATGCCTTTAATAAGTCACTGGCATTTGAAAACTTATGCTGGCCAACCTGTTTAAAACCTATTTTTTCAAAAAGCAAAATAGGATAAGGGGGTCAGTATTCTTCCACCTTTGCAAATAACAGGGCACAGCATATAAACTCATTCTTCCTTACTAACTCATCAATGTGAAAATTCAATGGGTACTTCAGACATACCTGTTTTAGATGCATGTCTAAGGGCCAGGGCCTTTTTTCAGCTGGAATGTGGTGGAACGGAGTTCTGGCACTTCTTGAAAATAGTCACATGGCTGGTGGCCCCGCCCCCTGATCTCCAGACAGAGGGCAATCTAAACTCCCCTCTGTCTGGGCGGGGCTACCAGCCATGCGACCATTTTCGCCAAGGGCAACTTAAACTTTAAAAAACTCCCGCCTTGTTCCAGCTGACCCAAAGTGACATCATTGTGCACTCCTGGGAGTGTGCACACACTTTGTGCACGTGCATGTGGTACCAGGGGCACTACCTCCCGCCAAAAGTTGCCCCTTGTGCTGGCAACCCACTGAGTTCTACCACCTCTTTTCCCAGAAAAAAGCCCTGCTAAGGGCTATCACAATTTAACAGCTTTGTGCCCTGAGGGGAAGGCAAGAGAGGAGAAAAACACATCAGGGAGCCCTGTAGGATCAGCTTCTGGTGGAACAGCCATGGACTTGAGGGAGGCCAGCTGAGGCATGACCTTTGTCACCCTACTTCAAGACCTGTGTCCTGAAGAGAAGACAAGACAGGGGATACCCAGGCCAGGGACTTCATTTCATCACCTCCTGACAACCTATAGTTGAAAGAGCATTTATTGTTTTATCTTTTCAGTATTTAAATCATAAACCATATTGGTTGTCTTGATAAAAGCCAGTTTGGTGTAGTGGTTAAGAGCACAGGACTCTAATCTGGAGAGCCGGGTTTGATTCCCCACTCCTCCTCTTGAAGCCAGCTGGGTGACCTTGGGCTAGTCACAGCTCTCTGAAGCTCTCTTAGCCCCACCCACCTCACAGGGTGATTGTTGTGGGGTAATAATAACATACTTTGTAAACCGCTCTGAGTGGACATTAAGCTGTCCTGAAGGGCGGTATATAAATCAAATGTATTTAAATGCAGTAATGACAGGAAGACAGAAACAGGGTAAAGACCATTGACGGGAACCAATACATTTACAAATGTGTGTAACACATTCACTTTTCAAAGAACCAGGTTGGCTGTTGTGCAGACTGAGTAGCAGCCAGGGTTTCCTTTTCTTAGTGTATGACATCATCCTTAACTGCTTACAGTAGCAATGGGGGTGGGGCAACGATGGCCAGGTTTTTTATAACAACAACAACAACAACAATAATAAACGTTCAATTTATACACCGTCCTTCACAACAACTTAATGCCCACTCAGAGCGGTTTACAAAGTATGCTATTATTACCCCACAACAATCACCCTGTGAGGTGGGTGGGGCTAAGAGAGCTCCAGAGAGCTGCAACTAGCCCAAGGTCACCCAGCTGGCTTCAAGTGGAGGAGTGGAGAAGCAAACACGGCTCTCCAGATTAGAGTCCCGCTCTCTTAACCACTACACCAAACTGGTTTGAATACTGTGAGAGAATGGAGAGTTTTGCAGTTGGAAATATGGCATATTGGTACAACATTCCTAGGTACAGGAATCAAATACCTACAAATATGACCTACTCAGAACCTCTAGAAAACAAATAGCTACACATTCTCACACATGTCTAGTAAATTCACTGTCTGTTGTGGACAAGACCAGCCGAGCAGAGCAAAGAGATGCCATCCAATGGAAAAGATTTTCCTATCAAAAGAAAGTTTTGCTTGCTGATAGAAATAGGTTGGGGAGGTAGTCCAGCAAAGTCTAATTTGGACAACTGGTTTACATTGATGTTTTACCATTTACTCTCTTACTAGGGTTGCCAGTTCTAAGTTGGGAAATTCCTGGAGATCTGGGGCATGAAACCTGGAGAAACCTGGAGAAAGTGGGGTTTGGGGAGGGAAAAGACCTTGGCATGGCATAATTCCATAGAGTCCACCCCCTGAAGTAGCCATTTTCTCCAGATGAACTGATCTCTGTGGCCTGGAGACCAGTTGTAATTCTTTGAGATCTCCAGCCACTACCTGGAGGCTAAAGCTACTAAGGGCAACCCTGGTACACAGATATAGGGAACAACAAACCAGGGCTCAAAACAGTCAAGACCAAAGTATAATTCAATTTTACGTATTATAAAGTGCAAAAGTGCTACAATTTCATATATACATACAAGGAATTATACAATACAATTCAAAGGTGCATAAATACAGCGTCCAATTATTAATCAATGTAGAAAAAATACAAATCTTCAGTTGTCCGGAAAAAATCCAACAATTAAAGTGCAAATGCTACAATTAATAAGGAAAAAACTTACCTGTCTAGAATTAGGAATCTAGTGTGGGAGGCACCCCTTGTTACCCACTTTTATGAGCAGAAACATCTTCCGAATGACTTTAAAGTCTCGGTAATTGACACCTTAGACTGCCCTTTTGCTTTGGATCAGACGAAATTGCTGTTACGTTTGGAATCTAAATGGATTTTCTGTTTAAACTCCTTGTCACCAAATGGCTTAAATTCGGAGATTGATTTCTCATGCTTTTTGTAAGTTTTGGGACCCTTGCAAGGATCCTCCATTACATTTTTTGGCCCCTCCCTGTTGTGGATATATATAGCAGTGGTCCTTCCCTTTGTCACATGTCCGTGAATTACGCGTTTGGAGAAACGGTGGGAGAGTTTGTTCTTGTGCTTACTACATACTGTAAGTTTTTTCTTATAACTGTGAACCGCTATAAGCAAGTTTGTGGATAGTGTTTATTGTTTATTTTTTCCTTGCAGTATGTCCAGTCCGAAATGTTTTACGCCCAGGAGGAAGTGAGGAGTGGTACTCACGAAACGGGTTAATGATATTTGCCTGCAAATCCCCGTCGGCGTTTTTTCTGTATATATTTGACTTCATGGACTGTTATTGTATAATCTCGTTGGCACAATCTCCCACCTACCGATTTCTCCTTATTAATTGTAGCATTTGCACTTTAATTGTTGGATTTTTTCCGGACAACTGAAGATTTGTATTTTTTCTACATTGATTAATAATTGGACGCTGTATTTATGCACCTTTGAATTGTATTGTATAATTCCTTGTATGTATATATGAAATTGTAGCACTTTTGCACTTTATAATACGTAAAATTGAATTATACTTTGGTCTTGACTGTTTTGAGCCCTGGTTTGTTGTTCCCCACTACCTGGAGGCTGGCAACCCTATCTCTTACCAGGAGGGGATTAAGGAACAGAGGCAGTTAGACTAGATGTGGAAGCTAACACAGCCAAAGTGCATTGTGTGCTTATAGTTGAAATATGTACTGAAGTGGTTTGCTTCAGTATAAAGGAGAAGTATAACGGAGAGCTTATCTGTGGGTAACTGCACTGAGTAAAAGTTCTCAAATCTAGATTTATAGTTAATTCCACTGTTACTTTGTGGTGAAGTAACAGTAAGGTTTTGATTCTATATGTTAACTTTGGTAAGGAAAGCATTAATTAACCACCATTATTAACTTATTGTGCTCATTAAATGCCAATTGCAATGATAATTTTTCAACTATTTTTTATTGGAGCTGTCCTGAAAGGGTGGCAAATGGCATCTTTCTTATATTTCAGCAAAAAACTGAAGATTGTTTTTCTGGACAATGAACAATTTGTCAATGCTATTTAAAGAATGGAAGCTCTTTATCTTTGCTAAATATCTTGATGCTGGCATCCATACTGAAATATTTATTTTAATTAGGTAGGCAATCTGCTGACTAAAAGCAAATCTGGCCAAATCTGTAAGTTAAGGATTCACAATTACAATGGTCCTAGCACCTTATTAATAAAAACATCAGCAACATCTTGGTCTCTGCAGAAATGGCCCTTTCCTAATGTTGACATTCCCACTAGTTACAAAGGTCATTCCATTTGTAAACAACGTTTTCTTTCATGTGCTTTCTGATATTACTTCTGTCTTAATGTTGACAGCCACAAGAACATGTATATGTGCCCATAAAGTATAAGCATTGCTTTGTCAGCCCTCTATATTGCGGAATTTTCCCAGGGAACTGATTGAGCAACTTTGCCATATTTTTCCCTAGTGAATTTTAACATTGCATTTTTATCCTGCCCTTCTTCCAGGGAACTCAAAATGACAATGAATGGTCTCTCCTTTTTGTCTTCCTGACAGCCCTGTGATGTAGATTAGGAAGGAGAATTGAATGGATTTGTAAGGATTTGAATCCATATTTCCTCTGTATTAAGCCCATTGACTTCAATGGGCTTAGGCTGGAGTTACTCTTACTAGGATTGCACTGTTACACTGTAACCACCACATCACACTGGTTCCATTTTTTTTATAAAATACTACTGACATGCAAAGTAATTTCTAGCTGCCCAAATCATGGCTTTGTGGCCAGTGCCCTCTTGGTTTACGGAGGAGCTTCAGACTATGAAACAACTGGAATAATGGCAAGAGCACAGATGACAGAAGAAAACATGGACCACTATTTCCAAGCTTAATTTTGCAAATAAAATTGCTCTCCTAAATTCTGAGGTGCCCTGGATTTCATAGACCATAGACTTGCTCTGGTCAGTTTCAGTGACGATTTCAGAATGCTTTCTAGAGGTTTGGTCAGCCATGAGCATTCTGGACCTTTTCTTCTCTTTGGTGGTTAGATTTAACTAGAAGGAACTGCCCCTTTGCTAGAAGGAATTGCCCTAAACAGTAATGCTCTGAAGGAAGGTGAGAAACCAATGTTGTCTAGGGATAGACATGATACTTTTTCTGTACTTCTTGGTGGTTTTTGATTTTCTGGAGCAGCAGATCCTATTGAATCACCCCAGGTGGTGTGGAGTTAGAAGCATTAGTCTTGTGGTGATCTTGGCAATATTTGTGTTCTCCTTCTGGCATTTATTTTCTCTTTTGATTTCCCAGTGTTCTGAACCGAACCCCTGTGCATCTAGTCCATGAAATCATATTGGTGGACGACTTCAGTGATGATCGTAAGTAAGCTGCCTTGGGTTTGAAAATGGGAAGGAGCGAGGGGAAATGGTGTGTTTGTGTGTGCAGAGAAAGAACCCCACGTGCTGGGGGTGAACTTGGTGAAACTGAAGAAATGAGGATGCCAAGAATAAAAGAAGATGCTGTCCTGTTTGGCCTTATTTGCTGGCTCTCTTGATGTTTTGAATTTGGTGTACATTGTCAAATTCTTTAATGCTTATCCCACTTTCCTCTCACTAATTATCTGTCCTGAAAGCCCATGAAAGTAATAAAAACGTACATGGCTCTCTGCTTGTGTTTCCACAGCGGATGATTGCCATTTGCTGGTCAAGCTACCTAAGGTGAAATGTCTACGCAACAGACAGAGAGAAGGTAAGAGCTTGGTGGTCAATCAAAAAGGGCAGGAAGAAGGGGAATTGCAAAACAAGTGAAGGGAAGTGGCCATATTGGGGTGCTGTGGTTGTAGCAGGCCTAGTTCATGTTCTCCTTTGTACTCTTACCACAGGCAGAGCTTTAGGAGCCGACATTGTTTCAGCCACCCAGTTCACTTTGAATATTTCATCCTTTTTAGAAAGCTTGTAACAACTGCATCATCTCTATTTCTTCATAAACAGGTTTTTTTAATGATAGCATCAAACAATACAAAACATACTCCTTTGAGATAATTTCCTGACCTGTCCGGGCCAAGGATGTAAAACAAAATGTCACTTCCTTAAATCATTTTGCATAAGAGCCAATTTAAAACTATGTTGAATCCTCATATTAATTTGAGCGTATTGCTTGGCATCATAGAGGTATGCTGATGCTCCTGCCATTTCCTTCTGTACAGCAGATAAAGGGCACCCTAATTATTCACTAGTCTGAAGTCTGTTCCCTACTAAGGAAAGTCTGAGTTGATGGGTGATTTTTGTGGTTAATGTCACAAGTAAAACTATGCAAAGTCATTGGCCTTAACCCCAATCTGATCAATCTCTTCGGCATGGTTAGTCTTCTTCTGCTCTCTTTGTCTACAGCTGAGACCACCACCACCACATCTCCTCCTCTTGCCACTGCTGACTTGGGATAACTGCTCTGCCTACCACCTATCTGTTGCTCCCTGGGACTGTTTCCTCAAACCAACAGTGGCAGTGGTGTAGTGGATAGAGTGGCAGACTAGAATCCAGAGAGACCCAGGTTTGAATCCTCACCTCTGCCATGGAAGCTCACTGGGTGACCTTGGGCCTGTTACAAGCTGTCAGCCTGGCCTGCTTCACAGGGTCATTGTTGTGAGGAACTTGTGAGGGGAGAACAATGTTTTAAGTCACTTTGAGTTTCCAACTAAGGAGAAAATTGAGATATAAATAACTAGATGAAAACACATTCACTCCTCTTTTTTGAGAGAGAAATGTAGATTATTATTATTGTTGTTGTTATTTATTTATAGTCCAACTTTTTCACTGAGATCCAAGGAAGCTTACACAGTGCAATGTAATCAAAAGCTAGAACATTCACTGAGCAAAGTACAATAATGAACAACAGAACATTCCGTAAAAAGAGATACAATATGGTATGGTAGCAAAAAATTTGGAAAACAAGCAAAGCCAAGCACAGAGATGAAATCTTTATGAAACAAAGCATAACTAATTTTCATGGCATGTTTAGGCTTCCTTGCAGGTATATGTCTATATCAGCAGGCAGTACCCAACAGAGTAGTGTATATTCCCTGTCCCAACCAATGCATCTTTCTGACCTACTTCTTACAACACAGCCCTGTAATCTGGGTAGAAAGCCCAGAAAGATGTACGTATGTTCTCTTTCTAACTCTAGACTTTATAATAGGTGGATCTGGGTTAACACACATTTATTTAAACTTTGCACTAAGTGTGTTATGCTGGATGTGGGAAACCTTCAGTTTATCATAAATTATACACACCTCTCTGCATAACACAAGTCTCTTGTGTGAGCAGTTCCCTGTAACAAATGCAGTTGTCCAAGAAAGGTCTCTTTGCTCCACAGAGATGGATTCCAGGAGGTTTTACATCTTTATTATATGCGCTGCAAATAGAGAACTCTGAGTGAAAACTCACTAGCAAGATACTGTAATGCGCTTGTTAAGGAACAGGCTTTAATAAAAGGTTTCCAAGTGGTCCTCAGTACAGCTTTCAGCACAGATCTTAAGAACCAGCACTACAGTTAAGCAGCCAAATCTCTTAGAACACATAATGACAATTAGAATCCCCCATATGGAGTAAACTTAGATGTGAAACAGCACCGCTCGCTAGTAGGGCTGGTTATATGACCATTATAATATAAATAGGATCATAAGGGTTAGCTTGCTTGGGGAAATGAAGCTGGATTGGCAGCAATTATGTACCATTATGAACTTTTCCCATGACGTCCTCATTTTTCAAGTTAAGTTTGCTGGAGATAGGTTGAAGAACTAGTTGTGAATTCTGGGGATGAGCTATCCAGGCTTGGTTTCTCTTGCCTTTTCCTGAAGACCTGTAGAAAGACTTGGATTCCCCTGCCTCCCAAAGTTCTCAGAGAAGTCTTGGAAACCCAAACTAACTATTAGATAAGCTTTGGAGAGCTCTCCTTTTTAAAGTCTAAGTTGCATCCACACCTTGTGAGATATTTTGCCCGTGTGTTGTAGCAGTCATTTGCAGTTGGGTTCACTTGTCCACACTTGCAAAAAATACAACTGCAAACAACTGATACAATGCAATGATACCACAATAGCCAACAGCGTGTAGATACAACCCTGGGGTGATTGAGGAAGACAGCATGTACTCAACCTGTGTGGAATTCTGGTTCCTGGATTATAGACAGCAGTGGAGATCAGGATATCAATAGGGATAGAGAAAAAGTATGAAGCAAAATGGTGGTGGCAGCAGTAGGAAGAGACCAATGGCGGGGGCGGGGGGATGAAGGTCTGATTTAAGTACAGTAATTCTATTCTCCTCAGCTATTTGAGACTGGCAAACTGCATGGCTGCTTTGTAATAGTGCAATAGTCCATTGTATAAATGAGTTTGGGTTCAAAAAAAGTTTCTGTAGCACGGTGATTAAGAGATTGAGTTATGTTATCAGAAAGCTTGTGTGTCACGTCCTTCCCTGCTCAGCTGACCAGGGAGGCTTTCTCTTTCTTTCTGGTATGGTGCCTCTGCCTGGGAAGCTGAGGTTGAGAAGGCATATGCTCTTCTCTCTCCCCAGCAATTTTTTAAGAAAGGCACTGGGGTCCCCCTCTCTCTTGCTCTCTCTTCTTGCCTGCTACCACCTCTGGATGTTTTACTCCTCATACCTTGGGAGTCCCTCCTTGCATCAGGGCAGTTGCCTGGGAGAACAACTGCTCCAAGGACGGTTGAGTTGCCCTGGCTTCAAAGTCGGGACATGTTAGAAGAATCATTGCAATGACCTGTACTAAATAACTTTGTTACAGCCACTACTCTACAGTAAAATACAAACAGAAACTAAAGTTACAGGAGAATGAAAAATATTTGCTAAAAGGAACATTCAGTTTTTGGACATCAGCCCCAATGGGAACTGATGGGTGAGAGCCTCACACACACACATCCACTCAGACTCTCTCTCTCACACACACAAAGGAACAGCACTCTTTGAGGAGGTATCCCATGGGGGCTCTCAGACAAATTACGCAATCTGCTCTTAAGGTTCTGGACCCCAAAAGCCCAGGGAATCCTTTTGCTCATTAGCAAGGTAACTGAAGATCAAAGGGTATGTCTGTTTTGACGTGGGTGCAACAGAACTTCCCTCCTGAGAGAACTAGCTGGTTCTCAGGCAGCCCCTCCTCACACACCCACCACCCAGGAGCAATGATACCATAAAGTGACAGCTGGCTCTTCACTTTATCTCACTGTGGTTCAAATCTCACCTTTCCACAATCTCTCTCAGTGACCTTAAACACGCTGTTTCCTCTCCCATCCCCAATATGGGGCTGGTGATAATATTGTACTGTTGTAAGGACTGCAACAAAATAATGCATGTGAATACTCAAGGTGCTATATTAGTGTTATTTTAAAATATTTATGGCTATAATCAAAGCAGCGTAAGCAAAACATGTTGACTATCCTGAACATCTCCTTCTCTCTCCTCGAGCACCAACATCTAAGGGCCAAGCTACAACACTTGAACAGCAAGTGTATTTCTACCTGTTCACTTGCCCTCCACTCAATCCACTTGCCATTCAAGTGTCATCCGTCACTTGTAGCTTGGCCCTAAGTAAGAGTAATAGATCTCACATGAGTATTGTGAAGAGGTTCTTTCGCACACACGTCGGATAATGCACTTTCAATGCACTTTAGCAATGGTTTTCAAGTTGAATTGCCTGTTTCACATAGGAAAACCCAGTTGCAGATTATTGCTAGTCTGAAAGTGTATCATCCAAGTTGTGAAAGCAGTCAAAAACTATTATGCTTTTGGTCATTTACAGGTTGGTCACCAACTGAAAAAATCATGTTTGAACCAGTGGGAAAATAACATATGATCATAATGCCACTTTAACAAAAATTAGAGGAGTACATTGAAAGTGGTAAATGTTATCACTTTAAAGTGTGCCTTGAATAAAATAAATCAATAAGAACTCAATTGCCTATGTGTATTGCTTACTTATATTTATAGAGACAATTTAAAATCTCTTCCCTGTGCTCCACCAAGACAGTTTCGTCCAGGTGATCAGGGCCTTCTGCAGGTGCCACTCTGCAAAAGGGCAACAGTTACCTATATACCCATTCTCTTTTGTGGCCCCCACCTTATGGAATGGCCTGCCTGAAGATGTTAGGAACACTACCAGTCTCCTGGCTTTCTGCAAACTGTGCAAAACTGAGTTATTCAGGAGGGCTTTTTTTTACACGTAATTGGGGCTGTCTTCTGACCTGAATAGCACAGGCAAGCCTGATTTTGTCACATCTCAGAAGCTAAGCAGAGTTGGCTTTGTTTAGTAATTGGACAGGAGACCTCCAAGGAAGACCAAATTGCTATGCAGAGGTGGACACTGGCAAAGCATCTTGAAAAACCCGGCAGAGGTTGCCAGGGCACTCTTCACCACCAATTAGGGCTGAACTGTAATGGGATGGTTCGGAAAGATGCTTTGGTAAAGGATAGAGACAGGACAATAATACTGTGTACTGTCTATCGGTGTAAGTATGCTCCTACTGTGTACTTTTTGCATTGTTTGGCATGTTATGTGCTTATGCTTTGTTTTAGGTTTAAATAAACCTAAGCAGTCAGTGTGTGTGTGTGTGGGGGGGTCCCATTCAAACCAACCTCAGTTATTATCAGCTTAGAAGCATTCGAACAGGAGGTACAGTTCTTCCCCTCTGCCAATTGTGAGATAAAAAAGGCACAGAACATTGTCAATCTTCCTTTAAGTCAGTGGAATATTTGAGGCAGTAAAATATATGATACTATCCTTTGCGGGGGTTGATCATGGAAATCAAAGCAAACAGCCCCCACACTGAGCTTCTCAGCAATGACATCTGTGCAAGATGCTGAATAGCCATGAGCGCAACAGCAGCCTGTGTATATGGGCCTGCAGCCCCCTGGCTAGGTCTTCCTTGCTTAAATAAGTTATCTTCCTTCCATAGAGAGAATATGATCAATAAACTCTTACTGTTCTGAATTGCTTTTATTTACCTGGGATGGATGTCCTCAGAGGCTGCTTGAGGCTGGAGAAGCAGCAAGGCAGCAGGTAGCAGGTAGTTCATCTCTGATGGAGGATCAAAGATCACTTTTCACCACTTTTTCCTCTATGACCATTTAGTTGACACTGGTTTGCAAAATTCCATACAAACATTTCAGGGACAAACAATTTTAACAAATGTTCATGGGAAAGCATTTCCCCGGGCCACATTTCTACGGGGCTGTCATGACCCAGAGCAACCTTTTTTTGGTGCTTATTTGCTGTCCTTTTCAGCAGCTTCTTCAGCACCTTATATATGTTTGTTTGTTTGTTTGTATGTATGTATGTATGTATGTATGTATGTATGTATGTATAATCCACCTTTCTCACTGAGACTCGGTATATTACACAGTGTAATTCAATATGATCAATGGCTGGAGCATTCAGTAAACAATGCAATATGGTATAGATTGCAGAACAAGCAGAAATTTGATACAGAGCTGAAGCAATGTTAAAACAAAACTTAAGCAATTTTAACATAACATATTAAACAACCTGGAAACTACCCAGTAGGAGCATACTTGCAGCAACACATAGTACAAAGTAGTATAGTCTACAGTCCCTCTCTTTACCAAAGAGCTTTCTGAACCATTTCTTTACAACACAGCCCCATTACCTATTTTAAACATGTCTCCTGAACAATTCAGTATTGTGTAGTTTGCCCAAAGCCAGGACAGTTGGAGCTTTCTTGAACCACATCTGGTAGAGCATAAGGAGAGAGGCAGCCCCATAGATATGAGACCAAGCCCATGAAGGGCTCTGTATACAATAGCCCAAACCTTGAATTTAGCTCAGTAACTGACAGCTAGCCCATGAGAGTAATATGCACACTCTGCCTAGCTCCTAATAATAACTAGGGTGTGGCATTCTGCACCAGCTGGAGCCTCTGAGTTGACTTCGAAGGGAGACCTATGTAGAATGCATTACATTAGTCGAGTCTCGATGTTACTATGGCATAGATCCAGGTGGCCAGATCAGGCCGTGTCAAGGTATGGGGCCCTCTTCCAGGCTAGACTGAGTTGTGAAAAGGCATTTTTTGCAGCTGAATTGACTTCCTTTTCTAGCAGCAATGCTGGATCAAGTTTAAACCATAGGCTCTTCTTAACTGAGCCTGTAAGGGTCAGGCAAACGCTTATCAAAAGTGGGGGATACAGTGTCCTCAAGAGCTCTGGCTTTCCAAGCAACTTCACTTCTGACTTGTCTGGGGTCAGTTTCAATTTGTTTTCTTTCAGCCATTTGACCACAGCTGTCACTCAATGACTCAAGACTTCTATTGCATCCTATGGTGATTTGTATAGTGAGATACAAGCTGGGTGTCATCTGCATATTAATGATATCCAGTTCCATAGCTATGAATGTTTTTTCCCTACATAGAGTTTGAATAAAATGAGGGATAAGATTGCAAGATAATTCCCACACTGAAGATAGCTGGTCTCCCACAGCAACCCTCTGAGTCCATTCCATGAAGTACAATTTAAACCAGTCCAAGGCACATCACTTGAGACCTACTTCTGCCTCAACAGGATGTCATGGTCTACTATGCCAGTTTTGTGCAGTGCTTAAGAGCTCAGGACTCTAATCTGGAGAGCCGGGTTTGATTCCCCATTCCTCCACTTGAAGCCAGCTAGGTGACCTTGGGTCAGTCACAGCTTCTCGGAGCTCTCTCAGCCCCACCCACCTCACAGGGTGTTTTGTTGTGGGGATAATGATAACATACTTTGTAAAGCACTCTGAGTGGGCATTAAATTGTCCTGAAGGATGGTATATAAATCGAATGTTGTTGTTGTTATATCAAAGGGTGCAAATAGATCCAAGAGGATCAACAAAGAAGCACGCCCTTCATCTAATACAAACAGAGGTGATCTACTAAAGCTACCAGAGCTGTCTCTTTCATAGCCCTGCTTGAAACCAGACCGAAAAGGGTTGAGATCGTAAGAGTTATCCAAGAAGACCTGAAGTTGGTTTACTTAACTGTTTTTAAAGAAATTAGTTCTTCAAGCTGACTACATAATCCAGCCAGCTAGGGATCATGAATTCTGTGTGAGGATGCCCTGCAGCCATGAAGCCCGTCAGGTTTATATAGAGATGGCATTAAGAAGTCAAATCCAAGGGAAGGCACTGCTTCCTCATTGTGAGAGGACAAACATTTATGCCTGCTTTGCAAACTCCCATCCCCATTAACCCTTTCTTTCAGGAGCTCAGAGTAACATACTTTGGTCTCCCCTCCTCTTCTGTGTTTTCCTTACAACACTGTGAGGTGGGTTAGGGTGAAAGCACGTGACTGTACTAAGGCCACCTGGTAAGATCTCTGGCTTTTTGCAGTTTGAACCTGGATATCCTCTTTCCTACTCCAGCTCTGTAATCACTAAGTTATACAGGGTCATAGCAAAACAGTAGTGTTGGGGCGGGGGTATTGTCCTAATTTGGGCTGCTTTCCAATCCATAATCATCATGTCTCGCTTTGATCGCTAATTTTACAAGCTCCTTTTTTCCTTTCAGTATGAAAGATGGCAACCTCAAAGCAACAGATCTTAGTCATGCACTTTACCATGTCTTTTTAAAAGAACACACGATGCTTTGGACATGGATAGCACAATTTGAGGCCAATGCTCTCTGTGAATGTAGTTGGATTCTTATTCCAAAAGCACAATCTGAATTCTTTTTTTTCCTGTTCAGTTCCAATCTGGGTTGGCAAAGGTTTTAAAATAATGTTCTCTTCTGATCTGAGGTTTGAATATATTTTAATTGTTCTTAGGTTTGGCTTGATTCCTTCTTTTGCAACTGAAAGGCACATTCATCAGGCAAGCAGAAAGTATTAATTACAGGTTTTTGTCTAATTAGAGGCATTCCCTTTGAAATGGCATGGACATACAGCATTGCGGTAAACTAATGGTCAGTAACTGGTAGCAATTGAGATACTGTCTGCCCCTACACTCCCTAGCTGCCCATCCCTTCCCCCTACATCTCCGTGATGGAGTATCTGCTTTGCACGAATAAGGTCCCAGATTCAGCCCCTGGCAATTCCAGTTGAAGGATCTCAGGTATCAGGTGTTAGTAAAGATATTCCTTTGCCTAAGAACATGGAGGGTCATCAGCAATCAGTGAAGACTGCTGAGCTAGATGAACCAATGATGCAGTTCAATAGGAGGCAGATTCCTATGCTGCTTTTCTTCTTTCTTGAAAATCTCAGAGTGTGAGCATGGTGTAGTGGTTAGAGTAATTCTGGTGCTTCTGTTTAATTTCTTTCTACCCACATCCCTTCTGGGGAAGTGCAATAGGAAGGTGGATTCAAACCAAGCATCACTACCAAGAGGAAGAAGTCTCCTGTCCCTGGTATGTCCTGATCATCAGCTCACTCTATCTTCCCTGAAAACCACATGGGAAAGAAACCCACATCCCAGTACTCATGTCATTCTTGAGGCATGGGAGCCCTGCTCCCTTCTAGGTCATCCGGGAATCAGGAGGGGCCTAAATCAATGCTAGAGAAGTAGCTCCTCCTGCGAGTTCTTTCCTAAGGACTGGTCTTGATATGAGGTGGAATTACAGCAGGAATCCTTCCCATAGAATCCCAGGGTTTTCACATTATTCTGATGGTGAAGGAGGGAGCAGAAGTGCAATGGTTCCCGTTCCAATAGAGCACTAGACTTAAAATGGGGTTGTGCTAGGAAAAGGAGGTCATCTCCCCAAGTTAGAACTCTCCAGCTTGTTCTTCTGCACGAGTCTTTTTGGGAAAAGCAAGTGAGACACTGGGGATAATGAGATGGGACTTTTAAATCTCACAAGTACACTTCCTTTCTCACAATTGCAGAAGCTGAAAGGGGAAGCAGCAGCTTGCCTTGCTGGGAAGCCAGTTTGTATGCATTGGGGGGGGGGGTTTGACCCTCCATTCTTCACTTTCAACTCCATTCCTGTTAGCCAACAGCTAAATATTGTTATCAATAAGACATCTCTTGATAGAGAGTATTTGTTTAATGATGTGATTTATTTTTGAAAGTAACTAATTATTTGCATTCTACGTTAAGGGCAACTTATCTTTTTTGTGTAATATAGACACCATAATGTTGGTTTAATTGGTAAATTAATCAGTTAAACACCCCACAGTTAAATGAGTTTCTTTTAAAGGAAAACTTTTAATCTGTTGACATGCCTAGTTTTCTTGCAGCCTTTATTAGTTTGCCTACCTGAAATTTCTATTACTGCAGCTGGAAATTCATTTTCGTAGGTTAGTGTACTGTGAAATCAACATTCACCAGTAACCAAATTCCTCCAGTCTGGTCTCCTTCACAGAAATAGAATGTTATTAAAACTTAACCTGTGCTGCCCCTTACAGATCATTTGGGGGAACCACCCATACTGCACTTGATGGCAAACTCCTCGTGTCAGGCATTCCTTGGATATTACATCCTGACCCTTAACATGCGGGCTTGAACGTGGATATAAAAAGTGCCCGAGTTTTATGGCAAAATATACAAATGGGATTTTCAGTTATGAATTGTGTTCCTGCATATAGTGGTTGAGTTTCTGGCAGGAACACAGAACCAAAAATGGAGAAAATTGGGCCCCTGGTTCTGCCTTTGTTGTGGAGATAATCAGTCATCTAAATGAGGATTCATA
Organism: Eublepharis macularius; assembly: GCF_028583425.1. NCBI lineage: Eukaryota > Metazoa > Chordata > Lepidosauria > Squamata > Eublepharidae > Eublepharis > Eublepharis macularius. The sequence goes on along the minus strand of NC_072790.1, from coordinate 180,011,755 downwards.
ACCCCAATTGATCTTGATATAATTTGTTCTTTAAATGCTGGGATATTTAAGATCCAAAATGAAGAAATAACATTTGAATCCACTGTAGCCAGTTTGGTGTAGTGGTTAAAAGCATGGGACTCTAATCTGGAGAACTGGGTTTGATTCCCCACTCCTCTACTTGAAGCCAGCTGGGTGACCTTGGGTCAGTCACAGTTTCTAGGAGCTCTCTCGGCCCCACCCACCTCACAGGGCGTTTGTTTGTGGGGATAATAATAGCATACTTTGTAAACTGCTTTGAGTGGGCATTAAGTTGTCCTGAAGGGCAGTATATAAATCAAATGTTATATTATTATTAACGTTGATATATTAATATTAATATATTAATATTAATATATTATTGTTGTTTTGTTGTTGTTATCATCATCATTTTTATTATTAGTATTAAGGAGCCCTGTGGCGCAGAGTGGTAAGCAGCATTACTGCAGCCCAAGCTCTGCTCCCAACCTGAGTTCGATCCTAGCAGAAGCCGGGTTCAGGTAGCTGGCTCAAGGTTGACTCAGCCTTCCATCCTTCCAAGGTTGGTAAAATGAATACCCAGTTTCCTGGGAGGAAAGTGTAGATGACTGGGGAAGGCAACGGCAAACCACTCCGTAACAAAAAGTCTGTAATATCCCCACCATGGGTCAGCAATGACTCAGTGCTTGCACAGGGGACTACCTTTATCTTTTTAACCTATACTACTACTACTGCTGCTGCTGCTATAAGGGGAAAACAAGACATTATGGTGAAATATAGATCATGGGGAATGGGAAGCAGTTTAAAATGCGTTATGGGAGAGGGTTACTGAGGGCTATCATCACCACACAAAAATAGTTTTTTACGAGCCATTCTAGTGGGGAGAAGCAGCTTAGGGGAAAAAAAGGAGAGGAAATTTTTCAGTGAGATCCAATTGTAGCACACTGATATATTGTCATACTTTGCGTCTAAGTCCCATTCAATTCAGTGGAACTGGAATCCTTGCTTGTATGGTCAGAACCATGGACAGAGGATCGATTCACCAGACTTTGAATAAATAATTTGACCATTTTGTAATTTTATTTCCTGTTGATGAATAATGGTCGTGAATATGAACTAAAGAGTCCTGGGTTGAAATCCCTGCTCAGCCATTAAACTTGTGCGATGACACTGGGCCAGTCAATGCCAGGTTGTTGTGACAGGTAAACTGGAGGAAAGCCCTGTGTGTGCTCATTTGAGTTCCTAAGGCAACAACCAGGATATAGATATGATAGATCAGCTAGCCTGCCAGTGTGCAGTAAGCTGAGCCAAACCATGTTCAGGTGAGCTTGGGAAGTGCCTGCTTTGATAAAGCAGCTTCTTCTGTGTCTTCACAAGATCTGCTCAACATGTGCGTGAATCATATGGAGAAATTCTAATTTTCATAAGGCCTATGACTATGAGTTCATATTGGCTCTAAGGGAGAGCATGCTAGTGAAGATGTTCAAAAGGGCTCAGAACTAAAATAGATTCCTCCCCCTCTTAAAGGGATTGGTCTAATAATACATCCAGCGAGTCTCAGCTGCAGCTTATTAGCCAGAAAATTAGAACAGGCAAAACAAAGCCTGGGGTCTTCTTTTTAAAGCTGTTTGTTCTAACGAAACAAACGAGATCAGCTCGTGCAGCCTCTCTGGGAATTTTTTGATACATTTAATTAAATTGTATTTTAAAGATTAAGTAGATATATACAGAGGATGCGTATTACCACTGCAGGCTCCAGGGGCTATTACTGCCAACCTCTTGGCACAGTCCCCCCCCCTCCACAAACCCACAGTCTAAATTAATGTTTTCTAACCTTGGTTAGCAGGAATAATAAATAAAAATCAATAACAGAGTTTATTAAAGGCCAAACTACATGAGATTATGGAAGGCTGTGTATGGTGCCTATATGGTTTTCCCCATGGAACACAAAACAGATTCAGAGGGAATTTAGATCAGGAAAATGGCTTGGTGGCAATGCAAAATTCACCCTGTTTTCCCCAGTACCATGAAGTTGATCCGGTGCCCTCCCTCCTCCTGCTGCTTCCAACTATTTTTTTTTTAAAGGGAGATCTGATTGTAGAACTTTCACTGTATATGCAGTTTTGGCATTAACTGAATCAGAACTATAGCGTAGGTGGTTGCAGGTAGGTAAGAGTGCAGGTTTGCAGGTAGGTTTACACTCTAAGGTAAGAGAGTAAACAGAGAGGGACAGTTCTTTTCTGTCTCTGAGCCAGATTCTAGTTTAGTTAAAATGCTATAAATTAAGAGTATTGATTTCCATTCACTGTATAGTGTTTTCTTCCCATCTACTGCAGTTTAGTCTTGATGCTAATAGTAGTGACTGTCGCAGCATAAATAAATCCAGAATAAAAGGAAACATCCTAGATGGATTGCTCTCCTTGTTCCACCCATAAATGCACGCCCGTTTGGAATTATCAGTTTGGGAGCAGATTGAAAGCAAGAACAGTAGGTATTTTGCCCTTTAATTGGTATGAATTTGTTGTAACCCATGGGTGTCATATTTGTATGGATTTTTGGATATACCTTGAAGGCCATATGTATATGTTTAAAACAACTAAAACCAATTATAACTTGCTTAAACAAAGAACAACAACATAAACAGAGGAATAATATTGTTGTCACGATATCTTGTGGATTGTCTCCATGCTGTCAGCAAACGTGTGCAGTTTTCAATAACTTCCATGTGGCAGCCACAACAAATGCAGTTGTCTTGCACAAAAAGCTGTAGGTTGGTCCTCCCCACATTTTATTTTAGACTTTGATTATAAAATATATCTTAGGAAGAGAGACAGGAGCTAGCAAGACTGTGTTGAACTATGAGTTGTAAAGACAAAAATTATCTTCCTGTTTTCTCTACCGAGCACATTAAGATTAGGGGATCTCTTTCCTTGGAACTTTTCAAGAAAGATCTGGATGGGCTTCCTGTGCTAGGGAAAGTGGTTGCTTTGAATGACACCCCTGAGTCTTTTAAAAGTCTAAAATTCGCCCGCAAGGGTCCATACCAGATAACACCAGAGATTCCTTTAAATGAATTTATCAGTTACATTCCAATGAACCCCAAATGGAGCATGGATTTTCATTGGAGTCCTCTCATGACCCCACAGTCCCTTTCAATCTCTGGGAAAATTATTCTTCCTTTTATGTGCAGCTCCATTGACAGAAGAGAGTGGATGGGACAATTTCATCCTTTTCCCACTCCTCTCTGCAACCCCCTGTCTGTCCACATGGATGCTGTGACCCCAGGAATAATCCATCTGCAGAGTGGACAAGGACTGTGGAGGTGGAAGAGGGGGAGAAGAATACAGTGAAAATCTGTACCTTTTCTGTTGGTGGCTCGTTGGATATAAGCCAGCCAATGTGCATATATCCAGGTTCTCAGTACAGGTTCCTGTTTTATTTGCTGAAGGAAGTATGATAAAACTTAAAATTGTATTGACCATAGTTGCAACTCCTGAAAATGAAAGAATATCTTTAATTTTTTTCTCATTCCCTATTATAGGAACACGCTGAAACCAAACAATAAGCAAGTAGGCTCTTAGAACTCATCCCCAGTTATTCAATTTGTCCTGATTAAAATTGCTTCCCACCAATTAATCCACTAACCTAAGATAATTATTGATTAATTAAAGTTGTACCCAACCCCTTAACCTGTTTTCGGGCATTTTTGATTGGCCCCCAAAGAGATTATCAGCCACAGTAAACAATGAAACAAGAAACACGTAAAAGATTTCACCTATTTGAGGAAGTGGTTATAAGCTGAGTGTAGCAATTCAAGTTTTGTATGGTTTATGCTTCCTCATCAGGAAATTTTGTCACTGTTGTTTTGAAACTATTTTTAGGAAATTGTGGTTAACTGAAAAACATCCCTGAAAAGTTTCACTGGTCTTATTGACAGTTTTTGGGTTCCTTTAAAATCCCTGCAATCCTACATTTGTTTTAAATGTTTTATGCAAAAAAAAAAAAGTCAGTGGCAAACCCTATTTGTGTTTGATTGTTTTATGGTTGAGGAGTTGCTTACATTTTCCCAAGCTCATATAAATATGATGTGCTCCTGTCTCGCTTTCACAGTGGCACCCAGAGGAATTAAGGTTGGGTATAATGGCCTCAGAATGTTCATGAGGGCAAGTTCTTTCTCCTTTTCACCAATTTTCTGCTTAGAAGATGAAGGAGCCAATTTGTGTGTTTCTTCACAGGTTTGATCCGGTCCCGCCTTCGAGGAGCAGATGTGGCACAGGCAGGAGTCCTGACTTTCTTAGACAGTCACTGTGAGGTGAACAAGGACTGGTTGCTGCCTCTTTTGCAGAGGATCAAAGAGGTGAGTGTTCTCTGAAGCAGCTCAGCAGGACCATTTCGTTCTCAGGTAGCAATGCACATTCATTTTGCCCACATGGAGCTTTAAAACAAGAGAGTGACTTCCAAGAGGCCAGAGGAAGTCATAGTACAGCAAAAATCACAATCTTGAGGCTGAGCCATAGAGTAGAAACAGTATCACCTCTGAGAAATACTGTCCACAGCAAGGCTGAAATCAAGGCTAAAGGACCCTACTACAGAGAGAGCAAAGGAAGGCACATCCCTTGTGTGTGCAAATTAAGTTAGCAGAGCCCCAGGGCTTCTCTTAGAGTTGCTGAGTGGGACAAGGGAAGTAGGTGGGCATGGCTCCAGCCAAGTTTTTAATTAGGCCTATGTTCAATTCCCTACGCTGAATGATTTAGGGGAGTGATGGCTGTTTGAATAGGGGCTGGATTTAATTTCATGCAAATTAAGCTTTAATAAATTGATTTAATGGGAATTAAATCCTACTGTGTTTTTTTTTTTTGCTGCAGACAATGGCGTTCTCATTCTAGTCAAGACAGAAACATAAGATTAAAGCACTGGGATAGTCTTTATCAGTGACAGAAAAGTCCTAGGACTGTGACCTCATGGCTTTTCCCTGAGATTGGGAATACCTGAATTCTTGCCTCTGGCAACAAATCTTGTGGCTTTGGGAAATTCCCTATGATCGGCTTGATCCAATTTTGCCATTTGTAAAATGGCAGCATGCATCTCTCCCTTCTTCAGAGAGGTGCATTTTATATTCTGAATAGATCTGTGCAAAGACAGAAGGCACAGCAGCACTCAGAAGCAAGTGTGTTAAATGTTCAGTTTGTTTCGTTAATTTGTGCAAGCTGATGACTGTAGCAATATCTCATAGTGTGAGCAGAAGCATAATGGATTTATCCCAGTATAGCCAAAAGACATTTTAATAAATTAAAAATCAATAATGTTCAAATCATGAAAAATTGGTATTTCCCCCTTGAAATAATACCTTGGTAGCATTATTCCTCTAGCATGATTATATATGTATTTATGTATTTGCTTCACTTACAAACTACCTTTCTCCCCAGTGGAGACCCAGAGCAGCTTACATAATTTCCCTTTCTTCCATATTATCCTCACAACAAACCTGCAAGGTAAGTTAGGCAGAGAGTGTGTGACTGGCCCACGGTCACCCAGCAAGCTTCTGTGGCAGAGTGGGGATTTGAACCTGGGTCTCCCAGATCCTAGTCTAATACTCTAATCACTGTATCACACAGGCTCTTCAATATGCTCCCATGTATTAGCCCATTATTAACTCTGATTTGAATGAAATCCTGCCCTCGTGTCACAGTTGACTTATGGCCATACAATAATCTTGTTAGATTAGGCTGTCCTATGTCCTGACCTGGATAGCCCAGGTGAGCCACATTTTGTCAGATCTCAGAAACTAAGCAGGTTCAACCTTGGTTAGTAATTGGATGGGAGACCTCCAACGAAGACCGAGGTTGCAGAGGCAGGCAATGGCAAACCACTTCTTTTAGTCTTTTAGCCCCACCAGGGGTTGCCATAAATCAGCTATGACTTAACAGCACTCTCCACCATTAAGCCGTCCTATGGTAACCTGTCAAAAGCCAATCATGGCTGATCTGAGATTTCAAATCCCGAGTTTCCTTTATTCAAAACCATCACTCATTCCTTTTCCCCTGGAGGTGGATGCTTATCATATGACATCTGCATCACATTACAAGGCATTAATTACGCAATCCAAGTCTTCTTGCTACATTTGCTTATTCCAAAATCTGAAGCTCATTTAGTTGACAGCAGACGCCATCAACATCAATGGAACTTATTTCAAAGTGAGTTTCAAGAGTGGAAATGAAGTAGATTTGCTTTGGAACAGCTCCATCACCTTCTTTGCTCCCACTTCTGTACCCACACCCCCTTACTTTTGCTCTTCCAAAGGTCTCTCTCCCTCTCTCTCTCCCTCTCTCTCTCCCCCCTCCCCAGTGGCGACATTGCCTTTCCCGCTTGAGATGTTTGATGAGTTGCAGAAAGCAGGATGGCAGCTCAGACTGTATTTCCCTTGCAGCACTGGGGAATGTAGCTCATGCTCAAAGCTGATGTGATGGATGAATGTGGATGCCATATGCAGCAGTGCCGTAGGAATTTCATTACACGGGTGCAGTGGCAGCAGTACAGCCTGAATGAAGCATAAAAGCAAAATGTCATTTTTGCTGACTTCTTTTATTTGTAATTTTCCCCTCTCCTTTGTTTTAAACAATTGAATGGCAGCATGCACCAAGGCTTGAGCTGGCTCTTAGCTGCATTTCAGTGCAAGGTCTGCTTTTGTTACCACTGCTCCTCCAGAATGGAACAGGAGTTGCAGGAGACTGAGAGTGAGCTATGAAGTCTCAAGTCGAGAAGGATAGATAGGGATACTGATGAGGGCATTTGGAGAAAAAATTCTGGGGGCTTATTGGATCTGGCAGGCAATGTAATATGTTTGGGTTAGATACGGGTGGTCTGAGGGAGCCCTGTGTGTGTATGTGCCATTCAGTTGCCTCTGACCTACGGCGACCCTATGAACAAAAGACCTTCAAAATGTCTTATCATTAACAGACTTGCTCAGATCTTGCAAAACTGGAGGACATGGCTTCTTTTATTGAGTCCAGCCACCTCACTTTGGGTCTTACTCTTTTCGTACTGCCTTCTACTTTTCCTAGCATTATTGACTTTTCTAGAGAATCTTGTCTTCTCATGATGTGATCAAAGTACAATAGCCTCAGTTTTGTCATTTTAACTTCTAGGGAGAATTCAGGCTTGATATGATATAGAACCCACTTATTTGTCTTTTTGGCCATTCATGGTAACTGCAAAACTCTCTTCCAACACCACATTTCAAATGAATCAGTTTTCTTCTCGTCAACTTTCTTCATTCATTCCAACTTTCACATCCATAAATAGTAATGGGGAATACCATAGTTTGGATTGTCTTGATCCCCAGAGAGAGATCCTTATCTTTAAGTATCTTTTCTAGTTCCCTCACGGCTACTCTTCCAAGTCTCAATCTGATTTCCTGGTTTCAGTCTCCCTTTTTGTTGATGATTGAGCCTAAGAATAGAAAATCTTGAACCATTTCAATTTCTTCATTGACAATTTTAAAATTGTGTAATTCTTCAGTAGTCATTACTTTTGTCTTCCTGATGTTCAGCTGTAATCATGCTTTGGCACTTTCTCCATTAACCTTCATCAGTAGTCATTTCAAGTCTTCACTATTTTCTGCCAGTAACATGGTGTCATCGGAATGACTCAAATTGTTAATGTTCCTTCCATTAATTTTCACTCCACCTCCTTCTAAATCTAATCCAGCTTTCCTTATGATATGCTCTGCATAGCAGTTGAACAGGTGGGGAGATAATATGCATCCTTATCTTGCACCTTTGCCAAATGGAAACCATTCCATTTCTCCATATTCTTTCCTGACAGTAGCCTCTTGTACAGAGTACAGGTTGTGCATCAACACAATCAGATGTTGTGGCATCCCCATTTCTTTTAACCCTATCCATAGGTTTTCATGATTCACACAGACAAAAGCTTTGCTGTAATCTATAAAACACAGGCTGATTTTCTTCTGAAATTCCCTGGTATGTTCCATTAGCCATCATAAATTTGCAATGTGATCTCTAGTGCCTCTTCATTTTCTGAATCCAGCATGAACATCTGACATTTCTCACTCCACATATTGTCAGAAGTAGTAGTATAAACTTTATTGCAGTAGCTCACAGCCTTATAATTAACACCAACAATATCAGGATTATAATGCAACAATCAGAACAGTAAAAACTCTAATATACATTACATTTTATAAACAATCATTAGGATCACAACAAAATTTGAGTCAAAACCAACATCAATTCAAGCAATTCAGTCAGATAGTCGACAAAATATATAAGTTTATCCATCAGCCACAATAACAATAAATGGTTTCAATAAGGCCTTTAGTCTTTGCTGTAGAATTTTGAGCATCAGTATGCTTGCATGAGGAAATTAACGTGATGGTTTGATAGTTGCTGCACTCTTTGGCATCTCCTTTTTTTGGAATTGGAATGTAGACTGAATGTTTCCAATCTGTGGGCCGTTGTTTTCCATATTTGTTGACATATTTTTGTTTCCAGTAGGCTTAGAATGGAGTAACTCTGCTTAGGATTGCACTGTCAATTTCTGTAGCTTGAAATAACTCTATTGGTAAACCATGTACTCCAGGTAAAATTTCTGGTTTTTCATCAAAAGACTCTTCTTTGAAGGTATCTATCACCCTTCCATCTCTTCTGTATAGTTCCTCAGTGTATAGGTTCCATCCTTATTTTGTCCTGATCACATACTGTATTTCCATATTGATCTTTCACCATCCTGAGCCATGGTTTGCATTTCCCTTTGATTTCCTGGAGCTAGTGGAACAGATTTCTTGTTCTTCCTTTTTTGTTGTTCTCTTCTATTTCTTTGCACTGGTTATTATAATAGATTTCTTTGTCTCTGTGTGCAAGTCACTGAAAAGCTGCATTTAGAATTCTGACTCTTTCTGTCACCTTTTGATTTTGCTTCTCATCTTTCTTTAGCAATTTTATGAGTTTCCTCAGTCATCCATTTAGGCATCTCCTTTCTTTTGGCTACAGGAATAGTCTTTGCACATTCTTCCTCGATAATATCTCTGGTTTCAGCCCACAGTTCTTCTGGTTCTTGATCAATTAAATTTAGTATCACAAATCTGATTTTTACATGGTCTTTTAATTCTTCAGGAATGTTATTTAGATTATATTCTGGCACGATGATTCTTTCAGTATATTGTCGAAGGCTTTCACGGCCGGAGAATGATGGCTGTTGTGGGTTTTCCAGGCTGTGTTGCCGTGGTCTTGGCATTGTAGTTCCTGACGTTTCGCCAGCAGCTGTGGCTGGCATCTTCAGAGGTGTAGCACCAAAAGACAGAGATCTCTCAGTGTCAGTGTTCTTTCAGTGTTTCTCTTTAGCTTTATTCTAATTTTTGATATTAGCAATCCATGATCTGTATCACAATCAGCTCCTGGTCTTCTCCTTCTTTTGCTTCCAATTATATAATTTATTTGGTTCCTGTATTATCCACCTGGTGATTGCTTGAAGCATTGTTAGCAATGGACAGGTTGTTGGCATCAAAACATTCTATGAGTCGCCCTCCTGCTTCGTTTTGTGATCCTCATCCAAATTTTCCAACAATGTTTGATTCTGCTTCGTCTTCTACTTTTGCTTTCCAGTCCCCTATGATTATCAGCATATCTTGTTTAGGTGTGAGATCAATTTCTTTTTGGACATTTGCGTAAAAGTTTTTGATTTTTCCTCCCTAGTTGGGGCATAAGCTTGAATGATGGTTATGTTAATAGGCCTTCCATGAAGTCTGATTGATATTAATCAGTCAGACTTTGTGCTATAGTTCTACAGAGACATTTTCTGTAAAGGCTTGTGTTGCCTCTTGACAGCTGTGTGCCCAGGACATGAAGGGATGCATTTAGGCAATGAAGAAGAGAGACAGAAATAGAAGAATAACCTTTTCAAAAAATATCCAGGCTGTTTAATACAAGAGGCCTCTGTTATACCACACAGACCAGCCAGGGTCAGTCACAAAGGTAGAATGTGATCAGTTCTCATAACACTGGCATTCATGTAATTCACAGTCATATTGGTTAAAATTCCATAATGAGGGCATCTCCAAATATGGGATGATTTCTGGAAAGTCTGCTGACTGCAAAGAAGGGCAATCTGAAGTGCCCTTGGCACTCTAGGAAACTCCTTGTAGTTCAGGGGGCAGAAGATCCCAGGTTCAGTTCCTCAGCCTCTCCAGTTTAAAAAAGGATTATGTAGAAAGTGAAGTGAAAGACCTCCATCTGAGACTTTACAGAACTGCTGCCAGTCAACGTAGATAATACTGACTGCGTTAGACTAATGGGCTGTTCTGTATACAGTAGCTCCAGTACTGTACTCAATGGATCAATGTTCTAGCTCAGTTTAGCTTCTTATATTCAGAGAAACCACTTGAATTATGTATACCTGTGCAAAAGATGTCTCCAAATCATCTTCTTATTACAGGACTTCTGTCTTATTGTGTCCTGGTGTGATGCAGGTCAAGCAGTCACATGGTTTGACACAACTCTTTTCTGTAGGAACAGAGTCACCAGGTGGCTGATCTACAGCAGTCATGAGGGCAGTGGCCCATCAAGTTCTGTCTATCCCAGTCAAGTCACTGGTAATGGGTACCATGAGTGCAGGCATGGAGAGAGCCAGTGCAGCTGAATTGTTGGCTTGACTGTAGGCAATCCAGCCTCCAAACCCCCATTTTGCTGTCTGGCCTTGGGGCATCACTACCTTGTTGTGTTATAGCTGTTGCAAACTCCCCTGAGTGCTTCATAGAGCTGAAAAGTGTGTCATCAGTGTAATAAATTTCATTCTACCTACCCTACTGTATGTAACTAAGAAATAACAATGGGGTGTGTGTGAAGAGGTTCATTGCATGTAAGAGACTAGTCGTCTGTGAGCCGTAGGCAGCTCAATAAAGGCTGCTTCTGTGATCCCACATCTTCTGCCCACAGTTGTCACAGGGCTCATACTATGCCTGCAGAGCAGGAACATGAGAACATAGCTGATTAAATCTGACCACCGCGCCACTCCAGCTTTTCAAAGAGCTTTGCAAGAGGCAGCCAGCCAGTGTGTGCTGTATTCACTTCCGCTCCCCTGCCTTTTTCTCTGGCTCCTACGACCAGCCATTGCTTCCCCGCCTCCTCCTAGGGATCTCCCCTGTCCTTTTAAAGTGAGTATATTTATTTATATATATTTATTCCTGATTTTTCTCCCCAATGGAGACTCAAAGTTGCTTCCAACATTGTTCTTCCCTCCTCCATTTTATCTTCACAACCTCAACCCTGCTAAGCAGTTTAAACTTAGAGAGAGTAGCTGGCCCAAGGTCACCCAAGAAGCTTCCATAGCAGAGTGGGGATTTGAACCTGGTCCTCCCAGGCCCTAGTCTGACTCTCTGGCTCGTGCACTATGCTGGCTCTTTGTAGCTCCATGATACATTTTTCTGTACAAACACTGCACTGTACTGGAGGCCCTCTGCGTACCTTCTTTTTTGCTCAATCTTGTTTCCTCCTAACCAAGAATCAACCCACTAAGAACCAACCCAATTGCTAATCCTGGATTTAAAAAGATGGAGGAAGCATCTGTGGTTGAATAACTGCTGGAGCACTAAAATGGAAGAGCCTGTGGGGCAGTCTGCTGCTCACCCAGAGGCCTCAGGTGAATGGATGTGAGATGCTAAAGAATGAGCTAGACAGGCCACTTGTCTGGCTTGATAGAGGGCAGTTTTATATGTTCATACCTTAGTGCACTCAGGACATTTTTCCAGGCTGTATGTAAGCTGCTGAATGTAACTGACAGCTATGCTTTCAGAATCATTGCCAAATTCATGTTTTGTGCTGCCATGTTTTTGGCAATTGCTCCACCTATGGCATTAAGTGGAAGGGAGAGGTAGGTACATGAAATATAACGGTAATGTGTATATTAGATGCACATACATCTCTCTTCAAAATTGCTGTTTGAATGCATCATTACATGTTGCCTTACACACTTTTCGTGTAATTCAGCCAAACTGGTTAGGTAGGACAAATGATTGTATGTGTGTAATCTTTCTTTCCCTTTCCACACCAACACTTCACATATTAAAGGTGTGGCCGTCTCTCATATAAAGCCATTCCCTGTCTTATTTCCAGACTAAAACTCATCCATCTTTCATGCCAGTTTTAAAAAGTGTTTGCTGAGCTGTGAGAAATGTTCCTGCTGCCACCTTCAGGCTGGTGTCGGAAGGACAACTAATTTACTCTACTGTGGCTTCTTCCCCTTTAGTTTTTTTACAAAAAGATTAATGGTCTTCTCTTAATTTTGTGGCTCACAAGACTGGTCCATTTTCTTTAATAAATGTATACATTTCAAAGATTACAAGAGCAACGGGCCCAAAATGTATCTGAATCAGCAACTGCTGCCTCTCCAAAAGTACATGTCACTTTCCATTTTTCATTCAGCAAACAGCTGTTTAACCAGATTTCTAAAGCATGGCACACATCCAAGAAACAAAGTATATTTGTGTCTTTGTGTGTGTAAGCAAGGGAGGGTGCAATGGAATGGTAAATTAACACAGGCCATCAAACCCCAAAGACAGTTAAAAAAAAAACACCTTCTACTTGGCAGAGAACATGTGACTGTGGCATCTTTCTGTAAGGGATATATGTGAGGTGACAGTCTCCTTTCTGCTTTGACAGTAGTTGTGTAGTGGAGCTGCATTTGCATGCTGTTCGTTTGCTCGTACTCCTTGTCTCAACGTAGGACATAAATTAGAGTCCCACTGGGGGCTTCAGCCCTGGGAAGTCACTGCCGACAGTCCCTCTGTAGTAACCCATTTCATTCTGTCTGCCTTGATGGGATGGTTTGTTTACCTCTTTGTCATGGGTAGAGTATATGTTTGTCTGCAGTTGCATATTGGGGAAGAAAATAACCCACAAAGAAGGGAGTGGGAATGGGGGTGGGATCGGTTTGTAATGTTCAGGTGGAAAGCAGTAGCTTAAGTGAGAGGTATTGGAACGGAATCCTGGCCAGGAGCCACTACTTGGAACACCCCCTGGTCCAAGATGCATGTGCTGCACATGATGCCATATTAGGTGCCTGATGAATTGGTGAAGTGTAATTGCTAACACAAAGAGGTAGGAATCAGGAAGTTCGTGGCTTAAATCTCATTTGTGCCATGCCAGTGTGGTCTGGTTGGTCATTCCATGCGGAAGGTCCCAGGTTCTATCCTTGGCCCCTCTAGAGTTTCTGGTGGCAGGTGGTGGAAGACCCTTTTTTCCTGCCTGAAAACTTGGATAATATGTTCCAGTCAGTGGTGACCAGATAGAGCTAATGGATCAATGGTCTGACAAGGTATAAGGTAGTTTCATATGTAAGAGGTAATATCATGTACTTATATATCTCTTTCACATCAGTAAAGTCACTTGTTCCTAGGGGTAGCCAGAGTCTCTCAGCTCAAGCAGAATTGGGTTCAGCCAAGCAGAACTATTTGCTAATAAATCAGCAACTAGCCTGAGGCCAAACAGATGTGCATAATTCCATAGAACTCTGAATGGTGTAATCAAGAGCCCTGTGGGACTCCCACAGCCCTTCTTCGTCCCTACCAACCCTGCTTCCTTGTGGATACTGCAGAAGCAGGCAGCAGAGCCAGCTTGATGATCGGGGACAGGAGAGACGAGTCTCCCTGCTTCCTCTTCCCCTTCCCCTTCCCCTTCCCTCTGACAGGTGCACCCACCTAGTGACACATAGGAAATGTAGTTCCCAAGGTGACATATAAAATAATTCTGAAGCACCTGAGAGGAAGAGGAAGAAGGAAACAGGGAAACACTTCTCCCTTTGTGCCCATTGTCAAGAGTTGTTACCACCTATGTCTATGGCAGTGGGAAAGATACTGAGAGAAGAAGATACAGGAGGGGAGTTCTTCTCTGGCTCAGATTGTGTGTCCAGAAGTGCCTCCAAAGTTTGTATCCTTAGCATCAATATAAGGGTCATTTCTAAGAGTGTCTGTGTGTAGATTAGGGTTATGGAATGTTCCAAGCCTCTCTCCTGAGACTGATTATTTCTCCCCATTTCAAGCAGTAATGAAAGTTTGCACAGTCATACAGGTATTTATTTATTGCATTTGTCTCCAATCTTTGCCCTTGGAGCTCAATGCAGCATATTTTGTCCTCACAACAACCCTATGAGGAAGGCTAGCTTGAGTTATAAGGACATGAAACTACCCAGAGAGCTTCATAGCTGGTGGCCCGTGTTAAATATCTGGGCTATGATCCCATAGTGCACACATGCAGCAGTTGGGACTGCATGCACATGGTTTGATAAATGTAGCTGGAATTGCTTCAGCCAGCTGTTTGGCAGAAGAGACAAAGCAGGAGAGGGACGGGATTCCAGCTGTTTTCCAGGCTAAACATGTGACCCTGTCTATCATGTTAGGTACACCCAGCTCTCACTTCCATTTATAGCCATATAAAGGGGTCTATTCAGTACTCTCATCACCAAGTCTAGAGATAACCCCCATAACATTTCTGAGAATTTCAGAATCTGCTTGCTTCAGTGCACCACAGCTCTGCTTTTGTTGACTATCTGGAAAAATTATGTATGCGTGCCTCGTGTTGGAGTCTGCTTCTCAGAGGAGGGGCAAGCCCATGCTCACATCTGAGGAAGCATATATGTATCTCATAGAGTGCATTCATGTGTGGAAGTGTGTGGCTGAAGAAATCCGAGGCTGTCAGATGAAGGAGTCAGCAGTATCAGTAGGTGAGAGAATCACAAAGCAATCGCGTGTCACTCAGAAGGAAATGCCAGCTTGCTTGGTACATGTATGGGTGAGCGTGTCCGTGTGCTGTCTTGTTTTTTACATGGAGAGCTAATGCATCTCCAACCATTACCAATTTGTTTCAACCAAATAACTTTTCCCTAAAATGTAATTATCAAGCCCAAGGCATTTTTACAGAAAGAATCCATCTTCATCACCTGAAAACATGCATTTGCTAATGCCATGGTAATGAGCCAGTGGATGGCGATGTTCCACTTCCATCTGACAGCCTTTTTATTCTCTTCCTCTGAGGAGAGATGTTTGAGGCTGAACATTAAGCTGTATAGCTTTGTAAGAATCCTGCCTGAAGGGAGAAGTGTCCATTGCCTCTCCTTGACCATGATCATTTATGAGAAGCAGCTATACCAAGTAACTGGGATAAATTTGCTTTCCTCCCTTGTATCAGAAGTTATTGGGGCATGCTCAGAGGCTCCATGTCAGACTCATGTCTTGTAAAAAAAAGTCAGTGGAATTTCATGAAAGAAATTCTTCACATCCACCTCATTTAAGGATTAAATTAATCTGTTTGCAAACCAATTATTATACTGTGTCCGCACAGAAGCTGAGAAGAGACCAGGGAGCCAGGGCAAGGAATCTAAAGACAGAGTCCAGAGGCTGTCTGGCTGTCTGAAGTAGGGCAGGTCTCTAAATAGGTTCCTAAACAGTAACTTGAGAGAAGGGATGGGCAGAGGAGAAAAAAGTCTGAGGAAAACAGGTCACAGAAGAAAGAGAAAATAAAGACAGCATGAGGTTGGAAATGAACTCCCAAGCTAGAGTTCCTAGATCCAGCTTAGCAGTCAGTGGGAGACTGGAGGGATGGAGCAGGGATGTGAGAGTGGCTGTTGAAGTGTCACACTTCTCTGGTAATTGCTAAAAAAAAAAAAAGGTAACTGTAGAGTTTCTGGTGATTCCTAGAGAAGTGTGACATCACTTATGTGTTTTCCCTAGAAGTGACATTATGCCAGAGGCCCAGCAGCATTTTTTTGTTTTATTTCTCTCCTCCCACCACTCTCAGTGGTGTCAGGAAATGGGAGATGGTGGTAGGGCATTCCCCACCCCCGAGGGACTGGCAACCCTATCCAAAACAAACCCATGGCAAAGACAGTTAAAGAAGGGAAAGACTTTAATTGTTAAAATGTTATTTTTTTAAAAAAACAAAGATGCTTAAAGGGAAGAAACAGCAAAAAGAGGACCTGAAAAAATGTGTGATTGATTTTAAAAAGCCCAGGAAAATTTGATTTCCTCTTTATGAAAATTAATAAACAGCCGTAAACTTAAGAGTATAGTAAGTAAATAAGATTCTCTGGAAAAGTCAATCATGCTAGGAAAAGTGGAAGGCAGTAGGAAAAGGGGAAGACCTAAAACGAGATGGTTTGACTCAATAAAAGAAGCCATTGTCATTTAGCATCAAGCACTCCAGCTCTTCAATCTTGGTTCGGAGACTTTCAGCATTGGCATATAGACACCCTGTAATGTGTTTCCCATCCAACAACACTTGGTTCCCTTGCCCCTTTGTCTCTGCACATGGCCCTCTTTTGCCTTCCTACTCTCGCTCCCAAGATCTATTGTGCTCCAACTAATTTTACTCTGATTAAAAAGCAACTTTTAGTTTGGCACTAACACTCAGTGATAGACATCTATTTGAACTTCTTTATTGTAGGCTTGAATGTTGCAAGAGTAAATCCAGAAGGTTAGAGACTCCACTTTCCACTATGCAGCAGAATAGATCTGAGAGTGTATGAACAAGCTTTTCATTCCAAGGACATTTCTGAAGGGGTCGTCTTACGTAATCTATTATTGTGATCAATGCTTTTTTTTGTCAGAAAGGATAGGCACCAGTACTCATATATAAGGTTGCGTTGATTTTTACCACTTTCCCCCTCCCTCTGCAGATCCCCACTAGGCTGTTCTTGAGGGTCCACTCTCTCTTACTGGCTGAGTAGAGTGGGCTGGTGCACAACTATTTCTATACTTACTGCATTTATACCCCACTTTTCATGTTCAGGCACTGAATGTCAAGTATGGGGAGGAAGCAAAGAGAGGGGGGGTGAGTAAACTGGCTATTTTTGGTCCCTAAGAGATTAATGTATCCCCGAGGAAGTCCTTTGATTGGGGATTTTAGTCCTGCCTCTCTGATTCCTAGTGGCTCCCCCATCTCACTCCATGGCCAAATGCTTATCAGCAGCAAAACAGAGTCATTTGCAGATAAGGATTCCTGCATACTTGAGAGACTCCTAGGTGCATAGAAAAATACTGCTTTGCAAATTAAGAAGGAAAAAGGCCCAACAGTCCATTGCTTGTCGGAGGACACAGAATATTGGGAACAGCTGAGCATCAGCTAAGGGGGAAGGGAAAACAGATGACATAATTGACTCATTCAGTCCTCTGAAATATCCTGGAGATTTGGGGAAAGGGACTTCCAAACAACTTTCTCCTTTGCCTCTTCACTAAAACAAATAGAACAACCCCTCTTCATTCTGCCATGGAACCTTGCCAGCAGAGTGAAAATGAGTCCTCTCAAATAAATAAAGTGTGCCTTGCTGTTATACAGCCTACAGGGTCAGGAGAGAAGGGAAGTAATATTCCCTGCAGTGCTGGTGTTAGCAGGGGAGGGAAGGTAAGGAGCAAGCTACTTACCCCCCTTCTTGCAATCTACATCAACAGTACTAAGTAAAAATCTCCTCAAAGTGTTATACAGCCCAGAACTGAATGAGGCTTCCAACCTCATCCTGGGATTTGCAGTCTTTTGGGGAAATTGCTTCTAGCTCTGCTGATGGGATGGAGCAAAGGTTGTCAACTCCAGGCCAGGAAATTCCTAGATATTTGGGGGTAGATGCTAAGGTGGGCAGAGTTTAGAAATGGGAGAGATCTCAGCAGGGTGTAATGCCATACAGTCCACCCTCCAAAGCAGCTACTTTCTCCCTGGGAATTGATTTCTGAAGACTGAAAATCAGTTGTACTTCCAGGAGATCTCCAGGTCTCACCTGGAGAATGGCAGCCCTAGAAGTAAGTCCCTTTTCTACCTCTCAGCTCCAGCCTTTAAGATGGTTTCCTTATATGGCTAAATTTCTCAGCTTGGCTTTTAAAGTTGCTGTATCCTGACTTCAGAAATGGAGGCTTGATTATTGAAACTACAAAGCTGAAAAACTCATCCTTCTTTGGGGAAGAGGCCCAGAGGGCTGGGATTAAGAGATTGTTTAGATGAACAGTTCACAACACTTTGTTGCAAACCCCCCTTTGATCCTGTGTAGGCCCCCAACTTGTGGAATATTCTAATTTAAAAGTGAATATTAAAGTGCAGTTGGTGAAAAAAATTACGGAGGCAGCAACAGGGCTAATTGGGGTAGGATAGGGGCAAGAGGGCCATTTGACCTTGACCTCAAATGAGTAGCCTTAAACGTTTGTTAATTTTTTTGCATTTGCTGTTTCGCAACTTGTCTCGCCTTGTTTTGAATACCATATTTTGTTCTCAGGTATCATAATTTTTAATTTATTTTCGCTGGGGGTCTCAAAAGCTAGAAGTGGCCTGGGCCTCTCTGAAAGAGCATGGGCAGCAAGATTTTCTTGGAGACAGATTGGAGGGCAAGAAATGTGAACATCGGAGTTATCCAGTGCCAGGAGAGTTCCTGTTCTTGTTGATGAAATTTGCTGCTCCTCCAAGTTCCTTCCTTTTGGGCATTATTTATTTGAGACATGCCAGCATTCCAGGGAATTAGGTCTCCTGTCCAAGTGCCAAAGTCCAGTTTTGGGGTCATCACTGGCTCCTGGGCACCTGCACAGGGTAAACACATATGAAAACCAGAGACTGTTCACATCAACCAAGTTCACTGTGTTTTAAGACACTATCCAGTCCCTGTTTAAGAATACCTTTCTGCTCTGTTAGGGCTAAGACTAGGATCATGTGCACTGAGATGCCTTCTTCATGCTTGGTGAAAGCAAATTAATGGAGCGGGTGGGGGAGATTGAAGTTTAAGCTGTAATTGGAGTATGGGATTTTTTTTTAAGACAAGGGAAGATAAAGGACCATTCAGAGCTGTCAGAGTCTCCCCTCACCCAGATATTTTGTTCACGTAATCTCTCCACCCATGACAAGTTGTTAATTGAGCTGCAAGAAACAAATATTTGAATTCTCTTTCACTCTCTTCTCCATGCTGGAAAAATCATAGCCATTTTTTAATAAGTGATTTTATACTATGTAATTTCCTTTTCCTTTCCTTATGATTGCTTTTTATGGGTTGCAATCTTGTTCTTTCTTTGACTTCTCCATTATTGTTTCACCACTGACACTCAGCAGCCGTTGTTAAGGGAGCAGGTTCCAAACCGAATAATTTGCTTAGAAGGTGATGTTAAATTATTCAGCAAAATATTTGTAATGTTCTCAGCAATAAAAAATAACACCCACACTTTCTACACAGAGCAGTTGCTTAAGAATGAGTTTAGAGTTGGTGAAAAGTTGATTAACCCAGAAAATTGTGGCATTATAGCTTATTCACATATTCCACTTTACTGTTTTTCCCCTCTTGCTGTCTTTCTTCAACAGTATTTCTAGTGTGCCAGTTCTTACATTACCAGAAAATTACTGAAGCTGCTTTTGCATTGCTGGATTCCTCATTTCTCCCATAATGCCTCTAGAAAATAGCTACATGGGTCAGGCAAATGACAGCCTTCCTACCATAGGATTCAGTAATGCAGAACAGATTCCACATTACTACAGTAGCATCAGTTGGCCCAGTAAAGCATGCATCCAGTCCTCTGACAACTGGAGACTAACGGTGCCATCCTAAACATAGTTATACTCGGCTTAATCCATTGAAGTCAGTGAGCTTAGAAGGGTGTAACTCTGCTTAAGATGGCACATGGGCAAAAATTACTTCTGCGGCAGAAAAAAGTACTTTTCGTTAGTACGTCAAAGACATTTTCCCAGCATGCCATGTTTGGGATGATTCACATGAGCAAACCAATTGCATCCCAACCCCATTCCTCTAACAAGTCCTTATCCATTAGCATGGTATTTCCCCATCACCCTATGTAATTATAAAGTAAATAACATTGCTGTGGAAAAGATTGCTCTCCCCATCAAAGGAGCACAGATGGAAGGACTGTCGCTCATCACTAGCATTGTTAGAAAGGATATCAGTAAGTACTAGCGATGGTCAAATTGAATCAAAGATCACTAATCTCGATAATGTAGGAGCATGCTCATATAGCCAATATGTTACAAGTGGAAAATATTTTTCTTCAGCTGATTCTTAAGTGTATTGTAAGGACATGTATTCTCTTCCTTTCACAGCCTTAGGTGTCCACAGAGGAAACAGTCATAGATACTTCTTGGAAGTGTTATCTGAGGGGAGTATTCCATTTCCCCCAAATACAAAATAGAAAACACAACACATGAAATGCTATGGAAGCTCATCACGAGGGTCCCTGGATACCTAAAATGCTTTCATTGTTGTTACCAGGATCCAGTCCATGTGGTGAGTCCTGTTATTGACATCATCAACTTGGACACTTTTGCTTACGTGGCAGCTTCTTCAGACTTGAGAGGAGGTGAGCCTGAAAATACCTTGCATGTGGATAGGTGACTTTTCCAAGAGATGCTTACAATATTGTAAGGGAATCCTGAAGGAAGGGTCCAATTCAGATGTTACCCTGATGAGGACTACTTAAATTTCAAAACATTTTTGATGGTATTAGAATTTTGATTTTCTCGGGTCATTAAAATACATTTCACTGCTAATTGATTAAGCTCCCTTTGGAATCCATCATTACATATCAATGGCCATTAATAATTTCTTCAGCAGACAAGGAGGCCTGAGTGCCATTGAGAGGCAGACGTAGAGGATGGAAAAAATCAATTACATTTTGTGACCTAGCACAAGTCACAAATCATCCTCTTCAGATAAACATAGAAGTATACGAGGATGCAAAGGAAATCATAAATCATATATTAAAATAGTAACACTTAATCCTTAACTCATTTCAGGGTTTAGAATAATCTCTTAAATAGATTAACGTTCATAGTGCCTGGGTGATTTGAAAGATTATATGATGCAATGCAACTTAATTAGTCATGAATTTAAGAACCCGTCTAACTTTTCTATACCAACTGTTAATTTTGTACTTAGGGTTTGATTGGAGCCTACATTTTAAATGGGAACAACTTTCTCCAGAGCAGAAGGCAAAGCGAACTGACCCTACAGAGCCCATCAAGTAAGTGACAGGGCTGAGGAAGGTGAAAAGAAAGGGAACATGGAGGTTTCTTGAATGAACTATAGAAGTACCAAAAGATTCATCACTTTAGTGCATATGTGATAACTGTGCCTGACAAGAAACTGACTAAAATCCAGAGACTTCACTTGATTACAAATTAAATGCATATGTTTGGCCATTGTTTTGTTTTAAACTGTCCTTAATGACTAGGTTTGTCACTAACCAGAAAGGAAGACAACAACATATAATCATGATCTGATGAATGTGTGTGTGGGCGGGGTGGGGACTGAGAACTTAACACAGTGGTTACAATTTGCTGAGGGGTTACAATTTGTGGGTGGGCCAAGTTCACACCCTACAATGGAAATCAATGTCCATAACTTTCTGTGAAATCTGACTGCCCAGGCCACTTTTATTCAGATCTCTAGTGATGTATTTCTTCTGTGACAATGCCATTGTTGCCTAATTCATGCTTCCACTAAGATTCTAGTTTGAGTTCACCCTATATACTACTAGGACATCCACCCAACTTACCTTATCACATTCAAAGGTGTACAGCAAGAACGTAGCAGAGGAAGACTTGTTTTGCAAAAATGAAAATAACGCAGATGTGAAGCCTGCTTCCTTTGTACATCCATTATCTGTTTCAGACCAGAGTCTGTAACAACCTCTGCCTCCTCAAGCCCCCCGCCCCCGCAACCTCACACAAAGCCCCAGAGGGTCAGGTGGATTTTTAATTGGCAGTACTTGGGATAAATGTTAGAAAATCAAGCATCTTTAGGTTTCATGCATCTAGTACTGACCACGGGATATTCTTTTGGAGAGACCTCTGTTTCTAATCTAATATGGATCTAATGGTAAATGGTATCCTGGGTTCACTCATCTGGGTTCACTCATCTGGGTAGATTCAATATGGCCTACAAGCATGACAATGTCCAAGCGACAGGTTATAAGAACAACAGTGTTGGAAATTACCAAAAGGCCTTGGTTCAGGCTTTCATCATCTGCTGCAGAAAAGCTCCCATCAGCTTCTCAAACCACCACCACCTCTGAGTGTATATTGAATGTACATGAATATTGCAGAAGTAAAAATCATATCCACATAAAAATACGTCCATGTGAATGTGTGCATGTTAATATATGTTCACATATGAGCACCACCTGAGACAGTGTTGGCTACTAACACATTCAAAAACCAGACAGAGTCATACTGGCCAGCCAAGCAGTACACAACTACAGAAATGATGTCTAGAGCTCAAAATCCTGGAAAATTTCAGACACTTTGGCAACGTCCCCCCCTCCCCCACTCATGTCAATTACTTTTGCTAACTGAGTCTGTTTGCTTATGGCAGATCCAAATTCTGGAACTGCCAACACTTCTTTTGAATTTACTTTATCATAGTGTATCCTTCTGCTTAGGACTCAGCCTCTCCAAGACCTGAACCAGGATTCTGAAAGCAGAACATGCCCATAAAGTGAATGGTGATGCTCGGTATGCAGTCGCCTTCCCATCTCACCCCACTCAATGCCACTTCTTTGCTTTTGTTCACAGCTGATGGGAAGGAAAATGGGGGTGGGGTGAGAGAGGGGAGACTCTGTTTTGAAATCCAGATCCAGCTGATTACAAAAAGCTTCTTAAAAGCTCTTTCTTTGCTCTCTGAAGAGGTATGACTTCCCCCTTCCCCTTGAGATGGTGCTTCTAGCAGGATAAAACTAGGTACAGAGCCCCTACTAAATAATGTCATGTAAATAACCCCCAAGCGCTAAATGCATTTTTGGTGTGGAAGCCTGCAATCAAGGCTGTGAACTTCAAGCTCGTAGGAGTTGTGCTGATGAGTGCTTTAGCCACTCATTATGTGCTGGAGTGGGGGAGGGGAGTTATGACTGACAGAAAAATACCAAGAGTTGTTCAAGGCTTTACTTGTCCAGACACCAAGAGAGAGAGAGAGAATTTCTGAATGCAGGAATTAGACAGCCGAAAAGGAATCATCTTGTTCTTTTCTGTCTCAGAAATTTTTAAAATCATGTTAAGCTACCTTGATTAGCATTAACGGATCTGTCACTGTGGGCTTCCTTGACAATCTGGACAGGGGATGGGGGACTTAACAAAGAGCTGAGTGCTTGTGATAGCTGCAGTCTTTGGAATATCCATCAGATCTTGGGGTGGGACAGAGAGACAGACAGAAGGAGGGTTTGCTGTTTCAAAGCCAAACTAGAAGAGATGCCTGACACATGGGGGACACACGTCAGTTTCCCACAAGTTTCCACAGGAAATGTGGTGAGAAAGAACCTCTGTCAGGGAGAAGAGGGACAATCCCCCCTCTCCCTGGCAGAGGTTCTGTCTCTAGGCGTCCCATCTAGTCTGCTTGGCTCCCTCTCACCACCACCAGCTCCCCTTGCTCACCTAAATGCACTCAGGAGCCAAACGCACTCCACAGCATGATATTTACTATACACACTTTATTATATAAGAACATATTACATAGTTGTGGATTGTTGAAAGACTGTTCAGTCATTGAAGGATTTCATTCTTTGAAGTGGTCCATGGAGCCACGGGAAGCAACAGCGAGGAGCGACTTTTGAAATTCACACAGATTGTACTATCAGTTTCTTGCTATTATGCATTAGATGTAATGGTGGAATTATATCATTGTCATAGATATTATTGTATTGAAGTTATTTATTATATACATTTTGTACTATTTACTGTTTATCAGATTCACATAGTACTTTCTATACTGTTAAATAGGAAGAGGTGGGACACCCGCTGGTCCTCAGCCAAAGGCCTGGTGGAACATCTCCATTTTATGGGCCCTGCAGAACTGTAACAGGTCCCGCAGGGCCTGGATCTCCAGTGGGAGAGCGTTCCACCAGGCTGGGGCCAGGGCAGAGAAAGCCCTGGCTCTGGTTGAGGCCAGAGAGATGTCCTTCAGGTTGGGGACCACCAGGAGTTGATGTCTGCTTAGCGCAATGCCCTGCAGGGGACATAATGGGAGAGGCGGTCCCACAGGTATGCAGGTCCCAGTCCATGAAGGGCTTTAAACATGAAGGTTAACACCTTGAATGGGATCCGAAACTCCACTGGGAGCCAGTGCAGCTGGCACAGCACAGGGTGAATGTGTGCTCGAATTGGCGTTCCAGTAAGGACATGTGACGCTGCATTCTGGACCAGCTGTAACTTTTGGGTCAGGCCCAAGGGCAGCCCAGCATAGAGTGAGTTGCAGTAGTCTAACCTGGATGGATTACTGTAGCCAGGTCCCAGGGCAAGTGATAGGGTGCCACTTGCCCGGCCTGTCAAAAGATGAAAAAAGGCAGATCTGGCAACAGTCGTGACCTGGGCCTCCATTGAAAGTGTGGCATCCAAGGTCAAGCCCAGGCTTCTCGCTGTCAATGAAGGTTTCAGTTGTACCCCGTCGAGGGTTGGGAGTCGGCTCCCCAGCTCCATCACCCCACGACCCAGACATAGAACCACCGTCTTCAGGGGATTCAATTGCAGGCAACTTTGACCTCAAGACCCTTGGCCAAGGAATCCAGAGCAAGATCAGACTGGCTATCCATCCCAAACCCAGCCCAAAGCTGTGAACTACCTGGGCATGGGGCGGCATATAGATGTTAAATAGAATCGGGGAAAGAATCGTCCCCTGAGGCATACCACGTACCAAAGAATGGCATGTGGACATCTGTTCCTCGAATGCCACTCTGTCCCTGATTGCGATACCACCTGACTTGTTTGACTCACCCTGGCCTGGCTGCTTGCTACTGTTCAACAGCAGCCCCACCCCCCAAGCCAGTGTAGTGCAGTGGTTAGAGTTTCAGAGTAGGATGTGGGATATCCAGTTTTGAATTCCCACTCTGTTGTGGAAGCTCACTGTGTGACTTTGAGCCAGTCACCCACTCTTAACCTAGCCTGCCTTTCAGGATTGTTGTGAGAATAATATGGAAGCAAGGAGAATGATGTAAACTGCTTTGGGTCCCCATTGTGGAGAAAGGTGGTATATAAATGAAGTAAATTAATAAATATAGATGGAGATGGGGAGCTGATTAAATGTAAGTTGTTTAGTGGGTTTGAAGGAGAGATGGACAAGGTATGCATATGGAGACTGCCAGGAAGAAGGAAAGAAAAAAATAGTGTGGGGAAGAGGATGCAGGGGAAAGAGAAGTACACCCAAAGGTCCTTGCAGGTTCCCCACCATGCAACTGGGCCTGGCTCAGAAAGCACCACACAACTGGGTAATAGGGGAGAGGCTGCTGGGGGGAAGGGGGAAAAGTAAAGGTGGGGGCAAAGGTGGGTTGGAAGGAGAGAAGGAAGCAGGGCCGATTCCAGATGGGCATAAATAGAGCGAGTGCTTTCGCTTTTTCAGCAACCTCACTCGTAAAAACCCGCAATTTCCCATCCCGGCTTACCTGCGGTCCATGGCGCTCGGTTACGCTCTATAAGTGGACGGTGTGAACGTGGTATTGCGGGTTTGCACACTTCTGGATGCTTCGTCACCGCGGAGAGGCCCTCCCCTTTCCCTCCTTCCTTTGCCGGCCGGCCGGCAACAATATTCCCTTAATTTTTTAATTTAAACCAGGCGCCATTTGCGCAGTCGCACGTTTGCGCACATCAAACTGTGCAAATGCGCACAAATGCACAAATGCACAAAAGCGCACAAATGTTGACGCTGTGTATTCGCATACCTGCACGTTTGCGCATTTGCGCAAAACACGTAAAAAAATTATTTAAAAAACCCCGAAATGCGAACCAATGAAGGCCCCCGACATCAACTGTGATGGGGAGGAAACAACCAATCCCGGGTACCTCAGTTGGCCGTGCGAACATCCGGAAGTGGGACGGCACGGCACTCTGCGAGACAAAGCGGATGGAGACGAAAGTGAACGCGTGGCCGGTAAGCGATTATTTCCGCAGAAAAACCGCAATTTCTGGCCATCTGGAATCGGCCCAGGAAAAGGGGAAGAGGCTATGGAGGGACAGGGAAAGGAAAGAGCGCATGGTTGGAGAGGGGAAAATGTGAAGCTCTCTGCAAGTCCTTGTGGGTCCTCCACTTGTTATAGTCTAAGTGCCAGGCTCTTTGGAGACTAATCTGAATTAATCTGAGAGTTAAAGAGCTACATGTATGACTTAGAAATCATATAAATGCATATATTTTAGAAAATATAATATGAATTTCTGGTGTGCCTGTCTAATTTTTTTTGCTTTACAGCAAAAATATTTATAGCAAAGGGCATGGGGAATTTTTACTTGGATAGTAGTTACTCTTCTTCACTTGCACCACTGGCTCTTGTCTATTTTCATTCTTTTATGATTGCTGTGGCCCTCCTGTTTTCTTTTTAATATTTCTGCTCCCCATCTGAGCAACTTTCTTCCTTTTTTTTATGCAGGACTCCTATCATTGCAGGGGGACTTTTTGTGATTGACAAGGCATGGTTCAACCATCTTGGGAAATATGACCCTGCCATGGATATCTGGGGTGGAGAGAACTTTGGTGAGTCATTTTCACTCTACATCTACAAGCAAGATTTCTTTTCAAGATTTGAGATGGAGCAATGGGGGCTCTCCAGCAACATTCTGTAGATGGAGCTTAATGCCTACCGCTCAGGAAGTCCCAGGTTTTTGGGACAGAAATCTAGCCAGACAGACAGGTTCAGTGCCTTCATTAAAGTACTACCAACATTCTGATGACTTCTCCTCTCTTTCCCACTGTATCTAACATCTCCGTCATTGTGCGTTGATATATGCACTATCATGTTTTCATGCCATTATCAACTCCACAATATTTAAGAGGACAAAAAGGGCAGGCAGGCTATCTATTCACAAAAAGGCAATCTCTGAGTGAAGAAAATCTGGTATAAACAGATCTGATGCAACATCAACCACTGAAGGCATTTTAGAAGAGAGAAATGGGCCGTATCAAAGTTAATTCCAAAGGTCTGGTAGGGATTTCCTTTGGGACCTCTCTCATTAGTGCAGTGCATTGTATTAGTGTATCACCAAGCAGAGACAGAATTGGTTGTTCATCTGGGGGATGACTTTATGGTAGCCATGGGAAATACTATTACTTGGTTGGAGTTAAAGCATCTGTTATGGGTTCTCAATGTTTTATGCTATTCTAAGAGGTTAGTGCATATTTAATCTTAACCCCTTGATGATGATGTGTGGGAGCAGTAAATTTAGGCAACACCACAGTTGAACATTGGGTGAATGGTACTTGTGCATGATCTTTCAAACATGAATGTAGACACCCACCCATCTGCTCCCTTGCACCAAATTTACAGGTCATACATGAATCAACCCAGGAAGACTCATTGCTTTGTAGAGTCAGGAACAGACCTTATGGCAAATAAAGGTATCCCTGGGGCAATTTTTTCTCTATGTTATACCAAGACTAGGGGAAGGTTGGAGCAGAGAGAGAAGGTGGTTTAAACCCACCATTATCAGTAACAGGTCATTTGATGTGACTGCCCTTGATATGGCCTAGATAACACAAACATAAAAATGGTGACCATGGTCTTATGTTTCCAAAATAAAACAAAAGTCCAGTGACTCCTTAAAGACTAACAACATTTATTTCAATATGAGCTTTAGTTCAGATATATGAAGAGAGAATCATTTTGGGAGTTCTTATAGGTAACAGATAAGGGGAAAGGAGGAGTTGAGGCAGAGCGAGGTTTGGTGTGCATTTCTGTCATAAATCTTTCAGATGTAATTCTCTGTGTAATGCCAGTTTGCCCTGCTCTTGTTCTATAGGCAACTCTTGGACTTCCTTGTGGGAAAAGTAAGAAGTGATGTTACCCTTTCCTGTTCATGCCAGAAAGATTCACTCATCCTTTGCTCATTCTCTGTTTTTAAAAAATTATTTGTGGTTGTAAGGATGCTGTAAATCTGAGGGAGTTGTTTGCAGCCTTGAAAGAGTGAGGGAGGCACTTGGATGTCAGAGAGAAAGACCTTAAGCTGCCTTTAATACTTCAACACCTCTAGGGAGTGTGGCTAGCTAGGAAAAATAATCCTGTGTCTTAGCAGATGTAGCAGCTTTGCCAGTGATCCATAGAAACAGATGCTCCCGCTTTGCAATAATCCCATTCATTGTCTGACATTGTTGTTTTTCCCCTTGAAGCCTTTTATCATAGCGTGTGTATACATAAGAGCTGTGTTCTGAAACAGTTAGCTTGACCTTCTCACGGAACATACCTTGTCTCCTGAGAGTTCCTCTTACCCTGAAACTAAAAAAACCTAATTAAGTAGACCAGAAGGGAAAAACATGGATTGTGTAAAGCTGAATTAGTCCAGAGGTTCTTCTAACTTCATAGCCTAGATGAGAACAAGGAAGAAGTCTAGCAATGCAGTTTGAAGCAGAGTTACACCCTTCAAAGTCTGTTGAAGACAATGGATTTTGAAGGGGGTAACTCACAGCCAAAACAGACAAGATGCTCAGATCTCTCCGGCTGCTGAGCCCATCTGTGGGGAGGGCGGGGTATAAATCGAATAAAATAAATAAATAAATAAATAAATAAATAAATAAATAAATAAATAAATAAATAAATAAATAAATAAATAAATTTAGGGAAGCAAGAGGAGCATGCTGGCAGCAGTGAAAGGGAGTTGAGTGTGCTGGTGGCAGTCGGAGCCAATCACGTAGGGACAAGGAGCCAATCATGGCGAGAGGGACAAGGAGCCAATTGCCACTACCAGCTCCCTCTGACTGCCGCAATCGACTCCCTCTCGCCGCCGCCAGCATGCTCAGCTCCCTCTGGCTGCAGAGTGCTTTTACAGGAGCAACGGGAGCAGGTGGTGGCAAGAGGGAGCTGAGCAGACTAGACGAGATGCCTCAAGAAAGAACCTCTACCAGGGAGAAGAGGGATTCTCTCCCTCTTCTCCCTGGCAGAGGTTCTTCCTCACTACACTTCCAGTGGAACCTTATGGGAAACCAACGCATGTCCTCCACACGTCAGGTGTCTTGACTGTTTTGGCTTTCAGTTTAGGAGGGCCCTAGGCAGAATCTAACAGCATACAGAGCACAGACATGAGATTCCAATAGAGAGCAAGGATATGATATTGAATTATTGTCAAATCCTGCTCTTGAACCTGATGTGGAGCAGCAGATCTAAAATGTTTCCCACTGTGGTTTTGTCTCCTTGTGTCACTGCCAGTTCCTGACTTACTTAAGTGAAAACAAACAATCACGTTACTATATAGTAGGTAACATTAGCAGGCACTAGTAGCACTTTACTACATTTTTTCAGTAATTCAAAGCATTCATAGCTTCCAAGTGTCAGTTTGGTGCTAAATCAACAGGATAATTCAATAGTTATTTTATGTAAGGTAGAAGATGGATCCTTAAAGGAACAGTGTGAATACATCTCTTCTCTGAAGGACTATTTCCATTCTCCTAACAGACATTGAGTCAAAAGAACATTTGGTCCAACTCGGTGCTGCAGGACAAGAGACCCAGACAGTGCGAGCAAGCAAAGCCGCACACTGTAAACACAAGCAAAATGTCCTCTGCAGTTGTGTTGCCATTTTTTTTTATTTTAAAAATTCTGGTGCCTGGAAAGAGTGATGGGCAGAGATTGGGAGTGGTCAGGGCACAGCCTTTTGGAATCTAGCAGGAGCAGAGATCTAGAAAATCTCTCCTTTGATTCCTGCGGCTGGTGATGTCGTGAACTGTGCCTACATTTGGGTTCTAGAACAGATAAGAACTGTGTCACATAGTGGATGTAAGAGCCAAGGCACCACATTGCGTGGCCACCAATTAGTTGCCTTACCTCAACAGAACCTCTTAGAGGGAGGTGGCTACAGAGAAAGCAAAACATGCTCTCTGCAGTCTCTAATGCATCAGCATGTGAAATGCTGAATTGCACTGAGCTTGACAACCTGACTGCTTAGTGTACATGAGTAGACTACACTGTGCAGGAATGCACATTAAGTAAAAATAATGGTGAGTTTTACTGAAAACATTTGAGCTTTTCTTTAAGAAAAAATGCTGGCACACAGCCCACATTCTGGCTTTTTACACTTCATTAACAAACTTTAGATTTGCTGAGGAGAGGTTGGTCTGTGTTATACATTACCTGAATAATTATAAGAAATAGAAAGATGAATTGTAAGCCATGCTCTGCTTACAGCCAGGCTCTTTCCATTGTGACATTATGACTCATTGTACTGCAAGGAGATTGCAAATGAGCTCAGAAAACCCCTTTTTGATCATGAGCTTCCCTGATTTGGTGTTGCAAAAGGTAACACAAGCCAGAATAGATCCTACTCCATGACTTTAAAATGCTAAGCAGCGTCTCTTACAGAAATCTCATTCCGGGTGTGGATGTGTGGAGGAAGCTTGGAAATCATCCCCTGTAGTCGGGTCGGACACGTCTTCCGAAAGAAGCATCCCTACGTCTTCCCTGAGGGAAATGCTAACACCTATATAAAGTATGTCTTTCTCATTCACGTTTTTCACACTGTACTAATTGAAAATAAAAGTAATTCTGTGGAAGGCCACAAGCAAAACAGATTTTTTACTACTTTGCACCCTCTTTGCTTCCAAACTCACAATCAGGGGGAGTGCATATTTTCCCCTATATTTCTTCGAATGCACTTATTCTCTAGGAAAATAATGAAAGTCCTGGATGCCACAAGCCCTAGAGCAGAAAGGAGGTGTGGCCAGTGATCTCCTCCACATGATAACATTGCCCAGCAAGCAGACATCCACTCACAGTGCTACCAGGCAGGGCTAATTTTGCTGAGATCCAGCACTGAGCAGTTAATGGAATCCTTTAAAAAAAAGACAGAGAGAAAGACTACTAACACGATATGAATTTGTTCTGCCAAGAATGATTGCCTTGGAAAACACTTTCCACAGGATGTACCTTTATTTTGCAATTACACAATCGAATGTTATGGAAATGGAGTAAATGCAATAAGCCAATTGAAACCATGAGACAAGAAAGAAATGCTTGTTATGTTTAGAGTTAATCAAGGCCCAGATATTATCAGGCATAGATACTTTGGTCTAATATGTATTAATAATCCATGATTCAGTGTGACTGTGATCAAAGTATGCACATGGAAAAACACGCATTATTGCTGCTCCTACTGCTAGTGCAACAGTTACAAAAATGTATTTAGCAGCACTGTGTTAGCTTTTGTGCAGAATTCATGTAAGAAATGTTGTTTTTAATGATAGAAGGCTGAGTGGTAGCATTAATAGATATTTAAAATGTATCTCCATACATGTTTACATGGAACTGAAACCACCCTCCTTCAAAAGGCTATGAACAATCCTTTGTCCAATATAGGAGCACCTGTGAACTGCTCAGTGCATTTCAGTGTCAAGAACATCTCTTAACGAATAAGACGGACATACAGAAATAATACTTTTGTTGATTTAAGCAAGACAGCCATAGTGGCATAGGGCCCCCACACACCATAGACACCTTTAAAATACTTCAGATTGCATTGAATAAGAGGTGCAATGATTAGCTTTCCCACTTCAAGTCATAATATGGATTGGGGGGGGGGCATCATAAAAGAAATATAGAAGACAGAAGGAACACAGTTTGCTTAAATCTTAAATTATAAAATGGAATTGGAGGACAAAAGGGGAGAGGGGAGGAAAAGCAAAGGGGAATTAAAGACCAAGACAAACCAAATAAAGAAGACATTTCACTGAAGATCTATGAGCACAAGCTGTAGAAATCTACATATATATACCACTTGCTAGACACAAATGTATGCATGTCAGAACTGAGTTGCTTTTATGCTTCTGAATGCAAAAGACATACATCATCCATTTTTTTCTTCTTTCAAGAAATTGGCATGGTTGATTCTGAGATGCAACCTAGATAGTATTGAGACATTTGTGGGAAAGAAGTGAGAAAAGTGAAAGCTGAAATAAATCTGACAGGCTGGCAAAAAGATACAGACCCAAATATACTAATTTTTGTTTTTGAGATACATTAGGGAAATGTACTATTTTTGCAGCATTTTAGGACTATGAAAGAAAGTCAATGTCTTGGAGTTTTAAGCATTGGTTCTAAGTAGTAACCCATATAATATTAGGATATGTCCTATGACAAAGTGCCAGGAACATGTAGCAGGAGAGGCTGCGACACACAGTTAACATCTTGAGTTATGAAACTACGGTATATTTAGTCAGATAATTACAGGTCAGTTGATCAGAACTATATCTACTCTGATTAAGAAGCATCTCTTCTGGGTCTCAGGCACTCCTTTTCAGACCTACTCCCTGAGAGCCATGATCTGGAGATGCCAGGAACTGAACCTGGGATATTTCTCTCTTTATTTAGTGGTAATTATATATACCCTCCTTGTGCCACTCACAGAGGTGTCATTGGCTGCCATTGTCTGATTGGTGGGTGCTGCTGGGGTTGCTATGGAGACTGGTGTGCTTGCTATGCTGTCTATTCCTTTCAGGTGGGGTTTTGTTATTTCCCCCTGTGAAATGGCCCTGTGGAATGGAACAGTGAGGTCATTTTTGTATCAGCAGCTGTTCGCCAATCAGATTGTGTGTAAATGAAACAAGTCTGAGCCAACATTTATAACCATCAAGCGCTCTTAAATAGCTCCATTCTATAGCCTTGCCAGTAGGACTCAAAGATAGGTCTCTTCTTCACCCCTTCTAGACAGCTGTTTATACATACAACTCTTTATATACTCTTCCACTAAACTAGGGTTGTGCAAAATTTTTACCCCAAAGGCTCTGAGCTCTTGTTGCCAGTGCTGGAAACAGAAAGGGCTAGCATCAAACTAACAGTCAAACTAGACGAGACATCAGACACGAAAATGGCACATGTCAGTTTCCCTCAAGTTTTGACTGGAGAGCAACCTTCTGGGAGCGCGCTGGGGCCAGCTGAAGCAGGTGCAGGGCATGCAATGCAGCACACCACGTGGGTCCAGGCAGGGTGGAGAACAGGGCAGTGGGTCAGCCAGCCAGATGCCAGCTGTGGAGGTGAAGGGAGCGATGCTGGCTGGCTCCTCCTCGGCAGTGACAACCGCTGGAGAAGAAACTCAAAGGGAAAAGCTGCAGCTCCCACTTTTCCCACCCACCCATCTCCCTGTCACCAGAAACTCACAGCTGCAGGTCACCATGGCAAACTCATGTAAAGGTAATGTGTAGTTTGGCCCTTATTTAGGCATTTTCTGCCTCACTTTTCTGCTAAATATGGCAGCAAACCTGGGGGTTATGACTGCATATGTACTGAAAGAAAGGAGAAGCCAATCCTGGCTCTCTAACAAGCACACCTGTATGATAAATACATGTTTTTCTCATTTACACATTTTTTTTTGCCAGTGTACAGCTTCAAAACAAAGGGTGAAGCAGCTCTTAAACCCTGAGAGTTAATGCAACCTCCATTTTTTCTTGGCTCCCTGACATAAGATGTCTGCAGCTCTTGAGGAAAAAAATGTGCTCATCAGTTCACTACCTCATCTCCCATTTTAACCACCTAGATGACACCGGGGTTGGGGGGGCAGCTGGGTTCTCTCTCGCTTACTGCTCCATCCCTACAGGCTTTTTTTTTTTAGGCATCAAATTAAAGC
This sequence comes from Eublepharis macularius, assembly GCF_028583425.1. Lineage (NCBI taxonomy): Eukaryota > Metazoa > Chordata > Lepidosauria > Squamata > Eublepharidae > Eublepharis > Eublepharis macularius. Next base: position 179,978,204 of record NC_072790.1, on the reverse strand, counting down.
TCTTTCATGCATGCTTCTTTGGTTTTTAATCTCTCTCTCTAGAAACACCAAGCGCACAGCAGAAGTGTGGATGGATGAGTATAAGCAGTATTATTATGCTGCCCGGCCTGCGGCTCAAGGGAGGCCATATGGAGAGTAAGTGTCCCCCTCTGGCGGTGAAGGAAAACACAAAGTGATCGACTCAATTGTTTGATGCAGTGGAACCTCATTATGGCTTTATGGGAGCATCGTCCAGCTGTTGGCTTGCCTGCATTTTGTTTCTGTGGGAACAGTTAATTAGATGTTAATAGTAAGCAGATGCTGCATGTATACAGAAATAAAGTCCTTAGTTGCTTGGTATATCAAAAAGCTAGCTTATAGAAAACAATGCCGGCTTTTCTTATCAAAAACAAAAGAGCGAGTGTCCTCTTCTGCCAGAAAATGTCTGTGGTCAATATCTAAGAACGTCTCTTCCTTCAAGTACTGCCCTATTGGGCCAAGTAAGAGAAGTTACTTTCCTGAGTCCAGTGAGTTGGCAGTGTGAATGTGGACAGCCCCAGGGCAAAGCAACAAATAAAGGAGAGGAGGCTGCCAATCGAAATCCTCATTTCCATATTTGCCTTGGAGCAACGGAGTTACTTTACCCTAGAAATGTGGAGTAATTTATTCTAGTTTTATGTAGTTTGTTCCCTAATCCCTATGTTCCTTATCTGTATCTCTGCTTGCTTTTCATCCCTTGCCAAGTTCCTCTATATAGTGTGGATTTAAAAAAATAGTATAAGCACTACCGGTAATGCAATAAAACCCAGATCAACTTTATGATTTGACCCATTTGCTTCTTATAACCTTGAAAGCTCTGGAGAACATTTATTGTTGGTAAGTCTATTCACTCCCCCAGCTGCACATGCACATATAGTCGTGATCAAACTATCAGTAGTAGTGCCACTCAGCAACTTGAAGAGAACCAGGGGGATTAAATCTAATTACCTATTCTCCCCTGCCCCAGTAGATCTTGCTGATTTTCTGCATGCAGGCATAGTTGCTGGACTGGGCTACAAGCTCTGTGTTCAGCACCCGTTGTGGCGGTAGTTCTCATCCAGCAAGGAAATGAGCATGGTAGCTACTTCCGTATGCACAAGCCCACTAACTCAAGTAGTTGTGTTCAGATTCGACAAAGAAACTGCAGTTTGTTCATGATGAGAACTATGCTATAATTGTTTGTGTTTGCACACTGCACCGAGACTAAAGACTTCCTGGTTTGCTACAAACCACAATTTGGTTTTGACTTCAAAATCTAGCATGTGATTGCATATGTTACACACATTTCATGTAAACAAAGATTTCTGACTTTTCTGGGGTTATATAAGTTCTATTTAAAATAAGCTATAGAAAAGTGGATCTGTATTAGTCTTTCCATTTTCAGAACAGGAAAAAGAGACACGCTGTTATATGCTATAAACATATTCATAGCAGATGTGCCATTTTGACATCATGCTTCAAGTGGTTATAGTGGTGGGAGTAAGTTGCTGGCCTTCCAACAATCAACTTCAAAGCAACTTGTTGAAAGTTACCCTCTGAGTCAGTGGCATAAATAAAGGACTCCTAATTACCACTAAATTTTTGCCACTGACTAGATTTATGGCATGATTTAGGTCTGTTTCAATATGTAACAGTATGTACTGCATAATTATAGTTGAAAATATTTTCTTTCCTACAGCATCCAGAGCAGAGTGGAGTTAAGAAAGGCCTTGAAATGTCATACCTTCAAGTGGTATCTGGAAAATGTTTATCCAGAACTTAGGTACTCGCCGTTTTTCTTATCCTTTCAGAAACATCCTTTTTTTTCAGTTGATAAATCACTAAGAGGGGACGTTCTTCCTTAACATCCATTTAATAATAAGGTATTGATCAAGCTTTCTCTTGTGATAAAGTCATCACATGTGTAAATACTTTTCTTTCTGTAGCTGTTACCATAGTGTACAAATTTAATCATGTGGTGACTCATTTGCCTCAGAGATTGTCATATAACTCAGCCCTCAATCCTTTTCAAAGAAGGATCTCCTTGGCACATCAAAAACAATGTCTATGAAATGTTCCTAGCCTATGGGAAACAAGGGAAGAGGAGAGATTACAATATTATCCAAAGTTCCACTGATTTATTCATTACATTTCTAAACCCACGGTTCCTTCAAGGAGCTTGGGGTAGTCTCACCCATTTATCCTCGCAATACCTCTGAGAAGCATTGCTGTGATGTTTAGAATATTGGACTAAGGCCAAGATACAAAGCCTCACTTTGCTTTGAAGGCCACTGGATGACTTTGGGCTAGTCACATTCTCTTGGCCTAAGCTGCCTCACAAGGGCTATTGTGAAGATAAAATGGATGGGGAGAGAAATCATATATACTACCCTGCTCCTTGCAGGAAGGGTAAAAGAAAAATCAAGTAAATAAGCTGAGAGAAAGTGCTGCAAAATTAGCCAGTGGTCTTTCTCTTAGCTAAATGCAGATTTCCCCAGTCCAAATCCAACATTCTGTCTAGTACATCGTAGTGGCTGTCCTCTACCTTTTAAAATGTAGGTAGCAGCTTAAGCCAAGTAAAAACTGATTGTCCTTATTCTGGGACTCTCTTCTTAGAATTCCTGAGGAATCACTCTATCAATCTGGAATAATACGGCAGAGACAGAGATGCCTGGAATCCCAGAAAGCTGAAGGACAGGAGTTGCCGGTAGTGATCCTGAACCCCTGCATTGTCAGCAAGACCACAGCTGCAGTGGCACAGGTGACTTTTAGGACTTTGCACACTGCAACAAACATAAAGGTTGCTATTAACTTTTCAGTGAGGTATTTAAAATATGCTGTGTCCTTATCACATTCATCATCGTGACAACACTGTAAGATAAGTCTTTTCTACAGATGGAAAAAGGGAGGCTGACAAAATGACTGGCTGAGATTTGTTGACTTGATTTCGTGGCTAAGGTGGAACGTTTATTTGTACAACCTGATCTTTGCCTTTCTCAGCTGACAACACTCAATGAAATAGCATAAAACCATCAAAACTAATAGCAATGTAAGATATAAAAGAATCAAAACAGAGAATTAACACAGTAACACAGAGAAGGCACATTCACATCATCAGTAGTCACCAAGTGCATTTCCAGAGTCAAGGTCAATCTCCAGGTTCAATAGCAAATGCAAATTCTTTGGTAAATAGAAACATCTTTTCTGTGGCACACTATTTCAAAGCCAAATTTGTTCGTTTTGTATAGTGAAAACAGCAGTTCAACAAAACAATACAGCAATAAAAGCAACACAGCAATAAAAGCAGCATGATCCAGCGTAAAATTTCTTTGAGCAGAACAATGCCTTCAAAAGTTTAACTGGTGTCATGCCAGGTGAAGTCCTTTGGAGGGTGTTCCCCAGGGGAGATGACACAACAGCAAAGGCCCTCTGAAGGTGGGGTCTAGGAAGAAGGGCTAGTGATGAAGATTCTCTAAACAACTTACACAGGGACTTTTAAGTGTAGGGAGATGCAATGTTAGCAGGGAAGAGGGTTTGTCAATTTCATCTTTGCCTCCCCAAAGGGGAGGTGAAATTGATAGAGCCTTTGGGGAGGGGAAGATGAAATTAACAAACTCAGGAGCAATCTCTCCAACTCTGTCTTTTTAAACTACACTTCCCAGCTAACATTGCATCTCCCTACACATGAGCATCCCCATGTAAGATGTCTTGTGTAGAGAGACCCAAAGATAATGAGAGAGGCTTGGGCATCCCCAAATGTGTGGAATTTAAAAGCAAAATCAGTACTTTGTATTGAGGTTAGGAAAGATCAGGCAGCCTGTGAAGTTCAGTCAGTGAGATGTGTAAGAAGTCTTGACCCCAAGAAGTCAAGCAGTTAAGGTGGAATACAGAATAATAGCAATACCACTGAAGAAAAAACCTCACCCTTGTCAATGTTAGATCTTGTCTCCAAAGGAAAGTACCCAGCATATATCTTGTGGTGTAAGAACACCCCAGGATTGAGGCTATTGCCAGCCCTCCACTAGACAACTTCTGAGTTCAATTGCTACTCAAAAGTGATCCTCTCTGTAATTGCTCACACGGTGCATCAGCTTTTGTTTCTAAACAAGAAAGTCACACATAGTGAGTTAGCTGTTTTATGGTCTGTGGAGGAAGTTGAGCCACTCACCATTATATCTGCTGTCTAAAAGGGCATTTCAAGATTGCCATCATTACTATTCACCTGTGATAACAATTCCAAAACTGGAGCTATGCAAACATTCTCCCAGTAACACAGAGAAGGCACGTGCATGCTATCAGAAGTCACCGAGTGCATTGCCAGAGGCAAGGCCAATCTGCAGGTACAAAAAAGACACTGAGTATATTTCAGACAGGATATTTCAGAATTCAGTTTGAGGACTGTGCTCTTTGAATGGTTTCCCATGTAAGACAGCACAAAAACTCTTGGTCACCAGAACAAGCCAAGGCTTCTCCATGCCATGCTAGCTTTCTATACATAGGTGAGTATTCAAGCAAACAATCCACCACCTGCATTTTTTTCAGTGGTATGGGAATAGGACTTGGATTTCCCTTCAGTATTCATTGGTCAGATGCCCATGGGAAGGCATCCCCCACATCGTAATACTACAAGCTGCCATGTGTCTCTCCACACCCATCATTTTCAAGGACACAATAACGTTTGAACTAGCACCACTTTTACAGACTCAGAATGAAGGCAAGAGTTACTTTGTGGTGTCTCCAGCACCTTAAAAGTGGCACCACTGATAACATTTGTAAACTTGCTCCCAGATCAATGCGCTTATCCAGAGAGCAAATGTGCAGCTCTTGCTTTGGGGACATCCTATCACAGATATTCTCAGCATCCCCAGTATCAAAGCAGCGAAGGATGCATTCTTCCACTAGATAACCCATATTGTGAGCATATAAGGCACTTCCTTACTTTCATGGTGCATCTGTCTGTGTTCAGGATGCAAGCAACAGTCACATGGTTCTTCTTCAAGGATCAGAAGGATAAAATGAGAACTATAATTTCCTCTAATCTTTCAGACCTATTTACTCTTTTCTGTAGTTCAATGAGAGTGCAGAATTGCAATGAGATCTTTTAGTTCATACTCTGCATTCATTCACTATTAAATTGCCTGGTAAAAAAGAAAGAGCTTAATGAGGCTGACCTCATTTCCCCCCACTGACTACACAGTGTCAATCAGAGTGTATTCTGTGAACTAAATTAACAATTAGATACCATTTATAACAAAAAGGTGTTCTCCATGAGCTGATAAAATTATAATTTTGATGTGACAATACTGAAAGTTCAGTTAAATATCAGCAAAGAACCACAACCCTGTTCTCTCTGTGTCTATGATTTCAAGGTGTGACAGCTTTCATTTCCAAATTATACTGTCTCAAGATGTAAATTACTTTTTTTGGTATCTATGGTTCTGAAGGACAAAATACTGCGTTTTCTGTATAGCAAGCCTTATTTGGGAAACCAGAGCCACCAGCAGACTTATGGGCAAACAGAAATTCCAAGAAACCAGTGTCATTAATGTTGCCTCATTGAAGCCCACAAATCACTCATTCCATTGCTTTCAGTAAAAATGCTCACGGTAAAGCATTTTCTTATTTATATAGACTGTATTTATTTAAATTTTCTTTTCACCTGGCAATAGCCAGGGGTTCTAGGCTGGTAAATATATCTTTTTAAAATGCATGAACAGACCAATTAATAGAAGACAGAGGAACTCACTAAAGCCTCGGTCCTTCCCATTAATTCCCATTAATGCCTGCTGTTAAACACCAGCCTACTGGATCAGCTTTACAGTGCTTATGAAAGATAACAAGGGTCCACTCTCTTGGGAGTCTGTGCCCTTAATAGTGCCTCACTACATGCCCTGACCTAGAGTATAGGTTGCTGTGCTAACTTGGATGATTACAGCCATTGACCCAGAGGAAACCACTGAAGAGTCTGCAATAGCACTTAGAGATGTCTCTCCTTGTGCATCCTCATCTTGTACAATATAATTAAATAACAGCCAGTCTTCTGCTGTCTTGCTGAATCACAGAACCCTTTTGGAGTGTGGAGTCTTTCAGAAGACCATTGCTGCTGTTCCTCTGTGTACAGTTCAACCCATGAACAGCCTGATTCCTCATATCTACCACATCAATAGGAGGAAACTGTGGGTGGGGCTACCTGGCCTCCAGGGCATGTGCCTATTGATTTGGTTTTGCTATGCTCAATTGCAAAGCACTTTCCCATCAAAACTGAATACAAGTCCTCTGAATCACTCACATGGACATATGAAGCTGTCTTATATTAAATCAGCAGCCTAAGTAGCCTAGTTTAACCCAGGCTCATCAGAGTTTGGGAGCTAAGCAGGTTTGGCCATGGTCAATACTTGGATGGAATATCACCAAGCAAGACTGGGGTTGCTATGTGGAGGAAGTCAATGGTGAACCACTTCTACTCATCTCTTGCTTAGAATGCCCCATGGATGGGGTCACTGTGAGTCGATTGAGACTCAATGGCATGTTCTTCTTCCTCTATAGTACATCAGACCATTGATTAATCAAGGTCAATACGGTCTGCTATGACTGGCAGCACTCCAGGGTCTCAGCTAGAGATCTTTTACATCAGCAGCTACCTCAACCATTTCACTGGAGATGCTGAGAATTGAACCTGGGACCTTTTGCATGCAAAGCAGATGTTCGACCACTGAGCCACAGCCCCTGGAGTCCATTGCCTCAAATCCCAGATGTATTTTACCGTAACTATTTTATTTGTATACATAAAGGTTTTTTAAAAAACACAATTTTATTGCCAATGATAAATATGACTCACCTAAAATTTCATTCCAGTATGTTTTGCCCCTGAGACCAATTCAGTCAGTAGCAGAGAAAGACTAGACTTGGCTTCCTCATGACCATTTGTTTCATAGCTGAGGGAGAGGCTGGGGGGAGCTCCCTTTGGAGCCTTGCCTGTACAGCACACACAGCAGCCATGGCAAGCGATCCCTGACACCCTCCCCAACCCTCCGAAATGGAGCCTGCTGCCACTGCAGTGCTGCTGCCGCTGCAAATCAGAAGCTTGGCATTTTCTGGCCTTGTTTATGTCTCGTTTGCGAAAGGAATTGATTGATTTAGCTCTTCACTAGAGAAATGCATCTGAGGGTAAATAATTGATCGTAATTTTGCCCTGGTTTTGTCTAATGAAGATGTCACCGTTTGGCTGGTGCATTGGCTTTCTGTTAGAACAGAGCATCAGTTGATATTAAACTTTGCAGTAACCTTCTTGGAATAGATTTCTGACTCTGGGATTCATTTAATAAACCCATTAATCATTAGCAGTTCCAAGAAAGCTGACAAGCTTCAGAAAAGAAATCAGAAGCCTCTTAGGCCTGGATACACTTGAGCACATCGTCAACAGCAGCCACAGCATCAAAATGACTGTGCTCTGAGAAAGTGGCTGTCAGTCTCCGGAAAGAAAATAAGAAATAGAAGGCAGGGCAGCAGTCTCTGGGTTTTGTTTTTTTGCTGCTCCCACTGTTTGCCTCTCAAAATATCTTGTGACTGGGTGAATCACAGCACCACTGTTTGTTAGTGCAGTATTTTGGTCTTAACAGTGTGGAAAATACAGCCAGATGCTCTGATGTACCTGCTTTCTCCTAGAGCATTCTCCTACTTTAACATGGTGAGCACCTCCAACAAGGCAAGGAATTATTTGAACCTCCCCTAGTGTAACTAAGGCAAACTGCAAGACTGGTCCTCAACTTGCGGGCAAATTGGTTAACTGGAAATTTTTATGAAGAGTGTATAGCTTTGAAGCCTCTGTAAGGAAGGAGGCATCCTAGGGAATGAAGAACATTACATAAAAGCAAGTGACTGCCCTTCTCCTGCGCTGTTGTTCTCCCTTAATGCCCAGGAGAGGGTGGTACTCTGCCTACTAGTTTAGTCAATACATTTGAACACATGAATCTGCCTTATACTGCCTTATAGAGCATTAGTCTATCAGTGTCAATATTGTCTGACTGGCAGCCATTCTTAAGGCTCTTCGGCCTTTCATATCACCTGATCATTTTAACTGGAGATGCCAGGAATTGAATCTGGGACCTTCTGCATGCAAAGCAGGTGCAGTGAGCCAGTCTTTTGCTCAAACAGCCTGCGCTTCCCCTAGAGAGACCCAATTCAATATTTCATAATAATTGCTCCTAGTGGTTCATGGATCTAATTTCATTAGTGATAGTTTGCTGGTATTCCATAAAGGTTCATTTCTGAACATGGAAGCACACTAGTCATTATACAGCAGTGGCTCTCTTAGGGTATGGACTACATATTCCACTTTGAATGGTAAGAAATGGAGGAAAGGAGAATGATGTGAGTGGCTTTGGGTCCCCATTGGGGTGAAAGGTTGGGTATAAATGAAGTAAATACAATAAAAATACAATACATTTCCTAGCAGCAGGATCTCTGCTGAACTGAGGCCCATCTTATTCATAAGGCAATGTGAGATGGCAGAGGCAGAGTGAGGAGTTAAAAAACCCAGGAGCAAGTCAAGCTGAGGGGCTTCATCCCCCCCCCCCCCAGCCAGCACTGCCAATATGTCATTTCAACTTGCTTCCTTGCCCTATTTTATTCTCTATTGAATGGTTATTGAATGCCCAAGCCACTGAGCGTATTGACATACACTATGTAAACTGCCTTGAGTCTCAGTGAGAAAGGCAGACTATAAATAGCATAAACAAAGTAAGACACACTCTGCCCCTGGCTGAAGTCATTGGAGTCACCCCAGCACCCTGCTGCAACCATTTACTCCTATAAATGAATGGCTTTCTAAAAAAGTGAAATGCTGTACTTCAAACAGAGTTATGAAAAGAACTAAACCTGCTTCTCACCTATGACTCTGGGTGAGCCAGCCTGCACTGCCATAGCTCCTGAAGGGATGTGCGTGTGGTTAACGCATCCCTGTGTGCAAACTGGGCATTCGCTAGCCCAATATTTTATGTCTTCACCCACTCAATTCCAACCTATAGTCTGTCCTTTTCTCTCAAGTATCTGTACTTTGCTTAAAGAATGCATCTCATGCCCTGGAAATTATCTTTACAGATGCCTCTTTAGTGGGATGTGGATTCTGCACTTGTTTCTTAATGTACGCAGCACATAAAAGGGCATTCAGGAAACCTTTCATGTGTGTAGTGGAAGCAGTCAAGTAGTGAAGCAGCAAATAAAGTTGCCCCTCTTTGGAAGCCAAACAATTCCTTGTGAAAAGTGTTGAGTCTGTGTGGTAGGAAGGCCACAGAGAAAATAGAGGGGTTGGGGAAGGGCGCTTCAGCAGTTCATGCTCCAAATGGTGACTCATTTCATATGCTAACGATTTTCCATTGAAATCCCAGCTACATTAACGCTGCTGGAGGCTTGGGACTATTTCTCAAAGCTTTAACATCATTCAAGGTGACACCTGTCACTGCTCCTCAGCATCATAATGAATTCAAGAAATAATGTAAAGTATCATCTTTGGCTGACTTTCGTAAGGCTGGTGATGCACCCTTCCCTCCCCTGCCATTTAATCAGATGGAAACCAGATGGCAGCCTCCGATAAAAGTAAGGGAAATCTTCAGCACATGGATGTCATTTACTCATGGAATAGTGAGGGGGGGCAGGACAGCCTCCTCCTCCTCCACCACGACCTTGTTTCACCTCTGATCCATTCACTATCATTATGACAGATACAAGATGAAAACTTTTTAGCAATATTCATTCAGGAATCATAAGCTGAAACTTTTTTCTTTTCACATTCAGTATTGTTGGGGGTCAGAACCACCCCCATAATTTTAGAAGGCTTATGGTTATGGTTATGCCATAAACTCCTTCTCTGAATGTGCTTCCAGCACTAAAACTACTGCCCAAGCAGGCAGGAAAACATGAAAGCTGCTGCCCATGCAGGCAAACCAGATACTGCCCAGGAGATGGAACATGCAAAGATGGGGAGAAACAGGCGCAGCCAGCTCAACCCCGCCCCCTTGCCCTGGAGGCGTACTAAGGACTTAATACAATAAGGCTTTCCCAGAGTTCCTGAATTAAACAACACAACCCACCCTGTTGATCTCACCTTAACCACTTTCCTATTCTATCAGAGAACCGATAGCCTCACTCATCCACCTTGCAGGTCATCAATCATAATTTGATGACTTTAGTTCTGCTGGGGAAGGCTTAATCAAACCTTTCTAGTTCTTTGTTACACGCTGGAGATGGTTCACTGGCTTATTGTCCCATTTTGAGAACAGTTTGCTAGCTCTTTGTCTTGCCCCAGAGACAACTTCACAATCCTGTGTCCCACCCCGGGATCAACCAGTCAAGCCTTTGTTTTGGGGGGTAGAAGATGCAATCTTGCCCCAAGGTAGGATCCATGGTACAGACTGCCCCTCAGCCCAAACTGTGTGCATGCTTGGAACCAGCATCTGCCCCTTGAACACCATTTGAGCCCTCCTATCTTGAAGCGCTGGCCACTCAATGTTCATCCTCTCTCTCAGACGTCTCAACCTTTACTCTCTCTCTTTCCTAGTTAGCCTTGAATGCATGTTGTGAATGTGTGTTCTGCACTGTTAATCTTTGTTAGTTTCAATAAAAAATCCCTTTTTGTTTGAAATATCTGTTTATTGAAAGGAGTTCTCTAGCTAGGATAATCCTTGTATACATTGGTGGAGATCCCTCAGTTACCCCCTCTCGCTGCCTCCTCCTTGCTGCTGATTCCCCACAAGGAGCCCTTCCCTTTGGGTAACAGTGTGGCCATTTCATGCATGTGCTTTTGGTGCTTACTTAAAAAAAACCAAACCTGATCCTCCTCCTCCTTTTTGTCAAACAGAATTAATCCCTCTCGTGATGAAGCCATTGCCTGAGTGCTCCACCTCACATACAAACCCCACTGAACTGAGTCACTTCTTTGGAGACATTTGTCTCCACAGTGCTCCATGCTCTGATCACATCCAAGTTTTATATTATTGTAAAGTGTGGGGCTGCCTTTGAGCATGGCTTCAAAAACTTCATTTGGTCCAAAATGCGGCAGCCAGGCTATTGCCAGGGGGTTGGTTACAGGGATCATATCACCCTCCTGTTGAAAGATCTACACTAGTTACCCATCTGTTTCAAGGCACAACTCAAAGTTCTGGTTCTTACCTTTAAGGCCCTAAATAGTTTATGGCCAAGGTACCTCCTCTCAAGTTGTCCAGCCTGCCAATTAAGATCTCTCTCTCAAGCCTTGCTCTCTGGGCCCCCACCTTCAGAGCTCAGATAGGTGGTAACCAGAGACTGGACATTTTCTGTGGTGGCACCTTGCCTTTGGAAGGCCCTCCCCCTTGAGGCTCACCTGGCACCTACTTTACTTACTTTTAGGTGCCAGGTTAAAACGCATAATTTTACCTAGGCTTTTAATTAGGGTTTTTATCTTACCAGCTTTTTAATGGTCTGCTTCTTTTTTATGAATAGTTTTATGCTGCTTATGACTAATGGCTTGTATTTTTGTAATGGCTTGTGTTTTATACTGTGTTTTTTAATTGTAAGTCACCTCAGACTGTACTCTGAAGAGGCAGCAGAGAAATATTCTGGGTGGATGGATGGATGAGAGATATCTTGGCAGATGATATAGTCTGCTTGGATGATAGCTTGCTACATGCATCTGTCTTACTCCACTAGCCATACCTGTGGCTTTCTTTGGGGTATTTAGTGCTCCATAGTGGGAAACAGGATGTTGGACTAAATGGGCCCTTGGCCTGATCCAGAAGGCTTTTCTTAGGCTCTTAAACCAGGCAGAAAAGAAAATATATATTGTCCTCAGAGTAGTTGTATGATTACTGCACGTTTTCTCTCTGTTATTATGATAGGTACTAAAAAGATGAGTGTTTGTGCTTGCCCTCTTTCCAATTCTATATTGTTCAATACAGCAATGTATTCATTTATTTTAACCATTTATATTTCACCCTCAATCAGACAACTGGTTCCTGTGATGGCTAACAGAGTATTTAGAACAATTTTAAAACTGCAAGAAAAGCCAAAAATAAAAATTCATTTTTCAAAATATTAAATAGCAGAAACATAAAAATGTATTAAAATAAGCAATCATCAGAGTTAAAATCCAAATTAAAATCTAAAGGAGCCAAGTAACAGCAGAATAAAGCAATCATTCTAGGGGAGAGGGATAGAAGAAAAAGAAAAGCTCATCCCAAAGCCTGGAAGAAAAATGCAACTTCACCAGCTGCCCTGTTCATAGTCCTGTTCTCACCATTACAATTATAGATACAGGCCAGCAGCATCTCAAAAATGAGCCTGCTGATGCAGGGAGGGCGGAATATAAATTGAATAAAATAAAATAAATAATAAATATAATCTTAAATTGGTGATGGATAGCACTATTAAGTCACAGTCTACTTATGGCAACTCTGTAGGGTTTTCAAGGCAAGAGACTTCCAGAGGTGGTCTGCCATTTCCTGCCTCTGTATGACAGACCCAGACTGCCTTGGTGGTAAACCATCTAAGTACTAATCAGGGCTGACCCTGCTTAGCTTCCAAGATCTGACGAGATGGGGTTAGCTTCGGCCGTCCAGGTCAAGGCAATCTTAAATGAGAGTGCAAAATTAGTCAACTATATAACCTTCATTTGTTTGTTAATATGCCTAGATCTTTTGGAATCCTCATTAGGCTGCATTCCATCTCTCTGCCCACATATCCAGCCACTTGGATTTCCACACTGGTCGCTCCTAGTCTTGTTCTCTTACTGTAGCAACAGTAAGAGAACATTCTGACAAGATTTTGGATGTCACAGTGGATCCACCACCACCGACCTTCCAATCAGGATCCCAGAGCTGTCATATAAAATGCACAGTTGGAGACATGTTGACCTTCTTACTATCTTATTGCTAGTAATTGCCTTCCTCAGTGCTGTACTATCCATGAGAATGTCAGTCCTTCACTCTTTTCCACTTAAATCTCTGACATTTGCACATGGTTAAATCAATGTGGAAATAATGGAAGAAACATTGGAGTGATTGGACAAGAAGGTGAGGGAATGACACAGTGGAAATCTAGATTTGGGAGCCCTCAGTACAAGCTTGGTAGGTGATACTGTGATTGTGATGAGAATGAAGAGAGAGATGTCTAATCCAGAGAAAGAGAGAGAGGACTGATCCTTTGCAGGGATCATATTTGGAGCATAAGGAAAGACAATGAAGAGGAACCTATCACTAACTAAGAGCCAAACTAAAAGTGACGTCTTACACAGGTTGGACACTAGTCAGCTTCCCTCAAGTTTTGATGGGAAATGTAGGCCTCCTGGTCTTGCAGCTGTAATGCAGAGCCAAGCTGTAAAACCAGGGCGCCTACATTTCCCATCAAAACTTGAGGGAAGCCGACTAGTGTCCAACCTGTGTAAGACGTCACTTGTAGTTTGGCTCTAAGAGATTAGACTGACTGGAAGACTGTCATGAGGACAGCATAATGTGGAAAGGAAGCTAAAGAGGAAGCAATCGTTGTCAACTGTCAAAGGTGGTAGAGAGCCCAAGAAGAATTAGAAGTGAATTTTTAAGAAACCTCAAATGCCCTGAAATAGTTGGCTCATCATTTGTACATTTACTGTTGGCCTATTAAAAACCAACATTGTGAGACTCGTGTGTTACTTGGCCCCCAGAGAAATAATCAGGACTTCAGTGAATTGAATGCAATGAGAAAAACCCATGTTAGGAAAAGTCAGAAAGTGGGCACTGAGCACAGGGAAAATCATCAATAGGGAGAAGAGGTTGAATAGGTTTTTGTAAGGGAGATCTGTGCATGCTAGAGAAGATAATGGAAGATGAATGAGAAAGAAGGAGGAAATAGAATTAAAGAGGAGCAAGAGTTTGATGTCCTCTTTTTGTTTCAGGAATGGACATACACTTACAACCAGCAAGTCCGTCATAGTCAATTATGCTTGTCGATACAAACCCTCTTTCCAGGTTCCCAGGTGGTGCTCTTACCTTGTAAAGAAGGAGATGGAAAGCAGGTAAGTATGTTCTTTCTCTAACAATCTTAAAGCCAGAGAGGTTTCAACCTTCCAATTGATCATAACATCAAAGAGAAGTTATTTTTCTCAGAGATTTCACTAAAGCTTCTAAACATGTTTAGAAGAATCAACAAAGGTGGAAAATGTCCATTGGCATAATGGTTCTTTTGTCTAATCAGTAGCCGCTTCATATTTTAGGCAAAAAAGCTTGCAAAAATGGCCACACGCTCCTCAGGAAATGGTCAGAAATGAGTTAGGCTTACTCGGAACAAGCTGCTTAACACTTGTGAACAGAAGTTCAAATCCAGATTTGCCCAGCAACTAATCAAAGATCACATAGATTTGCCAAAATTTGAACAAGGTAGAAAGAAATCAGGGATATGCATTTAAAACAGGAACAAAATAATTTTTTTTTAAATCCATGTAATGTTACCATACTATATGAACATTTTCTGTTTCTTTACCTATACCAGGATGGGACCAGAGCTTGGATTGGTCATTAGACAATAAAATACTGGGATTCTAATTGTGCACACAGAGAATTCATCCACAGATACAAGAACATCAAAAGCACATCTTTTTCTATCTTGGCTTATTTTTTAGTGTTTTTGTATATGTTAGTAGGTAGGTTAGTAGACACAAGTGGTGGTTAGCTTGCAATGGTAAAGTAGTTAATGGATGGACTTCCCACATGTTTTGCAATGTTGTTAACAACGTGTATATGTAGACACTCCAGAGTAGAGGTGTTCTTGGTCCAGAAAACAGACCAAAATTTGACATGGTCCAGACTGGTTTGTGGTTCGCAAACACACGCTTCATGGGACTCACCTTTTTCATGAACTTTGGTCCATTTGGGCCGGTCTGTTGGTCCATAGTCTGTGAATACAGACATCTTCACTCTGATCAATCAATTCCCTAGGCAACAGACCTTCTGCAGCCCTTAAAAACTTGATCTTGGTCTGCCAGAGAGCTCCCATTCTGCTCTATGAGAGCAAGGAAGAAGAATTCATTCCCTAGGCAACAGAAGGGTGGATGTTCTGCAGCCACAGGAATACCAATCTTAGCCCTCAAAACCTTGATGGGCAGCTCTGCCTGCCAACCAGAGAGCTCCCATTCTGCTCTATGTGAGCAAGAACAAAAAATGAATTCCCTAGGCAATGGAGGGGTGGACGTTCTGTAGCCCTCTGCCTGCCAACCAGAGAACTCCTATTCTGCTGTATGTGAGCAAGGAGGAAGAATTAATTTCCTAGCCAACAGAAGGGTGGATGTTCTGCAGCCATGGGAACACCAATTTTAGCCCGTGTCTGGTGCTGGGGCTGGACTTAGGGAATGCCCCAGGGACACCCACCCCAGAAACTAGGCTTGCAGCCCCCCAGTCCAGCCCCACCACCCATAACACTCACCCAGCCAGGAGATGACAGACGTCAGAGACACCAACAAGGGCCAAGAATGCCAAAGAAGCCCCAAGTGCAGAAAGTTCAGGCAAAGCCCCAGGTGCAAGAAGCTCAGGCAAAGCCTCAACAACAGGAGGCAGGCTAGGCTATGCCTCCTGGGTCCTAATGACTGCCAGTTACCCAGTAAGGGCTCCAGGGCAGCCTCTTCCCTTAGCCCAGGGGAAGAACAACAGCCCAGCCAGAGGGAGAAGAGACAGAGGGCAGAGGCAGCCAGCCAGCACCAACTCAAGCAGCAGGCTAAAGGCAGTAAAAGAGGCACTAGGCCGCACTACTACCCAGAGACTGGCAGGAGAGGTACAGCAGCACAGCAAACCAACAGGCAGGCTAGAAGGGGCAAGAAGTAGCCTGGAAGAGCCAGCAGCAGAGCAGCCACAGGTGTGGCTACCTAAGGCAGCCCAGGCAGCAGCTAGGTTGTTAGGGCCGGGGCTAGGAGGTGGAGGCTGGGATTGGTGAAGGGATAAAAGGGGAGTCCCCCCCCCCACAAGTGGGAGTGGAGGGTAAGGAGTCAGATGAGAAGTGTGGGGAGATGAGGAAGAAACAGGAGTACTTTGAGAAGGCAGGGACTGCAGCTAAAGGGGCAGTGGCTGACCCCAAACCCAGGAGTGCTGCCAACCCAGAGGGGAGAGCGTCACAGCCCTCAAATCCTTGATGGGCAGCTCTGCTTGCCAACCAGAGAGCTTCCATTCTGCTCTATGTGAGCAAGGAGCAAGAATCAATTCCTTAGGCAATGGCTGGGAAGGTGTCTGATTTTGCTTCATTAGAACTTTTTTGGTGCTGCAAGCTAATGCAAGTCAAGTGGTATTTGCGACTTCTGGTATCTACTGGAAGTTTCCTGGGGGCTGCTGCTTTAGAAGTCTGTAACTCAGACCTCCGAAATGCAATCTTGGCCAAACTTGGAGGGTAGCTGGAGGAGAGCCTGCTGAAGCTTTGCTGCAACTTTGGCTTCTCTGAGTGTGAAACGGGTGGTCCTAGGGCCCCCTGAAGTGACAGACCACAGACCAATGAACAGGTCCGTGAACGGGCTGGTCTGTGAAAAGTTCATGGTCTGTGGTCCATAAAAATTGACGGACCACGGGCCAGCTGTACATGGCATTTTCCTGGTCCATGCCCACCTCTACCCCAGAGTCAAAAGTTGGAAGTCTGGGAGCATTTTAAAAAATGTAGAAACTCTGCTATCTTTAACTCCCTGCCATCTACTTTTTAATATATATATATATTATTTGTTGAGCACCTAGAGTCACTTTAGACTGACACAGTGGTACCTTTAGTACTATAAGAGCAAGTGGCAAGGACCTCATACCACTGGTTTAAGCCTCAAACCTGCACTGCATCACAGAAACTAGTACATGCTTTCTCACTCAGCCATCCACCAACCAATTATATTTGTCAGAGATTTCTCTTTGACCATGAGACCAATGCTCCTTGAAATTTTCTCAGTGGTTTTGAAAATTTGTCAGAGTGCATCCTAACACTCAGAACCATCCATTAGTTTAATGGGTTGTTCCTCAGCTTCTCTCAGGATCACAGCAAACAGGGTTTTCCAAGTTAAATTGTTGCCATAAGTTCTAATTTCTCTTCTGCTACAACAAGCTGTTAATACAATCGGTCAGGAAACACCAACAAGAAAATAGATACAGTGCTGGTCACACATTCCCTCATTCACTGTAACCCACTGCAAACTCTAAAAATAACTTAGGCAAGTGTTTCATGTCATGCTGAATCTGATCTCTTTGCATTTCTCTTTTCTCTCTGAAGCGATGGAGTAAAATTGGTTCTCACATTGAGCATGTGGCCACACGTTACTGCCTGGACACTGAAATGGTGGGGGACACCAATGAAAACATGAGAGAAGTTGTGATTAACCCTTGCGAGAGCACAGCCATGAGTCAACGGTGGGAGATGGTGATGTCCTGACCATGCCTGGCAATATGACAACAAATTTTGTCAGGAAGAGCTTTGCAAAGAACAGCCAAAGCCATTGTACAAGCTTTGGGGGTGGGGTGGGGGCTTGCCTTATAATAGGGCACAAGCCAAAGAATAAGGACACGCAGCTGTGCCTAGGTTAAATAAAGCACATAAGTGCTGGCTCTGAGAGCCATAGCAGTAATTGGGCCCAGTGGGGCTGTATACCCATATGGTTAAGAACAACACAATCTGAACATTTCTTTCAATAATATCCCTCATCTGGAATTGAAGCAGGAAAGGCTTCTCATTTTTGAGAAGGGAAAAATGCTGAAATCAGTAAATGCGGTATTTATTTTTGTCATTGGCAAGGTGGTGGGACAGCCTTGGCTAGTAATTGGGAAGACGGGTGAGGGAAGAGAGTTATCTAGTTGTTATGGGAGAACAGAAATGAACATGTTGGGAATTAGCTGAAATGGCCAACTAATCTTGCACTTTTGATTGATGTAACTGAGCACATCTCTGGAAGAGTGCCAGATCTAACCTATATTGCACATTATAATTTGTTTGTGATTGATGTATTTGTTGTGTGCTAGATACTGTGTATGTCTGGCAGAAGAATGAGAAAAAAGTGAATGCCTGTGTTGCTGCCTGAGAGATGTGGTCAAAATCTGTACAGTACACATGGAGAGGGTCATGTTTATACCTGCTACACAAAGCTTTCTTCTAGATTTTGGTAGATCCTGGGCAAGAAACCATCAGTGCCCTCTCCTTAATTGGCAGTGGATGGAGGAGGAGGACAGGGTGCACTCCGACTTTGTACCAAATCCCCTACTTACTGTGTAACTGAGCCTTCATACTCATTCTCTCCCCCCTCCCCCCTCCCCCATTGAGAGCTGACATGATGAACAAACACTCTGGGAAATGCAGGGGGTAGAGCTGCTTTATACAAAGCATCTGGGAATACTGAAAGCAGAGAGAGACTGATGTTGCTTCTGACATTCCCAGGTGCTCTGTGCAAAGTAAAAATTGTTCTTTGCTCAATGGTCTTCTTTTGAAGTTTTTCAAGTGGCCCATCTTTGCCAACTGACAGTATTTGCTATGCTACTACTGAGATCTGCTAATCTCTTCATTGCACAACTACACCACTAACTGTGAAATCCTATCAGAGTTACTCCAGTTTAAGCCTGTGACGGACCCCTTTACTCTCCCATCTGTAATAACATTCAAAAAGAGGTAGTTTTATTTAACAGGCAGGAATTGAGTAAAAGTAATTGGGATGAAAATGCAGAAGTAAATTTTTGTTGGTACTACAGAATACACTTCTCGTAACAGACAAAATAGTATCCTTGAAGCTTATTTTCATATATTCTTGGTTCTTAACAGCGAGAGGTGTTTTACTTTAGATACAGCAACAATGTTTCTTCAGAAAGTTTCTTATGACAGTTCAGGTTTCCTGGAGTTAGTTTAAAACCTTTTTCTCTTCACATGACCTGGAGTTCTCCTCAAGAGATACCTCCCCCCTTAGAAACTGGATAGGAATTAATCTTCTCCTCTGAAGATATAACCATTCTTCTTTTAGCTTGAAATGGAGTCTGAACCCTCTACTCAGTCACTCTTGCCAAAACAGATTCCCAGTTCTCTGGTGTCTGTATAAAGCATACTTCAGTTTATGCTGACACTTAGTGTCTCTCTACACAAGACTTCTGACGCATGTTCTTCATGTTTTGGGAGACACAATGTTAGCTGGAAAGCATAATTTTAAATGACAGGGCTGGGGGAGATTTCTCTGGAGGGGACGGATTCTCTCACAGCCCTCTGCTGCTTCTGGCATGCTGGACTGTCTTCCCTTACAGAGTATTTGCCCTGTTGAGGCTCAGTTAATTCAAAGTTTTAAGCAGCAAGAGTGGCAGGGCAAAGGCTCCAGAAGGGGATACAGTCTGGTATGCCAGAGGTGGCAGAAGGCTATGAAAGAATCCATCCCCTCCAGATTGATCTCCACCAGCTCTGTCTTTTAAAACTATGCTTCCCAGTTAACATTGCGTCTCCCAGCACTTGATGAATATGCACCCAGGTGGCTTCTGTAGAGAGACTCTTAGACTTTGAATTCTTAGATAGAATTATTCCTCAGGACAGAAATACTACAGTTAAGGCACAGGAGTCTTTTCTCTTTACTCTAAAAGTTAACCTGTCTGACTTTTCTTGTTAGACTCACTGACTCCAAATCCTGTCATAAACCAACTGACTGCCTTCAGACAGGTTCTAACTGACCAATCAGAGAAGAGGAAGCAGCCTGTCACTCAAGCTCTCCATTCTAGGAAACCCTGGCCCTCCTAGTTCTCTGATTTTGCTGCACTTTGGAAATCTGTTGTTAAGTGCAGTTCATCACAAAGCCCATTGGGATCAATGGGCATAGACTGGGGGAACTCTGCTTAGAATTTCACTGTATGACTAAGCACTTGAGATGACTGTGGTTCGATACCAGCAAGATCTCTTCAGAGACTTGGAAGCAGCATTATAAAGCTATCATTCCCTGTTGGCACAAGATGTTTGTTTCCTTTATCCCATGGAGGTCTCTGATCAAGCAGATTCCACGGGTATTTAAAGCACTACAAAAATGAATGTCCTGAACCTTTGAGCAAATAATGGTACAGAATTCTGAAATTACTTGGTCTGGGTTATAGAGCTGAATAGTCTGGAATACATGACCAGCATTCCAAATGAATATTGGACTTCAGAATTACAAATCAGCCCAGTGCTGGACATCTGGGAAAACAGTCTAGTAGTCATGGATGAATTACTCTGGTGAGCACAGTCATCACTCTAGGGAAGGACAGCCAAATTGTCATACTGCTTTAATCTCTCTGAACAACAGTGTTCAACCTGTGTGTGTGAGGCTGAAAGTCGAGATTCTATGTGAGAAGGCTGATGATAATACTGTTGCTTTTTGTGTGAGAGAGTGTCATGAGTGGGCCTAAAATCTCTGGGTGATCCTCTGTAACTGTAGTGTGTCTTACTGTTTTAAAACATTGGAATAGGAAATTTTCACATAATCATAAAATGATATTTTGCTACTTGAATGTCATTGTCTTGTGTTTTCTGCATTATGTTTTTCATAATACAGAAAGTTGTGAGAGTTTTAAATACTGACAAATGGGAGACAAGAGTGGATCTACTGACAACCTCTTTTTTCTTTTGTATCTTTAATGGGCAACACTCGAAGCTGGCATATCAAGGGAATTTGCAATACCAAATTCTCAAACAGGGTCATTTTTATTTAAAATGTTTCTTGATATTCCTGTGGAAATGGCTTCAATGGTCTTACTTTGAACACAATGCCCCAAATTCTTGTGGCTTCTTTGAGTTTATTCTGGGGTAAAATACTGCCTGCTTTC
Organism: Eublepharis macularius; assembly: GCF_028583425.1. Lineage (NCBI taxonomy): Eukaryota > Metazoa > Chordata > Lepidosauria > Squamata > Eublepharidae > Eublepharis > Eublepharis macularius. The sequence goes on along the minus strand of NC_072790.1, from coordinate 179,957,436 downwards.
ATCGCCAAATATTCCTGTTTTGGTCTGCCATCTTAAGTACAGCTCCAAGTGCAGAACTGCCTGGCACTTCCTTTCCCTACCATCACACTGAAAGTATTTTTAAGGCCAGGATTGGACCAGAATATAAGTTATACAAATATTTGTTAACATCTTTTTTATGCTTCCAAAAGTGGCAAAGACTTTTCTATTTGCTCCATAATTTACTAATTTAATCCATCTTTTGTGTTGTGAACCTCAGGAATTGCATTATGAGGGGACTCCTATAAGAAGTTATTTTACAACAGTAGGTTATATTTCCATTTCTCAGATTTCCATTGGGAAATATTAGAAAATTGCAAGAGAAATTAAAATATCTCACCAAATATTCAAAGTTGTATTTATTTTCTTGAAAACTGTAGATTATTGTAAAATGATATCACAAATGATATATCTACAGTGTTCAAGCAATATCATAGGGAAATGGGCCAAGCTTTTTCAACACTGGTTCAAGAAATTATACATTTTCTCTGATCTAGTGGTTACATGTGGTCCAGTGATACATGTGGTACAGTGATACATGTCCTTCAAAAAGGTCCTGTATAGTTTCCTATGAGAACTTGGTTACTTTATTGTGAGACAGAATTTTTTGCACTCATTTCTCAGTATTTTGGATCATGACCCCTTGGTTCAAATTAAGATGAATTCTCTCTACAATCCCATCATATGGCCCTGGGATTGTACATGTTTGGGGCAACACCCTCCTCCTCATACCGTTTCAGAAAATGAAAAATGAAATCAATATCCAATCTGTTTCATGCCATGCAGGAGCTTCCACTATCTGAAATGCCATTCAGAGTATCAAATGTGATAAAAACTGGAGACAGATTGATTATTCCTGCAAGATAAGAAATAGATCCAAAAGATATCACAATAGTTTACCTGAATAATTTCAACTATTGTTACTGAATCCTCCTCTTTTACAATCTTGGCTACAGGGAAAACTTTAATAATTGAGCATTTTACAAATACTTTCCTCTATAAAAACAAGGTACATAGAGCTAAAATGTTTGAATGACTACTGAAAAAGAAAATAATTGAAACATATACCTAATAACCAAGTTACTACTGGAGATACAAGACAAATTATTGAAACCAGTTGAACTTGATTAATACATATGATGCTGAAAGGTCTGTAAGCATCTTAAAACAAAACAGTTTGGAAAAGGAAATGAAGTTGATAAAAAGCATACAAAAATATCTAACAAAAGAAGAAAGAAGTTAATTTATTCAGTAGCTAAGCAACAAATTTAAGGTATGAACCCCATTGTTAAAGAATTGGTGGAAGAATTTTTAAATTGCTGTATAAAGTTGTATGTTTCTAATGAACCCTTATTTAAAAATTACTTAATAGATGTTTCTAAAATTAGCAAAGAACACAGGACTATGGTAAAAAGCTATATAAGAACTAAAATGTGCTATTATAATGGCGAAAATGAATCAAGATTCACCAAGGATACCTTTTGATTATTATAGAACTTTTCTTGATGTTATAGTTGTGCCTCTTATAAATTTACAGGGGTTTCTTGTTTGCTATGGTTGCTAGATACCACTCACACAGAGGGAAAGCAAAGGGGGAAATGCTTCATTGGTAGGATCCTATAGACCCATATTGATCCTAAAATAAGAATAACATTTTGCAACAGAGTTAATGAAGTAGGAAACTATATATATTTGTATTAAACTGGATTTATCTCAGGTAGACTTTTCGTAGGAAAATTTTGAGGGCAGTACCTGGGGAGGATGGAGTTTGGGGAGAATGTGATGCCACATCTGACTGACGAGCTAGGAATTTCTCCATATCTCTATAGTAAAGACAACAGAGACACTGAGAAAGGCCTGGAGTGTCAGAGAGGCCATTTTCCTGCCATTTCTCCTGCTCCTGAATTTCTCAAGATTGGGGATTGAGACTGAAGACAGGCAAATGCAAACATATTCTCACCATGAAGTTCCAAAAAATTCAACATGTTATCAGAACAAAGAGATCTATATGCTACCACAGTCCAGAATTTTTCCTCAGTTTTTTAAGGTATGGCAAGGCTACCAGTGGGGTTGAAATGTATCTTTCTTGCTCTGTCTTATACAAGAAATTCTTTGAACATAAACTTTATTTTTGTAGGAGTCCATTTATAGCTTCAGCTCCCCTATTAGCTCTCACTAACTTTTAGCTTTCCTATCACTACTTGATGCTCACCCTCAAACCACCTATAATAAACCAATTTGGATTATTTTTATTTAGGCAAAGGGGGATTTTAGTTCCTGAATAATAAGACTGTAACATCATAAGATGGTATCTTGAGCTGCTACTGTGTCCTCCCTAGGAACCAGTAATTCTGGTAACTAGAACTCTACTTGGTGCTTCCAAATTTGGGAGGGAGGGTGGGTAAGGTGGAGGCTAAGATCATGACCTAGCTTCCTTTACCTAGGTCAGGAGGACAAATTGCCTCACTTCTCTGCAACTCTACTGCACTTTATTTATTTATGTACTTTATAGATCTACACTTGAAATCAAGCAGTTCTTGCTGACCATTTCTAGTTATGAACCTGTCCATTTTGAGACAAGAGAATAAGGAAGTTATGAAACAATCAGTTATTAATACGATCATAAGGATGGGACACCCAATAACCAGTGCAATAGGGTTGGGATTGCAGAAATCTGAAACAGAGTTGAAACAAAGGATAAGTATTAACATGACACATTGTGATACACAACTTACATAGTCAGAGCATACTTAAAGCAACAGACAATGCATATTATACATAATATTATAGTCCATAGTCCCTATTCCTTTGACAAAGCATCTTTCTGAACCATTTTGTTTCAGTATAGCCCTATTACCTGTGTAAAAAAGCCTTCTTGAATAATTCACTTTTGGATAGTTTGTGGCAAGCCAGGACACCATTAGGCAGGCCATTCCATAAGGTGGGGGGCTGCACAGAGATTGTGCATGTATGGGTAGCTGTAGATTTTGCCCATTTGCAAGGTGACACCTACAGGAGGGTCTGCTCAGTTGAGTGAAGCTGTCATGGTGGAGCCTGGGGGAGATGTGGTTTTGCAGATATGAGGAACCAAGGCCATAAAGGGCTTTGCACTTGAACCAATTACTGATTGTTCTGTTCTTGTACACATGTGATAGCCAATACCTTGAATTGAGGCTGGTAACTGGTGAACAGGCAATAGAGTGATTGCAGAATGGGTGTGATATGCATGCTCCACCTAGCTCCTGACTAGACATAACTAGACATGGGCAAGAACTTGGGCACAAATGAGGGGAAAAAACAGAACAGGCTGTTTGGTGTTCATTCCCGACAACGAACACAAACAGCCGACCAGAACCGAACATGTCTCATTAACAAATGTTTCGTGTTCGGTGTTCGTTGGAGCCAGAGCGGCCCCCTTGGCATTTAGAGAGCCCATATTCACAGAGAATGTGCAGCAGGCTCTTCTCCAGCCATCACCCAAGTTTGGTCAAGATTGCAGTATGGATCTCGGAGTTATACATTCCCAAATTTGATGCCCCCAGGAAACTCCCATTCAGTACAAATGGAGCCACCCTCCCTCTTCAGTTCACTTTGGCCTCATGCGGTAGACCTGAAGGTGGGCCGGCTCCCCTTTTGTGGGTGGGAGGTCTGGCCAGTGGCTAGCAGCACCCCCATGTGCCCACCTGCCAGACCTCCCCAAGGCTACTTTCTGCCAATGCAGTATGCCTGCAGCCACCGCATAACCAAATGACCCAGCAACTATCTGCAAAGAAAACCCTCTAGCAAGACATGATGGCATACACGGAGGCCTTGCACACACAAACACACATCCTGGTGGGTCAGAGACACCAACACACGTCTACCAGGTGGGGACATTATGGCATTGGAGCCAATGCTCTTGTCCACGCTGTGTGTGGTACAGAGGCTGTCACCACACAAACACACTGGCTGAACGGTATGGCCTTTGGTGGCCGACAACTCCCTGAGCACCATGTCTTGCATGGACTGGTAGGGGGCATGGAGAACCATGGGGCAAAGTGCTGAAGCAGGCTTTGGAAGCCCACGCCCTCCATGATGGATAGGGGGAATCCTTGCAGGGCAATCATCTCTGCCACCACATGAATGCCCACCTCCTGAGCCCTTGACCGCACCCTTTTCAATGGCACTATCCCCGACCCCGATGGAACAACCTCCCCAAGGGCGGCCTGCCTGACTGTTTCGCTCCCACCGACCGCACCCTCGAGGCAAGGTTTCTTGGTTGGGGTGGATTCCGGTGACCATCCCACTGATCCCTGCTCAGAGGAGGCCCCAGGGCCCCAGGGCCTCTCTCCCCCCACCGGATGCTTTGCTGGTTGAGGATAGAGACCACAGCCTCGGGTGGTGCATCTTCAGGTGCCTGGTCAGGACCATTAATGACAAGTGCTGTGGGTCATTGCCCCTGTGCACCAGATCATCACAGACACGGCACCGCACCACACGGGGGTTATTTGGAAGAGACTGGAAGTGCCTCCATGCAGCCGATTTGAACTGTGGCCTGCTAACTCTTCTGGGGGAGGGAGAACGAATGGTTGCTGGCTGCACTGTGGAGCAGGCAACAGAAGACGGAGTGAGGGGTGGACTGCAGGCAGGGACAGCGCCAGGAGTTTGGGATGGAGATGGGATGGATGATTCATTGAACCCAAACCATTCCTCTCTGGATCCCTCAGCCTCCTCCTCCTCAAACATTTGAAAGAGTTCCTCTTCCCCCAGTGGCAAGAGCTCTTTGATCTCCTCCACAGCCCCCACAGGTGATTTTTGGGGAGCGGGAGTCTCTGCTGCCACAGAGCCCTGCCCAGTACTGCTTTCCGTGGGGCAATCAGGACAATCTTTTCACTTCCCCCCCACGACCACCCTTTGCCCCCACCCAAAGCCTCATTGTGCCAGCAAACAGGAAGGAGGAGAGAAAAGGGGACAGCACTGTGAGCCCTCAGCCAAGGTGCCCACTGAGCAGCCCTGGAACCAGAGGGAGGGGCTAGAGCCCTA